>NC_091463.1:96548672-97798672 GCF_027789765.1 Dendropsophus ebraccatus
TTGAGGAGATGTATATGATATATAGAGGTAGTAGAGGAGATGTATAAGATATATAGAGGAGATGTATAAGATATATAGAGGTAGTAGAGGAGATGTATATGATATATAGAGGTAGTAGAGGGGGATGTATATGATATATAGAGGAGATGTATAAGATATATAGAGGAGATGTATAAGATATATAGAGGAGATGTATATGATATATAGAGGTAGTAGAGGAGATGTATATGATATATAGAGGTAGTAGAGGGGGATGTATATGATATATAGAGGAGATGTATATGATATATAGAGGTAGTAGAGGGGCTGGATATGACATATAGAGGAGATGTATATGATATATAGAGGAGATGTATAAGATATATAGAGGAGATGTATAAGATATATAGAGGTAGTAGAGGGGCTGGATATGATATATAGAGGAGATGTATATGATATATAGAGGAGATGTATAACATATATAGAGGAGATGTATAACATATATAGAGGAGATATAGATGATATATGGGGGACTAGCATTAGATATGTGTGATATATGGGGGACTAGCATTAGATATGTGTGATATATGGGGGACTAGCATTAGATATGTGTGATATATGGGGACTAGCATTAGATATGTGTGATATATGGGGACTAGCATTAGATATGTGTGATATATGGGGGACTAGCATTAGATATGTGTGAAATATGTGATATATGGGGGACTAGCATTAGATATGTGTGATATATGTGATATATGGGGGGACTAGCATTAGATATTTGTGATATATGGGGGACTAGCATTATATATGTGTGATATATGGGGGACTAGCATTAGATATGTGTGATATATGGGGGGACTAGCATTAGATATGTGTGATATATGTGATATATGGGGGACTAGCATTAGATATGTGATATATGGGGGGGACTAGCATTAGATATGTGTGATATATGGGGGACTAGCATTAGATATGTGTGATATATGGGGGACTAGCATTAGATATGTGTGATATATGGGGGACTAGCATTAGATATATGTGATATATGGGGGACTAGCATTAGATATGTGTGATATATGGGGGGACTAGCATTAGATATGTGTAATATATGGGGGACTAGCATTAGATATGTGTGATATATGGAGGACTAGCATTAGATATGTGTGATATATGGGGGACTAGCATTAGATATGTGTGATATATGGGGGGACTAGCATTAGATATGTGTGATATATGTGATATATGGGGGACTAGGATTAGATATGTGTGATATATAGGGGACTAGCATTAGATATGTGTGATATATGGGGGACTAGCATTAGATATATGTGATATATGGGGGACTAGCATTAGATATGTGTGATATATTGGGAATTAGCATTAGATATATGTGATATATGGGGGACTAGCATTAGATATGTGTGATATATGTGATATATGGGGGGACTAGCATTAGATATGTGTGATATATGGGGGACTAGCATTAGAAATGTGTGATATATGGGGGGACTAGCATTAGATATGTGTGATATATGGGGGGACTAGCATTAGATATGTGTGATATATGTGATATATGGGGGACTAGCATTAGATATGTGTGATATATGGGGGACTAGCATTAGATATGTGTGATATATGGGGGGACTAGCATTAGATATGTGTGATATATGGGGGACTAGCATTAGATATGTGTGATATATGGGGGACTAGCATTAGATATGTGTGATATATGGGGGGACTAGCATTAGATATGTGTGATATATGGGGGGACTAGCATTAGATATGTGTGATATATGTGATATATGGGGGACTAGCATTAGATATGTGTGATATATGGGGGACTAGCATTAGATATGTGTGATATATGGGGGGACTAGCATTAGATATGTGTGATATATGGGGGGACTAGCATTAGATATGTGTGATATATGTGATATATGGGGGACTAGCATTAGATATGTGTGATATATCTGATACTAGCATTAGATATGTGTGATATATGGGGGACTAGCATTAGATATGTGTGATATATGGGGGACTAGCATTAGATATGTGTGATATATGGGGGACTAGCATTAGATATGTGTGATATATGGGGGACTAGCATTAGATATGTGTGATATATGGGGGGACTAGCATTAGATATGTGTGATATATGGGGGACTGGCATTAGATATGTGTGATATATGGGGGACTGGCATTAGATATGTGTGATATATGGGGGACTAGCATTAGATATGTGTGATATATGGGGGACTAGCATTAGATATGTGTGATATATGTGATATATGGGGGACTAGCATTAGATATGTGTGATATATGGGGGACTAGCATTAGATATGTGTGATATATGTGATACTAGCATTAGATATGTGTGATATATGGGGGACTAGCATTAGATATGTGTGATATATGTGATATATGGGGCACTAGCATTAGATATGTGTGATATATGGGGGACTAGCATTAGATATGTGTGATATATGGGGACTAGCATTAGATATGTGTGATATATGGGGGGACTAGCATTAGATATGTGTGATATATGTGATATATGGGGGACTAGCATTAGATATGTGTGATATATGGGGGAATAGCATTAGATATGTGTGATATATGGGGGGACTAGCATTAGATATGTGTGATATATGGGGGGACTAGCATTAGATATGTGTGATATATGGGGGGACTAGCATTAGATATGTGTGATATATGGGGGACTAGCATTAGATATGTGTGATATATGGGGGACTAGCATTAGATATGTGTGATATATGGGGGACTAGCATTAGATATGTGTGATATATGGGGGGACTAGCATTAGATATGTGTGATATATGGGGGACTAGCATTAGATATGTGTGATATATGGGGGGACTAGCATTAGATATGTGTGATATATGTGATATATGGGGGACTAGCATTAGATATGTGTGATATATGGGGGACTAGCATTAGATATGTGTGATATATGGGGGACTAGCATTAGATGTGTGTGATATATGGGGGACTAGCATTAGATATGTGTGATATATGGGGGACTAGCATTAGATATGTGATATATGGGGGAACTAGCATTAGATATGTGTGATATATGTGATATATGGGGGACTAGCATTAGATATGTGTAATATATGGGGGACTAGCATTAGATATGTGTGATATATGGGGGGACTAGCATTAAATATGTGTGATATATGGGGGGACTAGCATTAGATATGTGTGATATATGTGATATATGGGGGACTAGCATTAGATATGTGTAATATATGGGGGACTAGCATTAGATATGTGTGATATATGGGGACTAGCATTAGATATGTGTGATATATGGGGGACTAGCATTAGATATGTGTGATATATTGGGGGACTAGCATTAGATAAGTGTGATATATGTGATATATGGGGGACTAGCATTAGATATGTGTGATATATGGGGGGACTAGCATTAGATATGTGTGATATATGTGATATATGGGGGACTAGCATTAGATATGTGTGATATATGGGGGGACTAGCATTAGATATGTGTGATATATGGGGGACTAGCATTAGATATGTGTGATATATGGGGGACTAGCATTAGATATGTGTGATATATGGGGGACTAGCATTAGATATGTGTGATATATGGGGGACTAGCATTAGATATGTGTGATATATGTGATATATGGGGGACTAGCATTAGATATGTGTGACATATGGGGGACTAGCATTAGATATGTGTGATATATGTGATATATGGGGGGACTAGCATTAGATATGTGTGATATATGTGATATATGGGGGACTAGCATTAGATATGTGTGATATATGGGGGACTAGCATTAGATATGTGTGATATATGGGGGACTAGCATTAGATATGTGTGATATATGTGATATATGGGGGACTAGCATTAGATATGTGTGATATATGGGGGACTAGCATTAGATATGTGTGATATATGGGGGACTAGCATTAGATATATGTGATATATGGGGGACTAGCATTAGATATATGTGATATATGGGGGACTAGCATTAGATATATGTGATATATGGGGGACTAGCATTAGATATGTGTGATATATGGGGGACTAGCATTAGATATGTGTGATATATGGGGGACTAGCATTAGATATGTGTGATATATGGGGGACTAGCATTAGATATGTGTGATATATGGGGGACTAGCATTAGATATATGTGATATATGGGGGACTAGCATTAGATATGTGTGATATATGGGGGGACTAGCATTAGATATGTGTGATATATGGGGGACTAGCATTAGATATGTGTGATATATGGGGGACTAGCATTAGATATGTGTGATATATGGGGGACTAGCATTAGATATGTGTGATATATGGGGGACTAGCATTAGATATGTGTGATATATGGGGGACTAGCATTAGATATGTGTGATATATGGGGGACTAGCATTAGATATATGTGATATATGGGGGACTAGCATTAGATATATGTGATATATGGGGGACTAGCATTAGATATGTGTGATATATGGGGGACTAGCATTAGATATGTGTGATATATGTGATATATGGGGGATTAGCATTAGATATGTGTGATATATGTGATATATGGGGGAACTAGCATTAGATATGTGTGATATATGTGATATATGGGGGATTAGCATTAGATATGTGTGATATATGTGATATATGGGGGGACTAGCATTAGATATGTGTGATATATGTGATATATGGGGGATTAGCATTAGATATGTGTGATATATGTGATACAGGGGGGACTAGCATTAGATATGTGTGAATATATGTGATACATGGGGATTAGCAGTTAGATATGTGTGATATATGTGATATATGGGGGACTAGCATTAGATATGTGTGATATATGTGATATATGGGGGACTAGCATTAGATATGTGTGATATATGTGATATATGGGGGACTAGCATTAGATATGTGTGATATATGGGGGGACTAGCATTAGATATATGTGATATATGGGGGGACTAGCATTAGATATGTGTGATATATGGGGGGACTAGCAGTAGATATGTGTGATATATGGGGGGACTAGCATTAGATATGTGTGATATATGGGGGACTAGCATTAGATATGTGTGATATATGTGATATATGGGGGGACTAGCATTAGATATGTGTGATATATGGGGGACTAGCATTAGATATGTGTGATATATGGGGGACTAGCATTAGATATGTGTGATATATGGGGGACTAGCATTAGATATGTGTGATATATGGGGGACTAGCATTAGATATGTGTGATATATGGGGGACTAGCATTAGATATGTGTGATATATGTGATATATGGGGGACTAGCATTAGATATGTGTGATATATGGGGGACTAGCATTAGATATATGTGATATATGGGGGACTAGCATTAGATATGTGTGATATATGGGGGACTAGCATTAGATATGTGTGATATATGGGGGACTAGCATTAGATATGTGTGATATATGGGGGACTAGCATTAGATATGTGTGATATATGGGGGACTAGCATTAGATATGTGTGATATATGGGGGACTAGCATTAGATATGTGTGATATATGGGGACTAGCATTAGATAGTGTGATATATGGGGGACTAGCATTAGATATGTGGATATAGGGGGACCTAGCATTAGATATGTGTGATCTATGTGATATATGGGGGACTAGCATTAGATATGTGTGATATATGGGGGACTAGCATTAGATATGTGTGATATATGGGGGACTAGCATTAGATGTGTGTGATATATGGGGGGACTAGCATTAGATATGTGTATATATGGGGGACTAGCATTAGATATGTGATATATGGGGGAACTAGCATTAGATATGTGTGATATATGTGATATATGGGGGGACTAGCATTAGATATGTGTAATATATGGGGGACTAGCATTAGATATGTGTGAGTAGTATGGGGGACTAGCATTAAATATGTGTGATATATGGGGGGACTAGCATTAGATATGTGTGATATATGTGATATATGGGGGACTAGCATTAGATATGTGTAATATATGGGGGACTAGCATTAGATATGTGTGATATATGGGGGACTAGCATTAGATATGTGTGATATATGGGGGACTAGCATTAGATATGTGTGATATATTGGGGGACTAGCATTAGATATGTGTGATATATGTGATATATGGGGGACTAGCATTAGATATGTGTGATATATGGGGGACTAGCATTAGATATGTGTGATATATGTGATATATGGGGGACTAGCATTAGATATGTGTGATATATGGGGGGACTAGCATTAGATATGTGTGATATATGGGGGACTAGCATTAGATATGTGTGATATATGGGGGACTAGCATTAGATATGTGTGATATATGGGGGACTAGCATTAGATATGTGTGATATATGGGGGACTAGCATTAGATATGTGTGATATATGTGATATATGGGGGACTAGCATTAGATATGTGTGACATATGGGGGACTAGCATTAGATATGTGTGATATATGTGATATATGGGGGACTAGCATCAGATATGTGTGATATATGTGATATATGGGGGACTAGCATTAGATATGTGTGATATATGGGGGACTAGCATTAGATATGTGTGATATATGGGGGACTAGCATTAGATATGTGTGATATATGTGATATATGGGGGACTAGCATTAGATATGTGTGATATATGGGGGACTAGCATTAGATATGTGTGATATATGGGGGGACTAGCATTAGATATATGTGATATATGGGGGACTAGCATTAGATATATGTGATATATGGGGGACTAGCATTAGATATATGTGATATATGGGGGACTAGCATTAGATATGTGTGATATATGGGGGACTAGCATTAGATATGTCTGATATATGGGGGACTAGCATTAGATATGTGTGATATATGGGGGACTAGCATTAGATATGTGTGATATATGGGGGACTAGCATTAGATATGTGTGATATATGGGGGACTAGCATTAGATATGTGTGATATATGGGGGACTAGCATTAGATATATGTGATATATGGGGGACTAGCATTAGATATGTGTGATATATGGGGGGACTAGCATTAGATATGTGTGATATATGGGGGGACTAGCATTAGATATGTGTGATATATGGGGGACTAGCATTAGATATGTGTGATATATGGGGGACTAGCATTAGATATGTGTGATATATGGGGGGGACTAGCATTAGATATATGTGATATATGGGGGGACTAGCATTAGATATATGTGATTATATGGGGGACTAGCATTAGATATGTGTGATATATGGGGGACTAGCATTAGATATGTGTGATATATGTGATACATGGGGGATTAGCATTAGATATGTGTGATATATGTGATATATGGGGGACTAGCATTAGATATGTGTGATATATGTGATATATGGGGGATTAGCATTAGATATGTGTGATATATGTGATATATGGGGGACTAGCATTAGATATGTGTGATATATGTGATATATGGGGGATTAGCATTAGATATGTGTGATATATGTGATACATGGGGGACTAGCATTAGATATGTGTGATATATGTGATACATGGGGGATTAGCATTAGATATGTGTGATATATGTGATATATGGGGGACTAGCATTAGATATGTGTGATATATGGGGGGACTAGCATTAGATATGTGTGATATATGTGATATATGGGGGACTAGCATTAGATATGTGTGATATATGTGATATATGGGGGGACTAGCATTAGATATATGTGATATATGGGGGGGACTAGCATTAGATATGTGTGATATATGGGGGGACTAGCAGTAGATATGTGTGATATATGGGGGGACTAGCATTAGATATGTGTGATATATGGGGGACTAGCATTAGATATGTGTGATATATGTGATATATGGGGGGACTAGCATTAGATATGTGTGATATATGGGGGGACTAGCATTAGATATGTGTGATATATGTGATACATGGGGGATTAGCATTAGATATGTGTGATATATGTGATATATGGGGGACTAGCATTAGATATGTGTGATATATGTGACACTAGCATTAGATATATGTGATACATGGGGGACTAGCATTAGATATGTGTGATATATGGGGGACTAGCATTAGATATGTGTGATATATGGGGGGACTAGCATTAGATATGTGTGATATATGGGGGACTAGCATTAGATATGTGTGATATATGGGGGGACTAGCATTAGATATGTGTGATATATGGGGGACTAGCATTAGATATGTGTGATATATGGGGGACTAGCATTAGATATGTGTGATATATGGGGGACTAGCATTAGATATGTGTGATATATGGGGGACTAGCATTAGATATGTGTGATATATGGGGGGACTAGCATTAGATATGTGTGATATATGTGATATATGGGGGGACCAGCATTAGATATATGTGATATATGGGGGGACTAGCATTAGATAAGTGTGATATATGGGGGGACCAGCATTAGATATATGTGATATATGGGGGGACTAGCATTAGATATGTGTGATATATGGGGGACTAGCATTAGATATGTGTGATATATGGGGGGACTAGCATTAGATATGTGTGATATATGTGATATATGGGGGGACCAGCATTAGATATATGTGATATATGGGGGACTAGCATTAGATATATGTGATACATGGGGGACTAGCATTAGATATGTGTGATATATGTGATATATGGGGGGACTAGCATTAGATATGTGTGATATATGTGATATATGGGGGGGACTAGCATTAGATATGTGTGATATATGGGGGGACTAGCATTAGATATGTGTGATATATGGGGGGGACTAGCATTAGATATGTGTGATATATGTGATATATGGGGGGACTAGCATTAGATATGTGTGATATATGTGATATATGGGGGGGACTAGCATTAGATATGTGTGATATATGGGGGGACTAGCATTAGATATGTGTGATATATGGGGGGGACTAGCATTAGATATGTGTGATATATGTGATATATGGGGGGACTAGCATTAGATATGCAGATATACACACACGATACAGCCGGGGGGTGGGATACACAGCGGACACGGCAGGTCGGGGTTGTCGGGCGCAGGACAGGGATATAGAGTGATAGAATTATAATGAAAAATCCCAGGATGCTCACCATGTCTGCCTCTCCCTTCTCTTCCTTTCCTGTCACTCGCTCCGGATTTCCGGAGGAACTACAAATCCCATACTGCTTTACGGGAAAACCAGGAAGTGACGACAGAGACCGGGCTTTACGTGTGACGACGCAGATTAGCCAGCAGGGGGTGCAGCGGCATATAAAGGCGGGAAATCCGCGAGGCCACCAGTCAGTTATGTGTTATATCGTCCCCGTTCTGTCAGCTACAGTATATCGTGTTATATCATCTCTGTCCTGTCTGTCGCCTTCCTGTCAGTTATGTCATATGTGACACAGTCCTGTCACATATCGTCTCCATCCTGTCACTTATATCATGTGTTATATCGTCTCCATCCTGTCAGCTGTATCGTGTTATATCGTCTCCATCCTGTCACCTTCCTGTCAGTTATGTCATATGTGACACAGTCCTGTCAGTTATAGCATGTGTTATATCTTCTCTGTGCTGTCAGTTATAGCATGTGTTATATCTTCTCTGTGCTGTCAGTTATAGCATGTGTTATATCTTCTCTGTGCTGTCAGTTATAGCATGTGTTATATCTTCTCTGTGCTGTCAGTTATAGCATGTGTTATATCTTCTCTGTGCTGTCAGTTATAGCATGTGTTATATCTTCTCTGTGCTGTCAGTTATAGCATGTGTTATATCTTCTCTGTGCTGTCAGTTATAGCATGTGTTATATCTTCTCTGTGCTGTCAGTTATAGGCTATGTTCACACAACGTTTTTTCAGCTCCGTTTAAAATTACGTCCGTCAGTTTGAGGCTAAAATAATGGACGTTATTTAGCAACCTGGTCCCCTCTTAGTGCAATGACGGCTGTTGGTACATTATTCTAGTTTGGGTTACTAATTGGACTTTGGGTGCAGCTTTATTGAATTTAATAGTGCTGCATTTACATGAAACGATAATTAGCCCGATCGTACGATTAACGATGTCGGAGTAACGATTTTTTTTTCATAACGATCAGCATTTAGATGGTACGATATATCGTACGGAAAATTCGTTTTGCGATCGCTTAAGCCTATCTCACATATTGGTTAAATCGGGGAACAACTGTTCACACGGAACAATCTGCGAATTTTTTGCGAACGATTAACGACGATTTGAGAACATGTTCAAAGATCAAAATGAACGATTTCTCGCTCGTCGTTTGATCATTCGCTGCGTTTACACGTACGATTATCGTTCGAATTCCATCGTTATCGTGCAAATTCGCACGATAATCGTTACGTGTAAACGCAGCATGAGAAAGAACGATGACAAAAGAAAAACTGTGTGACCAACTAATAAAAAACGTCCGCTGTTTGCAAAAGATGTCCGAAAATAATGATCATGTTCGTTATTTTGACGTCTGCGGTAAAAACGTTTGTTGTTCAATGCATTGTGTGCATTGGACGTCCGTCTTCCCATTGTCTTCAATGCATTGCCATTGCAGTCAGTTAAATTGTGGACGTTTTTAAAATATCAAAATCAGCCACCTTTTCTTTATTTTTGACGTTGTGTGAACATAGCCATATAGTGTGTTATATTATCGTCTCCGTCCTGTCAGTTATATTGTCATCGTCCTGTCACCTATATCATGTGTAATATTGTCTCCATCTCCATCCTGTCCGCTCATATGAATTTTTTTTTAAATTTAAATGTTTTGTGTTCTAAGGACCTTATTTATAAAACAAACAAACATTTTCTTACATACATTAAGTTAGAAAGGGTGAAGCTTTTCCTCTATGTATTAGTGAGGGTCTGTTTACTCTATAGAATTAGCTTGTGTGTTTTTCCTCAGTGTGCTATGGCTGCAGCAGGCTGTGTGTGTGAGAGAGGCAGAAATTAAAGGGGTATTCTGGGCAACAGTGAAAAATCCAGGGGGGGCAGGATTGGTACGATCATAATAAAGAAATCCTATTTACCTTCTCCCACAGTTCCGCTTCGCCATTCATGGTCTCAGCCTGGGTCCCGATCCTGTGATGTCACGATCTTCAGTGACTGGCTGAGTGGGTAGTGCCTGTGGGGCCGCAATTATTTGGAAGGGAGAGCTGATAACTCTGGGCATTTTCTGTGCTCTCGAGGCAAGCCCTTGATAGTGAAAGAACGTGTCTTTTGGCCTACTTGAAGACTTTTGCAGACAAATTCTGGTGAGGATAAGGCATCATTCGCACGCTCCTGATTTTTTGCTGACCGTAATATGGCCACAATACACAAAAAAGCATCTGTTATGTATCTGTCATCCATATTTTTTGCCGTTTCTCATAAATTAGAAAGTGGTAATGATTAAACAGTGATGTAACTAGCTTACCCAAACTTCTAAAAAAAAAACTTCACATAATCACTTGGCAGCCATTTTACTTTGCCATTTTTGGTTCCCTTGGCCGTTTGGTTTCTGGTGAATTGTTTCACTGTGAAGATGGGTGATCCTGCTAGTGATTCGCTTCTGTACAGGCTTGTCTCCCGGCACTTTGGACAGCGAGCTAGCCTGGAAGAAGATCTAAGGAGAAAGAGACAGATACTGGGGTTGCCCTGTTGTCTGCGCAGCCAGAAAGAAGCAGTTCCACCAAGGCAGAAAATATAAACAACTACTGCCCTATGTCCATTACTACATTTGACTGTGTGCTGGTAGAGCTGCATTTAAGACTCAAATTTAGGGACACAGTCATGCGGCCGACAATCTCACCTGAGGAATGGCTCCTCATCACTCGGGTAAGAGTCTAATTTTTTTTCAACATTAGGTTATGGCTTATTTTTTCTACACTGCAGTGCAGTTTACAAAATGCATTGGTTCACTAGACAGGAAAAACATTTGTGTGCAGAAGCCAGCTCACTTATGGTCCCTATATTTAAATTACAAGCAGTTTTTCTCCTCTTGGCCTTGGCTGACAGTGGCTACTGGTTTGGTATTGTAGATATAGGTATAGTGGACTGGATTACAAGTAAGGGGGGGGGGGGGCTCTGTTAGAGGCTTTCCATGTTTGTGTTCTATGCGGAACACGTAACGTGTGAATTCGGCCTTAGGCTATGTTCACACTACGTAAAAGTATGGCTGTCGTTGCCATCTGCAACAACGGCCGTACTTTATGCGCCTGTGAACACTGCCCTATCTGCTATGGGATCGCGACCGGAGTGTATACACAGCCGCAAATGTGACATGTTAGTTTTCTGCGTCCGCAATTCAGTGAATTGTGGCCGCAGAAAGCTCTGTCAGTTCACACAATGAAGTGAGCGGCTCTGTGGAGTGTTCTGAAGTGGGCGCGCGCTGATGCCTACGGCCATAAAGATCATCCGGCCAGTTCTGCAGTACCGGGCGGGATGATCTGTGCAGAGACCGGCCGTTCCATGACCCGGCCGGGGTCACAGAACGGCCGGTCTCTTACAGAGTGTGAACATAGCCTAACTCTGTTTGACAGTGTTTTGCAAGACAAGCTAACAATTAAAAAAAAAAGTAACTTGGTTAATGAGCAAAATTTAAATAAGCACCCATGTGTTCCCACCCTGGTACTGTACTGGGTAGAAAGCCCTCTCAATTTAACTCACTGCTACCTGATCTACTCTGCCAGTAATCGGACACCTTACGGTTCTGTGGTGCCCCAGCTCCACTGGGGGGCACGACCGGTCACTTGCCAGATGGTGCTGTTTGACTAGTGTAGTTGGTGGTCAAGATATAGCCTAGCCAGGCGTTATGATGTCACAACGCCAGTGCCGGTTGGGCACACAGATATGGTGGTACACCTGCTTTTATTTTAAGTAGGCTGGCTATACTCTTTCCCCTCTGTCAGTAACCTGCCGGGCTGTTTGGAGGCCCCTTGGGTACTTATCATGGTGGTCTGGAGTGGAGCTGTGACTCACCCGGACTATTGGTACCACCACCCACAGAAAGAGGAGATGACCCAAGGAAGATGGCTGTTTAGGTGCTTGGACAAGAAACAGGACAAGAGTCCTGTTAAAATAAATAAACTTCTTTACTGCAAAAATACTTGATACAATGACACATAATGAGTTCAGCTTGATAAGTTACTTAAGTCTGTGGTGACAAGATCTGGACTTAGAGCTGAGAAAGAATACAGTTGTGCCGACTGAGCTGCGTCCTGAGAGTTAGAAGTAGAGAGGACTAGAGAGGAGGATGTTGAGAGACGCCCAACCCAAAGTAGTACTATGCTCTGCCGCAACTTGAGAAGTAGAGAGGACTAGAGAGGAGGATGTTGAGAGAGTCCCAACCCAAAGTAGTACTATGCTCTGCCGGAACTTGAGAAGTAGAGTAAGTAGAATACTTGTGCCCATGTTTTGACTCTTTGGTCTTTGCACCACCTATTGCCCACCAGTGTCGGGCGACCCATCCTAGAGGGTGTCACAATCCCCAGACCTTCTTACTTTGGATGAGCAGAGTGGTCAGAATATTCTGATGACGCCTGTGCTGCAAGATAGAATACCTAGGCTTCTAGCAACTCTGCTTTATCCAGATCAGTTCCTCTTTCTTCAGGATACTGTCCTGCACTGTTAGATTGGTTCTTGGCGTGGGCTGGAATGATCCCTGACCTGTCCTCTCTAAGTGTGCATTCAGCACTGCAAAGTGTGTAGAAGTGCTGCTTTCAAGAAAAGAGTGCTCTCTGGTCCCATGTAAAAGAAATCCCTTTTTTTTCAATGAAGCTAACATTAAATGAATCAGAAATACACTCTATACACTGTTAGGCTGGGTTCACACTACGTATATTTCAGTCAGTATTGTGGTCCTCATATTGCAACCAAAACCAGGAGTGGATTAAAAACACAGAAACGCTCTGTCCACACAATGTTGAAATTGAGTGGATGGCCGCCATATAACAGTAAATAATGGCCATTATTTCAATATAACAGCCGTTATTTTAAAATAACAGCAAATATTTGCCATTAAATGGCGGCCATCCACTCAATTTCAATAGTGTGTGAACAGATCCTTTCTGTGTTTTTAATCCACTCCTGGTTTTGGTTGCAATATGAGGACCACAATACTGACTGAAATATACGAAGTGGGAACCCAGCTCTGGGCTATGTTCCGGCCGTAGTGCGAACCGCGAACATACGCCCGTAGTTTTGAGGTTGATACGTTCGCTTGAAAGTATACGATGGACAGAGGAAGATTGAAAAAAAGTGTTATGGACAGCCGAATCAAAGATTGAGGTGTTTGGATCACACAGAAGAACATTTGTAAGATGCAGAACAAATGGAAAGATGCTGGAAGAATGCCTGATGCCATCTGTCAAGCATGGTGGAGGTAATGTGATGGTCTGGGGTTGCTTTGGTGCTGGTAAAAAGATAAAAGAGATTTTAAATAAGGAAGGCTATCACTCCATTTTGCAACACCATGCTATACCCTGTGCACAGCATTTGATTGGAGCCAATTTCATCCTGCAACAGGAAAATGACCCAAAGCACACCTACAAATGATGCAAGAATTATTTAGGGAAGAATCAGGCAGGCGGTATTCTATTCTATCGGTAATGGAGTGGCCAGCACAGTCACCAGAACTCAACCCCAATGAGCTGTTTTGGGAGCAGCCTGACCGTATGGTACGCAAAAAGTACCCATCAAGCCAATCCAACTTGTGGGAGGGACTTCTGGAAGCATGGGGTGAATTTTCTCCAGAATACCTTTAGCAAATTAACAGCTAGAATGCTAAAGGTCTGCAATGGTGTAATTGCTGCAAAGGGAGCATTCTTTGACTAAGGGTGCCTTCACACCTAGCGACTCGCAGCGGTCTGAACGGCCACTGCGTGTATGTGATTCTGCCGGCCCCTTAACCCCTTCAGCTGCCGCCCGGCTCCTGCTCCGCTCCTGCTCTGTATACATTACCTCTCCTCGCTGCACGGGTCCCGGCGTACTGCTCTCCCGCCCGGCCAATCAGTGGCTGCGGCAGGGCAACACACTGATTGGCCGGGCGGGAGAGCAGTACGCCGGGACCCCCCGTGCAGCGAGGAGAGGTATGTATACAGAGCGGGAGCGGAGCAGTAGCTGAAGGGGTTAATGGGCTGGCGGAATTACATACACGCAGCGTGTATGTAGTGAAAGTGATCTTCCAGGACCTACCCGACTTGCAGCGTAATTTAAGCTGCGAGTCGCTAGGTGTGAAGGCTCCCTGAAGCAAAGTTTGAAGTAGAAAATTATTATTTCAAATAAAAATCATTATTTCTAACCTTGTCAATGTCTGGACTATATTTCTATTCATTTTTTCAACTCATTTGATAAATAAAAGTATGAGTTTTCAAGGAAAAATTACAAAATTGTCTAGGTGACCCCAAACTTTTGTCCAGAGATAGCTTGAAGTTGAGGCACTCACTACTGCATCTTCGTAAAACTTAGTCTCAAATTAACAGCATATAGAATGTAAGAACATGGCACTCACCATTAGAAGTCTTCTCAATTTCTTTATTTTAATACATACAAATAAAGTGCGTGTACAGGTCTACGAGAGGACACCTTTGCGTTCATAGCGACAGTTGTTTCATGCCTATATGGCACATCGTCCCGAAGTGCCGGATAGGCATGAAACAGCTGTTGCTGTGAACGCAAAGGTGTCCTCTCGTAGACCTGTACACGCACTTTATTTGTATGTATTAAAATAAAGAAATTGAGAAGACTTTTAATGGTGAGTGCCATGTTCTTACATTCTATATGCTGTTAATTTGTGACTGGATCCACTTCAACATAGAGCACCCGGGCGACAGCCTGTTTCGCATGCACAGCTTGCACGCTTCCTCACGGTCCCAAGAGGAACGAGGCTGCACGCGAAACAGGCTGTCGCCTGTCCATTCGTCTGTATCTACGTACCTGCATTTATGTGAATAAAGAGACTAAGTTTTACGAAGATGCAGTAGTGAGTGCCTCAACTTCAAGCTATCTCTGGAAAGTGTTGGTTGGGTATTCTATTGGTTGATCGAGCACCACCAGTGTCATCTGGGATCAAGGGACAATACACATGGTCCGGTTTCTCCTCTGGGTGGTAGTGCCGACACTCTTCTGGTTATGATTGCATATCATTTAACCCCTACTTACATTACTTTTAAAATACCAATATTTCTTACCCTAGAGATAGCACAATAAAAAAAAACATAAAAAAGCTATTAAAATAAATAAATTAATAATATGGTACAGTATCAGAAAATGTACACATTTTGTCTTTTGATCAGACATGGCCTCCCCACTCTCCTCCCAGACCCTGTCCATGGTTGTGTGGCTGGCATTGAAGGCATCCCTTTTTTCCCCAGAGACTAGTGTGCTCCTAGACACATGTCTATGTGCTCATAATCATACTTCCTGGTGCAGTAGTTACAGAGGGAGATAACCTGTCACCTTTTTACATTTTTAATGGGTCCGTAGTAGTTATGGATGCTCCTATTCTATGGTCGAATCCCAAAGACTAGCGTGAACGACCCAATATAAATCAGTGGGCCCTTAATTTGTACGTAATTGCAGATCCGCAATCAGACAAAACTATATAATATGTGAATGAGGCCTTATTCTTTGAACTCCCATAATGTCTGAGATGCCCTACAGTTGTCTCGCTTTCTGAGAGGATTTGAACATGAGAATTGTGGATCAGATGACTTCCCTTTCTTAGAAGTTTTACAAGGGCTTTGAGTTCTCAGAAATTTAAAGAGTGCTTCTGTGACTAAAGCAATAGGATCTTATTTGTACTCTCCATCCCAGGATGAACTGTCTGTGAATATAACTATCTATGGATGACAAGGCCAGAAAACCGCTAGAGAACCAACACCTATGGCTGTATCAATTTTTCCTAAACTCCCTAGGACTTTATCAATGTTTTTTCCGGATTTTATAGGACACTATTGATCCCAGATTAGACATCACCTCTTTTTCTCTATCTCCAATTGTCTATATTGGATAACTTTGTTTACCGGTTTCAGATCAATGATCGGTTGAAAGGTCCTAATGGGTTCTTCCAAAACTGTGATTTTGTATCCTTCATAAATGATGTTAAGAATCTAAAGATTTGACAGAATCTTTTTCCAGGATTTCAGAACTTAAGGGTATATTCACACGGGCGAGCCCGGCAGGTCCTGTCAGTTCCCATACACTACATATTTGCTGCGGTCTAAACGACCGCAGCGAGTATGTAATTATACCGCGCTTAACCCCTTCTACTCCCGCCGGCTCCCCCGCTGTAAGCAGCATACATTACCTGTCCTTGCTGCACGGGTCCGGCGTCCTGCTCTCCCGTCCGGCCAATTAGTGTGTTGCCCAGCCGCAGCCACTGATTGGCCGGGCGGGAGAGCAGGACGCCGGACCCGTGCAGCAAGGACAGGTAATGTATGCTGCTTACAGCGGGGGAGCCGGCGGGAGTAGAAGGGGTTAAGCGCGGTATAATTACATACTCGCTGCGGTCGTTTAGACCGCAGCAAGTATGTAGTTTATGGGAACTGCCAGGACCTGCGGGGCTCGCAGCGAGAATCTCGCTGCGAGCCCGCCTGTGTGAATATACCCTAAAGGGGTTTTCCAGTGTTACAAAAACATGGCCACTTTCTTTCAGAGATAACACGACTCTTGTCTCCAGTTTAGGTGCGGTTTGCAATTAAGCTCCATTCACTTCAATAGAACTGAGCAGCAAAACCCCACCCAAGCTGGAGACAAGAGTGGGGCTTTCTCTGGAAGAAAGTGGCCATGTTTTTGTAGCGCTGGATAACCCCTTTAACATCCTCCACCCCCAAAGAAAATATGTCATTGCTTATCCTGGGTGCTATGACCAATTGTACTTTGTAATCACATCCTTCATTTTACTGTGAAATGTACTGGGAAGCAAAATGAAGGGGAAAAACAACCCAAAAAACTAAATTTTAAAAATGGGGTGCTTTATTTCTATTCTGCTTATCCTGTTGTGACACTGACTCTATCCTGATTCTTCAGGTCAATGTAATTTTTGGGATATTACTTTTTTTACAATATAGTTTTTACTTTGTTTTAGGGGGGCATTCACACGATCCGTGTATATGGACGATGTTCTGCAGAACAGATTGCAAAGTTCCCAGCATCATGTATCATTATGATGCCAGGAGCTTGGAATCAGTTTGAATCTTCGTGTTACTGTACTACCACAGCTGTGATTCTGGTCCGTAGCACATCGGACTGATTAGGCAGATTATTGTTCTGTGATAGGGCCATGCATTGCTGCATGTAGTGGTGCACAGCCGATGGTAGATGACATTTTAAAAATAAAAAAAATTATACTTACCTATTCCTCCCCACTCTCCTGCAGCCTTTGCATGTGTTCCCTGCTCACCGCTGACGGTTCTGGGCCCCATCTCTTCAGTGACAGGCCGTTCAGCCAATCCAATGTACCGTCTCAGCCAGGGATCGGCTGAGCAGCCTATAACTGAAGAGATGGTCCCCAGAAGCATCAGTGGTTAGCAGGGAACACAAGGGAAAGGCTGCAGGACACCGGGGGGAGAATAGGTAAGTATAAACTTTTATTTTCATGTAAAAAGCAAGGACTGCATAGACATCCCTAAAGATGCCCGTGTAGCCCTTGCTGCATGATAATTGAGCCATGTATGGACTCGATAAGCAAGCACCAATCTAGCAGATCAGCGCTCCCTTACTGTCAGGGGTCGGCCCGTGTATTGCGGCCTAAAGGGTCCGAAAAGCCCTTGTCAAGATAAAGTATGGGCTATGGAACAATAAATGTTATGGCAGCTGTTTCCCTATTTGGCTGGTGTAACATATTTCTTATTTGTTGGGTATGCTAATGGTAATGAAGTGCCCCCCTATATGAGCAGAACATGGATTAAGGGGGCATTTACACGTTCCATGCATGGTCCTTGATTATGGACAATGTGCAACGAAAAAGGACTTCTAGGTTCCTGGGATCCTGGCCAGGAGTTCTGGAACTGTTTAAATCTTTGCGCTACTGTACTGACACAGCATTTTTTGCCCCCTTCACACTACGTGCAGATCGGGCAAAAGTTTCAAATTGTTTACCATTGTAAACTTCCCCCTCAGTGAGCTTTACACTACTCTCTATAGCTGGGGTCCCCAAAATCTGGTTGTAAAACGACAACTCTCCCATTGTGCCTTTACAGCCCAGATTAGGGGACTATAGTCAGTAGGGATTATTTTATACTGAGGTTGATGGGTACTTTTGTAGTCTATTCTTTTGGGACCCACTTTAGACGCTGCAGTAGTTTTATTTCTTGGAAAATGACTGTCAGTGGCAGACTGTTTCAGTCATGTCTCTTATCTTTTGTCTGTATGCACAGAACACCAGGAAAGACTCCATTATCTGCCAGCAGCTGCTGATGTGCCATTCCTAGTGCGAACAGGGCACATAGTATGCCGATAACAGAAAGGGAGAAAGAGGACGCCCCACAGATCTGCCTATAACCGTCACAGAAGGTGTAAGAACTGACAATTTACCTAAAGGCCACAAGCAACATCTTAAGGGTATATTCACACGGGCGGGCTCGCAGCGAGATTCTCGCTGCGAGCCCGGCAGGTCCTGGCAGTTCCCATAAACTACATACTTGCTGCGGACCGCAGCGAGTATGTAATTATACCGCGCTTAACCCCTTCTACTCCCGCCGGCTCCCCCGCTGTAAGCAGCATACATTACCTGTCCTTGCTGCACGGGTCCGGCGTCCTGCTCTCCCGTCCGGCCAATTAGTGTGTTGCCGCAGCCACTGATTGGCCGGGCGGGAGAGCAGGACGCCGGACCCGTGCAGCAAGGACAGGTAATGTATGCTGCTTACAGCGTGGGAGCCGGCGGGAGTAGAAGGGGTTAAGCGCGGTATAATTACATACTCGCTGCGGTCGTTTAGACCGCAGCGAGTATGTAGTTTATGGGAACTGCCAGGACCTGCCGGGCTCGCAGCGAGAATCTCGCTGCGAGCCCCCCCGTGTGAATATACCCTAAAGGGGTATTCCGGGAAACATAAAATTTTCACCTATCCGCAGGATAGGGGGAAAGTAGGAGGCGGGGTTCAGGAGTCAGACCCCCTGCGATCTCCTACTTTAAAGCTAATTTATTTCAGAATACTCCTTTAAAGAGTCACTGTTTTATTATTATTATTTTTTTATTTTTTTTGCAGGAATCAATAGTCCAGGCGATTTTAAGGATCTTTGTAATTGGGTTTAATAGGAAAATATGCCATAATCTGCATTCAAAAAGACTTTCCCCAGGTCCCCCCCTCCCTCCTCTTTTCCATTCAATGCAAATTATCTGGAAATTGTGACTTGTTTTTTGTTTTTTTTTTTTGTTTTTTTTTTAAATTCTTTATTTTCAACCAAGCAAGGAACAAGGCATGACAGTATCCAGCCACATATGCCGGAGGAGAAAAACATCAACAGCAAATAAATGTCATCAGGAGTTAGCATGTAGCCACATTCCGGCTCCATGACACACTTAAACGTACGGTAAATCAGGAAAGAATCCCCAACCATCTGCGGGAGGACACCCCGCCTGTCCAGCTCGACCTTTTCACTTTACCAAACACAAACCATCACAAAAACACAAGACAAACATAGGACTACATTATAACAACCTATATGCGGAAGAGTGGAAATTGTGACTTGTTGCATCAGACACAACCCTGTCTGTTCTATAGAGAGGGGAGGGGGGAGGAGGGAGATTAGTCGCCAGCAGAGAGAAGAGAACAAAGGATTACACAGCTGGGAGCTCCATGAAAGCCGGTATTCAGAGGTCAGAGAGGTCAGTGCTGACTATCAGAGAAGATATTCAAAACAAGAGTCCGTGGAGCCTCAGTTACGAGTCTCAAAACACGGGATAGCCAGATATCTCTAGCCTGTTGCCAACGGGGTGCCTCCATGATGGGGAGAGCACCACACCACCCTGATAAATAACCCCTTAAGTCCCACTCGGTTGCGAGTATTGGAACATAGACAGGGAAACAACAGGGTGGCCCCTTTTGTCAATGTCTAACTCAAGGTGCGAGTATTGCGATCATGACAAGGGCTTGCAAAGGCAGGCTTCCACCCACAGACAGCCGTTTCGGGGTTTTTGCCCCTCGTCAGTGTTGGGTAGGATTCTGGCTAGTTGGGGCAATGAAAAATCAACCAACAAAACACAGTAATCACTGAACTCAAGGAGAACAGCGAAAAAAATTCCAATGAAGTACTCAATCAAGAGTCTCCACTGATGCCCCCAAAAATTTAAATATGCAAAACAAGAGTCCGTGGAGCCTCAGTTACGAGTCTCAAAACACGGGATAGCCAGATATCTCTAGCCTGTTGCCAACGGGGTGCCTCCATGATGGGGAGAGCACCACACCACCCTGATAAATAACCCCTTAAGTCCCACTCGGTTGCGAGTATTGGAACATAGACAGGGAAACAACAGGGTGATTTTTCATTGCCCCAACTAGCCAGAATCCTACCCCACACTGACGAGGGGCAAAAACCCCGAAACGGCTGTCTGTGGGTGGAAGCCTGCCTTTGCAAGCCCTTGTCATGATCGCAATACTCGCACCTTGAGTTAGACATTGACAAAAGGGGCCACCCTGTTGTTTCCCTGTCTATGTTCCAATACTCGCAACCGAGTGGGACTTAAGGGGTTATTTATCAGGGTGGTGTGGTGCTCTCCCCATCATGGAGGCACCCCGTTGGCAACAGGCTAGAGATATCTGGCTATCCCGTGTTTTGAGACTCGTAACTGAGGCTCCACGGACTCTTGTTTTGCATATTTAAATTTTTGGGGGCATCAGTGGAGACTCTTGATTGAGTACTTCATTGGAATTTTTTTCGCTGTTCTCCTTGAGTTCAGTGATTACTGTGTTTTATCAGAGAAGATAGCCAGTGATGTAGCTGTAAATTAACTCTTTGTTGTCCTGTTTTGGTGCCTCATCTGCCTCCACCCCTCCCCTCTCCATACACAATGATGAAGACAGGGGGGAGAGCTTCAAACTGCTTTTTTTTTTTCTTAAATGCTTTTTAAAAAAAATTTAAACGACAGTGACACTTTAAATTACTGCAAAACCCCCTCTACAAAAGCTTCCTCTACAGAAGAATGAGGACGCAAAAATATTTACAGAAGCAGTGGGCCACACATGCATGCTGCACCTAGCATCATAGGCAGCAAGCACAGTGGGGCAGGCCACAATGACTGCTTTAATGTAGAGGCAACTAGGCAGAGTATGGCACATGCTGCTTTTGTTTAAACCAGGTCACTTAGAAAAAGGCAATATGGCTTCTTGGCACAGGGCACATGCTCTACCCCCCACCCCCGGTAAGGACCCATGGCATCCCTAAGGGGGTACAAAGAGGGCCCCACTGGCTAATTAACCATTTAAATGCCGTTTAAAGCTATCCCCTGCGGTCTAGTGGCAGATAATTAGAACCCGATTTGTTATACTTACAGGACAGGGCCTCAGTGACATAATGCCACTGGTCCCGGCTTGGCAATCGATTACTAGAGGCTTCAGAAGCCCTTAGTAATCGAGCACCTAATACATAGATCAATGCAGTACATAAGTACTGCATTGATACCTGTGAACAATCAGGTCATTGCTCATAATATATACCTAGGGGCACTATAAATGTGAAAAAAAAATTGTTTATAATAAAAAAACATCATTTCCATATTTAAGGTTTAAATCACCCCCCTTTTCCCATTTTATAATTAAAAAATAAAATAAACATTTGCTATTGCTGCATGTAGAATCACCCAAATTATCAAATTATCGCATTCCTGATCTCGCACAGTAAACGGCGCAAACCCCCCCCCCCCCCCAAAAAAAAAAAAAAAAACATTATTATAGGTGACATAAAATCCGGAAAAAAATTTTAAATAAAAAGTGATTAAACAGTTGCATATACATAAGCAAGTTACCGATAAAAAGTACAGATCATAGCGCAAAATATTACCTCTCAAACAGGGATCAGAATAGACCAATTTTAGTTTTTTTTTCTTTAAAAATAGGTTTTAATTCTTAAAAGCAGTCAAATTAAAGGAAAGATATAAATTGCATATCATTGTAATTGTACTGACTTGTCGAACATGGATAACATATCAGTTATACCAAAGGAAGAACAGTGTAAAGACGACCCCCTCCCCCACCCGCAAATGAAAATAAATAGCTTTTTTTATTTTCATTTACACTGTGTAAAGTATTTTTTTTTCCTGTTTTAGTGCATATTTTATGGAGAAATGAAGTCTGTCATTGCAAAGTTCATTTATTGTCCTTAAAAATAAGAGCTCATATGGGTCTGTAGGTGAAGAACAAGTAACGTGGCCTCTGATGTGTCTTTAAGGGGTTAAAGTGGACGTGTCAACAATAAAACAGGTGTAAATAAGCACATGGCTAGATGAGGATAGTCATCAGGATTCCGAGCATACTTAGATTATCTCCATAGTAGTAAGTGTTAAGATATCGTTGTTTTTTTTACATAAACAAAGCTAAAGGGCCTAGGGGGCATCCCCAGCAAGGCAAGAGCACAGGTTAGTCAGGACTATGATTTTTTAATTGCTGTCATTCAAATAGGGTAGGCAGGTGCAAGAGGGTAGAGAGGTGGTAAATAAGAGGGCATGGGCTGGGCTTTTGCAGTGGTAAAGAACGCCCTCTGGGCACTTGAGCCTTATTTACGTATTAACAACAAATTTAGCTGGAAAGAACTATGGAGATGTAGAAAGATATGCCAGGAATCCTGATGACTAGCTCTACCTAGCCATGGGCTTATTTACACCACTGACAGATCCGCTTCAAGGCCCTTCAAGTGGTGACCTTTGACTTCAGGTAGAGTAGTCTGCGTCAGCACACAGGTAAGGAACCAGTGAAAAGCTATTAACAAGGGCAAGAGAAGTCACTGGAAGAGCTGAAGCCGATGCAGAACCTATGGGGATGTGTAATGTCACAGCCCGGGGCAGACACACAGAACCTGCCCATCGCCTCCTCTTGTTTGTGTCACATTTTCCATCAGTCACTCCTGCTGGTGTTCTATAGAGCTATGTGAGAATACGGCTCCACACACAGTGTTTGGTTCCATCTTTGTACCCACAAAAGAAAACAAAATCACTTTTTGTTTTGCAGCCGAGCTTTAAAAATGCTGTTTTTCCATTGAACTGAAAAAAGATGGCTGTCTTTTCTACCCTAAGGGCCCTATTCCACAGGAGCGATAATTGGCCGAATCGGCCCCATTCAGCCGATTTTCACTCTGTGGAATAGAGAGAACGATCAGCCGATGATCATGTCATTGGCTGATCGTTCATTTAGGTTCAGACCTAAAATCGTTGTTCGCCACCAGCGCATCGCTACAGTTGAATAGGGGTGCTCAGCGGCGACCGACGATTTCAGCAGAACCATACCTGTCTGGGCCGCAGGTCTTCTTCTCCCAGTCCCACGCGGCAGCATCAGCTTCGGAGTGGGGCTGTCTGAACTTACAGACCACTCAGCCAATCACTGGCCGGAAACGCCGCGGCCAGTGATTGGCTGAGCGGTCTGTCAGTTCAGACAGCTCTGCTCCGAAGCCGATGCTGCCGTGTGGGACCGGGGGAAGAAGACCTGCAGCCCGGACAGGTAATGTATGAAGCAAGGGCTGCAAGGACGTTGGTAACGATGTCCTTGCAGCCCTTGTTTCACGATCATCGGGGCTGTGGAATAGGACCAGTAAACGAGCGCCGATCTAGCAGATCGGCGCTCGTTTACATCGTTGCTCGGCCCGTGGAATAGGGCCCTAAGGGTATGTTCACACTTAGAAAAACAGGTGCCTCAATGTCTCTATGGGAGCGCCGACATGCCAATTCTTTGATTGGAGAGCGACGGAAACGGAGGCACGCGAGCCAACTCATATAGACACTGGGGGAGATTTATCAAACTAGTATAAAGTAGAATTGGCCCAGTTGCCCCTAGCAAACAATCAGATCCCACCTTTTATTTTCCAAAGAATCTGTGAAAAGTGGAATCTGATTGGATGGTACACCAGTTTGATAAATCTCCCCACTGTGTGACACTGAGGCAGGTGGGATTCCGCAACAGGGAACTCCGCCGCAGTGTGAACTGGCCCTAAGAGGACATTTACACGTTCCGTGAATATGGTCTGTGCGTGGATGTGCTACGAACCAGATTTATGGACCTCCTGTTATCCTGTATCGTTATGATGCCAGAAGCTCCGAAAAAGATGGCGTTATGTACTGATACAGTCATGTCAGTACAGGAGCACAAACATTTAGGCTGGGTTCACACTATGTATATTTGAGGCTGTATTTGGTCCTCATGTCAGGTCCTCATAGCAACCAAAACCAGGAGTGGATTGAAAACACAGAAAGGATCTGTCCACACAATGTTGAAATTGAGTGGATGGCCGCCATATAACAGTAACTGCCATTATTTCAATACAACAGCCGTTGTTTTAAAATAAAACAGCACATATTTGCCATTAAATGACGGCCATCCACTCAATTACATCATTATGTGAACAGAGCCTTTCTGTGTTTTCAATCCACTCCTTGTTTTGGTTGCTATACAGCCTCAAACATACAGCCTCAAATATACGTAGTGTGAACATAGGCTTAAACTGTTTTGGACCTTCGAATCTGGTCCGGTCTTGTGGTGTTACTGTGTGGGCAGTTGTGTCTAGTGGTGCTGGTGTTACACTGTGAGCAGGTGTGTCTAGTGGTGCTGGTGTTACACTGTGAGCAGGTGTGTCTAGTGGTGCTGGTGTTACACTGTGAGCAGGTCTGTCTAGTGGTGCTGGTGTTACACTGTGAGCAGGTGTGTCTAGTGGTGGTGGTGGTGTTACACTGTGAGCAGGTGTGTCTAGTGGTGCTGGTGTTACACTGTGAGCAGGTGTGTCTAGTGGTGCTGGTGTTACACTGTGAGCAGGTGTGTCTAGTGGTGCTGGTGTTACACTGTGAGCAGGTCTGTCTAGTGGTGCTGGTGTTACACTGTGAGCAGGTGTGTCTAGTGGTGGTGGTGGTGTTACACTGTGAGCAGGTGTGTCTAGTGGTGCTGGTGTTACACTGTGAGCAGGTGTGTCTAGTGGTGGTGGTGTTACACTGTGAGCAGGTGTGTCTAGTGGTGCTGGTGGTGGTGTTACGCTGTGAGCAGGTGTGTCTAGTGGTGGTGGTGTTACACTGTGAGCAGGTGTGTCTAGTGGTGGTGGTGTTACACTGTGAGCAGGTGTGTCTAGTGGTGCTGGTGGTGGTGTTACGCTGTGAGCAGGTGTGTCTAGTGGTGGTGGTGTTACACTGTGAGCAGGTGTGTCTAGTGGTGCTGGTGGTGGTGTTACGCTGTGAGCAGGTGTGTCTAGTGGTGGTGGTGTTACACTGTGAGCAGGTGTGTCTAGTGGTGCTGGTGTTACACTGTGAGCAGGTGTGTCTAGTGGTGCTGGTGTTACACTGTGAGCAGGTGTGTCTAGTGGTGGTGGTGTTACACTGTGAGCAGGTGTGTCTAGTGGTGGTGGTGTTACACTGTGAGCAGGTGTGTCTAGTGGTGGTGGTGTTACACTGTGAGCAGGTGTGTCTAGTGGTGGTGGTGTTACACTGTGAGCAGGTGTGTCTAGTGGTGCTGGTGGTGGTGTTACGCTGTGAGCAGGTGTGTCTAGTGGTGGTGGTGTTACACTGTGAGCAGGTGTGTCTAGTGGTGCTGGTGTTACACTGTGAGCAGGTGTGTCTAGTGGTGCTGGTGTTACACTGTGAGCAGGTGTGTCTAGTGGTGGTGGTGTTACACTGTGAGCAGGTGTGTCTAGTGGTGGTGGTGTTACACTGTGAGCAGGTGTGTCTAGTGGTGGTGGTGTTACACTGTGAGCAGGTGTGTCTAGTGGTGGTGGTGTTACACTGTGAGCAGGTGTGTCTAGTGGTGGTGGTGTTACGCTGTGAGCAGGTGTGTCTAGTGGTGGTGGTGTTACAGTGTACAGGACATGTGTGTCTGCCCCATACAGAACTGCCCTACACTTTGTGAATAGTACAGTGACAAGCTCATACTACTTGAACAACATCAATAATGCAGTCATTGTGCCTCTGCATAAACTCCACAGGCCTAATGTCATCTTCATAGAGGACAATGCTCCTGCTCATCAAGGTCGCATCATCACTAAGATACAGCTGCTGGAGACTGGGGGACCTCACATAGAGTGGCCTAAACTTTCTCTAGACCAGCCAGTTGCCGTGTAGAGGCTCATAACACTATATCCGACCTTGAACCTGAACGAACTGAGGGCCGCCCTTCGTGAAGAGTGGACCCCATGCCTCAGCAGACAATAAGACGACTTGTGAACAGCACGAGACATCATTGTCTAACTGTAATCAATGGTCACATGACAAGTTATTGACAGTGACATGTGGTTAGGGTATACCCACCACTGGTTTTTGTTTCAGTAAATTTTTTGAAATGAGGAAATCAGCATTGCTTCTTCTACTTAAAAGCCTGATATAAAATTACTGACAATTTTTGGCCCAGATTTATCAGAGGGTGTAAAATATAGACTGGTGTAAACTGCCCACAGCAACCAATGACAACTCCTCTCTATGTTAACACAACTCCTCTTTCATGAGTTGTGATTGGTTGCTGTGGGCTGTTTACACCAGTGTATATTTTACTTCCTTTGATAAATCTACCCCTGTTATGTTTTACATAAATATTACCCACTAACCAAATATCTCTAAGGCTAGGTTCACCCTACGTTTTCCTATCTGTTTCACTAGTTTTGTTTCAATAAATTTAATTCTAACGTACAGAAAAACGTGGTCAACTATATATATATTTTTTTAATAAGGTAAATGATGGGATGGGAAATGCATCCTTCAGTATGGTGTACAGCAGCATCTGTTTTTACCATCTATTTTTTTCATCACTTTTTTCTTATAAAAGTACATGTTAAAAAGGTTTTCCTATCTCAGCTAACATTGTTATACTTGTAGGACTCGTCAAGATATATTTTTGCAAATACAATCATTTAGCAAACTTGCCCCCTTCTCCTGATGGGGTGTCCCACCACGGGTGCAGTCCTATGCACCTTAGTAAGTTGTACTTTAAGGTTAAGAAGTGGGAGATGAAGTACCTAATTTTTCCATTAGGTGTCGCCACTGTTTTTGCCTTGTGTGCTAGCTGTAGAGCCAAAGGGTTAACTGTTTATACCATGTGTTGTATGCTGACCATTCACAGGTGCTCTTCATTCTAACCTTATCCTATCCTTCTTCTCTCTCACCCACACTCAGTCCCACCACTCACAGGAGGGTTTAGATCTAGCCCCCATCTAAAACGTGCAGGGTGGTCTCCTGAAACAAGAGGTTTCAGGTGGGGGCAGAGGGGGCAGCCGCTCCCGGGCCCACACAGGCAGGGGGCCCACTGAAGATTTGGCCAGTTAATGCTGTCCGCAAAAGCTATTGCTTTTGCAGACAGACTTAACAAATGTTTATTGGCTGTAGGTGGCCCCTGGACAGCAACCAGTGCTCCTGGGGGGCCCACACATCTACCGAATGTTGTGTCTGACGCAGGGGCGTAACTAGAAATGGCTGGGCCCCATAGCAAACTTTTGATTGGGGCCCCCCCCCCCTCTCGATCGACCACTACGCCATCAACACACTCAGCTCTACACAGGTCCTGTACACCATATAAATTACAGTACAGTTATATCAGGTGACTTACAAGGGACGTCTTCTCTGATCCATCTCCTTTTTTTCTTCTCCATCTTTTTTTCTTCTCCATCTCCTTCTCCGAGCCACAAATCCACAGAATCTGCCAGAAAAACATATTAGTCTCCTCACACTGGCACCATCCTCATCTCTCTATACTGCACATCTGCATTGGCCCCTGTACACCCTCATTTAGTGGGAAGGCTGGCTCTATGTGATCCCATTTTATTATATGGCCCTCCTCTCTGTCGCTCCTCCTTATAAATAGCCCCCTTATGTTGCCCCCCTTATAGAAGCCCCCCATGCTGTCCCCCTTATAGATGCCCCCCATGTTGTCCCCTAATAGATGGTCCCCTATGTTGCCCCCCCTATAGATGGCCCCTCCTATGTTTTCCTCTTATAGATGGCCCCCTCTCCCCCAATGTTGTCCCTTTATAATATCCCTCTCCCCTATGTTGTGCTCCTCTCCCCTATGTTGTCCCCTTATAGATGGCCCCCTCTCCCCCTATGTTGCCCCCCCTTATAGATGTCCCTCTCCCCCCCTTCCTTATAGATGTCCCCCTTTCCCCCCCTTCCTTATAGATGGCCCTCTCCCCCCCTTCCTTATAGATGTCCCCCTCTCCCCCCCTTCCTTATAGATGGCCCTCTCTCCCCCTTCCCTTATAGATGACCTCCTCCCTTATAGATGCCCCCTTCTCCCTCCCTTATAGATGTCCCTCTCCCCCCCTTCCTTATAGATGTCCCCCTCTCCCCCCCTTCCTTATAGATGTCCCCCTCTCCCCCCCTTCCTTATAGATGGCCCTCTCTCTCCCCTCCCTTATAGATGCCCTCCTCTCCCCCCTCCCTTATAGATGCCCCCTTCTCCCTCCCTTATAGATGTCCCTCTCCCCCCCTTCCTTATAGATGTCCCCTCTCCCCCCCTTCCTTATAGATGCCCTCCTCCCCCCCCCTCCCTTATAGATGTCCCCTTCTCCCCCCTCCCTTATAGATGTCTCCCTCTTCCCCCCTTCCTTATAGATGGTCTCCTCTCCCCCCTCCCTTATAGATGCCCTCCTATCCCCCCTTCCTTATAGATGCCCTCCTCTCCCCCCCTTCCTTATAGATGTCCCCCTCTCCCCCCCTTCCTTATAGATGCCCTCCTATCCCCCCCTTCCTTATAGATGCCCTCCTCTCCCCCCTTCCTTATAGATGTCCCCCTCTCCCCCCCTTCCTTATAGATGCCCTCTTCTCCCCATCCCCCTTATAGATGCCCCCTTCTCTCTCCCCCCCCCCCCCCACCCACCCGGAAAGCAGGTTTAAAAAAAAACCAAACAAACTCACCTTACAACGCGCTCCCCCGTCGAGCCTTTTTCCTGTCAGTCCCCCGTCTGATGCGCGGCTGCCAGGGGTGTCGCGTCCTATCCCCGACAGCGCGCGTATCATAGAGCTCTCTGTGGGCTTGTGCTGCGGCCGCGACTTCCGGCACACAGAGAGCTCTATGATACGCGCGCTGCCGGGGATAGGACGCGACCCCCCCGGCAGCCGCGCATCAGACGGGGGACTGACAGGAGCGCTGTCGGTCGGTCCCGTGCTCCTCCTGGCCCAGTGACTCCTTTTCCCTATGGTTGGGGAAAGGAGTCGCCGGGTCAGGAGGAGCACGGGACCCGCGTCACGGCCCCGTAGCAGCCGCTATGGCTGCTACGGCGGTAGTTCCGCCAGTGGTCTGACGATTCATTTAGCTGTATGCGCTTGTATGGGAGGAGAACATACAGTTGAATGCAGCAGGATGATTGACAAGGCGAGAGCATTGGCTCCCCATCCTGCCAATCACCATTGTGGCCACAAGCGGCCGTTCCCTTCCTTAGAGCTGTGGAACATGAGTGATGTCAGAGACAGGGAGAGAGTTGACATGAGAAGACTACAGTGCTACAACCGCATAGCAGGTAAGTATGGCTTTTTTTCCCCTTAGTTATAGAGGAGGAGACCTATGTGGGTGGGTGGGTGGGACTAACTCCTGGGAAGGATGTTATCTATGAGGGTTGGGGTATGGGATGTGCTGGCTAACTGAAAAGGTTGTACCTAATCTGGAGGTACAGTCTACTCACAGTGGTGGTGGTGAAGGTGGGGGGTTGTCTAACCACCAGGAGGATTACCAGGAAGATTACTGCTGGGGGAGGGGGTGGCTGCATGGGGAATACCCAGGGGATTACCTACATGAGATGGTGCTGGAGGGGATGCCTACATGGAGAATACTACCTTTTTTTTTTTTTGGGGGGGGGGGGGGGATTGCCTGCACTGAGAGGTCTAAATGCTAGATAGATGCACAGAGGGGAGTCTAGCTTCTATATGAGGGCACAGAGGGCCCTAACAATTACTACATGGAAACAGAGGGAAATAATAACTATATTGGGTCACAGAAGGCCTAACTACTATATGGAGGCATAGAGAAGCTGAATTTCAATATGAAGGTACAGAGGGGCCTCACTATTATATGGGGGTGCACAGGGAGGGTCTATCTTCTATATGGAGGAACAAGGGGGGGGGGGGTAACCTACCATGTTAGGGTATAGATGGTGGCCTTTTTACTATATGAGAGCATAGAGGGACCCTGCGAACTACATGAGGGCTAAAATTGGGTCTAAATACTACATGGAGGTATAAATTGGCTGCTCTCATATATCCTGTACTGTACACCAGGATTATCAGGCTGCTCCCATATACCCTGTACTGTACACCAGGATTATCAGGCTGCTCCCATATACCCTGTACTGTACACCAGGATTATCAGGCTGCTTCCATATACCCTGTACTGTACACCAGGATTATCAGGCTGCTCTCATATACCCTGTACTGTACACCAGGATTATCAGGCTGCTCTCATATACCCTGTACTGTACACCAGGATTATCAGGCTGCTCTCATATACCCTGTACTGTACACCAGGATTATCAGGCTGCTCTCATATACCCTGTACTGTACACCAGGATTATCAGGCTGCTCCCATATACCCTGTACTGTACACCAGGATTATCAGGCTGCTCCCATATACCCTGTACACCAGGATTATCAGGCTGCTCCCATATACCCAGTACACCAGGATTATCAGGCTGCTCTCATATACCCTGTACTGTACACCAGGATTATCAGGCTGCTCCCATATACCCTGTACACCAGGATTATCAGGCTGCTCCCATATTCCCTGTACACCCGGATTATCAGGCTGCTCCCATATACCCTGTACTGTACACCAGGATTATCAGGCTGCTCCCATATACCCTGTACACCAGGATTATCAGGCTGCTCCCATATACCCTGTACTGTACACCAGGATTATCAGGCTGCTCTCATATACCCTGTACTGTACACCAGGATTATCAGGCTGCTCCCATATACCCTATACTGTACACCAGGATTATCAGGCTGCTCCCATATACCCTGTTCTGTACACCAGGATTATCAGGCTGCTCTCATATACCCTGTACTGTACACCAGGATTATCAGGCTGCTCTCATATACCCTGTACTGTACACCAGGATTATTAGGCTGCTCCCATATACCCTGTACACCAGGATTATCAGGCTGCTCCCATATACCCTGTACACCAGGATTATCAGGCTACTCCCATATACCCTGTACTGTACACCAGGATTATCAGGCTGCTCTCATATACCCTGTACTGTACACCAGGATTATAAGGCTGCTCCCATATACCCTGTACTGTACACCAGGATTATCAGGCTGCTCTCATATACCCTGTACACCAGGATTATCAGGCTGCTCTCATATACGCTGTACACCAGGATTATCAGGCTGCTCCCATATACCCTGTACACCAGGATTATCAGGCTGCTCCCATATACCCTGTACTGTACACCAGGATTATCAGGCTGCTCCCATATACCCTGTACTGTACACCAGGATTATCAGGCTGCTCTCATATACCCTGTACTGTACACCAGGATTATCAGGCTGCTCTCATATACCCTGTACTGTACACCAGGATTATCAGGCTGCTCTCATATACCCTGTACCCCATAGGCTCCTGACCCCCCGTTAGAGCCCCCTATACTCACGTGATCCCGCCGGGTCCCGCTTCTGGAGTTCGTCAGGTCACGGAGATATCAGCGCCCGAAACTCGGCGCGCGCGCTCCTCAAATGAGTCCAACACTCATAGAGAATGACAGGAGAGTCCAGCGCTCCGTCATTCTCTATGAGCGTTGGACTCATCTGAGGAGCGCGCGCTGGGCTGCAGCGGCTGAGATCTCCGTGACCCGACCATCTCCAGAAGCGGGACCCGGCGGGATCAGGTGAGTATAGGGGGCTCTAACGGGGTCGGGAGCCTGTCACCTCGGCACGGGGGGGTGACAGGTTCCCTTTATATATGTGAGATGTAGAAAGTTTTTTCCACTGCTCTCAGTCCCTGTTCACTATGAATAATGTAGTAGAATATTCCCTTTATTATTTAGAAAGCATTGTCATCTACTGAGGTTCCCTATGGGTAACATAATCGGTTGGGGGCCCACTGAGACTCACTCGCCTCCCTTAGGCTGAACCCCTAGCTACGCCCCTGACTGGTTCACATGGTTATATATACAGGGTGGTCCAATGTTAGGTGGACAGTATGTGTAATAGGGTTATGAAGGGGGATATTTATCAAACATGGTGTAAAGTGAAACTGGCTCAGTTGCCCCTAGCAACCAATCAGATTCCACCTTTTATTCCTCACAGACTCTTTGGAAAATGAAAGGTGGAATCTGATTGGTTGCTAGGGGCAACTGAGCCAGTTTCACTTTACACCATGTTTGATAAATACCCCCCTTCATAACCCTATTACACATACTGTCCACCTAACTTTGGACCACCCTGTATATATATCTGTAGAGGGGAGCGAGCTCTTTGGAGGCCTATTGCAGGTCTTGGGACCATGATTTTTGTTCACGGCCTTATGTTGGGTAGTTTTTACGTGTTTTTAGATTTGGGTTGGTATTTTCCTTGTATACCGTAATTTAAAAAAAAAATAAAGTACATTTTTCTACCTACGTGTTGGTGTGCCAGCGCCTTTCTGACATACGTCTTTCAGCAGTCCTTCTATCCATGTAGTGTTGGCGTTGTAGCGCCCGTTACATTTGTGGAGACAGTCTGGTAAATCGGGGGCAGTCATTTAGTGGACAGAGCGTAGTCCACAGTCTAGGACTCCTCTACCTGCTGTTTCTTCCTTCTGTGTCCTTGCTTCCTGCGAGCTGAAGGTTGCATCTGCTGCACCTCTGTTATTAAATAACATGCAGGTGAGGTCACTGACCCCGGTGCTGTCAGCTGCCCATCGTGCGTCTCTGAGCAGCCTCTGACTGTACTCCCAGCACACATCAGTGGCGGGGCACTAACATATCGTCAGGGCACCCTCACACACACTCTTATTGTTTGGCGTTTTTCAGGCACACATTTTTTTTCCTTTTTTTTTATATGCATTTGCATTTTTATTCTGACATTGTATGACTTTATGTGTAAATGATCTTGTTTGTGATTTAGGCGTTTTTGTGTGCTGAACTTTTTTTTTTCCTCTGCCAGAACATGACCTAGCCTCTGGACCACAAAAGGTGACAAAAAACACCCAAACAAAAAAAAAAACAAAAACAAGTCATACGCACACAATGGCATTTTTGAGAAAACCAGAACAATACCATTGAAGTCTATGGTTAAAAAACACCACCCTCTCAGCATGCTGCGTTTTGAAAAAACTACCACAGAGCCTCAAAAACGACAGATCATATCATAAACTTCATTGACTTCCAGCTAACATCTAGCCCCTAGCGTTTTTGGGGAAAAAAAAGAAAAAAAAATGCTTTGGGGTTTTTTAAGATTTTAAGGCAGTGTGGAGGCAGTCTCAGTTTTTTTTGGTGAGTTCTATTGCTGCAATAGGTGCAGTTTATTAATCGGTGAACATTGTCTATTTTTGGAGCTGGAGGCTTGTTGCTGCATGTGAACTTTTACACATTCTATAATGTTGTTGCAGATATGTATCTAAGGGCCCTATTCCACGGGACGATTATTGTTCAGATTATCGTTAAGTTGTTCGAATCTAAGCGATAATTGTTCGGTTGAATAACAGTTCAACTACTGATCGTTTAATAAGACCTGGACCTATTTTTATCGTTGCTCGGTCGCATTGAAAAAGACGTCGTTTGGTCGTTCGCAGTAGTGACGAATGCAATAGCGACGACAAAACGACCGCAAGAAAGATCATAAGTAATGATTATCGTTCCATGTAAATGGGTGAACGATTTCAGGTCTTTCGCAATAGCGGTCGTTTGGATCGATTATCGTTAATGATTATGCGAACAATAATCGTCCCAAAGAATAGAGCCCTAAATCATTCACTGCACATTCATTTGTTTTACGCTGAGAAACACACCACCCGCTTTGTGCAGTCAGGATGCGACAAGGGGTGAAACGTTGCTTCTAGTAAATCAGGTGTACAAGATAAGTGACGCCTAAGAACAGCGTAAGCATGAGCTGCATACATTATAAAAAAAAAATCACAGATTTTTGTATAACTACACAATTGTGCAGAATTTTACGACTTTTCCCCGGCACGCTATATGCTCAAAAGCTTTGGGGCGAGTCTCTTAATCACTGAATTCTAATGGTCCTTTTACACGGAACAATTTATCGTTCGAATTTGCACGATAACGATCGAATTCGAACAATAATCGTACGTGTAAACACAGCGAACGATCAAGCGACGAGCGAGAAATCGTTCATTTTGATCAGTGACATAGGAGAAGGTTTGGTAGGTAAGGATAGTGACATAGGAGAAGGTTTGGTAGGTAAGGATAGTGACATAGGAGAAGGTTTGGTAGGTAAGGATAGTGACATGGGAGAAGGTTTGGTAGGTAAGGATAGTGACATAGGAGAAGGTTTGGTGGGTAAGGATAGTGACATAGGAGAAGGTTTGGTAGGTAAGGATAGTGACAAAGGAGAAGGTTTGGTAGGTAAAGATAGTAACATAGGAGAAGGTTTGGTAGGTAAGGATAGTGACATAGGAGAAGGGTTGGTAGGTAAGGATAGTGATATAGGAGAAGGGTTGGTAGGTAAGGATAGTGACTTAGGAGAAGGTTTGGAAGGTAAGGATAGTGACATAGGGGAAGGTTTGGTAGGTTAGGATAGTGACATAGGAGAAGGTTTGGTAGGTAAGGCTAGTGATATAAGAGAAGGCTTAGTAGGTAAGGATAGTGACTTAGAGAAGGATTGGAAGGTAAGGATAGTGACAATTGAGAAGGTTTGGTAGGTAAGGATAGTGATATAGGTGAAGGGTTGGTAGGTAAGGATAGTGACATAGGAGAAGGTTTGGTAGGTAAGGATAGTGACAATGGAGAAGGTTTGGTAGGTAAGGATAGTGATATAGGAGAAGGGTTGGTAGGTAAGGATAGTGACAATGGAGAAGGTTTGGTAGGTAAGGATAGTGACATAGAGAAGGATTGGAAGGTAAGGATAGTGACATAGGAGAAGGATTGGAAGGTAAGGATAGTGACATAGGAGAAGGTTTGGTAGGTAAGGATAGTGACAATGGAGAAGGTTTGGTAGGTAAGGATAGTGATATAGGAGAAGGGTTGGTAGGTAAGGATAGTGACAATGGAGAAGGTTTGGTAGGTAAGGATAGTGACATAGAGAAGGATTGGAAGGTAAGGATAGTGACATAGGAGAAGGTTTGGTAGGTAAGGATAGTGACAATGGAGAAGGTTTGGTAGGTAAGGATAGTGATATAGGAGAAGGGTTGGTAGGTAAGGATAGTGACATAGGACAAGATTTGGTAGGTAAGGATAGTGACATAGAAGAAGGGTTGGTAGGTAAGGATAGTGACATAGGAGAAGGTTTGGTAGGTAAGGATAGTGATATAGGAGAAGGGTTGGTAGGTAAGGATAGTGACAATGGAGAAGGTTTGGTAGGTAAGGATAGTGATATAGGAGAAGGGTTGGTAGGTAAGGATAGTGACAGGAGAAGGTTTGGTAGGTAAGGATAGTGACAATGGAGAAGGTTTGGTAGGTAAGGATAGTGATATAGGAGAAGGGTTGGTAGGTAAGGATAGTGACATAGGAGAAGGTTTGGAAGGTAAGGATAGTGACATAGGGGAAGGTTTGGTAGGTAAGGATAGTGACATAGGAGAAGGGTTGGTAGGTAAGGATAGTGACATAGGAGAAGGGTTGGTAGGTAAGGATAGTGACATAGGAGAAGGTTTGGTAGGTAAGGATAGTGACATAGGAGAAGGATTGGTAGGTAAGGATAGTGACATAGGAGAAGGATGGTAGGTAAGGATAGTGACAATGGAGAAGGTTTGGTAGGTAAGGATAGTGACATAGAGAAGGATTGGAAGGTAAGGATAGTGACATAGGAGAAGGTTTGGTAGGTAAGGATAGTGACATAGAGAAGGATTGGAAGGTATGGATAGTGACATAGGAGAAGGTTTGGTAGGTAAGGATAGTGACAATGGAGAAGGTTTGGTAGGTAAGGATAGTGATATAGGAGAAAGGTTGGTAGGTAAGGATAGTGACATAGGAGAAGGTTTGGTAGGTAAGGATAGTGACATAGAAGAAGGGTTGGTAGGTAAAGATAGTGACATAGGAGAAGGTTTGGTAGGTAAGGATAGTGACATAGGAGAAGGATTGGTAGGTAAGGATAGTGACATAGGAGAAGGTTGGTAGGTAAGGATAGTGACAATGGAGAAGGTTTGGTAGGTAAGGATAGTGACATAGAGAAGGATTGGAAGGTAAGGATAGTGACATAGGAGGTTTGGTAGGTAAGGATAGTGACATAGAGAAGGATTGGAAGGTAAGGATAGTGACATAGGAGGAGGTTTGGTAGGTAAGGATAGTGACATAGGAGAAGGATTGGAAGGTAAGGATAGTGACATAGGAGGAGGTTTGGTAGGTAAGGTTAGTGATATAGGAGAAGGTTTGGTAGGTAAGCATAGTGACATAGGAGAAGGTTGGTAGGTAAGCATAGTGACATAGGAGAAGGGTTGGTAGGTAAGGATAGTGACATAGGAGAAGGGTTGGTAGGTAAGGATAGTGACATAGAGAAGGATTGGAAGGTAAGGATAGTGACATAGGAGAAGGGTTGGTAGGTAAGGATAGTGACATAGGAGAAGGTTTGGTAGGTAAGCATAGTGACATAGGAGAAGGTTGGTAGGTAAGCATAGTGACATAGGAGAAGGGTTGGTAGGTAAGGATAGTGACATAGGAGAAGGTTTGGTAGGTAAGCATAGTGACATAGGAGAAGGTTGGTAGGTAAGGATAGTGACAATGGAGAAGGTTTGGTAGGTAAGGAATAGGGCTGGGCGATATGGCCTAAAATTTATATCACGATATAATTTGATGCATGCACGATATAACGATATATCACGATATATACATTTTTTTTTTTTTGCCAGTCATCAGCCCTCCCCTATGCCTTCAGCCCCCTTTGTGCCAGTTATCACCCCCCTTGCCAGTCATCAGCCCTCCCCTGTGCCATCAGCCCCCCCTTGTGCCATCAGCCCCCCCTTGTGCCAGTCATCAGCCCCCCTTGTGCCAGTCATCAGCCCCCCTTGGCAGTCATCAGCCTTCCCTTGTGCCAGTTATCACACGCCTTGCCAGTCATCAGCCCCCCGTTGCCAGTCATCAGCCCCCCCCCCCCAGTGCCCCCCCCCCCAGTGCCAATCATCTCCCCTCTCAGTTTTCCAGCCATTTCATGTGCCAGCCATCATGTCCCCCCAGCCAGGGCCATCATCAGCCCCATGCCAAGCCATCTGCCGCCCCCGACCCCTCTGCTACTTACCTTTCCTGCAGGGCTGGCTGATGGAGTCCGCGAGGCGAGACGGGCCGCGTCTTCTTCCCAGCATGCACTGGGAGACCTGACGTCACACGCATCAGCGCGCTAGCGCGCTGACGATGCGTGAACGGAAGGCCTTGCAGCGCGGTACCACGGAGCGGTAAGTGAGAAGCTTATTCACTACCGCTCCGTGGTATATCGCGATATGCCAAAAATCTATATCGTCAACCGAATTGATGACGATATTTTGGCATATCGTTTATATCGCCCAGCCCTAGTAAGGATAGTGATATAGGAGAAGGCTTAGTAGGTAAGGATAGTGACATAGGAGAAGGTTTGGTAGGTAAGGATAGAGACAGGAGAAGGGTTGGTAGGTAAGGATAGTGACATAGGAGAAAGGTTGGTAGGTAAGGATAGTGACAATGGAGAAGGTTTGGTAGGTAAGGATAGTGATATAGGAGAAAGGTTGGTAGGTAAGGATAGTGACATAGGAGAAGGTTTGGTAGGTAAGGATAGTGACATAGAAGAAGGGTTGGTAGGTAAAGATAGTGACATAGGAGAAGGTTTGGTAGGTAAGGATAGTGACATAGGAGAAGGATTGGTAGGTAAGGATAGTGACATAGGAGAAGGTTGGTAGGTAAGGATAGTGACAATGGAGAAGGTTTGGTAGGTAAGGATAGTGACATAGAGAAGGACTGGAAGGTAAGGATAGTGACATAGGAGGTTTGGTAGGTAAGGATAGTGACATAGAGAAGGATTGGAAGGTAAGGATAGTGACATAGGAGAAGGGTTGGTAGGTAAGGATAGTGACATAGGAGAAGGTTTGGTAGGTAAGCATAGTGACATAGGAGAAGGTTGGTAGGTAAGCATAGTGACATAGGAGAAGGTTGGTAGGTAAGGATAGTGACATAGGAGAAGGTTTGGTAGGTAAGCATAGTGACATAGGAGAAGGTTGGTAGGTAAGGATAGTGACAATGGAAAAGGTTTGGTAGGTAAGGATTAGGGCTGGCGATATGGCCTAAAATTTATATCACGATATAATTTGATGCATGCACGATATAACGATATATCACGATATATAAAAAAAAAATTTTTGCCAGTCATCAGCCCTCCCCTATGCCTTCAGCCCCCTTTGTGCCAGTTATCACCCCCCCTTGCCAGTCATCAGCCCTCCCCTGTGCCATCAGCCCCCCCTTGTGCCATCAGCCCCCCCTTGTGCCAGTCATCAGCCCCCCTTGTGCCAGTCATCAGCCCCCCTTGGCAGTCATCAGCCTTCCCTTGTGCCAGTTATCACACGCCTTGCCAGTCATCAGCCCCCCGTTGCCAGTCATCAGCCCCCCGTTGCCAGTCATCAGCCCCCTGTTGCCAGTCATCAGCCCCCCCCCCCCCAGTGCCAATCATCTCCCCTCTCAGTTTTCCAGCCATTTCATGTGCCAGCCATCATGTCCCCCCAGCCAGGGCCATCATCAGCCCCATGCCAAGCCATCTGCCGCCCCCGACCCCTCTGCTACTTACCTTTCCTGCAGGGCTGGCTGATGGAGTCCGCGAGGCGAGACGGGCCGCGTCTTCTTCCCAGCATGCACTAGGAGACCTGACGTCACACGCGCTAGCGCGCTGACGATGCGTGAACGGAAGGCCTTGCAGCGCGGTACCACGGAGCGGTAAGTGAGAAGCTTATTCACTACCGCTCCGTGGTATATCGCGATATGCCAAAAATCTATATCGTCAACCGAATTGATGACGATATTTTGGCATATCGTTTATATCGCCCAGCCCTAGTAAGGATAGTGATATAGGAGAAGGCTTAGTAGGTAAGGATAGTGACATAGGAGAAGGTTTGGTAGGTAAGGATAGAGACAGGAGAAGGGTTGGTAGGTAAGGATAGTGACATAGGAGAAGGTTTGGTAGGTAAGGATAGTGACATAGGAGAAGGTTGGTAGGTAAGGATAGTGACAATGGAGAAGGTTTGGTAGGTAAGGATAGTGATATAGAAGAAGGGTTGGTAGGTAAGGATAGTGACATAGGAGAAGGTTTGGTAGGTAAGGATAGTGACATAGGAGAAGGTTTGGTAGGTAAGGATAGTGACATAGGAGAAGGTTTGGTAGGTAAGGATAGTGACATAGGAGAAGGTTTGGTAGGTAAGGATAGTGACATAGGAGAAGGTTTGGTAGGTAAGGATAGTGACATAAAAGAAGGTTTGGTAGGTAAGGATAGTGACATAGGGGAAGGTTTGGTAGGTAAGGATAGAGACAGGAGAAGGGTTGGTAGGTAAGGATAGTGACATAGGAGAAGGTTTGGTAGGTAAGGATAGTGACATAGGAGAAGGTTGGTAGGTAAGGATAGTGACAATGGAGAAGGTTTGGTAGGTAAGGATAGTGATATAGAAGAAGGGTTGGTAGGTAAGGATAGTGACATAGGAGAAGGTTTGGTAGGTAAGGATAGTGACATAGGAGAAGGTTTGGTAGGTAAGGATAGTGACATAGGAGAAGGTTTGGTAGGTAAGGATAGTGACATAGGAGAAGGTTTGGTAGGTAAGGATAGTGAAAGTAGAAGGTTTGGTAAGTAAGGATAGTGACATAGGAGATGGTTTGGTAGGTAAGGATAGTGACATAGGAGAAGGTTTGGTAGGTAAGGATAGTGACATAGGAGAAGGTTTTGTAGGTAAGGATAGTGACATAGGAGAAGGTTTGGTAGGTAAGGATAGTGACATAGGAGAAGGTTTGGTAGGTAAGGATAGTGACATAGGAGAAGGGTTGGTAGAAAAGGATAGTGACATAGGGGAAGGTTTGGTAGGTAAGGATAGTGACATGGAAGGTAAGGGGAAGGTTTGGTAGGTAAGTTACATAGGAGAAGGGTTGGTAGGTAAGGATAGTGACATAGGAGAAGGTTTGGTAGGTAAGTTACATAGGAGAAGGGTTGGTAGGTAAGGATAGTGACATAGGGGAAGGTTTGGTAGGTAAGGATAGTGACATAGGAGAAGGGTTGGTAGGTAAGTATAGTGACATAGGAGAAGGTTTGTTAGGTAAGTATAGTGACATAGGAGAAGGTTTGGTAGGTAATTTACATAGAAGAAGGTTTGGTAGGTAAGGATAGTGACATAGGAGAATGTTTGGACATAGGGGAAGGTTTGGTAGGTAAGGATAGTGACATAGGAGAAGGTTTGGTAGGTAAGTTACATAGGAGAAGGTTTGGTAGGTAAGGATAGTGACATAAGAGAAGGTTTGGTAGGTAAGGATAGTGACATAGGAGAAGGTTTGGTAGGTAAATTACTTAGGAGAAGGTTTGGTAGGTAAGGATAGTGACATAGGAGAAGGTTTGGTAGGTAAGGATAGTGACATAGGAGAAGGTTTGGTAGGTAAGGATAGTGACATAGGAGAAGGGTTGGTAGGTAGGGATAGTGACATAGGGGAAGGTTTGGTAGGTAGGGATAGTGACAGTAGCGTAATTTGGTGGGGGCAGAGGGGGCGGTCGCTCCCGGGCCCACACAGGCAGGGGGCCCACTGATGATTTCACCAGTTAATGCTGTCCGCAAAAGCTATTGCTTATGCAGACAGACTTAACAAATGTCTATTGTCTGTAGGTGGCCCCTGGCCAGCAACCAGAGCTCCTGGGGGGCCCACACGGCTACCGAATGTTGTGCCGGATTCGAATAGAACATAGGGTTGAATGAGGCACAGTGATTAAAAAGGCTCTCCACCCTACCAATCACTGTTGTGGCCACAAGAGGCTGTTCCTCCCTTAGAGCTGTGGGACCTCAGTGATGTCAGTTGTGTGCTTACAGAGCAGGGAGAGAGTTGACAACAGAAGACTACAGTACTGCAACCGCACAGCAGGTAAGTATGGCTTTTTTCCCTTAATTATAGAGGAGGAGACCTATGTGGGTGGGTGGGGCTAACTCCTGGAAAGGATGTTACCTATGGGAGTTGTGGTATGGGATGTGCTGGCTAATTGAAAAGAGGGTACCTAATTTTGAGGTACATTTGGTGGTGGTGGTGGTGTGTCTAACCACCAGGAGGATTACCAGGGAGATTACCGCTGGGGAAGGGGGTGGCTGCATGAGGAATAGATACTGGGAGGATTACCTACATGAGATGGTGCTGGAGGGGATGCCTACATGGAGAATAATACCTTCTTTATGAAGGCACAGAGGGCCCTAACTACTAGTATATGGTAACTGAGGGAAATAATAACTATATTGGGCCACAGAAGGTCTAACTACGATATGGATGCTCAGAGAAGCTGAATTTCACATGAAGGTACAGAGGGGCCTGACTACTATATGGGGGTGCACAGGTAGGGTCTGTCTTCTACATGGGGGTAAAGGGGGGATAATCTAATATGTTAGGGTATAAATGGTGGCCTTTTTACTATATGAGAGCATAGAGGAAACTACTGTATATGAGGGCTAAAACTGCGTCTAAATACTACATGAGGGCATAAAGTGGGTAACAGTGTAGAGCAATACACATAGGGATGGTGCCTTGGTGAGATGCCTAGAATGTTTGTCTGGCAGTGACGAGGCATCGCCAGGAGAAGTCTGCATGATGGCCGAGCCAGACAGAGGAAAAAGGAAAAGCAAACCACCTAGCAAACACGTCATTACATTTCATGCGGAGAATACGCCCCCAGTGCTTTGTCTGTTCAAGCCTAATGGGAATTGTAATTTTTAAAAATCTGGAAGGCGGTGAGTTTGACCCCCCTGGTATTAGTCATTATGGTGCAATGGTGGTGTTGAGGTATTACTCGTAAAATTGTCTTATGTTAACTATATATATATATATATATATATATATATATATATATATGTAATATTATTTTTTTACACATCCTAAAATTTGCTGCAGTCTTTAACTGTTGTGTGTGCCCCATGCCAGGCCCATCAACAATGGTTAATAATCTATAGTAAATAGATATCATACAGTAATTATACCATTTAGTTATGTTGCAGTAGTCTGGCTTTTTTGCATATAGGTTATTTAGTATAGTTGCCTTAGACTTCATGGGACTATTTATTATTACCTTGCATTTGTACTATACATTTACACTATTGGTACTGCGGGTTCACCCTTCAGGTGTTGCCTCTTTGGTCACTGACCATCAGCTATGGTGTAGTCCTCATGCTGCCCAATAGAAATTAGACAGATAGATATGAGATAAAGAGATAGAAGAATGGATGGATGGATGGATGGAAGGATGGCTAATTAGAAAACAAACATAGCGCCATAGCTGCCCCATGTTGTGTGTGGTCCTACAACTTGGTTCCATTCACTTTTAGTGGAACTGATCTGCACTACCACATCCAAGCTTTGGAGGTGAGTGGCGCTGTTTCTGGAAAAAGATAGCTATGTTTTTGTAATGCTGGATAACCCCTTTAATTTGTACATGGTTATATATGTGACATGTAGAAAGTCTTTCCCACTGTTCTCAGTCCCTGTTCACTATAAATAATGTAGTAGAAAATACCCTTTATTATTCGGAAAGCATCATCATCTACTGAGGTTCCCTATGGGTAACATAATCGGTTGGGGGCCCACTGAGACTCGCTCGCCCCCCCTAGGCTGAACCCCTAGCTACGCCCCTGGATAGTGACATAGGAGAAGGGTTGGTAGGTAAGGATAGTGACATAGGAGAAGGTTTGGTAGGTAAGGATAGTGACATAGGAGAAGGTTTGGTAGGTAAGTTACATAGGAGAAGGTTTGGTAGGTAAGGATAGTGACATAGGAGAAGGTTTGGTAGGTAAGTTACTTAGGAGAAGGTTTGGTAGGTAAGTATAGTGACATAGGAGAAGGTTTGGTAGGTAAGTTACATAGGAGAAGGGTTGGTAGGTAAGGATAGTGACATAGGGGAAGGTTTGGTAGATAAGGATAGTGACATAGGAGAAGGGTTGGTAGGTAAGGATAGTGATATAGGAGAAGGTTTGGTAGGTAAGTATAGTGACATAGGAGAAGGTTTGGTAGGTAAGTTACATAGGAGAAGGTTTGGTAGGTAAGGATAGTGACATAGGAGAATGTTTGGACATAGGGGAAGGTTTGGTAGGTAAGGATAGTGACATAGGAGAAGGTTTGGTAGGTAAGTTACTTAGGAGAAGGTTTGGTAGGTAAGGATAGTGACATAGGAGAAGGGTTGGTAGGTAGGGATAGTGACATAGGAGAAGGTTTGGTAGGTAAGGATAGTGACATAGGAGAAGGGTTGGTAGGTAGGGATAGTGACATAAGGGAAGGTTTAGTAGGTAGGGATAATGACATAGGAGAATGTTTGGTAGGTAGGGATAGTGACATAGGGGAAGGTTTGGTAGGTAAGGATAGTGACATGGTAGGTAAGGATAGTGACATAGAAGAAGGGTTGGTAGGTAAGGATAGTGACATAGGAGAAGGTTTGGTAGGTAAGGATAGTGACATAGGAGAAGGTTTGGTAGGTAAGGATAGTGACATAGGAGAAGGGTTGGTAGGTAGGGATAGTGACATAGGAGAATGTTTGGTAGGTAGGGATAGTGACATAGGAGAAGGTTTGGTAGGTAGGGATAGTGACACAGGAGTTGATATTCCTGGAGGTGTCAGTAATATGGAGAATAATTTAGCTTTACTAGATATGTGGTAAAAACAATGGAAACTGCTGTTTAATGTTTTATTACTAGATTACTAGAGGAGGGGTGGATAATCAGAGGAGTAGATTACTAGAGGAGGGGTGGATTATGAGAGGGGTAGATTATAAGTGGGCAGATTACCAGATGATGGGGTAGATTAGCAGAGGGGCATATTGCTAGAGGAGGGGGTGGATTATAAAAGGGGCAGATTACTAGAGGAGGGGTGGATTATGAGAGGGGCAGATTACTAGAGGAGGGATGGATTATCAGAGGGGCAGATTACTAGAGGATGGGGTAGATTATCAGAAGGGGATATTACTAGAGGAGAGGGTGGATTATCAGAGGGGCAGATTACTTGAGGAGGGGTGGATTATCAGGGGTACATTACTAGAAGAGGGGGTAGATTATTAGAGGGGCAGATTACTAGAGGAAATAGTAAATTATCAGAGAGGCAGATTACTATAGGAGGGGTGGATTATGAGAGGGGCAGATTACTAGAGGAGGGGTGGATTATGAGAGGGACCGATTACTAGAGGAGGGGTGGATTATAAAAGGGACAGATTACTAGAGGAGGGGTGGATTATCAGAGAGGCATATTACTAGAGGAGGGGTGGATTATGAGAGGGGCAGATTACTAGAGGAGGGGTGGATTATGAGAGGGGCAGATTACTAGGGGGGGGGTGGATTATCAGAGGGGCAGATTACTAGAGGAGGGGTGGATTATCAGAGGGGCAGATTACTAGAGGGGTGGATTATCAGAGAGGCAGATTACTAGAGGAGGGGTGGATTATCAGAGGGGCAGATTACTTGAGGAGAGGGTGGATTATCAGAGGGGCAGATTACTAGAAGAGGGGTGGATTATCAGAGGGGCAGATTACTAGGGGATGGGGTAGATTTTCAGAGGGGCAGATTACTAGAGGAGGGGTGAATTATGAGAGGGGCAGATTACTAGTGGAGGAGTGGATTATCAGGGGCAGATTACTAGAGGAGGGGGGATTATCAGGGGCAGGTTACTAGAAGAGAAGGTGGATTCTAGATGCAGATTAGTAGAGGAGGGGTGGATTATCAGGGGCAGATTACTAGAGGAGAGGGTGGATTCTAGGGGCAGATTACTAGAGGAGTGGTGGATTATCAGGGGCAGATTACTAGAGGAGAGGGTGGATTCAAGGGGCAGATTACTAGAGGAGGGTGGATTATCAGGGGCAGATTACTAGAGGAGGGGTGGATAATGATAGGGGCAGATTACTAGAGGAGAGGGTGGATTCTAGGGGCAGATTACTAGAGGAGGGGTGGATTATGAGGGGCATATTACTAGAGGAGGGGTGGATTATGAGGGGCAGATTACTAGAGGAGGGGTGGATTATCAGGGGCAGATTACTAGAGGAGGAGTGGATTCTAGGGGCAGATTACTAGAGGAGAGGGTGGATTCTAGGGGCAGATTACTAGAGGAGGGGTGGATTATGAGGGGCAGATTACTAGAGGAGGGGTGGATTATCAGGGGCAGATTACTAGAGGAGGATGGATTATCAGGGGCATATTACTAGAGGAGGGGTGGATTATGAGGGGCAGATTACTAGAGGAGGGGTGGATTATCAGGGGCAGATTACTAGAGGAGGAGTGGATTCAAGGGGCAGATTAGAGGAGGGTGGATTCTAGGGGCAGATTACTAGAGGAGGAGTGGATTCTAGGGGCAGATGACTAGAGGAGGGGTGGATTATCAGGGGCAGATGACTAGAGGAGGGGTGGATTCTAGGGGCAGATTACCAGAGGAGGGGTGGATTATCAGGGGCATATTACTAGAGGAGGAGTGGATTATCAGGGGCAGATGACTAGAGGAGGAGTGGATTCTAGGGGCAGATGACTAGAGGAGGAGTGGATTATCAGGGGCATATTACTAGAGGAGGAGTGGATTCTAGGGGCAGATTACTAGAGGAGAGGGTGGATTCTAGGGGCAGATGACTAGAGGAGGGGTGGATTATGAGGGGCATATTACTAGAGGAGGGGTGGATTATCAGGGGAAGATTACTAGAGGAGGAGTGGATTATCAGGGGCAGATTACTAGAGAAGGAGTGGATTCTAGGGGCAGATTACTAGAGGAGAGGGTGGATTTTAGGGGCAGATTACTAGAGGAGGGGTGGATTATGAGGGGTATATTACTAGAGGAGGGGTGGATTATGAGGGGCAGATTACTAGAGGAGGGGTGGATTATGAGGGGCAGATTACTAGAGGAGGGGTGGATTATCAGGGGCAGATTACTAGAGGAGGAGTGGATTCTAGGGGCAGATTACTAGAGGAGAGGGTGGATTCTAGGGGCAGATTACTAGAGGAGGAGTGGATTCTAGGGGCAGATGACTAGAGGAGGGGTGGATTATCAGGGGCATATTACTAGAGGAGGGGTGGATTATCAGGGGCAGATTACTAGAGGAGGAGTGGATTATCAGAGGGCAGATTACTAGAGGAGGAGTGGATTATCAGGGGCAGATTACTAGAGGAGGGGTGAATTCTAGGGGCAGATTACTAGAGGAGAGGGTGGATTCTAGGGGCAGATTACTAGAGGAGGGGTGGATTCTAGGGTCAGATTACTAGAGGAGGGGTGGATTATCAGGGGCAGATTACTAGAGGAGGGGTGGATTATCAGGGGCATATTACTAGAGGAGGAGTGGATTATCAGGGGCAGATGACTAGAGGAGGGGTGGATTATCAGGGGCATATTACTAGAGGAGGGGTGGATTATCAGGGGCAGATTACTAGAGAAGAGGGTGGATTCTAGGGGCAGATGACTAGAGGAGGGGTGGATTATCAGGGGCATATTACTAGAGGAGGGGTGGATTATCAGGGGCAGATGACTAGAGGAGGGGTGGATTATCAGGGGCAGATTACTAGAGGAGGGGTGGATTATCAGGGGCAGATTACTAGAGGAGGGGTGGATTATCAGGGGCAGATTACTAGAGGAGGGGTGGATTATCAGGGGCATATTACTAGAGGAGGAGTGGATTATCAGGGGCAGATGACTAGAGGAGGGGTGGATTATCAGGGGCAGATTACTAGAGGAGAGGGTGGATTCTAGGGGCAGATGACTAGAGGAGGGGTGGATTATCAGGGGCATATTACTAGAGGAGGGGTGGATTATCAGGGGCAGATTACTAGAGGAGGGGTGGATTATCAGGGGCATATTACTAGAGGAGGGGTGGATTATCAGGGGCAGATTACTAGAGGAGAGGGTGGATTCTAGGGGCAGATGACTAGAGGAGGGGTGGATTCTAGGGTCAGATTAGAGGAGCCCAATGTTCAGTGAAGACTCTACCACTACATGCGGATTATAGGATAGAGCGGATTACTGAATGGGGCGGATTACGGAGACCTCGCTCCTCACAGATCTGCCGCGGCTGCTATAGGGGCTCCAGGATGACTGACAGTCGCTGTCCTATTGTGCAGTTTACTGCAGTGTCAGCCTTGTCCAAATATCAATAAAGTTATTAAGAAAAAAAAAATCCAAGAGTTTGGGAGTCTCAACATGGCGTTCGGCTAATTCCGGTGCCTTCACAGTCATTGCTGGGAATAGCGCTGAGAGTAGGAACATGGCCGACTTCCGGAGGAGCTCCCGGCGCGCCCACGACGCCCTTTCTCCTTTGGTCGTGCCCGCGCCCGCGCGCCCGCCGGAAGGAAGGAGCCGCCATTACAGGAGGAGACTCCCGAGTCACCCGGATACACCCGGAAACCGCGGCCGGGGACCCGCCGTCACCCGACTCACAGGATATACGAAGCGGCCGCGGCCTCCATCAGAGTTGGGCTGGGCGTAGACTCCGCAAAGCCGCATCTAGGCCGCACTCGCCTGGTCACCTGGAGACTCCCGGAAACCGCGGCCTGATCCACGCCCGAGAGACAGACGGGTGAGAGGCTGACAGCTGACCCGACCCTGACTGCCCTCACATCACACCCGACCGCCCGGCCCCGTACACCGTGCACCGGGAGGACCGAGCCCTATTGTGTCACCTCATGTAATACAGCACGTACGGTACACACTGCAAACACACACATAGCACACACATGTCACACACTACACACACACATAGCACACACATGTCACACACTACACACACACACACACACACACACACACAGCTTACATGTCACACACTACACACACACACACTGCTCACATGTCACACACTACACACACACATAGCACACACATGTCACACACTACACACACACACATAGCACACACATGTTACACACACATGTTACACACACACACGCTGCTCACATGTCACACACTACACACGTCACACACACATAGCACACACATGTTACACACACACACGCTGCTCACATGTCACACACTACACACACATAGCACACATGTCACATACTACACACACACACACATACTACACACACACATAGCACACATGTCACACACTACACACATGTCACACACTACACACATGTCACACACTACACACATGTCACACACTACACACATGTCACACACTACACACATGTCACACACTACACACATGTCACACACTACACACATGTCACACACTACACACATGTCACACACTACACACATGTCACACACTACACACATGTCACACACTACACACATGTCACACACTACACACATGTCACACACTACACACATGTCACACACTACACACACGTCACACACTACACACACGTCACACACTACACACACGTCACACACTACACACACGTCACACACTACACACAGCTCACATGTCACACACACTGCAAACACACACAGCACACTGCAAACACACACACACTGCAAACAGCACACACATGTCACATACTACACATACACATAGCACACATGTCACATACTACACATACACATAGCACACATGTCACACACACACACACACTGCTCACATGTCACACACACGCAAGCACACATGTCACACACACTGCAAGCACACATGTCGCACACACTGCAAGCACACATGTCGCACACACTGCAAGCACACATGTCGCACACACTGCAAGCACACATGTCGCACACACTGCAAGCACACATGTCGCACACACTGCAAGCACACATGTCGCACACACTGCAAGCACACATGTCGCACACACTGCAAGCACACATGTCGCACACACTGCAAGCACACATGTCGCACACACTGCAAGCACACATGTCGCACACACTGCAAGCACACATGTCGCACACACTGCAAGCACACATGTCGCACACACTGCAAGCACACATGTCGCACACACTGCAAGCACACATGTCGCACACACTGCAAGCACACATGTCGCACACACTGCAAGCACACATGTCGCACACACTGCAAGCACACATGTCGCACACACTGCAAGCACACATGTCGCACACACTGCAAGCACACATGTCGCACACACTGCAAGCACACATGTCGCACACACTGCAAGCACACATGTCGCACACACTGCAAGCACACATGTCGCACACACTGCAAGCACACATGTCGCACACACTGCAAGCACACATGTCGCACACACTGCAAGCACACATGTCGCACACACTGCAAGCACACATGTCGCACACACTGCAAGCACACATGTCGCACACACTGCAAGCACACATGTCGCACACACTGCAAGCACACATGTCGCACACACTGCAAGCACACATGTCGCACACACTGCAAGCACACATGTCGCACACACTGCAAGCACACATGTCGCACACACTGCAAGCACACATGTCGCACACACTGCAAGCACACATGTCGCACACACTGCAAGCACACATGTCGCACACACTGCAAGCACACATGTCGCACACACTGCAAGCACACATGTCGCACACACTGCAAGCACACATGTCGCACACACTGCAAGCACACACACACACTGCAAACACACACAGCACACATGTCACACAATACACACACTGCAAACACACACATAGCACACATGTCACACTGCAAACACACACACACTGCTCACATGTCACATACTACACATAGCACACACACTGCACACATGTCACACACGTCACACACACTGCAGTCACACACTGCAAACGCACACATGTCACACACTGCAAACACACACATAGCACACATGTCATACACTACACACACACACACAGCACACATGTCACATACTACACACACACACAGCACACATGTCACATACTACACACACACACAGCACACATGTCACACACTACACACACACACAGCACACATGTCACACACTACACACACACACAGCACACATGTGACACACACAGCACACATGTCACACACCACACACAGCACACATGTCACACACTACTACACATGTCACACACTACTACACATGTCACACACTAGTCGCACGCACGATACATACAACGCTCTCTGCCACATCAGGTGCACACGTCACATACTACACGAGTTCCATTCACTGTGAACATGCCATACGCTGATCTCATTGATCTGCGTTCCATTAGGCTCCGTGCACACTGAGTCTCCCTGTCATAATGACAGTCTATGGGAGGCTCGCGCGCCTCCTCTCCCCACGGTGTCATTATGACAGGAAGGCTGGCGGAATTCTGCCACTTTTGCTCGGTGTGCACGGAACCTAACAGAGATTATTACATGGCTTTATAATCATGTGCCCGGGGCTGCACAAACAATTACACTGCGATGGCAGATTATTTTTTCACGGGTCAGAAGTGAGTGATCAGACGATGAGCGAGCGTGTGCTCATTCATCACTTGAGCGCTGACCCTATAACATGGCGCCTCATTGGACAAATAACATCCTGTGTAAAAGGACCTTCAGAGGGGGCAGATTATTAAAGGAGGAAGATTACCAACTGGGTAGTGACCAAGAGGGGGATTATCACAGGGCAGATAATTAGAGAGAGGGGGGGGGATTATCACAGGGCAGATAACTAGAGGGGGGGGATTATCACAGGGCAGATAACTAGAGAGGGGGGGGGATTATCACAGGGCAGATAACTAGAGAGAGGGGGGGGATTATCACAGGGCAGATAACTAGAGAGGGGGGGGGATTATCACAGGGCAGATAACTAGAGGGGGGGGATTATCACAGGGCAGATAACTAGAGGGGGGGGATTATCACAGGGCAGATAACTAGAGAGGGGGGGGATTATCACAGGGCAGATAACTAGAGAGAGGGGGGGGATTATCACAGGGCAGATAACTAGAGAGGGGGGGGATTATCACAGGGCAGATAACTAGAGAGAGGGGGGGGATTATCACAGGGCAGATAACTAGAGAGGGGGGGGATTATCACGGCAGATAACTAGAGAGGGGGGGGGATTATCACAGGGCAGATAATTAGAGAGAGGGGGGGGATTATCACAGGGCAGATAATTAGAGAGAGGGGGGGGATTAAAACAGGGCAGATAACTAGAGAGGGGGGGATTATCACAGGGCAGATAACTAGAGAGGGGGGGATTATCACAGGGCAGATAACTAGAGAGGGGGGGATTATCACAGGGCAGATAACTAGAGAGGGGGGGATTATCACAGGGCAGATAACTAGAGAGGGGGGGGGATTATCACAGGGCAGATAACTAGAGGGGGGGGATTATCACAGGGCAGATAACTAGAGGGGGGGGATTATCACAGGGCAGATAACTAGAGAGGGGGGGGATTATCACAGGGCAGATAACTAGAGAGAGGGGGGGGATTATCACAGGGCAGATAACTAGAGAGGGGGGGGATTATCACAGGGCAGATAACTAGAGAGGGGGGGGATTATCACAGGGCAGATAATTAGAGAGAGGGGGGGGATTAAAACAGGGCAGATAACTAGAGAGGGGGGGATTATCACAGGGCAGATAACTAGAGAGGGGGGGGGATTATCACAGGGCAGATAACTAGAGAGAGGGGGGGGATTATCACAGGGCAGATAACTAGAGAGGGGGGGGATTATCACGGCAGATAACTAGAGAGGGGGGGGATTATCACAGGGCAGATAATTAGAGAGAGGGGGGGGATTATCACAGGGCAGATAATTAGAGAGAGGGGGGGGATTATCACAGGGCAGATAACTAGAGAGGGGGGGGGATTATCACAGGGCAGATAACTAGAGAGAGGGGGGGGGATTATCACAGGGCAGATAACTAGAGAGGGGGGGGGATTATCACAGGGCAGATAACTAGAGAGGGGGGGATTATCACAGGGCAGATAACTAGAGAGAGGGGGGGGGATTATCACAGGGCAGATAACTAGAGAGAGGGGGGGGATTATCACAGGGCAGATAACTAGAGAGAGGGGGGGGATTATCACAGGGCAGATAACTAGAGAGAGGGGGGGATTATCACAGGGCAGATAACTAGAGAGGGGGGATTATCACAGGGCAGATAACTAGAGGGGGGGATTATCACAGGGCAGATAACTAGAGGGGGGGATTATCACAGGGTAGATAACTAGAGAGGGGATTATCAGGGCAGATAACTAGAGGGGGGGATTATCACAGGGCAGATAACTAGAGGGGGGATTATCACAGGGCAGATAACTAGAGAGGGGGGATTATCACAGGGCAGATAACTAGAGAGGGGATTATCACAGGGCAGATAACGAGAGAGGGGGGATTATCACAGGGCAGATTACTAGAGAAGAATGTAGATTATCAAGAGGGGCAGATTAGTAATGGAGGGGGGTAGATTATTACACAGACGATTATTAAAGGGGGGGGGTAGACTATCACAGGGCAGATTACTAGAGGAGAGGGGGTAGATTATTACACGGCAGATTACTAGAGGAGGGCGGGGTATATTATTACAGGGCAGATTACTAGAGGAGAGGGGGTAGATTATTACAGGGCATATTACTAGAGGAGATGGGGGTGGATTATTACACGGCAGATTACTAGAGGAGGGCGGGGTATATTATTACAGGGCAGATTACTAGAGGATAGGGGGGTAGATTATTACAGGGCAGATTACTAGAGGATAGGGGGGTATATTATTACAGGGCAGATTACTAGAGGAGAGGGGGTAGAATATTACAAGGCAGATTACTAGAGGATAGGGGGTAGATTATTACAGGGCAGATTACTAGAGGAGGGGGAAGTAGATTATTACAGGGCAGATTACTAGAGGAGAGGGGGAAGTAGATTATTAAAGGGCAGATTACTAGAGGAGAGGGGGAAGTAGATTATTACAGGGCAGATTACTAGAGGAGAGGGGGTAGATTATTACAGGGCAGATTACTGGAGGATAGGGGGTAGATTATTACAGGGCAGATTACTGGAGGAGAGGGGGTAGATTATTACAGGGCAGATTACTGGAGGATAGGGGGTAGATTATTACAGGGCAGATTACTGGAGGATAGGGGGTAGATTACTACAGGGCAGATTATTAGAGGATAGGAGGGTAGATTATTACAGGGCAGATTACTAGAGGAGAGGGGGTAGATTATTACAGGGCAGATTATTAGAGGATAGGGGGTAGATTATTACAGGGCAGATTACTAGAGGAGAGGGGGTAGATTATTACAGGGCAGACTATTACAGGGCAGATTACTAGAGGAGAGGGAGGTAGATTATTACAGGGCAGATTACTAGAGGAGGGGGGGTAGATTATTACAGGGCATATTACTAGAGGAGATGGGGGTGGATTATTACACGGCAGATTACTAGAGGAGGGCGGGGTATATTATTACAGGGCAGATTACTAGAGGATAGGGGGGTAGATTATTACAGGGCAGATTACTAGAGGATAGGGGGGTATATTATTACAGGGCAGATTACTAGAGGAGAGGGGGTAGAATATTACAAGGCAGATTACTAGAGGATAGGGGGTAGATTATTACAGGGCAGATTACTAGAGGAGGGGGAAGTAGATTATTACAGGGCAGATTACTAGAGGAGAGGGGGAAGTAGATTATTAAAGGGCAGATTACTAGAGGAGAGGGGGAAGTAGATTATTACAGGGCAGATTACTAGAGGAGAGGGGGTAGATTATTACAGGGCAGATTACTGGAGGATAGGGGGTAGATTATTACAGGGCAGATTACTGGAGGAGAGGGGGTAGATTATTACAGGGCAGATTACTGGAGGATAGGGGGTAGATTATTACAGGGCAGATTACTGGAGGATAGGGGGTAGATTACTACAGGGCAGATTATTAGAGGATAGGAGGGTAGATTATTACAGGGCAGATTACTAGAGGAGAGGGGGTAGATTATTACAGGGCAGATTATTAGAGGATAGGGGGTAGATTATTACAGGGCAGATTACTAGAGGAGAGGGGGTAGATTATTACAGGGCAGACTATTACAGGGCAGATTACTAGAGGAGAGGGAGGTAGATTATTACAGGGCAGATTACTAGAGGAGGGGGGTAGATTATTACAGGGCAGATTACTAGAGGAGGGGGGTAGATTATTACAGGGCAGATTACTAGGAGGTGGGGTAGATTATTACAGGGCAGATTACTAGAGGAGGGGGGTAGATTACAGGGCAGATTACTAGAGGAGGGGGGTAGATTACAGGGCAGATTACTAGAGGAGGGGGGTAGATTATTACAGAGCAGATTACTAGAGGAGGGGGGTAGATTATTACAGGGCAGATTACTAGAGGAGGGGGGTAGATTATTACAGGGCAGATTACTAGAGGAGGGGGGTAGTTTATTACAGGGCAGATTACTAGAGGAGGGGGGTAGATTACAGGGCAGATTACTAGAGAAGGGGGGTAGATTATTACAGGGCAGATTACTAGAGGAGGGGGTAGATTATTACAGGGCAGATTACTAGAGGAGGGGGAAGTAGATTATTACAGGGCAGATTACTAGAGGAGGGGGAAGTAGATTATTACAGGGCAGATTACTAGGAGAGGGGGGGTAGATTATTACAGGGCAGATTACTAGAGGAGGGGGGTAGTTTATTACAGGGCAGATTACTAGAGGAGGGGGGTAGATTACAGGGCAGATTACTAGAGAAGGGGGGTAGATTATTACAGGGCAGATTACTAGAGGAGGGGGGTAGATTATTACAGGGCACATTACTATAGAGATAAAAGGGTCAGTTATTACAAAAAAGGGCGGATTCTTAGGGTCCTATTACACGGAGCGATTTTTAGCGATTAATGACTAACGATAAACGGTCGCAAGCGAGATTGTTTATCGTTAAATTGAAATCGTTCACCATATTACACAGAACAATAGTCGTTAGTTACAATCGTTACTATGATCGTTTATTCCTTCTGATCCCAGCAAAACAATGAACAATGAACAATTACACTGAGCGATTAGTGAACGAATGTGGAATTACAGCAAACGATTAACGATAATTTTAGGTTCAGATCTAAATCAACGACACACAAACGATTTTTCGATCGTTGCCTGCAATTACACAGAACAATTATCGTTTAAATTTGAACAAAATAACGTTTTTTCACATGATAAATCGTTCTGTATAATAGGGCCCTTAACCCCTTAAGGACAGAGCCAATTTCGATTTTTGCGTTTTAGTTTTTTCCTCCTTGTGCTTAAAAGGTCATAGCACTTGCATTTTTCCACCTAGAAACCCACATGAGCCCTTATTTTTTGCGTCACTAATTGTACTTTGCAATTACAGGCTGAATTTTTGCATAAAGTACACTGCGAAACCAGAAAAAAATTCAAAGTGTGGTGAAATTGAAAAAAAAAAAAAAGGCATTTTTTTTATTTGGGGGAAATGTGTTTTTACGCCATTCGCCCTGGGGTAAAACTGACTTGTTATATATGTTCCTCAAGTCGTTACGATTAAAACGATATATAACATGTATAACTTATATTGTATCAGATGGCCTGTAAAAAAATTTAAACCATTGTCAACAAATATACGTCACTTAAAATCGCTCCATTCCCAGGCTTATAGCACTTTTATCCTTTGGTCTATCGGGCTGTGTCAGGTGTCATTTTTTGCGCCATGATGTGTTCTTTCTATCGATACCTTGATTACGCATATACGACTTTTTGATCGCTTTTTATTACAATTTTTCTGGATTTGATGCGACCAAAAATGCGCAATTTTGCACTTTGGGATTTTTTTGCGCTGACGCCATTTACCGTACGAGATCAGGAATGTGATTAATAGTTCGGGCGATTACGCACGCGGCAATAGCAAACATGTTTGTTTGTTTATTTATTTATTTACTTTTATTTATAACCTGGGAAAAGGGGGGTGATTCAGACTTTTATTAGGGGAGGGGGCTTTTTACTATTAACAACACTTTTTTTTTTTACTTTAACACTTATACTAGAAGCCCCCCTGAGGTTAGGGTTATTCCCCCCCTGGGGTTAGGGTTATTCCCCCTGGGGTTAGGGTTATTCCCCCTGGGGTTAGGGTTATTCCCCCTAGGGGACTTCTAGTATAAGTGCTTTGATCTCTCATAGGGATCTCTGCAGCATAGATATGCTGCAGAGATCCATGAGATAGGCACTCGTTTGCTTTCGGCTGCTGCAGCAGGAAGTAAACGAGTGCCGAGCCGGGGACGGCGCCATCTTGGAGCGGTCCCCGGCCGGCTTCAGAAACGGAGATCGCTCCTCCGGGATAACATCCCGGAGGAGCGATCTCCCCACTAGACACCAGGGAACAGCTGAATCCGGTAATCGGATGCAGCTGTCATGTTTGACAGCTGCATCTGATTACTGTATTAGCGGGCACGGCGATCGGACCGTGCCCGCTAATACCTACGGTCCCGGGCTACAAGCGGCACCCGGGACCGCCGCGGTTCAGAGCGGGGTCGCCGCGCGGCCCCGCTCTGAACGTCCTTACCGGCATCAGGGCGTAAATATACGCCCGATGTCGTTAAGGGGTTAAAGTGTACCTGTCATTAAAATTTTGACATGACAGAGAGATGCCTAAAGAGTTTTTATCGGTCAGTGGTGAGTGTTCAGACCACAACCAATCAGTGGAACGAACCAGGAGGAGTCCTTATTGGTCCCGAATCGAGCACTCACCACTGACCGACAAAAACTTTTTATAAGTCTTACATCAAAAGTTTTTTTTTTTTTTTATTGACAATGCCCATTTAAAGGAGTTATCCAGCAGCTAATTTTTCTTGACAAAACAGCACTACCACTGTCCTCAGGTTGTGTGTGGTTTTATAATTTAGCTCCATTCACCTCAGTGGAACTAAACTGCAGTACCACGCCCGACCTCAGAACAGAAGAGGTGCTGTTTCTGGAAGAAAGTGGCCATATTTTTCAGGTGCATGAATACACACAACACTTGTCACTTACACACCACTAAACATGCTAAAAATGGCCGATTACAGCCATGATGTATGATGGGAGTCGGCCAGAGAACATTGGATGGGAGTCGGCCATGTATCACTGTCATGTACGGCCCTCCTGACCGGCTACAATGGCCAATGTGGAATAAAATTATGCATAGTGTCGTTTTGAGACTTACGGACTCTTGAACAGGACAAGCCTGACTGCATCTAGGTAGATGGCTACTGATTGGTGCATAGCTTGATTGTAGCGGACAGTACAGTATACAGTGAGTTGGTGTGTCTGGCCTGTGGTGTTCATCACTTTGCTCCCCCTCCCCCCAATATGTGTATTGACAAAGAATGTGTCCCATTGATGCAGAATTGTACCTGTGACATTGACTACTTACTGCCCCCTATGGGATGACGGCGGTGGTGCTACGGGGTTGTGGCTGGGACATCTGCTTGTTATTCTTGGCGATGATTCATTGCCTGCTGGCTATTCATCGTGGTTATCAGTAGTGCAGAGTTATGTGACATCAACTACTTGCTGGTCTCTGTGATTACATCAGTAGTGCAGAGCTATAGCTGTGACCTCATCTGCTCACTATTCATGATCATAACATCAGTGGTGCACAGTTATAGTGATGACATCATCCTCCGGGTTATTTCCTGTATGGTATAGATCTCAGTGTTTTCAGTGGAGTCCTGTACATGTCATACAGAGTAGCGTGCATACATGCACGGATCGGTACAGGCAGCGGCTGGAGGTTCGGACGTGGCCAGACTTGTCTAGGACTCTGCTCCTCGAGGCTGTTCAGACATTAAACAACCCCCCCCCCCTCGTTTCCCGTGGGGCCGCGTTCTAATCTCTTTTGCGCTTTCTCCTGGCTGTATTGATTTTTTTGTGCATGTAAGTATAGCCGTCATGTAAGACAGAGCGGAGGCATGCATGGCTTTATGGTGGGGGTGAACAACCTTTGGCCTTGTACCTGCCATACTGGATCCTCCCCTAGTGCATTGTGGGTAATAGAGTAGTGGTATCCTTTGGTATTTATTGTGGCCTCCTCCCTACAGGGGTTTACAGGTGGAAACCACAGAACAATTGAGATCATGTCTCCCCCCATCTACCCTAGTAAAGATTGGCTCCAAAGTCATTGTGTTATGTGGTTGACAGGGAGAGACAACCGAAACCAATGTATCCGCCACAATATTCCTTAGAGGGATTGTCAGCTAGCTTTCCCAGACCCATGAATTGTAAATGTGCTAAGTTATAGTACAGCGTCTGCTCTTATCCCACCATTCAGGATATTATGGCAGCCATATTGTGTGTCACCAATGTCCTACACCCAGCCACATTCTCACTACTTTAGCTTTATCAGGTTGTCTTTGCTTTAAAGTCATCTGTAGTGACTCGTGTCCATTCTTACCGATTGTGTTTTTTGTTTTTCAGACCACCCCAGATGACGATGAGCACCATGTATGGCTGGTGCGGTGGTGATACAAGGAAAGGCTCCTCCCACTAGGAACCCGTTTGACGAATCTCAAGAGGGAGCCCTACACGTGACGAAAACCAGGCTCCAGATTGCAACGGCCTGGCGTGTCCCGTCTTCTCTAAGAGTGTGCATGGAGTGCCATTCTCAAGCCTCACCCCGGCAGGCGTTGATGTGGGCAGGATGAGTGCTGCGCCATGATGATGGCACGGAAACAAGATGTGCGGGTGCCCACTTATAGCATCAGTGTGGTGGGCCTGTCCGGCACAGAAAAGGAAAAAGGCCAGTGTGGCATCGGAAAGTCGTGTCTGTGCAACCGATTTGTACGACCCAGCGCAGATGACTTCCACTTGGACCACACATCTGTCCTTAGTACTAGTGATTTTGGGGGCCGTGTCGTGAACAATGATCACTTCCTGTACTGGGGCGAGGTCACCCGTACGCTTGAAGATTGTGTGGAATGCAAGGTGCATGTAGTGGAACAGACGGAGTTCATAGATGACCAGACATTCCAGCCTCACCGAAGCACCGCGCTGCAGCCGTACATCAAGCGTGCCGCCTCCAGCAAACTCGCCTCTGCCGAGAAACTCATGTATTTTTGCACAGATCAGTTGGGCCTGGAGCAGGACTTTGAGCAGAAGCAAATGCCCGAGGGCAAACTGCTGATAGATGGCTTCTTGCTATGTGTAGATGTCAGTCGGGGCATGAATAGGAACTTTGATGACCAACTAAAATTTGTGTCCAACCTGTACACTCAACTAGCCAAGACCAAGAAGCCAATTCTGCTGGTCTTGTCCAAGTGTGATGAAGGAGTGGAACGATACATCCGAGATGCTCACGGGTTTGCACTCAATAAAAAGAATTTGCAGGTGGTGGAGACGTCAGCCAGGTCCAATGTCAATGTGGACTTGGCTTTTACTGCCCTCATACAGCTGATAGACAAGAGTCGCGGAAAGTCCAAGATCATTCCTTACTTTGAGGCATTGAAGCAGCAGAGCCAGCAGAGCGCAGCCGCAAAAGACAAATATGAATGGCTAGTGGGACGAGTAGTCAAATCACACAATGAGACTTGGCCGAACGTGAGCCGGCGCATGCAGACCTGCAGCGAGTATCAGGATTACGTGTACTTGGAAGGTACCGACAAAGCTAGGAAGCTCTTTCAACAGCACATCCAGCGGCTCAGACAGGAACACATTGAGCGCCGCCGCAAGGTTTACTTGTCAGATCTCCCTCGTGCTTTAGATGTCCTTGTGCCTGATCTGGATGAAATAGACCATCTGAGCTGCCCCAAGGCGGCCAAACTCCTGGAGTCAAAGCCTGACTTCTCACATTGGTTTGTGGTTCTGGAGGACACCCCATGGGATCTCACCAGCCACATAGATAACATGGATGATAACCGAATACCCTACGATATCATGGAAACAGGGGCAGCTGCAGACGTCTATTGCGGTCACCTTGAAAAATTAAGAAATGCAAGAAAGAAAGCTGAAATGAAGAAAGCCTTCAAAGAAAACCTAGCTGCATCTCCCTTCATCACTCCCGGGAAGCCTTGGGAGGAAGCTCGTAGTTTTATTATGAGTGAGGAATTTTATCAGTGGTTGGAAGAGCCGGTCTATATGGAAATATATAGTAGGCACCAGAAGGAAATCATTGACAAAGCCAAGGAAGAGTTCCAAGAGTTACTACTGGAGTATTCTGAGCTGTTCTATGAGCTGGAACTAGATGCCAAGCCCAGCAAGGAGAAGATGGGGGTCATCCAGGAGGTTCTGGGGGAGGAACAGCGGTTTAAGGCTCTGCAGAAGCTGCAGGCTGAGCGGGACGCTCTCATCCTCAAACACATTCACTTTGTCTACCATCCCACAAAAGACACTTGCCCCAGTAACCCTTCATGTGTAGACACCAAAATCGAGCAGCTGATCAGCTCTCGCTGCCCTTACCCTTACGACCGCCTCTATAAAGACCCAAACGTAGACAGAATCAACCTAGTGATCCTCGGCAAGGACGGTTTGGCACGGGAACTCGCCAATGAGATCCGTGCTCTGTGCACCAATGATGATAAGTATGTGATCGATGGGAAGATGTACGAGTTGTTTCTGCGTCCTATCGAGGGCAATGTACGGCTGCCTGTCAACTCATTTCAGACCTCCACCTTTATGCCTCATGGATGCCTCTGCCTTTACAACTCCAAAGAGTCTTTGTCCTATGTCGTAGAGAGTATTGAGAAAAACCGGGAGTCCAGTCTGGGACGGAAGGACAACCATCTGCTTAACCTACCCCTCACTTTAATACTCGTGAACCGCAGAGGTGACACCGGCGGAGAGACTGCTCACAGCCTCATTCAACAGGGTCAGCAGATAGCCAGCAAGCTTCAGTGCTTCTTCCTAGATGCTGCGTCCACAGGGCTGGGCTACGGGCGCAACATTAATGAGAAACAGATCAGTCAGATTCTGCGCTTTCTTCTAGAGTCCAAGAGGAACCTAAACATTGTCGCCTCCTCGCCAAGCATCAAGGATCTGCTGGACTGTGACCTGCGCATAGTTGCGTGCCTGATGTGCGGAGACCCCTTTACTATGGGAGAGGTGCTGAACATGCTGAAGCCTCATACCTATCGTCCATCACAGTTTGGAGTCGGTGGCTCGGTGCTGCTCGACTTGCAGTTAGGTAGCCAGAAGCGTCGTCTGGAGCTGCTCATCCTGTCCTATCACGCTTCCTTCAACATCCGGAAGACAAAACTGGTACATGGCTACATGGTTTTCTACGCAGCAAAGCGCCGTGCCTCCCTGGCCATGCTACGGGCCTTCCTCTGTGAAGTACAAGACATTGTTCCTGTTCAACTTGTTGCCTTGACCGACGGTCCTGTAAATCTCTTAGATAACCTGACCAGAGATCAGCTGACTGAAGGGGAGGAGATTGCTCAGGATATCGAAGGCAAATTCCTGAATTTACAGTACGGGCAGGTCCAGCCCAAGTTGGACATGTTCTACTCTTTCTTCAAGGATGTTGTGGAGAAGAAAGTGATCATTGAAGCCTCACATATGTATGACAACACAGCAGAAGCATGTAGCACTACAGAGGAGGTGTTCAGCTCCCCTCGCGCAGGGTCTCCGCTCTGCAATTCCCACTTGCCTGACTCGGAGGAAGATCTGGACCCGTCTCCACAGCACATCTTGCCTCGGGATGACATGAGTTTGGCTGCACCCTCTAGAGATCATTCTAAATTGGAGGACAGCGACAGTCTTCCCTTCATCTCCGTCATGAGCACCTTAGAGAGCAAACTGAACAACAAGGTACCTCCTCCCCTGAAACCAAAGCCTGACCTGTCCTACCTAGACCCTGGGTCTCGAGACGGACACAGACGGTCCCTAACCTCCATCACTTGGCCTCCATCCGAAGCCTTTGACCCTTCAGACTATGCTGAACCTATAGACTCTGTTGTGAAGCCAAGGAACCAGGAAGAGAACATTTACTCTGTGCCTCATGACAGCACCCAAGGAAAAATAATCACTATCCGAAACGCCATCAAGCCGCAGTCTAACGGCAGTGGGAACGGTTCAGACAGTGACATGGACACTAATTCGCTGGAGCGGACACGGAAAGCCTCCATCGTGACAAAACCTGTCCTGTATCGGACCAAGTGTGCCAAACTCGGGAAGTTCTCCAGTTATCGTAGCAGCTTCAGCGTGGGCAGCGACGATGAGCTGGGCCCCATGAGAAGAAAAGATGAAGAGGTCGGAACGCAGGGGCCAAAAGACAATACTACAAACTCCTACGAAGCAGACGGAGAGGATCCGCGCAAGAGGAACATCCTGCGCAGCCTGAGGAGAAACCCTAAGGTATGGGCATAGGAAAAATACTGTAAGTTACATCTTGTCTGATCCTCCAGTCACAGTCAAAGCTGCACTCACCAATCACAATGTGTTATGAAAATGCACTACATTGCTGTGTGTTGCCTTGCCAGAGATGTCGCTTTTATTTCTATTTATTCATTTTTTTTCTGCGATACATCCATGACCTCTTCCGCAAGGCCTCACAGAGCTATGACCTAGAGTACTGTAGTGTACTGCATAGGTATGAAACATTCAGACTGGAGTGTGACTACAGCTCTAGTAGTGACTGGAGTATGGCAGGGTGTGTTGTATTATGTCTGTGATATGATTGCTCAATCTATGGTAGGAGTCCAGTGGGTGGTCCTATTGTGATTGAAAGCTTTCTCTCTGACCATCTATAGAATCATCTGTCAATCATTGAGTACAAGTGAAGCTCTGGAGTATATTACATGATGTTAATCAGGATCAGTAATGTAATGTATGTACACACAGTGACCCCACCATCAGAATAGTGAGTGCAGCTCTGGAGTATAATACAGGATGTAACTCAGGATCAGTAATGTAATGTATGTACACAGTGACCCCACCATCAGAATAGTGAGTGCAGCTCTGGAGTATAATACAGGATGTAACTCAGGATCAGTAATGTAATGTAATGTATGTACACAGTGACCCCACCAGCAGAATAGTGAGTGCAGCTCTGGAGTATAATACAGGATGGAACTCAGGATCAGTAATGTATGTACACAGTGACCCCACCAGCAGAATAGTGAGTGCAGCTCTGGGGTATAATACAGGATGGAACTCAGGATCAGTAATGTATGTACACAGTGACCCCACCAGCAGAATAGTGAGTGCAGCTCTGGAGTATAATACAGGATGTAACTCAGGATTAGTACAGGATCAGTAATGTTAGGTATATACACAGTGACCCCACCAGCAGAATAGTGAGTGCAGCTCTGGGGTATAATACATGATGTAACTTAGGATCAGTAATGTGATGTATGCACACAGTGACCCCACCAGCAGAATAGTGAGTGCAGCTCTGGGGTATAATACAGGATGTAACTCAGGATCAGTATTGTATATACACAGTGACCCCACCAGCAGAATAGTGAGTGCAGCTCTGGGGTATAATACAGGATGTAACTCAGGATCAGTATTGTATACACACAGTGACCCCACCAGCAGAATAGTGAGTGCAGCTCTGGGGTATAATACAGGATGTAACTCAGGATCAGTAATGTACGTACACTGTGCTATGAAAAAAGTTTTTTCTTCTATTTTACGTATTTGTCACACTTGAGTATTACAGATCACCGGGCTGCTTTTAAAATTGGGCAAATATAACCTTAGTAACTGTGAAATGGTTTCATTTATTGAAGGAGTAGTGCCCTCCAGCCCTCCTTGGGGCTGTGTGTGTGGATGATTGGGGTGGTTGTCCCCTCCTCCTGTCAGACCCGTTGTCTCCGCACATCACTTACATAGAGGTTGTCTTCCAGTGTGGAGCAGCTAGATCTACATGATGCCCCAAGCCACGATATTCGGTGGACTGAGTGGCCAGTGGAGGAACTTTATGGGAGATCTGGGTCCGGTTACATCTGACACTGACAATAACCCTCCCCTCCGTGACACACCCTCATTAGAATCAACAGGGCCCAGTCACAGAGGGGATATCGTCACGCTGGGAGGGGGTGCTTGGCCAGGTATGGGGGTGGTCCAGGTATAAAAAAATGTGTCCGCTTTTTTTCCAGAAAGAGCACCTCGCCTGTCCTTGGGTTGGGGGTGGGTTTTGTAGCTTAGTTACATGGAGCTGAATTGTAATACCACAAACAACCTGAGAACAAAGGTGGTGCTGTATTTTTTTGCAAAATAGTGCATTTACACGTTCTGTAAGTACAGTCTGTGTACGGATGATGGGCTGTGGACTGGACCTCACAACTCCCGTTATCGTCATTCATTATGATGCCGGGAGCTTCAAAACTGGTTAAAGTGTCACTGACGTTTGAGGAAACTTTTGACATGTCAAAAGTTTTGATTAGTCCGGGTCTGAGTTTTCACTCCTGTACTGATTGGGAGAGGACGGCTCTGCAGCACATCCTCTCCCGACTCATTCTCCCGATCCGGGAGATGAAAATTTTTGATGAGTCTCTATGACATAAAAAAAAGCATCCAATGGGAGTAGTAGTCTTCAAGAAAGCTTTATTGCATATACCAGACAAGTAGCAATATTTCGACCCTCCGTTGGTCTTTGCCAAGCATCCTCTTCTCTACCTGCCGGCACACGGATCTGATCCCTGACCACTGTTGGACTTGACATTTTTTGCTAGGTCTCTTGACGTGCAAAGTTTTACCAAACTACAGTGACACTTTACATTTTTACAGTCCTGCACGGAGTAATAATGAATGATGATGAATCATGACTAGGGGCGTTCCGAAGTCTGGGCACGGACCGTTATTATAAAAGATGTAAATTCCCCCTTAGGCTATGTTCACACAACGTATTCTTCACGACGACAGCCGTTCTTGTCATAGAAAAATGTGTTGTATTGAAGTCAATGCAAACAATGGACGTTGATTGGTACGACCGTGGAAATAACAGACGTCAATTATGCATTGTGCATTGAAATCAATGCAATTTTCATTGCAACAGCGGCCGTTGTTCGTATATTGTGTGAACAATTACATGGGTGATGTATATTACCGACAACAATAATATGATGCAGCTTGTGTTTCCTCCGGTTATCTTTATCCTAACGGCAGATGGATGATCTGAAGCCTTTACATGGGACAGATATCAATATATCAGGGTGAAGGGGGGGGAGGTGTTATACATGATATTGGGGAGAGGGGAGTAATATATGATATCGGGGTGAGGGAAATGCATAATATTGGGGTGAGGGGGGTAATGATATCGGGGTGAGGGTAATGCATAATATTGGGGTGAGGGGAGTAATGATATCGGGGTGAGGGTAATGCATAGGGCTGGGCGATATTGGCCTAAATCAATATTGCGGTTTATCGCACATGTAGCCGCGGTAACGATAATTCAACGATAATTATGACACGCCCCTTTTAGCAAACCACACCCACTCGCCATGCCAAACTGGCGATATTTTGATTAGAAAAAGTGAAAAAGAACTGAACAGCAACCCATGGTTAGTCTATTATCATTATTACTATTTGTCATTATTAGGGGTCTCAGCAGAGACCTAGATGTGTATATACAGGTATACAGCCTCTACAGGATGTGTATACACAGGGGGTCATATAGGAATACAGAATACAGAATACAATGTGTATAACTATATGGGGGGTGGATAGGTGTATATGACTATATGGGGGGATGGATTGGGGTGCATTACTATACAGGAGGTACATAGGGATAGAAGTGTATGACTATATGGGGGTGGATCGGGGTGTGTTACTATACAGGAGGTACATAGGGATGGGGGTACAGAACTCTACATGGGAGTACATAGGGATAGGGGTGTATGACTATACAGGGGGCACATAGGGATAGGGGTGTATGACTATACAGGGGGCACATAGGGATAGGGGTGTATGACTATACAGGGGGCACATAGGGATAGGGGTGTATGACTATACAGGGGGCAGGGCAGATGGGGTGTATGACTATACAGGGGGGGGGATAGGGGTGTATGACTATACAGGGGAGGGTGGACAGGGGTGTATGACTATACGGGGGGGATAGGGGTGTATGACTATACAGGGGGGGGAGACGGGTGTATGACTATACAGGGGGGGGAGACAGGGGTGTATGACTATACAGGGGGGGGAGACAGGGGTGTATGACTATACAGGGGGGGGAGGCAGGGGTGTATGACTATACAGGGGGGGGAGGCAGGGGTGTATGACTATACAGGGGGGGGAGACAGGGGTGTATGACTATACAGGGGGGGGAGACAGGGGTGTATGACTATACGGGGGGGGAGACAGGGGTGTATGACTATACAGGGGGGGAGACAGGGGTGTATGACTATACAGGGGGGGAGACAGGGGTGTATGACTATACAGGGGGGGAGACAGGGGTGTATGACTATACAGGGGGGGAGACAGGGGTGTATGACTATACAGGGGGGGAGACGGGTGTATGACTATACAGGGGGGGGAGACAGGGGTGTATGACTATACAGGGGGGGGAGACAGGGGTGTATGACAAGACAGGGGGGTATGACTATACAGGGGGGGAGACAGGGGTGTATGACTATACAGGGGGGGGAGACAGGGGTGTATGACTATACGGGGGAGATAGGGGTGTATGACTATACGGGGGAGATAGGGGTGTATGACTATACAGGGGGGGAGAGACAGGGGTGTATGACTATACTGGGGAGATAGGGGTGTATGACTGTACAGGGGGGGGAGAGACAGGGGTGTATGACTATACTGGGGAGATAGGGGTGTATGACTATACAGGGGGGGGGGAGACAGGGGTGTATGACTATACAGGGGGGGGGAGACAGGGGTGTATGACTATACAGGGGGGGGAGACAGGGGTGTATGACTATACAGGGGGGGGGAGACAGGGGTGTATGACTATACAGGGGGGGGGAGACAGGGGTGTATGACCATACAGGGGGGGGGGAGACAGGGGTGTATGACTATACAGGGGGGGGGGAGACAGGGGTGTATGACTATACAGGGGGGGGGGGAGACAGGGGTGTATGACTATACAGGGGGGGGGGAGACAGGGGTGTATGACTATACAGGGGGGGGGAGACAGGGGTGTATGACTATACAGGGGGGGGGGAGACAGGGGTGTATGACTATACAGGGGGGGGAGACAGGGGTGTATGACTATACAGGGAGGGCGGACAGGGGTGTATGACTGTATGGGGAGGAGGATGGGTGTATGACTGTAGGGGGGGGGAGGCAGGGGTGTATGACTGTATGGGGAGGAGGACGGGTGTATGACTGTAGGGGGGGGGGAGACAGGGGTCTATTACTGTATGGGGAGGAGGACAGGGGTGTATGACTATACAGGGGGGGGAGACAGGGGTGTATGACTGTACCGGGGGGTGGGGCGGTATATGACTGTACAGGGGGGGGGGCGGACATGGGTGTATGACTGCAGTCCCCCCAGTAACAGTACAGGACTGTAACATAGGAGGAATGGATGTGCTGCAGCAGGCAGGATACCACACAAGTTATCCTGCCTGCTGCAGCACATTATTCCTCCTATGTAACACTCCTGTACTGTTACTGAGGGGATGAGATGACAGGTCAGCTGCTCCTAAGTGCTGCTCCTCTACCTCCAGCTCTGACATGGCCGCCTCCCTGCACATACAATCGGACAGGACTGGTCCGGGAGGGGGGACCAGCACAGTCCCGTCCGAGCGCCCACCCGGCCAGCGAGCGCTGCACACGTTGTCCTGTGTGTGCAGGGAGGCGGCCATGTCAGAGCTGGAGGAGCAGCAGCACGTGAGGGCGGCTGTCCTGTACTCCCCTCAGTGAGCAGGGACGCCGGACCGGACAGGTGGTGGGTGCATGGACGGTGCGGCAGGATGGGGCCTCGGAGAGGGCGGACAGGTGCGCGCATAGGGGGGCGGGGAGATGGTTGCTTGGACCAGACGGGGGCGGTCACCTGGGCCCTGCTGCTCCTTCAGCTCCCGCACCGATACCAGCGTCCCTGCACATGACGTGCAGCGCTTATGCCTGTGTGTGTGTGTGTGTGTGTGTGTGTGTGTGTGTGTGTGTGTGTGTGTGTGTGTGTGTGTGTGTGGCTCTGACAGGACAGGCGCGGCTCTGACAGGACGGGCGCAGGGACATAATAATACAAAAATACCGCAATTACCGTCCTGGCCAAGTTGAAGTCGGTTAACCGACGCCAGTGACTGTATCGGTATTTTTGCGGTATACCGCCCAGCCGTATTAATGCATAATATTGGGGTGGGGGGTAATGCATGATATTGGGGTGGGGGGTAATGCATGATTTTGGGGTTGGGGGGTAATGTATGATAGATGATATTGGGGTGGGGGGTAATAGATGATATCGGGGTGTGAGGGTAATGCATGGTATTGGGGTGGGGGGGTAATAGATGATATTGGGGTGGGGGCCGATATCTTCCCAGCACCGTATCTGCAGGGGTTACTGTCCCCCCTCACCCTCTCTAGTACTGGGGTCCTTAGAGACGTGGTTGGTTTTGGGGGGGCAGCGGTGATGTTGTCTTTCTTTGTTTGCTCCTTCTTATTTCTTTTTTTTCCCTTCCAGAAACGCACCCCTAAGCTCCGTCCCTCCTTGACCAAGCAGACCTGGGAGAGCAGCTACTTTGGGCTGCCGCTGGTGAGCGTGGTGACAGCGGAGAGGCCCATCCCTGTGTTCATCGAGAAGTGCGTGGAGTACATAGAAACCACAGGTGAGGCGACCCCTCTATAGTCATTGGGGTTTCAGCTTGTATAGTTACACTCTGATCCTCTGCACACCCAGTCCTTGTGGCGGGGTCTGGTACTGCAGCTCATCTTTTCCTGTCAGGTGACTCTCACACCCCGTCCAGCCCTGTGGGAGGTTTACCCTGACATTAAAGGAATGGGTGGTTTTAAAGACTTATCCTGTTCTCTCTGGGAAACATTATGTCTGTCTCTTACAGGGATGAGCGTGGAGGGAATCTATCGGGTCAGCGGCAACAAGTCAGAGATGGATTCCCTGCAGAGGCAGTTTGATCAAGGTGATGGTGGTGGTTATTGTGATCTTGATGGTGAAGACAATGGGGATGGTGGGTGGGTTATGATAATGGGGGTGAGAATGGTGAAGATGATGGTGGTGGTGATAGTGAAGATGATGATGAGTGGTGATAGCGGTGATGGGGATAATAGCTATCATAATGGTGGGAAATGATGATGGGTGGTGATAGCAATGATGATGCTGGGGGGAGATGGTGATGGTGGTGATAGTCATGATTGTGGTGGTGGTGATAGCAGTGATGATGATGATGATGATAGCTGTGATGATTATGATAGTGGTGATGGTGATAGCAGTGATGATGGAAGTGGCGATAGTTAAGGTGATGATGGGGGATGTGGGGGGAATGATGATGATGGTGATAGCAATGATGGGGGGTGGGGGCAGAGGATGATGGGAATAGCAGTGGTGATAGCGATGATGTCAGATGCTGCTCTGGTCTCTGACACCTATAATCTTTACAGATCACAGCCTGGACTTGGCAGAGAAGGATTTTACAGTGAACACGGTGGCTGGAGCCTTAAAGAGTTTCTTTGCGGAGCTGCCAGACCCCTTGGTGCCGTATGCTGTACAGTCTGAGCTGGTGGAAGCCTACAGTAAGTGATTGTGGCCACATTATGTAGTCGGCCATGCTGCTGATGATTTATGGAGACTTATTCCTGGTAGAGCTGTTGACGTCCGTACTTATCACATTTTGCCCATATTATACTCTTTTATTACACAAATCTGGTGTCTATATTTTTAACTCCTTGGTGGCCTTATGCCAATTCATACACATCAGGTGCCGTCTGCTGCCAGTGAACATTATCAGAGCTTACTCTTATACCGGTCATTTAACCCTCTAAAATGCCATGGTCAGTAGTGATTGTAGAATTTAGTTGGTTGCCTGCTCTGTCAGGACTCCTCAATGCAATCACAGTGATCCATTGCTAAGGGCTGCTGTAGCCCAAAGTAATGAAGTGCTGAGCTGGGATCCGCGCCATTACAGCACAGAGTCCCGCCTTGGCAACAAGCACAGATCGCCGCTCTGCGATCACCCACAACTATATCACCAACGATGGGGGAAAAGAGCAATTTTAAATGCAGCTCTTAGTTCTGACAGCTGCATTTAAATAGCCGGTTTGCAAGCCGTGCCCGCTAATATCCATGGTCGCTCCAACGGCATGACCCCCTCTGAACTCCCCGACCCTGCCCAGGACATATATGTATGTCCTGGGTCGTCAAAGGGTTAAGGGATTAATGACCAGAGGCCATACTGACAATATAGATGATTCCAGCAAGCTTGGTGAGTCTTCTCACTAGTCGTCTCCCACCACTGAGAGAACAGATCACCGCAATCTGTTATTAGCCATTTAATTACAGTCTGTTTTGTGTTTAGTCAGTCATTTAGAGGGATAATCCAGAATTAGGAATTAGAAATAGCTACTTTCTTCTAGAAACAGCGCCAATCTTGCCCTCAGTTTGTGTGTGGTATGACAGCTTGGCTCCAGAGTTGTTGTTCCGCACATAACCTGAGGAGAGGGGTAGTGCTGTATTGTAAAGAATGCCGCCATGTTTTTTCTGATCATGGATAACCCGTTTAAGGCCTTATTCACACGTCCTGTAATCTACAGATTCCGTATTCGAGTTGGTGCACATTGATGTCTATTGGGTTCACACGGTCGGTAGATTACAAGAACGCAAACAATGCTGATAAAAAAAAAGCACATGTCCTAGTGCTGACCCAGATTTTTTTGCAGATTCTCTCATAGAAATCGGTGAGATCCGCAATTTTTTACGCATTGTAACCTGTTTGGCATCCGTATTTATGTAACAAAAAAAAAAAAATACGGATGACTCATAGGTCATAAGGTCGTGTTTCTAAGCAACCGCAACCAGTAAGAAGGAGCTGCAGAAGCGCATGTGCTGCAAACAGGAAGAGAATGAACTAAGTAACAGGACTCTCTCACAGCAAAGCAAACCAGAAATGGCTGACAAGTGATCATTTGACTTTTTTAAGGGGTTGGGTATACTGGTGGTAGTTTTTTTTTTTAACCTACTCAGTATTGTGCAGTCAGTTAAAAAAAAAAAAACAAAAAAAAATGGAAATACATATGCCCAATCTGTAATTTTTAGTGGATAGCGGGAGGAATCTACGGACTTACAAAAGATACTGAACGTGTGATTAACGCCTAAGGCTGCCTGAATACAATAGAATTTCAATCTGTTGCTCCCTGTTATCAGCTGGTTTGGAGTGTCATGTTGGGGTGTGTGTATACTGGATACTGTCATGTCAGATCAGGCAGTGCAGGTGACTTTCTTTTCACTACTTTATACTTTGTTTTTTTTTTTAGAAATCAATGACCAAGAGCAGAAGCTTCAGGCAATGAAGGAACTTCTGAAGAAACTGCCCAAGGAAAACCACGAGATCCTGAAATACGTCATCTCTCACCTGAACCGGTCAGTGCTGCCTGTGTGTCTGTGCATTCTTGTGACTGCTGTGTCTGTGTACGCTCCTGGTGTTTGTCTGTATACTAGATGCTGCTGATAAATACTTGGCTTTACCCAGAAAGAAACGAGATAGGAAGATGAAACATTTACATTTATTTCACATCCTCTCCATTGGTGTCACCACACTTCTTAGGGTCCTATTACATGGAGCGATTTTTAACGATTAACGACTAACGATAAACAATCACAAACAAGATTGTATATCGTTAACCTGAATTCGTTCACCATATTTCACAGAACGATAGTCGTTAGTTATGATAGTTACTACAATCGTTATTGCGATCGTTACTAAGATCGTTTACTCCTTCTGATCCCAGCAAAACAATGAACAACATGCAATTACACTGAACGATTAGTGAAAAAATACGGAACTTGAGCGAACGATTAACGATAATTTTAGGTTGAGATCCAAATCAACGATCGACATACCAGAGATTTTTCGATCGTTGCTTGCAATTACACAGAACGATTATCGTTAAAATTTGAACAATATAACGATTTTTCGCACGATAATCGTCCTATGTAATAGGGCGCTTACATAGTTATTCCAAGTTCTGTAAACCTTGCAAAAAAGGATTTTGGTTGTGCCCCAAACCAGTCATCCGAAGCAGCCATGGCATCAGAAATGGTGTGAAATTTTGTACCCTTGAGGTGTTTCTTCAGGTTCGGAAAAAGATGATAGTCGGGGGGAGCTAGATCTGGTGAATAAGGTAGGTGGTTAACCAGCTGAAGGCCTAGACCACCAGTTTTGCTGTGGTCACAGTGTGAGCAGAGGCGTTGTGTTGCAGAAACAAGGTTCCTTTGGACAGCTTGCCGCGCCTTTTGGCCTTCAGAGCTGCCTTCAATTGGTCCAACAATGTAATGGACCAATGTCAATGTAATACCTTGCATTGATGGTGGAACTATTTTGAGGGTAGTCCACTAGCAGCATACCTTATCCTTATCATATCCTTATCCCAGAACACAGACCCCATCACCTTAGTGGCGGATTTTAGCACCCTGAACTTCTTTGGACCAGGTGAACCACTGTGCCTTCACTCTTCTGACTGCTCCTTGGTTTCAGGGTCATACAAATAAATCCAGGTCTCATCCACAGTGACCGGTCCATCCAGGAAGTTCTTATCAGTGCGGGAAGTTGTCACTCACATGCTTCACGGGCTTATCCTTCACGGACTTTCCTTGCAGAAACAAGAATTGTATCACTCCTCTGCTCTCATCTGCTGTGAATATTGCCTTAGACCCCACCATTTCGTTTTCCTGCACGCCTAGATCGTTGACGCCATAAGCTACGTACACAAAATTTGGAAAACATATATTAGACACATAAGGCTTTCATGTGATGTAACATTTGTTACCATAGAAACAAAAAAAGTACGCAAAGTCAAAGACTTATCAGCAGCCCCTCGTAAATGAGTCGCGTGTAGTGTTGAGCAAATGAGCTGAAAGTTCAGGTTTGACAGCGTCCATCCGAATGATCTACATTATACCTTCCCGCGTCTGAAGAAGTTGGATGCAGTCCTAGGGCTGCCTATGGATGTAGCAATGTTTTCCAGGACTCTGTGGGATGGCATCCAACTTCTCCAGCAGCCTTGAGTTAAATGCTGAACGTTCAGTTTCGGACAAACGTTGCCAAACCTGAATTGCTGGCAAGTTCACTCAACACTAGTCACATACTCTGTGGTCTATATCTCTCATTGCCATTGTCTCTAGCAGGTGGGTGCACGCTGGTCATGCTATGTCTCTTGTGGGTGGATGCATGTGTTGCATGCTCTGTCTCTAGTGGGTGTGTACATGAGGGTCATGCTCTGTCTAGTGGGTGCATGTGGGTCATCCTCTGTCTCTAGTGGGTGGGTGCACACCGGGCGTGCTCTGTCTCTAGTGGGTGGGTGCACACCAGACGTGCTCTGTCTCTAGTGGGTGGGTGCACACCGGGCGTGCTCTGTCTCTAGTAGGTGGGTGCACACCGGGCGTGCTCTGTCTCTAGTGGGTGGGTGCACACCGGGCGTGCTCTGTCTCTAGTGGGTGGGTGCTTGTCTGTTGTGTTCTCTCTCTAGCGCCGCCTCTACCTTGTCTTCTCATGCTGATGGTTTCTCGTCCACAGGGTGAGCCAACACCATCACACTAACCTGATGACCAGCGAGAACCTATCCATCTGTTTCTGGCCGACATTGATGCGCCCCGATTTCACCACTATGGACGCTCTGACGGCAACTCGCACCTACCAGACAATCATCGAGCTCTTCATCCATCAGTGTCCGTACTTCTTTTACCAGCGTCATCCGATAGACATTCCCACGCCGAGCTCTCCCTCCACGCCTCCCCTCCACCCTCCTTCTCCCCCTCAGTCTCCCCCATTAACCCCTGTGTCCCCATCGGAGACCCTGCTACCTTCAGATCCAAACATCCTGTGACCGTTCCCTCCCCCACAGCTTAGAGTCTCTCCCGGAGGCAACGTCCGCCACTTCCCGGCCACTCGCTGACCTCTCCTGGAGGACTGGTGGCTTTACCTATGGGACCACTACAGATATAAGAGACTGGGAGCCTGAGCCAGGGATGGACCCTCTAATGGAGAGGACAGTGGGATAATTGTGGTACATTATGGAGCGGGGTGTCCCTGGTACACTGTGCAAGGATCGTGACTGGATACCTGGTACACAGACTGAGTGACAAAGAGGGACCTTGCACCCCCACATCATGGAGGGACCCTGGTTCTGTGGGTGACCTAGCCGGAGCCCCCGCTCTTTGTGGATTATGCCCTCGGTCTGGATCACATCACAGGAGGAGTGGCACTTAGTGCATCGAGGAGCAACACTGTGAATTGTGGAGATGACCTGGGCGGGGACTCTCTCCGCGTTCCTCTGTGGTATTAGTGCCCCCTTTCTCTATCTCCCCCCCCCCCCCCCCCTAATTTTAGGACACTAACCCCAAAAGGACACAGAATCCACACTACATATCTTAGCACTTACAGGCGGCACATTAGGTTAATGGGGGCTGCATGAATTGTATGCTTTGTACATGACTACACGGAGAACACATGTGTGACACTGGCCGGAGATCACACGCATGTTCATGTGTCTGACGGTTTAACCACTGCTGCTCCGGCTGCTTTGTCTTCATTTTCTTCCTCTTTTTAATCGGAGGCGCCTTGGGATCGGAGTCTCTACAGTAACTGATCTCCTGAGGTGCCTTATTGCCCCGACTCATTCTCATGTGTCGATAACTATTTTATGTTGACATCAAGGCCTGATCCGTGAAGGGTAAGATCGCACCGACAACCCCCCCCCCCCCCCCCCCCCCCCCCCCCCCCCCCCGCCCCTCTTCGTTTTAACGTGTCCTACTGATCCGCGTAACAGACGGCCCCGCTAATACTTCACAATGAGCGCTGCCCTCACTACCTCTGTGTCGAGACACTAACTGTCCTTAAGTGTTAATACGCCCCCTCCCCCCCACGATACCCGTATGACCGGCGACCGCTCATAACAGACCTCCTCCTGCTAACTTAAATCCCCCCTACACCTGGGCGGACTTTCCCTCTCGCGCCCAGTGGGTATAACCTCCACCTAGAACCATTAACGGTTGGGGGGGGCGGTCACTCGCAAGGCATGAAGGGAAAGTCTGCACCCACAATCCCTCAAGCTTGTCCATTCCTTGTGCAGGGAGGCCTCGCCGCGACTGGGGGCCCCCATCCTTTCCTGTTCTGTTTGTCGCTGTCCGATGGTCGGGTCATTTTGTGCATGAGAATGTGACCCGTCCGCCGACGCCCAGAATCATGTATTTGCTGCGAATCTGCTCATTGTAATTGGAACAAACTGAGGGCCTTAATGTGACTTGTATTATAGCTAATAAATCTTGTTATAAACTCCCAGCGCTCTCCCTGTTCATCTCTGGGGGGGGGGGGGGGGGGCAGAGAGGGGAAGGTACCCGGCAACAGAGAAGCAGCGTATCCTCACAGCGGAGATCAGTCATAGCGTGTAACAGACCAGGTAACGGCCTGGTAACCTTGTGCTATATCTATACCAACAGAGACCAGGGTCACATCCGCTATAGCACAGGTGTCAAACACAGGCCCCCCAGCTGTTATAAAACTACTACTCCTATCATGGCTGGACAGCCAAAGCTTTAGCTGTATCGGCATGATGGGACTTGTAGTTTTGCAACAGCTGGAGGGCCTGATTTTGACACCTGTGCTCTATAGTATTAAGAATTTTAGGAGATTTTAAATAGGCTTTGTGTTTCTTTGCTTTCAGATGTGGGTGATCGACGCCTTTCCTAAAGACGTTCTGCTCCAGGTGCACAGTGGGATGTACTGTAGCGGAGCGCCCTCTAGCTGTGTCATCAGGAAGGTTCTGCTGTCTCTGCATTTTTAATTTAAAGGGGGTGTCCAGGCTTTTTTTAAAAAACATGGCTACTTCCTTCCAGAAACGGCGCCTCTCCTGTCCTCAGTTTGGCTGTGGGTTTTGCAGGTTTTTTTTCCATTACGGTGAATGGAGCTGAATTGCATTACCATTCACAGCCTGAGGATTGGGGGGGGGGGGGGGGGGGCTGTAGTTACAAGAAACCCTGGTGACAAGACAGGCACTCTTTAAGAATAATGTTACCATTCACTGACAGCAAACAGTGATATGAAATGACGATGAAGCAAATACAACAAAATGCTTTCATTAGGCAATGATTTTGCATCATTTATCTATAACCAGGCTGCTGGTCCTCCTTTAAGCCTATGTATTAAAGGATTGTCCAGGCTTAGAAAAAAATGCTACTTTCTTGCAACAGCGCCATCCCTGTCCTCAGGTTTTAGGTAGTATTACAGTTCAGCTCCATTCACTTCAATGGAATTGAGCTACAAATCCACACCCAACCTGAGCATAAGAGTGGTGCTGAAGTCAGTCTATAAGTACACTACCGTTCAAAAGTTTGGGGTCATATTGAAATGTCCTTATGTTTGAAGGAAAAGCACTGTACTTTTCAATGAAGATAACTTTAAACTAGTCCTAACTTTAAACAAATCCACTCTATACATTGCTAATGTGGTAAATGACTATTCTAGCTGCAAATGTCTGTTTTTTGGTGCAATATCTACATAGGTGTATAGAGGCCGATTTCCAGCAACTATCACTCCAGTCTTCTAATGGGACAATGTGTTTGCTCATTGGCTCAGAAGGCGAATTGATGATTAGAAAACCCTTGTGCAATCATGTTCACACATCTGAAAACAGTCTAGCTCGTTACAGAAGCTACAAAACTGACCTTCCTTTGAGCAGATTGTGTTTCTGGAGCATCACATTTGTGGGGTCAATTAAACGCTCAAAATGGCCAGAAAAAGAGAACTTTCATCTGAAACTCGACAGTCTATTCTTGTTCTTAGAAATGAAGGCTATTCCATGCGAGAAATTGCTAAGAAATTGAAGATTTCCTACAACGTTGTGTACTACTCCCTTCAGAGGACAGCACAAACAGGCTCTAACCAGAGTAGAAAAAGAAGTGGGAGGCCGCGTTGCACAACTAAGCAAGAAGATAAGCACATTAGAGTCTCTAGTTTGAGAAACAGACGCCTCACAGGTCCCCAACTGGCATCTTCATTACATAGTACCCGCAAAACACCAGTGTCACCATCTACAGTGAAGAGGCGGCTGCCGGATTTTGGGCTTCAGGGCAGAGTGGCAAAGAAAAAGCCATATCTGAGACTGGCCAATAAAAGAAAAAGATTAAGATGGGCAAAAGAACACAGACATTGGACAGAGGAAGACTGGAAAAAAGTGTTGTGGACGGATGAATCCAAGTTTGAGGTGTTTGGATGACAAAGAAGAAGGTTTGTGAGACGCAGAAGAAATGAGAAGATGCTGGAAGAATGCCTGACGCCATCTGTTATACATGGTGGAGGTCATGTGATGGTCTGGGGTTGGTGCTGGTAAGGTGGGAGATTTGTACAGGGTAAAAGGGATTGTGAATAAGGAAGGCTATCACTCTGCACCGCCATGCCATACCCAGTGGGCAGCGCTTGGTTGGAGCCAATTTCATCCTACAACAGGACAATGACCCTAAACACCTCCAAATTGTGCAAGAACTATTTCCAGCAGAAGCAGCAGCTGGTATTCTATCATAGGTAATGGAGTGGCCAGCGCAGTCACCAGATCACCACCCCATTGAGCTGTTGTGGGAGCAGCTGGACCGTATGGTACGCCAGAAGTGCCCATCCAACCAATCCAACTTGTGGGAGCTGCTTCTAGAAGCGTGGGGGGCAATTTCTCCAGCTTATCCCAACAGATTAATAGCTAGAATGCCAAAGGTGTGCAATGCTGGAATTGCTGCAAAAGGAGGATTCTGGGACGGAAGCAAAGTGTGATGGAAGAACAATGTTATTTCACATACAAATCATTATTTCTAACCTTGTCAATGTCTTGTCTCTATTTTCTATTCATTTCACAACGTCTGGTGGTGAAGAAGTGTGACTTTTCATGGAAAACACAAAATTGTTTGGGCGACCCCAAACTCTGGAACGGTAGTGTAAGTTTTTTGGGGGTTCTGATAGCTTAAACCTTTGCAGGTTTTAAGCCTCTGGGTGCCAGCAAGAGACTTTGCATCCAATAAAACTATTACTATATATCCCCTTTTTTGGAGGATATCAGTAGTTTAGTATTATAGGGAATAAAACATAATTCTCATTCCTGACCCTGTCAGATGCAGTGACTGAATATGCCTGTGCATTGGTTGTTGTTCCTTTTAATTTCCTGCTGCCCTAGTATTCCATAACACAGCGCACAATACTGAACCTATCACACGTTTGGTTACTCCTTGTGCCACTTGTTTCACAGACATGAGAGCTAACGGTTACCCCCTCTCCTTCATTTTGTCTCATGCCAATATACTAGATAACTTTATGAAGAGATCACTAAATATTTACAGTGAGGCAACAAGGAGAGGTGGCCAGAGGCTGCCGGAAGGTGCATGACCTGTAGATGAAGAAACAAATAATAAAACCCATACATACGAGAATATAACTGCTATAATGCTGCTCCAATATACAAGAATATGACTACTATAATACCGCTCCTATATACAGGAATATAACTACTATAATACTGCTCCTATATACAAGAATATAACTACTATAATACTGCTCCTATATACAGGAATATAACTACTATAATACTGCTCCTATATACAAGAATATAACTACTATAATACTGCTCCTATATACAGGAATATAACTACTATAATACTGCTCCTATATACAGGAATATAACTACTATAATACTGCTCCTATATACAGGAATATACTACTATAATACTGCTCCTATATACAGGAATATAACTACTATAATACTGCTCCTATATACAGGAATATAACTACTATAATACTGCTCCTATATACAAGAATATAACTACTATAATACTGCTCCTATATACAGGAATATAACTACTATAATACTGCTCCTATATACAGGAATATAACTACTATAATACTGCTCCTATATACAGGAATATAACTACTATAATACTGCTCCTATATACAGGAATATAGGCTGCCAGGCCTATATTAAAAATCAACACCAGAGTGTCTGTATATGAATTGATCAAGCCATATTGCCCCGTGTACCACCGCGCAGGTCCTCTGGTCCACACGGGTCCCTACGCTAACTCCACACCGTGTCGGTCAGCAACCGCCAACCCCGCAAAGCGTGCACAGTCAGGGAAGGGAGGCCATGGAACGGCCCTGCAACCCCAATGTCACAGGACCAGACCCAAAAAGCCCCACCAAAACCCAGCCAGCACCACCGGCGGGGAAGGCTGCCCCCAAACGACACAAGTATGGATATGGTATTACACTTACCATTGCTGCTCTCACAGAATGGGGAAGACATAGGGTCCAGACATGTGAGCACAGACATATCCTGCTAATTTTGGTCATGTGGGTCTTATAAAGGAGTGCTAGCTGTTCAGAGAGGGAGAACTGTGAAACACGAACTGGAGAGAGTGGAACCGCTGCACATCCCATCTATGGCTGATACTAATGCCGCTAGGCCTATATTAAAAATCAACACCAGAGTGTCTGTATATGAATTGATCAAGCCATATTGCCCCGTGATCAATTCATACACAAAATTCTGATGTGTTTTTTATTTAGCCTAGCGGCACTAGTATCGGCCATAGGTGTGAGGTGCAGCACTCTGTTTCTTCCCTGAACCGCATAACTACTATAATACTGCTCCTATATACAGGGATATAACTACTATAATACTGCTCCTATATACAGGAATATATCTACTATAATACTGCCCCCTATATACAAGAATATAACTACTATAATACTGCTCCTATACAAGAATATAACTACTATAATACTGTTCCTATATACAGGAATATAACTACTATAATACTGTTCCTATATACAGGAATATAACTACTATAATGCGGTTCAGGGAAGAAACAGAGTGCTGCACCTCACACCTATGGCTGATACTAGTGCCGCTAGGCTAAATAAAAAACACATCAGAATTTTGTGTATGAATTGATCAAGCCATACTGCCCCATGTACCTCGTGCCGGTATCTAATACACATAGGTCCCTACACTAAGTCCGCACCGTGCCAGTCAGGGAACGGGGGCCATGGGACGGCCCTGCGACCCCCATGCCACAGGACCAGACCCAAAAACACCACACCAGAACCCGGCCAGCACCGCCGGCGGAGAAGGTCGCCCCCAAGCAGCACAAGTCTGGATAAGGAATTACACTCACCATAGCTGCAGCAAACAGAATTGGAAAAAACAGGAGGGATGGTTGGTGGCCACTAACTGGCACGGTGTGGACTTAGTGTAGGGACCCATGTGTATCAGATACCGGCACGAGGTACATGGGGCAGTATGGCTTGATCAATTCATACACAAAATTCTGATGTGTTTTTTATTTAGCCTAGCGGCACTAGTATCAGCCATAGGTGTGAGGTGCAGCGCTCTTTTTCTTCCCTGAACCGCATAACTACTATAATACTGCTTCCTATATACAGGGATATAACTACTATAATACTGCTCTTATATACAAGAATATAACTACTATAATACTGCTCCTATATACAGGAATATAACTACTATAATACTGCTCCTATATACAGGAATATAACTACTATAATACTGCTCCTATATACAGGAATATACTACTATAATACTGCTAATATATACAGGAATATAACTACTATAATACTGCTCCTATATACAAGAATATAACTACTATAATACTGCCCCTATATACAGGAATATAACTACTATAATACTGCTAATATATACAAGAATATAACTACTATAATACTGCACCCTATATACAGGAATATAACTACTATAATACTGCTCCTATATACAGGAATATAACTACTATAATACTGCTCCTATATACAGGAATATAACTACTATAATACTGCTAATATATACAAGAATATAACTACTATAATACTGCACCCTATATACAGGAATATAACTACTATAATACTGCTCCTATATACAGGAATATAACTACTATAATACTGCCTCCTATATACAGGGATATAACTACTATAATACTGCCCCTATATACAGGGATATACTACTATAATACTGCTCCTATATACAGGGATATAACTACTATAATACTACTGTAGCATTGTTGCTTTGTCTCCTCTGCATAGGGTTTGGGTGGGGGAGGGGACGTTGCTGTCATTTTGCATCCTGTGACTGTAACGTTATTTGCATTTGTGTCAGTAATGTATGGTGGTGACTCTGCACACACCCTGCTGGGAGTTGTAGTTGCGCACTGTTAGGGGGGGGGGAAGCAGCAGGTGCAGTGCGGGGATTTCGGCGGCTGTCAGGGTGCTGCCCCCCCCCCCCCCCCCGGCTGCAGCAGCGTCCTCTCCCCACCCCCAGCTTTGTGAACTTCATGTAAAGTAGTGGAAATAAAAGTGACAGAGGGGAAGTCCAGATGTGGGAGCAGTGAGCGCGGCAGCAGACACTCATCCTGCAGAGCTGACAGCGCGGACCATCACCCCCATCATCTGAGCTGAGAATTATCCAGAATAATGTCCCTTCCAGCCTGGGATCCGAGGAGCATACAATGTAGGTCTTTCCCGATACTCATCGTGGGGGGGGGGGGGTTGAGTGTCACTCGGGGGTCAGGCTGTGGCCATGTGCTCCTAGTGTCCCGGCTTGGACAGGACTCTGCTGGAGCGGGTGGGGTTTGGGGATATGGGGCGGGGCTTATATCCTGCTTTTCCAAGTATCTTCCTGATGGAGTGCTGTGTATCTTTGTGTGTCTGTTACTACGTTCTGGGGGGTTATAGGGGGCGCCGGCGGTCATCACTGTTCCCCTGCTCGGGGGTCTCTCCTATAAGATGGGTGCACTGTAATGTATACTGAGCTCTATACCATCACCTATACGAGTGGGGGAACAGAAGAAGCGGAGGACCCTCCCCCCAGACTCCTTATGGTAAGAGTCCATCCTCTCAATCAGGGGACACTGATTATACGGCCACCTAAGACGGAGGGGGCTGCTGTTTGTCACCATGACCGTCTGAGTCCTCTATCGGGGTTCACAGGCGGGGGCACCACACCGGGCCGGACCCCATAGTAGTCCCCAGGTTTGCCCCCTGGATTATGTGTAACTATAGAAGGACCCGGCCATAATGATCAACTTCCTGACCTCTATCACAATCCTATAGGAAGGTTCTCAAACCAATACTTCTCACAACTGAGGGTTCGTTACAATGTATCAGAAGTCTTCCCTCTGTCCCGTATTCCATATACTATCGGTTTTTACCTGCTCTGATACATTGTAACAAACTCTCCGATGTGTTAACGGAAACAGGTTTCAGCTGACATCCTTGTCATCAATCTCTGCCATGCTTTACACCGCAGGTAACGGTTATATGTGGTCATTGCCATCTGTAGATCTTCACCACCATGGTTTACCCCGCAGTCGTGTTGTCTTCCCGTCTTTTGGCCCAATCACCACCATGGTTTACCCTGCAGTGATCATATCTTCTGCTCTAGCCCCATCACCCCCTCCACCACCATGGTTTTCCCCGCAGTCGTGTTGTCTTCCCGTCTTTTGGCCCCATCACCCCCTCCACCACCATGGTTTTCCCCGCAGTCTTCATGTCTTCCCGTCTTTTGGCCCCATCACCCTCTTCACCACCATGGTTTTCCCCGCAGTTGTGTTGTCTTCCCGTCTTTTGGCCCCATCACCCTCTCCACCACCATGGTTTTCCCTGCAGTCGTGTTGTCTTCCCGTCTTTTGGCCCCATCACCCTCTTCACCACCATGGTTTTCCCCGCAGTCGTGTTGTCTTCCCGTCTTTTGGCCCCATCACCCTCTTCACCACCATGGTTTTCCCCGCAGTCGTGTTGTCTTCCCGTCTTTTGGCCCCATCACCCCCTCCACCACCATGGTTTTCCCCGCAGTTGTGTTGTCTTCCCGTCTTTTGACCCCATCACCCCCTCCACCACCATGGTTTTCCCTTCAGGTTTATTATCACAAAGTGATAAGGATCAGTCATGTGACCCGGCGCTCACCGTCTTATCTAATGCGGTGACATCAGGCAACTTTGTTACGTAATCTGCAGTCACAGGAGTGTAGCCACGTGTCCGCTCTCCTGGGCCATTGTGGGGCGCTCATATGTGGGGTCACTGATCCAATGGAAGGGGCTGTGGTCGGGAGTTCCCATTGGAGACGTCATGTACAAAAAAAAAAAATCTGAGAATTTCCTAAATCTTCTCTTTAATTATAGAAATTTGCTTAGAAGTTAAAGAGGAAGTGCTGCCTGTGGTCGGAGAGGGGCCAGAGACCGGCCGTCAGTGCCGATTAACCCTTCCTCCCCACAACATCTATATCTGAAAAGTCGTTTAACCAAATATCTCTCACATCTGAGGGTTTGTTACATTGTATCAGTGTAAGTGAGATGTAATGTGGGGTATGTCTCTGCCCAGCCTATAATACTTTCTTCAGAGCTTGCTCAGTAAAGCGGCTGAAACGTGACACCCGCTGCTCCTTCCTCTGGTCCACCACATCTTCAGCCTTTAGCCTCCCACTAACACAGAGGTTGGACGTGAATGGGCCAAGGCCGGTGTCACATGAGTGTATATCAAGTTCTTGACTGACCACGGCTCATCCAACACATGTAATGCACTTGTGTAACTCGTCATCTAACACCATTTTCTTATGTTTTCTTCCTGCACTGAGGATGTTTACTCAGTAAAGACAGGAGCAGCATGACCGTCTGTGTTATTAAAATGTTGTATTTGCTATTGGAGAATGATCAGATGACATTTTATTAGTATTCAATGCAGAAATCCAGGGAAATCCTGAGGATTTACTCACTTTTTCTCCCTGCACCATGGAGGTTTACTCAATTTGCTTGATATATAAACCATGACTAATACTAGATGGACCATCGATAGATGGAACATGACTAATACGAGATGATCTGATTGTTCTCTAGGTACAAACACATTGTAACTAATAACACACAGATGGTTGTACGGTTCCTGACTCAGGGTCCATTTACACAGAAAGATTATCTGACAGATTATCTGCCAAAGATTTGAAGCCAAAACCAGAAACAGACTATAAACAGAGATCAGGTCATAAAGGAAAGACTGAGATTTCTCCTCTTTTCAAATCCATTCCTGGCTTTGGCTTCAAATCTTTGGCAGATTTGAGCAGAGTAGAAGCAACTAACCTACTGATATGTCCCTATAATTAACAGGGATATGTAAAGGAGGCAGTTTCACACAGTAAGGGGTTAGACTACCACCCTCAGTGCATTGATCTGCCCCAGCCGGCCCACCCCTGATGAATGTCACTCCAGAGCGCAGCCCCTATATTCATTAGGGGGGGGGGGGGTCCATTTATACTATTCTAGACAAACACAATGTAACTAAATATTACACACAGATAGTATAAGAGAGCACTATGAGTAAACCTCCATGGTGCAAGAAGAAAAAGTAAGTAAAGCCCTTGGGATTGCTCTGGAGGTGGAAGCAGAGAGCACTGTGTCAGACTGGAAAGAATACACCACTTCCCGTAGGACATACAGCAGCTGATAAGTACTGGAAGACTGGAGATTTTTAAATAGAAGTAAATTACAAATCTGTATAACTTTCTGGCACCAGTTGATTTGAAAAAAAGAAAAACATTTTCCACAGAGTTCCCCTTAATCTGTAGAACTTGTTTTGTATTGATTAGGATTCACTGCTATTAGACACCGCCGCCCTTTAAAGCTTTACATGAGGACGTAGGACAGACTTTTTGTGGGTGTTTGTCCATTTTGTGGTGCTGATATCTGTCGCATTTTCCCCTAACCTCTATGTATTTACTTTTTCCAGGTCCGTGTTCGCGGTCACTATGAGAAGGTTATAAATGGCGCCTCTTGCTGGATAAGCGGAATTAAAGCGAATCGTAATCCCACGAGGACGGATCCCGCAGAGCTGGAGACACTATGAATCCGTGACACGACGTGGCCGGAATGTGGCGCAGCTCATCCTGAATCCACAGCCATGAACACCGGAGTATCCGAGAGCTGAGACGCCCCTGAGGTCCATGAGCTGGAGTTAACCCCTGCCGGGGAAGATGCAGACTGGCGCCAATGTTACAGTCAGCTGTGAGGTGGACGGCCGCTTCCTGGATTACCTGTACGCCATCACCTACGCCATTATCCTCATCCCGGGGTTGATCGGGAACGTGTTGGCGCTCTGGGTCTTCTACATGTACGTGAAGGAGACGAAACGCGCGGTCATCTTCATGATTAACCTTGCCATCGCCGACTTGCTGCAGGTCCTGTCGCTGCCCTTGCGGATATTTTATTACCTGCACAAGTCGTGGCCGTTCGGCCGCTTCCTCTGCATGTTCTGCTTCTACCTGAAATACGTGAACATGTACGCCAGCATCTTCTTCCTGGTCTGCATCAGCGTCCGACGCTTCATGTATCTCATCTACCCCTTCAACTTTACCGACAGGAAGCGTCTGTTTGACGTCTACGTCAGCGTGGCTGGCTGGGTGGTGGTCTGCGCCAGCTGCCTCCCGTTTCCTCTCCTGAGACTCGGGAACGGGACCAGTGTTGGCGACAATGACCAGAAGTGCTTTGTGGACCTCCCTTTGGTGGACATTGGATTTGCCAATTCCATCTTGACCGTGACGGTGGCCGAGCTCTTCGGTTTTATCACCCCGCTGGCCATTGTCCTGTTCTGTACCTGGAGGACGGTGACATCGCTCCGGGAGCCGCACGCCGCCTCTCACGACCTCGGGGAGAAGAAGAAGGCGCTGAAGATGATCCTGACCTGCACCGGCGTCTTCCTCGTCTGCTTTGCACCTTATCACTTCAGCTTCCCGTTAGATTTCTTGGCCAAGGCCAATAAGATTTCTTCGTGCTCGCAGCGGAAGGCCATCCTCACCCTCCACCCCGTAGCAATCTGCTTGGCAAGTATGAACTGCTGCCTGGATCCCGTCATCTACTACTTCACCACCGATGAGTTCAAGAGGAGACTGTCCCGGCAAGACTTGGTGGACGGCACCGAGCTGCAGATCTTGTACAGTAAAGACTTCATCGATGCAACAAGCATCACCAGGTCAAACTGACAACGTGTGGAAACGTCAGCAGGTCACATGATACGGCACAAGGTGGAGACAATGCACCGTGGCCATCAACGTGAGGTCACCCCCCCCAACAGGCCACCATGGAAAGTGAATGTTCTAGATCATTCTCCTCTCCAGTGACTCAAATTTTACACTTTTATTTTTGGCACAAACAGGAAGTCACATGGAGAATGGGGGTGGGGGGAGGTCAGGGGGGGTGAGGATTGGAATATCTCTACAAAATAAGGGAGTAAAGTGCATCCCCACCCAAACCTATGACTCCCGGGAGGGGGGAGTTCATCAATGGTTTTTGTGTAGGTTTTGCTAAAAATAAATATATTTTTGTAGAAAAAAAAATTGGCCCGGTATTTTTGGTGAAATCATTGATGGATTCCCCCATCGTCTCCTAGTTACAGAAGTTTACACTTATTTCTATCACTCTCGGTGACTCCGCCATCCGCTCCCTCGTGTGTCACTCACAGGAAGACAGTGGAACTGTTTGCTGGGTGGAGTACTCACAAATTGTATTTTTTGTGTTTGGCAAACAGCGACTCATATCTCAGCTTCCTGGATGGCCCGGCCTGGTACGGGGATGTGGCCCCCATCATGTGAGGATATAGTAATATCACTGGTGATGCCTCTGATCCTAGAATCTGCGCTTATCTCATTGTGGGATGTTTATTAATGTGAATGACTCCTCCCCCGCAGAGCCGCTGGAGTCCCGCCCCCTATGACTGTACATTATCTGGGCCCCTGAGGAACCCATGCGTTGTCTCCTCTGGCTGAATAGAAGGGCCCGGAGATTTGCTGTGATTTCTCCCCATTAGATGAGGTGTTCTGTATGGTATAGCTATAGGTTCTCACTGCTGCTGTATGGGGGTGTATACAGGTGACGTATCCCCCTCCTGCAGCCACAACTCCTGACAATGGCAGAATGATGGGGGTGATCGGTCTCTGGTGAGTCTCTGTGCATAGTGCTATGGGCCATGTATGAGGGTGTATGCATGTAGGATGTTAGAAGGGCTTTTAGAGATGTATAGGGGTGTATATGTATACAAGAGAATGTAGGAGGGTGTATTAGTGTATATATATATGGTATATAGTGATATATGGCGATGTATGCGGAGTTTATAGGGGTGTATATGTATACAAGAGAATGTAGGAGGGGTGTATTATGGTATATAGTGATATATGGCGATGTATGAGGAGTTTATAGAGATGTATAGGGGTGTATATGTATACAAGAGAATGTAGGAGGGGTGTATTAGTGTGTATGTATATATATATATATATATATATATATATATATATATATATATATAGTAATATATGAGGAGTTTATAGAGATGTAAATGAATACATGGGAACGTATAGATGTATGGGGATCTATAAGGAGTGAATGGGGTATATAACAATCTTGGAGGGATATATAGTGAAACATTGGGACATATGAGGGATTTATAGAGATATATGAAGATTAGAGATGAGCGAACCTGGAGCAGCTGGAGTCCATCTGAACCCGAACGTTCGGCATGTGATTAGCTGGGGCTGCTGAACTTGACTAAAGCTCTAAGGTTGTCTGGAAAACATGGATACAGCCAATGACTATATCCATAATTTCCACATAGCCTTAGGGCTTTATCCAACTTCAGCAGCCACCGCTAATCAAATGCCGAAAGTTCGGGTTCGGATCGATGGGTGTATAGAGATATATGGGGGTGTATGATGGGTGTATAGAGATATATGGGGGTGTATGATGGGTGTATAGAGATATATGGGGATGTATGATGGGTGTATAGAGATACATGGGGGTGTATGATGGGTGTATAGAGATATATGGGGGTGTATGATGGGTGTATAGAGATACATGGGGGTGTATGATGGGTGTATAGAGATATATGGGGGTGTATGATGGGTGTATAGAGATATATGGGGGTGTATGATGGGTGTATAAGGATATATGGGGTGTATGAGGAGGGTATAGGGATGTATGGTTGTAGAGAGATATATGGGGATGTATGATGGGTGTATAGAGATACATGGGGGTGTATAGAGAAATATAGGGATGTATGATGGGTGTATAAGGATATATGGGGATGTATGATGGGTGTATAGAGATACATGGGGGTGTATAGAGAAATATAGGGATGTATGATGGGTGTATAAGGATATATGGGGATGTATGATGGGTGTATAGAGATATATGGGGATATATGATGGGTGTATAGAGATATATGGGGGTGTATGATGGGTGTATAGAGATATATGGGGGTGTATGATGGGTGTATAGAGATATATGGGGGTGTATGATGGGTGAATAGAGATATATGGGGATGTATGATGGGTGTATAGAGATATATGGGGGTGTATGATGGGTGTATAGAGATATATGGGGGTGTATGATGGGTGTATAGAGATATATGGGGGTGTATGATGGGTGTATAGAGATATATGGGGGTGTATGATGGGTGAATAGAGATATATGGGGATGTATGATGGGTGTATAGAGATATATGGGGGTGTATGATGGGTGTATAGAGATATATGGGGATGTATGATGGGTGAATAGAGATATATGGGGATATATAAGTGATGCACAGTGATACATTGGGACTAGAGATGAGTGAACCTGGAGCATGCTGGAGTCCATCCGAACCCGAACTTTCGGCATTGGATTAGCGGTGGCTGCTGAAGTTGGATAAAGCCCTAAGGCTATGTGGAAATCATGGATATAGTCATTGGCTGTATCCATGTTTTCCAGACAACCTTAGAGCTTTATCCAAGTTCAGCAGCCGCCGCTAATCAAATACCGAACGTTCGGGTGGACTCCAGCATGCTCGAGGTTCGCTCATCTCTAATTGGGACACATGAGGGCTCTGGATCTTCTGCCTACTATGAAGAGATTGTCCAGGGTAAAACAATTGATCGCCCATCCACAGGGGGAGGAGTCACATTTTGTATTTTCCCGATGGGAAAGTCGCTTCTGTATTTATTTTCTTATTTTTATAAATAAACCGGATATTTACATTCCGTGTGACTTATATCCAAAATTATATACTACACTGCACATCACATCTCATTGGTTACAGCGGCAGAATAGAGAGCGCAGCTCTGGGGTATAATACAGGATATAACTCAGGATCAGTAATGTAATGTATGTACACAGTGACCCCACCAGCAGAATAGTGAGTGCAGCTCTGGAGTATAATATAGGATGTAACTAAGAATCAGTAATGTAATGTATGTACACAGTGACCCCACCAGCAGAATAGTGAGTGCAGCTCTGGAGTATAATATAGGATGTAACTTAGGATCAGTAATGTAATGTATGTACACAGTGACCCCACCAGCAGAATAGTGAGTGGAGCTCTGGAGTATAATATAGGATGTAACTTAGGATCAGTAATGTAATGTATGTACACAGTCATCCCACCAGCAGAATAGTGAGTGCAGCTCTGGAGTACGCAGGTTTGTCTCATGTATATACAGAGCTCTGTGTGGATTGTGCTCACTCTGCAGTCCCAGCACCTGGCAGGTTGTGGTATACGGGGCGCCTGTATACAGCTGCAGGGCTGGTGGAGCCGTTTCCTCGCTGTTATCTGCTCTTTCTCTTTCATGTGGTCCCTGCGGCTTCATCGCTATATAACGGTTTCTCGTTTCTCACATTGTCGGGTTCTAAGGAAACTGAAACAAGATTCTTCCTGGTGAAAAGAAGTTGCTGAAGTGTTATTGTAGTTGTATATGTCATTGTATAATCCTGCCTGGTTTTGTCACATTAACCATTCGTTGTGGTGACGGGTGATGTTCGTGCTGTCCCTGCTGTTATTGAGCCCCTCAGAGCCCCCTCCATGGTGCACAGATACTTCAGGGACAGGACCAGAGCTGGGCTGTTAGCAGTAGTACTCACACAGGGACGTTCTTTACCTCACTGACCATCACAGCACATACTCCTCTCTGCTATGTCACAACCTTTTGCTGGGGAAAGTGCGCTGAAGTTTTTTTTTTTTTAATTTTAATTTTTGTTAAAATTTTTACAAAAAAAAAGAACAGCGGATACAGTATATGTAACAATACACCGAACATGAAAAGTAAAGTCAACTTTATCCAAACATGTCCGTGCTTAAAGGGATATTCCACACAAACATAACTTTTGATATGTTGCTGCCCATGGTGAGACTAACTATTCCTTCTATACTTGTTATTATCTATTCAGTCTCCTTCCCCCAGTTCTCAGCTGCTGCTTTCTGCTGAAGACACTAAAGTCTGTGTGTGAGCTTTTCTCTCTGTCTCCCCCTCTGCCCCCTCCCTTTTGAGGCGGCTGATGTAAACAAATCCCTGGCAGGCTGTATCTGCAACATTGTAGCTTCTTTGTAATGCTGGGAGGGTTATTCTGAGGTCAAGTTGCTGATGAGCTCATTGTTATTAACCCTTCCAGCAGTAAAAAGAAGCTACAATGTTTTTATACAACCTGCCAGGGACTTGTTTACATCGGCTGTCTCAGAAGGGAGGGGAAGGAGGGGGAGACAGAGAGAAAAGCTCACACACAGATTTTTGTGTCTTCAGCATAAAGCAGTGGCTCAGAACTGGGTGAAGGAGACTGAATAGATAATAACAAGTATGGAAGGATTTGTTAGTGTCACGATGATGGGCAGCAACATTTCAAAAGTTATGTTTGAGTGGAATACCCCTTTAAGAGTAGTGGTGATGGCAGCCCACCAGAAAGTAGGAGACATTTGTAACATCAGGAACTCAGCAGGGAAAGTTTGTAAATTCAAGAAAACTGCAGACTAATGTACTGACACCAGACGCAAAAGGGGAAGAGAGAGGGAGAAGAGCTGTGTATGGAACTTGTTACTTATTGTCATGAATATCCGCACCACATACAATATGGACCCCAAAGTCCATAAGGGAGGTGAAGGGGAGTGGTTGGAAAATCTACAATAACAGAATGGGAACCTGCCTGGTGTATACATATATCTATCCTAAGATAGGAAATACTAAAAGGGCCGACTACATGGACCCAGTGAATTGCACAGGCTGCGCAGGTTGATGACTATACACAGTCCAGTACTAGATAGCATGTGGGTGAGAAGGAGCTACTGATGCACTGACTCAGCAGAAACATGAAAACTGCAACATCATATAAGCAGCCCTGGTCTAAGCAGTGAGCTGTGTAAGCTCCATAAGGGACAGCTGTCCAGCACTTTAGGGGTGGTCAGAAAAGAGAGGCTCGGGGCTGTGGAAGGTGGATTGTGGAAGGGGCTGACAGCCTCACAGCTTGGCAAACTAAGGACACAAATGGTGCTGTTTTTGACAGAAGGTGGCCCTGTTCTTCTAAGCCTGGACACCCCCTTTAAGGGCAGACTATATGAACCAGGTGGTCTTTTTCTTTTCTGCCCACAATCATCTATTTTGTGATATACAGGCTGGGTGTCAGCAGTAATAGATGAGTAGCTGTTCCTGTAGTATAAAGTGTGTGGATCTCCTGTTTGTGATGTCATCCAGGGGGCGGGGCTGTGACTACCTCTCTATACACATGATATACAGGGGGCGGGGCTGTGACTACCTCTATATACGCATGATATACAGGGGGCATCAGGGGCGGATTAACTTTCCCATAGGCCCCGGGCTGTTCACCAAGCCTGCCCCCCCCCACTGTAACTATGGCAGCACTAGCCTGGCGTTCATAGTACAGTATAGATAATTTCATGATGTCCTGATTTGTGCAAAATTGCCATAAAAAAACTGTGATTTTTTGCAAATCATGGCGGAAGTGTAGCCAGGAGACAGTACACCACTGAAAGTATAAGTCTTTTTGGGTGGTCATGGGCCCCCCAGGAGCTCAGGGCCCCGGGCTGCCGCCCGAAACGCTCCTGTTATAATCCACTACTGGGGGGCATACACAGGATATACAGGGGGCGGGGCTGTGACTACCTCTCTATACACAGGATATACAGGGGGCGGGGCTGTGACTACCTCTCTATACACAGGATATACAGGGGGCGGGGCTGTGACTACCTCTCTATACACATGATATAGAGGGGGCGGGGCTGTGACTACCTCTCTATACACAGGATATACAGGGGGCGGGGCTGTGACTACCTCTCTTTACACATGATATACAGGGGGCAGGGCTGTGACTACCTCTCTATACACATGATATATAGGGGGGTGGGGCTGTGACTACCTCTCTACACATGATATACCGGGGGCGGGGCTGTGACTACCTCTCTATACACATGATATATAGGGGGATGGGGCTGTGACTACCTCTCTATACACAGGATATACAGGGGGCGGGGCTGTGACTACCTCTCTATACACAGGATATACAGGGGGCGGGGCTGTGACTACCTCTCTATACACAGGATATACAGGGGGCGGGACTGTGACTATCTCTCTATACACATGATATACAGGGGGCGGGGCTGTGACTACCTCTCTATACACATGATATACAGGGGGCGGGGCTATGACTACCTCTCTATACACATGGTATACAGGGGGCAGGGCTTTGACTACCTCTCTATACACATGATATACAGGGGCAGAGCTGTGACTACCTCTCTATACACAGGATATACAGGGGGTGGGGCTGTGACTACCTCTCTATACACAGGATATACAGGGGGCGGGGCTGTGACTACCTCTCTATACACAGGATATACAGGGGGCGGGGCTGTGACTACCTCTCTATACACAGGACATACAGGGGGTGGGGCTGTGACTACCTCTCTATACACAGGCAGGATATACAGGGGGCGGGGCTGTGACTACCTCTCTATACACATGATATACTGGGGGCGGGGCTGTGACTACCTCTCTATACACAGGATATACAGGGGGCGGGACTGTGACTATCTCTCTATACACATGATATACAGGGGGCGGAGCTGTTACTACCTCTCTATACACATGATATACAGGGGCAGAGCTGTGACTACCTCTCTATACACAGGATATACAGGGGGCGGGGCTGTGACTACCTCTCTATAAACAGGATATACAGGGGGCAGGGCTGTGACTACCTCTCTATTCACAGGATATACAGGGGGCGGGGATGTGACTACCTCTCTATACACAGGACATACAGGGGGTGGGGCTGTGACTACCTCTCTATACACAGGATATACAGGGGGCGGGGCTGTGACTACCTCTCTATACACATGATATACTGGGGGCGGGGCTGTGACTACCTCTCTATACACAGGATATACAGGGGGCGGGACTGTGACTATCTCTCTATACACATGATATACAGGGGGCGGAGCTGTCACTACCACTCTATACACATGATATACAGGGGGCGGGGCTGTGACTACCTCTCTATACACATACTATATAGGGGGCGGAGCTGTCACTACCTCTCTATACACATGATATACAGGGGGCGGGGCTGTGACTACCTCTCTATACACATGATATACAGGGGGTGGGGCTGTGACTACCTCTCTATACACATGATATACAGGGGGCGGGGCTGTGACTACCTCTCTTTACACATGATATACAGGGGGCGGGGTTGTGACTACCTCTCTATACACATGATATACAGGGGGCGGGGCTGTGACTACCTCTATACACATGATATATATCATGTATTACTGACAACCAGCCTATATAAGTATCTTATGATGAGTGATGTAATGCTGACAGTCTCAGTTTCGGGCTGTATGGTGGGTGCAGTAATGCTGAACTGTAGGCCCCTGCGGTTAGATGAAGCGATGTACTTTCCCCGGACCGCGTCCTCCTCTGTAGGAAACCTTCTGTTTTGTCGCTCGGCAGCTGTGAGGAGATGTGACTCATCTTCATCTTCACTACGTTCCTTTCTAGTCTTAGAACGGAGGAAATGTGTGTGGTCAGCGCTCACGAGATCTGGCCTGGAGGATGATGGGGAAAGCGGTCAGCAGATCAATGTCAGTGGCGCCAATCACCTACAACAGCCCTCAGCAGACGCCAGCGTTCTGGGCATCAACAATAAGGTGGTACTCCAGTGGAAAGAAAAATATTTCAAATTAACTAGTGTCAAAGTTATAAAGATTTGTAATTTACTTCTATTTAAAAATCTCCAGCCTTCCAGTACTTATTAGCTGCTGTATGTCCTGCAGGAAGTGGTGTATTCTCTCCAGTGTGACACAGTGCTCTCTGCTGCCACCTCTCTCCATGTCAGGAACTGTCCAGAGCAGGAGAGGTTTTCTATGGGGATTTGCTGCTGCTCTGGACAGTTCCTGACATGGACAGAGGTGGCAGCAGAGAGCACTGTGTCACACTGGAGAGAATACGCCACTTCCTGCAGGACATACAGCAGCTGATAAGTACTGGAAGACTGGAGATTTTTAAATAGAAGTAAATTACAAAATCTATAACTTTCTGACACCTGTTGATGTGAAAGAAAACTATTTTCGTCAGAGTATCCCTTTAAGTTTTCCAGTTTTGTTCATATTCCTCATTTTTAAATCTCTGCTTGCTGTCACTGAATGGAAACATTCTGGTTTACAATCAAACGCTTTCCTGAGCTATTACATCACACAGCTGAGGGTTTGTTACAGCGGATGAGTCCGGAGTACACTGTTACGGATCCTCAGCTGTGAGACAGATTGGATCAGGAGGGACTGTTTATGTCTGGATATAAATAAGAACGTTCCCATTCACTGTCAGCAAACAGAGATCTTGACAATAGATCAGCTAGATTGATGCCCTGATGCATTGTGGGACAGGCTGCAGCTCGGTTCCTGTGACCCGACATGTACACGGCGTATAGAAGATTCCGGGCACAGCGGAAATAACATGAAGGTGAAAGCAGCAAAGATGCAAAACAAAGTAAAGTAAATGATGGTATATACTGTATACAAGGGAAGTTTTTGTGGAGTTGGCGCCATCTGCTGGTGCTCCTTGGGTACTGCACCTATAGAGGCCATTGATCAGACAGGGTGTAATGGGAAGAGATGGCACCAGGATGGGAAGAAGACAAGATGGCGGGGGCAGTGTGATGGGCAATGTTCTGCTGCAGACATCATGTCCTGGCATCATGTGGAGGTTACTGTGACACCGACCACCGTATAGTAAACAAATACTTGCAATATTAATCGGCCAGTGTAATAGGACCCTAAGAAGGGACATGCACAGTTTTTGTTCTATGGTTGGGAAGGGAAACCCACAAACCTTACAAAACTACAATTCCCATCATGCCGGAGAGCCAGAGTCCCACAGATGAGATGCAGCAGCAGCACCACCTAGAGGCTGTACAAGGAACAACCACAACCTGAGCTCCCGTCTATATGACTGCTGGAATAATCGCCCTCACCCTTTATATAACACACAGACACTCGGAGGTAGAGAAACAAATTTTATTTCAAGGTGGTCATTGATATTACAGCAGCGGAGCAGCGTTAACCCCTTCAATCCCAGCCACATGATAAAACGCAAAGCCAGCAGGAGTATATATGAGCCCCCAAAGTCACATTGTAATACTGCGGGTGATAACTGACCAGCATCAGTCACTTAAAGGGGACCTCCTCCAAATTCAGTAAACCAGTGCCCCCCAACTCCCATAATAAACCAGTAACTCCAACTCCCATAATAAACCAGTGACTGCCCCAACACATGACCTGCATCCCCCAGGATGAGTTTGGCACATAGCATTACCTATGTTATTGCTGGTAGAGATACCGCTGGGATCTGGGGCCCCCAGTCAATGTCAGAACCAACTAGACTCCACTTCTACAAATCAATTCTCCCTGCGCCCCCTGCAGGAGACGACAGGTACTGCATCTCCCACCAGGGGCCCCGGGTCCCAGGCCAGTGCATAGAACACCATTATATTCCCATCACCTAATACTGAAGGTGAACGCTGCAGTCGCTGCTGTCAGGGGGCGCTATATACTCCACCACAAAGATTTATATATAGGGGTGCATATATCGGGGGAGGGGGCATTTGTGACGATTGAAGTACAAAGTTCATTCTAAGAAAATCTGAGTGTCAGGAAAGCAGCAAATATACAGGAGTTACAGTAGCCGCACACAGAGGGAACATGCGCCGGGACGATTAGTCCTATCTAGAGGTAACGACATTAATCTTCTGTCCACGGCCACCGCCATCCGGGGGGACAGTCAGGTTACGGCCGCTAAGTCTAGGTCAATTCCTGAGGTTTGGCGTCGCCCGCGAGGCGCGGTCACGTCAAGTCCGTACAGAAGCTACAAGCAGGAGCACAAGTCGAGAATGATTGATTATCACTGCACAGGTTAAAAAAAAAAAAAATTATCGAAAAAGCCGCCGAATCTAGCGGGGGCCCCGGAGCCTCACTCGTGGCAGATCCGGGTCATCATCACAAAGGTGTTCTCAAAGTGGGCGATCTGCATGCACCTCTCCGCCGAGCGCTTCTGTAAACCTGCAACGAGAGAAGGAAATCGGGGGTGAGGTACGTTCACTGACAGCAAGCAGAGGTAGTGGGAGCTGAACTGTAATACCACACACACACAACCTGAGGACAGGGGGGGGGCGCTGTTACTGCAAGAAAGTATCCTGGATAACTTTTTTTTTTTTTTACTTTCTTTTAAATCAACTCGTGTTAGAGAGTTATACAGATTTGTAATTTACTTCTATTCAAAAATTTCAGGTCTTTTAGTACTTATCAGCTGCCGTATGTCCTGCAGGAAGTGGTGTATTCTCTCCAATCTGGAGAGCAGGAGAGGTTTCCTATGGGGATTTGCTGCTGCTCTAAACAGTTCCTGACATGGACAGAGGTGGAAGCAGAGAGCACTGTCAGACAGGAGAGAATACACCACTTCCTGCAGAACATACAGCAGCCGATAAGTACTGGATAGCTGGAGATTTTTTTTTTTTTTTAAAGTAAATTGCAAATCTAAGTAACTTTCTGAAACAAGTTGATTTGAAAGAAATAAAAAATGCTGGAGTTCCCCTTTAATGTGCAGCTCTATTGTTGTTGTAAAGCGACAGCTCCTATTGTGCCTGGACAGCTGAAGGTGGTGGGAGCAGTCGCTTTGCAAGAGAGGTTGGTGGACATACAGATTGGTGTATTGGGGTGGGGGTCTCACCTATGACCTGGTCCCTCCTCTGCAGTCTGTAGGTCTCCCGGCCCACGCAGTGCTGATAGATGAAGATCCCCAGCTCGGACACATCGTCCACTCTCTCAGTCACCACCAGCTCCTCGCGCACCAGGTACGTCTGCGGCAGGTAGGATCCGGTCTACAGGAGAAGCAGCGGTTAGAGGGGTCCCCAAAACCAGGAGCGCTTAGTAAGGGGTTAACCACAGAGAGGGGGAGGCCATACACACCGCCAGCTTCATGAAGAGGTCCATCAGGTTACGGGGCGGCAGGACGACGGACGTGTTCAGGTTAATGATGTAACATTTCTGCAGCTGGAGGTCCAGGTAGGCGGTGAGGAGCTGAGGAGGAGAAGATGGCGTCAGGACCCGGCAACACCCAGTCCCCCCCCGGCCCCCCACATCACACAGCACTTACTCTGTCAAAGTCGTGGACGATGGCGGCAGAGTCGCCCTCAGAGAAGCTGGGCACCGGCACGTTGATCAGGGCCACGTTATCCTCCTCTCGGATGTCGGCCTCCTCGGACACGGGCAGGTAGTAGGGCTCCTCGTCCATGTCCGTGTGGTCCATGTAGGAGAGCTGCCCCTCAAAGGTCTTATGCTGGAAGAGAGTGGGGAACGCCATGATGCCAACACCCCACCACACCCGGACCCCCCACCCTGACCACAAGGGGGACAACTTACCCGGGGCATGAAGAATTTGTAGATACAGGCACCGCCGACGATGAGGCCGGCCAGGATGAAGGCCAGACCCAGGAGGGTGAGGAGGCAGCGGCCGGTGGAGTTACTGTCCGGCCCGGTGGTGGCCACCTCAGGGTCCTGCAAGACACAAACACCAGGAATAAGCACAGGAAGACATTGATCCCCCATAGAACAGCACTAGAGACCGTCACCCCCAAATATAGAGGGGGGAAACAAGGACCCAGGGGCAAAGAGGCAGAGAGGAGAAGTCACATGGCCTGTAGGAGGGAACACCCTGGGGGGAGATTTATCAAACATGGCGTAAAGTGAGACTGGCCCAGTCGCCCCATAGACTCTCTGGAAAATGAAAGGTGGAATCTGATTGGTTGCTGGGGCAACAGAGACAGTCTCACTTTACACCATGTCTGATAAATCTCCCCCAATGTGACCAGAGCCGCAAAGAAACCAAAGCGCTGAGGCCGGTCACATGACCAGCCGCCAAGTCCCATCACCAGGGGGCGCTGCTCCCTCTGTCACTTATACTGCAAAACTTTACATAACTTGTTATCACTCAGATCCCAATATGGAGTCCTCCGTCTGTGGGGCATGAGGACCCTGGGGCCCAGGGGGGAACATACAGGCTCCATGGAGAGGTGGCCGTGGTGGGATGGGAACCCAAGACGACAGTGATACCCCAAAACTAACATACAGCTCATATATATATATATATATATATACACACACACACACACACACACACACATACATACATACATACATAAAGAGCGCCCCCCCCCTGGTGTTATACATACAGGTCCCCCCCCCCCCCCCCTCTATATACACACAGTGCGCAGTACGGTCCTCTCTCTCTCTAAATATATATATATACATACATACAGCGCTGGGCCCAGTGTTATATATGCGGTCACCCCTCTCTCTCATATATATAGATATAGAGAGAGAGAGAGAGAACGAACACCGGGCCCTGCACTGTATATACACAGGGGTGACCATATATATATATATATAACACCGGGCCCTGCACTGTATATACACAGGGGTGACCATATATATATATATAACACCGGGCCCTGCACTGTATATACACAGGGGTGACCATATATATATATATATATATGTGTATATACAGTGCAGGGCCCGGTGTTATATATATATATATATGGTCACCCCTGTGTATATACAGTGCAGGGCCCGGTGTTATATATATATACGGTCACCCCTGTGTATATACAGTGCAGGGCCCGGTGTTATATATATATATACGGTCACCCCTGTGTATATACAGCGCCGGTCCCGGTGTTATATATATATATACGGTCACCCCTGTGTATATACAGTGCAGGTCCCGGTGTTATATATATATATATATATATATATACACATATACGGTCACCCCTGTGTATAAACAGTGCAGGGCCCGGTGTTATATATATATATATACGGTCACCCCTGTGTATAAACAGTGCAGGGCCCGGTGTTATATATATATATACGGTCACCCCTGTGTATATACAGCGCAGGGCCCGGTGTTATATATATATATATATATATGGTCACCCCTGTGTATATACAGTGCAGGGCCCGGTGTTATATATATATACGGTCACCCCTGTGTATATACAGTGCAGGGCCCGGTGTTATATATATATATATATACGGTCACCCCTGTGTATATACAGTGCAGGGCCCGGTGTTATATATTATATACGGTCACCCCTGTGTATATACAGTGCAGGGCCCGGTGTTATATATTATATACGGTCACCCCTGTGTATATACAGTGCAGGGCCCGGTGTTATATATTATATACGGTCACCCCTGTGTATATACAGTGCAGGGCCCGGTGTTATATATTATATACGGTCACCCCTGTGTATATACAGTGCAGGGCCCGGTGTTATATATTATATACGGTCACCCCTGTGTATATACAGTGCAGGGCCCGGTGTTATATATATATACGGTCACCCCTGTGTATATACAGTGCAGGGCCCGGTGTTATATATATATATATATACGGTCACCCCTGTGTATATACAGTGCAGGTCCCGGTGTTATATATATATACGGTCACCCCTGTGTATATACAGTGCAGGGCCCGGTGTTATATATATATATATATACGGTCACCCCTGTGTATATACAGTGCAGGGCCCGGTGTTATATATATATACGGTCACCCCTGTGTATATACAGTGCAGGGCCCGGTGTTATATATATATATATATATATATATATATATACGGTCACCCCTGTGTATATACAGTGCAGGGCCCGGTGTTATATATATATACGGTCACCCCTGTGTATATACAGTGCAGGGCCCGGTGTTATATATATATATACGGCCACCCCTGTGTATATACAGTGCAGGGCCCGGTGTTATATATATATACGGTCACCCCTGTGTATATACAGTGCAGGGCCCGGTGTTATATATATATATATATATATACGGTCACCCCTGTGTATATACAGTGCAGGGCCCGGTGTTATATATATATATATATATATATATATATATACGGTCACCCCTGTGTATATACAGTGCAGGGCCCGGTGTTTTATATATATATATATATATATATATATATACGGTCACCCTTGTGTATATACAGTGCAGGGCCCGGTGTTATATATATATACGGTCACCCCTGTGTATATACAGTGCAGGGCCCGGTGTTATATATATATATATATATATATATATACACGGTCACCCCTGTGTATATACAGTGCAGGGCCCGGTGTTATATATATATATATATATATATATATACGGTCACCCTTGTGTATATACAGTGCAGGGCCCGGTGTTATATATATATACGGTCACCCCTGTGTATATACAGTGCAGGGCCCGGTGTTATATATATATATATATACGGTCACCCCTGTGTATATACAGTGCAGGGCCCGGTGTTATATATATATATATATACGGTCACCCCTGTGTATATACAGTGCAGGGCCCGGTGTTATATATATATACGGTCACCCTTGTGTATATACAGTGCAGGGCCCGGTGTTATATATATATATATATATATATATATATACGGTCATCCCTGTGTATATACAGCGCCGGTCCCGGTGTCTCTCCGCCCGCGGCCGCTCTGTTCCGGCAGTCAGGTGACCGGGTCACTAGGCCGCAGCCCGAGCCTGTCCCTCAGCGGCCTCTCACCTTGTCAGGCACCAGGCAGCGGGCATCCTTGGGGGGCTCCTTCCCGGAGAAGGGTGAGCTGAAGGCGATCTTCACCATGGTGACCCGCGGGCTCCGTCCTCTGCTGCTGCTTCTGTCTCCGCCGCCGGGTGACGCAGTAACAACAAGCCTGACCCCGCCCACATCAGCTGTGCGAGCCGGGGGCGGGGCCACAAGTCTTATTGTATCAGAGATTACTTCCTGTGTAATGTCTATACAAGGTGTCCTGCCTGTATACTATATATCTATATCTATATCCTGCCTGTATACTATATATCTATATCTATATCCTGCCTGTATACTATATATCTATATCTATATCCTGCCTGTATACTATATATCTATATCTATATCCTGCCTGTATATTATATATCTATATCCTGCCTGTATATTATATATCTATATCCTGCCTGTATACTATATATCTATATCTATATCCTGCCTGTATACTATATATCTATATCTATATCTATATCCTGCCTGTATACTATATATCTATATCTATATCCTGCCTGTATATTATATCTATATCCTGCCTGTATACTATATATCTATATCCTTCCTGTATATTATATATATCTATATCCTGCCTGTATATTATATATCTATATCTATATCCTGCCTGTATACTATATATCTATATCTATATCCTGCCTGTATATTATATCTATATCCTGCCTGTATATTATATATCTATATCTATATCCTGCCTGTATACTATATATCTATATCCTGCCTGTATACTATATATCTATATCTATATCCTGCCTGTATATTATATATCTATATCCTGCCTGTATATTATATATATCTATATCTATATCCTGCCTGTATATTATATATCTATATCCTGCCTGTATATTATATATCTATATCCTGCCTGTATATTATATATATCTATATCCTGCCTGTATATTATATATATCTATATCCTGCCTGTATATTATATATATATATCCTGCCTGTACACTATATATATATCTATACTGTATCCTGCCTGTACACTATATATATATCTATACTGTATCCTGCCTGTATATTATATATATCTATATCCTGCCTGTACACTATATATATATCCTGCCTGTACACTATATATATATATATCTATATCCTGCCTGTATATTATATATATCTATATCCTGCCTGTACACTATATCTATATCCTGCCTGTATATTATATATATCTATATCCTGCCTGTATATTATATATATCTATATCCTGCCTGTACACTATTAATATATCCTGCCTGTAGATTATATACTATGCTTCCGATCTATCTATACAGGCTCACCAGGGGTGTAATATGTGCCCCCACCTCCTAGTACATTATATAACCCCCAACATCCAGTGTCCCCCAATATATTATGTATCTTCAATATATAATATTTATAATATTTTATAACTCCCAGTGTCCTGTGTCCTCCAGTATATAGAATGTGCCCCATCATAGTATACCATACCCTGGGTGTTATACACGTCCTGTGACTTTCAAATCAACTGGTGTCAGAAAGTTATACAGATTTGTAATTTACTTCTGTTCAAAATTCTCCAGTCTCCCAGTACTTATCAGCTGCTGTATGTCCTGCAGGAAGTGGTGTATTCTCTCCAGTCTGACACAGTGCTCTCTGACGCCACCTCTGTCCATGTCAGGAACTGTCTAGAGCAGCAGCAAATCCCCATAGAAAACCTCTCCTGCTCTCCAGACTGGAAAGAATACACCACTTTGGGTATGTGCACACTACGGAATCCGCATGGATCAGGTTTATTCTTGGGACGGACGCCGGAATCTGCCCGACCATAGAATGGAGTCTATGGCACGCGTGGAAATGCATGTGACCGTGAACTGCAGAATCCGCAGTGGGTAATCTGTAGTGTGCACATACCTTTCCTGCAGGACATACAGCAGTTCATAAGTACTGGATGATTTGATATATATATATATTTTTTTAATAAAAGTAAATTACAGATCTCTGGCACTTTCTGGGGGAGGGGTACTTGGGGGACATATCACAGGACTATGGTGTCCGGGGGGACACATGACAGGGCTATGGGGTCTGGGGGGGACACATGACAGGGCTATGGGATCGGGGGGGACACATCACAGGGCTATGGGATCTGGGGGGGACACATCACAGGGCTATAGGGTCCGGGGGACACATCACAGGGCTATGGGGTCCGGGGGGACACATGACAGGGCTATGGGGTCCGGGGGGACACATCACAGGGCTATGGGGTCCGGGGGGACACATGACAGGGCTATGGGGTCCGGGGGGGGACACATGACAGGGCTATGGGGTCCGGGGGGGACACATGACAGGGCTATGGGGTCCAGGGGGACACATGACAGGGCTATGGGGTCCGGGGGGACACATCACAGGGCTATGGGGTCCGGGGGGACACATCACAGGGCTATGGGGTCCGGGGGGACACATCACAGGGCTATGGGGTCCGGGGGGACACATCACAGGGCTATGGGGTCCGGGGGGGACACATGACAGGGCTATGGGGTCCGGGGGGACACATCACAGGGCTATGGGGTCCGGGGGGGGACACATGACAGGGCTATGGGGTCCGGGGGGGACACATGACAGGGCTATGGGGTCCGGGGGGGACACATGACAGGGCTATGGGGTCCGGGGGGGACACATCACAGGGCTATAGGGTCCGGGGGACACATCACAGGGCTATGGGGTCCGGGGGGACACATGACAGGGCTATGGGGTCCGGGGGGACACATCACAGGGCTATGGGGTCCGGGGGGACACATGACAGGGCTATGGGGTCCGGGGGGGGACACATGACAGGGCTATGGGGTCCGGGGGGGACACATGACAGGGCTATGGGGTCCAGGGGGACACATGACAGGGCTATGGGGTCCGGGGGGACACATCACAGGGCTATGGGGTCCGGGGGGACACATCACAGGGCTATGGGGTCCGGGGGGACACATCACAGGGCTATGGGGTCCGGGGGGACACATCACAGGGCTATGGGGTCCGGGGGGGACACATGACAGGGCTATGGGGTCCGGGGGGACACATGACAGGGCTATGGGGTCCGGGGGGGGACACATGACAGGGCTATGGGGTCCGGGGGGGACACATGACAGGGCTATGGGGTCCGGGGGGGACACATGACAGGGCTATGGGGTCCGGGGGGGACACATGACAGGGCTATGGGGTCCGGGGGGACACATGACAGGGCTATGGGGTTCGGGGGGGACACATGACAGGGCTATGGGGTCCGGGGGGGACACATCACAGGGCTATGGGGTCCGGGGGGGACACATGACAGGGCTATGGGGTCCGGGGGGGACACATGACAGGGCTATGGGGTCCGGGGGGACACATCACAGGGCTATGGGGTTCGGGGGAACACAAAACAAGATTAGGGGGTTTAGGGGGACACATCACAGGGCTGAACCCCACATAGATGAAGCTATATATTGATGTACAGGCGGTGCTCTCTGGGATCAGCCATTGCCCCCTGCAGGGTTCTGGCTACATCAGGTAGTTGAGCTGCGGGTCTGGTCCTTTGTGATGCATCTTGCAGGTTGTCCCATTCACACAGAGGCGGCAGATGTGGCACCTTGGTGCTCAGGAAGTCTTCTTCCTGGGTCAGTGCGGGTGAGAAAAGTGGGGGAGGGTACCGGTGCCATTACTGCCGAATAGAGGAAGAAGAACAGCCCAGGATCTAACACAAACTATATATACAGTATATAGAGAGGACCCTATAATATATACAGTATATAGAGAGGATCCCGCAATATATACAGTATATAGAGAGGACTCCGCAATATATACAGTATATAGAGAAGATCCCGCAATATATACAGTATATAGAGAGGACCCCGTAATATATACAGTATATAGAGAGGACCCCGTAATATATACAGTATATAGAGAGGACCCCGTAATATATACAGTATATAGAGAGCTGATGCTATTACATATACAGTATATATAGAGCTGACCCCATTATATATACAGTATACAGAGAGGATAATAATAATAATAATAAATTTATTTGTATAGTGCCAACAGATTCCGCAGCGCTTTTTTTCTATGCATACAGTACAGAGGTACATAATACGCAGTTAAATTGGAATAAATAAGAACATAGTTAATAAAAATAACAAAAAATACAAAATACAGAGTATAGACGAGACCCGCTCGTTGGAGCTTACAGACTAATTTTCATAGACACCAGGCATAAGTGCTTTATTTGTCCATGGTCCGGCCATTGTACATAATTAGAATTACAGGATGAGCCAGTAACAACGCCAATGTCTGATGCAGGTAAACATATAAAGTGCAGGAACCGTCAGAGATAGAGCAAGGGAAACAGAAGGGGGAAACAGTTTAGGGAACGTTATAAGCGAGCCTGAAGAGATGAGTCTTCAGGGCACGCTTGAAAAAGTGGGTATTGGGTATTAGTCTGATGTGTTTGGGTAGGGCATTCCAGAAAATTGGTGCAGCACGAGAGAAGTCTTGGAGGCGGGAATGAGAGGTTCTGATTATGGAAGATGTTAAGGTTAGATCATTTGCAGAGCGCAGAGCACAGGAAGGATGGTAGGTGGAGATGAGGGAGGAGATGTATGGAGGGGCAGAGTTGTGGAGGGCTTTATGGGTGAGGGTGAGGAGCTTGAAGTGTATTCTGGATTTGATGGGTAACCAGTGCAGTAACTGGCACAGAGGAGAGAGGATCCCGTAATATATACAGTAAACAGAGAGGATCCCATAATATATACAGTATATAGAGAGGATCCCATAATATATACAGTATATAGAGAGATGACGCTATTATACAGTATACAGAGAGGATCCCGTAATATATACAGTATATAGAGAGCTGATGTTATTATATATAGAGTATATAGAGAGCCGACCCCATTATATATACAGTATATAGAGAGCTGATCCCATTATATATACAGTATATAGAGAGCTGATCCCATAATTTATACAGTATACAAAGAGGATCCTATAATATATACAGTATATAGAGAGCTGACCCTATTATATATACAGTATATAGAGAGCTGATCCCATTATATATAGAGTATATAGAGAGCTGATCCTGTAATATATACAGTATATAGAGAGCTGACGCTATTATATATACAGTATATAGAGAGCTGATACCATTATATATAAAGAGCCAATCCCATTATATATACAGTATATAGAGAGCTGATACCATTACATATATACAGTATATAATCCCATTATATATATATATATATATATATATATACAGTATGTAGAGAGCTGATCACATTACATATATACAGTATATAAAGAGCTGATCCCATTATATATACAGTATATAGAGAGCTGATCCCATTACATATATACAGTATAAAGAGAGTTGATCACATTATATATACAGTATATAGAGAGCTGATCCCATTATATATATATACAGTATGTAGAGAGCTGATCACATTACATATATACAGTATATAGAGAGCTGATCCCATTATATATATAAAGTATATAGAGAGCTGATCCTATTATATATACAGTATATAGAGAGCTGATCCTATTATATATACAGTATATAGAGAGCTGATCCCATTATATATACAGTATATAGAGAGCTGATCACATTACATATATACAGTATATAGAGAGCTAATCCCATTATATATATATATATATATATATATATATATATAAAGTATATAGAGAGCTGATCCCATTATATATACAGTATATAGAGAGCTGATCCCATTATATATACAGTATATAGAGAGCTGATCCCATTACATATATACAGTATATAGAGAGCTGATCCCATTATATATACAGTATATAGAGAGCTGATCCCATTATATATACAGTATATAGAGAGCTCATCACATTACATATATACAGTATATAAAGAGCCAATCCCATAATATATACAGTATATAGAGAGCTGATCACATTATATATATACAGTATATAGAGAGCTGATCACATTACATATATACAGTATATAGAGAGCTGATCACATTATATATATACAGTATATAAAGAGCTGATCCCATTATACATACAGTATATAGAGAGCTGATCCCATTACATATATACAGTATATAGAGAGCTGATGCCATTACATATATACAGTATATAGAGAGCTCATCACATTACATATATACAGTATATAGAGAGCTGATCCCATTATATATACAGTATATAGAGAGCTGATCCCATTATATATATATATATATATACAGTATATAGAGAGCCAGGGGCGGAACTACCGCCGTAGCAGCCGTAGCAGCCGTAGCGGCTGAGGTCAGTGTGCGTCGCGGCGGCTGGGACTTCCGGTACAGGAAGTGACGCGCACCCTGTACTGGAAGTCCCAGCCGCCGCGGCGCACACTGAGCTCAGTGGTGGCGCTGCCCGGGACTTCGCCTGGAAGCTGCTGATCTGTCGGGTGCAGATGAAGAGAGAAGAAGAGGCCTGCGACCGACGGGGGATCGTGTGGTTAGGTAAGTTGTGAGTTTTTTTATTTTTATCAGAGGGGAACACTGGGGGCTGTATATATATATGGGATGCACAGCACTAGGGGCTATATATATATATATATATATATATATATATATATATATATATGGGGGATGCACAGCACTAGGGGCTGTATATATGTGGGGGATGCACAGCACTAGGGGCTGTATGTATATATATATATATATATATATATATATATATATATATATATATATATATATACACTCACCAGCCACTTTATTAGGTACACCTTTCCAACTGCATGTTACCACTTAATTTCTAATCAGCCAATCACATGGCGGCAACTCAGTGCATTTAGGCATGTAGACATGGTCAAGACAATCTCCTGCAGTTCAAACCGAGCATCAGTATGGGGAAGAAAGGTGATTTGAGGCCTTTGAACGTGGCATGGTTGTTGGTGCCAGAAGGGCTGGTCTGAGTATTTCAGAAACTGCTGATCTACTGGGATTTTCACGCACAACCATCTCTAGGGTTTACAGAGAATGGTCCGAAAAAGAAAAAACATCCAGTGAGCGGCAGTTCTGTGGGCGGAAATGCCTTGTTGATGCCAGAGGTCAGAGGAGAATGGGCAGACTGGTTCCAGCTGATAGAAAGGCAACAGTGACTCAAATAGCCAACCGTTACAACCAAGGTAGGCAGAAGAGCATCTCTGAACGCACAGTACGGCCAACTTTGAGGCAGATGGGCTACAGCAGCAGAAGACCACACCGGGGGCCACTCCGCTCAGCTAAGAACAGGAAACTGAGGCTACAATTTGCACAAGCTCATCGAAATTGGACAGTAGAAGATTGGAAAAACGTTGCCTGGTCTGATGAGTCTCGATTTCTGCTTGAACATGACAATGAGTTCACTGTACTCCAATGGCCTCCACAGTCACCAGATCTCAATCCAATAGAGCATCTTTGGGATGTGGTGGAACGGGAGATTGGCATCATGGATGTGCAGCCGACAAATCTGCGGCAACTGTGTGATGCCATTATGTCAATATGGACCAAAATCTCTGAGGAAGCTTCCAGCACCTTGTTGTATCTATGCCACCAAGAATTGAGGGAGTTCTGAAGGCAAAAGGGGGTCCAACCCGTTACTAGCATGGTGTACCTAATAAAGTGGCCGGTGAGTGTATATATATATATATATATATATATATATAGGGGATGCACAGCACTAGGGGCTGTATATATATATATATGGGGGATGCACAATACTGGGGGCTGTATATATATATGGGGGAGGCACAGCACTGGGGGTTGTATATATATATGGGAGAGGCACAGCACTGGGGGCTGTATATATGGGGGAGGGACAGCACTGGGGGCTATATATATGGGGGAGGCACACAGTGGCGGTCTTTGGCACCAAGCACCACAAGCGATCGCTTGGGGCCCCCAACATCCAAGGGGGCCCCCACGCCCCGCTCTTGTGGACGGCTGGACAGGGCCGCTGCCCCGCTCGCTTCTGCCATCTGAACTGTAACTATGAGCACTCGTAATGAGCGCTCACAGTTACATGCAGCAGCACTGACAGGGCGGGAGCCATTGGCTCCCTTCCTGTCAGTCACTCTTGTGGCTGCAGAAAGTGTTTTCCCTGCGGTCACAAGTGGCCGCTTTGTCCTTGTGGTGGCGGAGCTCCAGTGACATCACTGGAGCATCGGCACCAGGACAAGGGGAGTGCGGCCTCTTGTGATCGCAGGGAAACTGGAGGAACACACAGGAGGTCTATATCCAAGTGGGGGAGCACACAAGAGGTCTATATCCAAGTGGGGGAGCACACAAGAGGTCTATATCCAAGTGGGGGAGCACACAAGAGGTCTATATCCAAGTGGGGGAGCACACAAGAGGTCTATATCCAAGTGGGGGAGCACACAAGAGGTCTATATCCAAGTGGGGGAGTACACAGGAGGTCTATATCCAAGTGGGGGAGCACACAGGAGGTCTATATCCAAGTGGGGGAGCACACAGGGGGCTAAATACCCCTGAGAGAGCACTCAGGGGGGCTATATACTAGTGGGGGAGCACACAGAGGGTATATACAACTAGGGGCAGCACACAGTGGGTATATATGACTGGGGGCAGCACACAGGGGGTCTATATACAACTGGGGCAGCACACAGTTCTACATACTTCTGAGGGAACACACAGGGGGGCTATATACTACTGGGGGAAGCACACAAGGGGTATATACTACTGGGGGGGCAGGACACAAGGGGTATATACTATTGGGGGCAGCACATGAAGAGTATATATTACTGGCGGTAGTGCACAAGGGGTATATACTACTGGGGGCAGCACACAGCGGTCTATTGTTGTGGCGCGCGTGTTGAGGGGGGGGCCCAGACATAACTTCGCTTGGGGCCCCAGAAATGCCAAGACCGCCCCTGGAGGCACAGCACTGGGGGCTGTATATATGGGGGAGGGACAGCACTGGGGGCTGTATATATATGGGGGAGGCACAGCACTGGGGGCTGTATATATAGGGGAAGGACAGCACTGGGGGCTATATATATGGGGTAGGCACAGCACTGGGGGCTGTATATATATGGGGGAGGAACAGCACTGGGGGCTGTATATATAGGGGAGGGACAGCACTGGGGGCTATATATATGGGGTAGGCACAGCACTGCGGGCTATATATATATGGGGGATGCACAATTCTGGGGGCTGTATATATATGGGGAGGCACAGCACTGGGGGCTATATATATGGGGAGGCACAGCACTGGGGGCTATATATATGGGGGAGGCACAGCACTGGGGGCTATATATATGGGGGAGGCACAGCACTGGGGGCAATATATATGGGGGAGGCACAGCACTGGGGGTTATATATATGGGGGAGGGACAACACTGGGGGCTATATGGGGGAGGCTCAACACTGGGGGCTGCATATATGGGGGAGGCACAACACTGGGGGCTATATATATATGGGGAGGCACAACACTTGGGGCTATATATATATATGGGGGAGGGACAACACTTGGGGCTATATATATGGGGGAGGGAAAACACGGGGCTATATATATGGGGAGGGACAACACTGGGGGCCATTTGTAAGGGGAACAACACAGGGGGCAATCTATAAGGAGGACGTCACAGAGGAGGCATCTATAAGGGTAACTACACTGCGGGATGTATATAATAGGGCATGCGCAGAGGGGGGGGGGGTATTTATTTTAGTGGACTAAACAGAGGGGTCATCTATAAGGGGACTACACAGAGGGGGCTATATACTACAGGGCAGGGATAGGGAACCTTGGCTCTCCAGCTGTTTAAAAACTACAGCTTTAGCTTTGACTGTCTACACATGATGGGAGTTGTAGTTTTGCAACAGCTGAGAGCCGGGGTTCCCTACCCTTGGTATAGGGGATGCACAGAGGTTGTCATCTACTATAAACACAGAGGGGCTCTCTACTATAGTAGATGCACACAGGGCCATCTATGTGGAAGACTGAACAAGGGACTATCTATAAGGAGCCAGGGCTACCCACTGAAAGAGGGCTTATAGGGGCCAAAACAGATGTGCAGTGTGTATAGAGATGAGGATGGTGCCAGAGTGAGGAGCCTAATATGTCTGTCTGGCAGATTCTGTGGATTCGTGGCTCGGAGAAGTTCTCATAATGGCACAGGACAGATGGAGAAGAAGATGAAAAGGGAAGAACTCCGATCAGAGAAGACGTCCCCTGTGAGTCACTAAATATATTTGCACTGTACTTTATGTGTAGTACAGACCCTGTGTAGAGCTGGGTGTGTTGACGGTGTAGTGGTTGATTGAGGGGGGGGGGGGGGGGGGGAATTAAAAGTTTGCTATGGGGCCCAGCCATTTCTAGTTACGCCCCTGTAGAGAGCTGATCACATTACATATATACAGTATATAGAGAACTGATCCCATTACATATATACAGTATATAGAGAGCTGATCCCATTACATATATACAGTATATAGAGAGCTGATCCCATTATATATATACAGTATATAGAGAGCTTATCCCATTACATATATACAGTATATAGAGAGCTGATCACATTACATATATACAGTATATAGAGAGCTTATCCCATTACATATATACAGTATATAGAGAGCTGATCCCATTATATATATACAGTATATAGAGAGCTTATCCCATTACATATATACAGTATATAGAGAGCTGATCACATTACATATATACAGTATATAGAGAGCTGATCCCATTATATATATACAGTATATAGAGAGCTGATCACATTACATATACACAGTATATAGAGAGCTGATCACATTACATATATACAGTATATAGAGAGATGATCACATTACATATATACAGTATATAGAGAGCTGATCACATTACATATATACAGTATATAGAGAGCTTATCCCATTACATATATACAGTATATAGAGAGCTGATCACATTACATATATACAGTATATCAAGCTCTGACCCTTTTATGTGATTTCTAGTAACATGAGGAAGTCTTGTCCCATGAGCTGACACTCTACATTATCAGGCAGCACACCCTACACTCTGTGTGACACTTCAGCTGCTCGGTGGTGTCGGGCTCCTGGGGGCCCGTGTTGGTGGGTTGGGGGGGTGTAGTATCTGATAAGCACGCTGCAGGTGGTCCTATCCTCCCATCTCATCTTATAGGAGCCCCCGCAGGATCTATTCTCGCTTATTACTTTATGTTCATCTTGATTTTCAGCAAGAAGCAACATCCGAGTGTTTAATGTGCCAGGTGCAGCGGAGCTGCCGGCTGCCACTGACAGCGCCTCCAGCTCTTTACAGGAGGACGGTTTGAGCTTCAGGAAGTGGAGCCGCGTTGTGTAGGGAAATACGAAACCTCAGGAAGTGAAGTATCAGCGGAAACTGCGCTAAATATAGACGAGAAACAGAGAACTGAAGGCGAGCTCTGTAATGTGTGTCCACAAAACGCAAAAGAGTCCACAGAGTGCCAGAGAGTCCGCAGAGTGCCAGAGAGCCCGCAGAGTGCCAGAGAGTCCGCAGAGTGCCAGAGAGCCCACAGAGTGCCAGAGAGCCCACAGAGTGCTAGGGAGTCCGCAGAGTGCCGGAGAGTCCGCAGAGTGCCAGAGAGCCCACAGAGTGCCAGAGAGCCCACAGAGTGCTAGGGAGTCCGCAGAGTGCCGGAGAGTCCGAAGAGTGCCAGAGAGCCCGCAGAGTGCTAGAGAGCCCGCAGAGTGCCAGAGAGCCTGCAAAGTGCTAGGGAGCCCGCAGAGTGCCGAAGAGTCCGAAGAGTGCCAGAGAGCCCGCAGAGTGCCAGAGAGCCCACAGAGTGACGGAGAGCCCGCAAAGTGCCAGAGAGCCCGCAGAGTGCCAGAGAGCCCGCAGAGTGCCAGAGAGCCCGCAGAGTGCCAGAGAGCCCGCAGAGTGACGGAGAGCCCGCAAAGTGCCAGAGATCCCGCAGAGTGCCAGAGAGCCCGCAGAGTGCCAGAGAGCCCGCAGAGTGCCGGAGAGTCCGCAGAGTGCCAGAGAGCCCGCAGAGTGCCAGAGAGCCCGCAGAGTGCCGGAGAGTCCGCAGAGTGCCAGAGAGCCCGCAGAGTGCCAGAGAGCCCGCAGAGTGCCAGAGAGCCCGCAGAGTGCTAGGAAGCCCGCAGAGTGCCGGAGAGTCCGAAGAGTGCCAGAGAGCCCGCAGAGTGCCAGAGAGCCCGCAGAGTGCCGGAGAGTCCGCAGAGTGCCAGAGAGCCAGCAAAGTGCCGGAGAGCCCGCAGAGTGCCGGAGAGCCCGCAGAGTGTCAGAGAGTCCGCAGATTGTCAGAGAGTCCGCAGAGTGTCAGAGTCCGCAGAGTGCCAGAGCCCGCAGAGTGCCGGAGAGCCTGCAGAGTTTCAGAGAGTCCGTAGAGTGCCAGAGCCCGCAGAGTGCAAGAGAGCCTGAAGAGTGCCGTAGAGTCCGCAGAGTGCCAGAGCTTGCAGAGTGCCGGAGAGCCCGCAGAGTGCCGGAGAGTCCACAGAGGGCCAGAGAGTCCGCAGAGTGCTGGAGAGTCCGCAGAGTGCCAGAGAGTCCGCAGAGTACCAGAGAGTCCGCAGAGTGCAAGAGTCCACATAACGCCAAAGAGTCAATAGAGCGCCAGAGTCCGCAGAGTGCCAGAGTCCAGTTAACATTAAAGAGTCCATAGCGTGCCAGAGACCGCTAAGTGCCAAAGAGTCCACATAACTCCAAAGAGTCCACATAACACCTCTACCAAGTTGTCCACAGAGTGCCAAGGAGTCCACATAATGTCTGCCCCAAGGAGTCCACATATTGCTAAATAGTCCACGTAAAGCCAAAGAGTTTACCTGGGTACCCCTGTGTATGATCAGACACATCAGAGGCCCCAGTATATATTATTTTGGAGCCTGGGAGCCCCCCTGCATGATGGGACACGTTGGGGCCCTGGTATATATAATTTGGGGCCCGGGAGCCCCACTGCATGATGGGACACATCAGGGCCCCTGGGAGCTCTCCTGTATGAGGGGACATGTTGGGGCCCTGGTATATAAAATTTGGGGCCCGAGAGCCCTCCTGTATTAGGGGACACATCAGGGCCCCTGGGAGCCCTCCTCTATGATGGGACATGTTGGGGCCCTGGTATATATAATTTGGGGCCCGGGAGCCCCACTGTATGATGGGACACTTTGGGGCCCTGGTATATATAATTTAGGGCCCAGTAGCCCCACTGTATGATGGGACAGGTCAGGGCCCCCGGGAGCCTTCCTGTATGATGGAACACGTTAGGGCCCCCAGGAGCCCCCTGTATGATGGGACACGTTAGGGCCCCGGTATATAAAATTTTGGGCCTGGAAGCCCCCTGTATAATGAGACACGTCAGGGTCCCCGGGAGCCCTCCTGTATGATGGGACATGTCAGGGCCCCCAGGAGCCCCTCTGTATGATGGGACACTTTGGGGTCCTGGTATATATAATTTAGGGCCCAGTAGCCCCACTGTATGATGGGACAGGTCAGGGCCCCCGGGAGCCTTCCTGTATGATGGAACACGTTAGGGCCCCGGGGAGCCCCCTGTATGATAGGACACGTTAGGGCTCCGGTATATATAATTTTGGGCCTGGGAGCCCTCTGTATGATGAGACACGTCAGGGCCCCTGGGAGCCCCTCTGTATGATGGGACACGTTAGGGCCCTGGGAGCCCTCCTGTATGATGGGACACATTAGGGCCCCTGGGATCCCTCTTGTATGATGGGACACGTTAGGGCCCTGGGAGCCCCCTGTATGATGGGACACGTTAGGGCCCTGGGAGCCCCCAGTATGATGAGATACGTCAGGGCCCCCGGGAGCCCTCCTGTATGATGAGACACGTTAGGGCCCCTGGGATCCCTCTGTATGATGGGACACGTTAGGGCCCCTGGGAGCCCTCCTGTATGATGAGACACGTTAGGGCCCCTGGGATCCCTCTGTATGATGGGACACGTTAGGGCCCCTGGGAGCCCTCCTGTGTGATGAGACACGTTAGGGCCCCTGGGATCCCTCTGTATGATGGGACACGTTAGGGCCCCTGGGATCCCTCTGTATGATGGGACACGTTAGGGCCCTGGGAGCCCCCAGTATGATGAGATACGTCAGGGCCCCCGGGAGCCCTCCTGTATGATGAGACACGTTAGGGCCCCTGGGATCCCTCTGTATGATGGGACACGTTAGGGCCCCTGGGAGCCCTCCTGTATGATGAGACACGTTAGGGCCCCTGGGATCCCTCTGTATGATGGGACACGTTAGGGCCTCTGGGATCCCTCTGTATGATGGGACACGTTAGGGCCCCTGGGAGCCCTCCTGTATGATGAGACACGTTAGGGCCCCTGGGATCCCTCTGTATGATGGGACACGTTAGGGCCCCTGGGATCCCTCTGTATGATGGGACACGTTAGGGCCCCTGAGATCCCTCTGTATGATGGGACACGTTAGGGCCCCTGGGATCCCTCTGTATGATGGGACACGTTAGGGCCCCTGGGATCCCTCTGTATGATGGGACACGTTAGGGCCCCTGGGAGCCCCTCTGTATGATGGGACACGTTAGGGCCCCCAGGAGCCCTCCTGTATGATGGGACATGTTAGGGCCCCTGGGATCCCTCTGTATGATGGGACACGTTAGGGCCCCTGGGATCCCTCTGTATGATGGGACACGTTAGGGCCCCTGGGATCCCTCTGTATGATGGGACACGTTAGGGCCCCTGGGATCCCTCTGTATGATGGGACACGTTAGGGCCCTGGGAGCCCTCCTGTATGATGGGACACGTTAGGGCCCCTGGGATCCCTCTGTATGATGGGACACGTTAGGGCCCCTGGGATCCCTCTGTATGATGGGACACGTTAGGGCCCCTGGGATCCCTCTGTATGATGGGACACGTTAGGGCCCCTGGGAGCCCCTCTGTATGATGGGACACGTTAGGGCCCCCGGGAGCCCTCCTGTATGATGGGACATGTTAGCCCCTGGGAGCCCTCCTGTATGATGGGACACGTTAGGGCCCCGGGAGCCCTCCTGTATGATGGGACACGTTAGGGCCCCCGGGAGCCCTCCTGTATGATGGGACATGTTAGCCCCTGGGAGCCCTCCTGTATGATGGGACACGTTAGGGCCCCGGGAGCCCTCCTGTATGATGGGACATGTTAGCCCTTGGGAGCCCTCCTGTATGATGGGACATGTTAGCCCCCGGGAGCCCTCCTGTATGATGGGTCCGGGAACCTTCCCTCATTACTCACAGACGCTTCATGTCTGACAGCTGACGTTGTAGACGTGTTGTGTTACCGCACAACTGGAAGCCATGATCGGCGGCGTCTGCTTCCATGATGTGAGCGGCCGTGTCATCGGGATTCTTGCCGCTCCATTTCCCGCACGTTCTGACTGACTGATTGTAAACGAGCGGCAGCGTCTAATTATCAGCACTTGGCGCTTTCTTCTCGGCGACCTCCGCGACCTCTCGTGTCGTCCCTCATTTCATCGTCTTTTCATTCGCGGCCGTCGTCTAATTGGGACTGACAGGAACATAAACTGTGTGTGAGGATTGTGTATATGCGTGGAGTCCATCACTGCGCCGCAGCCCCTACATAAACACACAGAGCGGCGGGGAGCTGCACAAAGCGGAAGAATTAGCGAGATATTCCGGAAAACACGAAGCAGCAGCGAAACAGACGGGACAGGGAGACATCTGGAGACCAAGGAAACATAAGCAGAGGAAGACGAGAATCTGACAGGAGGGGGACGCACGGGTGACGTAAGGGGGGTGATGTTAAAGTAACCTGAAGGCGTTAATACTATGACAAGGATGATGTTAAAGGGGTACTCTGTCTGGTGTCAGAAACTTATATAGAGTTGTAATTTACTATGTAAAAATCTCACTTCTTACAGTACTTATCAGCTGCTGTATGCCCTGGAGGAAGTGGTGTATTGTCTCCAGTCTGACACAGTGCTCTCTGCTGCCACCTCTGTCCATGTCAGGAACTGTCCAGAGCAGGAGAGGTTTTCTATGGGGATTTGCTGCTGCTCTGGACAGTTCCTGACATGGACAGAGGTGGCAGCAGAGAGCACTGTAAAGAAAACACCACTTCCTGCAGAACATACAGCAGCTGATAAGTATTGTAAGGCCAATGCAATAATACAAGTGACCAAAGGGTGATGCAAATGTAACTTGAGGGTGATAATAAAGTTACCCGATGGCAACAATAATACGATGCAGAGAGTAGTGTGAAAGTGACCTGAAGGTGGTGAAAGAGTGAGCAAAAGGCAACAATAATGTGACCTAGGGGCAACACAAATATGGCGTAATGGCAATGACAATGTTACCTGAAGGCAACACAAATATGGCATAATGGCAATGACAATGTTACCTGAAGGCAACGCAAATTTGACCTGAGTGTAATGTTAAAGTGACCTGAAGGTGTCGGTGAAAAATATGATTTGAGGATAATGTTGAAGTGACCTGAAAACTAACAAGGATATAACTTGAGTGTGAAGTGAACGTCACCTAAGACGATAAAAGTGTGACCTGAGGGTGATGTTAAAGTTATCTGAAGGCAACAAGAATATGATGCTGAGGGTATTGTGAAAGTGACCTGAAGGTGATGTGAGAGAGACATAAAGGGCGATATGAAGGTGACTGGAGGGCAACAACAATGGGAACTTGGGGCAACACGAATATGACCTGAAAGAGATGCGAATGTGATCTGAGGGCGATAAGAAAGTGACCTGAAGGTGATTCGAATATGATCTGTGAGTGATGTTAAAGTGACTTGAAAAAGCCATGAATATGATTTAAGGGTTAAATGTAAGTCACACGAAGACTATGCGGGAGATTTATCAAACATGGTGTAAAGTGACACTGGCTCAGTCGCCCCCGGCAACCAATCAGATTCCACTTCTCATTCCTCACAGACTCTTTGGGAAATGAAAGGTGGAATCTGATTGGTTGCTAGGGGCAACTGGGCCAGTTTCACTATACACCATGTTAGATAAATCTCTCTCTATATATGTGTGACCTGAGGGCAATACAAATGTGACTTGAGGTTGGACGTTAAAGTTACCCGAGGGCAACAAGGTTATAAAGCTGGGGTGAAAGATATGCAAGCGTGATTTGAGGGAGATATAGGAGCAATTTAAAGGCAACAAGAAGATAACTTCAAGGCAATGCAAATGTGGCATGAGGGTGACATCAAAGTGGAGTGAGGGTGAACATGACTGGGGGGTATCTGGAGGGACTGTAACGTGACCTGAGGGTGATGCGGCTGTAGTTATGTGCAGTCTATGAATATCAATGACACTGATGAGGTGTCTGAATGTCTGTGGTGACTATAGGGAAACATGGCGGACACACATGAACCGTTGTAAGGTCGCCCTGGCGCTGCGGCCGCCATCATGGCTGATAGGAGTATTCTGTATGAATTCTGCCTTCATGGTTAATGTTACATTGTAATAATGAGGTGTTTATCTGGTAGAGGTCGCGGCCCGGCTCCTGGACGTTCACCATTTGAGGACGTTATGGGATTGGCGCTGGCATCCGGCGGTTTATAACGAGGCAGCGTAGGGTTTCTCCGCGTTCTGCGCACATCTGACAGGATTTACAAACACAACTAATCGTATTTGAAAAGAAGATTTAAACTAAAACGTAACGGAGAAAGAAGCAGAGGGGACGTCTCCGCCGAGCTGCCCTGATGAAGATGGACGCCTTCCACACAGCACGTCGGGGTAGGGTTACGTTAACTCTCTGTGTGCTGGAAGGTTCTGTACAGTCCTCACATGTCTATTACACGGGGTCACACAGGGTGGTCATGTGTCACCATCTTGTCAGCCACGTATCGGGAACAGAGTTACGGTTAAAGATTCAATTGTTTCACAAAAAACTCCAATATTTTTTTCCCAGGATTTTGAAGTGTTTTTCTAGATTTTTTTTGTTTTTGGTAATCTTCACCGATCATATTTTATAATGTAGCTCGAGGCGTAAATTGGACGTTTCATACCTGTAAACATGTCTATTTTATGTCTATTTTATCCCCATTAAATTTAAAGGGGAACTCCAGTGAGAAAAAATAATTTCAAATCAACTGGTGTCAGAAAGTTATACAGATTTGTAAATTACTTCTATTTAAAAATCTCCAGACTTCCAGTACTTATCAGCTGCTGTATGACTTGCAGGAAGTGGTGTATTCTCTCCAGTCTAACACAGTGCTCTCTGCTGCCACCTCTGTCCATGTCAGGAACTGTCCAGAGCAGCAGCAAATCCCCATAGAAAACCTCTCCTGCTCTGGACAGTTTCTGACATGGACATTGACATGGGGGGACATTTAAACGCCGGACTTAAAAATGTCCCCGCATCTCCAGTGCTACGGGGATTTATTTAGAGGCGGACTGCCGGCGGACGGTGGAATGTGTCGATTTGCAAAGATTTTATTCGCAAATCGGCCATTTGCGAATAAAATAATGCGTAAATCGGCACTTTACGCCGAAAATCATCCGTACGCCGGATGATACATGTCCCCCATTGTGTCAGACTGAAAAGAATTGAAGATTTGACCATTAATGTGGAGTTTTTTTTATTTGTTTAACAAATATGATTAAAATACATGGACGTATATTGGCAACACTACAGCAACGTTTTAATGCAATATTTTGTGTGAAAAATTTAAAAGACCTGATTTGCAGAAAACACGTCCAAATAAATTCCAAAAAATGGAACAAATAAAAAAAAAAAAAAAATTGAGGTCCCTTTTTCTTGTAAATAATATATTTTTTTCAATTGAATTGAATGTACTTCAATGGACTAATTTTATGTGAAACACCTGTAAATACATTCCACAGATCCGCTGTATGTGTGCGTTCTGTAAATTCGTCTGTAATTGTGGATCCGCAATCCAAATCTAGGGCCGGTTGATTTCAGTTGGTGCTGTTCACACTGATCTGCAATCTGCAAAAAGTTACTGACAAGCTCTAGTACGGACTGTAACTGCGGCACAGAAGTCAATCCACAGGGCCATGTGGGGACAGGAACAGGTGTACTTTCTAATGGCGCCTTTCTATCTACCATAGATAGTCTCCAAACATGTATGACAGAACCCCAAAATATTACGGTATTTATGAAAAAAAAAACTTTTAAATTGGGGGAAAAAAATGCAATTTTATAACTTGGGGGGGGGGGGGGGGGGGTCTTGCGTACACATAAAATGGCCCTATTGTGACTCTTAGAATGGTTTTATTTTATCACCTACAGGACTGGTTGGGGTGTCGTTTTTTTTCTGCCATGATCTCTAGTCTTTATTAGTATCATATTTGTGGAGATTGGACGTTTTGATCACTTTTTATTATTTTTTTTATATTATAATGTAACCAAAATCAGCAATCCTGGTATTTTTTTTCCAACTTTTTCGTTTCACTATTGTTATATTTTAATAGATCGGACAATTACGCACGCCATTGTATATAACATGTATATAACACTTATTTTTTAACATGTATATAACACTTATTTTACACGTTTTATTTGTATAATGGGATGGGGGATGATTTAAATTTTTATTGGGGGAGGGGCTTTGGGGTATTTTTAAAAACACTTCTAGGGTACGTTCATACGTACAGGATCTGCAGCAGATTTGATGCTGTGTTCAGTTATTTAGATCAAATCTGCTGCGGATCTGCAGCATAAAATCTGCTGTGATATGGTATGTGTGAAGCTACCCTTACTTTTTTTTTTTGACATTTTTCAGGTCCCACCAGGGGACTCTTACACACAGTCATTAGACTGCATACACTGATACATAGGCATAGCATTGATCAGTGTTATCGGCATTCCGGGAAAGCGATTGGGCTGCTCCTGTCACTTACACTTTAAGGGGTACTCCGGCCCGGGGGTATTTTTAAGCTATGGCCGGGGAGGGGGTGGTTATGGACGGCAGAGGTCACTTACCTCCCCGATTCCAGCACTGGGTCCCGGACCGCGCTGCCCGATACACCTTGACGTCTAAAGGCAGCTCAGCCATTCAGTGGCCGTAGCGGAGTCCCGCCTTGAGACATCACATCTCATGCGGCAGCTCACACCAGGAAGTGCCCGTGGGACAGGTGTACCAGGCGGCGCAATCCGGGACCCGACACTAGCTTAAAAATACCCTTGCACCGGAGTATCCCTTTAAACATAGCGATTGCAGTGTTTAAGGGGTTAATGACAGATTGCAGCATGATCAGCGCAACCGTCCATGAAGGGTGAGGACATGGAGCGAGTGGCAGCTGTGTTTTATAGTGTCTGTCCTGAGTGAGGACATGTTTTGTTTTTTTTCTTTACGACATTTACAATGTAATTAAAAAAAAAATTACGCAAATTTTTTTTTCTGCAAAACCTATTTAAAAAAACCTTGGAAACTGCACGGACCCGGTTGGCATAAAAAAAAAATGGCTGAAATAAAAACTGCAAAAAAAGGCAAAAGATTGACATTTTGGAGCTGACTTTGCTTGTAAATATGCTTTAAAAAACAACAACTATTTTTGTCGCTTTTTGCAAATATTTCAACGTTCAAAGTACTTTAGTGTATTTTTTGATGTTTTTAGCTATGATTACAGGTGTAAAAAAAAAAACCTCTTTAATTCAATTTTTTTGAACGACAAAAAAACTGCCATATTTTGATATGTAAAATGCTGTAAAATACACCCTACAAAGCTGATTTCTGTATATGTAAAAAAAAAAAAAAAGGTGTGAACACCAAGGTGGATAAAAAGGCGCCGGGGAGAAGCCGTAGCGTGTGTCGGCGCGGTTTCCCTGGTGTGGCGTGAGCGGCGGTGCTCCCCACTGCTGGAGTAGCGCTGATTACACGGCTGGCTCGGGACAGGAAGCGAGATTTCCTGCCTTCTAATTGGCTCGTGTTATACGATACAAGGCATCCTGCTCTATCTGCCTCTCACATCTTTTGCCTCTCAGCCAAAATGAAACTAAAACAGAGAATTGTTTTCATGCTGAAAATTATTATCAGTCATTAATTATTGTTGTGCCAGAAATAGATCCGGAAAATTCTCCAACGTTTTCAATTATACGGGAAATCGCCGCCTTGTTTCCATTAGGAGTAATGAGGAGCAGCTGTGGCGGGCGGTGATGTCAGGATCCGGCCACTAGAGGACGCCCCGCACCCTCACATCCTCACAAGCTTCATTGTTCTATATATGATGGTGACATATTCCGGGGCGTTGTACATCATGGCTATATAGGCGCCATCCTGCGTATTATACAATAAAGGGAAAGTACAGCAGTTGCCCCTGACAACCTAATTGGTTGCTATAGACAACATGACTTCCTCAACCAATCACAGCTCAGCTTTCATTTTACCAGAGTAGGTTTAAAAATGAAAGCTGAGGTGTGATTGGTTGCTATGGGCAACAGAGGCAGCAGCTTATCTGTAATACAGGATAACCTGGGCCAAGACTACAATTCCCATCATGCTAAAGCTTTGTCTGTCCAGGCATGATGGGAATTGTAGTTTTGCAACAGCTCCAAATGCCCTGCACAGGTTCTCAGGATGATAGTCTGCAAGCACCACTAGGGGGAGCTCACAGACATGAGGCAATGCAGGGGGTTTGGAACTGTGTATCAGTAGAATGAGGACCTAAACATTATATATAGACTAGGCTGGGGAGAGGTGACTACAACCTATTGTTCTCTGTTATCAGCCATTTTAGGTTTAGGAGAGGTGATTGTAGAGCAGATTAAAGGGATATTCCCATTTTAGCTAATATAGTACAGTAGTATAATACAGTGGTACCTTGGTTTAAGAGTAACTTGGTTTAAGAGCATTTTGGTTTAAGCGCTCACAGTTTTTTTTAAATTGTGACTTGGTTTAAGAGCATTGCTTTGGTGTAAGAGCTCCCTGTACTGGGTGGGAGGGGGAGTGGGGGAGGGGCATGGTCTGCATAGTGTGGTCTACAGCACTGTACTCTGACCCAGGAAGTCTCCCTCACCTTCCAAATCATAGCAGATCCACTTCTGGCTGGGGCTTACATCAGGGGACAGGACTGTGGAGGTAATCTCTCCATAGCTGTAACCCCTCTCTCCCCGGACAGAGATGCTGCATGTATGTGCCCACATCTGTCCTGCTCATTCCTTCCTGCTCCCTGCAGTCTCTGTCCGCCCTTGTGTTTCCCATCCTCCCCATTACTGTACAGTAACTTATAATATCACAGATTCTGATGTTTCTGAATGTTTGTTTCATCTGTTTTACATGTTATTCAGAATAATAAATCATTATATTTGGTGTGTGGAACCAATTGTCTGCATTTCTTTGATTTCTTATGGGAAAATTTGCTTTGGTGTAAGAGTGGATTTGGATTATAAGCGTGGTCCCGGAACGAATTATTCTCCTAATCCAAGGCACCGCTGTATAATATTTTTGCAGAAACATTCATTTAGCAATCTTGTCTCCTGATATGCTGATCTTTCCTCCCATTGTTGACAGTTTGTTGTCTAGGTTTCCAACCACCACTCTGCTCTAAAAGCAGTGTTCTGGCTGGTGTGTATATGTGGCGCAGTTGGTGTGGTGGCCGACCGGTCACTTGCTAGATGGTAACGTGTGATGCCACTGCAGTAGTGGTTGGTCGGAGTATAACTCACCCAGGTGTTATGTTGTTGTGACGCCAGTGCCGGTTGGGCACACAGGTATGTTGGTGGCACACCTGCTTTTATTTTAGAGTGGTGAGCTATACCCTTTCCCCTGTCCGAGCTGTGAGGGGGTCCCTTGGGCACTTGTTACAGTGGCCCGGAGTGGAGTTGTGACCCACCCAAACTATCGGTACCGCCACCCACAGAAAGGGAAGATGACCCAAGGAAGGTGCAATTGCTGTGTAGGTGTTTGAGTAATAATCACTGAGTCCTGTTACCATAAAAAAATCTTCTTTAATTCAGGAATACTTGATACAGTACTAGACAATAGACTTCTGACTTGACAATATACTGTGGACTTGACTGACAAGATTTGTGCTGAGAGCTTGAGAGGTAGTATAGCTGTGCTGGCTTAGTTGCGTGCTGAGAAGTACAGTAAGTTCAGAGAAGTGAAGAGGAGGATGTCACGAGAGTCCTAACCCAAGTAGTAATGTGCTCTGCCGGAACATTTAGAGATAGGAAAAGTAGAATACTTGAGAATAGAGAGAATACTTGTGCCCCTGTTTTGACTTCTGTCTTTGCACCACCTATTGCTCTACAGTATTGGGTGACCCGTCCTTCTAGGAAACACAAGCCCCAGACCTTGTTACCTGAGTTGAGCAGAGTGGTCAGAAATGTCTGGTTGCACCCGCGATGAGAGATAGGGTACGTAGGCTTCTAGCAACTTTGCTCTATCTGGATCAGTTCCTCTTGCTTCAGGATACTGTCCTGCACCTTTAGATATGTTCACGGCATGGGCTGGGATGATCCCTGACTTTATCCTCTCTGTGAGCTTTTATCACAGCATAGTGTGTAGAAGTGCTGCTTTCAAGAAACAGGTGTCTGAGCTTCCCATGTGTGTACCTCGCTTAAGACTAGACTACACTGGACTTGTCCTCTATCAGGGCCCAACTTGACTGCTGTAGGGACCTTTCTGGCTTGTGTCCTCTCCCTGCATGGAACCAGACTAAGACTGACTAAAGTGTGTCTACACTTCTCTCCCCATGTGACAACTTCCTACAGGTTATGTAATAGCTGCTGTGAGTGGGTGAGAAGAGAGTGCAAAAGAAGAAGGAGAACAGAAATAGGTGGAGAAGAGGAAAAAGCTCTCATTGGTGCACAAATCACAAAGAACAATAAGGGTGGGTTCATACTGAGGAATTCTCACGGATAATATCCGAGGAATTCCGCAGTATGTCCGCGCGCACGGCCGCGCGACTTTCCACCGGCTTCATAGACACTATTCTATGGGCCGGCGTATTCCGCTATCCGCCGAAAGAAGTGACATGTCACTTCTTTCGGTGGATAGCGTAATACGCCGGCCCATAGAATGGTGTCTATGGAGTCGGCGGAAAAGCGCGCTGCCGTGCGCGTGGACAGCCGACGGAATTGCGCAGAGTCTATTCGCGAGAATTCCGTAGTGTGAACCCACCCTTACCCCTTAAGTACTACAGTCGTGCAATACTTAAATAAAAGATGTACATACTAGCGACATCTAGTGGCAAAACTTAGGTACAACTTCATTACCACTTTGACTTAGAGTACAGGCTTTTGCGAGGGGTGTATAAGCTAGTCACACCTGTGGTGGGACACCACATATATACAGTATAGCTATAATGTAGCTGTATCAAGATATAGTGTATACACTGTATAATGTATATAAATATGTGTGCTCTATATACACCAGCCAGACCACTGCTTTTAGAGCAGAGTGGTGGTCAGTAACCTAGACAACGAGCTGTCAACAATAGGAGGGAAAGAGCGGCTTATCAGGAGAAGGAGACAAGTTTGCTAAATGATTGTATATACCTTGATGAGTCCTCCAATGGGTGGGAATGCCCCTTTATTATACTCTATTGCTCTCTGTTATCAGATAAATAGTATGTTTTACACAGACAGATAAATCACTGCGGGGCTGTTCCGTGTGATCGTGCCGGGTGGTGTCAGTGGCCCTGGGTGTTCCTGTTATTGGGGTTCAGTGTATTATATTAGCTGTGTGGTTTCTGTCTGGGGAGATCCCCCTCTCCTCCTGGGGTGATGATGTGATTTACTGCAGCGTCAGGAGCAGAGGGCGCGGTGCGATGATGGCGGTCACACCGGTCTCGTGCAGAAAGTGTGCAGGGTGATGACTGACATGTTGATGATGTGTCACACGTATGACTCTGAGTGACCTCATCGAGACCGGGCTGTGCTGGGCCCCCCATCACCTCATCATCCAGCAGAGCGTCAGACGATGACTCCCCGATGCAATGCTCTGCGTTACTGGCAGCTTTATGGCCACCCCTCCCCCATGTGCGCAGCTTCCAGACCTTACACATTACTGAAAAGTGACAGAAACTGTGAAATCCGCAACATAATATCCATCCTGAAATGTATAGAGCATGAGATATACTGCTATATGCAGGGAAACATGGCTGCTGGGGGGGGGGGGGGGTGAATGCGCTGGATCATGTGACAGTATCATGTGACCGCGGTCTCATCACCTCTGGACTGTGAACACAAGTGTATTTAATTTCATAATTTATTGCAACTATGCAATTTCATTGCCATTGCAACCCCTGTACTGTGACATCACTGTGTATTATCCCTGTACTGTGACATCACTGTGTATTATCCCCCTGTACTGTGACATCACTGTGTATTATCCCTGTACTGTGACATCACTGTGTATTATCCCTGTACTGTGACATCACTGTGTGTATTATCCCTGTACTGTGACATCACTGTGTATTATCCCTGTACTGTGACATCACTGTGTATTATCCCTGTACTGTGACATCACTGTGTATTATCCCTGTACTGTGACATCACTGTGTGTATTATCCCTGTACTGTGACATCACTGTGTGTAGTATCCCTGTACTGTGACATCACTGTGTGTTTTATCCCCCCTGTACTGTGACATCACTGCGTGTATTATCCTGTACTGTGACATCACTGTGTGTATTCTCCCTGTACTGTGACATCACTGTGTGTATTATCCCTGTACTGTGACATCACTGTGTGTATTATCCCTGTACTGTGACATCACTGTGTGTATTATCCTGTACTGTGACATCACTGTGTGTATTATCCCTGTACTGTGACATCACTGTGTGTATTATCCTGTACTGTGACATCACTGTGTGTATTATATCCCTGTACTGTGACATCACTGTGTATTATCCCTGTACTGTGACATCACTGTGTGTATTATCCCCCCTGTACTGTGACATCACTGTCTATTATCCCCAGACTGTGACATCACTGTGTGTATTATCCCTGTACTGTGACATCACTGAGTGTATTATCCCTGTACTGTAACATCACTGTGTATTATCCCTGTACTGTGACATCACTATGTGTATTATCCCTATACTGTGACATCACTGTGTGTATTATCCCTGTACTGTGACATCACTGTGTGTATTATATCCCTGTACTGTGACATCACTATGTGTATTATCCTTGTACTGTGACATCACTGTGTGTATTATCCTGTACTGTGACATCACTGTGTATTATCCCTGTACTGTGACATCACTGTGTATTATCCCCCCTGTACTGTGACATCACTGTGTATTATCCCCCCTGTACTGTGACATCACTGTGTATTATCTCTGTACTGTGACATCACTGTGTATTATCCCTGTACTGTGACATCACTGTGTATTATCCCTGTACTGTGACATCACTGTGTATTATCCCTGTACTGTGACATCACTGTGTATACCCCCCTGCTAATCCCTGGTGCCTCACACCTCCCTGCTCATCTCTGGTGCCTTATATTGTTGCTATTGGTTACACTGTTCATAAAAGCCTGTGCTTTTTAAGTGTAAGTGGTGATGTAGTAGTGTGGTGTACCCCCGGAGGTGTAATATCGGAGGGACGGCCGGTCACTTGCTAGGTGTTGTAGTGTGACACCACTCCAATGACCTCATTATGTTGTCAGGTGACGCCAGTGCCTGGTGGGCACACAGGTGTGATGGCACGTCTGCCTTTAGGGTGTAAGGCCAGTTGTACCCTTTTCCCTGAGGTCAGTGCCCTGCCGGGTTGCTACCGGGTCCCTTGGGATAGTGTAGTCACAGGTGATGTAGTCACAGGTGGTCAGAGTGGTGTAATGACCCTCCCGGATAGTAGGACCCGCCACCCACAGAAAGGGGAAGAGTCCCAATGCTGCGGTGTGTATGCTGTGCAGGTGGTGATGAATAATCACAGACTCTGAGATAACATTAAGTGGTTTACTACTTGTAAATGTGCAGCAGCTAATACAGAAGGTCTCTGATATACACTTGGCAAAGTTCCAGTAAAGACTTGAACATAGGACGACCAGATCTGTGGGATAAGGGCTGAGTAGGAGATAGTCGTGTCGGTAGAGTTGTGTTGAGGTAGAGTAGCCGAGAGGAGAATGCCGTGAGAGTCTCAACCCATATGGTAATGTGCTCTGCCGGGATGTTGGAGGATGAAATAGAATACTTAGAAGAATAAGAATAAGAAGAACACCTGTGCCTGTGTATTGACCTTTGCTTTTAGTCTTCACACCATCTTATGCCCACTAGCGTTGGCCAAACCGTAGTAATGGGTGACACAGGCCCCAGACCTTGTTACCTGGGTTGAGGGGTCCCTGCTGACACCCGCGCTGCAAGATGGAGTTCATAGGCTACTGCAACTTTGCTCCACCCGGATCAGTTCCTAGCTCTTTGGCTCTATAGTGGATACTGTCCTGCTCTGTGACTTCTCCTTGTCCACGGCGTGGGTTGAGGTTATCTTTTGGCTAGTCCTCTCCTGAGAGGTTTAACACTGCATAGTCTTTCTCTTTACTTTTCACATACACACTCCTCACCCACTCACAGCACACCTTACATGCACTGTAGGAAGGAAGTCACATGGGTAGAGGAAGTGTAGGGTCTTTTGCCTTTAAACTCTGTAGAGGAAGGACACAAGCCAGAACACTCTCTACAGCGGTCCATTTGGGCCCTGGCCCCTGCCAGGTCCCCAGTCTAAGTTGTGGTCTAGATGCAGAACACATGTACCTAGACATCGTTTCTTCTCCAGTAACTCCACGCAACACTATGCAGTGTTAGACCTTCATTAGAGAGGACAAGTCAGGGATCATCCTAACTAGAGATGAGCGAACCTTTCAGACTTTTGGTCCGAAAGCAGTTTGCTTGATTGTGATGCCTGCGATCCCGGGTGCATACTTGCGATCCCGAGAATATGCGGCCATGATATTCCAGGGAATGGATCCATTCCCTGTAATATCCTGGCCACATATTTCCGGGATCGCAACTATGCACCCGGGATCGCAGGCATCACGATCGAGCAAACTGCTTTCGGACCAAGAGATACAGTACAGGACGGTATCCATAGAAAGCAGAGGAACTGATCCGGATAGAGCAAAGTTGCTAGAAGCCTATGAACTCTCTCTCGTAGCATGGGTGTAAGCAGGGAACCCTCAGCATTCCACTCATCCCAGGTAACAAGATCTGGGGCTTGTGTCACCCACTAGGACAGGTCACTCGACACTGGTAGGGCAATAGGTGGTGCAAAGACCAAAGAGTCAAAACACAGGCACAAGTATTCTCTCACTTCTCAAGTATTCTTCTATTTCTACCTCCGACATCCTGGCAGAGCACAGTACTACTTGGGTTGGGACTCTCTCGATATCCTCCTCTCTCCTCTTCTGAGTCTCCCTTCTACTTCTCATCACGCAGCTCAGTCAGCAAGACTCTACAACTCCTTCTACTCTCAGTGCAGATCTGAACTCTAAAGTATTAAGTAACTTATCAAGTGTAAAGTATTGTATCAAGGCAAAGCTGTATGACCTACTGCCTACCTCAAGTATCTTTACAGTAAACAAGATTATAATTATGCTAAAGAGACTCTGTGATTCCTAGTCAAGCACCGACACAGCACACACACTCCTTGGGTCATCTCCCCTTTCTGTGGGTGGCAGTACCAATAGTCCTGGTGGGTCAATGCTTCACTCCAGGCCACCGTGATAAGTACCGAAGGGACCCTGCAACAGCCCGGCAGGTCACTGACCACAGGGGAACAAGGTATAGCCGGCCCATTAAATTAAAAGCAGGTGTGCCACCATGCCTGTGTGCCCAACCGGCACTGGCGTCACAACAGATTACCATCGCTGGGCCCGGCTATATCTCGGCCAACCACCATTGAACTGGCATCACACCTAACTATCTGGCAAGTGATTGGCCGTGCCCCCACACTGGGGGTGTACATCACACATACCTCCCTGCACATGCCTGGTGCCTCATACCTCCCCCATGTCTCAGGTGCCTCATACCTCCCCCACATCTCCAGTGCCTCGTGCCTCCCTGGTGCCTCATACCTCCCTGCACATCCCTGGTGTCTCATATCTCCCCCATGTCTCAGGTGCCTCATATCTCCCCCACGTCTCCAGTGCCTCGTACCTCCCTGCTCATCCCTGGTGCCTGCTGGTTATATTAGTTTTTCCTCTCGGACACGCTGAGTGCCTGTTGTGCTGAACGCCCGAAATATAAATCACAAAGCAGAAAATAGAAATTATGAATGGTAGAAATCCCGCCGGACGTCGCCATCTGGAGGAATCGCACAATCTCCGCTCTCTCTTCCCAGGTAATTGAGGATTCGATTGTAAACGACTGAACATCTGGAAATGAGCTGCGCCCCGTAAATATCAGCGTTTAGGCCGGACGTGGGGGACGCATCAGACGGGCGTCACTGTACACCCCAACTAATCACTCTAACAGCAGATAGAGGGGAAGATATACACAGATACACAGAGGATCTGCTGAAGGATCAGCACAACTCTCATACTGGTCCCAATTCTACTGTATCACCATTATCCTCCAGAGCTGCACTTCTTATACTCCAGTGACCTCTAGAGCTGCACTTCTTATACTCCAGTCACCTTCAGAGCTGCACTCACTATTCTGCTGTTACATCATGTCTTATCCTGCACAGCTGCACTCACTATTCTGCTGTTACCTCTTTATACTCCAGTCACCTCCAGAGCTGCACTCACTATGCTGCTGTTACATCATGTCTTATTCTCCAGAGCTGCACTCACTATTCTGCTGTTACATCATGTCTTATCCTCCAGAGCTGCACTCACTATTCTGCTGTTACATCATGTCTTATACTCCAGTCACATTCAGAGCTGCACTCACTGTTCTGCTATTACCTCCTTATACTCCAGTCACCTGCAGAGCCGCACTCACTATTCTGCTGTTACACCATGCCTTATACACCAGTCCCCTCCAGAGCTGCACTCATGATTCTGCTGTTACATCAGTAACGTTTGCAGTCACAACTCTTGGTTATCTGACAATGCTGTGACTGAAGTATAAGCCCTGACCTTGTTTCCTTTCTTTATGGTGATGATTGGGGATGAGGCATCTGGGAAATGATCACGAATCTGACTGAATATTTAACATGGGGGGCGGTGACCATATTGGAGGTGACATCACCCAGCGTTACCTCTCTCCGTGCACCTACCCCTACCCATGACCTCCCCTCCACCTGGCCCTGCCTCTGACTGCCCCACCAGGTTGTGTGTATTCCCTCTGCAGTTGTCAGTGGTGTTGTCCTGCCTATCTAGTCTCCCGCAGCACAGAACGTCCTTTATCATTCCTTATCCAGAATTAGAAAAACACAGCTGCTTTCTTCCAAAAAACAGCCCCACCCTTGGCTGTGTGCGGTATTACAACTTAGCTTCATTGACTTCAACAGAACTGGGCTGCAATACTACATGTGACCTGAGGGCAAGAGGGGCGCTGTTTCTGGGAGAAATCAGCTATGTGTTTTTCTAACCCCCAATAAGCCCTTTATATAAGGTTATAACCATTGGCGCCCATCGTCATGGGAAACGGCTTTGCCAAATTAATTCTTACTTGATCAAATTTAATGGCGGCTTGTACCAGAGTATTTAACCCTTCATGACCCCATGGTGTGACCTACAGGAATATGACATGGCAGCCGGATTCTGTTTATCCGTGATAACGTTACGGTGTCCAAGACGCGGCGTTCCCTCTCCGGCTAATTTCCATCGTTCCTTTCCAGACGCCGCATTAAGACTTGGGTTCAGGATTGATCTCTCCTGAGTTTATGGAAGAAAAGGTCAAATTTCCAGGAGTTTATAGGAAGGAGGATTCCTGGCGAGAATCAGCCCTGATCCTGGATGAGGAAAACACAGAGACAGATGACGATGCCTCCGGGAAGAAGAAACGCCAAAACCTGGGCGCCATGATGTCATCACTCAGCGAATAGTGTTGTGAATTACAGCCCAGGTCTGCAGAAATATACAGGAGAGGTCATCCACCGCAATATAGAGGTAACAAGGGGAATAAATAATAGACGAAATAAAAGGTAAGAAAAAAACCATAATAACAACAGTAATAATTACAAACAGTAATAACAACAACAACAACAGTAACAATAACAACAGTAATAATAAAAACAGTAATAATAAAAACAGTAATAATAATACTAGTAACAATAATAACAGTAACAATAACAGTAATAACAACAACAACAGTAACAATAACAACAGTAATAATAGTTGTAACAGTAATAATAACAGTAATAATAATAACAGTAATAACAACAGTAATAACAGTAACAATAATAACAGTAATAACAGTAATAATAAGTAATAATAGTTGTAACACTAATAATAACAGTAACAATAATAACAGTAAAGCCTGGGATACCCTGAGACTTTCTGCAGCGATACTGAAGGATTTAAGCAATAGAGTGATGGCGGCGGCTGATATGTAGCTGTAATACAGATGCGAATACGGGCCCTGTAATATGCCCCATAGGGACTCCATAGATAAAACGGATACAAGAATTCAAAGCCAAAAATTTTATTGGATGGGTTGAATATTCGGACTGCGACTGATCATGAGGATGAGCAGAGAGAGGTGAGCACTCGGCACGGGACCACCAAGGACTCATAATAAGTCTATGGAGTCGTCCTGGCCTTGTAGCCGTCCGAACACTCAACCACAACCGATAAAAATGTTTCACATCTCCCTAATAACAAAAGTTTAGTTTATTAAAGTTTGTTACATTGTAAATAAATAAATTTATTATGAATAATAATAATAATAATATAAAATAATAGTAAATACCTCCAATCATATAAATGATAAATAAAAACACAAAAATTCCAATAACAGTAAATACATAAACATAACAGTGCTAATAAATAATAATAATAATAATAATAATAATATATAATATAACAGTAGCAATCATTTAAAAATGGAACACAAGAATAAGGGAAGTTATTGGGGAGAAAGATCAGAAGCAAAGTGAGAAAATATGACTTTACTGAAAGAGTAGTAGATGCTTGGAACAAACTTCCAGCAGATGTGGTAGGTAAATCTACAGTGACTGAATGTAAATCTGCCTGGTCTATACATATATCTATCCTAATATAATAAGAAAGGAAATACTAATAGGGCCGACTAGATGGAGATGGGGGGGGAGTACATTTTTCTGATGACAATCTTCTATGTTTCTATAATATACCAACATATAACAACAACAACAATAATAATAATAACAACAACAATACATTGAATATATAAAGGTTTTAATGATAATAATACTAGTAATTATATAGAATAAATATTTGAAATAATAATAATATGATTGATAATATTTACAACCAGTAATATAATATGTAAAATAAATACTATAAATAACAATAAGTAATAATAATAGAAATGAATAATATTTATAGAGACAATGACAAAAATGATAATAAAAGCAAATAAACTAATTTTTATTAATTAGCAAATGTAATAATAAAACGGATATAAAGGAATGATAGAGAGAGCGATAATGTTGATGGTAAGAAGATGAAGGATAACCGCCATCATATGAGGAATAATAAAATACGGAGAATCTTCGAGCACTTTGCAGGGTGACATCTGCTCAGGGTTTGTATCAATTCTTCAGGAAACATAATAAAGGGTTAATTGTCTTCCTATGTAATTGCTTCCAGAGACGGAGAGATTAGATTGTGAGCTCCTGGGAGCAGAGACTGATGGCAACGATGGCAAGCTGTGTGCAGCGCTGCGGAATAGGTTAGTGCTATATAAACTGCAGAAATACGCAGAAACAGTGATGGAAGTGATATATGCTGCGTTTACACGGAACGATTATCGTGCAAATTCGCACGATAACGGTCGAATTCGAACGATAATCGTACGAGTAGACGCAGCGAACGATCAACGATTGATCTTTCAACAGGTTCTCAAATCGTCGTTGATCGTTCGCAAAAAAGTCACAGATCGTTCCATGTGAACAGTCGTTCGCCGATTTAACCAATGTGTGAGATAGGCTTTAAGCGATCGCAAAACGAATTTCCGTACGATATATCGTACCGTCTAAACGCTGATCGTTATGGGAAAAAAAAGTTACTCCGACATCGTTAATCGTACGATCAGGCGAATTATCGTTCCGTGTAAACGTAGCAATACAGTTTATCATCATCATCATCATCATCATCACAATCATTGCTATTGTTATTGTGATTTATATGTGTATTATATATTCCATTTTACTGCTCTTGGTTTTCTGCACACAGGTGTGATGATCCAGCAGCTTCCTTGTCTGGGGATATCTCATCCGCCCGAGAATCATTTCTTTTTTTTTGTTGTTGTTTTGACATTTTGTTGTCTGTGATAAAATATTGAGGTCTGTGTATGTATATATATATATATATATATATATATATATATATATATATATATATATATCTGGTGGACACTGTGACACCCAGGAACCTGAGTATGATAATTATATGAAATAATAATAATAATAATAATAATAATAATAATAATATAGAGATATTTTTTAGCCCCTCCATCTTCAGATACATAGGACTCTATGTAGTTTAAAAAAAAAAAAAAAAATGTAATCCCTGTATTATATACAATCACTAAAAAAAGGTGACAAGTGGGGGTTGTAGCTATTACTTGCTGGGCATTGTAGTCTTTACATTAGCTGGAGGTTGCAGAACGCTCATCTAACGGGTTATACGGTCGGTGCTGCAAATGTAGGACACAGAAGGGGTTAATATGATCCATCAATGTTCAGATCTGTCCTGTTGTGTATGGATCCTATATCTCTGCTCATCCTGGGCTTTCTGGTTCATGAACTGGATGGCAGGTATAAAGTAGACCAAAATGGAACCTGGCTTAAAAAAAAAATATATATTTACAATAGTATTTATATATATAGTTATTTAACGGGGGGGGGGGGGGGGGGGGGGGGCCCTCTGTCAGGTGCCGTGCTCAGGTTAATGGTCCTGTAATCACATGAAGTTCAGGAAACGCAGCGGCAGGAAACACCTTGTTAGAGAATATATATAATGTTACACAAATAAACCCCCCATGACAGGCTCAGGGGGTGCGGGATGTGACAGGAGGGGGACCACATGGATGTAGAAGCTACCTGCCCCCCCCCCCAGTTTCACATCAGTAATTCATTCAGTAAATTGAATTATGGGAGTGAGGAGCCTGCGCCTTTCTCCGGGCTACAGACTGATAAGATCCAGATGGCGGGGGAGGGGAGCGCGCCCTCCACGGCTTCATGGACATTGAAGTTTGTAACTTTTGGCCCAGGAAGATTTTCCGACTGGATCTTGGTGTGGAAGTGATTTGTCACAAAATTCCTGCTGTGGAAAGTGCGTGGCTGGAGCCCGGGCCGCGGCATCCGGAGAAACCACCATCCCTGTCCTCACTGCCGACTGGGGAGGGCGCCAAACTGCAACATAGATATACTCATTGGTCATCTATTCTATAGCATATTCCTATAGGATCATTACCGGTCATATATAGGATCATTACCGATCACCTATAGGATCATTACTGGTCATGTATAGGATCACAACTGGTTAAATATAGGACCATTACGGGTCACCTATAGGATCATTACTGTCCAGATATAGGACCATTACCGATCATCTATAGGATCAATACTGGTCATATATAGGACCATTACGGGTCACCTATAGGATCATTACTGGTCATGTATAGGATCACAACTGGCCATATATAGGACCATTACGGGTCACCTATAGGATCATTACTGTCCAGATATAGGACCATTACCGATCATCTACAGGATCAATACTGGTCATATATAGGATCATTAATTGCCGATCATCTATAGGATCATTACGGCCAGATATAGGATCATTACCGATCAACTATTGAATAATTACCGGCCCTATATAGGATCTTTATTAGTCACTTATAGGATAGTTACTGCTTACCTATAGGACCATTACCCATCACCTATAGGATAATTACAGCCGTGTATAGGACCATTACCCATCACCTATAGGATAATTACAGCCGTGTATAGGATCATTACCCATCACCTATAGGATAATTACAGCCGTGTATAGGATCATTACTCATCACCTATAGGATAATTACAGCCGTGTATAGGATCATTACCCATCACCTATAGGATAATTACAGCCGTGTATAGGATCATTACCCATCACCTATAGGATAATTACAGCCGTGTATAGGATCATTACCCATCACCTATAGGATCATTACCGCCCATGTATAGGATCATAACCGATCATATATAAGATTATTATTGACCATATAAAGGATCATTACTGGTCATATACAGTGGGAAGAATAAGAACGTGATACATTTCTGATTTTGCAAGTTTTCCCACCTATAAAGAATGGAGAGATGTGTAAGATTTACCATAGGTAACGTCACCTGTGAGAGACAGAATCTATAGAACATTCCAGATAATCACATTGGAGGATTTAAACATAATTATTCAGTATTTTATTACATGAAATAAGGATTTTGTACAATAGAAAAACAGAACAAAGCTGCTAGCCTATTGTCCTGTAGCCCGTCCCAGCCTTGTGCAGGTCTACAATTGTGTCCCTGGTCTCCTTAGACCAGGGACATAATGTACAAATATATGTATGTACAAATATATGAATGGCCAGTACAGAGATCTTTGTAGTGGTCTCCTTACTCCTAGGTCTGTAACCATGACAAGGGGGAATCCTCTATGTCTAGAGGAAAGATTTCACCATCAGCACAGACGTGGATTCCTTACTGTAAGAGCAGTGAGACTATGGGACTCTCTATATTCTTTACTGTATGAGCAGTGAGACTATGGGACTCTCTATATTCTTTACTGTATGAGCAGTGAGACTGTGGAACTCTCTATATTCTTTACTGTATGAGCAGTGAGACTGTGGAACTCTCTATATTCTTTACTGTATGAGCAGTGAGACTGTGGAACTCTCTATATTCTTTACTGTAAGAGCAGTGAGATTGTGGAACTCTCTATATTCTTTACTGTACGAGCGGTAAGACTGTGGAACTCTCTGCCACATGATGTTGTCATGGCCGATTCATTAAATAAGTACAAGGGAGGCCTGGATGCTTTTCTTGAACAATATAATATTACAAGTTATGGGCATTAGATTTCCGGTGATACGTTGATCCAGAGATCATACTGATCGCCATTGGAGTCGGGGGGGGGGGGGGGGGGAGTTTTCTCCCTGTGATGGGACAGTTGTCATCTGCCTCGTAAGGGTTTTCGCAGGAAGCAGGAAAAATTCCAACAAAATATATTTATGTGTAATCATTTTTTATTCGTTTAAAAGAAGACAAGAAAACATATAAACAGTATACAAAGAGGATCCATCATAACAAATACAGGACCAACAAAAACAAAACAAAACGTGTAACACACAAAAATCAAAAGTCCGCTGCAAGCAGGAAGTGAAATGAAGAGGGCACCTAAGGGGGCACTCGGTGTTTGGGTAAGGCATTATACCTGGGGGTAGGCGCAACATTGCAGACCCAACAGGCAATCTATGGGTCAGAGACCCCTAAGTATTCCCAACGATTGAAACAATAAAGTCCAACAAAATATATTTATTTAATAATGGAAACTAGAATGGCAGAGGAGGACGTGTTTCACATCTACAGATGGCACTTCCTCAGGGCTCCAGGCCCGGCCTAGTGATGGCATGGTTCAAAAATATTAAATCTAAAGATTCCAATTAGCACCCAGTAACTTTATACTGCATTTAACCCCTTGGGCCAACCAGTGAAGACACACATGACTAGTACTTACACCTTAAGGCTATGTTCACACTGCGTATGAATCCGTCCGTAGTTCGTACGCCGCCGTACATGTGCGGCTGAAACTACGGCCGTGGGAAAAATAGACATGCGGCCGGATGCGTACGAACCGCGAACATACGCCCGTAGTACAGTTATGCTTCCCTAGCTTGTTTCGTAGTGATCTGAAACAGGTCATTTACTTGGAAATCTTCGCCCAGCCCAATAAACCACACAGAACCTTTTGGATCGAAAAATCAAGTTCAATTTGGCTGAAATAAGTTCTCCGTATGGGACCGCATGGAAATCCACGGCCGTGAGTTTCAACATTTCCGTCCTCAAACAATGGTCTTGTTCATTTTTCACGGTGCCGCATACAATCCGGCCGTAAGCTCATACGTAGTGTGCACTGTGCGGGCGTATATCGTATACTTTCAAGCGAACGCATCAACCTCAAAACTACGTGCGTATATTCGCGGTTTGCACTATGGACGGATTCATACGCAGTGTGAACATAGCCTAAAGGGGTTATCCAGGCTTAGAAAAACTTGGCTCCTCTCAGATAGGAGAGACATCCCTTAATCCTCAGCGCGCTGTGCACAATAGAGGGCTGTCAGCAACAGCAAGACTGTTTCCTGAATAAAGAAACTGTTCCTTATTCATCATGAAACGATGACCCTTCAGTACTCCTACCCCAGCTATAATACCTACCTGTCCTCCAGTCACTGCACATGCAGTGTCCCAGAATATATATGTATATAGAGTCCACAATACTCTGGGGATGGAAGGTGTCTTGCTGCATTTTGGTCACTAGATGTCGCTATATACTGCTCTATCACTGTAAGGGCAATGTAAAGGGTTAATGGTGTAAGTGAAAAACCACATGTATCCTGTCTGCCAGCTGCTAAGAGTTGGCTTGTTGACCAATCCTTGCAAAGAATATTTTTTCTATCCCACCAGCCAATCCTGTCTCGGGGTGACTCTTCTCTGCCAATGGGAAACACTCCCTGATGTATAAAAGGTGGTTAGGAGATGATCCTGGGGTGATTAGGGAAGTCCTCAATTCTGCCAGTCACTCTGCTAGTCTACTCCAAGGTAGTGTGTTGCCCTCCAGGACGTGACCCTGTACCAGCGCCTGCCCTGTATGCCCATCCTACTAGTTTTCTTGTTCACTAGCTATACTGGGCTAGTACACCTTGAGTGCAGCTACTGTCAGCCCCTCTCCAGCAAAAAAATAAAAAAAAACTTTTAAATTCCCAGAGATTTGTAATTTAAAGGGCAACTCCGGTGTTTTTTTTAGCTTATTTAACACACATTACAAAGTTATATAACTTAGTAATGTGTCTAAATACCCCCCCCCCCCAGAAGTTAAATAAAATATACATAGCCAATTACGGTCGACCCAGTCCTCTTCTCCCGGGCGCCATTTTGTGACACATGCACATCGGCAGCCTTTTCTCTCCCATTCACTTCAAACAGACCCGGAAGTGAGGGAGTTCTGAAGACCGGAGGTGACGGAGTTGCGGGCGGCGGGGGATTCAAGTGCCGATCGTCACCGGAGGGATGGTGAGAACGATCTGTGTGTGTCTGTGTTTTTTTTTTGTCCCGCTGGAGTTGTCCTTTAATTCAATAAAAAAAAAAAATCTCAGATCTTCCAGTACTTATCAGCTGCTGTATGTCCTGCAGGAAGTGATGTATTCTTTCCAGTCTGGAAAGCAAGGCAAGTTTTCTATGGGGATTTGCTACTGCTCTGGACAGTTCCTGACCTGGACAGAGGTGGCAGCAGAGAGCACTGTGTCAGACTGGAGAGAATACACCACTTCCTGCAGGACATATAGCGGCTGATAATTACTGGAACAATGAAGAATTTTAACCACAAGTAATTTACAAATCTATATAACTTTCTAAAATCAGTTGATTTAAAAGAAAAAAAAATCACTGGAGTACCCCTTTAACACCTTGCACCCTGGGTCACCAGGCACACTTAACACACAGTAGCCATTCTCCAGCTGTATGAGCCCACGTCCTCATTCCCTGATTCATATTCACGGAGGATCTGAAACTAGCTGACTGTAGAACTTGTCATTGTACGCAGAAGACGTTAGTGTCCGGGAAATCGGAAAGTGGATTGCTTAGCTCATGGCCGCCTCCTGCTGGCCAGCGCTGGTACTGGAGGGATTACATGTCACATGAGGTCTGGGACCCTTGTACACACAGACACGCCAATGTCCGGCCTGTACTCACACAATGAGCTGTTTGTGTGTTCGTAGCTGCGTCACCAGCCCCCCCCCCCTCCATAAAGAGACATGTGATCCGCGTACGCAAGTTGTTACCATAGAAGCCCCGCACGGATGTCGCTTATTATCGCCCCTAATATCATATTCGATGAATGGCGGCGAGCGCTGCGTCTGCGCTCCCAGTGCTATAACCCAGGGGGGGGGGTGACATCATTGAACCTGATCCGGACAGCGCTTTGCCATGTTGACTTTACAGTCCGGTCCTGGAATCGTTCCAGGGACGTTGTTGTCCCATGAAGTCATGAGCAGGCCTGACCTCAGCAACCTCCCCCGCCCCAGATGCTGAATCACAACCGTCCCGGGATTCACTGTCTTCCTGTGGTTGCAGCCGTGACAGGCGTCCATCTTAATGAAGACCAATCAGCGGCTGCGTTAATGAGACAACTAAGATGAGTGAGACCTCACCGGAGGGGACGCCGTCACTCATCACCCCGATCCCCCCTCATCTAAACTCCTAATGAACCATAATAATCAGGACAAGATGGCGTCCTACAGAGAATAATGATGGTTCTAATTAATGATCAAATGTGTATCCAAGCTCCTCCCCCTTTTAGGCCCCTCCCTCAGTCTGAGTTTAGATCTATAGGCAGAGCTCTTCCATTTCTGGTTCCTGGTCTCTTCTTCTCACTTGTAGTTCCATCTTTCACCACTTACTTCTACAGATTCTTTACATTAACAACAATGCAACAGCGCCCCCACAGTGTCAGAAATCACACAAATCACTCTTCATGTGGCCTTAGCAGGTACTGGAGGTCTCCATGTGGTCTCCATAATGTGGGGTTGTGAGGGGCCACACATGGCTCCACACACCTGGGACTGTGACACCACAGACGTCATCCAGGATCTGAGTCATCCGGGATTAAGACTCTAATTAGATTCATCCTCTAAAATGTGGCTCCGATTATAATGGAAAGAGACGAATCCTGATAAGAAATAAAAACATAATAAACAGAGATATTAGAGAGGAGATAAAGGGGAGCAACATGGCTGACGTCCATGCACAGCGCGCTATGCTGGACAAGAAGATGGGGGGAAAGATGAAGGGGTGAGAAATGGAGGATGAGAGAGGAAGAGGGTGAGAGAGGAGGATGAGAAGGGATGAGAAATGGAGGATGAGAGAGGAAGAGGGTGAGAGAGGAGGATGAGAAGGGGTGAGAAATGGAGGGTGAGAGAGGAGGATGAGAAGGGTGAGAAATGGAGGATGAGAGAGGAAGAGGGTGACAGAGGAGGATGAGAAGGGGTGAGAAATGGAGGATGAGAGAGGAAGAGGGTGAGAGAGGAGGATGAGAAGGGGTGAGAAATGGAGGATGAGAGAGGAGGAGGGTGAGAGAGGAGGATGAGAAGGGGTGAGAAATGGAGGATGAGAGAGGAGGAGGGTGAGAGAGGAGGATGAGAAGGGGTGAGAAATGGAGGATGAGAGAGGAGGATGAGAAGGGGTGAGAAATGGAGGATGAGAGAGGAGGAGGATGAGAGAGGAGGATGAGAAGGGGTGAGAAATGGAGGATGAGAGAGGAGGAGGATGAGAGAGGAGGATGAGAAGGGGTGAGAAATGGAGGATGAGAGAGGAGGAGGGTGAGACAGGAGGATGAGAAGGGGTGAGAAATGAAGGATGACAGAGGAAGAGGGTGAGAGAGGAGGATGAGAAGGGGTGAGAAATGGAGGATGAGAGAGGAGGAGGGTGAGAGAGGAGGATGAGAAGGGGTGAGAAATGGAGGATGAGAGAGGAGGAGGGTGAGAGAGGAGGATGAGAAGGGGTGAGAAATGGAGGATGAGAGAGGAGGAGGATGAGAGAGGAGGATGAGAAGGGGTGAGAAATGGAGGATGAGAGAGGAGGAGGATGAGAGAGGAGGATGAGAAGGGGTGAGAAATGGAGGATGAGAGAGGAGGAGGGTGAGAGAGGAGGATGAGAAGGGGTGAGAAATGAAGGATGACAGAGGAAGAGGGTGAGAGAGGAGGATGAGAAGGGGTGAGAAATGGAGGATGAGAGAGGAAGAGGGTGAGAGAAGACAAGAATGAGACAGGAGAGAGGTGAGGGAAGAGAAGGAGGAGGAGAAAAAGATGAAAGAAGGGGAATGAGCAAAAAGGAGAGAGAAAAGGAAAAGAGAATAATGGGATGAGAGAAGAGGGGAATAAGAGAATGAGAGGACAAGAGAAGAGGAGGATGAGAGAAAAGGAGGATGAGGGAAAATGATGAGAGAAGAGGAGGATGAGAGAAAGGATGAGAAAAGGAGGGTAAGAAGAGAAGGATGAGAGAAAAGGATGGGAGAAGGGGGATGAGCAAAATGAGAGAGAAAAGGAAAATAGAATAATGGAATGAGAAGGGCGGGTATGAGAGAAGAGGGGGATAAGAGAATGAGGGACAAGAGAAAAGGAAGAGAGGACAATGGGAGAAAAGGATGGAAGAAGAGGAGGATGAGAGACGAAGAGGATAAGAGAAAAGGATGGGAGAAGAGAAGGATGAGAGAAAGGGGTGAAAAAAAAGGATAAGAGAAGAGGAGGATGAGAGAAAAGAAGAATAAGAGAAGAGGATGATAGAAGAAAAGGAACAAAGGATGAGAGAATAGTGCAATGAGAAAAGGATGAGGAAAGGAAGATAAGAGAAGAGGAGATAGTAGAAGAGCAGCATGATAAAAGAGGAATGGAGAAGTGGAGGATGGAGAAGTGGAGAATAAGAGGAGGAGAGAAGAACAGGACAAGAGAAGAGGAGAATAAGAGAAAAAGAGAGAAGAGGATGAGAGAAGAGGTGGATAAGAGAAAAAGATGAGAGAAGAGGATAAGAGAAAAATAAGAGAGAAGAGGAGGATAAGAGAAAAAGATGAAAGAAGAGGAGGATGAGAGAAAAGTAGGATGAGAGAGGAGGAGAGAAGAACAGGACAAGAGAAGAGGAGAATAAGAGAAAAAGAGAGAAGAGGATGAGAGAAGAGGTGGATAAGAGAAAAAGATGAGAGAAGAGGATAAGAGAAAAATATGAGAGAAGAGGAGGATAAGAGAAAAAGATGAAAGAAGAGGAGGATGAGAGAAAAGTAGGATTAGAGAGGAGGAGGATACGAGAAAAAGATGAGAGAAGAGGATGATAAGAAAATTAGAGGATGAGAGAAGGGGAGGAACAAAGAGAAGAGTGGAATGCGAGAAGAGGAGAATGAGATAAGAGGAGGATGAGAGAAGGAGCAGAAAGAAGAGGGGGATGAAAGAAAAGGAGGAACAAGGAGAAGAGGGGAATGGGAGAAGAGCATGAGAGAAGAGGGGGGGGGGGTGAGAGGAGAGGAGGAATAGAGAAGAGGAATGAAAGAAGAGGAGGATGAAAAAATTGGGGAATTAGAAAGAAGGAGAATTAGAGAAAAGAGAAGCAACAGAAAGAAGAGAGAAGGAAAAGAGAAAAGAGGATGATAAGAAAAACAAGGAAGAGAGAAAAGAAGGATGAAAAAGGAAGAGGATAAGAGAAAACATGCTTGAGAGAGGAGAAGGAGAATGAAAGAAAAACTGGATGAATGGTGGTGAGAAAAGAGAGGGATGAAAGAAAAACTGGATTGGGGTTAAAGAAGAGGAGGATGAGATGGGTGAAAGAAGAGGAGGATGAGGGAAGAGGAGGATGAAAGATGGGCAGAGTGAAGGAGGGGTGTGAGAAGACAGGGATGAGGAGAAGGAGGGGGCGAAGAAAGGAAAGAGGGTTCATAGAAGTCAGAGGTAAAAAGGGATGGGGTAAAGGGGGTTCATGTAAGGTGACATGTGGGGAGGGTCACAGACGACAGTAGGGGGTCCCATACACGATGCACACATCATAGGAGTGAAAGGAGAGAAGGAAACACTGGCTCTGATAGGGGGAGCTCATTGCATATCAGTTTATCATTGAGTTTAATGAGAGCTGTATAAATCTGTATGCAGAGAGCTCCCCCTAGTGGTGGCAGCAGGCTGGGAGAATCTTACACTCTTCACATCTCTGCTGGGGATCTGGAACTCTGTATCAGGAAAAAAAATAAAAAGGTGATTTTCATAAATTTCTGACAAGTGCCAACCATTAGTCGTGATCCCTGTGATCTGTGACATGCGGCAAGCAAAATTGTGCAAATCGTGAATCTGCTGAATAGATTCTCCCATTATTTCTATCTGTGACCTGACGCTGCCCCCCGTGCCCCCCCCCCCTATACATCAGAGATGACTTATGGCGTGTAATCAGCATTTACGATAACTCACATCTGTACTTTATTCCGTCCGTTGTAGACGACTCAGCGGCCGGCGATGATCGGAGTGCGGATATTACAGGAACTTGTTAATGTTCTGCAGGACGTGTGAAGTTCTGCCAGCAAAGAAGAAAATCTAAGAGGACTCTGGTGGGATTCAGACCCCCCCCATTACCGGAGCGTAATCCGGAACAAAGCTGATACACAGTATCGACCCTTCAGCTGCGAAGATGGGGCTGGGTCAGGAGAACCCACATGTTTCCATTCACTGACAGCAAGCAGAGATCTTGGTAACAATGTGACCTGTGATGGATTTTTACGGTAACATTTCGTCTCGTGTGTAGCAGAGAGCGCCCCCTTATCTCATATCGACGTAGCCGCACCCCAGATTTATAGTATGTAATATGGACTAATTCTCGCAATTCTTATGACACGTCCAGCGGAGCGTAATAAAAGCGCAGCTGTAGAGGCGAGCTCGTAAACCCGGCGGCCGGGGAGGGGGGGCTCCGCCATGTGTTTTCAGTTCTTTACACGGTTTCTGAACACGGCCGTCTACGAGCGCAACCCGAGACCCTTATAAAACCCGGGGATAATTCAATAAAGTCTGAGGGGGTCGAGAACCACGACAGATCCGAATAATCGCGCCAACGTCGATCACCGAGCTTTACAAGGAGCGCAATAATTGCCAACATGATAAGGCAAACAAGAGGAAATCGCAGGGGGAGCGCGGCCCGGTCAGCGGTGTCCTAGTGCCGCTAGGTCATGTGACAGAATCTGGGACACATCATAAGCTAGTAGGAATGATCCACCAACACTAAGGCTACATTCACATGTTCTATAGGTTTGTGGATACACAGTTACGGACAAATTTAGGGCCCATTGGTTTCAACTAAGCTGTTCACACTGTCCGTAGTTTTATGGATCCGTAGTCTGTTAATTCCTAGTACGGACCATGAATGCGGCTCGAATAGTGAGTGCAGCGCTGGAGGTGATTGGAGTATAGGACATGATGTAACTGCAGAATAGTGAGCGCAGCTCTGGAGATGACTAGAGTATAAGACATGATGTAACAGCAGAATAGTGAGTGCAGCTCTGGAGGTGACTGAGGGGTAAGACATGATGTAACAGCAGAATAGTCAGTGCAGCTCTGAAGAAGACTAGAGGATAAGACGTGATGTAACTGCAGAATAGTGAGTGCAGCTCTGGAGGTGACTGGAGCATAAGACATGATGTAACAGCAGAAAAGTGAGTGCAGCTTTTGCAGGTGACTGAAGGATAAGACATGATGTAAGAGCAGAATAGTGAGTGCAGCTCTGGAGGGGACTGATTTCTACATCTTAGAGTCTGTACAGAATAAATGAAGTAGAGAAGGATTATTCAGTGAAATGAGGTGAATCTGGGCTATACAATCGCGGGATGGTCCGGGCTCTGGGGGTCCTATCAGACACATGAGCCGGGGGATGTTATGGTTTCCTTACAGATGTGGGGGAGGTTGGAGGATGAGGCCCCCAGGGGCCACAGAGAGACGGACGGGTCCGGTCGTGCTCCTGATTAGGTTGTGAGCCTCTAGAATGGAGTCCGGGGATTAGAGACTCAGATCATTCATTACAACCAGGATCTGATCATTTCCAGAACATTTCATCACCTCATGGATGATGGACGGTGGGATGTGGGGGGGATTCACTCTGAAATCACTGACCCCAGAATGGAGGCAGCTCAGCCAATCAGCAGTAAGGTGGGGGGTCACATGACACATCCTGCACCCCTGGACTCCTAAGAAACAGAAAGAGTCCTCACATGAACTGTGAGGAAAACGTCTCAGGCCGCGCCATATCCTGCTATAAGGATAGGACAGGAGGGGGCGCCAGCACCTGACCGGCCTCCTCTGAAGGCGTGAACCTCTTCAGTAATGGGTCGTGCGGTGTATGGTGTGCAGACGTGCTGCGCTCTTCCTCAGGATGGAATGTGAGATAAGACCCAGGCTCCCCCCGGGGTGAGATGTCTGCTGGATCCGGGTGCCGTGTTATTACCAGCTAATAAGCTGCAGGCCGCCTCTGGGCAACGGCCAATGTGATGGGATCCGGTGAGGAGATAAAGGAGAGATGGCGCCAAATCCAGCCGCACGCAACGCTCCTGTGCTACAGAGTGTCTGAGCCGCCATCGCTCCTGAGGAGAGGAATCCAGGACAAAGGGGATGAAGGGTCTCATCAGGACAGACGAGGGACCCCCAGACATGTCAGGTCACCTCAAATATAAAACATACTCCCATCAGCCATAAGAGTAAAACCCGTAAAAATGGTGAATAATAGAAACTGTCAGGTGAGAATGTTGCCTGTCAGGGCCGGGGATGGTGACCAGTCACATGTCATGTTGGACGCACTTCTGGTTTTGGTAAAAATACTGAGCAAAATGCTGTGTGAACCCGGCCCTGGGGGGCATTCAAATGCAGTGCTGCTGAAGGGATAACATGCAGTGCTGCTGAAGGGATAATAGTGCTGCTGAAAGGGATAATAGTGCTGCTGAAGGTATAATAGTGCTGCTGAAGGGATAATAGTGCTGCTGAAGGGATAATAGTGCTGCTGAAGGTATAATAGTGCTGCTGAAGGGATAATAGTGCTGCTGAAGGGATAATAGTGCTGCTGAAGGGATAACATGCAGTGCTGCTGAAGGGATAATAGTGCTGCTGAAAGGGATAATAGTGCTGCTGAAGGGATAATAGTGCTGCTGAAGGGATAATAGTGCTGCTGAAGGGATAACACGCAGTGCTGCTGAAGGGATAATAGTGCTGTTGAAAGGGATAATAGTGCTGCTGAAGGGATAATAGTGCTGCTGAAGGGATAATAGTGCTGCTGAAGGGATAACACTCAGTGCTGCTGAAGGGATAATAGTGCTGCTGAAGGGATGATAGTGCTGCTGAAGGGATAACATGCAGTGCTGCTGAAGGGATAACATGCAGTGCTGCTGAAGGGATAATAGTGCTGCTGAAAGGGATAATAGTGCTGCTGAAGGGATAATAGTGCTGCTGAAAGGGATAATAGTGCTGCTGAAGGGATAATAGTGCTGCTGAAGGGATAACACGCAGTGCTGCTGAAGGGATAACACGCAGTGCTGTTGAAAGGGATAATAGTGCTGCTGAAGGGATAATAGTGCTGCTGAAGGGATAATAGTGCTGCTGAAGGGATAATAGTGCTGCTGAAGGGATAATAGTGCTGCTGAAGGGATAATAGTGCTGCTGAGGGGATAACACACAGTGCTGCTGAAGGGATAATAGTGCTGCTGAAGGGATAATAGTGCTGCTAAAGGGATAATAGTGCTGCTGAAAGGGATAATAGTGCTGCTGAAGGGATAATAGTGCTGCTGAAGGGATGATAGTGCTGCTGAAGGGATAACATGCAGTGCTGCTGAAGGGATAACATGCAGTACTGCTGAAGGGATAATAGTGCTGCTGAAGGGATAATAGTGCTGCTGAAGGGATAATAGTGCTGCTAAAAAGGGATAATAGTGCTGCTGAAGGGATAACATGCAGTGCTGCTGAAGGGATAATAGTGCTGCTGAAGGGATAATAGTGCTGCTGAAGGGATAACACGCAGTGCTGCTGAATGGATAATAGTGCTGCTGAAGGGATAACACGCAGTGCTGCTGAAGGGATAATAGTGCTGCTGAAGGGATGATAGTGCTGCTGAAGGGATAACATGCAGTGCTGCTGAAGGGATAACATGCAGTACTGCTGAAGGGATAATAGTGCTGCTGAAGGGATAATAGTGCTGCTGAAGGGATAATAGTGCTGCTAAAAAGGGGTAATAGTGCTGCTGAAGGGATAATAGTGCTGCTAAAAAGGGATAATAGTGCTGCTGAAGGGATAACATGCAGTGCTGCTGAAGGGATAATAGTGCTGCTGAAGGGATAATAGTGCTGCTGAAGGGATAACATCCAGTGCTGCTGAATGGATAATAGTGCTGCTGAAGGGATAACACGCAGTGCTGCTGAAGGGATAATAGTGCTGCTGAAGGGATAATAGTGCTGCTGAAAGGGATAATAGTGCTGCCGAAGGGATAATAGTGCTGCTGAAGGGATAATAGTGCTGCTGAAGGGATAATAGTGCTGCTGAAGGGATAACACACAGTGCTGCTGAAGGGATAATAGTGCTGCTGAAGGGATAATAGTGCTGCTGAAGGGATAATAGTGCTGCTGAAGGGATAATAGTGCTGCTGAAGGGATAACACGCAGTGCTGCTGAAGGGATAGTAGTGCTGCTGAAGGGATAGTGCTGCTGAAGGGATAATAGTGCTGCTGAAGGGATAATAGTGCTGCTGAAGGGATAACACGCAGTGCTGCTGAAAGGATAATAGTGCTGCTGAAGGGATAACACGCAGTGCTGCTAAAAGGATAATAGTGCTGCTGAAGGGATAACACGCAGTGCTGCTGAAGGGATAATAGTGCTGCTGAAGAGATAATAGTGCTGCTGAAGGGATAATAGTGCTGCTGAAGAGATAATAGTGCTGCTGAAGGGATAACACGCAGTGCTGCTGAAGGGATAATAGTGCTGCTGAAGGGATAACAGTGCTGCTGAAAGGGATAATAGTGCTGCTGAAGGGATAACACGCAGTGCTGCTGAAGGAATAATAGTGCTGCTGAAAGGGATAATAGTGCTGCTGAAGGGATAATAGTGCTGCTAAAAGGGATAATAGTGCTGCTGAAGGGATAATAGTGCTGCTGAAGGGATAATAGTGCTGCTGAAAGGGATAATAGTGCTGCTGAAGGGATAACACACAGTGCTGCTGAAGGGATAACACGCAGTGCTGCTCAAGGGATAATAGTGCTGCTGAAAGGGATAATAGTGCTGCTGAAGGGATAATAGTGCTGCTGAGGGGATAATAGTGCTGCTGACGGGATAACACGCAGTGCTGCTGAAGGGATAATAGTGCTGCTGAAGGGATAACACGCAGTGCTGCTGAAGGGATAATAGTGCTGCTGAAGGGATAACACGCAGTGCTGCTGAAGGGATAACATCCAGTGCTGCTGAAGGGATAACACACAGTGCTGCTGAAGGGATAACATGCAGTGCTTCTGAAGGGATAACACGCAGTGCTGCTGAAGGGATAATAGTGCTGCTGAAGGGATAATAGTGCTGCTAAAAAGGGATAATAGTGCTGCTGAAGGGATAATAGTGCTGCTGAAGGGATAACACACAGAGCTGCTGAAGGGATAACACACAGTGCTGCTAAAGGGATAACATGCAGTGCTGCTGAAGGGATAATAGTGCTGCTGAAGGGATAATAGTGCTGCTGAAGGGATAACATGCAGTGCTGCTGAAGGGATAATAGTGCTGCTGAAAGGGATAATCGTGCTGCTGAAGGGATAACACGCAGTGCTGCTGAAGGGATAACACACAGTGCTGCTGAAGGGATAACACACAGTGCTGCTGAAGGGATAACATCCAGTGCTGCTGAAGGGATAACATGCAGTGCTGCTGAAGGGATAACACACAGTGCTGCTGAAGGGATAACACACAGTGCTGCTGAAGGGATAACATCCAGTGCTGCTGAAGGGATAACACACAGTGCTGCTGAAGGGATAACATCCAGTGCTGCTGAAGGGATAAGACGCAGTGCTGCTGAAGGGATAACATGCAGTGCTGCTGAAGGGATAATAGTGCTGCTGAAGGGATAATAGTGCTGCTGAAGGGATAATAGTGCTGCTGAGGGGATAATAGTGCTGCTGAAGGGATAACACGCAGTGCTGCTGAAGGGATAACACACAGTTCTGCTGAAGGGATAATAGTGCTGCTGAAGGGATAACACACAGTTCTGCTGAAGAGATAATAGTGCTGCTGAAGGGATAACACACAGTTCTGCTGAAGGGATAATAGTGCTGCTGAAGGGATAACACACAGTTCTGCTGAAGGGATAATAGTGCTGCTGAAGGGATAACACACAGTTCTGCTGAAGGGATAATAGTGCTGCTGAAGGGATAACACACAGTTCTGCTGAAGAGATAATAGTGCTGCTGAAGGGATAACACACAGTTCTGCTGAAGGGATAATAGTGCTGCTGAAGGGATAACATGCAGTGCTGCTGAAGGGATAACACACAGTGCTGCTGAAGGGATAACACACAGTGCTGCTCATAATAGCACCTCCAAATGTAGATACAGAATGTTCCAGACTGGTCGGCTACTGATACCCAGTGAGCGCCATGTGCACAATGTATGAAGATGTCTGTAGTGGAGCATTGTGGGTATTTTACCCTATTAATGGCTTCAGCAGGCGGCTGTAGATTATACACCGGAGCTTCTCACTAATGTTCATAGGAAACATTGTGAATGATTTGTCGCAATGGTTCACGCGCTCCGCACGGCCGGGGACTTGCAGGGATTTAGATCAGTGGCGATCAGTCAGACACGTCGCCTGTGAATGTGGTTTCCAGCTCATTACACTCTGGATGGAGTCCTCGCTTTTCCAGGGCTCAGCCGGCAGATTTATCGCTCTGCAGATTTGGTAAATTGCTCTGCTGGAAGCGACGGACGCTCGCTCAATAAACCGCTGCCACCGAGATTACCGAAACAAGAAGCCAAAAGTCTGCACAAATCTGATCACAACAAGATTGTCTATCATCATACCTGTCACCTTCATCATCCACCATCATCAGTATGATAATCATCACCATCATCATCATCCACCATCATCAGTATAATCATCATCACTGAGATCACCATCATTATCAAAATCATCAGTAGTATAATCATCATCATCATTGTCATCACCATCATCATCATCATCATCATCATCAAAATCATCAATAGTATAATCATCATCATCCATCACCCTCAATAGGATAATCATCATTGTCATCACTATCATTATTCATCATCCTCAGTAGGATAATCATCATTGTCATCACTATCATCATCCTCAGTAGGATAATCACCATCATCCTAAGTAGTATAATCATCATTGACATCACCATCATAATCAGTATTATGATAATCACCACCATCATCATCCATCAATAGGATAATCATCCTTGTCATCACTATCATCATCCATCATCCTCAGTAGGATAATCATCACTGACATCACCATCATAATCAGTATTATGATAATCATCATCATCATAGCCATCATCATCCTCATCATCCATCACTCTCAATAGGATAATCATCATTGTCATCACGATCATCATCCATCATCCTCAGTAGGATAATCACCATCAACATTCATCATCCTAAGTAGTATAATCATCATTGACATCACCACCATCATCATCATCAGTAGTATGATAATCATCATTGCCATCACCATCATCAGTATATCATCCTAAGTATGGTAATCATCAATATCAATTACCATCATAATCAGCGCTATGACCATCATTGCCATCTTCATTATCAATATCATAACTATCATCATCATCTTGACCATCATCCTCATCATCATTCCCTTCATCACAATCATCATCATCTTCTCCATCATCATAATAATCTTCACCCCATTGTCATCTTCATCACTATTTCCACCACCATCATACATATCACTACTACTATACTGATCATCTCTGTTTTGTACCCATAATGCCCGGCACAGGCTGAGCTCCCTGTATAGTAAGATACATGGTCAGGTGACCACAGCCCACAGTAACCTCCTGATATTCTTACACCTCCTTGTCTTATTGTTTCCCTGATCTCCGCCATAGTTGTGGGAGTCTTGGCCACCACTTTAAGGGTGATGGGCCTGTCTTATATATGAGATGTTACTCCCTCTCCCCTACAGCTGGGAGGACTCCTGCACAGCAATGCTAGCAATGTCAGATGCCAGTTACCCCCCTCAGCCAGCAGAGGGCAGCATCACTATGCTGGAGAATTTACAAGCAGCAGGGCTGATAACAGGGAGCAACAGACTGTTTCACCTTCATTACATATGTTGTTTGTACTTTGTCTAGTAGTCACATAGAAGCAACATAACATTTCTAAATGAATATATGGATAATTCACAGAGGATAATATACCACTATATATAAAGATAATATACCACTATATAGAGATAATACACTGATAATATACCGCTATATATAGAGATATTATACTGATTATATAACGCTATATATAGAGATAATATACTGCTATTTATATATAGAGATAATATACCGCTATATATAGAGATAATATACTGATAATATACCGCTATATAGAGAGATAATATACTGATAATATACCACTATATATAGAGATAATATACTGATAATATACCGCTATATATAGAGATAATATACTGATAATATACCACTATATAGAGATATACTGATTATATACCGCTATATATAGAGACAATATACTGATAATATACCGCTATATATAGAGATATACTGATTATATACCGCTATATATAGAGATAATATACTGATAATAAATCGCTATATATAGAGATAATATACTGATAATATACCGCTATATATAGAGATAATATACTGATAATATACCGCTATATATAGAGATAATATACTGATAATATACCGCTATATAGAGAGATAATATACTGATAATATACCACTATATATAGAGATAATATACTGATAATATACCGCTATATATAGAGATAATATACTGATAATATACCACTATATATAGAGATATACTGATTATATACCGCTATATATAGATACAATATACTGATAATATACCGCTATATATAGAGATAATATACTGATAATAAATCGCTATATATAGAGATAATATACTGATAATATACCGCTATATATAGAGATAATATACTGATCATATACCGCTATATAATATACTGCTATTTATAGAGATAATATAGAGATAATATACTGCTATTTATATATAGAGATAATATACCGCTATATAGAGAGAGATAATATACTGATAATATGCTGCTATTTATATATAGAGATAATTTATTGATAATATACCGCTATATATAGAGGGAGAGATAATATACTGATAATATACCGCTATATATAGAAATAATATACTGATAATATATCACTATATATAGAGATAATATACTGATCGTATACCGCTATATAGAGAGATAATATACTGATAATATACCGCTATATATAGAGATAATATACTGATAATATACCACTATATATAGAGATAATATACTGATAATATACCACTATATATAGAGATAATATACTGATAATATACCGCTATATATAGAGACAATACTGATTATATGCCGCTATATATAGAGATAATATACTGATAGTATACCGCTATATATAGAGATAATATACTGATAATATACCACTATATATAGAGATAATATACTGATAATATACCACTATATATAGAGATAATATACTGATAATATACAGCTATATATAGAGATAATATACTGATAATATACCACTATATATAGAGATAATATACTGATAATATACCGCTATATATAGAGATAATATACTGATAATATACCACTATATATAGAGATAATATACTGATAATATACCACTATATATAGAGATAATATACTGATAATATACAGCTATATATAGAGATAATATACTGATCGTATACCGCTATATATAGAGATAATATACTGATTATATACCGCTATATATAGAGATAATATACCGATAATATACCACTATATATAGAGATAATATACTGATAGTATACCGCTATATATAGAGAAAATATACTGATCATATACTGCTATAGGCTATGTTCACACAACGTCCAAAAAAAGAAAAAAGATGTAATTTTTTTGTGTTTAAAAAGACGTCTGTTATTGCATCATTTTAAGTGAATTGACTAAAAGGCTATGTTCACACGTTTTTTTCATCTCCGTTTAAAATGACGTCCGTTATTCTGAGTCTAAAATAACGGACGTTTTTTGAAGCCTGGCATCCCCTTAGAACAATGACGGGTGTTTGCACATAATCTTAGTTTGGTTACTAATTGCCCTTTGGTTGCGGCTTAATTAAAAAATCTATTGAATTTAATAGTAAAAACGGAGAAAGAACAGTGACAATAGAAGAACTGTGTGTGAACAACTAATACAAAACGTCCGCTATTTGCAAAAAACGTCTGAAAATAATGTTCATGTTCATTAATTTGACGTCCGCGGCAAAAACGTCCATTTTTCAATGCATTGTGTGCATAGGACGTCCGTCTTCCCATTGACTTCAATGCAATTGCATTGAAGTCAGTTAAATTGCTGCAAAAACTGACTTTTTTAAATAGCGAAATCGGATGTTTTTTCTCCATTTTTTTACATTGTGTGAACATAGCCAAATGCATTGAAGTCTATGGAATAACGGACGTCTTTTTCACAAACAAAATGATGCAATAACGGACGTCTTTTTAAACACAAAAACGAACGCTTTTTTCCTTTTTTGGACGTTGTGTGAACATAGCCATATACGGAGATAATATACTGATTATATACCGCTATATATAGAGAGAGATAATATACTAATAGTATACCACTATATATAGAGATAATATACAGATAATATACCACTATATATAGAGATAATATACTGATAATATACCACTATATATAGAGATAATATATTGATAGTATACCGCTATAAATAGAGAGAGATAATCTACTGATAATATACCGCTATATATAGAGAGATAATATACTGATAGTATACCGCTACATATAGAGATAATATACTGATCATATACTGCTATAGGCTATGTTCACACACACATATATATAGAGAGAGAGAGAGAGAGAGAGAGAGAGATAATATACTGCTACAAACAGAGATAATATTCTGATAATATATTGCTATATATATATATATATATATAGAGAGAGAGAGAGAGAGAGAGGTAATATACTGATAATATACCGCTATTTATATATATATATATATATATATAGAGAGAGAGAGAGAGAGAGAGAGATAATATACTGATAATATACCGCTATTTATATATATATAAATATATATATACTGTATATATATATATATATAGAGATAATATACTGATAATATACCACTATTTATATATAGAGATAATAAACTGATAATATACTGCTATATAAAGAGATAATATACTGATAATATACCACTATATATAAAGAGAGAGAGATAATATACTGATAATATCCCGCTATTTATATATAGAGATAATATACTGATAATATACCGCTATATATAGAGAGAGATAATATACTGATAATATACCGCTATATATAGAGAGAGATAATATACTGATAATAAATGGCTGTATATAGAAATAATATACTAATAATATACCACTACATATAGAGATAATATACTAATAATATACCGCTATATTTAGAGATAATATACCAATAATAAACCGCTATATATACAGATAATATACTGATAATATACCGCTATAGAGATATATAGCGCTAAAATACAGATATATACAGGTATACCACTATATAGAGAGATAACATATTGCCATATATAGATAATATACAGATAATATATCACCATATAAAGAAAAATTATTCTAATAATATACCGCTATATATAGGTATAGAGAGGAGAGAAGAGGGGAAGGAGTGGGGGCGCCTCCTGGTGCAATAAAAGATGACAAGAGTAGCAAGCACAGGGGAAGAGAGTGTTGCACTCACCTAGTAGAGTTGTGCTGGATTATAGGCACAACTCTATATCGGGCATGGTAGATAGAACACCGCAGCTCCTGCCGGGGTACGTCCAAGGGAGTCGTACAATCGATGATGAGGTATGCCAGCCACAGCAGGCTTTAGGACCATGTGGGGTCCCGGCTTGTGTAGGGCGCAGGTGTCCAGTGAACCACAGATTAAAGCGGTTGTTTCATAGAAGGGGTATTTATTAAAATCACGACGCGTTTCGGCCGCCAAATATGAGGTGGCCTTTCTCAAGTTTTACCTTGAGAAACTTGAGAAAGGCCACCTCATATTTGGCGGCCGAAACGCGTCGTGATTTTAATAAATACCCCTTCTATGAAACAACCGCTTTAATCTGTGGTTCACTGGACACCTGCGCCCTACACAAGCCGGGACCCCACATGGTCCTAAAGCCTGCTGTGGCTGGCATACCTCATCATCGGCTATATATAGGTAATATACTGCCATGTAGAGTGACACTATTCAGACAATATGCTGCCATATATAGAGAGATAATATACTGATAATATACCGCTATTTATATATATATAAATATATATATACTGTATATATATATATATATATATATAGAGAGAGATAATATACTGATAATATACCACTATTTATATATAGAGATGATATACTGATAATATACCGCTATATATAGAGAGAGATAATATACCGCTATATATAGAGATAATATAATAATAATAAATCGCTGTATATAGAAATAATATACTAATAATATACCACTATATATAGAGATAATATACTAATAATATACCGCTATATTTAGAGATAATATACCAATAATAAACCACTATATATACAGATAATATACTGATAATATACCGCTATAGAGATATATAGCGCTAAAATACAGATATATACAGGTATACCACTATATAGAGAGATAACATATTGCCATATATAGATAATATACGGATAATATATCACCATATAAAGAAAAATTATTCTAATAATATACCGCTATATATAGGTAATATACTGCCATGTAGAGTGACACTATTCAGACAATATGCTGCCATATATAGAGAGATAATATACAGATAGTATATCGCTACAGAGATAATATACTGCCATATAGAGATAATATACAGATAATATACCGCCATATAGAGATAATATACAGATAATATACTGCCATATAGTCAGATAATATACAAATAATATACTAACATATATGCAGAAACTATACAGCCATAGGCTATGTTCACACAACGTCTTTTCATCTCCATTTAAAATGACGTCCATCATTTTGAGTCTAAAATAACGGACGTTATTTAGCAGCCCGACCTCCCCTTGGTGCACTGACAGCTGTTGGCACATTATTCTAGTTTTAGCTACTAATTGGCCGTTGGATGCGGCTTAATTGAAAAGTCCAATGAATTTAATAGTAAAAACGGAGACAGAACGGTGACAAAAGGAAAACTGTGTGTGACTAACTAATACAAAACGTCCGCTGTTTGCGAAAGACGTCTGAAAATAATGATCATGTTCATTACTTTGACGCCCGTGGCAAAAACGTCCGTTATTCAATACACTGTGTGCATTGGACGTCCGTCTTCCCATTAACTTCAATGCATTGCATTGCAGTTAAATCTGAAAATCGGCCGCCTTTTTAATATTTTTGACGTTGTGTGAACATAGTCATATATAGCTATAATTTACCATCATATACTGCAGTACCAGCTGGGATGATCTTCTCTGACAGCGGGTCACGGAACAGCCGGTGTCTTACGCCATGTGAGCATGGCCTAATATGTAATATACCATATATATATATAGTGTCCAGGAACATATGTATATTCATCTTATAATCACCAGCTGCAGATATGGTGGACAGTGGTACCTCGGTTCTCGAACTTAATTGGTTCCAGACAGCAGTTTGAGAACCGAGCGGTGTCTTCCCATAGGAAACAATGTAAATGTGTTTAATTGGTTCCAGCACCAACTAATAATTACCTGCAGTACCATATATTGCATTGATAAGTGCCCAGTTGTATCCCTACAGTACAGTGCAGAATGGTATTATACTGTACAGGGCATTATATACAATAAAACCAGCAATTATAGTACAGTAGTCACTAACTCCTCACTCATCCTGTACTGTATAGAGTCCCCCCATCCCAGCATTGTAACAGATGGGAGATGGTGGTGCACTGCCTGTACTACTACTGCACTGTATATGCACTCCAGCAGTCTTATACAGTACAGGATGGGAGATGGTGGTGCACTGCCTGTACTACTACTGTGCTGTATATACACTCCAGCAGTCTTATACAGTACTGTACAGGATGGGAGATGGTGGTGCACTGCCTGTACTACTACTGTGCTGTATATACACTCCAGCAGTCTTATACAGTACAGGATGGGAGATGGTGGTGCACTGCCTGTACTACTACTGTGCTGTATATGCACTCCAGCAATCTTATACAGTACAGGATGGGAGATGGTGGTGCACTGAATGGTGGTGCACTGACTGTACTACTACTGTGCTGTATATGCACTCCAGCAGTCTTATACAGTACTGTACAGGATGGGAGATGGTGGTGCACTGCCTGTACTACTACTGTGCTGTATATGCACTCCAGCAATCTTATACAGTACAGGATGGGAGATGGTGGTGCACTGCCTGTACTACTACTGTGCTGTATATGCACTCCAGCAATCTTATACAGTACAGGATGGGAGATGGTGGTGCACTGCCTGTACTACTACTGTACTGTATATGCACTCCAGCAATCTTATACAGTACAGGATGGGAGATGGTGGTGCACTGACTGTACTACTACTGTGCTGTATATGCACTCCAGCAGTCTTATACAGTACTGTACAGGATGGGAGATGGTGGTGCACTGCCTGTACTACTACTGTGCTGTATATGCACTCCAGCAATCTTATACAGTACAGGATGGGAGATGGTGGTGCACTGCCTGTACTACTACTGTGCTGTATATGCACTCCAGCAATCTTATACAGTACAGGATGGGAGATGGTGGTGCACTGCCTGTACTACTACTGTACTGTATATGCACTCCAGCAATCTTATACAGTACAGGATGGGAGATGGTGGTGCACTGACTGTACTACTACTGTGCTGTATATGCACTCCAGCAGTCTTATACAGTACTGTACAGGATGGGAGATGGTGGTGCACTGCCTGTACTACTACTGTGCTGTATATGCACTCCAGCAATCTTATACAGTACAGGATGGGAGATGGTGGTGCACTGACTGTACTACTACTGTGCTGTATATGCACTCCAGCAGTCTTATACAGTACAGGATGGGAGATGGTGGTGCACTGCCTGTACTACTACTGTGCTGTATATGCACTCCAGCAATCTTATACAGTACAGGATGGGAGATGGTGGTGCACTGCCTGTACTACTACTGTGCTGTATATGCACTCCAGCAATCTTATACAGTACAGGATGGGAGATGGTGGTGCACTGCCTGTACTACTACTGTGCTGTATATGCACTCCAGCAATCTTATACAGTACAGGATGGGAGATGGTGGTGCACTGCCTGTACTACTACTGTGGTGTATATGCACTCCAGCAGCCTTATACAGTACTGTACAGGATGGGAGATGGTGGTGCACTGCCTGTACTACTACTGTGCTGTATATGCACTCCAGCAGTCTTATACAGTACAGAATGGGAGATGGTGGTGCACTGCCTGTACTACTACTGTGCTGTATATGCACTCCAGCAGCCTTATACAGTACAGTTCTGTATGTAAAGCCTCGCCAGTGCTAAACTCACCAGGTACAACCCACCATCCACGCTCACAAAAACGCTCAGATACAGAGTACTTCAAGACTGGGGGCCCGAAAAGTGTTTGAGAACCAAAGCAGAGTTTGTGGAAAATATAATTTGAGTTCTGAGCAGTTTGAGAACCGAGGTACAACTGTATTACATGTACAGGTTCTCATCATCCCATATATATATAACTCATCTACTGCTATATACCCCGACTCTACTGCTATATACCCCGACTCTGTTATCCATCAGATCTATGTACTGATCAGCCGATCCTATCCCACTCCAATAATACACAGCAGCATATCACACATCGATAACCCAATATCATATATATTATAGTGATAATGTACAGTCCTATCACCCTCATATATAATATAGTGATAATGTACAGTCCTATCACCCTATATATAATATAGTGATAATGTACAGTCCTATCACCCCAGTATATAATATAGTTATAATGTACAGTCCTATCACCCCAGTATATAATATAGTGATAATGTACAGTCCTATCACCCCAGTATATAATATAGTTATAATGTACAGTCCTATCACCCCAGTATATAATATAGTTATAATGTACAGTCCTATCACCCCAGTATATAATATAGTGATAATGTACAGTCCTATCACCCCAGTATATAATATAGTGATAATGTACAGTCCTATCACCCCATATATAATATAGTGATAATGTACAGTCCTATCACCCCCATATATAATATAGTGATAATGTACAGTCCTATCACCCCAGTATATAATATAGTCATAATGTACAGTCCTATTACCCTAGTATATATTATAGTGATAATGTACAGTCCTATCACCCCATATATAATATAGTGATAATGTACAGTCCTATTACCCTAGTATATAATATAGTGATAATGTACAGTCCTATCACCCTAGTATATAATATAGTGATAATGTACAGTCCTATCACCCCGGTATATAATATAGTGATAATGTACAGTCCTATCACCCCCATATATAATATAGTGATAATGTACAGTCCTATCACCCCAGTATATAATATAGTGATAATGTACAGTCCTATCTCCCCCGTATATAATATAGTGATAATGTACAGTCCTATCACCCCAGTATATAATATAGTGATAATGTACAGTCCTATCACCCCAGTATATAATATAGTGATAATGTACAGTCCTATCACCCCCATATATAATATAGTGATAATGTATAGTCCTATCACCCCAGTATATAATATAGTGATAATGTACAGTCCTATCACCCCAGTATATAATATAGTGATAATGTACAGTCCTATCACCCCATATATAATATAGTGATAATGTACAGTCCTATCACCCCCATATATAATATAGTGATAATGTACAGTCCTATCACCCCCATATATAATATAGTGATAATGTACAGTCCTATCACCCCAGTATATAATATAGTGATAATGTACAGTCCTATCACCCCAGTATATAATATAGTGATAATGTACAGTCCTATCACCCCATATATAATATAGTGATAATGTACAGTCCTATCACCCCATATATAATATAGTGATAATGTACAGTCCTATTACCCTAGTATATAATATAGTGATAATGTACAGTCCTATCACCCCAGTATATAATATAGTGATAATGTACAGTCCTATCACCCCAGTATATAATATAGTGATAATGTACAGTCCTATCACCCCCATATATAATATAGTGATAATGTATAGTCCTATCACCCCAGTATATAATATAGTGATAATGTACAGTCCTATCACCCCATATATAATATAGTGATAATGTACAGTCCTATCACCCCCATATATAATATAGTGATAATGTACAGTCCTATCACCCCCATATATAATATAGTGATAATGTACAGTCCTATCACCCCAGTATATAATATAGTGATAATGTACAGTCCTATCACCCCCATATATAATATAGTGATAATGTACAGTCCTATCACCCCAGTATATAATATAGTGATAATGTACAGTCCTATCACCCCCATATATAATATAGTGATAATGTACAGTCCTATCACCCCCATATATAATATAGTGATAATGTACAGTCCTATCACCCCAGTATATAATATAGTGATAATGTACAGTCCTATTACCCCAGTATATAATATAGTGATAATGTACAGTCCTATTACCCCAGTATATAATATAGTGATAATGTACAGTCCTATCACCCCCAGTATATAATATAGTGATAATGTACAGTCCTATCACCCCAGTATATATTATAGTGATAATGTATAGTCCTATCACCCCAGTATATAATATAGTGATAATGTACAGTCCTATCACCCCATATATAATATAGTGATAATGTACAGTCCTATCACCCCTATATATAATATAGTGATAATGTACAGTCCTATCACCCCCATATATAATATAGTGATAATGTATAGTCCTATCACCCCAGTATATAATATAGTGATAATGTACAGTCCTATCACCCCAGTATATAATATAGTGATAATGTACAGTCCTATCACCCTAGTATATAATATAGTGATAATGTACAGTCCTATCACCCCGGTATATAATATAGTGATAATGTACAGTCCTATCACCCCGGTATATAATATAGTGATAATGTGCAGTCCTATCACCCCGGTATATAATATAGTGATAATGTGCAGTCCTATCACCCCGGTATATAATATAGTGATAATGTACAGTCCTATCACCCTATATATAATATAGTGATAATGTACAGTCCTATCACCCCAGTATATAATATAGTCATAATGTACAGTCCTATCACCCCAGTATATAATATAGTCATAATGTACAGTCCTATCACCCCCATATATATTATAGTGATAATGTACAGTCCTATTACCCCAGTATATAATATAGTGATAATGTACAGTCCTATCACCCCAGTATATAATATAGTGATAATGTACAGTCCTATCACCCCAGTATATAATATAGTCATAATGTACAGTCCTATCACCCCCATATATATTATAGTGATAATGTACAGTCCTATTACCCCAGTATATAATATAGTGATAATGTACAGTCCTATCACCCCAGTATATAATATAGTGATAATGTACAGTCCTATCACCCCATATATAATATAGTGATAATGTACAGTCCTATCACCCCAGTATATAATATAGTGATAATGTACAGTCCTATCACCCCAGTATATAATATAGTGATAATGTACAGTCCTATCACCCCCATATATAACATAGTGATAATGTACAGTCCTATCACCCCGGTATATAATATAGTGATAATGTACAGTCCTATCACCCCGGTATATAACATAATGCTAGTCCTCTCTGGGGTCCGCCGCCACTTCTCTCTGGTTTCACCACATGGCCGGGGGCTGAGGGTGTAATGAGAAGTTTCCGATCAGGGATCGGTCGGTGAGTATACAGAGGGCGGCTGATTGGTGGGGGCGGCGGGGTGGGGGTCGTCCTCCCCCGGTGTCCGCGCTGAGGAGGAGCGGCTGCCGCCTCAGCCCTCAGTCACCATGGCGCTCAGCTCCCGGGCGCACGCCTTCTCTGTGGAGGCGATAATGGGCGCCAAGAGGAAAGTGCTGGAGGAGGACGAGGAGCCGAGGGACCTGCCGGAGCCGGGTTAGTGCGGGGGACACCCAGGGTGGGGGACAGCAGCCGGATTACCGGGGACAGCAGACGGATTACCGGGGGAGAGCAGACGGATTACCGGGGAGAGCAGACGGATTACCGGGGGAGAGCAGACGGATTACCGGGGGAGAGCAGACGGATTACCGGGGGAGAGCAGACGGATTACCAGAGGAGGCACCGAGGAGTCCGGATTATAACCTGATTATATCACAGGATCAGCCCGAGCAGGAGAGTCTGGAGGATCGGGCGCTGTGCGGTTCTCTCTGCGGTTTTTCTCTCATTGGAGCCGGGACAGGATGGATGACACCCGGGGCTCAGCGTCCTCTGCGGTTATTCTAGCAGGACCAGCCATGTGAATACTGCCCGATTATTATAGGATCATCGATTATTATTATTGCATAAGGATTACCCGATTATTACACTAATCTTATTACACCAGGATTATCCGATTATTACAGCAGTATTTTCCGATTATTACACTATTATTACTACAGGCGTGTTATCCGATTATTACAGGAGTATTATCCGATTATTACACTATTATTACTACAGGCGTGTTATCCGATTATTACAGGAGTATTATCCGATTATTACACTATTATTATTACAGCAGTATTATCCGATTATTACACTATTATTATTACAGGCGTGTTATCCGATTATTACAGGAGTATTATCCGATTATTACACTATTATTATTACAGGAGTATTATCCGATTATTACATTATTATTACTACAGGAGTATTATCCAATTATTACACCTATTATTACAGCAGTATTATCCGATTATTACACCTATTATTACAGCAGTATTATCCGATTATTACACCTATTATTACAGCAGTATTATCCGATTATTACACCTATTATTACAGAAGTATTATCCTATTATTACACCTATTATTACAGGAGTATTATCCGATTATTACACCTATTATTACAGCAGTATTATCCGATTATTACACCTATTATTACTACAGGAGTATTATCCGATTATTACACCTATTATTACAGCAGTATTATCCGATTATTACACTATTATTATTACAGCAGTATTATCCGATTATTACACTATTATTATTACAGGCGTGTTATCCGATTATTACAGGAGTATTATCCGATTATTACACTATTATTATTACAGGAGTATTATCCGATTATTACATTATTATTACTACAGGAGTATTATCCAATTATTACACCTATTATTACAGCAGTATTATCCGATTATTACACCTATTATTACAGCAGTATTATCCGATTATTACACCTATTATTACAGCAGTATTATCCGATTATTACACCTATTATTACAGAAGTATTATCCTATTATTACACCTATTATTACAGGAGTATTATCCGATTATTACACCTATTATTACAGCAGTATTATCCGATTATTACACCTATTATTACTACAGGAGTATTATCCGATTATTACACCTATTATTACAGCAGTATTATCCGATTATTACACTATTATTATTACAGGAGTATTATCCGATTATTACACTTATTATTATTACTACAGAGGATGATCCGTGATAACACTATTATTCTTACACCAGGATTATCTGATTATTACATTATTATTATTAATATTATTATTATTACAACAACAACAACAGGATTATCTGATTATTACACTATTATTATTACACAAGTATTATCCGATTATTATACTATTATTCCTACAGGAGTATTATCCAATTATTACACTATCATTATTACCGGAGTATTATCTGATTATTACACTATTATTACAGGAGTATTATCCAATTATTACACTATGATTATTACAGGAGTATTATCCAATTATTACACTATGATTATTACAGGAGTATTATCCAATTATTACACTATGATTATTACAGGAGTATTATCCAATTATTACACTATGATTATGACTATTATACCAGGATTATTTAATTCTTTTATAATTATAACTTAATGGCCGTTGATCGCTATATGATTAGTAGTTATCTACAATTATTACTCAATTATTATCATCATAACATGTTTATTATATTACATTACAGGTTATTACAGGGTTATTATCTGATATAGGATCTTTACACATTATAAAATTATTATTATTATTATTATTATTATTATTAAATGATTGTTATAGATTATAATGAATACGCCAGTATTATAGTATTATAGATGATATAACATAGATGGACGTCTCGGTTCCCGTATCCCACACACAGACGTTGCTGATCACATTGATTGTCCGGTCTCGGGACCACATGTGGCTGATCAGTTACAGGTGACAGGAGTCGGGGCGCAGGACAGAGACCAGGAACCTGCAACGTATTGAAGTCAATGGAATGACACGTCCAATGCACACAGTGCATAAAATGATGGACGTTATCTGCACGGACGTCAAAATAATGATCATGACAATTATTTTTGAACGTCTATTACAAAAAGCAGACACTATTTTTTGTTCTCACACAGTTTTTCTTTTTTCTCCGTCCTTTGGCTACGTTCACACAACGTCCAAAAAAGGAAAAAGGAGTCCGCTTTTGTGTTTAAAAAGACGTCCGTTATTGGATAATTTAAAGTGACAAACAAAATGCACTGAAATCTTTGGAAAAACGGACATCTTTTTCACATTGTATTAAATGACGGACGTCTTTTGAGGCTGACGCCTTCAGTACAATGTGGGGAGAAGACGTCCGTTATGCTATAGACTTCAATGCATTTAAGTCGACCCACTCAAAATGATGCAACAATGGACGTCTTTTTAAACAAAAAAAGGACCTTTTTTTCCTTTTTTTTGGCTATGTTCACACAACGTCAAAAATAGAGAAAAGGCGGCCGATTTTGTGATTTAAAATAATGTCAGTTTTTGCCGCAATTTAACTGACTGCAGTGGCAATGCATTGAAGTCAATGGGAAGACGGACGTCCAATGCGCACAATGAATTGAATGACAGATGTTTTTACCGCGGACGTCAAAATAATGAACATGATCATTATTTTTGGACGTCTTTTGCAAACAGCGGACGTTTTTTATTAGTTGTATACACTTAGTTTTTCTTTTTCCACCGTTCTTTCTCCGTTTTTACTATTAAATTCAATGGACTTTTCAATTAAAGACAAAGGGGGATTAGTCCACCTGAGCTAGAATAACGGACCAGCGGCCGTCACTGCACTGACAGGCGGCCAATCCTCGAAATAACCAACGTCATTTTAACAAATATAAACGGACAAGAAAAAACATTGTGGGAACATAGCCAAACTGTGCAAATATTTACAGTATAATTTGTCTCTGTCCGTTCCGGATTTTGGATACAAATAATGACCGTAATAATGACCGAAATACTGACCGTAATACTGACTGAAAGGCTATGATCACACAACGTCCAACATTTTTAATTGACTTCTTTAAATTGCATTGAAGTCTATGCAATAACGGACGGCTTTTTCCTTTTGTGGACGTTGTGTGAACATAGCCAAATACTGACCTGAACTACTGACTGTCTACTGACTTACTAAAATACTGACTGACTGAGACACTGACATAACTATTTATGGGGTCATTCTGACTCTGCAAAATAATCCAGTGATGGAGACCCCAAATGTAAGTGTGACCCTAGAGGAGGGCGGCGCTCACACCTGCTGTCCATGCAGATAGAAGAGACTGATCCTCTCTCCTCCATCCCTCCTGCATGAACGCTGCTAAAGAGGCGTCAGATCCATCCACATGCCACTTACTGACCGTTCTCTGCTCCCTGCTTACTATGTTGGATGATGGGGGGAGTGATCCGTGTCCGGCCAGGCTCTGGATGTAGTTGCTGCTTGTTATGTTGGATGATGGGGGGAGTGATCTGTGTCCGGCCAGGCTCTGGATGTAGTTGCTGCTTGTTATGTTGGATGATGGGGGGAGTGATCTGTGTCCGGTCAGGCTCTGGATGTAGTTGCTGCTTGTTATGTTGGATGATGGGGGTAGTGATCTGTGTCCGGCCAGGCTCTGGATGTCGTTGCTGCTTGTTATGTTGGATGATGGGGGGAGTGATCTGTGTCCGGCCAGGCTCTGGATGTAGTTGCTGCTTGTTATGTTGGATGATGGGGGTAGTGATCTGTGTCCGGCCAGGCTCTGGATGTAGTTGCTGCTTGTTATGTTGGATGATGGGGGGAGTGATCTGTGTCCGGTCAGGCTCTGGATGTAGTTGCTGCTTGTAATGTTGGATGATGGGGGTAGTGATCTGTGTCCGGCCAGGCTCTGGATGTCGTTGCTGCTTGTTATGTTGGATGATGGGGGTAGTGATCTGTGTCCGGCCAGGCTCTGGATGTCGTTGCTGCTTGTTATGTTGGATGATGGGGGTAGTGATCTGTGTCCGGCCAGGCTCTGGATGTCGTTGCTGCTTGTTATGTTGGATGATGGGGGGAGTGATCTGTGTCCGGCCAGGCTCTGGATGTAGTTGCTGCTTGTTATGTTGGATGATGGGGGGAGTGATCTGTGTCCGGTCAGGCTCTGGATGTAGTTGCTGCTTGTTATGTTGGATGATGGGGGTAGTGATCTGTGTCCGGCCAGGCTCTGGATGTCGTTGCTGCTTGTTATGTTGGATGATGGGGGTAGTGATCTGTGTCCGGCCAGGCTCTGGATGTCGTTGCTGCTTGTTATGTTGGATGATGGGGGTAGTGATCTGTGTCCGGCCAGGCTCTGGATGTCGTTGCTGCTTGTTATGTTGGATGATGGGGGTAGTGATCTGTGTCCGGCCAGGCTCTGGATGTAGTTGCTGCTTGTTATGTTGGATGATGGGGGGAGTGATCTGTGTCCGGTCAGGCTCTGGATGTAGTTGCTGCTTGTTATGTTGGATGATGGGGGTAGTGATCTGTGTCCGGCCAGGCTCTGGATGTAGTTGCTGCTTGTTATGTTGGATGATGGGGGGAGTATTCTGTGTCCGGCCAGGCTCTGGATGTAGTTGCTGCTTGTTAAGTTGGATGATGGGGGTAGTGATCGGTGTCCGGCCAGGCTCTGGATGTCGTTGCTGCTTGTTATGTTGGATGATGGGAGTGATCTGTGTCCAGCCAGGCTCTGGATGTAGTTGCTGCTTGTAATGTTGGATGATGGGGGGAGTGATCTGTGTCCGGCCAGGCTCTGGATGTAGTTGCTGATCTTTATAGCTCAAACAATTGTCAAGCGATTAAAATAGGCGTCAAACACTAAGTCTGTATATACTGTATAGCGGCAGCTGGGATATCGGGCTGTGGTCACACACAGTATTTCTGTCTTTTTTCAACCAAAATTAGGAGAGAAATTAATAAAATTATAATAGAAAGATCTGCCCCCACTCCTGAAAAATTACTGACGGAAATACTGTGTGTGAGCGCGGCCTTATAATGTGTTACACGGACACAAACCAAGGCTAATACCATACAACCTCTCTATATGACAACACTGTATGATGGATTAGGATATATACATCTCATATTAATACTACTAGATAATACTGTATATTCCAGCTATATTATATATTCCAGAATAATGCCTATATTTCTGGTGTCTTATAATATTCTACAATAATACAAGATAATACTGTATATTTATCTAGTATATAATATCCTATAATGATACAACCAGACAGTACTACAGGCTGATATCTCATGTAATATCATGATACTAAATAAAAATATAGACTGGCGCCTGATGAATTATAAGATCCTGTAATATTATCTATTAACTCAATATATTCCTGGAATATTATAACATTGTGTAATTATATAGGATAATAGATTAAATTCTGTTAGCCTATAATACTATATACTAATACGCTGTATTGATTATAATAATACAATGTTACACATTACTACACACCAGTACTGGCTGTAGTATAACAATCTGTAATAATACAATAGAACATATACTTTCATGGTGTCTTATACTAGTAACGTATTATTATTATTATTATTATTATTATTATTATTCTATACCTGGCAGACATGTACATTCTTTTTATGAGCTACTAAATGATTCTATATAATAGCACCAGGAGTATTATAATATCACCATATAACGTTATAATTGCCCAGTAATTGTTATATATAATTATAAAATCCCATATAACATCATAACAAGACAATCTCTAATACCTCATAATAATACCGTATGGCATAGCCCCAAAGACAACCTGGTAATGTTGTAATATAATTCCTAGTATCCAGTAATCCTATATCATGGGGTATATTATACTGTCCAATAATCTAAATTGCTGAAAATACTGCATAATAGTATATAATCACACCTGACGTCTTATATCATAAAGCTTTGCTGTCACCTGGTGTATTATCTCGTCATGTAATAATACTATATCATGAGACAAGTAAGTTATAATGTCATATAGCTATAATACTGCAGGGAGACATCTGGTGTATAATAATGCTATAATACTGCAGGGAGACGTCTGGTGTATAATAATGCTATAATACTGCAGGGAGACGTCTGGTGTATAATAATGCTATAATACTGCAGGGAGACATCTTGTCTATAATAATGCTATAATACTGCAGGGAGATGTCTGGTGTATAATAATGCTATAATACTGCAGGGAGACGTCTGGTCTATAATAATGCTATAATACTGCAGGGAGACGTCTGGTCTATAATAATGCTATAATACTGCAGGGAGACGTCTGGTCTATAATAATGCTATAATACTGCAGGGAGAGGTCTGGTGTATAATAATGCTATAATACTGCAGGGAGACGTCTGGTGTATAATAATGCTATAATACTGCAGGGAGACGTCTTGTCTATAATAATGCTATAATACTGCAGGGAGAGGTCTGGTGTATAATAATGCTATAATACTGCAGGGAGACGTCTGGTGTATAATAATGCTATAATACTGCAGGGAGACATCTTGTCTATAATAATGCTATAATACTGCAGGGAGATGTCTGGTGTATAATAATGCTATAATACTGCAGGGAGACGTCTGGTCTATAATAATGCTATAATACTGCAGGGAGACGTCTGGTCTATAATAATGCTATAATACTGCAGGGAGACGTCTGGTCTATAATAATGCTATAATACTGCAGGGAGAGGTCTGGTGTATAATAATGCTATAATACTGCAGGGAGACGTCTGGTGTATAATAATGCTATAATACTGCAGGGAGACGTCTTGTCTATAATAATGCTATAATACTGCAGGGAGAGGTCTGGTGTATAATAATGCTATAATACTGCAGGGAGACGTCTGGTCTATAATAATGCTATAATACTGCAGGGAGACGTCTGGTGTATAATAATGCTATAATACTGCTGGGAGACGTCTGGTGTATAATAATGCTATAATACTGCAGGGAGACGTCTGGTCTATAATAATGCTATAATACTGCAGGGAGAGGTCTGGTGTATAATAATGCTATAATACTGCAGGGAGAGGTCTGGTGTATAATAATGCTATAATACTGCAGGGAGAGGTCTGGTGTATAATAATGCTATAATACTGCAGGGAGACGTCTGGTCTATAATAATGCTATAATACTGCAGGGAGACGTCTGGTGTATAATAATGCTATAATACTGCAGGGAGACGTCTGGTGTATAATAATGCTATAATACTGCAGGGAGACATCTGGTGTATAATAATGCTATAATACTGCAGGGAGACGTCTGGTGTATAATAATGCTATAATACTGCAGGGAGACATCTGGTGTATAATAATGCTATAATACTGCAGGGAGACGTCTGGTGTATAATAATGCTATAATACTGCAGGGAGAGGTCTGGTGTATAATAATGCTATAATACTGCAGGGAGAGGTCTGGTGTATAATAATGCTATAATACTGCAGGGAGACGTCTGGTCTATAATAATGCTATAATACTGCAGGGAGACGTCTGGTGTATAATAATGCTATAATACTGCTGGGAGACGTCTGGTGTATAATAATGCTATAATACTGCAGGGAGACGTCTGGTCTATAATAATGCTATAATACTGCAGGGAGAGGTCTGGTGTATAATAATGCTATAATACTGCAGGGAGACGTCTGGTGTATAATAATGCTATAATACTGCAGGGAGACGTCTGGTGTATAATAATGCTATAATACTGCAGGGAGACGTCTGGTGTATAATAATGCTATAATACTGCAGGGAGACGTCTGGTGTATAATAATGCTATAATACTGCAGGGAGACGTCTGGTGTATAATAATGCTATAATACTGCAGGGAGACGTCTGGTGTATAATAATGCTATAATACTGCAGGGAGACGTCTGGTGTATAATAATGCTATAATACTGCAGGGAGACGTCTGGTCTATAATAATGCTATAATACTGCAGGGAGATGTCTGGTGTATAATAATGCTATAATACTGCAGGGAGACGTCTGGTGTATAATAATGCTATAACACTGCAGGGAGACGTCTGGTCTATAATAATGCTATAATACTGCAGGGAGACGTCTGGTCTATAATAATGCTATAATACTGCTTGTACTGTATCCTAGTCGGAGTGAATTATAATGTCATATAGTATATCTATAACACTGCAGGGAGACATCTGGTGTATAATAATGCTATAATACTGCAAGGAGACGTCGGCCGGATCCGCTCGCTCCATAGTGTGCACTGACAGGGTTTTCTGCGACCGTTATTCACTGAAAACTGACATGTCAGTTGTTTGTGCCACCGCTAGGGATCCCGGCTGGAGCGTATACTATGTATATAAACTCCGGCCGGGATTCCATAGACTGACACGTAACAAATATTTTCGTATTAATCACGGCCGTTGTTGCAATTACAATTACGTAAATGTACGTTGTTTGAATATAGCCTTATATTGCAGGATGGTACCTGGTGTAATGTTATAATACTACTTAGGCTGGGTTCACACTACGTAAAAAACACATCCGTATGTCATAAAAACGTCCGTGTTTGCGCAAACAACAGCCGTTATTTGCCAAATATACTGTATCCTGAGCCCAGTGTATTATAATGTCCTATAGATATAATACTGGAGGATGGTACCTGTGTGATATAATGCTAATTATATTATATCCTGGGCCAAGTGTGTTATAATATCATATAGGTGTAGTACTGGAGCATGATACCTGGTGTAATGTTATAATATCATATAGGTGTAGTACTGGAGCAAGATAGCTGGTGTAATGTTATAATATCATATAGATGTAATACTGGAGGATGATACCTGGTGTATTATAATATCATATAGATGTAATACTGGAGGATGATACCTGGTGTAATGTTATAATATCATATAGGTGTAATACTGGAGGATGATACCTGGTGTAATGTTATAATATCATATAGATGTAATACTGATGGATGATACCTGGTGTAATGTTATAATATCATATAGATGTAATACTGGAGGATGATACCTGGTGTAATGTTATAATATCATATAGGTGTAATACTGGAGGATGATACCTGGTGTAATGTTATAATATCATATAGATGTAATACTGATGGATGATACCTGTTGTATTATAATATCATATAGATGTAATACTGGAGGATGATATCTGGTGTAATGTTATAATATCATATAGATGTAATACTGGAGGATGATACCTGGTGTAATGTTATAATATCATATAGATGTAATACTGGAGGATGATACCTGGTGTATTATAATATCATATAGATGTAATACTGGAGGATGATACCTGTTGTAATGTTATAATATCATATAGAGGTAATACTGGAGGATGATACCTGGTGTATTATATCATATAGATGTAGCACTGATACCTGGTGTAATGTTATAATATCATATAGGTTTATTACTGGAGGATGATACCTGGTTTAATGTTATAATATCATATAGATGTAATACTGGAGGATGATACCTGGTGGGTTATAGTGCACAGAGTATTATAGTCTCCTACATGCTGTATAATAAGCCCAGTGTATAATGATCTAAGTGTTTTATAATGTTCTGTATTAGTAGAATGGATCCTGGTGTATTATAAGGTCTTGTAGTACGATATAATAGGCCTGATGTATAATAATGTCTGTAATATTATTTGTGAATTGTGATTATCTGATGCATCCCCAGCTGCTGTGAGTCTCCCCCATCCTTCCTGGAGTCACCCTTCTGTCCCACTCTCTCTCCACCAGAAAAAAGACCCAAATCCTCAGCGCCCCCCTCACCGGAGCCAGCAACTAGCAAAGATGGTGGCGTCCAGGTGGATCTGCAGGGAGGAGACCTGTGGAGGAGATTCCACCAGATTGGGACCGAGATGATCATCACGAAGGCCGGCAGGTAGGGGGCAATATGGGTGCAGTGGTTATGTGATCATCATCATATGTACAGATCAGAGAATATATATATATATATGTACACATACAGTGGTACCTTGGTTTAAGAGTAACTTGGATTGAGAGCATTTTGCTAGAGCTCACAGGTTTTCAAAATTGTAACTTGGTGTAAGAGCTCCCCATACTGGGTGGGAGGGGGAGTGGGGGAGGGGCAGGGTCTGTATAGCTGGGTCTACAGCACTGTACTCTGACCCACGAAGTCTCCCTCATCTTCCAAATCATGGCAGATCCACTTCAGGCTGGGGCTTACATCAGGGGACAGGACTGTGGGGGTAATCTCTTCATAGCTGTAACCCCTCTCTCCCTGGACAGAGAGCGCTGCTATACTGTGCCCACATATGTCCTGCTCATTCCTTCATGCTCCCTGCAGTCTCTGTCAGCTCTTGTGTTTCCCATCCTCTCCATTCCTGCTATAATGTGCCCGCACTCACAATCAGCTATACACACTGCTGCTATAATGTGCCTGCACTTACACCCAGCTATACACACTGCTGCTATAATGTGCCTGCACTTACACCCAGCTATACACACTGCTGCTATAATGTGCCTGCACTCACAATCAGCTATACACACTGCTGCTATAATGTGCCTGCACTTACACCCAGCTATACACACTGATGCTATAATGTGCCTGCACTCACAATCAGCTATACACACTGCTGCTATAATGTGCCTGCACTTACACTCAGCCATTCAAAGTGCTGTATATAAAGTTTCTGTGTCTGTCCTCCTGCGCAGCTTTGAGATTCTCATTTCCTGATTGGTCCATGCTGAACACACACCTCTTCCCCATTGCTGTCATGTGACCACACAGACCTCAATCAGAACATTCAGCTGTTTCTCATTGATTGTTTCATCTGTTTTACATGTTATTCAGAATAAAAAAAATCATTATTTTTGGGATGTTGAACCAATTGTCTGCATATCAGTGATTTCTTATTTGCTTTGGTTTAAGAGTGGATTTGGATTACAAGCACAGTCCCGGAACGAATTATGCTTGTAATCCTATATATATATATATATATATATATATATATATATGGCCCATTACTGTGCTCATGGAGAGAGAACTCTCTATATACCAGTACATTACTACATATATGTGTGTGTTATAGTATTGCTTTGTGCCTCAGTATGATATAGGGACTCCTGTATTGTGTATAGGCGGATGTTCCCCTCTGTACGGATCAAAGTGAGGGGCCTGGAGCCCACCCAGCAGTATTACATTGCCCTGGATGTGGTCCCTGTGGACTCCAAGCGCTACAGGTATTCATGCTATTATCTTCTGGGTTTCTCTGGAGCCACACACTGAATCCAGGGATGATACACTGCACCTATTCCAGGGATGATACACTGCACTGATTCCAGGGATGATACACTGCACTGATTCCAGGGATGATACACTGCACCAATTCCATGGATGATACACTGCACTGATTCCATGGATGATACACTGCACTGATTCCAGGGATGATACACTGCACTGATTCCAGGGATGATACACTGCACCGATTCCATGGATGATACACTGCACTGATTCTGGGGATAATACACTGCACTGATTCCAGGGATGATACACTACACTGATTCCAGGGATGATACACTGCACCTATTCCATGGATGATACACTGCACTGATTCCAGGGATGATACACTGCACTGATTCCGGGGATGATACACGGCACTGATTCCAGGGATGATACACTGCACTGATTCCAGAGCTGATACACGGCACTGATTCCAGGGATGATACACTGCACTGATTCCAGGGATTATACACTGCACTGATACCAGGGATGATACACTGCACTGATTCCAGGGATGATACACTGCACCGATTCCAGGGATGATACACTGCACCTATTCCATGAATGATACACTGCACTGATTCCAGGGATGATACACTGCACTGATTCCAGGGATGATACACTGCACCTATTCCATGGATGATACACTGCACTGATTCCAGGGATGATACACTGCACTGATTCCGGGGATGATACACGGCACTGATTCCAGGGATGATACACTGCACTGATTCCAGAGCTGATACACGGCACTGATTCCAGGGATGATACACTGCACTGATTCCAGGGATTATACACTGCACTGATACCAGGGATGATACACTGCACTGATTCCAGGGATGATACACTGCACTGATACCAGGGATGATACACTGCACTGATACCAGGGATGATACACTGCACCGATTCCATGGATGATACACTACACTGATTCCAGGGATGATACACTGCACTGATTCCGGGGATGATACACGGCACTGATTCCAGGGATGATACACTGCACTGATTCCAGAGCTGATACACGGCACTGATTCCAGGGATGATACACTGCACTGATTCCAGGGATTATACACTGCACTGATACCAGGGATGATACACTGCACTGATTCCAGGGATGATACACTGCACTGATTCCAGGGATGATACACTGCACCTATTCCATGGATGATACACTGCACTGATTCCAGGGATGATACACTGCACTGATTCCAGGGATGATACACTGCACCTATTCCATAGATGATACACTGCACTGATTCCAGGGATGATACACTGCACTGATTCCGGGGATGATACACGGCACTGATTCCAGGGATGATACACTGCACCTATTCCATAGATGATACACTGCACTGATTCCAGGGATGATACACTGCACTGATTCCGGGGATGATACACGGCACTGATTCCAGGGATGATACACTGCACTGATTCCAGAGCTGATACACGGCACTGATTCCAGGGATGATACACTGCACTGATTCCAGGGATTATACACTGCACTGATACCAGGGATGATACACTGCACTGATTCCAGGGATGATACACTGCACTGATACCAGGGATGATACACTGCACCGATTCCATGGATGATACACTACACTGATTCCAGGGATGATACACTGCACTGATTCCGGGGATGATACACGCACTGATTCCAGGGATGATACACTGCACTGATACCAGGGATGATACACTGCACTGATACCAGGGATGATACACTGCACCGATTCCATGGATGATACACTACACTGATTCCAGGGATGATACACTGCACTGATTCCGGGGATGATACACGGCACTGATTCCAGGGATGATACACTGCACTGATACCAGGGATGATACACTGCACTGATTCCAGGGATGATACACTGCACTGATTCCAGAGCTGATACACGGCACTGATTCCAGGGATGATACACTGCACTGATTCCAGGGATTATACACTGCACTGATACCAGGGATGATACACTGCACTGATTCCAGGGATGATACACTGCACTGATTCCAGGGATTATACACTGCACTGATACCAGGGATGATACACTGCACTGATTCCAGGGATGATACACTGCACTGATACCAGGGATGATACACTGCACTGATACCAGGGATGATACACTGCACCGATTCCATGGATGATACACTGCACTGATTCTGGGGATAATACACTGCAATGATTCCGGGGATAATACACTTCACTGATACCAGGGATGATACACTGCACTGATTCCGGGGATGATACACTGCACTGATTCTGGTGATGATACACTGCACTGATTCCAGGGATGATACACTGCACTGATACCAGGGATTATACACTGCACTGATTCCAGGGATGATACACTGCACTGGTTGTGGATGATACACTGCACTGATTCCAGGGATGATACACTGCACTGATTGTGGATGATACACTGCACTGATTGTGGATGATACACTGCACTGATTCCGGGGATGATACACTGCACTGATACCAGGGATTATACACTGCACTGGTTGTGGATGATACACTGCACTGATTGTGGATGATACACTGCACTGATTCCGGGGATGATACACTGCACTGACTTTTGCGGGGTGATGCACTGATTCTGAATGGATAGTATGGTATAGAGATTGTGGATAGAAAACAAACAGCTCAGCCTTGTGCTCCATCTGCAGCTCTGTACATGTTCATCCTGCACCTACAGATAGTACATGTGCTGATATGTGCTAAGTCCTGACCCCCGGTGTATATACCCTGCACCTCATTATTCAGCCTCCGGTGTATATACCCTGCACCCCATTATTCAGCCCCCAGTGTATATACCCTGCACCTCATTATTCAGCCTCCGGTGTATATACCCTGCACCCCATTATTCATCCCCCAGTGTATATACCCTGCACCCCATTATGCAGCCCCCGGTGTATATACCCTGCACCCCATTGTTCAGCCCCCGGTGTATATACCCTGCACCCCATTATTCAACCCACCGGTGTATGTACCCTGCACCCCATTATTCAGCCCCCAGTGTATATACCATGCACCCCATTATTCAGCCCCCAATGTATATACCCTGCACTCCATTATCCAGCCTTCCGGTGTATATACTCTGCACCCCATCATTTAGCCCCCGGTGTATATACCCTGCACCCCATTATTCAGCCTTCGGTGTATATACCCTGCACCCCATTGTTCAGCCCCCGGTGTATATACCCTGCACCCCATCATTCAGCCCCCTGGTATATATACCCTGCACCCCATTGTTCAGCCCCCAGTGTATATACCCTGCACCCCATTATGCAGCCCCCGGTGTATATACCCTGCACCCCATTGTTCAGCCCCCGGTGTATATATCCTGCACCCCATTGTTCAGCCCCCCCGGTATATATACCCTGCACCCTATTGTTCAGCCCCCCAATGTATATCCCCTGCATCCCATTATCCAGCCTTCTGGTGTATATACTCTGCACCCCATCATTCAGCCCCCGGTGTATGTACCCTGCACCCCATTATTCAGCCCCCGGTGTATATACCCTGCACCCCATTGTTCAGCCCCCGGTGTATATACCCTGCACCCCATCATTCAGCCCCCGGTATATATACCCTGCACCCCATTGTTCAGCCCCCGGTGTATATACCCTGCACCCCATTGTTCAGCCCCCAATGTATATCCCTTGCACCCCATTATCCAGCCTTCCGGTGTATATACTCTGCACCCCATCATTCAGCCCCCGGTGTATGTACCCTGCACCCCATTATTCAGCCTCCGGTGTATATACCCTGCATCCCATTGTTCAGCCCCCGATGTATATACCCTGCACCCCATTATTCAGCCCCCAGTGTATATACCCTGCACCCCATTGTTCAGCCCCCAGTGTATGTACCCTGCACCCCATTATTCAGCCCCCCGGTATATATACCCTGCACCCTATTGTTCAGCCCCTGCACCCTATCATTCAGCCCCCGATATATATACCCTGCACCCCATTGTTCAGCCCCTGGTGTATATACCCTGCACCCCATCATTCAGCCTCCCGGTATATATACCCTGCACCCCATTATTCAGCCCCCCGGTATATATACCCTGCACCCCATCATTCAGCCCCCGGTGTATGTACCCTGCACCCCATTATTCAGCCCCCGGTGTATATACCCTGCACCCCATTGTTCAGCCCCCGGTGTATATACCCTGCACCCCATCATTCAGCCCCCGGTATATATACCCTGCACCCCATTGTTCAGCCCCCGGTGTATATACCCTGCACCCCATTGTTCAGCCCCCAATGTATATCCCTTGCACCCCATTATCCAGCCTTCCGGTGTATATACTCTGCACCCCATCATTCAGCCCCCGGTGTATGTACCCTGCACCCCATTATTCAGCCTCCGGTGTATATACCCTGCATCCCATTGTTCAGCCCCCGATGTATATACCCTGCACCCCATTATTCAGCCCCCAGTGTATATACCCTGCACCCCATTGTTCAGCCCCCAGTGTATGTACCCTGCACCCCATTATTCAGCCCCCCGGTATATATACCCTGCACCCTATTGTTCAGCCCCTGCACCCTATCATTCAGCCCCCGATATATATACCCTGCACCCCATTGTTCAGCCCCTGGTGTATATACCCTGCACCCCATCATTCAGCCTCCCGGTATATATACCCTGCACCCCATCATTCAGCCCCCTGGTATATATACCCTGCACCCCATTGTTCAGCCCCCGGTGTATAAATCCTGCACCCCATCATTCAGCCCCCAGTGTATATACCCTGCACCCCATCATTCAGCCCCTGGTGTATATACCCTGCACCCCATCATTCAGCCCCCCGGTATATATACCCTGCACCCCATCATTCAGCCCCCCGGTATATATACCCTGCACCCCATTGTTCAGCCCCCAGTGTATATATCCTGCACCCCATCATTCAGACCCCAGTGTATATACCCTGCACCCTGTATTATATAGAGTCAGGGGGTGCAGAGCCGGCCGCTCAGTCCTCTCGTCCTGTCTACAGATATGTCTATCACAGCTCCCAATGGATGGTGGCCGGAAACACAGATCATTCCTGCATCTCCCCCCGACTCTACGTGCACCCCGATTCCCCCTGCTCCGGAGAGACCTGGATGAGGCAGATCATCAGCTTCGACCGAGTCAAACTTACCAACAACGAGATGGACGACAAGGGACATGTAGGTGTGGAGCCCTGATCTATCTATTATCTATCTATCTATTGCTGCGTTTACACGGAACGATAATTCGCCAGATCGCACGATTAACAATTTTGAAGTAACGATTTTTTTTTATAACGATCAGCGTTTAGATGGAACGATATATCGTACAGAAGATTCGTTTTGCGATTGTTTTGCGGTCGCTTAAGCCTATCTCGCACAAAGGTAAAATCGGTGAACGACTGTTTACACGGAACGATCTGCGAATTTTTTACGAACGACGATTAAAGAACATGTTCAAAGATCAAAATGAACGATTTCTCGCTCGTCGTTCTCTGCATTTACACGTACGATTATCGTTCGAATTCGATCGTTATCGTGCAAATTCACACGATAATCGTTCCGTATAAACGCAGCATATCTCCTATCTATCATCTATCTATCTCCTATCTATCTTCTATCTATCTATCTATCTATCATCTATCTATTTCCTATCTTTTATCTATCTATCTCCTATCTATCTATCTATCTATCCATCTATCTCCTATCTATCTGTCTGTCTGTCTGTCTGTCTGTCTATCTATCTATCTGTCTATCTATCTATCTATCTCCTATCTATCTATCTATCTATCTATCTATCTATCTATCTCCTATCTATCTATCTATCTATCTATCTCCTATCTATCTATCTATCTATCTATCTCCTATCTATCTATCTATCTATCTATCTATCTATCTATCTATCTCCTATCTATCTATCTATCTATCTATCTCCTATCTATCTATCTATCTATCTATCTATCTATCTATCTATCTATCTATCTATCTATCTATCTCCTATCTATCTATCTATCTATCTATCTCCTATCTAGCTATCTCCTATCTATCTATCTATCTATCTATCTATCTATCTCCTATCTATCTATCTATCTATCTCCTATCTATCTATCTATCTATCTATCTATCTATCTATCTATCTATCTATCTATCTCCTATCTATCTATCTCCTATCTATCTCCTATCTATCTATCTATCTATCTATCTATCTATCTATCTATCTATCTATCTATCTCCTATCTATCTATCTATCTTTTATCTATCTCCTATCTATCTATCTATCTATCTATCTATCTATCTATCTATCTATCTATCTCCTATCTATCTGTCTATCTATCTATCTATCTATCTATCTATCTATCTATCTATCTATCTATCTCTTATTTATCTCCTATGACCCTGTATACACTCCATATTCTTGCATGGCTGGGGGGGAATACGCCTTTATCCTCTGTGCCCGTATGTTCCACAGTCCTGAAATTCCTCCATTTGGCAGAACAGATGTGTCATTGGTCACAGCACATTAGCCGGGTCACTAGGTGCCCAGTGTGACCCTCACATCGCACTTATATCAATGTCATTGACACTGAGAGGGTAATGTTTCTCCTTGAGGCGAGCGCCAGTCTGGTGTATAGGCCATACAGTGCTCCGCTGGGAAAAAGTATGGCAAGTAGCCTCCTCTATAGGGAAAAGAGCCTGCTCTCTAGCTCCACCTATTGGAGACACCTACAAACACCTAGCAGCCCCAGGATACCCAGGTATGGCCATGTCCCCTCACCACATATAGGCACTGTTGTCAGGTGCGCTGTCAGCTCCACCCCCAGCAGGTAAGAGTATAAATTTACAGAAGCAAATGAAGCATCATGGGAAATTATGAATCTCCACTTATTGCAGCCCATTGTAAAAATGTGAAGTTTTCAATTAGTATAGTCACATGATCATGGAGGTATAGGGTGGTAATTACTATAATCACATGATCATGGGGGATCTCATGGTAATTACTATAGTCACATGATCATGGAGGTATAGGGTGGTAATTACTATAGTCACATGATCATGGAGGTATAGGGTGATAATTACTATAGTCACATGATCATGGAGGTATAGGGTGGTAATTACTAGAGTCACATGATCATGGAGGTATAGAGTGGTAATTACTATAGTTACATGATCATGGAGATATAGGGTGGTAATTACTATAGTCACATGATCATGGAGGTATAGGGTGATAATTACTATAGTCACATGATCATGGAGGTATAGGGTGGTAATTACTAGAGTCACATAATCATGGAGGTATAGGGTGATAATTACTATAGTCACATGATCATGGAGGTATAGGGTGGTAATTATTATAGTCACATGATCCTGGAGGTATAGGGTGGTAAATATTATAGTCACATGATCATTGAGATATAAGGTGGTAATTATTATAGTCACATGATCATGGAGGTATAGGGTGGTAATTATTATAGTCACATGATCATTGAGATATAAGGTGGTAATTATTATAGTCACATGATCGTGAAGGTATAGGGTGGTAATAATTATAGTCACATGATCATTGAGATATAGGGTGGTAATTATTATAGTCACATGATCCTGGAGTTATAGGGTGGTAATTACTAGAGTCACATGATCATGGAGGTATAGGGTGGTAATTACTAGAGTCACATGATCATGGAGGTATAGGGTGGTAATTATTATAGTCACATGATCATGGAGGTATAGGGTGGTAATTATTATAGTCACATGATCATGGAGGTATAGGGTGGTAATTACTATAGTCACATGATCATGGAGGTATAGGGTGGTAATTATTATAATCAAATGATCTGCAGTATGGAGGGGTAATGTATAATACGTGCTCCCCCCCCCCATTTATAAAATAATGTTAATTCCAGATGTCGGGATCTGTGGATTTGGTCTATTCACAGCCTGTGTGAAGAAGAGACAGGGGGGGCGCTTATTACACAACCACCGTGACATCACAGGTGACCCCAGAGTCATCACCAATCTCCCAGTGTAACCCCTGTAGAATATAAAGTTCTTTTTTTTAAATTCTTTATTTTGGGATCAACAAGAGTGGAAGTACGGGGACAGTACCCCCGTCTCCCGGAAGCATACAATGACAACCAAGACAGAGCAAAAAAAAAAAATTTTTGCCAAAAATAAACAGTGACGAATAGAAAACTCCAGGTGTATACACCATATAACATCATGTTTATAGCAATAATCCATAAGAGGGCCCTGCCAATATTACTACTCGTTATGGCCGTCCCGGGATTAGAAGGCCCATCCCGACCTCCACCCCGAATCCACTAAGTTTTTCTGGATAGAATCCCCAAGAGGTCGGGGCCTCCCCTGCCTTCAAAAAAATAGCACCATGTATCTACTACTACTACTAATAATAATAATAATAAATGTATTTGTATAGCGCCAACAGATTCCGCAGCGCTTTTTTTCTATGCATACAGTACAGAGGTACATAATACGCAGTTAAATTGGAATAAATAAGAACATAGTAAAGAAAAATAACAAAAATACAAAATACAGAGTATAGACGAGACCTGCTCGTTGGAGCTTACAGACTATAATTTTCGTTGACACCAGGCATAAGTGCTTTATTTGTCCATGGTCCAGCCATTGTACATAATTAGAATTACAGGATGAGCCAGTAACAACGCCAATGTCTGATGCAGGTAAACATATAAAGTGCAGGAACAGTCAGAGAAATAGAGCAAGGGAAACAACAGAAGGGGGAAACAGTTTAGGGGATGTTATAAGCAAGCCTGAAGAGATGAGTCTTCAGGGCACGCTTGAAACTGTGGGTATTGGGTATGAGTCTGATGTGTTTGGGTAGGGCATTCCAGAAAATTGGTGCAGCACGAGAGAAGTCTTGGAGGCGGGAATGAGAGGTTCTGATTATGGAGGATGTTAAGGTTAAATCATTTGCAGAGCGCAGAGCACGGGAAGGATGGTAGGTGGAGATGAGGGAGGAGATGTATGGAGGGGCAGAGTTGTGGAGGGCTTTATGGGTGAGGGTGAGGAGCTTGAAGTGGATTCTGGATTTGATGGGTAACCAGTGCAGTGACTGGCACAGAGGAGAGACATCGGTATAGCGGCTGGAGAGGAAGATGAGCCTGGCTGCTGCAGTCAGGATAGACTGGAGAGGGGAGAGCTTAGACAGAGGAAGACCGATTAGTAGGGAGTTACAGTAGGCAAGACGGGAGTGGATCAGGGCGACAGTCAGAGTCTGAGCGGTGTCAGTGGTGAGGAATGGGCGGATTCTGGAGATGTTTTTGAGATGGTGATGACAGGAGCGAGTAAGAGCTTGGATATAGGGAGTGAAGGATAGATCAGAGTCTAGCATGACCCCCAGACATCGAGCCTGATGTACAGGAGTGATGCTAGTACCACAGACTGAGAGGGATATACTATCTATATTCTATGTATAAATGGGGTAAGGTTTGGTTATTGTTGTCGGCCTTGTTTTATTAGCTATTTATATTCGTAAACTTATACTGCTACTGATACTTTTCTTCTATAACAATGTTATATTATGTGAAAACTCAATAAAATGTTTGAACCATAAAAAAAAAAAAAAAAAAAAGGGGGAGAAGAGAAAGCGTAAGTGCTAGAGAGGGAGGAGAGGGAGCAGAGAGGGGAGCAAGGAAAGGGGAAGAGAAAAAGAAGGGAAGGGGGGGGGGAGGAGGGATAGGAGTGGGAGGGAACGGGAGAATGGGAGGGCAGCCTTTCCAGCGCCACCGAATATAAAGTTCTGCAAAGAACCCCCAAAGACCATAACAGATCTCCGCTGAAACCCCCCCCCCCCCCCCAATTCTCACAGCTGATAGTTTGTTACAGTTTTATCCACAGCACAAATCTAAATTCTGCCCTGATACTTTGTTACAGTGTATCAGTACAGATAAAACGCATCAGCTTGGAGTCAACTGATTATTATCTCGGGGGGAATTAAAAAGGGTTATCCAGCGCTACAAAAACATGGCCGCTTTCTTCCAGAGACAGCAACACTCTTGTCTCCAGTGTGGGTGCAGGTTTTGTAACTCAGTTCCACTCAAGGGCTTAATAGCTTAATTGCAAACCGCACCTGAACTAAAGACAAAAGTGGTGCCGTCTCTGGAAGAAAGTGGCCGTGTTTTTGTACTATTCACTGGCAGAGTGCAGAGGTCTTTAAAATGGGGAGAGAGTAAAGGACCGATATTATTCTATTTATAAGATTATGATTTTCCAGTATATCCAGCTAACACTTTTAAAATTGTTCCTCGGGGGCGGAGCTTAGTGTCACATGATTTTAAAATTGATGCCTGAATGTAAATAACACAAAAGGCTGGAGACTAGTTATTTTATGTTGGGTGTATTAACATGTTCACAACCTATAGGGTACTTGAGGGTACATGGATGATTGGAGTTCACCTTTAAATATTATAATGTCACACTGAGGTCATGTGATCAGAGCCAATAGACTTGGTGTTGAGGGTCATTCCTATGTGTTGTCTCTGCGATGTGATGCTGTAATGATTGTGTTATGTTATAGGTCATCCTGCAGTCGATGCATAAGTATAAGCCCCGGGTCCACATCATAGTCCAGGACTCCCGCTTTGATCTCTCTCAGATCCAGTCGCTGCCGGCAGAAGGGGTGAAGACATTTTCATTCAAGGAAACAGAATTTACAACAGTGACGGCGTATCAGAACCAGCAGGTGTGAGCGCACTATGTGTCATATGGGGCGAGATGGATAGGATGCAGGGTTGTAGAGGACTACAACTCCCAGAATGTCTGGCATATAATAAGGGGAAAAACTGAAAGATTATATACATTAATAACCATTACATATCAATGAAACAGATAGCACTCTGCAACCGCATAAATTATACATTCTGCCGGATTATTAGGATCTGAAATCATATTTCTCCACAGATAACAAAGCTGAAGATTGACAGAAATCCCTTTGCTAAAGGATTCAGAGATCCAGGAAGAAACAGGTAAAAACCACTATAAGGCTGGGTTCACACTACGTATATTTCAGTCAGTATTGTGGTGCACATATTGCAACCAAAACCAGGAGTGGATTAAATACACAGAAAGGCTCTGTTCACACAATGTTGAAATTGAGTGGATGGCCGCCATTTAATGGCAAATATTTGCTAGTATTTTAAAACAACGGCTGTTATATTGATAAATTGGCCGTTATTTACTGTTATATGGCGGCCATCCACTCAATTTCAACATTGTGTAAACAGAGCCTTTCTGTGTATTTAATCCACTCCTGGTTTTGGTTGCAATATGAGGACCACAATACTGACTGAAATATACTGACTGAAATATACATATACTGACTGAAATATACTTAGTGTGAACGCAGCCTAAGGCTGGGTTCACACTATGTATATTTGAGGCTGTATTTGGTCCTCATGTCAGGTCCTCATAGCAATCAAAACCAGGAGTGGATTGAAAACACAGAAAGGATCTGTTCACACAATGTTGAAATTGAGTGGATGGCCGCCATATAACAGTAAATAACGGCCATTATTTCAATACCACAGCCGTTGTTTTAAAATAACAGCAAATATTTGCCATTAAATGATGGCCATCCACTCAATTACAACATTATGTGAACAGAGCCTTTCTGTGTTTTCAATCCACTCCTGGTTTTGGTTGCTATACAGCCTCACAAATACAGCCTCAAATATACATAGTGTGAACCCAGCCTAATACTGCCTCTTTATACAGGAATATAACTACTATAATACTGCTCCCCTATATACAAGAATATAACTACTATAATACTGCTCCTATATACAAGAATATAACTACTATAATACTGCCCCTATATACAAGAATATAACTACTATAATACTGCTCCTATATACAGGGATATACTACTATAATACTGCTCCTATATACAGGGATATAACTACTATAATACTGCCCCCCTATATACAGGAATATAACTACTATAATACTGCTTCTATATACAGGAATATAACTACTATAATACTGCTCCTATATACAGGAATATAACTATTATAATACTGCCCACTATATACAGGAATATAACTACTATAATACTGCTCCTATATACAAGAATATAACTACTATAATACTGCTCCTATATACAGGGATATAACTACTATAATACTGCTCCTATATACAAGAATATAACTACTATAATGCAATGGCAAGAGAAAATAGACACTGGGGCACTCACCGATGCTTCCAAGCTGGTAACTTTATTACCGATATTTACAAGTCCATGGTGGAGGGAGGACAGATGGAGCAGCGGGCGCCTATACCCCGGAACGACGTTTCACGCCCACGGGCGTGAAACGTCGTTCCGGGGTATAGGCGCCCGCTGCTCCATCTGTCCTCCCTCCACCATGGACTTGTAAATATCGGTAATAAAGTTACCAGCTTGGAAGCATCGGTGAGTGCCCCAGTGTCTATTTTCTCTTGCCATTGCATCATATATCTCTGATTTGCCTTTCGTCTGGGAGCACCACTAGTACAAGCATTTCAGGCCGATCCATCCTACCACACGTCCTCTATTGCTAGCGTTGCCGGCAGTGCCGACTGCACTCTCCAGTTCTATAACTACTATAATACTGCTCCCTATATACAGGAATATAACTACTATAATACTGCCTCCTATATACAGGAATATAACTACTATAATACTGCCCCCTATATACAGGGATATAACTACTATAATACTGCCTCCTATATACAGGAATATAACTACTATAATACTGCTCCTATATACAGGGATATAACTACTATAATACTGCTCCAATCTTTTAGAATCGCTGATCATGTGACTCTTGTCTTGCAGGGGGGTGCTGGATGGTCTTCTGGAGAATTACCCCTGGAGATCATCTCTCTCCTTAGACTATAAGGCATTTGGGACAGATGTACCCGGTGAGCGGTTGTGTAATAACTGATCTGGTCTCAAAGACTGTGTGTGAACATAGACCTATTATTATTATTATTATTATTATTATTATTAATAATAATAAAGGTGATGATTAATTATCTATGATCCAGTCCAATTGAGAATAGGAAAAGATGATTATTGAGAATGATGAAGAATATCATCATTACGATTATGCCAATGATGATTGATAATGATTTTTATTTTATTCTATCATATTGTATGGATTATTGATGATAAAGATGATGATATTTGACGTGATAAAAATGAAGTCTTCCAGTACCTATCAGCTGCTGTATGTCCTGCAGGAAGTGGTGTATTCTTTCCAGTGTGACACAATTATCTCTGCTGCCACCTCTGTCCATGTCAGGAACTGTCCAGAGCAGAGGTTTTCTATGGGGATTTGCTGCTGCTCTGGACAGTTCCTGACATGGACAGAGGTGGCAGCAGAGAGCACGGTGTCACACTGGAAAGAATACACCACTTCCTGCAGGATTTTTTAATAGAAGAAAATTATAAATTTCTGGCACCAGTTGATTTAAAAAAAAATAAAAAAAATAGCTGAACAACCAATGATATTGATGATGGATAATGATGTTAATCATGGCTTATTCTCTCATACACAGGAGGAAGCTCTGGTTCTTCTCCTCTCACATCCAGCGGGGGCGCTCCATCCCCTCTGCTGTCTCCATCTTGTTCCCCTCCTGCGTTTCATCTGCCGTCCGGGAGTCTTCAGTGCTCGGAGTCCTATCTGCACAGCATGAGCACCCCCTTCTGCTACAAGCTCTGCCCCAGCGGCATCCTCAGACCCCATTCTCTTCTGGACAAGCACAGGGCCCCAGGGGGGCACATACTTTCTCCTCTCATGGTGGATGTGCCTTTCTTGTCTTCCTTCGGCATCTCCAGACACAACAAATTGGAAACTTTCAAGGGTCACGGTGTCCCGGCCGCCACCAGCCCGGTGCTCTACGGCCTCCCCACATCTGGGAACATTTTCCCCTCGGCCGCTCTGGCCCGGGAGACCCTCAGCTGCTCCTTCCACCCGCCCTATGGCTTCTATGGCTACAACTTCTCCGTCCCATCACATCTCATCACCGGGAACTTAAAGATGACTGACACGTGTCCCAGCTCATTCCGAGACGTGCGGCCCGCAGCCTCCCGCTGGACGCCCTCATCTGTCAACCATTGTCTGTAATGGGACGCCGGGGATGATGGGAATGTAGATAATTATTTAATGTGGGATAATGAGCGTCACCTGGATGACACCAGAGGAACAATCCGGAAACTTCACAGATTCAGTGCAGACATGATGTCATGGAAAGGAAACAAAGCGGAAAGAAGGTGCTAGAGACAAGTCGGTCAATATTGCAGGAAGGTTCCTCAGCCGGGACTGACATTGTATTATGTATTCTTTATATATTTCTTCCTTTTGCTTCTCCCGACGGATTCTTTTCTGAATATTCACCTGCAGCAGAACATATAGCTAATAAATACTGAGGACATAGTCATGGCCGCCCCCCGCCATTATATATTCGCATAGAGTCAGCGACTGATCATGTGACCTCACACGCTACACTTAATGTGATTGGTCAGAGCCCTCCCTGCTCTCTGTGATGTCACAAGGAATAATATAAAATATATGGAAATATGTTATCTAAACTGAATCCCTTGACCTGAGGGATAGACGGATTGTGTGTGTATACCGTTACTGTCTCTTTAAGAAAGCCATAGAATTAGGAAAATGGTATATTTATCCCAATCTCACTCTGTATAGGGTATATATATATATATATATATATATATATATATATATATATATATATATATATATATATATCACATCAGACTTACTCACTACAGGTTGTATATAGATCACAGACTTACTCACTACGGGGTGTATATATCACAGACTTACTCACTACAGGGGTATTTACCCTACAAAACAGGGTATATATACTCCAAGCTGACCTACTGGACATATCTATCCTAAAAGTATCAATTACAGGGTATATACCTACCCCGACCTCATCCACTACAGGGCGTATATAAGCTAAGCTTATCCTCTACATGCAATATCTACCATCATTGCTTTTACTACAGGGTGTATCTACCCCGCAATACAATCTATATATACCCCAGACTCACTACAGGGTGTATCTACCCCACAATACAATCTATATATACCCCAGATCCACTACAGGGTGTATCTACCCCACAATACAATCTATATATACCCCAGACTCACTACAGGGTGTATCTACCCCACAATACAATCTATATATACCCCAGACTCACTACAGGGTGTATCTACCCCACAATACAATCTATATATACCCCAGACTCACTACTGGGTGTATATACCCTATAATACAGGGCGTACCTACCCCAAGCTTACCTACTATTGGGCATATCTATCCCATTATATGGCATATTTACTTTAAATTTACCCTCCACATGGTATATCTGCCCCAACTCATCCACTACAGTTTATGTACCCCAATCTCACCCCCCAGACCTCTGTACGTTATATTATATAAGAAAAGCATAACCGATTTCTTTGCCATTTGTCCGTCTCTCCCCCACCATATAATAATACCTGTCACCTGACATACGATAACTGCAGTCAGGAAGGAGGTCACATGACAGGAAGTGCATGCAGAGTTGGTGATGTCACCATGGTAACCCCAGAGCAGGCCAAGATCTACATTGAGACCATTATTATCTTGTTTGTGACATTTACTATCAGCAGACAATCCCTTTAAGAGGCTTTCCCCTATAATTAGAGATGAGCAAACCTTGAGCATGCACGGGATCGTCCGAACCTGAGTGTGCAGTGTTTTATTACCAATGGCTGAAGAAGTTGGATGCAGCCCTAGGGAGTCTGGGAAGACATGGATACAGTCATAGGCCATAGGTTGTATCCATGTTCTCCTCCCTAGGGCAACGTCCAACCTCGGCAGCCACTAGTAATCTATTGCTGCAGGCTCAGGTTCTCTCATTTCTACCTATAACCTCTTAGGGGGCCCACTGATATCTATGGAGCTATTCACACTGTTTTAAAGATCCGCAATCCAGACCGCAAAAAAAAAAAAAAAAAAAAAGGACGAGTACAGACTGTAATAACCGAACGGATACTTCCATAGAGATCAATGGAGCGTCTGTCATTTTTGTGGATCCATAATTTTTACGGATGAAAATTGGACTAGACGGAAGTGGTCTATTTCTGCCAACAATTTTCTGTGTTTGCATGAAACATCCGTAAAAAATAAGTTTTGCCTTAATTTATTACCTTCTAATCTTTTGCGGATCCGCAAAAAATACGGATTACAGATGCAGTGCGGAGAATTTTTATGTGGATTGCGGACATAATAAATAATCCTGGCCTTTAGGGTCTGTGCACATGGCCCCCTACTGGCAGCACATTGGGCCGCTATAGTTGTCGGACGTTGTCTTCTGCAATGTCAGACGTTCTTTCTCTCCTTATTTCCAATTCCTCAAAAGTTTTATTTCCCACAAACTTCTCAAACCCCAAATTCAGAAGAAATCCCACGACCACCGCCTCCTGCAGCCGCCAATTACACGGTAATACGATGGCAAATTGTTCCGCAGTCTTTCCGCAGCCACCAACATCTTGTTCCAATAAAGGTCAGGCATAAAAATAGCTTGATGTCTGACATCCATCTAAACCTTTCTGAACGTTTACAAATGGCGGCTGCCGGGCGCAAATTTATCCTGAAACCACCTGACAAATGGGACATCCATTGTACCTGGAGACGCACTGCCCTCTTCTCTAAGGGCAGGTTTACACTGGGCTGAAATACCGCAGATTTGTGTGATTTCCTATTGAAATGAATTGTGAAAATTTGCAGCAGTTCAGTCTTGTGTGAACACAACCTAATGGCGGATATAGACAGATACATTTGCAGTGGAGCTCGACCCTGGCATGGGGGTACGGGTAGGGTGCAAATTTGGAGAAGGTAAAATGCCGCAGATTGTTGGTTAAGCGGCATTATGTGGTGTATGAGGGTCAGGCCGCAGTCTCAGCCCGGTTATTAAAGGAGAAGTCTGGCGAAAATTTTTATTAAAGTATTGTATTTCCCCCCAAAAGTTATATAAATCACCAATATACACAAGAAATGCTTATAAAGTGCTTTTTTTCCCTGCACTTACTACTGCATCAAGGCTTCACTTCCTGGATAACATGGTGATGTCACTTCCTGGATAATATGGTGATGTCACTTCCTGGATAACATGGTGATGTCACTTCCTGGATAAAAAGTTGATGTCGCTTCCTGGATAAAAATAGTGATGTCACTTCCTGGATAACATGGTGATGTCACTTCCTGGATAACATGGTGATGTCACTTCCTGGATAACATGGTGATGTCACGACTCCCAGAGCTGTGCGGGCTGTGGCTGCCGGAGAGGATGATGGCAGAGGGATGCTCAGTGTCCCTCCAGTGCCCTGTGTCCCTCAGTTTCCTCCTGCCATCATCCTCTCCAGCAGCCACAGCCCACACAGCTCTGGGAGTCGGGTCGTGACATCACCATTTCATCCAGGAAGTGACATCACCATTTCATCCAGGAAGTGACATCACCATGTTATCCAGGACGTGACATCACCATGTTATCCAGGAAGTGACATCACCAAGTTATCCAGGAAGCGACATCATCATGTTATCCAGGAAGTGACATTGCTATGTTATCCAGGAAGTGACATCACCAAGTTATCCAGGAAGTGACATCATCATGTTATCCAGGAAGTGACATCACTGTTATCCAGGAAATGATATCACCATGTTATCCAGGAAGTGACATCACCATTTCATCCAGGAAGTGACATCACTATGTTATCCAGGAAGTGATATTACCATGTTATCCAGGAATTATTCAATGAATTGCGGCCGTAGGAAACCCTGTCAGTTCTCACAGTGAAGCGAGCAGCTCATCACTGTGTGCTATGGGAAGCTCTGATGCGGGCACACGGTGATGCGCCCCCATCAGAGCTCTCCGGCCGGAAAGATCATCCGGCCGGTACTTAAGTACTGGCTGGGATGATCCGGGCAGAGACTGGCCGTTCCGTGACAGGCCAGGGTCACAGAACGGCCGGTCTCATACGTAGTGTGAACATAGCCTTAACGTATATATAGTTTTATGGGGCATACAGATAATGTAGTCACATGGTGGCCCTTGTACATTTAGGGGCCATAAATCTCCCCTTTAGGCCTTTGTTGTCCATAGAAACCAATTACAGCTCAGCTTTCACTGACTGGTAAAATGAATGCTGAGCTGTGATTGGTTGCTATGGGGTAGATTAATAGTGAGATTCTCACTCTTGCTCATAGCAACCAATCACAGCTCAGCTTTCATTTTACCAGAGGCCATTAATATTTGACCTCTGAGCTGTGATTGGTTTCTATGGACGACAAAGGCCAGTGGGGGAGATTTAGGCTGGCCTCACACTGCCTTAAAATCTCGGAAAAATGCCAATAAAAACTCAATGGTTTTGATTTTCTTGCAAAGATGCTAGTGGCCAGATGTTAGTTGAAGTCAATGGAAGTTTGTGATCTGCCCTTTTTTGAGGGGTCGCACTTTTCTCTCCTTTCTGGCGTTTTTGAGGCTGTGTCTGTTTTTCCAAATGGCAGCATGCTAAGGGAATGGCGTTTTTTCGGCAAACCAACGTTTTTTTTCCCCCTCCCATTAACGTTTTTTTTCCCCCTCCCATTTTCCCCCTCCCATTAACTTTAAGAGGATTGTTCTAGTGGTCTCACAACTAGTATGCAGTTTTTTTCCTGATGTTTGTGTTACCTTTTGTGGTCCAGCAGCTAGGTCATGTGATGGTAGAGGGAAAAAAGTTCAACACACAAACAAGATCATTCACACACAAGGTCAAAAACACTTGAAAAAATGTCAGAAAAAAAAACACAAACGCATGAAAAAAATACCATGCTCTACATTGGTAGTTTTTTTTTTTCTTTTCTTTTTGGCATGAAAAACGACAGACAAAAAGTGTGTGTGAGGGCACCCTTACGGCGCTGTTTTATGGTTGCTATGGCTGGTTGCTATGGGCCGAAAGAGAACACCCTCTCTATAAGACATTACTGACAGATGACTATATGGGGTTCTGCTAGACTGGTGGTCTTTAAGATCTCCAGCTGTTGCAAAACTACAATGCCCAGCATGCCGTTGGCTGTCCAGACATGCTGGGTGTTGTAGCATTGCAAATGCTCAATGATCACAGGTCGAAGACCCCTGCGCTAGCCGCATATATTCATCTTTCTGATGACATAGACCAGACATGTCAATCTCTGGCCCGCCATTATTTTTGGCCCGTCTAGGAAATCAGTTGATTCCCTAGAGCTGGCCCGCTGATAGGACACTGCAACAGATTATAATATGGGCGGTCGTGTCTCCTCAGCAGGATCGGCATCAGGAGCGGGAACGGCAGGATGGCGTAAGTATAGGGGCCGGATCCAGGGGTAGCGCGAGTTCGGGAGCCGTCCAAGGGTGACAGGTTCAGGCCGCAGGAAGATCCGTCTTCTCCTCCTCCTCCTCCTCCTCTCCTCCTGGCCAGTGAGCCAAAGCTCCGTGCAGGAGATAAAGTGCGAGCAGCTGCACCGGAGACATAGCCATTTTCTAGCAGCAAGAGGACCAACAGTGCCCAGTGCCCCTGTCCCTAGAGGTATCAGCGGCATTCAGGGCACAGGCTGGCTATAGCTTGGGGCACTATTATGGGGCTGGCTAACGTCATGGGGCACTATTATGGGGCTGGCTAACTTCATGGGGCACTATTATGGGGGCTGGCTAACGTCATGGGGCACTATTATGGGGGCTGGCTAACTTCATGGGGCACTATTATGGGGGCTGGCTAACATCATGGGGCACTATTATGGGGGCTGGCTAACTTCATGGGGCACTATTATGGGGGCTGGCTAACTTCATGGGGCACTTTTGTGGGAGGCTGGATACTGTGAGACACTATTGTGGGGGCTGGCTACTATATGGGGCACTTTTGGAAGGGATGGCTTCTATATGGGGCACTATTGTGGGGTGATGGGTACTATATGGGACACTATTGTGGGGGCTGGCTACTATATGGGACACTATTGTGGGGGGTGGCTACTATATGGGGCACTATTGGGGGCCGGCTACTATATGGGTCAATATTGTGGGGTGATGGCTACTATATGGGACAGTATTGTTGGGGCTGGCTACTATATTGGGCACTATTGTGGGGTGATGGCTACTGTATGGGACACTATTGTGGGGGAATGGCTACTATATGGGAGACTATTGTGGGGGAATGGCTACTATATTAGGCACTATTACTATGTGAGACACTATATATATATATATATATATATATATATATATATATATATACATTTGGGGGGGCTGAGTTCTATATGGGGCACCATTGTGAGGATTTATCATACGCTGCACACTGCACGCCACTCTGAAAGTTACACATATGCTGCTTGTGCCTTTCAATGAATATCAAGGTTGGCCCGCGAGTTTGTCCAAATTTTTTATTTCGTCCCATTGTCTATTTGAGTTTGACACCCCTGACATAGACGGTTTATGGTGTCAGTCAGTCCTCAGTTACTCCTCTGGGTAGGAGGCTCTGTTACTAGTATGGTGTTCTTCGTATATCTTCGTGGTCAGGATATGCCTCATCATGTGATCATATATCAAAACCGCCAAAATTTCAAGTCTCTAGTTCAATTATATTCATAAAAGTCTCATGTACCCGTACACGTAATATAATCGCCAGGACGCTCAGACTGGTTATGGGAGTCGTGTTCTGCCATCATTGATTAGTGAGCGGCTCTGGGATGGTCGGGGGTCGCATCCTCCGCTGATGGTACTGACCCCCCCGATTCTGGATCCTCATGTGAACAATTTCCTGACAGTTTCCTGACGGCTGCGAACACTTAACATCTAATCAGCGCAGCGCACCTGCGAGACAGCCCGGGGGGGCGCACCATTATAATATACCAGGGATGGGCTCTAAGCTGACAGGGGCCCCCCAGAACACCTGACAAGACATTGCATAGAAATAAGAAGGCTTACATGGCGGACAAATCAGGATATAAAAACTGACGTCTAGCAGGAAGATCTGTGTGGATCTGATACTCAATAACTCATATGGTGATAGATATTAAAGGGGTTCTCTGCTGTCATATCAAATGGTTTCAGAAAGTTATACAGATTTGTAATTTACTTTTATTTAAAACTCTCCAGTCTTCCAGGACTTATCAGCTGCTGTATGTCCTGCAGGAAGTGGTGTATTCTCTCCAGTCTGAGACAGTACTCTCTGCTGTCACCTCGGTCCATGTCAGAAATTGTCCAGAACAGAAGAGGTTTTCTATGTGGATTTGCTGCTGCTCTGGACAGTTCCTGACATGGACAGAGGGAGCAGCAGAGAGCACTGTCTCCCACTGGAGAGAATACACCACTTCCTGCAGGACATGCAGCAGCTCATAAGTACTGGAAGACTGGAGATTTTTCAATAGACGTAAATTACATATCTGTATAACTTTCTGAAACCAGTTGATTTAAAAGAAAAAGAATTTCACTGGAGTGCACCCTTTAAATGGAGTAGAGGCCAAGCAAGCACATTGCTGCTCCGTTCACTCGAAAAACAAGAGACCCATGTCTTTGTGATTGGTGGGGATCCCAGTAGTCAGCTATCTTGTGTATAGCAGATAACTCTTAAAGGAGAACTCAATCCAATCTAAAAATCCAGTGTAAACATCATAAAGAATCTATACTTACCTGTTCCCGTGCCCCCACAGTGCGGCGTCACATCTCCCTGACCCGTGCCGGGCACTTCTCCCCGGAATCTGACAATGAGATGGCAGTCAGTGAGCTGTTGACCTGGCGCTGCAGGGGATGGGTGAGCTCAGATTCTTTATTATGTGCATCAGATTTTTGATGGGACCTAGAGTTCTCCTTTAATCTTGGGATAACCCCTTTAAGGCCAAAGTATACACTTGCCCCTTAGGGGTCATAAATGATCTCCTCTATCTGTCCAGTTCAGGGAAGTTCCGCCGCAGAATTCCGCCTGTTTTATTCAGTGTGAACATACCCTTAGAGTGCCTCACTATTACATGTACTGAGGATGGGGGGCCTGGGGGGCCATTATGTCAGCTCAGTGCACTGGTTGTTGGGAGGACCCCCTGATATTGCTCCCCAAAAGCTGCTGGGGGTCTCCCTATACTCAGGTGGGCTCAGGACATGAACCCCTCAGCCACTCCGGGGACCCCCCACATCACTCAGGATTTCCTCCACTTGCCGGACCCCAATACTCAGATTCCTGTTCATTCAGAGCAAATGAAAACCACATTTCTGCTCCATCTGTTTCCCGGCATCTTGCAGATCAATTTGCAGCCACATGTCAGCAAATCCCCCCGACCTCCCGGTGACTGACTGACAGACTGACTGACTGACTGACTGACACGTGTCTGTGGGGGGAGCACCAGAGATGTCAGGTGCATCCAGACCCTGGAACAGGACTAGTAGTGGCTGCACATGTATCTAAGCCTCTTATGTGTGATACTATCTGCTGATGCACTGTATCTAAGCCTGTTATGTGCGTATACTGTCTGCTGAGGCACTGTATCTAAGCCTGTTAAGTGGGATACTGTTTGCTGATGCACTGTATCTAAGCCTGTTATTTGTGATACTGTCTGCTGATGCACTGTATCTAAGCCTGTTATTTGTGATACTGTCTGCTGATGCACTGTATCTAATGGTGGTTTTACACGGAACGATTTATCGTTCGAATTTGCATGATAACGGTTGAATTCAAACGATAATCGTACGTGGAAACGCAGCGAACGATCAAGTGACGAGCGAGAAATCGTTCACTTTGATCTTTCAACAACTTCTCAAATTGTCGTTGGTCGTTCGCAAAAAATTCGCAGTTCGTTCTATGTAAACAGTCGTTCAACGATTTCACCTATGTGTGAGATAGGCTTAAGCGATCGCAAAACGATTTTTTCGTACGATGTATCGTTCCGTGTAAACACTGATCGTTATAAGAAAACATTGTTCATTCAAAATCGTTAATCGTGCGATTGGGCGAATTATCGCTCCGTGTAAAAGTACCATAAGCCTGTTATTTGTGATACAGTGTGCTGAGGCACTGTATCTAAGCCTGGTATGTGTGATACTGTATTCTGAGGCACTGTATCTAAGCCTGGTATGTGTGATACTGTATTCTGAGGCACTGTATCTAAGCCTGGTATGTGTGATACTGTATTTTGAGGCACTGTATCTAAGCCTGGTATGTGTGATACTGTCTTCTGAGGCATTGTATCTAATTGTATCTAAGCCTGTTATGTGTGATACTGTCTGTTGAGGCACTGTATCTAAGCCTGGTGTGTGTGATACCCTCCTTCGGCAGAGTATCTGAGGACCCCCAGTTCTGGCCGTACAGGGTGGCCCCTGCAGGTATAATGGCTCCTGACAGGCGGCGGCTCTAATCTCCGGCTCCATCTGCAGCGGATTGCGGTGATGACTCCGCTTCCTGACCAGGTGAAGCCGCACTTGTTGATCACATGATGGCGCAGACCGTGTAAACGTCCCGTCATCGTCCATCAGACTCCCCTGTGCGGAGATTCCTCCACATCACAAGTTACAGGAATCATCCGACAACTCCGACTATTCTACAGTAATTACTGGATGAGAACAAAAAGCCTGCATATAGCTAGTCCTGCTCTCCATGGTTGGCAATGCTCTGTGAGCTCTACAGCCTGGACTTCAGACTGATACATTGTACATCGCTAGTCCTGCTCCTCATGGTGGGCAATGCTCTGTGAGCTCTACAGCCTGGACTTCAGACTGATACATTGTACATAGCTGGTCCTGCTCTCCAGGGTAGACAATGCTCTGTGAGCTACAGACTGATACATTGTACATAGCTAGTCCTGCTCTCCAGGGTAGACAATGCTCTGTGAGCTCCAGACTGATACATTGTACATAGCTAGTCCTGCTCTCAGCTCTATCCAGTGTAGACAATGCTCTGTGAGTTCCAGACTGATACATTGTACATAGCAGAGATATCTGGGCAGCAGCTGCTGCTGTTCCGCTTTCACCCCCTGATTATACAGGTATCTGGTCGGTGGACTTGTGGGGTCGCCTGATCCCGGGGGATGCTCAGCACATTGGGGGGGCTCCATGTGTTCTTGTGGTCAGTGGGGGCAGGGGTCAGGCCGCCATTTGCTGCCCGGATTCCTTTGATTATTTGCTGAAACCTTTTGGTGTAAGATTCATGGCGGAGCAGGAGGCGCGGACTTCAACAGAACTATCACCCCCATCAGACTCAGGGGCTCCCCCTTTTATCGGACTGCTGCACCCCATTATAGCTCCTGCAGACATCATCACCCAGAGTGGCCAATACAGGAGTGATGGATGTATGAGAGCACAACTAGGCAGACCTGTCATTGCCCGGGAAAGCTGGGTGACCGGCCCCTGTGGGACCCATAAGAGATATCCAGCTTTTCCAGACCTCTGAATCGCAGCTCCTCTGCATTGTGCAGCAATACAGACATAAAGGCTGTATATGGGAATGACCTAGCAGACCTGCCGTTCTGGATCCAGGAAAGTTGGGTGATAGATAATATGGCTGCCATCATAACAGCTTCCACAGATGTTGTCATCCAGCTTTTCCAGACTCCTGAATGGCAAATCCTCTTAGTTCCCATACAGAGAATAACTAGGCCAAGCTACCATTCATGACCGGGAAGGCAGTGGCAGCTGATATGGCTGTGATCACCCAGCTTTTCCAGACTCCTGATAAGCAAATGCTATAGTATAGGAATAAAGGATGTATAAGGGCACAACTCTGCAAACCTGCCATTCATAGTCCAGGAAAGCTGGGTTGTAGCTAATATGGATGTCACTATAGGTGTCACCCAGCATGGCCAGACTCCTGAGTGTCCGTGTTCTGCTGCAGTAACGGATGCATAACTAGCATTCATGGTCCGGGAGACCAAACTTTTCCAGACTCCTGACTGGCAAATCCCCTCTTCCCAGCTTCCTAACAGAGGACATGCCTAGGCCGGGTGAGTCACCCAGCTTTCCCAGGATCAGATACATTGGAGCTGGGCCAGCACACAGCCCAGCTGGCAGCGGCCGCACATTCCGGGGCTTTCTTTACATCTGATCCCCGCCCGGTTGTTTGGAGTTTGCAGTAAACATTGGTCGCATGTGACACGGCACAAAACATTGCAACCACTGACTGCGGCCTAAACGTCACAATCACTTCTCATCAAACCCCAGCTGTTTATAGTCCGCAACATCGGGGGAGGGGGTACCCCAGAAATCACCAAAAAGTGAGACCGGGTTAAGATATCTAAGAAAAGAAACTGTGCTGCACGTGGAAAACTCAATCGGGAGCCGGTGACAGCAGTGGTGTATTTTCTCCAGTCTTCCAGTACTTATCAGCTGCTGTATGTCTTGCAGGAAGTGGTGTATTCTCTCCAGTCTGACACAGTGCTCTCTGCTGCCACCTCTGTCCATGTCAGGAACTGTCCTGAGCAGGAGAGGTTTTCTATGGGGATTTGCTGCTGTTCTGGACAGTTCCTGACATGGACAGAGGTGGCAGCAGAGAGCACTGGAGAGAATACACCACTTCCTGCAGGACATACAGCAGCTGATAAGTACTGAAAGACTAGAACAGGCATCAGGGGAGGCTCAGTATCTGTTGCTGATATGGAACTGTCCTGACCAGGGAATGGGCTGCAGTTCCTGACACAACCATTGGTGGCAGCATAGAGATTGTGCCGCCCCTTCCTGCTGCCACTCAATGTAAACGTCAGTAAATATTATCATTATTGTTGCCATGGTTCCTTGTATTATGATTATTATTACATCTGTTGGGTTTGTTATATAATTGTTATTACTGATATAGAGTTTTGGGGCGTACGTGGCGCCGATCTCTTTTAGGTGTACGTTATTTTCCTTGCAGTTTCGGATCCTGGAGCTATTTGGTTGGTTTTGGTTGCAGATTTGCCGCTGATCTGGAAGCTTCCATGGTCTCGGCCTGGTCCTGGCAGGGATCAGCCGCCCCCCCTGAGATCTACTGAAAATCTGCTGACAAATTAATGTCCTGAAAGGTTAAGTGGCGGCACAGAGAACATGTGTCTGCGAGGGGAGGCTCACGCCAGGAGGGGCCCTGCTGACATGGGGGGCCACAGGGGGCCGACACTACAGGATCACATAACTGATTATAAGCTTCAAACAGCCCCAACGTAAACAAGCGGACATGTGCTGCTCATGTGGGCAACAACAAAGCGGGCGGGGGGCATGATATACTGGAGGGGGCTGTAATACATGGGGCATGATATACTGGAGGGGGCTGTAATACATGGGGCATGATATACTGGAGGGGGCTGTAATACATGGGGGGGGGAGTATAATACATGATATACTGGAGGGGGCTGTAATACATGGGGCATGATATACTGGAGGGGGCTGTAATACATGGGACATGATATACTGGAGGGGGCTGTAATACATGGGGCATGATATACTGGAGGGGGCTGTAATACATGGGGGGGGGAGTATAATACATGATATACTGGAGGGGGCTGTAATACATGGAACATGATATACTGGAGGGGGCTGTAATACATGGGGCATGATATACTGGAGGGGGCTGTAATACATGGGGCATGATATACTGGAGGGGCTGTAATACATGGGACATGATATACTGGAGGGGGCTGTAATACATGGGGTATGATATACTGGAGGGGGCTGTAATAAATGGGGCATGATATACTGGAGGGGGCTGTAATACATGGGGGGGGGAGTATAATACATGATATACTGGAGGGGGCTGTAATACATGGGACATGATATACTGGAGGGGGCTGTAATACATGGGGCATGATATACTGGAGGGGGCTGTAATACATGGGGCATGATATACTGGAGGGGGCTGTAATACATGGGGGGGGGGAGTATAATACATGATATACTGGAGGGGGCTGTAATACATGGAACATGATATACTGGAGGGGGCTGTAATACATGGGGCATGATATACTGGAGGGGGCTGTAATACATGGGGCATGATATACTGGAGGGGCTGTAATACATGGGACATGATATACTGGAGGGGGCTGTAATACATGGGGTATGATATACTGGAGGGGGCTGTAATAAATGGGGCATGATATACTGGAGGGGGCTGTAATACATGGGGGGGGGAGTATAATACATGATATACTGGAGGGGGCTGTAATACATGGGACATGATATACTGGAGGGGGCTGTAATACATGGGGCATGATATATTGGAGGGGGCTGTAATACATGGGGCATGATATACTGGAGGGGGCTGTAATACATGGGACATGATATACTGGAGGAGGCTGTAATACATGGGGCATAATATACTGGAGGAGGCTGTAATACATGGGGCATGATATACTGGAGGGGGCTGTAATAAATGGGGCATGATATACTGGAGGGGGCTGTAATACATGGGGCAGTGCTTCCCAACCTTTTCCACCTCGGGGCCCCCCTTGGAAAAAAAAAATTCCTCGGGGCACCCCTACTAAATAATGTTCTACAAAATAAGAAAACGGTCATACAGTGACTCACAGGTGACGTCTTCTTTGATCTGAGGCGTCACTTTCCCTTGTCCTCTCCATCCGGCCCAGACCTCCAAGATGATTCCTTCCAGCTACTTTTCATCTTTTCAGAACCTGCGAGACAAACAATTTAGGCTCCGCACATTTCTCGCAACTTCCTTTCCTTTCTCCCCCCTGTCGGCTCCCATAGTAACTGCGCTGTTTGGTGTTATGTGCAGTAAAGCGAGTAGGAGTGTGGGATGCCCCCTGTATGTAGGATGCCCTGCTGTGCCCCCATGAACTAATAATGCCCCCAGAGGTGCCCCCATATACTAATAATGCCCCCAGAGGTGCCCCCATGAGCTAATAATGCCCCAGAGGTGCCCCCCATGAACTAATAATGCCCCCAGAGGTGCCCCTTGAACTAATAATGCCCCCAGAGGTGCCCCACATGAACTAATAATGCCCTCAGAGGTGCCCCATATACTAATAATGCCCCCAGAGGTGCCCCTTTTGAACTAATAATGCCTCCAGAGGTGCCCCCATGAGATAATAATGCCCCCAGAGGTTCCCCCATGAGCTAATAATGCCCCCAGAGGTGCCCCCCATGAACTAATAATGCCCCCAGAGGTGCCCCCATGAGCTTATAATGCCCCCAGAGGTTCCCCCATGAACTAATAATGCCCCCAGAGGTGCCCCCATATACTAATAATGCCCCCAGAGGTGCCCCCATGAGCTAATAATGCCCCCAGAGGTTCCCCCATGAACTAATAATGCCCCCATAGGTGCCCCATGAACTAATAATGCCCCCAGAGGTGTCCCCTATGAACTAATAATGCCCCCAGAGGTGCCCCCATATACTAATAATGCCCCCAGAGGTGCCCCCTATGAACTAATAATGCCCCCAGAGGTGCCCCCATACACTAATAATGCCCCCAGAGGTGCCCACATACACTAATAATGTCCACATAGGTGCCCCCATGAACTAATAGTGCCCCCAGAGGTTCCCCCTATGAACTAATAATGCCCCCAAAGGTGCCCCCATGAACTAATAATGCCCCCAGAGGTGCCCCCATGAACTAATAATGCCCGCATAGGTGCCCCCATGAACTAATAATGCCCCCAGAGGTGCCCCCATATACTAATAATGCCCCCAGAGGTGCCCCCATGAACTAATAATGCCCCCAGAGGTGCCCCCATGAACTAATAATGCCCCCAGAGGTGCCCCCCATGAACTAATAATGCCCCCAGAGGTGCCCCCCATATACTAATAATGCCCCCAGAGGTGCCCCCCATATACTAATAATGCCCCCAGAGGTGCCCCCCATATACTAATAATGCCCCCAGAGGTCCCCCATGAACTAATAATGCCCCCAGAGTTGCCCCCATATACTAATAATGCCCCCGAGGTGCCCCCCATGAAGCAATAATGCCCCCAGAGGTGCCCCCATATACTAATAATGCCCCCGAGGTGCCCCCCATGAACTAATAATGCCCCCAGAGGTGCCCCTAAAAAAACAAACATCCTACTCACCTAATCCGCGCTGTGTGGCTGCAGGCAGCAGTTCTCCTCCTCTTCTGGCTCCATCTTGTGAGACGCAGGGACGGGACCTCCGGCAGGCGTGATTACGTCACATCATCACGCATGCCGGAGAGGTCACGGCCCGGCCTCCCATAGGCTGCTGGTATGAAGTGCCGGCGGCCTATGGGAGGGAATGCAGGAGCAGGACGCTGACAGGTCCTGCTCCTGCATTCTGCTCACTTTAATGTTCAGCCCGCTCACTGTGCGGGCGGAACATCAAAGTGATCCGTGCATCACGAGAAGCTGCGCGGCCGCAGCTTTTTGGGATGCTTAAAGAGACAGTGCACATTTCCCACCGGGATCCCGCGGCACCCCTGGCGGGTTCTCCCGGCACCCCGGTTGGGAAACGCTGGCTGACATGGGGCATGATATACTGGAGGGGGCTGTAATACATGGGACATAATATACTGGAGGAGGCTGTAATACATGGGACATGATATACTGGAGGAGGCTGTAATACATGGGGCATAATATACTGGAGGGGGCTGTACTACATGGGGGGGGAGTATAATACATGATATACTGGAGGGGGCTGTAATACATGGGGCATAATATACTGGAGGGAGCTGTAATACATGCGGCATGATATACTGGAGGAGGCTGTAATACATGGGACATGATATACTGGAGGAGGCTGTAATACATGGGGCATAATATACTGGAGGGGGCTGTAATACATGGGGCATGATATACTGGAGGGAGCTGTAATACATGGGGCATGATATACTGGAGGGAGCTGTAATACATGCGGCATGATATACTGGAGGGAGCTGTAATACATGCGGCATGATATACTGGAGGAGGCTGTAATACATGGGGCATAATATACTGGAGGAGGCTGTCATACATGGGGCATAATATACTGGAGGGGGCTGTACTACATGGGGCATGATATACTGGAGGGGGCTGTACTACATGGGACATGATATACTGGAGGGGGCTGTAATACATGGGACATGATATACTGGAGGGGGCTGTAATACATGGGGCATGATATACTGGAGGGGGCTGTAATACATGGGACATGATATACTGGAGGGGGCTGTAATACATGGGGCATGATATACTGGAGGGGCCGGGGGCTGTAATACATGGGGCATGATATACTGGAGGAGGCTGTAATACATGGGGCATGATATACTGGAGGAGGCTGTAATACATGGGACATGATATACTGGAGGGGGCTGTAATACATGGGGCATGATATACTGGAGGGGGCTGTAATACATGGGGCATGATATACTGGAAGGGGCTGTAATACATGGGGGGGGGAGTATAATACATGATATACTGGAGGGGGCTGTAATACATGGGGGGGAGTATAATACATGATATACTGGAGGGGGCTGTAATACATGGGGGGGGGAGTATAATACATGATATACTGGAGGGGGCTGTAATACATGGGGGGGAGTATAATACATGATATACTGGAGGGGGCTGTAATACATGGGGGGGAGTATAATACATGATATACTGGAGGGGGCTGTAATACATGGGGGGGGAGTATAATACATGATATACTGGAGGGGGCTGTAATACATGGGGGGAGTATAATACGTGATATACTGGAGAGGGCTGTAATACATGGAGCATGATATATTGGAGAGGGCTGTAATACATGGGGCATGATATACTGGAGGGGGCTGTAATACATGGGGCATGATATACTGGAGGGGGCTGTAATACATGGGGCATGATATACTGGAGGGGGCTGTAATACATGGGGCATGATATACTGGAGGGGGCTGTACTACATGGGGCATGATATACTGGAGGGGGCTGTAATACATGGGGGGGGAGTATAATACATGATATACTGGAGGGGGCTGTAATACATGGGGGGGAGTATAATACATGATATACTGGAGGGGGCTGTAATACATGGGGGGGAGTATAATACATGATATACCGGAGGGGGCTGTAATACATGGGGGGGAGTATAATACGTGATATACTGGAGAGGGCTGTAATACATGGGGCATGATATACTGGAGGAGGCTGTAATACATGGGACATGATATACTAGAGGGGGCTTAATACATGTAATAAGTGAGTGATGATACATAGGGAAACGATATATGGGGAGAGGGCTATAGTACATCCCATATGGGATGATGATACCTGGGGGTTATATATGACATATGGGTAGGGACAGATGATACTTGGGGGGGTTATATATAACATATGGGTATAGAGGACTTATACGGGGGGGGGGGGGGGGGGGGGTTATATATGACATATCGGTAGGGAGACATGATACCTGGGGGTATATATGACATATGGGTAGGGTTCAATAATACCTGGGGTTTTTATATGACATATGGGTAGGGAGAGATGATACCTGGGGGTTATATATGACATATTGGTAGGGAGGGATGATACCTGGAGGGTTATATATGATATATGGATAGGGAGTGATGATACCTGGGGGGGTTATATATGACATATGGGTAGGGTTAGATGGTACCTGGGGGGTTATATATGATATATGGGTAGGCAGTGATGATACCTGGGGGGTTATATATGACATATGGGTAGAGAGTGATGATACCTAGGGGGTATATATGACATATGGGTAGGGAGTGATGATACCTGGGGGGGTATATATGACATATGGGTAGGGAGAGATGATACCTGGGGGTTATATATGACATATGGGTAGGGAGTGATGATACCTGGGGGAGGTATATATAACATATGGGTAGGCAGTGATGATAAATGGGGCTTATATATGACATATGGGTAGGGAGCGATGATACCTGGGGTGGTTATATATGACATATGGGTAGGGAGTGATGATACCTGGGTGATTGTATATGACATATGGATAGGGAGTGATGATATCTGGGGGGTTATATATGATATATGGGTAGGGAGTGATGATACCTGGGGGGTATATATGACATATAGGTAGGGAGTGATGATATCTGGGGGGTTATATATGATATATGGGTAGGGAGTGATGATACCTGGGGGGGGGGGGTTATATATGACATATGGGTAGGGTTCGATGATACCAGGGGGTTATATATGACATATGGGTAGGAAGGGATGATACCTGGGGTGGTTATATATGACATATGGGTAGGGAGTGATGATACCTGGAGTTATATATGACATATAGGTAGGGAGTGATGATACCTGGGGGTTAAATATGACATATGGATAGGGAGTGATGATTCCTGGGGGGGTTATATATGACATATGGATAGGGAGTGATGATACCTGGAGTTATATATGACATATAGGTAGGGAGTGATGATACCTGGGGGTTATATATGGCATATGGATAGGGAGTGATGATACCTGGGGGGGGTTATATATGACATATGGGTAGGGAGGGATGATACCTGGGGGTTATATATGACATATGGGTAGGGAGGGATGATACCTGGGGGTTATATATGACATATGGGTAGGGAGTGATGATACCTGGGGGGGGTTATATATGACATTTGGGTAGGGAGGGATAATACCTGGGGGTTATATATGACATATGGATAGGGAGTGATGATACCTGGAGTTATATATGACATATAGGAAGGGAGTGATGATACCTGGGGGTTATATATGACATATGGATAGGGAGTGATGATACCTGGGGGGGTTATATATGACATATGGATAGGGAGTGATGATACCTGGGGGGGTTATATATGACATATGGATAGGGAGTGATGATACCTGGAGATACCTTGGGTATATATGACATATGGGTAGGGAGGGATGATACCTGGGGGTTATATATGACATATGGGTAGGGAGGGATGATACCTGGGGGTTATATATGACATATGGGTAGGGAGCGATGATCTCTGTGGCCACAGGAGCCCAGATGAAGCCCAGTATTGGTGATAAGTGACGCCTGAATTGAGGGTCACAGGGGGAATGTCCAGAGATCCATCCATCGGCAGCTCCTGTGATCTCTGGGGTCCTCAGCACAACAGCCTACAGAAGTCTCATCACATGTCAATCAACACCTGGGGTCCTGCTGAGCCCTGCACCATAAACATCCAAAAGTATGTGACCCCCCCCCCCCCCCCGACCATCTGATCCATATGTGCTGCACAACATCTTACCCCACAATTATACATAACGATTTGCCCAGTGTGACCCCTACCCCCATATAATAACCCCTCTGAGATCAATGGCCTCAATGAGTACCCCCCTAATCTGTAATGCCTCCCCTCATCTATAAACACCCCCTTATGTCTATATACCCCCCTCCCAATAACCCTGTCACCTATGAATAGCTTCCTCCTCTATAAAATACCCCTACTCTGTAAATGTAAATACCCCCACAAATACCCCCTCTATAAATGACCCCTGCTCCTCTATAGACACCCCACTCATCTATGACCCCCTCCACTATAGAAACCCCACTTCTCTACAGACACCCCCTCCTCTGATCCTCTCCTCTACAGACACCCCAATCTTCTGATCCCCTCCTCTATAGATACCCCACTCATCTATGACCCCCTCCACTATAGAAACCCCACTTCTCTACAGACACCCCCTCCTTTACAGACGCCCCCTCATCTACATACACCCCCCTCCTCTGATCCCCTCCTTTACAGACACCCCCTCCTCTACAGACACCCCCTCCTCTACAGACGCCCCCTCCTCTACAGACACCCCACTCTTCTGATCCCCTCCTCTATAGATACCCTGCTCTTCAATAAGCCCCTCATCTATAGACACTCCAGTCCTCTATGACCCCCTCCTCTACAGATACCCTCTCCTCTATAGACACCCCCTCCTCTGATCCCCTCCTCTACAGACACCCCCTCCTCTACAGACGCCCCACTCTTCTGATCCCCTCCTCTATAGATACCCTGCTCCTCTATAGACACCCCCTCCTCTACATACACCCCTCTCCTCTACAGACATCCCACTCCTCTATGACCCCCTCCACTATAGACACCCTCTACTCTATAGATACCCTGCTCTTCAATGAGCCCCTCATCTATAGACACCCCACTCCTCTATGACCCCCTGCTCTATAGACACCCCGCTCCTCTATAGACACTCCGCTTCTCTATGACCCCCTGCTCTATAGACACCCCCCCCTCTATGACCCCCTCCTCTATAGACACTCTGCTTCTCTATGACCCCCTCCTCTATAGACACCCCCCTTCTCTATGACCCCCTGCTCTATAGACACTCTGCTTCTCTATGACCCCCTCCTCTATAGACACCCCCCTTCTCTATGACCCCCTGCTCTATAGACACTCTGCTTCTCTATGACCCCCTCCTCTATAGACACCCCCCTTCTCTATGACCCCCTGCTCTAAAGACACCCCCCTCCTCTATAGACACCCCCCTTCTCTAGACACCCCGCTCCTCTATGACCCCCTTCTCTACAGATACCCTCTCCTCTATACACACTCCGCATCTCTATGACCCGCTCTTCTTTGACCCCTTCTTCTATAGACACCCCCCTCCTCTATAGACACCCCCTCCTCTATAGACACCCCGCTCCTCTGTGACCCCCTCCTCTATAGACACCCCCCTCCTCTATAGACACCCCCCTCCTCTATAGACACCCCCCTCCTCTATAGACACCCCGCTCCTCTATAGACACCCCCCTCCTCTATAGACACCCCCTCCTCTATAGACACCCCGCTCCTCTATAGACACCCCCCTCCTCTATAGACACCCCGCTCCTCTGTGACCCCCTCCTCTATAGACACCCCGCTCCTCTATAGACACCCCTTCCTCTATAGACACCCCGCTCCTCTATAGACACCCCCCTCCTCTATAGACACCCCGCTCCTCTGTGACCCCCTCCTCTACAGACACCCCGCTCCTCTATAGACACCCCCCTCCTCTATAGACACCCCGCTCCTCTGTGACCCCCTCCTCTATAGACACCCCGCTCCTCTGTGACCCCCTCCTCTATAGACACCCCCTCCTCTACAGACACCCCGCTCCTCTATAGACACCCCCCTCCTCTGTGACCCCCTCCTCTATAGACACCCCCTCCTCTACAGACACCCCGCTCCTCTACAGACACCCCGCTCCTCTGTGACCCCCTCCTCTATAGACACCCCCTCCTCTACAGACACCCCGCTCCTCTACAGACACCCCGCTCCTCTATAGACAACCCGCTCCTCTATAGACACCCCCCTCCTCTATAGACACCCCGCTCCTCTGTGACCCCCTCCTCTATAGACACCCCGCTCCTCTGTGACCCCCTCCTCTATAGACACACCGCTCCTCTATAGACACCCCGCTCCTCTATAGACACCCCCCTCCTCTATAGACACCCCGCTCCTCTGTGACCCCCTCCTCTATAGACACCCCGCTCCTCTATAGACACCCCTCCTCTATAGACACCCCGCTCCTCTATAGACACCCCGCTCCTCTGTGACCCCCTCCTCTATAGACACCCCGCTCCTCTATAGACACCCCGCTCCTCTATAGACACCCCCTCCTCTATAGACACCCCGCTCCTCTGTGACCCCCTCCTCTACAGACACCCCCATACAGTCCCACTCTTCCATACACATCCCTGTTAGCGGCTGGTTACAGCAGTCGGCCCCCCACAGTATGGCGGAGGGGAGAGGGCCGGGGGCTGCGGCCGACGTCTCAATCACATGGAAATCTCTGCACTAAACCATAACAGTTGTTTTAACTTATGTCCAATGTGTCACTCAGGGAAATTGGGATCAGACGGTGTCAAAAAGATTCCGGAAAAGCCAAAAGTAGAGAAAAATCCGCTCCAGCCCCAGTCAATTATATCATCATGTGGCCAATTACTGCCGCAGCGCCAAACACCGCCACAACGCACCACTTTCTAGTGGTTTTGGCTGCAGATCATACAGAGGACTCTATGGGACCTGCCGGGGGGCAGCCATACCTGCCCCTCCCCCACCCCAATATGTGACATGAATATGTATTGTAAGGCGATATAATAATCCTGCGCCAAATAATATCATGACGTATAAGTGGCGCCCGTCACCTGCTAATCTGGTGACACAGCGGTGATTTTAGTAGACGATGGGCGACAGAGTTATCTATTTTAAACCTTTATTCTCATTTTATTACAGCTCACGTGTGCGGGAATATAATAACCCCCCCCCCCCAACAGTAGGCCTCATGTATGGTATCAAAACTATAGCAACCAATCACAGCGCAGCTTTCACTTTGCTATGGGCAACAGACAGCTTTGAACTCTGACCCGATAAATGTAAGCTGTGATGACAACAGCGTTGCTATGGATTTGCCGCTTGGCAACAGGTCTGTGAGCAGCCCCCAACATTATCATGATTATTGTTATAGCTTCATACATCATCACATAGCAAATAGTAGTCACAGACTAATGTAATGTGCTGATAGCGCCACCTGCTGCTCACAGAACATACGGCGTCTATGGCCAAGATGGTTTATTAACTTGTAGGAGATATTACACTGTAGAGAGGAGGCGCTGAGGCTCATGGGGCATACCTCCCAACTTTTTGGACAGCCAAATGAGACACTTGTGCTTCAGTCTAGGAATATTTTACAGACATTTCTATACTTATTAATTCAAGGATGCATTCACACCTACAGGATCTGCTGCAGATTGATGCAATCACTTATACAGGATCTGCTGCAGATTGATGCAATCACACATCCAGGATCTGCTTCAGATTGATGCAATCACATATACAGGATCTGCTGCAGATTGATGCAATCACACATCCAGGATCTGCTGCAGATTGATGCAATCACATATACAGGATCTGCTGCAGATTGATGCAATCACATATACAGGATCTGCTGCAGATTGATGCAATCACATATACAGGATCTGCTGCAGATTGATGCAGTCACACCTACAGGATCTGCTGCAGATTGATGCAGTCACACCTACAGGATCTGCTGCAGATTGATGCAATCACACCTACAGGATCTGCTGCAGATTGATGCAATCACATATACAGGATCTGCTGCAGATTGATGCAGTCACACCTACAGGATCTGCTGCAGATTGATGCAATCACACATCCAGGATCTGCTGCAGATTGATGCAATCACATATACAGGATCTGCTGCAGATTGATGCAGTCACACCTACAGGATCTGCTGCAGATTGATGCAATCACATATACAGGATCTGCTGCAGATTGATGCAGTCACACCTACAGGATCTGCTGCAGATTGATGCAATCACACCTACAGGATCTGCTGCAGATTGATGCAATCTCCATACGTTACTGGATGCTGCAAAAGCTTTTGACAGTGTGGAGTGGCCCTTCCTGTGGAGAACGTTGAGAACCTTTGGTTTTGGTGAAGTGTTCCTGGGGTGGATGGGGATAATATATCGTAATCCGAAGGCAAGAATTTTAGTGAATGGAGAGGTGTCTGAGTATTTTGAACTTGGAAGAGGGACAAGACAGGGGTGTCCTCTCTCCCCCTTGCTCTTTGCCCTAGCGATCGAGCCCTTAGCAAAGAGTGTAAAAAATAATGTGGAGATTGCAGGGTTTGGGGCGATGGGGAGAGAGGACAAAATTGCACTGTATGCCGATGATCTGTTGGTCTTCCTGGGGAACACACAGAAGGGTCTAGTGGAGGTAATGGGAGAGTTAACAAGATTTGGTTTATACTCGGGGTTAAAAATTAACTGGAGAAAATCTGTATTATTGCCACTGGACTCAGGAATGGAAGTAGACCCTCAATTAGAACTTCAAGTATTAGAGCCACAGGGGTCCTTCAAATATCTAGGAATAAAGATCGCGGCAGAACTAGGAAGATTTGAGGAATTAAATATTACACCTAAGATAGTGAGAATGAAACAACAAGCCCAAATATGGAACAACCTCCCATTGACGAGGGCCGACAAGATAGCACTCATTAAAATGATATGGCTCCCTCAGTTGAATTATGTTTTGGCCAGCGCACCAATTTGGCTCAATAAAGGAGTGTTTAGAAGGATTGAGTCTTTGCTTAATGAATTGTTCTGGAACAGGAAGCGTGTGCGCTTAAAGTTAAAATATTTAACATTGACAGAAGAAAAAGGGGGGCTTGCTATACCCGATTTCTTTAGGTACTATGTGGCTGCAGTCCTTTCTCGGATGGTAAAATGGAGGGAGGTTGACTTTATGGTACGATGGGTAAATGAACAGAGGCTCAAGGTACAATCTATATTTGAGTTGCTGGAAACGATGGTTAATGTTAAATACCCAAGGAATACAGTAAATAAGTTGCTAGTGAATGTGTGGTTGCATTTGAGGAAAAGTGAAGAAATTAGTGGAGCACTGGATTTTACACCTATGTTTGGTAATAGCCAATACCCGGCTCTGGAGGAGATACCAGATCCAGAGTATTGGACAACAAAGGGGTTGCATTATGTTAAACATTTTTTTAGAGGTGAAATAATGAGATCTTATGAGGAATTGTGTGAACGTGCAAATACTACAATATGTAAGCTAAGGTATTATCAGATGAGAAGTGTGATTAGGTCAATTAATGAAGGAGTGAATTGGGACACAGTTAGCTCAAGGGTTATTTTGTATATAACTGGGACGGATGGGAGCACGAAAGGGAAAATAGCAAAAATATTTAAATTATTAGGGGAAGTAAGAAGTAATAATATCACTATGATTTCACAGAAAAAATGGGAAAAAATAATAGGACCAAGACAAAATGAATTTTGGGAAGAAGTATATGTTAATGCATGTGACAATATCACAAATAAAAAGCATAAAATTACACAATTTTTTTATACACATAGATTGTACTATTCAGGCGGGGATATTAAAAAATGGACTAAGAATAGGGTAGTAGGGTGTATAAGGTGTGGAAGTGAAAATGTTGATTTAGAGCATCACTGGTGGACATGTCAAGAGCTAATTAAATTTTGGGATGATGTTTTTGATAATATGATAAATATTTATGAAATTAATATTGGTAACAAGTTTTTATGTGCAATATTGGGGGTATTGGAAGAAAAACAGCTCCCTAGGGTTAAAAAAGGTGTTCTGTATAAATTATTTCTTGCAGCCAGACTGGTGATAGTAAGGAATTGGGTCTCAACAAAAGCACCAACCAATAAAGAGTGGAAAGAGTTAGGAAGTACTATACTGAGATACGAATTGTGGCATAATAAAAACAAAAAATGGTATGCAAAGTTGAAGGAGCATGTGCAGCTATGGTAAAATTATTGGGTGATGCAGTAGTTAATACCTTGTGATGACGGGTAAATCCTTTTTTTTTTTTTTTTTTCCCTCGCCACCGACGGGGGGGGGGGGGGGGGGGTCACACTAGATTCTAGAATACAACATTGGCAGAGGGATGAGTCTGTACTGATCTGTTTCTTGTTTTGTTCAATAAAGTTTAGATAGTAATGTGCATGATCGGAGTCAAGTGGGGAATGGGGGACCTGCCTCCCCGGTGCTAAACTAGTAATCAGTAATGATATGGTATATTGTTCTTTCCTTTCTCTATTGTAGATAAGAGGGGAGGGGATTTCGTGGCATCCAGAAAGTTAAAGGATGGTGGAGTGGCGCCCCATTTATACTGTGACAATAAGAAAGAAAGTAATCATTTGTATGTGTATTATTATTATTTGTGTTTACTTTTATTTATGTGATTTCTCCATGGATACTTTAGTTATTCATTTATTTATTTACTTAGAACCAGAGATGTATGTCAAAAAATATCCTGATCCCTTCGGTGGGTCTAACTGATCATGATAAATGGTTGGGGAGGTCACTGGAGGGATTGGGAGAGGGGTAAGTGGCTTCATGAGAATGGGGTCACTGGCACTAGTATGAATGTGGAATTAAGAAAGTGGAGCTGGCTGGTCTGAACGTTCCCAGGTTGGGAGCAGAAGGATCATGGAGGACCACTTGGAAAATTCGTAGCATGGATGAGCTGGTTCTGTTTACTTTTGATTGGAAAAAAGCTGGAGATAATGGTAACAATGCCCATAAAACGGTGTGGTTGGGGTGTTGCTCTGCTGTCTGGAGCACGGGCTGGATGTCATGGAATCATAATTGAAACTCTTTTATACTGGGGAAGGATGGTGGAGGAGAGGGGTGCAAGTAGGTTAAATAAGTTTTGAGTGAGTTGTTGTTTTTGGCGCCGGTTTGGCAGGTTCTCTGATAAATTAAGTTAAAATCAATGGAGAAAAGTAGATCTCTCTTCTTGATTATGAATAGGTGTGTTAAGTTCTCTCAATGAATGAAACAGATCGGGTAAACAGTATTATGTCATTACTGTAAGAGATTATATTGTTATTGGTATCCTGATGTCTAATGTTGGTATTTTATATGTTTTTCTCGTAAATTTTGTATGGAAAAAATAATAAAATGATTAAATGAAAAAAAAAAAAAAAAACACATCCAGGATCTGCTTCAGATTGATGCAATCACATATACAGGATCTGCTGCAGATTGATGCAATCACATATACAGGATCTGCTGCAGATTGATGCAATCACATATACAGGATCTGCTGCAGATTGATGCAGTCACACCTACAGGATCTGCTGCAGATTGATGCAGTCACACCTACAGGATCTGCTGCAGATTGATGCAATCACACCTACAGGATCTGCTGCAGATTGATGCAATCACATATACAGGATCTGCTGCAGATTGATGCAGTCACACCTACAGGATCTGCTGCAGATTGATGCAATCACACATCCAGGATCTGCTGCAGATTGATGCAATCACATATACAGGATCTGCTGCAGATTGATGCAATCACACCTACAGGATCTGCTGCAGATTGATGCAATCACATATACAGGATCTGCTGCAGATTGATGCAGTCACACCTACAGGATCTGCTGCAGATTGATGCAATCACACCTACAGGATCTGCTGCAGATTGATGCAATCACATATACAGGATCTGCTGCAGATTGATGCAGTCACACCTACAGGATCTGCTGCAGATTGATGTAGTCACACCTACAGGATCTGCTGCAGATTGATGCAATCACATATACAGGATCTGCTGCAGATTGATGCAGTCACACCTACAGGATCTGCTGCAGATTGATGTAGTCACACCTACAGGATCTGCTGCAGATTGATGCAATCACATATACAGGATCTGCTGCAGATTGATGCAGTCACACCTACAGGATCTGCTGCAGATTGATGCAATCACACATCCAGGATCTGCTGCAGATTGATGCAATCACACATACAGGATCTGCTGCAGACTGATGCAATCACACCTACAGGATCTGCTGCAGATTGATGCAATCACTTATACAGTATCTGCTGCAGATTGATGCAATCACACATACAGGATCTGCTGCAGACTGATGCAATCACACATACAGGATCTGCTGCAGATTGATGCAATCACATATACAGGATCCTGTATCCTTGGGTCCCATTCACACATCAGTAACCCTGCCATGTACGGACCCGCAACAACGGACAGGATTACAAAACACCCACTGTCATTTAGGTGACATGGACCGTGCGATGGCTTTATTGTTTGTGTCATGGAACATGGCCCCAAAACAGATCCGAAACACCTACAGATGTGTGTATGGGGCCCAAGAAATCTGCATGTGTGACAGGGGCCATAATGTCACATGATTCATCTGGATCTAACAATTTTTAGGATCCAGCTTGCACCACTTGATGGAATTATCTGCCGCCATTTAATGGCAAATATTTGCTGTTATTTTAGAACAACGGCTGTTATATTGAAATAATGGCCGTTATTTACTGTTATATGGCGGCCATCCACTCAATTTCACCATTGTGTGAACAGATCCTTTCTTTGTTTTTAATCCACTCCTGGTTTTGGTTGCAATACTGACTGAAATATACGTAGTGTGAACGCAGCCTATATGTAAAAAAGTTACAGAAATATGTGTACACAGTGATTCCACCAGCAGAATAGTGAGTGCAGCTCTGGAGTATAATACAGGATGTAACATTTAATAACAAGTTATATTTATGTGACGTGTTATGGAGACACTCGTGTCACACATCCTCCTCATCCTAATCATCACCCATTCTCCTCAACCTCATCACCATCCATTCTCCTCATCATCCTCCTCCTATGATTTACCATCTGATTGTCTCAGGTTCGGGCCTGGCGTCCACTTTCCTGTCCTGGGGGCGTCAGGTCATGGTGGGGAGGGGGGTCTTGTGCGGCACATTTGCTGCTGTCACTTATCCCCCGGAGGACTGGACTCAGTGTTAATTGATTTTCAGGTAAATAATGTGAATTTATAGCCCCCCCACCATGTTGTCTGCAGCCTGACACGGGGAATTCAATTACAGCGACACAGGGGGGTCAGTGACTGAGACCCCAACAAAATGACTTCACCAGATGCTGAAATGTCATCCAGCCACACGCTGCAAGACAATCGACAATCCTAGGGGCCCGATGTATACACTGCACTGTGGTCTCCGGGGCCCCATGTATACACTGCACCGTTATCTCAGAGGCTCCATGTATACACTGCACTGTGGTCTTCGGGGCCCCATGTATACACTGCACTGTGGTCTCCGGGGCCCCATGTATACACTGCACCGTTATCTCAGAGGCTCCATGTATACACTGCACTTTGTTCACTTCAACAAAAATAACCAGGATCCGTCAACAGCTCCTATAACCAGTAATGGAGATAAAAACAAATCCACGCAACCCCCATGGTGACAAAATAGTCAGAGGGGTCCCCTGTTCCCGCTTCTCCCCTCCAGGTCAGAGTTTACATTGTTTAATAACTGGATCCTGGTGTTTGCTGTTGACAGATCCTGTTATTTCTGTAAGTGTTGGGCTCCATAGTTTGTCATCAAGATCCTTTGTGGGTTTCATCACCGAGGTCAACGGAGAATTGGAAACCCAATAAATCATTGAGGAAGCCGCGTGATGTAATAGACCTGGACTGATGATGTCACAGGCAGCACAATCCTGCAAACAGCTCCCCCTATCTCATCTTCTGTTACCTGTCAGTGAATGGAGTCGGATTCTCTATAACTGGCCGGAGGTTTCCAGAACTCGTCACATCCAAATTATGGAAATTAAAAGCAGAGATTTTCCAGTGCGGGGAGAGGAGTCATTCACCTGGCGTGAGATCAGAGACGGCTTCTACCTTATTTACATTCCTCCATCCGACTCTTGGATCCGACCTTCATTTATACAATTACTCTGATTGCTGCAATAAGTCTGATGTATCCGGAGGAGGGAAGGAGGGGGGCAATGGAGAACAACAAGGGGGTCACCTGAGGATGACGGGGGCTGGAAACTCATCATGTTCTGGTGACTGGAGGGCTGGGGCACAACTGGGAGCATCCTCTGCACACACAGGGGACACCCAGCTTTCCCAGGATACATCTAGAAGCCTCCTCTCACCCCATTATCTACCCTAGTGTCAAAATTGTGTAAATTACAAATCTCTGCCACTTTCTGGCACCAGTTGGTTTGAAAGAAAAAAAAATGGTGAACAACCCCTTTAAGCTCAGGTAAATCTGCTGGGCTCAGGTCTGGAATATACAGGGTCTGCACTGGTGTTAATGTAACCCCAGAGATTGGTCACATTGCTTTGTCCAGTTCTTCTGTGTCTCTATCATCGGTATTATCTATTATCATCGGTATTATCTATTATTGGTGCCCCGGCTGCCGGAGCTGTCTGCTTACCCCTCCCTGCCTCATATATACTCTCTCGGTTCCCTTCGGCCCTTGATCCTCTGCTATTTTGTCTACACAGCCCTTACCGGATAGCAGCAGACTCCACATTCAGTATCATCTCTAGCTGATGACCACCACCTATATACCTATCCCTATGACATCACCTCTATGCTACTACAGAACCCAAGTCACTGCCAGCTGTCTGTAACATCCTGTCATCTCAGTATCCGATACGGAATCTTTCAAAAATGGATCTGGCATTTCCTCCATCCACTAACCTACAAAGTCCTAATATATATATCCCAGCATGTGGCACTACAGTAACTCCTAGCCAGCAGGCCCAACATCCTGAGGTCATGTTAGACTCATATCCATGATAGAATAGGAAAAGAGACTGTACAGCCATGCCGAATAACTTGGTGCTTTATAAAGGAATAATTATTGCTCTTGTGGGGACATAAGGCCCCTGAAATCATGGCTGCAGCATTCCCAGGTTAGGCCACTAGATGGCAGCAGTGTAACAAACACAAAAAGCCGCATCTAAGTCTATAATAATAATAATAATTTTAAATATATATATATATATATATATATATATATATATATATGTATATGTTACACACCTGCGGCTTACTGAAGGAGTTGGTCAGAGAGCATCACCTATCTACAGGAAAGGTGATATATGATTGCTGGGGTCCTACTGCTGGGACCCCCACTGATCACAAGAATGGTGATCTACTATATAATGAAGAAGAGTTGGATACAGGACAGTGACTTAGAGCCAGTCCCTATACCATGGGCTCTAGGGGGGAGATTTATCAAACATGATGTAAAGTGAAAATGGCTCAGTTTCCCCTAGCAACCAATCAGATTCCACCTTTCATTCCTCACAGGCTCTTTGGAAAATGAAACATGGAATCTGATTGGTCACTAGGGGAAACTGAGCCAGTTTCACTTTACACCATGATTGATAAATCTCTCCCTAGGTGTCTGGTTGCTTCCTATGCGATGTCTGTAGAAAAACGCATCATATTGGTCCGTACAAGGGTCATTCCTATACTTCTCCTTAGATCTTCTATTTGTAATTTCTCGCACTCTCGTATAATCCTTATTTGAAATGTTGCCAAAACTGGACTTGTATTTTTTAAGATATGGCCGCACCGGAGATTTATAGAGGGTGAAATAAAACCTCCTCTAAAAGCCATGCCTGTCCCAAAGCAAACTCCTCGTCTTTTGCAGCAGCAGACTGGCATTGAGCATCGTCATTTACAATGTTTTTCTTTTTTTCATTTGTCAGAGAGCATATAATTCAGTGATCAGTATACTGGGATATAACCACATCCATGGATCCACATGGGGAGAGGCCTGGTTATCAGTGATAGACTAACTGGGGACAGAATTTTAGTGGAGAAACATGGCCGGTCAGATGGATCCAGATCTCTGTGGGGAAACATGGCCGGTCAGATGGATCCAGATCTCTGTGGGGAAACATGGCCGGTCAGATGGATCCAGATCTCTGTGGAGAAACATGGCCGGTCAGATGGATCCAGATCTCTGTGGGGAAACATGGCCGGTCAGATGGATCCAGATCTCTGTGGAGAAACATGGCCGGTCAGATGGATCCAGATCTCTGTGGAGAAACATGGCCAGTCAGATGGATCCAGATCTCTATGGGGAAACATGGCCGGTCAGATGGATCCAGATCTCTGTGGGGAAACATGGCCGGTCAGATGGATCCAGATCTCTGTGGGGAAACATGGCCGGTCAGATGGGTCTCGTTGGTGCCATGCTGATGAGGGTCAGGATTTGGCACAGGCAGGAAGCTATGAGCCCTCTTGCAATGTGTGAACAGGTCAGGCTGGATGCAGCAGTGTAATGGTGGGAGAAGGTAGATGGGGATGTTGTGTACAAGTCAGGCTGATATCCCTGCAGAACGTATAATAATTGTATAATCTGAGCAACAATGAAATGCTGAGGTTCTAAAGGTCAATGGAGAAATCCAACCAGCTACTAGATAGCGGCTGTAATAAAGTGACGGAAGGGACAGAGTCTAGAACCAGCAAGATCTGATGACAGCAAAGAAAAATCACACGTAAAGAAAACAGTTTATTAAAAGCGGCCAACAACAAGAGCGGGGGCTCCAGACGGTGAACTGGATGATGTGACGCAAATAAATATGGAGGCAGCAGCAGCACCCGGCCCATAGATGGCGGAGAAGAAGCCGACATGAGGAGGCTGCACCAACAGGAGCCAGACACCAATGGACAGAGATGAGCAAGTCACATGGTCACAACCCACACAGCCGAGCCGGAGCAGATCAGTCACAACCCGCACAGCCGAGCCGGAGCAGATCAGTCACAACCCACACAGCCGAGACAGAGCAGATCAGTCACAACCCACACAGCCGAGACAGAGCAGACCAGTCACAACCCGCACAGCCGAGCCAGAGCAGATCAGTCACAACCCGCACAGCCAAGCCGGAGCAGATCAGTCACACGGTCACAACCCGCACAGCAGAGCCGGAGCAGATCAGTCACAACCCACACAGCCAAGCCAGAGCAGATCAGTCACACGGTCACAACCCGCACAGCAGAGCCGGAGCAGATCAGTCACACGGTCACAACCGGCACAGCAGAGCCAAAGCTGATCAGTCACACATGGAACAGCAGTAAATGATCAGGCAATCACTCAGTACCGGGCCGACTACTCAGGAGCAGTGACCAAGGAAGAAAACAGAAACAGACCAGAATCAACCAGTACAAAGTGATTATAAGGAACAATTCAATTCGAGCCTCCAACCTCTCACAAACCACACTCACCAGAGCGGCCATGACGGATAACACCACTACAAGCGACATCACAGTGCGGCCCTGTCAGTCTCCGCTATAGTCACAGTTGTGTTCCTTAGTGTTCAGGCACATACATTTTCCACATAACCAGGGGGGGTAGAGGCTTAGATACAGTTTTTAATCAAATTGAGTGACATTTAAAATATTATTAGTTAAATGACTTAGATGGGGGAGAAGGTTCAGCCAACGATGAACGCTGCCCTCTGCTGTCTGTGAGCAGCAAAGTCCTGTGTATCATGTGATGGGATCCAGTAGGCGACCAGAGAAAAAGCATCTTGGATGGAGATTTAAGCAGAAGATGCATCCAGGTATGTAACATATATACAAGAGGATGGAGCAAACACACGGAGGGAGGCCACAGCTCCTACACCTGATCACGAAGACGTGCGAGTCTCTGCGACAGCTCATCCTGCAAGACACAGAACATTATATTATAACAAAGCAAATCATATACAAATAAGCTCCTTAAACAGCCAATATCAAATTACATCCAGAGCTGCACTGACTATTCTGCTGGTGAGGTCACTGTGTACATACATTACATTACTGATCCTGAGTTACATCCTGTATTATACTTCAGAGCTGCACTCACTATTCTGCTGGTGAGGTCACTGTGTACATACATTACATTACTGATTCTGTATTAAATCCTGTATTATACCCCAGAGCTGCGCTCATTATTCTGCTGGTGGGGTCACTGTGTAAGGTCATGGCCAAAAGTTTTGAGAATGATACAAATATAAATTTTTACAAAGTCTACTGCTTCAGTTTTTAAAATGGCAATCTGCATATACTCCAGAATGTTATACAGAGTGATCAGCTTAACAGCAATTACTTGCAAAGTCAATATTTGCCTTGAAAATGAACTTTATCCCCCAAAACACATTTCAACATCATTGCAGCCCGGCCTTAAAAGGAGCAGCTAACATCGTTTCAGTGATTGCTCCATTAACACAGGTGTGGGTGTTGATGAGGACAGGGCTGGAGATCAATCTTTCATGATTAAGTAATGGTCCTTTTACACGGAACGATTGATTGTTCGTTTTTGCAGGATAACGGTCGAATTCGAACGATAATCGTACGTGTAAACGCAGCGAACGATCAAACGACGAGAGAGAAATCGTTCATTTTGATCTTTCAACATGTTCTCAAACTAATAAAACTTAACCTTTAATATACATCTTAAAAAGGGGTACCTACAAGTAGAACCCATCCATCACAAAATATTAACTCAAACAAAAAAAAAAAGTTACCAAACCAATACAATACCTGGGCAACAAAATAACGGTAGTAAAAGGTAGGGGGCAGGGGGGTAGTGCACACTGCTCTCAAGATGTCGATGTCTCTCCCTGCCTTTTGGGGAACCCACCTCCTTAGCAGGGTGGCCCCAACCACGATGACAGTCCCTTAACTAGTATACGTGCCCAGGAAAAAACAACAAACCAGTGAGATATATACAGTGTAGGTGCTTAACCAAGAATATATACACATATCTAATACGTTCTTGCTGCATTAGTATGTGTATATATTCTTGGTTAAGCACCTACACTGTATATATCTCACTGGTTTGTTGTTTTTTCCTGGGCACGTATACTAGGTAAGGGACAGTCATCGTGGTTGGGGCCACCCTGCTAAGGAGGTGGGTTTCCCAAAAGGCAGGGAGAGACATCGACATCTTGAGAGCAGTGTGCACTACCCCCCTGCCCCCTACCTTTTACTACCGTTATTTTGTTGCCCAGGTATTGTATTGGTTTGGTAACTTTTTTTTTGTTTGAGTTAATATTTTGTGATGGATGGGTTCTACTTATAGGTACCCCTTTTTAAGATGTATATTAAAGGTTAAGTTTTATTAGGTCTACTGTGGTTTAAGTAGTCGGTGAATTCTGTATGAGAGTTACCGCAGGACCATACTCAATACTGGGATTACGGATCCTATATTTGTCCGTGAGCGTTTTTTTAACATGTTCTCAAATCATCGTTGATCATTCGCAAAAAATTTGCAAATCGTTCAGTGTAAACAGTCTTCCAGCGATTTCACCTATGTGTGAGATAGGCTTAAACGATCGCAAAATGATCGCATAGCGAATTTTCCGTACGATGTATCGTTCCGTCTAAACGCTGATCGTTATAAAAAAAACATTGTTCATTCAAAATCGTTAATCGTGCGATCGGGCGAATTATCGCTCCGTGTAAAAGTACCATAAAAATGAAACCACTGGACACTTTAAAAGCAGGCTGGTGCTTGGCATCATTGTTTCTCTTCTGTTAACCATGGTTATCTCTAAAGAAACACGTGCAGTCATCATTGCACTGCACAAAAATGGCCTAACAGGGAAGAGTAACGCAGCTAGAAAGATTGCACCTCAGTCAACAATCTATCGCATCATCAAGAACTTCAAGGAGAGAGGTTCCATTGTTGCCAAAAAGGCTCCAGGGCGCCCAAGAAAGACCAGCAAGCAAAGTGTTTCAGCTGCGGGTTTGGGCTACCAGCAGTGCAGAGCTTGCTCGGGAATGGCAGCAGGCAGGTGTGAGTGTATCTGCACTGTGCACTGTGAGGCGGAGACTCTTGGAGCAAGGCCTGGTCTCAAGGAGGGCAGCAAAGAAGCCACTTCTCTCCAGAAAAAACACAGGGAGTGGACTGCTGAGGACTGGGGGAAAGTCATTTTCTCTGCTGAATCCCCTTTCCGATTGTTTGGGACATCTGTAAAACAGCTTATTGGGAGAAGACGAGGTGAGCGCTACCACCAGTCTTGTCTCATGCCACCTGTAACCGGCATCCTGAAACCATTCATGTGTGGGGTTGCTTCTCAGCCAAGGGAATCGGCTCTCTCACAGTGTTGCCTAAAAACACAGCCATGAATAAAGAATGGTACCAGAATGTCCTCCGAGAGCAACTTCTCCCAGCCGCCCAAGAGCAGTTTGGCCACCAACAATGCCTTTTCCAGCATGATGGAGCTCCTCGCCATAAAGCAAAGGTGATAACTAAATGGCTCAGGGAACAAAACATAAGAGATTTTGGGTCCATGGCCTGGAAACTCCCCAGATCTTAATTCCATTGAGAACTTGTGGTCAATGATCAAGAGACGGGTGGACAAACAAATACCAACAAATTCTGACAAAATGCAAGCATTGATTGCGCAAGAATGGACGGCTATCAGTCAGGATTTGGTCCAGATATTGACTTGCTGCAGTAACTTATTCTAACGGTCAGTATAAGCTTCTGTTTCTCATAATATGATTGCAATTATATTATTGTATGTGATAAAAATATCTGACAAACACACAGAAAAACCAGAGGGCAGCAGATCATGTGAAAATATAATATTTGTGTCATTCTCAAAACTTTTGGCCATGACTATACATACATTACATTACTGATCCTGAGTTACATCCTGTATTGTACTTCAGAGCTGCACTCACTATTCTGCCGATGGGGTCACTGTGTACATACATTACTGATGCTGATCCTTGTATACACTTTACCTGTTCTGTAGAGGCGACGCTGGTTCCCACAGATCCGGTCTGCCCTTGAGGAAGCTCCATGTTCAAGTCAAGGCTGGAAAAGAATCAAGATACAAACACTGAGCAAGAAGTTGCGGTAATCTGCCAGAACAACTAAGGAGGTGAGAGAAAGGATGAGCAGACATAGAACACATATGATGTAAGGATGGGGTGGAGAAGCTTCGGCCCTCCAGCTGTTGCAGTACTACAATTCCCATCATGCCTGGACAGCCTTTGGCTAATGGGAATTATAGTTTTGCAGCAGCTGGAGGGCAGACTGTTCCCCATCCCTGATATCAGATCTCTGGAGCGATATAACAGCTGTGATGGTCACTCACCCGGCTTCATCCGCCATCTCTAGTAACAGATTGTCTACTTGATTCTGCAAAAGGAAAAAACAGAATCAGAACAGCTGCACGTTATAATGTACATTGATCACATGTCTCGGAATCGCAGAGTGATCCAGGATTTCAAGCAGGTACGTTCTATAGGGCGGCAATGGCTTCTGATTGGTTGGGGTATATAGGTACCTGCGGTGTGGTCAGCGTCGTGGTGTTGCTCATGGTGTCTTCCATCTGCTGCGTCTGGACATCCAGCGTCTCAAACTGGTGCTCAAATTTATCCATGAGAGCGGAGATCTGCGAAGGAGAATGCGCTCAGTGACCCGGAAGGAGGAGGTGGGCTGTCACCCTGTATACAGCACCTACCCCACCCCCCCCCCTTCCTCCCCCAACACACACACAAAACGCTCACCTTCTCCAGGTTCATGCTCTTCAATGTGGCGTCCATGGACTTCACCACGCCCGCCATCGACTTTGTCACCTGAAATATAAACGGGAGGAGGTGAAAACCCGAAACGGCATCAATATTAGTTCAGGAGATTATCGGAGAAATCCTATATATATTCTGAGCAGTGACCTATTAACCCTCCATGAACTGCTACCAACCTTGCCCATTGTGACGGCTGTCTGTACCCGCGCCGCCACCGCATCCACCCGGGCGCTCATCCGCAGGAAGTTGATGCCCTGGTTCTTCTGTCGGATGGCGTTCTCTGCGTGTATCCTGGCGATCTCTGTATTCCCCTTCTGTATGGCCTGGAGGGCGAGACGGTACACATCAGGTGTGGGCTATACACCACGAGGGCCGCGGCCCCTTCCTCCGATAGGTCTACCTTATACCGCTCCTCACCTTCTTGATTTTGGCCTTCTCCGTCTTCTCTTCCTTCTCGCATTTCTTGGCGTTTCGGTTCAGCTCTTTCGCTGCAAACTTTAGGTTAAACAAATGTTCTAATGGAACGGTTAAGGAAATAAACTAGAGATGACGTCACAGGCCGAGCAGCGGGTGACAACCGGAGAAGCAGTGACAGCTGGAGCTGCTGAGGGGGGAATCTGGGGGATGGATCATACTAAGAACATGTGATCCTACATAACCCAGCAGATCAGGGGCCCCGGCAGCACCAGAACACACACACACTATATCAGGAGATGTAAACAATCCGGCAGTGTAAGGGTTACCAGTCTATGACGTACCAAATCACAACAATCCCTGACACCAGATCACAGTGTCCCGCACTATTAATAACTGGATAACCCTGCTCTACTAGAGCCTGCAGCCAACCACACCCCGACTGACGGCTACATCACATGACCTCACATGAGGAAGAGTATGAACCTCGACCTGTGCCCTGACCGCAACCCACAATACTGTGTCAAACAATGTATACAGGACAGCAGCTACATTGTAACCAGAGGGAGTGTGATATACTGTATACAGGACAGCAGCTACAGTGTAACCAGAGGAGTGTGATATACTGTATACAGGAGAGCAGCTACAGTGTAACCAGAGAGAGTGTGATATACTGTATACAGGACAGCAGCTACATTGTAACCAGAGGAGATTGTGATATACTGTATACAGGAGAGCAGCTACAGTGTAACCAGAGGATGTGATATACTGTATACAGGAGAGCAGCTACAGTGTAACCCGAGGAGAGTGTGATATACTGCATACAGGAGAGCAGCTACAGTGTAACCAGAGGAGTGTGATATACTGTATACAGGAGAGCAGCTACAGTGTAACCAGAGGAGATTGTGATATACTGTATACAGGAGAGCAGCTACAGTGTAACCAGAGGAGATTGTGATATACTGTATACAGGAGAGCAGCTACAATGTAACCAGAGGGAGTGTGATATACTGTATACAGGAGAGCAGCTACAATGTAACCCGAGGAGAGTGTGATATACTGTATACAGGAGAGCAGCTACAATGTAACCAGAGGAGAGTGTGATATACTGTATACAGGAGAGCAGCTACAGTGTAACCAGAGGGAGTGTGATATACTGTATACAGGAGAGCAGCTACAGTGTAACCAGAGGAGATTGTGATATACTGTATACAGGAGAGCAGCTACAATGTAACCAGAGGAGAGTGTGATATACTGTATACAGGAGAGCAGCTACAGTGTAACCAGAGGAGTGTGATATACTGTATACAGGAGAGCAGCTACAGTGTAACCAGAGGAGAGTGTGATATACTGTATACAGGAGAGCAGTGTAACCCTGTGGATTCCTTCTTCACAGATCACTTACCGTATAACCTACCACTCCACCCGGTCCTGGCACAGATACAGACGGCTATGACGCTACAGCACCGTTAGGCTGGGTTCACAAACAGTATATTTCAGTCAGTATTTGGTCCTCATAGCAACCAAAACCAGGAGTGGATTGAAAACACAGAAAGGATCTGTTCACATAATGTTGAAATTGAGTGGATGGCCGTCATTTAATGGCAAATATTTGCTGTTATCTTAAAACAACGGCTGTTATATTGAAATAATGGCCGTTATTTACTGTTATATGGCGGCCATCCACTCAATTACAACATTATGTGAACAGATCCTTTCTGTGTTTTCAATCCACTCCTGGTTTTGGTTGCCATGAGGACCAAATACTGCCTGAAATATACGTAGTGTGAACCCAGCCTTACCCTGTAAATATCAGAGCTACACAAGCAGTGCCAGGTCACATGACAGGGTTACCTACAGGCAGACTTCCCCTTTAACCCCTTAATGAATCCTAATATTAGTTTCTGTGGTGCAGACGAATGAGCACTACATGGTGCCCCTGCCCCGTCACCGCAGGGTGCCGATGGTTACTATGGCAGCTGGCAGCCACGCCCCCCATCATGTGACAATCAGATTACTTATAACCATGGAGGAAACTTTAGAACAGATCACCCTAATCCCGTGCCGGTGATCCTCCTCCTCCATCTCTGATCCTGCAGAAGACGCAATGGGGGTCCTCCGGGGTAGAACAGATGTCACCCACCTGGGGGCAGGTATCTGCCCTGTCACATGATGCTGTGTGCTGCAATACACTACAAGGGCAGGGAGATCAGGAGGACGGGTATATAGTAGTCATGTGACCTCAGCAGAATGATGCACCGGCATGTAACAGATAACTGGGCGACAAAAGACACAAAGTAACAAGATGACCGGGGCAGATCCAAGGAGGGAAGGGGCAATAACCGGGGCAGATCCAAGGAGGGAAGGGGCAATAACCGGGGCAGATCCAAGGAGGGAAGGGGCAATAACCGGGGCAGATCCAAGGAGGGAAGGGGCAATAACCGGGGCAGATCCAAGGAGGGAAGGGGCAATAACCGGGGCAGATCCAAGGAGGGAAGGGGCAGAGATTGGGGCAGTTACAAGGACAGAGGGGGCAGTTAGCGGGGCAGATACTGGGACAGAGGGGGCAGATACTGGGACAGAGGGGGCAGATACTGGGACAGAGGGGGCAGATACTGGGACAGAGGGGGCAGATACTGGGACAGAGGGGGCAGATACTGGGACAGAGGGGGCAGATACTGGGACAGAGGGGGCAGATACTGGGACAGAGGGGGCAGATACTGGGACAGAGGGGGCAGATACTGGGACAGAGGGGGCAGATACTGGGACAGAGGGGGCAGATACAAGGACAGAGGGGGCAGATACAAGGACAGAGGGGGCAGTTACTGGGGCAGATACAAGGACAGAGGGGGCAGATACAAGGACAGAGGGGGCAGTTACTGGGGCAGATACAAGGACAGAGGGGGCAGTTACTGGGACAGAGGGGGCAGATACTGGGACAGAGGGGGCAGTTACTGGGACAGAGGGGGCAGTTACTGGGACAGAGGGGGCAGTTACTGGGACAGAGGGGGCAGTTACTGGGACAGAGGGGGCAGATACTGGGACAGAGGGGGCAGTTACTGGGACAGAGGGGGCAGATACTGGGACAGAGGGGGCAGATACTGGGACAGAGGGGGCAGATACTGGGACAGAGGGGGCAGTTACCGGGGCAGTTACAAGGACAGAGGGGGCAGTTACCGGGACAGTTACAAGGACAGAGGGGGCAGTTACCGGGGCAGATACAAGGACAGAGGGGGCAGTTACCGGGGCAGATACAAGGACAGAGGGGGCAGTTACCGGGACAGTTACAAGGACAGAGGGGGCAGTTACCGGGGCAGATACAAGGACAGAGGGGGCAGTTACCGGGGCAGATACAAGGACAGAGGGGGCAGTTACCGGGGCAGATACAAGGACAGAGGGGGCAGATACTGGGGCAGATACAAGGACAGAGGGGGCAGATACTGGGGCAGATACAAGGACAGAGGGGGCAGATACTGGGGCAGATATAAGGACGGAGGCAGCTGCGTACACCGCTATAACGCCGCACGTCTCACCGCTCGGGAAGGATACTCTCCATGTTGGACATGTCGCTTCCGTCTCTTCAGTCACCGGTGTCTCCCGGTTCCGTCTTCCAAGCTGTAAACTCTTCCGGGATCTTCCGGTTTGCTGGAGCTCTCCGCTTCCTGTTGTTACGTGACGTCAGCGGCCTCTCAGCCAGTAAGATTCAGCTCTGGGTATCGGGGGCGGGGTCTGTGAGATGGGTGTGGCGATGAGGAGTGATCTTTCTGTCACCGTCACAGTCTTATGACCATGAAGTCAGAATGGGCGGGGACAGGTGACGTAGGGGAGGCGCGTGCTGTCACTGAAGGAGTGAGGGGGCGGGTCCCGCTTGCTGTCAGTGAATGGAAACAGCATTCACAATCTCCCAACCCAGAGGCCGTGTGGGCATGCTGGGATGTGTAGTACAGCGACACCTGGAGAGCAGAGATAGAAACAATGAACATTCACTGACAACAAGAAAGAAGGCAGCGATGAGCTGCGACACAAAGTGATTACAGGAAGGAGGAGGCAATCTATTGCTCCCTGTTATCAGCCATTACTTAGTATAATAGCTGCCATTATCCCCGCTCAGTTATTACTCATCGGCTGCCGCTGAGGATGCTGGGAGATTGCTCATTCCATGGCTGAGGAGCCGGTCGTGATGGATACGGAGCCCGGGGTAAGCGGCCTGAGTCACCGGGATCCATTCACAGAATACGGAGAGATTCGTCATCAATTAATGGAAGAAAAAAAAAAAAAGAAAGTGAAATAAGGAGGAAAAACCCTGTGAGGCGGCAGCCGGCCGGCAGAGGGCGCCATCATACACCGGAGCGCTGTACACCGCCACATAACACATACAGGTCACTGGGCTGCAGGGTACAATACACCAATAGTATACAGCAGTGTACAGGAGTGTATATAGTGTACAGTAGTGTACAGGAGTGTATATAGTATACAGCAGTGTACAGGAGTGTATATAGTATACAGTAGTGTACAGGAGTGTATATAGTATACAGCAGTGTATATAGTGTACAGGAGTGTATATAGTATACAGTAGTGTACAGTAGTGTATATAGTGTACAGGAGTGTATATAGTATACAGTAGTGTACAGTAGTGTATATAGTGTACAGGAGTGTATATAGTATACAGGAGTGTACAGGAATGTATATAGTATACAGGAGTGTATATAGTGTACAGTAGTGTATATAGTATACAGTAGTGTACAGGAGTGTATATAGTGTACAGTAGTGTATATAGTATACAGCAGTGTACAGGAGTGTATATAGTATACAGGAGTGTATATAGTGTACAGTAGTGTATATAGTATACAGCAGTGTACAGGAGTGTATATAGTATACAGCAGTGTACAGGAGTGTATATAGTGTACAGTAGTGTATATAGTATACAGCAGTGTACAGGAGTGTATATAGTATACAGCAGTGTACAGGAGTGTATATAGTATACAGCAGTGTACAGGAGTGTATATAGTGTACAGGAGTGTATATAGTATACAGCAGTGTACAGGAGTGTATATAGTATACAGCAGTGTACAGGAGTGTATATAGTGTACAGGAGTGTATATAGTATACAGCAGTGTACAGGTATATGTATATGGTATACAGCAGTGTACAGGAATGTATATAGTATACAGTAGTGTACAGGAGTGTATATAGTATACAGCAGTGTACAGGTGTATGTATATGGTATACAGTAGTGTACAGGAGTGTATATAGTATACAGCAGTGTACAGGAGTGTATATAGTATACAGTAGTGTACAGGAGTATATATAGTATACAGCAGTGTACAGGTGTGTGTATATAGTATACAGGAGTGTACAGGTGTGTATATAGTATACAGCAGTGTACAGGTGTGTGTATATAGTATACAGGAGTGTACAGGTGTATGTATATGGTATACAGCAGTGTACAGGAGTGTATATAGTATACAGTAGTGTACAGGAGTGTATACAGTATACAGCAGTGTACAGGTGTGTATATAGTATACAGCAGTGTACAGGTGTGTGTATATAGTATACAGGAGTGTATATAGTATACAGTAGTGTACAGGAATGTATATAGTATACCGCAGTGTACAGGTGTGTGTATATAGTATACAGTAGTGTACAGGAGTGTATATAGTATACAGTAGTGTACAGGTGTGTGTGTATATAGTATACAGCAGTGTACAGGTGTGTATATAGTATACAGCAGTGTACAGGTGTGTGTATATAGTATACCGCAGTGTACAGGTGTGTATATAGTATACAGCAGTGTACAGGTGTGTGTGTGTGTGTATATATTATACAGCAGTGTACAGGTGTGTGTGTATAGTATACAGCAGTGTACAGGTGTGTGTATATAGTATACAGCAGTGTACAGGTGTGTGTATATAGTATACAGCAGTGTACAGGAGTGTATATAGTATACAGTAGTGTACAGGAGTGTATATAGTATACAGCAGTGTACAGGTGTATGTATATAGTATACAGCAGTGTACAGATGTGTGTATATAGTATACAGCAGTGTACAGGTGTATGTATATAGTATACAGCAGTGTACAGGTGTATGTATATAGTATACAGCAGTGTACAGGTGTGTGTGTGTATATAGTATACAGCAGTGTACAGGTGTGTGTGTATATAGTATACAGCAGTGTACAGGAGTGTATATAGTATACAGCAGTGTACAGATGAGTGTATATAGTATACAGTAGTGTACAGGAGTGTATATAGTATACAGCAGTGTACAGGTGTGTGTATATAGTATACAGGAGTGTATATAGTATACAGTAGTGTACAGGAGTGTATATAGTATACCGCAGTGTACAGGTGTGTGTATATAGTATACAGCAGTGTACAGGTGTGTGTGTATATAGTATACAGCAGTGTACAGGTGTGTGTATATAGTATACAGCAGTGTACAGGAGTGTATATAGTATACAGCAGTGTACAGGTGTGTGTATATAGTATACAGCAGTGTACAGGTGTATGTATATAGTATACAGCAGTGTACAGGTGTGTATATAGTATACAGCAGTGTACAGGTGTGTGTGTATATAGTATACAGCAGTGTACAGGTGTGTGTATATAGTATACAGCAGTGTACAGGAGTGTATATAGTATACAGCAGTGTACAGGTGTGTGTATATAGTATACCGCAGTGTACAGGTGTGTATATAGTATACAACAGTGTACAGGTGTGTATATAGTATACAGCAGTGTACAGGAGTGTATATAGTATACAGCAGTGTACAGGTGTGTGTATATAGTATACAGCAGTGTACAGGTGTGTGTGTATAGTATACAGCAGTGTACGGGTGTGTGTATATATAGTATACAGCAGTGTACGGGTGTGTGTATAAAGTATACAGCAGTGTACAGGAGTGTATATAGAATACAGCAGTGTACAGGAGTGTATATAGTATACAGCAGTGTACAGATGTGTGTATATAGTATGCAGGAGTGTATAGAGTATACAGCAGTGTACAGGTGTGTGTGTATAGTATACAGCAGTGTACAGGTGTATGTATATATAATATACAGCAGTGTACAGGAGTGTATATAGTATACAGCAGTGTACAGGTGTGTGTATATAGTATACAGCAGTGTATAGGTGTATGTATATGGTATACAGTAGTGTACAGGAGTGTATATAGTATACAGCAGTGTACAGGAGTGTATATAGTATACAGCAGTGTACAGGAGTGTATATAGTATACCGCAGTGTACAGGTGTGTGTATATAGTATACAGCAGTGTACAGGAGTGTATATAGTATACAGCAGTGTACAGGTGTGTGTATATAGTATACAGCAGTGTACGGGTGTGTGTATATAGTATACAGCAGTGTACAGGTGTGTGTGTATATAGTATACAGCAGTGTACAGGTGTGTGTATATAGTATACAGCAGTGTACAGGAGTGTATATAGTATACAGCAGTGTACAGGTGTGTGTATATAGTATACAGCAGTGTACAGGTGTGTGTGTATATAGTATACAGCAGTGTACAGGTGTGTGTATATAGTATACAGCAGTGTACAGGAGTGTATATAGTATACAGCAGTGTACAGGTGTGTGTATATAGTATACCGCAGTGTACAGGTGTGTATATAGTATACAGCAGTGTACAGGTGTGTATATAGTATACAGCAGTGTACAGGAGTGTATATAGTATACAGCAGTGTACAGGTGTGTGTATATAGTATACAGCAGTGTACGGGTGTGTGTATATATAGTATACAGCAGTGTACAGGTGTGTGTATAAAGTATACAGCAGTGTACAGGAGTGTATATAGAATACAGCAGTGTACAGGAGTGTATATAGTATACAGCAGTGTACAGATGTGTGTATATAGTATGCAGGAGTGTATAGAGTATACAGCAGTGTACAGGTGTGTGTGTATAGTATACAGCAGTGTACAGGTGTATGTATATATAATATACAGCAGTGTACAGGAGTGTATATAGTATACAGCAGTGTACAGGTGTGTGTGTATATAGTATACAGCAGTGTACAGGTGTGTGTATATAGTATACAGCAGTGTACAGGAGTGTATATAGTATACAGTAGTGTACAGGTGTATGTATATGGTATACAGTAGTGTACAGGAGTGTATATAGTATACAGCAGTGTACAGGAGTGTATATAGTATACAGCAGTGTACAGGTGTGTATATAGTATACAGCAGTGTACAGGAGTGTATATAGTATACAGCAGTGTACAGATGAGTGTATATAGTATACAGTAGTGTACAGGAGTGTATATAGTATACAGCAGTGTACAGGTGTGTGTATATAGTATACAGGAGTGTATATAGTATACAGTAGTGTACAGGAGTGTATATAGTATACAGTAGTGTACAGGAGTGTATATAGTATACAGCAGTGTACAGGTGTGTGTATATAGTATACAGCAGTGTACAGGTGTGTGTGTATATAGTATACAGCAGTGTACAGGTGTGTGTATATAGTATACAGCAGTGTACAGGAGTGTATATAGTATACAGCAGTGTACAGGTGTGTGTATATAGTATACCGCAGTGTACAGGTGTGTATATAGTATACAGCAGTGTACAGGTGTGTATATAGTATACAGCAGTGTACAGGAGTGTATATAGTATACAGTAGTGTACAGGTGTGTGTATATAGTATACAGCAGTGTACAGGTGTGTATATAGTATACAGCAGTGTACAGGTGTGTATATAGTATACAGTAGTGTACAGGAGTGTATATAGTATACAGTAGTGTACAGGAGTGTATATAGTATACAGCAGTGTACAGGTGTGTATATAGTATACAGCAGTGTACAGGAGTGTATATAGTATACAGCAGTGTACAGGTGTGTGTATATAGTATACAGCAGTGTACGGGTGTGTGTATATAGTATACAGCAGTGTACAGGTGTGTGTATATAGTATACAGCAGTGTACGGGTGTGTGTATATATAGTATACAGCAGTGTACAGGTGTGTATATAGTATACAGCAGTGTACAGGTGTGTGTATAAAGTATACAGCAGTGTACAGGAGTGTATATAGAATACAGCAGTGTACAGGAGTGTATATAGTATACAGCAGTGTACAGATGTGTGTATATAGTATGCAGGAGTGTATAGAGTATACAGCAGTGTACAGGTGTGTGTGTATAGTATACAGCAGTGTACAGGTGTGTGTGTATATAGTATACAGCAGTGTACAGGTGTATGTATATAGTATACAGCAGTGTACAGGTGTGTATATATAATATACAGCAGTGTACAGGAGTGTATATAGTATACAGCAGTGTACAGGTGTGTGTATATAGTATACAGCAGTGTACAGGTGTGTGTATATAGTATACAGCAGTGTACAGGAGTGTATATAGTATACAGCAGTGTACAGGAGTGTATATAGTATACAGCAGTGTACAGGTGTGTGTGTATATAGTATACAGCAGTGTACAGGTGTGTGTATATAGTATACAGCAGTGTACAGGAGTGTATATAGTATACAGTAGTGTACAGGTGTGTGTGTATATAGTATACAGCAGTGTACAGGTGTGTATATAGTATACAGCAGTGTACAGGTGTGTGTATAGTATACAGCAGTGTACAGGAGTGTATATAGTATACAGCAGTGTACAGATGAGTGTATATAGTATACAGTAGTGTACAGGAGTGTATATAGTATACAGCAGTGTACAGGTGTGTATATATAGTATACAGCAGTGTACAGGTGTGTGTGTGTGTGTGTATATAGTATACAGTAGTGTACAGGTGTGTGTGTATATAGTATACAGCAGTGTACAGGTGTGTATATAGTATACAGTAGTGTACAGGAGTGTATATAGTATACAGCAGTGTACAGGTGTGTATATAGTATACAGTAGTGTACAGGTGTGTGTGTATATAGTATACAGCAGTGTACAGGTGTGTATATAGTATACAGCAGTGTACAGGTGTGTGTATAGTATACAGCAGTGTACAGGTGTGTATATAGTATACAGCAGTGTACAGGTGTGTGTATAGTATACAGCAGTGTACAGGTGTGTATATAGTATACAGCAGTGTACAGGTGTGTATATAGTATACAGCAGTGTACAGGTGTGTATATAGTATACAGCAGTGTACAGGTGTATATATATGATATACAGCAGTGTACAGGAGTGTATATAGTATACAGCAGTGTACAGGAGTTTGTATAGTGTACAGGAGTGTATATAGTATACAGCAGTGTACAGGAGTTTGTATAGTGTACAGGTGTGTGTATATAGTATACAGCAGTGTACAGGTGTGTATATATAGTATACAGCAGTGTACAGGTGTGTGTGTGTGTGTATATAGTATACAGCAGTGTACAGGTGTGTGTATATAGTATACAGCAGTGTACAGGAGTGTATATAGTATACAGCAGTGTACAGGTGTGTATATAGTATACAGCAGTGTACAGGTGTGTATATAGTATACAGCAGTGTACAGGTGTGTATATAGTATACAGCAGTGTACAGGTGTGTGTATATAGTATACAGCCGTGTACAGGAGTGTATATAGTATACAGCAGTGTACAGGAGTGTATATAGTATACAGCTGTGTACAGGTGTGTGTATATAGTATACAGCAGTGTACAGGTGTGTATATAGTATACAGCAGTGTACAGGAGTGTATATAGCATACAGCAGTGTACAGGAGTGTATATAGTATACAGCAGTGTACAGGTGTGTATATAGTATACAGGAGTGTACAGGAGTGTATATAGTATACAGCAGTGTACAGGTGTGTATATAGTATACAGCATTGTACAGGTGTGTGTATATAGTATACAGCAGTGTACAGGTGTGTGTATATAGTATACAGCAGTGTACGGCTGGGTTCACACTATGTATATTTCAGTCAGTATTTGGTCCTCATAGCAACCAAAACCAGGAGTGGATTAAAAACACAGAAAGGCTCTGTCCAATGTTGTAATTGAGTGGATGGCCGTCATATAACGGTAAATAACGGCCATTATTTCAATATAACAGCCGTTGTTTAACCCCTTAAGGACAGAGCCTGAAATGGCCTTAATGACAGAGACAAATTTTATGAATTTGACCAGTGTCACTTTATTCCTTAATAACTTCGGGATGCTTTTACCTATCCGGCTGATTCTGAGATTGTTTTCTCGTCACATATTGTACTTCACATTTCTGGTAAATTGGAGTCGATACTCATAACGAATCTTTATGAAAAACACCAAAATAACGTGAAAAATTGTGAAAAAATGCATTTTTCCAACTTTGAAACCTTCCTGCTTATACAGAAAATGGTTATACCACATAAATTATATATTAAATAGCATTAGCAACATGTCTACTTTATGTTGGCGGCATTTATTAAACGATCTTTCATTTTTTTTAGACGATAGGAAGCTTAAATCATTAGCAGCAATTTTCCAAATTTTCTGTAAAATTTCAAAATCAGATATTTTCAGGGACCTGTTCAGGTTGACCCAAGTGTATTTGAGGGGCCTGTATGTTAGAAAGCCCCACAAAGCACCCCATTTCAGAAACTGCACCCCCAAACTCTGCAAAAGCATATCCAGAAAGTGTTTTAACCCTTTAGGGGAGTCACAGAAATAAAAGCTAAGTGTGTAAGAAATTTGAAAATTTTTATTTTCTGTGCAGAGATTTTATTGTAATCCAATATCTTTCATAATGATAAACCTATTACCAGAGAAATGCACCCCAATAATTATTGCCCCGTTTCTGCACAAGCCTCAGATATAAAGGAGCGCCGAGTGAATTTCAACGCCTCTGTTATATTTGGTCATTTCTGACCGTACCACTTCAGGTTGGCAGAGGCTCTGGGGTGCCAAAACATAAAAAATACCCCTAAAGGGACACCATTTAGAAAACTACACCCCTCAAGGAATGTAACAAGGGGTGCGGTGAGCATCTGGACCCCACAGGTGCTTCACAGATTTTCAGAACATTGTGGTGTAAAAAAGGAAAAATTCTATTTTTTACACTAAAATGTTGTTCTAGCCTTCATTTTTCATTTTTACAAGGGGATAAAAGAAAAAAAAAAAACACCAAACGTGTAGTGCAGTTTCTCCGGAGTACGGAAATACCCCACATGTGGACATAAAGTGCCAAGCGGGCGCAGGACGAGCCTCCAAAGGGAAGGAGCGCCAATTGTCCTTTGCAAGCTGGATTTTACTGGAATGGATTTCAAGGGTCATGTCGCATTTACAGACCCCTCGTGCTGCCAAGACACTGGAAACCCCCCACAAGTGACCCCATTTTGGAAACGACACCCCTCAAGGAATCTAACAAGGGGTGCAGTGAGCATATGGACCCCACTGGTGACGGGCACAAATGTAGAACAATGTGACGTGAAAGGGAAAATTTTCATTTTTTCACTTTCTCGGCACAAATGTGCCTGTCATCAAGGGGTCCATATCCTCACTGCACCCCTTGATAGATTCCTTGAGGGGTGCAGTTTCCAGAATGGGGTCACTTGTGGGGGGTTTCCACTGTCTTGGCAGCACGAGGGCTCTGTAAATGCGACATGGCGTTCATCATCCATTCTGGCCAAATCCAGCCTCCAAAATCCAAATGGCGCTCCTTCCCTTCGGAGGCTTGCCCTGCGCCCACATGGCGTTTTATGTCCACATGTGGGGTATTTACGGACTCAGGGGGAAATTGCTCTACACATATTGTGTGTTTTTTTCTCTTTTAACCCCTTGTGAAAATGAAAAATTTAAGGCTAAACCAACATTATAGTGTAAAAAATGTAATATTTAATTTTCACGCCATATTGTTCCACATTTGTGCCCGTCACCAGTGGGGTCCATATGCTCACTACACCCCTTGTTACATTCCCTGAGGGGTGTAGTTTCCATAATGGAGTCAATTGTGGGGGGTTCAACTGTCTTGGCAACACAGAGGCCTTTTAAATGCAACATGGCCCCTCGAAATCCATTCCAGCCAAATCCAGCCTTCAAAAACCAAATGGCGCTCCTTCCCTTTGGAGGCTTACCCTGCACCCGCATGGCGCTTTATGTCCACATGTCGGGTATTTCCATACTCAGGGGAAATTGCGCTACACATTTAGTGTTTTTTTTTTATCTTTTAACCCCTTGTGAAAATGAAAAAATCAAGACAAGATCAATGATTTAGTGTAAAAATTAAACATTTTTTACACTAAATGTTGGTCTAGCCTTGATTTTTTTTCCTTTTCCACAAGGGGTTAAAAAAGAAAGTGAACACAAAACGTGTAGGGTAATTTCCCCTGAGTACGAAAATACCCCACATGTGGACATAATGTGCCATATGGGCACAGGGCAAGTCACCAAAGGGACAGAGCGCCATTTAGAGGCTGGAATGGAGGATGGAGGCCATGTCGCAATTACAAAGCTCCTGTGCTGCCAGGTCAGTAGAAACCCCTGACAAGTGACCCCATTCTGGAAACTACACCCCATAAGGAATCCAACAAGGGGTGCAGTGAGCATATGGACCCCACTGGTGATGGGCACTTACGTAGAACATGTGCCGAGAAAATAAAAAATACCATTTTTTTCATTTTCACGTCCCAAATATGGCCGTCACCAGGGGGCCATATCCCCGCTGCCCCCCTTGTTAGATTCCTTATGGGGTGTAGTTTCCAGAATGGGGTCACTTGTCGGGGGTTTCTACTGTCCTGGCCGCACAGAGGCTTTGTAATTGCATCATGGCATCCTCTAATGGGAATGGCGGCCATACCTACTTAGCTGGGGAAAAGGGACAATTCTAATTTATTTGGGGTATTAGGCCAATTATTAGTTTATAAGGTTGGAAATGACAGGTGTCCATCAAACTCAACCTGTGTTGATCCAGAGGAAGGCAAAAAACCCTTGTAAGGCAGACGACAGTAGCCTCATCACAGGGGAAAAATTCCTTCCCGACTCCATAATGGCGATCAGAATAATCCCTGGATCAACGTGACCCCTGAAATAGGAATAAGGGACAGAATTTAGATAATGTAGAACCCCAGTGACGTGTGGTGCGCCTTGGAGCGATCCAGTATGCAGAGGCCGGGGGGATCAGGACAGGTGTCACACGGGAAAATGGCGTCCTTCCTGATCCCCCTGTTACCCCACACTCTGCACTTCTTCTGGGGTCTCCTGTTATCCAGTGTGGGGGACGTCACCTGGAAAATTTTGTCCTGGTGCGATACGGGGTCCTTCATATCCAGAAGCGCTGGGGCCGCTATATGGCTACTAAATATTAGGGCGCTATTACTACTTCTGATATTTTTGGATTGTGCCGCAAGCTACAGGGCAGCGAGGGACCGGAAGAGGGGGTGCTGGTATAAAAGTTATCCCCGTACAGGTGGTGACCTTTATACAGCAGTGGGAAGATCAGTTCCTGGACGATCTCCCCACTAACTCCGAGGATGGGGGGGGGAGGGGGCATCTGGGGGCAGGATTCGGGTGTCCCTTCCTTCATACACTGTAATGGTACATGTACACTGCGGAATGGCGAAGGATAACCCTTTGTGCATTCCGCAGCTGGCACCCGCCGGCGGACTGATGCAGGCGTGCGTCTCCGCTCATGTCACACTCCATTCTATGCACGGGCGGATTCCGCCCTCTGTCCAAAGAATGAACGTGTTCATTCTGTGGACGGACAACGGAATCCGCCCGTGCATAGAATAGAGTCTATGACACGGGCGGAGACGCGCGCCTGCATCAGTCCGCCGGCGGGTGCCAGCTGCGGAATGCACAAAGGGTTATCCTTCGCCATTCCGCAGTGTGCACGTACCCTATATAAATCTGTAAGTGTACCCTGAGGTACTCTCACAGAGTTTGTAGAATTTCACGCCATACCGTGATCTCTTATTGGGACGGTACTGGCGGAAAAGACGTGTCTGGGGGGCAGTGTACGCTACGCTACCCCCAGACATGTCACTGGATGATGAGGAGGATGAGGATGAATGGAGGAAAGAAGGATCCCCCCATTCATTCTCACTGGCTGTTTCGGTGTTGGAGGCAATAATAGCATATGCGTCCGACGCCGAAAACACCCTGGGGGCCATCTTTATACGGGGACTAGTATATGGGGTATGTAAATGTTTGTTGTAAAACTTTATTCCATGTAGTGTAGTGTAATGTAGTGTTTTTTAAGTTTTTTTGACAGTAAGAAAATAATATCCCTACGCCAAGAAAGGAGCTGCTGATAAATGCCGCAGTTACGTGCGGCACTTATCAGCAGACAGTGGCGGTAGGATATAGGGGGGAAAAACGCTCCTACGCCAAAAAGGAGGAGTTGCTGATCAGTGGCGCACTTACGTGCGATGCTGATCAGTACTCAGCGGCGTTAGGGCGCAAAAAAAGTAAAAAAAAAAAAAATTGGGGTAAAAAAAAAATTAAAAATCTTTTTAACCCAAAGCAACTGATCAGTGAATGATATTCACTGATCAGCCGCTAGGGGGCAGTAGAGCGACGCTGCCGGAGATTACCGAGGCCCGCCGAAAACGAAGACCCGAGTGGACGCTGGACGAACGAACCCGGAAGCGACGCGAAGACGGCGCGGACCGCAGATCTTCGCTCCGGACGGCCAGATCAGGTGAGTATGGTACACCTGCACCACACACACCTGTTCTGCACCTCTCAGCTACCTAGCTGGGGGGTGCAGAACTCGGCAATACTGTTTTTTACAGTATGATCGCCGTGATGGGCCGGCCGGTACTGGCCGGCCTATCACGGCGATCGTGGGGGTGGCATCGGCGCCATCTTTGGTGGGGACACTAATGGCGATTGGTGCTATCTCGGACAGCACCAATCGCCATTGCTTTCCGGGCCACCGGGTCACTGATGACCCGGAAAGCTGTTTTCAGCTGCTATATGCTGATCTGTATTGATCAGCATATAGCAGCGATCGTCGGCACGGGAGGGGTTAATCACCCCCCGTGCCGACGAGCAGAGATGGCCTGCTATACATTATAGCAGGCCATCTTCCCCGACCGCTGTGTGTGAACACACAGCGATCGGGGAAACATCGGGCGTACCTATACGCCCGTTTGCGTTAAAGCCCACCCTGCGGGGGCGTATAGGTACGCCCGATGTCGTTAAGGGGTTAAAAATAACAGCAAATATTTGCCATTAAATGGCGGCCATCCACTCAATTACAACATTGTGTGAACAGATCCTTTCTGTGTTTTCAATCCACTCCTGGTTTTGGTTGCTATACAGCCTCAAACATACAGCCTCAAATATACGTAGTGTGAACATAGCCTACAGGTGTATGTATATAGTATACAGCAGTGTACAGGTGTATGTATATAGTATACAGCCGTGTACAGGTGTGTATATGGTATACAGCAGTGTACAGGAGTGTATATAGTATACAGCAGTGTACAGGTGTATGTATATAGTATACAGCAGTGTACAGGTGTATGTATATAGTATACAGCAGTGTACAGGTCTATATATGTAGTATACAGCAGTGTACAGGCATGTGTATAGTCAGGGGCGTAGCTAATGACTCCTGGGCCCTGGTGCGAGAGGTCAACTTGGGCCCCCCCCCTTCCTCGACCAAGTGATGCTATTGGTATATGTGTGTATATATATATATATATATATATATATATATATATATACACCAAGACAGATATTACGAATAACGATCTTAAGATAGGAAGAGAAAATATCACCACACATATTACCGCCATATTGTTACTGACCAAATCCTGTATACTAAGACCAATAAAACATAGTACCAGATAGCAAGTAACAAATAATTCCACCACATACTGACTAACACCACCACTGCTACTGACTAACACCACCGCATACTGACTAACACCACCACATACTGACTAACACCACCACATACTGACTAACACCACCACATACTGACTAACACCAACGCTGCTACTAACACCACCACCTACTAACACCACCGCTGCTACTGAATAACATCCACTGTACACGTATCACCGCATCCAGTCATATAGAGGTGGACGCAGCTCCACACAGGCTCTAGACACCATATACATTACAGTGCAGTTACATCAGGTGACTCACAGGGGACGTCTTCTCTGATCGGAGTTCTTCCCTCTTCATCTTCTTCTCCATCTGCTCTCGACCATTACGAGAACTTCTCCGAGCCACGAATCCACAGAATCTGCCAGACAGACATATTAGGCTCCACACTCTGACACCATCGTAATCTCTCTACAAACTGCACATTTGTATTGGCCTCATTTAGTGGGTAACCCTGACACTATGTGACCTCCTTATAGTGTATGCCCTATATGTAGCCTCCTTATAGATGGTCCCCACTCTGTGTATCCCCCTTATAGTATATGCCTCCTACTATGTAGCCTCCTTATAGATGCCCCCTCTGTGTATCCCCCCTTATAGTATATGCCTCCTACTATGTAGCCTCCTTATAGATGCCCCCTCTGTATATCCCCTCTTATAGAAAGCCCCCTCTCCCCCTATGTTGCCCCCCTTATAGATGCCCCCCCCTTATAGATGGTCCCTTCCCCCCCTTATATATTGCCCCCTTATAGATAGCCCCCTCTCCCACCCTCCTATAGATGGCCCCCTCTCCTATAGATGGCCCCTTCCCCCCTTATAGATGGCCCCCTCTGCTATAGATGGCCCCTTCCCCCCCTTATAGATGGCCCACTCTCCCCTCTCCTTATATAGATGGTCCCCTCTCCCCCCCCCTTATAGATGGTCCTCTCTCCCCCCCCCTTATAGATGGTCCCCCTCCCTTATAGATGGTCCCCCTCTCCCCCCCCCTTATAGATGGTCCCCCTCTTCCCCCCCTTATAGATGGTCCCCTCCCCCCTTATAGATGGTCCCCCTCTTCCCCCTCCTTTATAAATGGCCCCTTCCCTCCTATAGATGGTCCCCTCTCCCCACCCTTATAGATGGTCCTCTCTCCCCCCCCCCCCTTATAGATGGTCCCCCTCCCTTATAGATGGTCCCCCTCTCCCTCCCCTTATAGATGGTCCCCCTCTTCCCTCCCTTATAGATGGTCCCCTCCCCCCTTATAGATGGTCCCCCTCTTCCCCCTCCTTTATAAATGGCCCCTTCCCTCCTATAGATGGTCCCCTCTCCCCACCCTTATAGATGGTCCTCTCTCCCCCCCCCCCTTATAGATGGTCCCCCTCCCTTATAGATGGTCCCCCTCTCCCTCCCCTTATAGATGGTCCCCCTCTTCCCTCCCTTATAGATGGTCCCCTCCCCCCTTATAGATGGTCCCCCTCTCCCCCCTCCTTTATAAATGGCCCCTTCCCTCCTATAGATAGCCCCCTCTTTCCTTTATTAAAACAAATAAAAATAAATAAAAAAAACACACACAACTCACCTAACAACGCGCTCCCCCGGCGATCCTCTTCTTCTTCAGCCTCCGTCTGCCCCGGATCATGCGCTGCTGCCGGGGGTGTCGCGTCCTATCCCCGGCAGCGCGCGCATCATAGAGTTCCCTGTGCTGGGACCTCCAGCACAGGGAGCGTCTCTAATGTGCGCTCCCTGTGCCGGAGCAGTGAACTCTATGATGCGCGCGCTGCCGGGGATAGGACGCAACACCCCCGGCAGCAGCGCATGATCTGGGGCAGACGGAGGCGGCCTCTTGTGACCGCAAGCAACACAATGCTTGCGGTCACAAGAGTGATTGATGAGGGGGGGGGGCATCAGGGGCCCAGCGGGCCCCCCCTTGTGGCGGGCCGGGTCGCAGCGGCGACTGCTGCGACCCTGGTAGTTACGCCACTGTGTATAGTATACAGCAGTGTACAGGTGTGTATATAGTATACAGCAGTGTATATAGTATACAGCAGTGTACAGGTGTGTGTATATAGTATACAGCAGTGTACAGGCATGTGTATATAGTATACAGCAGTGGACAGGCATGTGTATAGTATACAGCAGTGTACAGGTGTGTGTATATACTACTGTGGTGTCCCACTAGGGGTGTTATTATTACATACACCCTTCACAAAAGCCTGTACTTTTTGTGGTCTTATTATAGCTAAAGTAGTATTAAGAGTTGACCTCTAGATGTGACTGTATTATATATTGATGTATGGAAGCTGCACAGCTGAAGGATCGCAAAGGGTTATTGTGTTTGTGTTACCAGAATCTGTGAACCAGTAGGATTTCTGCTTTTTTCTTTCCTATCACCTCTTCTCTCTATTCTTCCATTGCACTCTTTTCACCCAGTCACAGCGCACCCTACACGCGGTAGAGGAAGTTAGTCCCTTGGGTGGGGTAGGAGCAAGAGCTTTCCGTTCAGGACGGTGTGAAGATGCTGATGCTGTAAGTTTTATTGTAAGTTTATGCCTTTTTAGCCAATATCTGTGCCCCTCTCCCCCTGCAACGGTTGTTTTTCTCTTTTATCTTCCACCTGTGCAGCCACATACAGTACATGTCTCCCCCCTGTGCAGCCACATACAGTACATGTCTCCCCCCTGTGCAGCCACATACAGTACATGTCTCCCCCCTGTGCAGCCACATACAGTACATGTCTCCCACCTGTGCAGCCACATACAGTACATGTCTCCCACCTGTGCAGCCACATACAGTACATGTCTCCCCTCTGTGCAGCCACATACAGTACATGTCTCCCACCTGTGCAGCCACATACAGTACATGTCTCCCCTCTGTGCAGCCACACACAGTACATGTCTTCCACCTGTGCGACCACACACAGTACATGTCTCCCACCTGTGCAGCCACACACAGTACATGTCCCTGACCTGTGCAGCCACACACAGTACATGTCTCCCACCTGTGCAGCCACACACAGTACATGTCTCTCACCTGTGCAGCCACACACAGTACATGTCCCCCACCTGTGCAGCCACACACAGTACATGTCCCCCACCTGTGCAGCCACACACAGTACATGTCCCCCACCTGTGCAGCCACACACAGTACATGTCCCCCACCTGTGCAGCCACACACAGTACATGTCCCCCACCTGTGCAGCCACACACAGTACATGTCCCCCACCTGTGCAGCCACACACAGTACATGTCCCCCACCTGTGCAGCCACACACAGTACATGTCCCCACCTGTGCAGCCACACACAGTACATGTCTCCCACCTGTGCAGCCACACACAGTACATGTCTCTCACCTGTGCAGCCACACACAGTACATGTCCCCCACCTGTGCAGCCACACACAGTACATGTCCCCCACCTGTGCAGCCACACACAATACATGTCCCCCACCTGTGCAGCCACACACAGTACATGTCCCCCACCTGTGCAGCCACACACAGTACATGTCCCCCACCTGTGCAGCCACACACAGTACATGTCCCCCACCTGTGCAGCCACACACAGTACATGTTTCCCACCTGTGCAGCCACACACAGTACATGTCCCCCACCTGTGCAGCCACACACAGTACATGTCTCCCACCTGTGCAGCCACACACAGTACATGTCCCCCACCTGTGCAGCCACACACAGTAAATGTCCCCCACCTGTGCAGCCACACACAGTACATGTTTCCCACCTGTGCAGCCACACACAGTACATGTCCCCCACCTGTGCAGCCACACACAGTACATGTCCCCCACCTGTGCAGCCACACACAGTACATGTTTCCCACCTGTGCAGCCACACACAGTACATGTCCCCCACCTGTGCAGCCACACACAGTACATGTCCCCCACCTGTGCAGCCACACACAGTACATGTCCCCCACCTGTGCAGCCACACACAGTACATGTTTCCCACCTGTGCAGCCACACACAGTACATGTTTCCCACCTGTGCAGCCACACACAGTACATGTCCCCCACCTGTGCAGCCACACACAGTACATGTCTCCCACCTTTGCAGCCACACACAGTACATGTCCCCCACCTGTGCAGCCACACACAGTACATGTCCCCCACCTGTGCAGCCACACACAGTACATGTTTCCCACCTGTGCCTCAACAGTGATTAAGTGCCCATTTGTTCCATCCCCTATTAGTGCTGTTCTGGGGTCACTTCCACACTCTGAGCTATATATTCTAATCTCCCACACAGCATCCAGTGTACAATGCACCCAGGACCCTCCAAGTACCACAGCTGCAAACACTACAACTCCCAGCATTTACTGCAGCCCTCAGGATGTGCTGGGATTTGAAGTACAAATGACAATTCAGGGGGTTGTCCCCTCGGAAACCACCATTCTCGGAGAGCTTTGTAAGTGTAAGACATTCTGAAAGTTGTAGTTATTGTTATTCTGGGAGTTGTGATCACAGATACATCAGTACAGGATGGGACAAGGTCAGCATGTCGCTTCTGATGGGTTCTTTATCTGGGTGCCCCCCATGGTCAGTTCTTTTGGTGGGCCACAGGTATCTCAGTCCCACACTGTGGCCTGCACAGACTGCAGTACAGTCCTCTAGTGGTCCCTGACATCTGTGCTGTTGGGCCCTCCTGAAAAACCAGAACACATGTACTGGATACCCCGGCGTACTTATGTGTGCACCTTTAAGGCAGAAAGGTGGAGATACGGATAGGTTATGGGAGCCTGATCCGGGTGGAGCAAAGTTGCAGTAAGCCTATGAACTCTATCTCGCAGCGCAGGTGTCAGCAGGGAACCCTCAGCATTCTGCTCAGCCCAGGTAACAAGGTCTGGGACCTGTGTCTCCCATTAGTACGGTTCAACCAACGCTAGTGGGCATAAGGTGGTGTGAAGACACAGGCACAGGTGTTCTTCTTCTTCTACAAGTATTCTTCTATATCCTCCAACATCCCGGCAGAGCACATTTCTACATGCGTTGAGACTCTCAGGGCATCCTCCTCTCTGCTACTCTACCTCAGCACAACTCTATAAACACCACTATCTCCTCCTCAGCACTAATCTCACAGATCTGGTTGTCTTATGTTCAAGTCTGTATTGGAACTTTATCATGTGTATATCAAAGATCTACTGTATTACCTGCTGCACATTTACAAGTAGTAAACCAACTCAATGTTATCTCAGAGTCTGTGATTATTCACCATCACCAACACAGCATATACACCGCAACCTTGGGACACTTCCCCTCCCCGCGGCGGCCATCAGATCCAAGATGGCCGCCGCCATCACTGTGAACAGACTAATGTCTGTTCACAGTGATCAAACAGTAAAAATGAATGAAAGCCCCATGCTCTCCGCCACCGGAGGTAGCGGAGAGCATGGGGCAGTGATCGGGGACCCCCCTGTGGGGTCCCGGTACAAGCGATCAGCGGTATATACTATATACCGCTAATCGCTTGTGCCATGTGCTCACGGCACTTTTTATCCCCTGTCACCATGAAAGATTGGTGACAGGGGATAAAAAGTGATGTGCCCCCACCCCCCAAGTCAGTTTTTCATTTTTACTGGCCAATTTTGAATACTTTCCTCTAATACCTGTGGGGCCAAAATGCTCATCCTACCCCAAGATGAATTCTTTGAGGGGTGCACTTTCCAAAATGGGGTGATTTTTTGGGGGGTTCTATTCTGCTGACACTACAGGGGCTCTGCAAACGCACCTGGCGCTCAGAAACTTCTTCAGCAAAATCTGCAATGGAAAAGCTAATTGGCGCTCCTTCCCTACTGAGCCCTGCTGTGTGCCCATACAGTGGTTTACGCCCACATCTGGGGTACCGTTCTACTCAGGAGAACCTGCGTTACAAGTTTTGGGGTGCTTTTTCTCTCATGTTCCTTTTCAAAATGAGAAACTTTAATCTAAATGTATATATTGGAAAATTTTAATTTTTCATTTTTTTACGGCCTAATGGTGAATACTTTCCTCCAGCCCCTGTAGGGTTAAAATGCTCATTATACCCCTAGATTAATTCTTTAAGGTGTGTAGTTTCCAAAATGGGGTCACTTATGGGGGGTTCCAGTATACAAACCTCCTAAATCAACTTAATAAAAAGAACTGGTCCCTAAAAAAATCAGTTTTGGAAACTTTCACGAAAATGTGGTAATTTGCTGATAAATTTCTAAGCCCCATAACACCCTAAAAAAGTAAAATATGTTTACCAAATTATGCCAGAATAAAGAAGACATATCGGTAATGTGACTTAGTCACTAATTTATGTGATACGACTTCCTTTTTTTAGAAGCAGAGAATTTCAAAGTTCATAAAATGCTAATTTTTTAAATTTTTCATGATATTTTGATGTTTTTCACAAAAAACACACAAAGTAGTGACCAAATTTTGCCACTAATATAAATTGCCATATGTGACGAAAAAACAATCTCAGAATCGCTAGCATATGTTAAAGCATCACTGAGCTATAAGAGCATAAAGTGAGACAGGTCAGATTTTGAAAAATGAGCCTGGTCTTTTAGGTGCAAATAGGCTTGGTCTTGAAAGGGTTAAATTATACAATAAATAAATTAAATCAAATATACAGAATTAGAGACCTGCTCGTGAGAGTGTACAGACTAGGATGACTGGGGTGACACGGGGGGCAACAAGGGCTTTATTTGTCAATGTTCCAGTCGTTGTACATAAAGTCTCAAAGTGCCTGTAGCTGATTGGGCGAGCCAGTCACACGCCATTTTCTGAGCTCAGGTAGCAAGTACAATGTAGATGGCACCGTAGACGTTATAGAACCGGCCTTACCAACTAAAGGCAGGCATGCCATCACACCGTGTGCCCACCTGGCACTGGTGTCACCTGACAACATAATAAGGTCCGACTGTATCTCGGCCATCCACCACCAGAGTGGTAACACCTAGCAAGTGACCGACCATACCTCCGATATAACGCCTCCGGGGGGTATACCACACTATATATACAATTCCCCCTGTAGTCAGATACAATGTCCCCAGTAGCCACATATAATTCCCCCTGTAGTCAGATACAACCCCCACTGTAGTCAGATACAACCCCCACTGTAGTCAGATACAACCCCCACTGTAGTCAGATACAACCCCCACTGTAGTCAGATACAATCCCCACTGTAGTCAGATACAATGCCCCCTGTAGTCAGATACAATGTCCCCTGTAGTCAGATACAATCCCCCCTGTAGTCAGATACAATGCCCCCTGTAGTCAGATACAATGCCCCCTGTAGTCAGATACAATGCCCCCTGTAGTCAGATACAATCCCCCCTGTAGTCAGATACAATGCCCCCTGTAGTCAGATACAATGCCCCCTGTAGTCAGATACAACCCCCACTGTAGTCAGATACAATGCCCCCTGTAGTCAGATACAATCCCCCCTGTAGTCAGATACAATGCCCCCTGTAGTCAGATACAATCCCCCCTGTAGTCAGATACAATGCCCCCTGTAGTCAGATACAATGCCCCCTGTAGTCAGATATAATCCCCCCTGTAGTCAGATACAATGCCCCCTGTAGTCAGATACAATGCCCCCTGTAGTCAGATATAATCCCCCCTGTAGTCAGATATAATCCCCCCTGTAGTCAGATACAATGCCCCCTGTAGTCAGATACAATCCCCCCTGTAGTCAGATACAACCCCCACTGTAGTCAGATACAATGTCCCCTGTAGTCAGATACAATGTCCCCTGTAGTCAGATACAATTCCCCCAGTAGTCAGATACAATCCCCCCTGTAGTCAGATACAACCCCCACTGTAGTCAGATACAATGTCCCCTGTAGTCAGATGCAATGCCCCCTGTAGTTAGATACAATGCCCCCTGTAGTCAGATACAATGTCCCCTGTAGTCAGATAAATTGCCCCCTGTAGTCAGATAAATTGCCCCCTGTAGTCAGATACAATGCCCCCTGTAGTCAGATACAATGTCCCCTGTAGTCAGATACAATGTCCCCTGTAGTCAGATACAATGTCCCCTGTAGTCAGATACAATGCCCCCTGTAGTCAGATACAATGTCCCCTGTAGTCAGATACAATGTCCCCTGTAGTCAGATAAATTGCCCCCTGTAGTCAGATATAATCCCCCCTGTAGTCAGATACAATGCCCCCTGTAGTCAGATACAACCCCCACTGTAGTCAGATACAATTCCCCCTGTAGTCAGATACAATGTTCCCTGTAGTCAGATACAATGCCCCCTGTAGTCAGATACAATGCCCCCAGTAGTCAGATACAATGTCCCCTGTAGTCAGATAAATTGCCCCCTGTAGTCAGATACAATGTCCCCTGTAGTCAGATACAATGTCCCCTGTAGTCAGATACAATGCCCCCAGTAGTCAGATACAATGTCCCCAGTAGTCAGATACAATGCCCCCAGTAGTCAGATACAATGTCCCCTGTAGTCAGATAAATTGCCCCCTGTAGTCAGATATAATCCCCCCTGTAGTCAGATACAATGCCCCCTGTAGTCAGATACAACCCCCACTGTAGTCAGATACAATTCCCCCTGTAGTCAGATACAATGTTCCCTGTAGTCAGATACAATGCCCCCTGTAGTCAGATACAATGTCCCCTGTAGTCAGATACAATGCCTCCTGTAGTCAGATACAATGTCCCCTGTAGTCAGATACAATGTCCCCTGTAGTCAGATACAATGTCCCCTGTTGTCAGATACAATGAACCCTGTAATCAGATACAATGTTCCCTGTAGTCAGATACAATGTCCCCTGTAGTCAGATACAATGTCCCCTGTAGTCAGATACAATGTCCCCTGTAGTCAGATACAATCCCCCCTGTAGTCAGATACAATGCCTCCTGTAGTCAGATACAATGTTCCCTGTAGTCAGATACAATGTCCCCTGTAGTCAGATACAATGCCTCCTGTAGTCAGATACAATGTCCCCTGTTGTCAGATACAATGTCCCCTGTAGTCAGATACAATGCCCCCTGTAGTCAGATACAATGCCCCCTGTAGTCAGATACAATGTCCCCTGTAGTCAGATACAATGCCCCCTGTAGTCAGATACAATCCCCCCTGTAGTCAGATACAATCCCCCCTGTAGTCAGATACAATGTCCCCTGTAGTCAGATACAATGTCCCCTGTAGTCAGATACAATGTCCCCTGTTGTCAGATACAATGAACCCTGTAATCAGATACACCCCCTTTAACCATAAATCCCCCATGCGGCCAGGTAGTTAAAGGGGTAGTGCGGCGGTAAAGAATTATTCACAGACTAACACACATTACAAAGTTATACAACTTTGTAATGTATGTTATGTCTGTGAATGGCCCCCTTCCCCATGTCCCACCAACCCCACCCGTGTACCCGGAAGTGTGGTGCGCTTTACTCACCTGTCACGTGCCGACACCAGTCTCCAATCTTCAGGGAGTGACGTCTTCTTCGGGCGGCCGGCGAACAGCTCCGACTGTCCCGAATGCCGGCTGCCTTTTGCAGCGTCATCCGATGCTCAGCCAATCGCGGCTGAGCACAGTTGTGACGCAGCGGAGGGGGGACGGGCGGCAGCAACTCGACCGTCCGTCCGAAGATGACGTTTGGCACGAGATGGCGGACGGCCCTCGACACAGATCAGGTATGTATAGCGCACCACACTTCCGGGTACACAGGTGGGGGTAGTGGGACACGGGGAACGGAGCGATTCACAGACATAACATACATTACAAAGTTGTATAACTTTGTAATGTGTGTTATTCTGTGAATAATTTCTGAGCGCCGCACTACCCCTTTAAGTAAGTCCATAGTAATCAGATATGCCCCCTGATGGCAGGACGCCTTCTTCAGCCATGTACAATGCCCTCTGCAGTCAGGTACTATACACGCGGCTGTGTCACTACATTAGTGTGAAGATTTGAATAGGTTTGGAGCTTCACGCTGCATAGCATCCATAATCTATAGAGCGTGTGCATGCTCCTTTATACTAGTTATATTCCTGTATATAGGAGCAGTATTATAGTAGTTATATTCCTGTATATAGGAACAGTATTATAGTAGTTATATTCCTGTATATAGGAGCAGTATTATAGTAGTTATATTCCTGTATATAGGAACAGTATTATAGTAGTTATATCCCTGTATATAGGGGCAGTATTATAGTAGTTATATTCCTGTATATAGGGGGCAGTATTATAGTAGTTATATTCCTGTATATAGGGGGCAGTATTATAGTAGTTATATTCCTGTATATAGGAGCAGTATTATAGTAGTTATATTCCTGTATATAGGAGCAGTATTATAGTAGTTATATCCCTGTATATAGGGAGCAGTATTATAGTAGTTATATTCCTGTATATAGGGGGCAGTATTATAGTAGTTATATTCCTGTATATAGGAACAGTATTATAATAGTTATATTCCTGTATATAGGGAGCAGTATTATAGTAGTTATATTCCTGTATATAGGCGCAGTATTATAGTAGTTATATTCCTGTATATAGGAGCAGTATTATAGTAGTTATATTCCTGTATATAAGAGCAGTATTATAGTAGTTATATTCCTGTATATAGGAGCAGTATTATAGTAGTTATATTCTTGTATATAGGAGCAATATTATAGTAGTTATATTCCTGTATATAGGAGCAGTATTATAGTAGTTATATTCCTGTATATAAGAGCAGTATTATAGTAGTTATATTCCTGTATATAGGAGCAGTATTATAGTAGTTATATTCCTGTATATAGGAGCAGTATTATAGTAGTTATATTTCTGTATATAGGGAGCAGTATTTATAGTAGTTATATTCCTGTATATAGTAGCAGTATTATAGTAGTTATATTCTTGTATATAGGAGCAGTATTATAGTAGTTATCGACATGGAGAGAGAGGAGCGGCCGCACACCCCACATATGGCTGACACTAGTGCCGCTAGGCCTATTTTAAAAAAAACGTCAGGGTGTCTGTATATAATTTGATCAAGTCATAATAGCCCCGTGTACCAACATGCAGGTCCCCTGGTTCACACGGGTCCCTACGCTAACTCCACACAGTGTCAGTCAGCGACCGCCATCCCCAGAAAGGCGCGCACGTGCAGGGAAGGTAGGCCATGGAATGGCCCTGCAACCCCAATGTCACAGGACCAAATTCAAAGTGCCCCCCCAAAACCCGGCCGGCACCACCGGCGGGGAAGGCTGCCCCCAAACAACACAAGTATGAATGTGGTATTGCGCTCACCAATGCTGCTGTAAACAGAATGGGAAAGACATAAGGTACTGACATGTGAGCACAGGTATATCCTGCCAATTTGGGTCATGTGGGTCTTAAGGGGGAGTGCCAGCTGCTCAGAAAAGGGAGAACTGTAAAACACGACATGGAGAGAGAGGAGCGGCCGCACATCCCACATATGGCTGACACTAGTGCCGCTAGGCCTATTTTAAAAAACCGCCAGGGTGTCGGTATATAATTTGATCAAACCAAAATAGCCCCGTGTACCACGTGCAGGTCCCCTGGTTCACACGGGTCCCTAGGCTAACTCACCACCGTGTCAGTCAGCGACCGCCATCCCCGCAAAGCGTGCACGTGCAGGGAAGGGAGGCCATCGAATGGCCTTGCAACTCCAATGTCACAGGACCAAACCCAAAGTGCCCCCCTAAAACCCGGCCGGCACCACCGGCGGGGAAGGCTGCCCCCAAACAACACAAGTATGAATGTGGTATTGCACTCACCAATGCTGCTGCAAACAGAATGGGAAAGACCTAAGGTACTGACATGCAGCCACCGGATGAAATGATCTCTTTGTGCGTTTATTCTGACATCACAGGAAGGGAGCGGTGACCAGGGTGCGGGAGCGTGTAGCAGACAACTGTTTTGCGCCTCGGCGCTTTGTCAAGTCTTACGTAAGACTTGACAAAGCGCTAAGGCGCAAAACAGTGTTCTGCTACACGCTCCCGCACCCTGGTCACCGCTCCCTTCCTGTGATGTCAGAATAAACGCACAAAGAGATAATTTCATCCGGTGGGTGCTTGGACTTTTTTCTACCTATACACATTATAGTAGTTATATTCTTGTATATAGGAGCAGTATTATAGTAGTTATATTCCTGTATATAGGAGCAGTATTATAGTAGTTATATTCCTGTATATAGGAGGCAGTATTATAGTAGTTATATTCCTGTATATAGGAGCAGTATTATAGTAGTTATATTCCTGTATATAGGAGCAGTATTATAGTAGTTATATTCCTGTATATAGGAGCAGTATTATAGTAGTTATATTCCTGTATATAGGGGGCAGTATTATAGTAGTTATATGCTTGTATATAGGAGCAGTATTATAGTAGTTATATTCTGTAGTCAGATACAATCCCCCCTGTAGTCAGATACAATGCCCCTTTAACCAGATACAACCCCCACTGTAGTCAGATACAATCCCCCCTGTAGTCAGATACAATGCCCCCTGTAGTCAGATACAATGCCCCCTGTAGTTAGATACAATCCCCTCTGTAGTCAGATACAATCCCCCCTGTAGTCAGATAAATTGCCCCCTGTAGTCAGATACAATGCCCCCTGTAGTCAGATACAATTCCCCCTGTAGTCAGATAAATTGCCCCCTGTAGTCAGATACAATGTCCCCTGTAGTCAGATACAATGCCCCCTGTAGTCAGATACAATTCCCCCTGTAGTCAGATAAATTGCACCCTGTAGTCAGATACAATGTCCCCTGTAGTCAGATACAATTCCCCCTGTAGTCAGATAAATTGCCCCCTGTAGTCAGATACAATGTCCCCTGTAGTCAGATACAATGTCCCCTGTAGTCAGATAAATTGCACCCTGTAGTCAGATACAATGCCCCCTGTAGTCAGATACAATGTCCCCTGTAGTCAGATAGAATGCCCCCTGTAGTCAGATACAATGTCCCCTGTAGTCAGATACAATCCCCCCTGTAGTCAGATACAATCCCCCCTGTAGTCAGATACAATGTCCCCTGTAGTCAGATACAATGAACCCTGTAATCAGATACACCCCCTTTAACCAAAAATCCCCCATGCGGCCAGGTAGTCAAGTAAGTCCATAGTAATCAGATATGCCCCCTGATGGCAGGAACGCCTTCTTCAGCCATGTACAATGCCCTCTGCAGTCAGGTACTATACACGCAGCTGTGTCACTACATTTAGCGTGAAGATTTGAATAGGTTTGGAGCTTCACGCTGCATAGCATCCATAATCTATAGAGCGTGTGCATGCTCCTTTATACTAGTTATATTCCTGTATATGAGCAGTATTATAGTATTTATATTCTTGTATATAGGAGCAGTATTATAGTAGTTATATCCTTGTATATAGGGGCAGTATTATAGTAGTTATATTCCTGTATATAGGAGGCAGTATTATAGTAGTTATATTCCTGTATATAGGAGCAGTATTATAGTAGTTATATTCCTGTATATAGGGGGCAGTATTATAGTAGTTATATTCTTGTAAATAGGGGGCAGTATTATAGTAGTTTATATCCTTGTATATAGGAGTAGTATTATAGTAGTTATATCCCTGTATATAGGGGGCAGTATTATAGTAGTTATATTCCTGTATATAGGAGCAGTATTATAGTAGTTATATTCCTGTATATAGGAGCAGTATTATAGTAGTTATATTCTTGTATATAGGAGCAGTATTATAGTAGTTATATCCCTGTATATAGGAGCAGTATTATAGTAGTTATATTCCTGTATATAGGGGGCAGTATTATAGTAGTTATATCCCTGTTTATAGGAGCAGTATTATAGTAGTTATATTCCTGTATATAGGGGGCAGTATTATAGTAGTTATATTCCTGTATATAGGAGCAGTATTATAGTAGTTATATTCCTGTATATAGGGGGCAGTATTATAGTAGTTATATTCCTGTATATAGGATCAGTATTATAGTAGTTATATTCCTGTATATAGGGGCAATATTATAGTAGCTATATTCTTGTATATAGGAGCAGTATTATAGTAGTATTATACAGGCTGCAGTACTATATAGCTATCCCCTGTGATGACATACATGATGAGGTAGAGCTATATATAGTATATTTATTTTGACAGGTGGTGAATGGATTTACTCATCTTCCCATCCTGTGACATAAATAGCAGCAGGTCCTGTAATAATTGCCATTGATCTCCTGTCTTACATTCCAGCGTCAGAGGTGATTATTAGCGATGGCTGATGACGCTCGGGGCCATTTACCGCTCATCTCAGGATCAGACTAATTAGCGTCTTTAAACACCTGTGATGGAAATCCTAATAATTCTTTTTCCTTTTTGGCCCCTGTGGTGCCGGAGGGGAAGTTACTCGGGGCCCCTGGGATGGTGACAGATGATTCCTCATTGGATTGTTTCCTGATCAATAACCTATAAATAAATGATCAGTGATCAGCGGTTGTGGTGTGACGTGCAGCCGCCATCTCCATGTAGTGGTTAGTGGATGAGCATTTGCAATAACAGCCAATGAGTCTCTTACATCGCTCTGAAGGAATTTGGGCCGCTCATCTCTGCAGAATTGTCGTAATTCCCCCACAATGGAAGGTTTCCAAGCATGAACCGATTTTTTAAGGTCACACCACAGCATCTCAATCAGATTAAAAGGGGTAGTTCAGCAAAAAAAAAAAAAATACCAATCAACTGGTGCCAGAAATTTGTAATTTACTTCTATGAAAACAATTCCATCTACTTATCAGCTGCTGTATATCCTGCCGGAAATGGTGTATTCTTTCCAGTTTGAAGAGCTGGAGGGGTTTTCTATGGGGATTTGCAGCTGCTCTGGACAGTTCCTGACATGGACAGAGGTGGCAGCAGAGAGCACTGTGTCAGACTGGAAAGAATACACCACTTCCTATAGGACATACAGCAGCTGATTAGTACTGGAAGTATTTTTTAGTACTGGAAGTAGTATTTTTTAATAGAAGTAAATTACAGAGCTCTGGCACTTTCTAGCACCAGTTGATTTGAAAGAAAAAAGATTTTGTTGAACAACCCCTTTAAGAGTCATTACATCTGGCTCAGAAGCAACACTGTATTTTAGAAAAGGAACATTATACCAAGAGTAAGAGTGCTATTACACAGAACGATAATCGGCCCTATCCGGCCGAATTATGTTCCGTGTAATAAACACAACGATTAGCCAATGATCGTTGTCATCGGCTGATTGTTGATATACAGTAGCTTCTGACCTATAATTGTCGGCCACCGACCGCGCACCGCTACGTGTAATAGCGGTGCGCGGCCAGCGGCTGACAATTTGCAAAATAAATACATTACCTATCCATGGTCCAGGGCTCCTCTTCTCCACGAGTCCCGCGCTGCAGCTTCAGTGCGGCCTGTCTTAGCTGACAGGCCGCTCAGCCAATCACAGGGTACAGAGGTACACAGGGAGCTGCTGTCAGTATATACAGTGAGTACACAGGGAGCTGCTGTCAGTATATACAGTGAGTACAGGCAGCTGCTGTCAGTATATACAGTGAGTACACAGGGAGCTGCTGTCAGTATATACAGTGAGTACACAGGGAGCTGCTGTCAGTATATACAGTGAGTACAGGCAGCTGCTGTCAGTATATACAGTGAGTACAGGGAGCTGCTGTAAGTATATACAGTGAGTACACAGGGAGCTGCTGTCAGTATATACAGTGAGTACAGGCAGCTGCTGTCAGTATATACAGTGAGTACAGGGAGCTGCTGTCAGTATATACAGTGAGTACACAGGGAGCTTCTGTCAGTATATACAGTGAGTACACAGGAAGCTGCTGTCAGTATATACAGTGAGTACACAGGAAGCTGCTGTCAGTATATACAGTGAGTACAGGGAGCTGCTGTCAGTATATACAGTGAGTACACAGGGAGCTGCTGTCAGTATATACAGAGAGTACACAGGGAGCTGCTGTCAGTATATACAGTGAGTACACAGGGAGCTGCTGTCAGTATATACAGTGAGTACAGGCAGCTGCTGTCAGTATATACAGTGAGTACAGGGAGCTGCTGTCAGTATATACAGTGAGTACACAGGGAGCTTCTGTCAGTATATACAGTGAGTACTCAGGGAGCTGCTGTCAGTATATACAGTGAGTACACAAGGAGCTGCTGCCGTATGTATATAGTGAGTACAGGGAGCTGCTGTCATATATACAGTGAGTACAGGCAGCTGCTGTAAGTATATACAGGGAGTACACAGGGAGCTGCTGTCAGTATATACAGTGAGTACTCAGGGAGCTGCTGTCAGTATATACAGTGAGTACACAAGGAGCTGCTGCTGTATGTATATAGTGAGTACAGGGATTAGGGTTAGGGTTATTCCCCCCTGGGATTAGGGTTATTCCCCCCTGGGATTAGGGTTATTCCCCCCTGGGGTTAGGGTTATTCCCCCTGGGGTTAGGGTTATTCCCCCTGGGGTTAGGGTTATTCCCCCCTGGGGTTAGGGATATTCCCCCCTGGGGTTAGGGTTATTCCCCCCTGGGATTAGGGTTATTCCTCCTGGGGTTAGGGTTATTCCCCCCTGGGATTAGGGTTATTCCTCCTGGGGTTAGGATTATTCCCCCCCTGGGTTTAGGGTTATTCCCCCTGAGGTTATTGTTATTCCCCCCTGGGGTTAGGGTTATTCCTCCCTGGGGTTAGGGTTATTCCCCCCTGGGTTTAGGGTTATTCCTCCCTGGGGTTAGGGTTATTCGCCCCTGGGTTTAGGGTTATTCCCCCCTGGGGTTAGGGTTATTCCCCCCTGGGGTTAGGGTTATTCCCCCTGGGGTTAGGGTTATTCCCCCCTGGGGTTAGGGTTATTCCCCCCTGGGGTTAGGGTTATTCCCCCTGGGGTTAGGGTTATTCCCCCCTGGGGTTAGGGTTATTCCCCCCCTGGGGTTAGGGTTATTCCCCCTGGGGTTAGGGTTATTCCCCCTGGGGTTAGGGTTATTCCCCCCTGGGGTTAGGGATATTCCCCCCTGGGGTTAGGGTTATTCCCCCCTGGGGTTAGGGTTATTCCCCCCTGGGATTAGGGTTATTCCTTCTGGGGTTAGGGTTATTCCCCCCTGGGTTTAGGGTTATTCCCCCTGAGGTTATTGTTATTCCCCCCTGGGGTTAGGGTTATTCCCCCCTGGGGTTAGGGTTATTCCCCCTGGGGTTAGGGTTATTCCCCCCTGGGGTTAGGGATATTCCCCCCTGGGGTTAGGGTTATTCCCCCCTGGGGTTAGGGTTATTCCTCCTGGGGTTAGGGTTATTCCCCCCTGGGTTTAGGGTTATTCCCCCTGAGGTTGTTGTTATTCCCCCCTGGGGTTAGGGTTATTCCTCCCTGGGGTTAGGGTTATTCCCCCCTGGGGTTAGGGTTATTCCCCCCTGGGGTTAGGGTTATTCCCCCCTGGGGTTAGGGTTATTCCCCCCTGGGGTTAGGGATATTCCCCCCTGGGGTTAGGGTTATTCCCCCCTGGGATTAGGGTTATTCCTCCTGGGGTTAGGGTTATTCCCCCCTGGGTTTAGGGTTATTCCCCCTGAGGTTATTGTTATTCCCCCCTGCGGTTAGGGTTATTCCTCCCTGCGGTTAGGGTTATTCCCCCCTGGGGTTAGGGTTATTCCCTCCTGGGGGACTTCTAGTATAAGTACACTGATCTCTTATACAGATCTATGCTGCAGCCGGAAGCAATCAAGTGCCGAGCCGGGATCAGCGCCATTACGGCGCAGACCCCGGACGGGGTAAGATGTGTGGATCTTTGACAGCTGCATCCGATTACTTTATTAGCGGGCGCGGCGATCGGACCGTGCCCGCTAATAGCCACGGTCCCGGGCTACGAGCGGCACCCGAGGTGGCTGTGTGTGGCGGTACCAATAGTCCGGGTGGGTCAGTTGCCACTTAGGACTACCGTGACAAGAGCCCAAGGGACCAATCACAACCCGGCATGTCACCAATAGAGATGAGCGAACCTGGAGCATGCTTGAGTCGATCCGAACCCGAACTTTCGGCATTTGATTAGCGGTGGCTGCTGACCTTGGATAAAGCCCTAAGGCTATGTGGAATTCATGGATATAGTCATTGGCTGTATCCATGTTTTCCATACAACCTTAGAGCTTTATCCAAGTTCAGCAGCTAATCAAATACCGAACGATCGGGTTCGGATCGACTCGAACTCGGTTCGCTCATCTCTAGTTGAGAATCTTTGGGTCATGTGATCAGGTCCTTCACCCTTTTCTTTCTCTGTGCAGGACCTGCTCTGTCTCCTGTGTCTTCTGATGTTTAAGCTTCATTTACTTCAATGGAACTGAGTTTCAAAACCCCACCCAAACTGGAGACAACAGTAGGGGGGAAGTGGCCATGTTTTTGTAGCGCTGGATAACCCCTTTAATGCTACTCTGCACTACAGTGAGAGCACTGGGCCCCTAGAGGTGCTGTGGGCCCTGGTACGCCCTGTGCTGACGCCGGCCCTGGTCAGCACCGTGCTCCCTATGTTCTGGTTCCATCCAGGTTCTGTATGAAGAGGACTAAGCCTCCAGCCACTTGTTTTCAGGACGTCTCCTGGTTCTGACCTGCTTCTGCATTGCCCACATTTAGTACTGGTTGTTCTTCAGTTCTGTGTCCATGTTTCTTCCAGTCTGGTACTTGTTGTTCTACAGTTTATAGCCCACCTTGCAGTCCTGCTCCATTTTCCTGATTCCCATTTCAGTCTCCATGTTCCAGTCCTCTGGTTGGTGACCCACCTTATAGTGCTGCTTCTGATGACCATGATCTAGTCCTGATGCTGGCGATCAGGTTCCAGTCTCGCTTTTTGTGTCTATGGTGTCTTGATACTGTTTGTGACTGTAATGACCAAGTTCTAGTCCTGCAGCCAGTGACCCATGTCCCAGTCCTTATGCTGTTTCAGTCCTATTGGTTCTGTCAATGTTCCAGTCCTGCTGCTGGTGACCATGTTTTGGGCTCCTTCCCTGTCCATGTTCTAGGTCCCCATTACATTTTCCATGTTCCTGCTGCATTGTCCATGGTCCTGTTCCCCATCACATTGTTCACGTTGCCATCGTATTGTTCATGTGCTCGTTTCCCATCCTATTCTCCATGTTACCGCTCCATTGTCCATGTTCCAGGGTTCTACCCCATTATTCATGTTCCCATCCAATGTTCTAGATTCTTGGTCCCTGGTCCTGGTCCCTTCTTCATTGTCTATGTTACAGGTCTACACTCCAGGTCCAGGTTCTGCTGCATCCAGCTGCCTAGTGAAGACTAATGTGGGGACCATGACCGGAGATACTCTACCTAAGATGTGTCCAAGTCTGGCCAGTGCCAAAGCAGGAAGATCCAAGAGGATCCACCACAAGCCATCCTGACACCCTCATATATGTTGGGCGTGTTTGTTATTTCTATACTTTTTCCATTCTGCATTAAAGGTGCGCAGCACAGATCTGGTGCGTTGTCTCATCCGTTACAATTTCTATCCAGTACGATGTCTCCTCCTGTGCACTTTCTATTCAGTACACTGTCTGATCTGGTACACCTTTTATCCGGTTCATTGTCTCATCCAGTACACTGTCTGATCCGGTACACTTTCTATCCGTACGCTGTCTGACCCTGTACACTTTCTATCCAGTACACTGTCTGATACGGTACACCTTTTATCCGGTATGCTGTCTCATCTGGTATACCTTCTATCCGGTACACTGTCTGATCCGGTACGCTGTCTCATTCAGTACACCTTCTATCTGGTACACTGTCTGATCCAGTACACTGTCTCATCCGGCACACCTTCTATTTGGTACACTGTCTGATATGGTGCACTTTCTTACGCAGTATGCTGTCTCATCCGGTACACCTTCTTTTCTGGTATGCCGTCTCATTTGGTTACCTTCTCATCTGGTATACTGTCTCATCCGATACACCTTCTTATGTGGTACACCTTCTATCTGGTACACTCTCTCATCCAGTACACCTTCTATCTGGTACACTGTCTCATCCAGTACACCTTCTATCTGGAACACTGTCTTATCTAGTACACCTTCTTATCCAGTAAGCTGTCTCATCCAGTAAGCTGTTACATGTGCTACACCTTCTTATCCGGTAAGCTTTCTTATGTGGTTACCATCTCATCCGGTACACTGTCTCATCTGATACTGATACACGGTAAGCCTTCTCATCTGGTATGCTGTCTCATCCGGTACGCTGTCTCATACAGTGCGCTGTCTTATCCGGTACACTGTCACATCTGGTATGCCGTCTCATCCTGTATGCCTTCTCATCTGGTAGTGTCCTCCAGTAGGCAGTCTCATCTGATAGACTGTCTCATTTGGTACCTTGTCTTATCCAGTATGCTAGTAGTCTTATCCAGTAGGCGTAGTATGTGAATGTGAACAAATGAACATGTTTGCTTTCTTTTGAAGTGCAGTCTCCGTTGCATTTATATTGGACTGTATCTGGACGGTTGCGTCCTCTTTGGTGAGGTGTGGACTCTTCTATCTACTACTACTATTACTCACCAGTGCTGTTCCACTGCTTGGATCGTATTATCCAGTACGCCGTCTCATCCAGTAAGTTGTCTCATCCCGTACATTGTCTTATCTAGTACGCTGTCGCATACGGTACATTGTGTTATCCAGTACGCTGTCTCGTCCAATACGCAGTCTTATCTAGTACACTGTCTCATCTGGTGCGCTGTCTCATCCGGTATGCTGTCTCGTCCAATACGCAGTCTCATCTGGTATGCTGTCTCATCTGGTACGCTGTCTCACCTGGTGCGCTGTCTCATCCGGTACACTGTCTTGCTCGGTGTGCAGTCTCATTCTGAGCTTCCTCCATGTTACGGAAGGGTCGCAGCCGTCTCTTTACTGCTCGCTCTACTACTTCATGCCTCATATATCAGCGGCGCTGCTCGCCATACGTGTTTACTTCCCAGCGATGGCTTCTCGGTTATTGTTTCCTTTTGGAACGGAGAACAATTTCATCCTCATTTCTGTATAATATCCTGAAATATTCATGACCACAGATGGCTGTGAGCGAGATGCATCGTGAGCGCCGCTTGTTACTCCGTATAAGTGTCAGGGCGGCCGAGACGGGCGGCGGTGATAAAACTCAGAGACGCATATTTCTGTCAGGTTACAATATGAAGCTTCCATACAATCATCGCCTTTATGATGAATGGCCGGAACAGTGGCGGAGGGATCAGATAGGAGGGCTCTCGCCATCTTAGCTTTAACGTCCATAGACGTCTGGATTGTGTTTACTTCCTGCCGGCTCTTGGCTCTTCCTACTGCGCTCGTTGCTGATGGAGACCTGATATTTTACATACTCGGCCGGTGATGGTAGTTGTCATGACGCCAGTCCAGCACACAGGTGTGATGTTGGTACCTCTTTTAGTGTGGTCGGTCTGTTGTGTTCCCCAAATGGTCGGTGACCTGCCGGGTTGTGATGGGTCCCTTGGGTTCTTGTCACGGTAGTCCTGAGTGGCAACTGACCCACCCGGACTATCGGTACGTGCGGCTAGTGTGTCTAGGTGCTGGTGGGGAGGAAGAGATGACTGAGTCCCAGTGATATAGAAATATAACAGCTTTACTGTGCAGTCTCTGGATAATACAAAATACTGCAGAGATGCTTGAGAGAGTAAAGTAGAGTAGGGGTAGTTGTAGCAGTGCTTGAAGAGTGGAAAACAGAGTAGAGAAGTGTAGAGGAGAGGAGTTTGTCAAGGGAGTCCCAACCCAATGTAGTATTGTGCTCTGCTGGAACTTGAAGTGATACTTGTACCCGTGTATAGACTATAGTCTGACCACCTTATGCCCTACAGTGTTGAGGGACTTGTCCTACTAGGGTGACACAAGCCCCAGCCGTGGTTATCTGGGTGAAGCTAAGTGTCCGAGTCTTCCCGTTTACCTGCACTCTGAGATAGGATACATAGACCTTCTTGGTAGCTTTATCCTATCCAGGCTGGTTCCTCTGTGTATTAAGATACTGCCCTGCACTTTTTAAACGGTGTGGGCTAGGATTACCCCGACTCTTCTCCCTTGGTAGTGTCTAGCAATGCATAATAGATATGGAGTATGGAGTCTCTGCTGTAAGGGCGGTCACACTATGGAGTCTGTACTGTAAGAGCGGTCACACTATGGGGTATATACTGTAAGAGCGGTCACACTATGGAGTCTATACTGTAAGAGCGGTCACACTATGGTGTATATACTGTAAGAGCGGTCACACTATGGGGTATATACTGTAAGAGCGGTCACACTATGGAGTATATACTGTAAGGGCGGTCACACTATGGTGTATATACTGTAAGAGCGGTCACACTATGGTGTATATACTGTAAGAGCGGTCACACTATGGGGTATATACTGTAAGAGCGGTCACACTATGGAGTATATACTGTAAGGGCGGTCTCACTATGCGATATATACTGTAAGAGCGGTCACACTATAGTGTATATACTGTAAGAGCGGTCACACTATGGAGTCTGTACTGTAAGAGCGGTCACACTGTGGAGTCTCTACTGTAAGAGCAGTCACACTATGGTGTATATACTGGTAGAGCGGTCACACTATGGGGTATATACTGTAAGAGCAGTCACACTATGGCGTCTGTACTGTAAGAGCGGTCACACTGTGGAGTCTCTACTGTAAGAGCGGTCACACTATGGGGTATATACTGTAAGAGCAGTCACACTATGGAGTCTGTACTGTAAGAGCGGTCACACTGTGGAGTCTCTACTGTAAGAGCGGTCACACTATGGGGTATATACTGTAAGAGCGGTCACACTATGGCGTCTGTACTGTAAGAGCGGTCACACTATGGAGTATATACTGTAAGAGCGGTCACACTATGGCGTCTGTACTGTAAGGGCGGTCTCACTATGGAGTATATACTGTAAGAGCGGTCACACTATTGGGGATATACTGTAAGAGCGGTCACACTATAGAGTCTGTACTGTAAGAGCGGTCACACTATAGAGTCTGTACTGTAAGAGCGGTCACACTATGGAGTCTGTGCTGTAAGGGCGCTCACACTATGCAGTCTATACTGTAAGAGCGGTCAAACTATGGTGTATATACTGTAAGAGCGGTCACACTATGGAGTATATACTGTAAGAGTGGTCACACTATGGGGTCTATACTGTAAGAGCGGTCACACTATGGAGTCTATACTGTAAGAGCGGTCACACTATGGAGTCAGTAACACTATGGGGTCTATACTGTAACAGCAGTCACACTATGGCGTCTGTACTGTAAGAGCTGTCACACTGTGGAGTCTCTACTGTAAGAGCGATCACACTATGGAGTCTATACTGTAAGAGCGGTCACACTATGGTGTATATACTGTAATAGCGGTCACACTATGGCGTATATACTGTAAGAGCGGTCACACTATGGAGCCTGTACTGTAAGAGCGGTCACACTATGGTGTATATACTGTAAGAGCGGTCACACTATGGAGTCTCTGCTGTAAGGGCGGTCACACTATGGTGTATATACTGTAAGAGCGGTCACACTATGGGGTATATACTGTAAGAGCGGTCACACTATGGAGTATATACTGTAAGAGCGGTCACACTATGGTGTATATACTGTAAGAGTGGTCACACTATGGTGTATATACTGTAAGAGCGGTCACACTATGCAGTCTATACTGTAAGAGCGGTCACACTATGGTGTCTATACTGTAAGGGCGGTCACACTATGGAGTCTGTACTGTAAGGGCGGTCTCACTATGGAGTATATACTGTAAGAGCAGTCACACTATGGAGTATATACTGTAAGAGCGGTCACACTATGGAGTCTGTACTGTAAGAGCGGTCACACTATGGTGTATATACTGTAAGAGCGGTCACACTATGGGGTATATACTGTAAGAGTGGTCACACTATGGAGTCTCTACTGTAAGAGCGGTCACACTATGGGGTATATACTGTAAGAGCGGTCACACTGTGGAGTCTCTGCTGTAAGGGCGGTCACACTATGGTGTATATACTGTAAGAGCGGTCACACTATGGTGTATATACTGTAAGAGCGGTCACACTATGGAGTCTATACTGTAAGAGCGGTCACACTATGGTGTATATACTGTAAGAGCGGTCACACTATGGAGTCTATACTGTAAGAGCGGTCACACTATGGAGTCTATACTGTAAGAGCGGTCACACTATGGAGTCTATACTGTAAGAGCGGTCACACTATGGTGTATATACTGTAAGAGCGGTCACACTATGGAGCCTGTACTGTAAGAGCGGTCACACTATGGAGACTATACTGTAAGAGCGGTCACACTATGGAGTCTATACTGTAAGAGCGGTCACACTATGGAGTATGTACTGTAAGAGCGGTCACACTATGGTGTATATACTGTAAGAGCGGTCACACTATGGAGTCTGTGCTGTAAGAGCGGTCAAACTATGGTGTATATACTGTAAGAGCGGTCACACTATGGGGTATATACTGTAAGAGTGGTCACACTATGGGGTCTATACTGTAAGAGCGGTCAAACTATGGTGTATATACTGTAAGAGCGGTCACACTATGGAGTATATACTGTAAGAGTGGTCACACTATGGGGTCTATACTGTAAGAGCGGTCACACTATGGAGTCTATACTGTAAGAGTGGTCACACTATGGAGTCAGTAACACTATGGGGTCTATACTGTAACAGCAGTCACACTATGGCGTCTGTACTGTTAGAGCTGTCACACAGTGGAGTCTCTACTGTAAGAGCGGTCACACTACGGAGTCTATACTGTAAGAGCGGTCACACTATGGTGTATATACTGTAATAGCGGTCACACTATGGCGTATATACTGTAAGAGCGGTCACACTATGGAGTCTCTGCTGTAAGGGCGGTCACACTATGGTGTATATACTGTAAGAGCGGTCACACTATGGTGTATATACTGTAAGAGCGGTCACACTATGGTGTATATACTGTAAGAGCGGTCACACTATGCAGTCTATACTGTAAGAGCGGTCACACTATGGTGTCTATACTGTAAGGGCGGTCACACTATGGAGTATATACTGTAAGAGCGGTCACACTATGGAGTATATACTGTAAGAGCGGTCACACTATGGAGTCTGTACTGTAAGAGCGGTCACACTATGGTGTATATACTGTAAGAGTGGTCACACTATGGTGTATATACTGTAAGAGCGGTCACACTATGCAGTCTATACTGTAAGAGCGGTCACACTATGGTGTCTGTACTGTAAGGGCGGTCTCACTATGGAGTATATACTGTAAGAGCGGTCACACTATGGAGTATATACTGTAAGAGCGGTCACACTATGGAGTCTGTACTGTAAGAGCGGTCACACTATGGTGTATATACTGTAAGAGCGGTCACACTATGGGGTATATACTGTAAGAGCGGTCACACTATGGAGTCTCTACTGTAAGAGCGGTCACACTATGGGGTATATACTGTAAGAGCGGTCACACTGTGGAGTCTCTGCTGTAAGGGCGGTCACACTATGGTGTATATACTGTAAGAGCGGTCACACTATGGTGTATATACTGTAAGAGCGGTCACACTATGGAGTCTCTGCTGTAAGGGCGGTCACACTATGGGGTATATACTGTAAGAGCGGTCACATTATGGAGTCTATACTGTAAGAGCGGTCACACTATGGTGTATATACTGTAAGAGCGGTCACACTATGGTGTCTCTACTGTAAGAGCGGTCACACTATGGTGTATATACTGTAAGAGCGGTCACACTATGGTGTATATACTGTAAGAGCGGTCACACTGTGGAGTCTCTGCAGTAAGGGCGGTCACACTATGGTGTATATACTGTAAGAGCGGTCACACTATGGTGTATATACTGTAAGAGCGGTCACACTATGGAGTATATACTGTAAGAGCGGTCACACTATGGTGTATATACTGTAAGAGTGGTCACAATATGGTGTATATACTGTAAGAGCGGTCACACTATGCAGTCTATACTGTAAGAGCGGTCACACTATGGTGTCTATACTGTAAGGGCGGTCACACTATGGTGTATATACTGTAAGAGCGGTCACACTATGGAGTATATACTGTAAGAGCGGTCACACTATGGAGTCTGTACTGTAAGAGCGGTCACACTATGGTGTATATACTGTAAGAGCGGTCACACTATGGTGTATATACTGTAAGAGCGGTCACACTATGGGGTATATACTGTAAGAGCGGTCACACTATGGAGTCTCTACTGTAAGAGCGGTCACACTATGGGGTATATAATGTAAGAGCGGTCACACTATGGTGTATATACTGTAAGAGCGGTCACACTATGGAGTCTATACTGTAAGAGCGGTCACACTATGGTGTATATACTGTAAGAGCGGTCACACTGTGGTGTATATACTGTAAGAGCGGTCATACTATGGTGTATATACTGTAAGAGCGGTCACACTATGGAGTCTATACTGTAAGAGCGGTCACACTATGGTGTATATACTGTAAGAGCGGTCATACTATGGTGTATATACTGTAAGAGCGGTCACACTATGGAGTCTATACTGTAAGAGCGGTCACACTATGGTGTATATACTGTAAGAGCGGTCATACTATGGTGTATATACTGTAAGAGCGGTCACACTATGGAGTCTGTACTGTAAGAGCGGTCACACTATGGGGTATATACTGTAAGAGCAGTCACACTATGGCGTCTGTACTGTAAGAGCGGTCACACTGTGGAGTCTCTACTGTAAGAGCGGTCACACTATGGGGTATATACTGTAAGAGCGGTCACACTATGGTGTATATACTGTAAGAGCGGTCACCCTATGGTGTATATACTGTAAGAGCGGTCACACTATGGAGTCTATACTGTAAGAGCGGTCACACTATGGAGTCTATACTGTAAGAACGGTCACACTATGGGACATATACTGTAAGAGCGGTCACACTATGGTGTATATATACTGTAAGAGCGGTCACACTATGGTGTATATACTGTAAGAGCGGTCACACTATGGGGTCTACTGTAAGAGCGGTCACACTATGGTGTATATACTGTAAGAGCGGTCACACTATGGTGTATATACTGTAAGAGCAGTCACACTATGGGACATATACTGTAAGAGCGGTCACACTATGGAGTATATACTATAAGAGCGATCACACTATGGTGTATATACTGTAAGAGCGGTCACACTATGGTGTATATACTATAAGAGTGATCACACTATGGTGTATATACTGTAAGAGAGGTCACACTATGGTGTATATACTGTAAGAGCGGTCACACTATGGAATATATACTGTAAGAGCGGTCATACTATGGTGTATATACTGTAAGAGCGGTCACACTATGGGGTGTATATACTGTAAGAGCGGTCACACTATGGAGTCTATACTGTAAGAGCGGTCACACTATGGGGTATATACTGTAAGAGCGGTCACACTATGGGGTATATACTGTAAGAGCGGTCACACTATGGAGTCTATACTGTAAGAGCGGTCACACTATGACGTCTGTACTGTAAGAGCGGTCACACTATGGAGTATATACTGTAAGAGCGGTCACACTATGGTGTATATACTGTAAGAGCGGTCACACTATGGGACATATACTGTAAGAGCGGTCACACTATGGTGTATATATACTGTAAGAGCGGTCACACTATGGTGTATATACTGTAAGAGCGGTCACACTATGGTGTATATACTGTAAGAGCGGTCACACTATGGGGTCTACTGTAAGAGCGGTCACACTATGGTGTATATACTGTAAGAGCGGTCACACTATGGTGTATATACTGTAAGAGCGGTCACACTGTGGGGTCTATACTGTAAGAGCGGTCACACTATGGCGTCTGTACTGTAAGAGCGGTCACACTATGGTGTATATACTGTAAGAGCGGTCACACTATGGGGTATATACTGTAAGAGCGGTCACACTATGGAGTCTCTACTGTAAGAGCGGTCACACTATGGTGTATATACTGTAAGAGCGATCACACTATGGAGTCTCTACTGTAAGAGCGGTCACACTATGGGGTCTACTGTAAGAGCGGTCACACTATGGAGTATATACTGTAAGAGCGGTCACACTATGGTGTATATACTGTAAGAGCGGTCACACTATGGAGTATATACTGTAAGAGCGGTCACACTATGGTGTATATACTGTAAGAGCGGTCACACTATGGAGTCTCTACTGTAAGAGCGGTCACACTATGCAGCTCTTGCTATGACTGATAGTTGATGTACACGGGTCCTGATTTCTTCAGAGAGTGATATGCTTTCCCGGGTGATGTGCAGTTGATGTAGTAGAGGAACATGATTGATGCTGCACATTACTCTACGCTGATCTCTGCTCTCCATTTGACGCTGATCCAAAACCACATTGATTCTCTGGATGGGGGAGGGGTTGTTTCTTGGGGCAATATATTTTAGGTCTACACAGTCCATGAATGATTCTATCAATGTGAGGTAATAACTCTATATCTCCCGGGGGGAGGGGGTATACATCGGCTGTGTCTGGGGAACATCAGGAGTCTGCGCCAGCCTGCGTGGGGTTAGGATGGCGGACAATTACTTTCCCCTGATGTTGTTCTCATAGACGTGTGACCTATATAAGAGTTAATGGAGGCAGAGATGTAAATGGTGAGGTCCCTGCAGCCCCCTCCATGACTCATCGCAGCAGCCGCCATCAATTCCCCATGCACGCTGTGACTTTCCATAAATTCATCACATTAAACCCAGTGAGGCTGCAGGCGATGTATGGAAGTCTGGTGCGAGTGTGTGGGTGAGCGGGGGCGGGGAGCACGGTCTCTCCTCAAGATAAAGCACGAAGCAGGGGGACCCCCCCCCCATACCCCTCCTGACTATAGGAGAACTCCGCGATATAATACAGAAGCCTGAATAACAGAGACAGTTAAAACCCTCCTGTCTATTACAGGCAGTATATCATGTGTATAGAGAGGTAGTCACAGCCCCGCCCCCTGTATATCATGTGTATAGAGAGGTAGTCACAGCCCCGCCCCCTGTATATCATGTGTATAGAGAGGTAGTCACAGCCCCGCCCCCTGTATATTAGGTGTATAGAGAGGTAGTCACAGCCCCGCCCCCTGTATATCATGTGTATAGAGAGGTAGTCACAGCCCCGCCCCCTGTATATCATGTGTATAGAGAGGTAGTCACAGCCCCGCCCCCTGTATATCATGTGTATAGAAAGGTAGTCACAGCCCCGCCCCCTGTATATCATGTGTATAATGAGGTAGTCACACCCCCGCCCCCTGTATATCATGTGTATAGAGAGGTAGTCACACCCCGTCCCTGTATATCATGTGTATAGAGAGGTAGTCACAGCCCCGCCCCCTGTATATCATGTGTATAGAGAGGTAGTCACAGCCCCGTCCCCTGTATATCATGTGTATAGAGAGGTAGTCACAGCCCCGCCCCCTGTATATCCTGTGTATAGAGAGGTAGTCACAGCTCCGCCCCCTGTATATCATGTGTATAGAGAGGTAGTCACAGCCCCGCCCCCTGTATATCATGTGTATAGAAAGGTAGTCACAGCCCCGCCCCCTGTATATCATGTGTATAGAAAGGTAGTCACAGCCCCGCCCCCTGTATATCATGTGTATAATGAGGTAGTCACAGCCCCGCCCCCTGTATATCATGTGTATAGAGAGGTAGTCACAGCCCTGCCCCTGTATATCATGTGTATAGAGAGGTAGTCCCAGCCCCGCCCCCTGTATATCATGTGTATAGAGAGGTAGTCCCAGCCCTGCCCCCTGTATCTCATGTATATAGAGAGGTAGTCACAGCCCCGCCCCCTGTATATCATGTGTATAGGTAGATGATCACAGCCCTGCCCCCTGTATATCATTGTGTATAGAGAGGTAGTCACAGCCCCGCCCCCTGTATATCGTGTGTATACAAAGGTAGTCACAGCCCCGTCCCCTGTATATCCTGTGTATAGAGAGGTAGTCACAGCCCCGCCCCCTGTATATCCTGTGTATAGAGAGGTAGTCACAGCCCCGCCCCCTGTATATCATGTATATAGAGAGGTAGTCACAGCCCCGCCTCCTGTATATCATGTGTATAGAGAGGTAGTCACAGCCCCGCCCCCTGTATATCATGTATATAGAGAGGTAGTCACAGCCCCGTCCCCTGTATATCATGTGTATAGAGAGGTAGTCACAGCCCCGCCCCCTGTATATCATGTGTATAGAGAGGTAGTCACAGCCCCGCCCCCTGTATACCATGTGTATAGAGAGGTAGTCACAGCCCCGCCCCCTGTATATCATGTGTATAGAGAGGTAGTCACAGCCCCGCCCCCTGTATATCATGTGTATAGAGAGGTAGTCACAGCCCCGCCCAATGTATATCATGTGTATAGAGAGGTAGTCACAGCCCCGCCCCCTGTATATCATGTGTATAGAGAGGTAGTCACAGCCCCGCCCCCTGTATGTCATGTGCATAGAGAGGTAGTCACAGCCCCGCCCCCTGTATATCATGTGTGTTAGATACAGAAATCATATTGTATCTCACAAACCCCCAACTACTCATAACTCTACAGAGCAGGAACCATCAGATGGAGGGAACTGTGTAACAAGCGACAACATGATCCCAGGACAAATAAACCCGTCAGCTGCAGCTTATTGATGGTTTCCAGGTGGCAAAAAAGATCTTACTGCACCGCAACACAGATGTAACCTGCTACTACCGCCACACTGTACTGAGTTACATCCTGTATTATACTCCAGAGCTGCACTCACTATTCTGCTGGTGGGGTCACTGTGTACATACATTACATTACTGATCCTGAGTTACATCCTGTATTATACTCCAGAGCTGCACTCACTATTCTGCTGGTGGGGTCACTGTGTACATACATTACATTACTGATCCTGAGTTACATCCAGTATTATACTCCAGAGCTGCACTCACTATTCTGCTGGTGGGGTCACTGTGTACATACATTACATTACTGATCCTGAGTTACATCCTGTATTATACTGCAGAGCTGCACTCACTATTCTGCTGGTGGGGTCACTGTGTACATACATTACTGATCCTGAGTTACATCCTGTATTATACTGCAGAGCTGCACTCACTATTCTGCTGGTGGGGTCACTGTGTACATACATTACATTACTGATCCTGAGTTACATCTTGTATTATCATCCAGAGCTGCACTCACTATTCTGCTGGTGGGGTCACCGTGTACATACATTACATAACCTCTGTCATGTAGTAACAGGGGCCCCTAATGATAAGTGGCGGGGAGATCCCCAGCAGAGTGTTGCTATGGAGATCGGGCTGATGACCGCGGATGCCGGTACTGTCCGGTGTGAGACCAGAGACCCTCCTGTCACCTGTGACTTCTCCATCTGTGACGTCGCTCGGTGGGCGGTCTAATAAGTGACGTACCTCTATGACGCTGGGTGGTGGGCGGGCTCTTCCTGGAGGGCGCGGCCAGGGCTGTGACGTCACGTTACCATGGAGACAAGATTACGCCGGACAGATGATGAGGTAGATGAGGTGGAGGCTCCGCTATTTCAGCGCCACCGCTCCAGGAAACAGAGCTCCGGACCCGCAGCTGCCCGTACCGACCACCGAGAACAAGCCGGGAGTCCCGCACATCTGCCCCGACAGGCGAAGGAGCTGCAGCGGGAGTGTGCGGGGCGGGCAACAGGTGAGCCTAGACTTCTGTCTCCGGAGCATCACCTCTGCGTACCTCACAGATACCTCACACCTCACCTACTGTATACCTCACAGATACCTCACACCTCACCTACTGTATACCTCACACCTCACCTACTGTATATCTCACAGTGCCTCATACCTCACACCTCACCTACTGTATATCTCACAGTGCCTCATACCTCACACCTCACCTACTGTATATCTCACAGTGCCTCATACCTCACACCTCACCTACTGTATACCTCACAGTGCCTCATACCTCACACCTCACCTACTGTATATCTCACAGTGCCTCATACCTCACCTACTGTATACCTCACCTACTGTATACCTCACCTACTGTATACCTCACAGTGCCTCATACCTCACACCTCACCTACTGTATATCTCACAGTGCCTCATACCTCACCTACTGTATACCTCACAGTGCCTCATACCTTACACCTCACATACTGTATACCTCGCAGTGCCTCATACCTCACCTACTGTATACCTTACACCTTACCTACTGTATACCTCACAGTGCCTCATACCTCATACCTCACCTACTGTATACCTCACATACTGTACACCTCACAGTACCTTATACCTCACACCTCACCTACTGTATACCTCACAGTGCCTCATACCTCACCTACTGTATAGCTCACATACTGTATACCTCGCAGTGCCTCATACCTCACCTACTGTATACCTTACACCTCACCTACTGTATACCTCACAGTGCCTCATACCTCACCTACTGTATACCTCACAGTGCCTCACACCTCACCTACTGTATACCTCACACCTCACCTACTGTATACCTCACAGTGCCTCATACCTCACCTACTGTATAGCTCACATACTGTATACCTCGCAGTGCCTCATACCTCACCTACTGTATACCTTACACCTCACCTACTGTATACCTCACAGTGCCTCATACCTCACACCTCACCTACTGTATACCTCACAGTGCCTCATACCTCACCTACTGTATACCTCACAGTGCCTCATACCTCACCTACTGTATACCTCACAGTGCCTCATAGCTCACCTACTGTATACCTCACAGTGCCTCACACCTCACCTACTGTATACCTCACAGTGCCTCATACCTCACACCTCACCTACTGTATACCTCACAGTGCCTCATACCTCACAGTGCCTCACACCTCACCTACTGTATACCTCATACCTCACCTACTGTATACCTCACAGTGCCTCATGCCTCACCTACTGTATACCTCACATACTGTATACCTCGCAGTGCCTCATACCTCACCTACTGTATACCTTACACCTCACCTACTGTATACCTCACAGTGCCTCATACCTCACCTACTGTATACCTCACAGTGCCTCATACCTCACCTACTGTATACCTCATACCTCATACCTCACCTACTGTATACCTCACACCTCACCTACTGTATACCTCATACCTCACCTACTTTATACCTCACAGGGCCTCATACCTCACACCTCACCTACTGTATACCTCACAGTGCCTCATACCTTACCTACTGTGTACCTCATACCTCACCTACTGTATACCTCATACCTCACCTACTGTATACCTCACAGTGCCTCATACCTCACCTACTGTATACCTCACAGTGCCTCATACCTCACCTACTGTATACCTCACCGTGCCTCATTATACCTCACCTACTGTGTACCTCACCGTGCCTCATTATACCTCACTTACTGTGTACCTCACTGTGCCTCATCCCTCAGTATACTTCACCATGTCTCATCCCTCAGTATGCCTCATTCTGCCAGATTACACCACATTATATCTTATACCTCCTACAATACATTACAGGTAGTACCTCATGCCTACTCATACCCTAGTAAGGCTGGGTTCACACTACGTAAAAAATCGTATTTTATAACAACTGCCATATTTGCACAAAATAATGGCTGTTGTTTGTGCAAATACAGCCATTGTTATAAAATACGTCCTTGTTTTTTACGTAGTGTAAACATAGCCTAATAGTGCCCCCTACCTCTCACTACACAACCTGCAGCACCACCTACCTCACGACTCTCACACTGCAGCGCCCCTTACCTCACACCCTCATACCTTACCTATAACTACACTGCTGTATATACTATATACACTACATCCTCATACCTCACCTATACTATATACACTACATCCTCATACCTCACCTATAACTACACTGCTGTATATACTATATATATCTATATACACTACACCCTCACCTATAACTACACTGCTGTATATACTATATACACTACATCCTCATACCTTACCTATAACTACACTGCTGTATATACTATATACACTACATCCTCATACCTCACCTATAACTACACTGCTGTATATACTATATATATCTATATTCACTACACCCTCACCTATAACTACACTGCTGTATATACTATATACACTGCATCCTCATACCTCACCTATACTATATACACTACATCCTCATACCTCACCTATAACTACACTGCTGTATATACTATATACACTACATCCTCATACCTCACCTATAACTACACTGCTGTATATACTATATATATCTATATACACTACACCCTCACCTATAACTACACTGCTGTATATACTATATACACTGCATCCTCATACCTTACCTATAACTACACTGCTGTATATACTATATACACTGCATCCTCATACCTCACCTATACTATATACACTACATCCTCATACCTCACCTATAACTACACTGCTGTATATACTATATATATCTATATACACTACACCCTCACCTATAACTACACTGCTGTATATACTATATACACTACATCCTCATACCTTACCTATAACTACACTGCTGTATATACTATATACACTACATCCTCATACCTCACCTATAACTACACTGCTGTATACACTATATATATCTATATTCACTACACCCTCACCTATAACTACACTGCTGTATATACTATATACACTGCATCCTCATACCTCACCTATACTATATACACTACATCCTCATACCTCACCTATAACTACACTGCTGTATATACTATATACACTACATCCTCATACCTCACCTATAACTACACTGCTGTATATACTATATATATCTATATACACTACACCCTCACCTATAACTACACTGCTGTATATACTATATACACTGCATCCTCATACCTTACCTATAACTACACTGCTGTATATACTATATACACTGCATCCTCATACCTCACCTATACTATATACACTACATCCTCATACCTCACCTATAACTACACTGCTGTATATACTTTATATATATATATATATATATATATATATATATATACTGTATATATATATATATATATATATATATATATATATATATACACACACACTAGATCCTCATACCTCACCTATAACTACACTGCTGTATAATATATTTATATATAAATCAGTAATATTTATTATTATCTGTTACAATACGTATATGACAGGATACAAGTCCAATCACCATAAAGTTAATGGCTGACAGATTAGTACTGAGGTGAGGGGAGTCTATAATCTACAGGGAGAGGGGACAGTAGGTCGGGGAGAAGCTCCTCATATAGCAGTATAGGGGCAGCAGGCATTGTGTAAGGCTGGGTTCACACTACGTTTTTGCAATCCGTTATTTTTATTCGTTTTTTGCAATGGGTTCACACTACTTTTTTGCAATCCGTTTTTTTTTTTTTTTTTTTATGGTCAAAAAACCTGGGCGACCACGTTTTTTTATCCGTCAAAAACAAACGGATCCGTTTTAAACAGTTTTTTTTTTTTTTATAATGGAAGTCAATGGAAAAACGGATGTTGCATCCATTTTTTCCATCCGTTTTTTGCAAAAACATAGTGTGAACCCAGCCCAAGGTGGAGGCTTCTCTGCAGGTTCTGTGGTGGAGTCTGATGGACATAAGCCGAGGCTGCCGTATACACCTGGCTTATACTGATGCTTACAGCTGCTATGTGAAAAACTGGAATTATCTGCATCAATACTAATAAAATATGATCTGATTGTTCTCAAAGTCACAATAAACAGACACAATGGTCCAGATATATCAAAGTGTATAACAAAGAGACGGGTGTAGCTGCCCATAAGAGCCAATCACAGCTCAGCTTTGGTTTTACCATCTTGCTTCGGGGCATCTTTGCCGCCTCAGGGCCTGGACGTCTTGTGATCATTAAGTGCACAATGGGGCAGATAAAAAAAAACTGTCTACTTAGTGGACAGTGTGAACATAGACAAGAAAGTTTATTTACATCTGTATTAGATTACAGTTTTTTAACCATGTATTAGATGGATTGGCGCCTGACAGCACAAATATGCCAACACCCCTTTATAGCTAAACCTCAGTACTTATCATATGTCTAAAACACATCAAACATGTGCTGCCAGTCATGGTGCAACAAGGCAGTGACCTCAGAACTCTAGGAAATCAGCTAAAGATGATTTGTATCTTGGGAGTCCTGATCTTCCCCCTATACAAATGCTGCGGCCTGACCTGAAGAGGGCGCCACACACAAGGCATCCCTGAGATATGGAGGAACTGAACTGAAGACATTTCCTCACCAGTTATTAACTTCAGGTGTTTCCTTATTTTTCTCTCTGCACTATGGATGTGTACTCGGTGTGTGTGATAAAGACATGGATGGTACGGTTAAGTTTAAGTATATGTGACTTAATGAACACATCAGACTTATTAGCAATTGATGCAGTAATCTATAAAACTCTAGGGGTTCACTTTCTTTTTTTTTCCCCAATTGTATACTATTAAGAGCTCTGGTATTGTTATGCAATGTGTGTATGTATATATACACTACGCTGGCATTGGAGGTTTTTGTGTATTATACTAGTGGCTGTGGTGCAATGCTGTGTGTTATATTACACAGTGTAATATATAATATAATGTTGGCAGCTGTGGTGCTGTGTGTTATATTACACAGTGTAATATATATAATGTTGGTAGCTGTGATGCTGTGTGTTATATTACACAGTGTGATATATATATATATATATAATGTTGGCAGCTGTGGTGCTGTGTGTTATATTACGCAGTGTAATATATATAATGTTGGCAGCTGTACTGCTGTGTGTTACATTACACAGTGTAATATATATAATGTTGGTAGCTGTGATGCTGTGTGCTATATTACACAGTGTGATATATATATATATATATATAATGTTGGCAGCTGTGGTGCTGTGTGTTATATTACGCAGTGTAATATATATAATGTTGGTAGCTGTAATGCTGTGTGTTATATTACACAGTGTAATATATATAATGTTGGCAGCTGTGGTGTTGTGTTATATTACGCAGTGTAATATATATAATGTTGGCAGCTGTGGTGATGTGTGTTATATTACACAGTGTAATATATATAATGTTGGCAGCTGTGGTGCTGTGTGTTATATTACGCAGTGTAATATATATAATGTTGGCAGCTGTGGTTGTGTGTTATATTACAATGTAATATATAATATAGTGTTGGCAGCTGTGGTGTTGTGTTATATTACAATGTAATATATAATATAGTGTTGCAGCTGTGGTGCTGTGTGTTATATTACACAGTGTAATATATATAATGTTGGCAGCTGTGGTGTTGTGTTATATTACACAGTGTAATATATATAATGTTGGCAGCTGTGATGCTGTGTGTTATATTACGCAGTGTAATATATATAATGTTGGTAGCTGTAATGCTGTGTGTTATATTACACAGTGTAATATATATAATGTTGGCAGCTGTGGTGCTGTGTGTTATATTACACAGTGTAATATATATAATGTTGGCAGCTGTGGTGCTGTGTGTTATATTACGCAGTGTAATATATATAATGTTGGTAGCTGTAATGCTGTGTGTTATATTACAATGTAATATATATAATGTTGGCAGCTGTGGTGTTGTGTTATATTACACAGTGTAATATATATAATGTTGGCAGCTGTGGTGATGTGTGTTATATTACACAGTGTAATATATATAATGTTGGCAGCTGTGGTGCTGTGTGTTATATTACGCAGTGTAATATATATAATGTTGGTAGCTGTAATGCTGTGTGTTATATTACACAGTGTAATATATATAATGTTGGCAGCTGTGGTGCTGTGTGTTATATTACGCAGTGTAATATATATAATGTTGGTAGCTGTAATGCTGTGTGTTATATTACACAGTGTAATATATATAATGTTGGCAGCTGTGGTGTTGTGTTATATTACACAGTGTAATATATATAATGTTGGCAGCTGTGGTTGTGTGTTATATTACAATGTAATATATAATATAGTGTTGGCAGCTGTAGTGTTGTGTTATATTACAATGTAATATATAATATAGTGTTGCAGCTGTGGTGCTGTGTGTTATATTACACAGTGTAATATATATAATGTTGGCAGCTGTGGTGCAGTACTGTGTGTTATATAATATATATAATGTTGGCAGCTGTAGTGTTGTGTTATATTACAATGTAATATATAATATAGTGTTGGCAGCTGTGGTGCTGTGTGTTATATTACAATGTAATATATAATATAGTGTTGGCAGCTGTAGTGTTGTGTTATATTACAATGTAATATATAATATAGTGTTGGCAGCTGTAGTGTTGTGTTATATTACAATGTAATATATAATATAGTGTTGGCAGCTGTAGTGTTGTGTTATATTACAATGTAATATATAATATAGTGTTGGCAGCTGTGCTGTTGTGTTATATTACAATGTAATATATAATATAGTGTTGGCAGCTGTAGTGTTGTGTTATATTACAATGTAATATATAATATAGTGTTGGCAGCTGTGGTGCTGGAGCCCGGTGATGATGATGAATGTTGTGGCGGCACGGCTCTTGTTGTTGCCGGATCTGTGATGAGTCGCGTGTTCTTTTATAAACACAGGGACGCTTTCCAGAAGCTGCTGGCTCCGTCCCATGTGAACGTAGCTGATATCAATGACAGCGCGTTGGATTGTATCAGGGATCTGCGCGGGAGTCATTGGACTGTGAAATGGCACCGCCACTGCTTGTAGTCCTTCATCTGAGCAGCCGCTGCCTGGGACACCCACTCCTCCTCCTCCATCGCATCAACCGGAGCGTCACTTCTCACACTCATCCCGAAAGATTCACAGGATACAGATAGGATGGAGTGGGCTCCTGGAGGCTGAATAATAAGGAGCTTTATGTAGTGATACTTAGGGGATTTTTGGATAATTCAGACTGAAGCCGAAGGAAACGGAACAAATGAGCAAGAATGGAGTGAAAAATCAGTGAGGGGAAGGAACGTTCCTTGCAGTGGGATCGAGGAGGGACTGACGCAGCTTCTTTTATAGAGAGCACGGATCGGCCTTAGTGACCTTTACTTATATCCAACCAGACAACATGCAGGACACCGGCTGCTGGCTCTGAACTTTTTGGGGTTTGGTGTGTTGAAGTTTTTGAAAGTTCAGACTGTTGGCCGTGGACTCTTACAGGATTTTATCAACAGCCCCAAATGATTTGATCAGAGGACAGAAATCAGATCTGTGAGGAACAGGGACTCTGAAACTAACGCAACATCCCACCTCATGTACGGCGTTGTCCCTGTCTGCAGGAGGTGGATGGTGAGGAGCTGCTTGTATATGTACTATCCGGATCTGTATACCTAGCTCGTCTTCCCCTCCAGGACCTATCGACCGTCACCTCATCCGCTCCATCACCCTGTGGCTGCCACATTACCTGCCTCTTCTGTCTTGGTACTTGTCCCCCCCCCCCTCCTGGATAATGGTTTAGGAAACCCCATTGGGACTTATGGGATAATTGGAAATGTCAGTTTTCACCAAGGTGCTATTTTTGTCCATCAGATACTATTGAATCTTCAGAGGAGGCTCCTAACCGGTGTGAACATGACCTCAGAGCATAAACCATTTAAAAAAAATTAAAAGAAATTCCTTATTTATGGGCCTGTAAAGGCACCCACCGTTGTTGGCTGTAGGTGACGTCTTCCTATAGAGAGACAGGGGATGTATAGTACATGAGGCAGGAAGCGGCTGATGGCTTCTGTGCAGGTTATTAGAGCCGGACAGTGAAATCGATCCCGCCAGTGAAATGTTAGTAAGCGGGGAGGTGTGTGAGCTCCGCGTTGGCTCCATCAATCAGGGATGGGGAATGGATGTGAACTGAGCGGACCATGCGGGGGAGTGCGGATCACATGACAGCCCTGGCAGCAGGGTAAACAGTGTGGCTGCAGCTGGTCGAGCTGAGACTTGTAGTTCTGTAATAGAGATCACAGTATGTATAGGAGAAATGGTAATATACCTTATGTCTCTCACCATTTCCCAGATCTGTACTTGCTGTCAGTGAGTTTTTTTACACAGTCTGGACCACAGGGGTCATATGCGTGGCCTTCCAGCTGTTGGAAAACTACAATACCCATCATGTCTGGAAAGCTAAAGATTTGGCCATCCAGGCATGATGGGAATTGTAGTCCGTGAGTTTGACCCCGTAGTCTCCACCAGTCTGTGGGTCTTCAGCACTTGAAACACTTTTGCAACTCCCATTATGTCACTGCAGCCTATTTGTCATGATGAGAGTTGTAGTTTTGCAGCCGCTATGAAACCATGAGTAGGAGATGACTGATCCAGACCTGTGTGAGCTAAACACACAGATATCTCCCATGTATAAGTCCAGGCTGTTCAGCTCACTCACATTAGTAACAAACCCTCAGCTCTGTGCTCCTTGCCTAGGATGGGTTTTCAGCCTGTAAATATGAGCAAGGACAGTTTCCAGTCAATGACTAAAAGGAGAGCTCTTCACTGTCTACTAGAAATGTTCATTCTACAGTGATTAACTTTAAGTGTGCACTGTGCTGCCCCCTGTGGATGAGAGCGGAAATCTGGGGGTGGGTAGAGAAGAGTTCTCATACAGATGCTTGAGATTCTTAGCTACAGCAGCATCTGCCTATCCTCCCCATGGCCATATTATGGGGGGCTGTAAGTTGTAGCAGCGTGTGAGCGGCGGTGGCACAGTATGGCAGCTTAGCATCGTGGCAGTCTTTCTCCCCCGGTCTCACTTTGTCTTTTCTTGTCTCTCTGCAGGTGCCTCCTTTTTTGTATGTGACATGACGAGAATTTCTCTGAGCATCACATGAGTCATCGGATTAATCTCCACACCGAGCAGCGAGCAGCAGAGACGTCTCTGGTGAGTGTCACATCTCGCACATATCAGGACATTGGCATTTAACCAGTTACTGCCTGCAGCTTCTCCATTACCGGAGTGCAAGGTAGTCAGATGTCAGTCAGGTGACAGCTGCTAAAAGTTTTTGTAAATGCTTTATCTCTCCAGGAGAAGTGAAGCTTTATATGCTATAGCTTATCCCATATTCCTTCACCCCAGACAGGAGTGTTAGAGGAAGAAGCATGAGTATTACAGGTATAGAATGGTACGGTATCACATAGTCACTAGTTTCTGCATACCAGACTGGTCTGTACATGTATTGTGGCTCGGCCTTGTCTCTTTTTACTATCAGCGCATTTCACATTTTTCATGTCTTTTGTCTTTTGCTGAATAAAGGCACAGTGTGGGCAGAGTATTGGTTATGGAAGTATCGAGGTGCCATAGCCTGGTCTTAGTGCGGGTTGAGGGTGATGATGCTCCAGAAACAGAGCCTGCAGGGTGTTTGGCAGCACCGCCCCCAGGGTTCAGGCATCGGCCGCTCTCGTACACTGTCTCTCATTAACCTGTCATTATGCACAGACACCAGGGAGCTGATGTGCTGTTTAGATCTCGCTTAGCGCTGTCATCGGCCTCTGAGGGATGAAGTTCACGCTGCTCTGAAATTGTTTATCAGCTTTGGTCAGAGTGTTCATTATTTGAATCGTATCTAGAAATCCATTGTTTTTCATTAGTGTGAGTGATGGAAACAGACCAGGGGCAGATCTTGAGATTCAGAAGAGTACTGTTCACACAACACAGCCAAATATATATGGTATTATTATTTTTTGTTTATTTTGCTGCTCCCATACATTGTAACTCACTTGCGGCTAGGTGAGGCTTTTAATATTAAAAATCTGAAAAATAATATAGAGACACCTAGCTACTCCTGTGTTCCATTCAGCACCATGGGAAAGCTGGGTCATAGTATCTGCCACCAGATGTAATTAGAAAGACATTGAATAGTGTTTTCTGGAAGATTCCAGGACTTGTGTGTTCTGCAGATATATCCTGGTTATTTTATGAGTTTCTATCTCTATTTAACAAAGATGGGGAAGCTAAACCTTTGGCTGTCCAGACATGGGAACTGTTGTTTTGCAACAGCTGGAGAGCTGAAGGTTCCCCATCTTTGCTGTAGAATATTTCCTCTACTTATGACACTACTGACCTATAACTTTTTTTTCTTTACACAGTGAAATCATTGACTGTCCGCCATGACCGAAGAGTCAGACTGCAGATTTAGCAATCTGAGCCAGGATCAAATTGCCATCCTCAATCAGGTTCTGACAGAGATCGTGCCCATCCATGGCAGAGGTAACTTCCCGACCATGGAGGTGAAACCCAAAGACATCATCCATGCGGTGAAGGAGCAACTCATAAACAAGAAGATCACTATACGGGACATTCGCCTCAATGGCTCCACAGCCAGTCACATCCTCATACAGCAGAACGGAACCAGCTGCAAGGACTTGGACATCATTTTTGGTGTGGAGCTTCCAGATGAGCAGGCCTTCCAGACAGTCAAGGAGATTGTCTTGGATTCTCTCTTAGACTTTCTTCCCAAATGCGTCAACAAGGAGAAGATCACTGCTCTCACAATGAATGAGGCGTACGTCCAGAAGATGGTAAAGGTGTCCACAGAGCAGGACCGCTGGAGCTTAATTTCATTGTCTAACAACAGTGGGAAGAACGTGGAGCTCAAGTTTGTCAACTCTCTCCGAAGACAGTTTGAGTTCAGTGTAGATTCCTTCCAGATCATTCTGGATTCCATCCTTAGTGTCTACACAAATGAGGACAGTGAGCTTACCCCAGACAACTATCCCACTGTGGTGGCCGAGAGCATGTATGGAGATTTCCAGGATGCAATGGAACATCTTAGGAGCAAACTTATTGCCACAAGGAACCCTGAAGAGATCAGAGGAGGCGGACTTCTCAAATACAGCAATCTCTTGGTTCGTGATTACAAGCCGGCCAGTGAGACAGAGATCAAGTCCCTTGAGCGCTATATGTGTTCCAGGTTCTTCATTGACTTTCCTGATGTGACCGAACAGCAGAGAAAAATCGAGTCCTACCTGCGCAATCATTTTATTGGCGAAGAGAAGAGCAAGTACGACTACCTGATGACCCTGCGCTCTGTGGTCAATGAGAGCACGGTGTGTCTGATGGGTCACGAGCGCAGGCAGACTCTTAACATGATCACTATTTTAGCTTTGAAAGTGCTTGGTGAACAGAACATCATCCCAAATACGGCAAACGTGACGTGTTATTACCAGCCGGCCCCATACATGAGTGACAGAAACTTCAACAACTATTACATCCCTCAAGGACAATCGGCCATCTTCTACCAGCCCTACCAGTTTCACATACACCTGCAGAGTGGGCTGGTGTAGAGAGCTATGCTTACAACTGTGAAATAAAGTTTTCCCTCCGCGCACATTGGGAACTGACTGTTCTTCTGCAAGATATCACTTTATGTAAAGAATTGACGTATATGAGAGTGTTATACAGGTTACATATATAGTTATCCTAAACAGCCAGCCTTTCTGGGCATATATTATGTAGCTTTTGCTGATCATACTTTAGAGCTGCCCTCACTATCCTATTTGTGGGGTCATTGTGTACATACATTCCATTACTTATCCTGTACTGGGTTACATCCTGTATTATGCTCCAGAGCTACGCTCACTATTCTGCTGGTGGGGTCACTATGTGCGTACATTACATTACTAATCCTGTACTGGTTAACCTTCTGTAGTATGCTCCAGAGCTGCACTCGCTGTTCTGCTGGTGGAGTCACTGTACACATGCTTGTTTTCACAAGGCTCGATTAACTGTGCAGCTGGACCCCTGCGGCCCTTGATCATTGTCGGACAGATGATGCAGTCAACGTTTTTTGATTCATCGGCTGAATATTGCCCATTTTACATGGACCTTTTATCAGAAATGAGCATTCCTGCCAATGCTTGTTTGCCCAGTTTTCAGCCCATGTAAGATCGGGATCAGTAGAGGATAAGTAATGTAGTGTATGCACACAGTGACCCCACTAGCAGAATAGTGAGTGCAGCTCTAGAGTAAAATACAGGATGTAACTCAGGATCAGTAATGTAATGTATGTACACAGTGACCCCACTAGCAGAATAGTGAGTGCAGCTCTGGGGTATAATACAGGATGTAACTTAGGATCAGTAATGTAATGTATGTACACAGTGACCCCACCAACAGAATAGTGAGTGCAGCTCTGGAGTATAATACAGGATGTATATCAGGATCAGTAATGTATATACACAGTGACCCCACCAGCAGAATAGTGAGTGCAGCTCTGGAGAATAATAAAGGCTGTGACTCAGGATCAGTAATGTAATGTATGTACACAGTGACCCCACCAGCAGAATAGTGAGTGCAGCTCTGGAGAATAATAAAGGCTGTGACTCAGGATCAGTAATGTAATGTATGTACACAGTGACAGAGATGCATTCGCTATTTTACTGGTGACGTATATAATACAGGACATAATGAAGGCTCAGTACAGGATAAGCAATTTATGTACACACTGGCTCTCCTGGCTATAGAGATAACTTTTACTTGTGGCCTGTATAATATTAATCAGAATTGGCCTATTATGACTGCTCCCCTTTGGATGATGATGATTGGGGGGGAGGGGGTTTGCTCCATCCTGACGTGCTGTGACAATAGAAACCGTCTCTGCAAAAAAAATGCAAACAGATACTCCGAAACCTTCTATTTTTTATTGATGAAGTAAGTGCCAATGCTGCAGTGCCATGAGAAAATGGGACCTTGTGTTATCAGTGGATTTCTTATGTCTTTGCTCTTTGTGAGTTTTGAGTAACAAAAATTGGTTTTCTATTTATGTCGGGGTCTTTGTATTATGTGTACTGCTCGTGGGGGGTATTACTGCACTGCCAGCACGGCCGTCTTATCACGTGTACCCCTCAGAATGTCAGGGATCACAGGGAATGAGACAGGGTGCAGAAGGTAAATCTAATCTCCAGATAATCTTGAGTAACTGTAAATTGTCCGCTTTACTTCTCTTGTGCAACATCTTCTGTCACATCCAGAGCTGCCGTCAGAACTGCTTTTCTGTAAGTTCCCAGTAATCTCATTGCTGGTTCACTGACAACCAGAGGAGATCACAATATTATCCCAGCGGTCTGACGGATTCCAGACAGCAGCTGACTTGGATGCAGCTCAGGATGTGACTGGAGTATAAGGGTTCTTTTACATTTTTACATTACTCATTTTTCGGCATTTGACATCTGCCGTCACCTGGCATGAGAAATCGCATGGCTGCACAAACGAGTGTTGTATCATTCGTGCGGCCATTAACATTAGTGGTCAGCCGCACATGTTCTGTTTACATACAGAGATGTGCGACCGATTAACAATAGATTTTTATCGCCATGTGAAAAGATCAATGACACTTTTACACGGGCTGTTAATGAGCCGATTGAGCATTTCTGGAAATATTTGTTGCCGATAATCGGCCCATGTAAAAGGGCCCTAACAGAGGGTTGATTTTAACATAAGTAAAGGAAAGTTAGAGCCCTATTAAGCAGGCCGATATTGCCCAGCCAGAAGGGCTAGCGATCAGCTCATCAATCCATTCCGACCTTCGCTGGCTCATCTCCCCATGTAATAGAAAACGGGAAAGGGACACATGACTGATCCAGTTTGCAAGACTGTAGCGCTGCTCTCTGTGAGTTGTCACAAGGCACGTCTATTACAGGCTCTTACTTAGAAGGCTCCGACGAATGAGCATATGAGACCTTTTACATGGACGTTACTAGAAATGATCAGCCATGTAAAAAGGTCCTAACACTGGAGGAAGTTCTGGGCTAGTTCTCCTAGAAAATGCCTATTTTGGGATGACCACTGTGTAGTGTTCACCTAACACATTGGGCATAACCGTTATCGTACATCTTGACTGATGGATTGTACATTTGTTATCCTGATAAAGTTTATTGATAGGGTCATACTTTATTAAACGATTTTAGATTGGATTATTCCAATGGACAGATCTCAAAAGAGGGTAACACAGGCTCTGCCCTGGCCCCCAGGATCTGCTATAGGGGAAACAGATTGTGAGTATAGTCCTGCTGCGATTTTATGGGACTGGATTTTGTGTTCATGTTTTGTTTGCCAAAGAGGAATTTGTGAAGGTGTCCTCGAAGTGCCTGTGTGTCCTTTGTCCCAGACCTGGAGCCCATTATACCGTCCAGCCCTGCTGCAGGGTCTTCTGTTTCCCTGCATGTTACAGGATTGTCCTCAACCTTCTGTATGGACAGTGGGGTCTTGTCCTTGAGGTTTTTCTCTACTGGAACAATGTGAACATTTCTACTCTTTCTATCTATTGTGTCTGAAGAAATGACCGGCTTCAGCCCCTGACTGTGACGCCAACCTGTACATAGATCTACAGAAGGAAAGCTATTTTTCTATGGACGATGAATGTTCTGACATGAACTGTACCTACGTAGCTGTTAATGTTTTATGTAAATGTTCAATTCTAATGGAGAATTCCACATATTGCAGAATGTTTCCTCTGAATTCATGGCAAGGGTGTGTTCACATGCAGTTAATTTCAGGCAGATTTCGCATCACAATATACATGTCCCAATGGATTTAAGGTGACAAACACATATGGATTGAATGAGACTAATTGGTGTCCAAATCCGTGGAAAATAACACTGCAAACCAGTGGCAGAAATCCAAGAGTTTGCGTGGGATTCCTGACATGGATTCTCAAATTTGCAACAGATTTTTCCGATGAAAAAAATGTGTCATGTGAACGCACCCTAAGAGTGACATTGCATATACTGTGTTTATTGAGTTCTTTGTGTATTATACCCCAGTCACACCCAAACCTGCTTTCAAAGTTCTGTTGGTTGACCATGGAAACAAACTGGGCCAGCTCCACGCTTCTAGCATGTGATCTTCAAACTGAGCTCCCAGAATCCTCTAGTAACCAGTAGGATGTGGCCATAAGACTTGGTGTCACTTGAGATCTATAGAAGCTTAAAAACTGCAGTAGGATTTTTGTTGTTGTTGAGGGAACGTACACAACGGGGTGGTTATTTACTTTATAATTAATTGTGTTGAACCGTCATGCCATTTCGGTGTGGTGAGAACCTTAATGTCCATGAGAAATGACCCCACCTGAGCGTGTAACACCTTGTAGGCCTGTAATGAGGCACATTGGTTCCACCTTCTCCACCACCCAATTGTATCCATCATCTGATTACATAGACATGGTTTCTAGTTGGCCCAGTATTTAGTTACATCTAATAGGTTGACCACAATTCTCTATATCTTTCCAATGCTCAGTGGCTCAACTGCATGGCTACATTGTGATTGATAGGTTGACCGTTTAAGATGCCCATACACTTTATACTAAAGACTATTGTTGGTGGATCTGTCAAACTGTTTGCTTTTGGCAACACTCGGCATTTGATTCCTTGTAGCTGCAAAGGTTGGATACTGCCCTTGGGCAACATCTATGTTTTCCAGGACTCCCTAGGACAGCATCCAACTTGTGCAGCTGCAGGGAATCAAATACCAAGTGTTCGGGTTCAGAGAACATCGCCGAACTCGAACAGTTTGACAGGTCTGTTCAACACTACTAAAGATTGGTATGGCCTACTGTATAGAGTGTATGGGGGGAGCCTTCTGACTCCAATGACAGATGATATTGCTGGAGAGAATGGTCTGGCGTGCTAAATTTCTGCATCCCGACCCTTTTTTTTCTCGGAGGAATAAGCTGGTGCCAGAGTTGTCTGGCTGGGACTTACCCTTCCCTTCCTAAAGAGAACACATGAAGGTTGGTATATGGGAAAACTGGAAGAAGGAACTGTCGGACGAATAATTGTGAAGGTGTACAGGCCTCTTTATTTACCTTGACTCGGAAGGGTCCACTGCCTGGTAACATTGTCTTTGGTGGGTTGACCATATGGGTATACTGTCTCTGAGTGTCCCCTGCCTATTTACATTGTTTTGGTGGGTTGACTGCATGGTAACGTTGTATTTTAATGGTTCCATTGCCTGGTTACATTGTCTCCTCTAGGTCGACTACATGTTTACATTGTCTTTGATGGGTTGACTGCATGGTTACATTGTTTCCACTGGCTTGACTGCATGGTTACATCGTCTTTGATGGAATAACTATATGTTTGCGTTGTCTTTGGTGGGTTGACCATATGGTTACGTGTTCTCCAGTGGGTCAGCGACACATTGTCTTTGGTGGGTTAACTATATGGTTACATTGACTCCAGAGGGCCCAGGCGCTCTGGGCCTCGGTACTTGTTGAGCCTTTACATGTTGCGTTAGTCACTTGTATTTGCTGTAGTGCGACTGATCTGCACCTTAAGTTCCTGCAAAGGGAATCTGTATATAACATGTGAAGATTTCTCCGATGTTGGTGTCTGAAATCTGATTTATACCGAGCTAATAATAAAGCTTTAAGATGAAAGGCTGCATTGTAATGTGGTTATTGCCTTTCTATGTGTATCCTACTTAAGACCAGAAAACCTTGTGGACAGACGCTGTAAGGCCTCACGTATCATCTGTACGACCGAGCGTAATCCCAACATCAACACGCCACATTAATCTAATGTGTATAGCACAAGTAGTGCGGCACATCTGGAGAATGGGAGGGATGTCACATGGCCTAGAAGATGTGACCTCCTGTGTAATGAGACAGGGTCTGGCTGAACCCCCAGAGGTACGCAGCAGCTGTAGAAGGACAGAGATGTTGTTGCTCTATATACAGTGGCTGGATAAGCACATTAATTACATGGCAGCCGGCAGGATCGGGCTTGTGCCAGTCTCCGGGGTTGCAGCCTTGCGTGTCTCCAAATAACTGCACCATGTATATAAGGTCTCTGCACATTATTGTATCACAAAAGAGAGCAGAGAAGCTAAGGGCAGAACCCAGGAGACAACATGATGATTACCCATAATTACTAACTGTACCAAAATGACTCCAGAGGCGCTACATTATGAGAATTATAGACCAGATATGGGCCATAGAGCCGTGTTCTCCTATAGATAGTGCTGGTTACTTACAAGGACAGGACGGATACTGAGATGACATGTTCTGCTACTATAAAAACTAGAAATATCTGAAGATTCTAAAGACATGAGAAGATGCAAGAAGCTCAGATTGAGGACCTCATATCATTTCAGGAGGCATCTTGGAGAATTGCTGAATACTATGGAAGATAAAGTAAAAATAATCATACTAATAGAACCATAGAAGTGTCTACAATACCAGTGACAGTACCAATACCAGTGAATAATAGTCTGAAGGGTATAATACCAGCGAGTCATAGCTACAGCATGGGAGCAGTGGGATGTCCAGCCCACACAGAGCTCTACACATTTTCCTCAGCATTGATGTAAATAGTCAATTCTGGTGGGTTAATTAACTCTGATTTACAGGGTCGGCACAGCAAATCGGTGGTATAGCAAATAAAAGACCCAGTTCTCCCGGAGAGCCAATTGGCCACCATCCATTTGAGAATAAATGCTTAAGGGGGTAGATCAGTGCTTGGCTTGGTTGGATAAGACCCAATGTAGCAGACTTCTGAGGTTTCCCAGTTGTCCTGTTCTGCGCAGTAGGATACATAGACCTTAGACGGTAGCTTTGTCCTACTTGGGTCAGTTCTTCTTGCTTCAAGAGACAGCCCTGCACTTTTTAGTAGAGTGGTTCCTGGCGTAGGCAAGGGTATTCCTAGGTGTCTTCTCTCCCCTAAGTGCAGCTTAGCACTGCATACTGATTGCATACTGATTTTAGGATCTAGTGGGACAACTCTATGAGAGAGTAGTTTCTCACTTCTAAGGGGGTAGATCAGGCCATGGCTTTGTTGAATAAGACCTGATAGACCCATCGGATAGGAACCATTATGGATGGTTCAAGTTCAGGTGAAGATAAGAAGAGGGAATACGTGACCTACAAAAGGCATTGCCTATGGTTCTTTTCCTGCTGGATAAGTACTGTAGAAATGAAGTCAAACTGTAAGGGCCCTATTACTCGGAACAATTATCGTACGGAAAAACATTATATTGTTCGAATTTAAACAATAATCTTAACGTGTCCACGCAGGCAATGATCGAAAAATCATTCTTGTGTCGTTGATCACATCTTTAAGCTGACCATAAACTCATTGTTAAGTGCATGTACACATCGTTCGTTCTTATGCTGGGATCAGAAGGAGTGAACAAACTTAGTAAGGATCGTAACTAATGACTATCGTTTTACGTATTATGGTGAACAATTTCTGGTCGTTGTTAATGGGCGAATACTTAAAATTGATTTGTCTAATAGGACCCGAAGAAAGAGGGCCGAGACGCCTGTAATAAGTCCAGTCTGCAGTCTCCTCAAAGAAGCTCCAGATTCCCATCACGCAATGGAGATGAAGGAAGATGAGGCACAATACAGGAGCCACCCTTGAAGACAAAGACTGGGACAAGTGAAGAGACAGACAACTGCAGAATCTCCAGCTGGAAGGAGCATTGCTTGGTCATTTGTTCAGCAAGTTCATAGACATGCAGCAACATTGCAGTCCAACGCCTGGTGTTACTGTGAAGCCCACGTACCGCAGTTTGGATTATCTTAGCCATAGTCCATAACCATAGACTGGGGTGCGGAGACTAATGGTCTTTCATCCTCAACCCCCCGCAAAGACTTCTGGACTATATTTTAGATTGCTTTCATAGATTGTGGCAGTATCACTGATGCAGAAGTGACCTTGGAAGGGAGCTCAGAATCATCAGTAGAGCAACAGGTACCAGGAAAACAATACATGTGACAGGTCATAAACCAGGCCAAAGCCGGGATCAGTCTCCGCAGAAGAGGCCGGGACTAGAGTTACATTAAACACCAGGAAAAGAGTGTCCGGGTGATTCCCCTTGAAGGAGAAGTCCAGGCACAGAGTTTTTTTTTTTAATCAGTCGTGAAGGATGTTGGTGAACTAAACAACATGCTCTTACTTCCTTGGCTGCAGTAGCGGGGTCCTGCCTCGGCCCCTAACTGGCATGACACATTACATCCCAGGTCCCCACTCAGACCCAGAAGGGGCCAAGGACTAGGAACCAGAGCAAAGGACATTGGGCCTCAGCACTGGAGTCACATCCTCCACGGCTGTTCTTTTTTTTTTTATATATAAATCTGTGCCCAGACTTCTCCTTTAAGGTGGGGCTGGGTTTACCTATATAACATAGTCCGGCAATCTTCTTTTACCAGAAGCTGATAATAAGTAATAACAAAAATCCACCAGTTGTCACAAGGCGTCCTGGACTTTTTTCCTTCATTAACTTAGGTTTTGGAGAAGCCGTGTGTCAAGTTCAAAGATCCACATTGTTACTGCGCCAGACGGCGACTAAGCCAGATAGCTGTCTGAGTATAAGCCCAGCCTAGGTTGTCAAACCTTATGTCTTATCTGGTGCCAATTACCTTAGAGGGATTCTGCACAATAACCAGAATATGCAATGACTCCACCAGCAGCTCTTGAGTATAATACAGGATGTAACTCAGGATCAGTAATGTAATGTATGTACACGGTGACCCCACCAGCAGAATAGTGAGTGCAGCTCTGGAGTATAATACAGGATGTAAAGGCCCTATTCCATGGACCGACAGTGAGGAGCATGCGTTTGCTCCTGGTCCCCTGCTCGCTGATGCCGTTATTACACGCGGCTGCAGTGAGCGGGTGAGTACAGCGGGAGCTGCAGGGGTGAGAGGCTAATACAGGATGTAACTCAGGATCAGTAATGTATGTGTGATGGGCACTAGGAAGCTGGTGTGTTTTACTACACTCTGCCTTTGGAACCAGATGTTGGTGGTCTTCGGCGGCCCCAATTGTTGATAATCTCCAGGGTTGTTTAGGGTCACTTGGGCACTTGTCACAGTAACCTGGAGTGGTAGCAGACCCACCCGGATTGTTGGTACTGCCACTCACAGAAAAGGGAAATAACCAAAGTATACGGTGGTGTGTAGGTGCAGGTGCTAACAAAATAGACCAGAGTCACGTACGTTTAGTAAACAATATAATACTTTACTGTGGTATGACTCAAGTCTAACAGTACGTTATAACAATAGTGCAAATCTTGACACAGAACGTTGGTGCTGACAATGAGGTAAAACCAGTGCTTGTAGAAGTAGTAGCTGCTTTGCAAAGAGAGAAGAGGAGAGGAGTTGCCAGAGTAGCCCTGCCCAATGTAGTGATCGTGCTCTGCTGGAACAGGTGTATAAGTAGAAGAAATAAGAGATACTCGTATTCACGGATGCCAATAGTGGCTCTGAACTGCCTTATGCTCCCTAGTTGACAGGTACCCGTCCTAGGTGGGTAATACGAGCCCCAGTCGTCGGTTATCCGGATGTAGCAGAATTCCGAGGTTTTCCAAGTCGTCCTGTGCAGCGCAGTAGTATACGTAGACCTTGCACAATATCTTCTCCCTACTGGGGTCAGCTCCTCTTGTTTCAGGTAACTACCCAGCACTTTTTAGAGAGGTTCCTGGCATAGGCAAGGGTTTTCCTAGGTGGCTTCTCTCCCCTAAGTAGAGCATAGCACTGCATACTGATCTTAGGATCTAGTGGGACAACTTTGTAAGACAGTAGTGTCTTACACATCTGTCCGCTTGGACCTTCAACTACTAACTCCCAACTTCCTCCCACCAGGAACTAACTCCTCCTACAGGGGCCAAAACTAAAACCTCCCGTGAGTGACGGGGCTGAGTGTGTGTGTGAGAGAGAGAAAGAAAAGTATCTGGTTAGGAGAAAACAAGCCTCTGAGATTGGTCGGCATATAAACATGTAGTACAAACAGTTTAACCCTTGGTGCTTCAGCTGTGCAGTAATTTGACTAGAGACTTACTAAGGTGCAATAAGCAGCACCAGTGGTGGGACACCACCAGCAGAATAGTGAGTGCAGCTCTGGATTATAATACTGTACAGGATGTAACTCAGGATCATACAGTATATCCAGCATTGCAGACTGAATCTGCAGCATGGATAGGGTTAATCTATACTGGTCTCTCTGTCCATTGCTGGGAGTATCTCTCCACATTAGCCAGAGGTCAGGGAGAGGAATGACAGATGTAATTTGCAGGAATAATACGGAAGGTCACAGAGTTAACAGCTCGGTGTGATGAGGAAAATGACAGGTTATCAACTAACAAAGCGCAAATTAATCCGACCGGACACCATCGCTGCAGCAATTACTGGGCTTTAAATGTCTCTCATTCCTCAGAGTTCAGAGAGACAAGATGATAACATCCCGGGGTCCTGGGGGAGAAGGGGACCAGAGCTCACCGAGGCTGGGGGGGAAAGGAGCCATACATTGTGAGATTAGAGTGTGAGCTCCTGGGGTCAGGGATGATGGGAGTGATGATACACTGTGAGGGTAAGACAGGGAGATTAGAGTGTGAGCTCCTGGGGTCAGGGATGGTGGGAGTGATGATACACTGTGAGGGTAAGACAGGGAGATTAGAGTGTGAGCTCCTCGGGTCAGGGATGGTGGGAGTGATGATACATGTGTGTGTCATAGGAGATTAGTGTGACACCCTGGGGTCAGGGATGATGGGAGTGGTGTGTGTGTGTGTGAGATGGGAGATTAGAGTGTGAGCTCCTGGGGTCGGGGATGATGGGAGTGATGATACACTGTGTGTGATAGGAGATTAGAGTGTCAGCTCCTGGGGTCAGGGATGATGGGAGTGATGATACACTGTGTGTGATAGGAGATTAGAATGTCAGCTCCTGGGGTCAGGGATGATGATAGGAGTGATGAAACACTGTGTGTGATAGGAGATTAGAGTGTAAGCGCCTGGGGTCGGGGATGATGGGAGTGATGATACACTGTGTGTGATAGGAGATTAGAGTGTGAGCTCCTGGGGTCAGGGATGATGATGGGAGTGATGATACACTGTGTGTGATAGGAGATTAGAGTGTTAGCTCCTGGGGTCAGGGATGATGATAGGAGTGATGATGCACTGTGTGTGATAGGAGATTAGAGTGTGAGCTCCTGGGGTCAGGGATGATGGGAGTGATGATACATTGTGTGTGATAGGAGATTAGAATGTCAGCTCCTGGGGTCAGGGATGATGATGGGAGTGATGATACACTGTGTGTGATAGGAGATTAGAGTGTCAGCTCCTGGGGTCAGGGATGATGGGAGTGATGATACACTGTGTGTGATAGGAGATTAGTGTGTGAGCTCCTGGGGTCAGGGATGATGGGAGTGATGATACACTGTGTGTGATAGGAGATTAGTGTGTGAGCTCCTGGGGTCAGGGATGATGGGAGTGATGATACACTGTGTGTGATAGGAGATTAGAGTGCGAGCACCCGGGGTCAGGGATGATGGGAGTGATACATGTGAGTGGCATTTGGAGAATTCTTTGTAAACCCACATAGCTGTCACATAGGACATCTTGCAATTCTCAAATATAGGAATGATAATTATTTATGGCGCATTTAGCCGCCAGCCTTAGTTTGGGGTGTGACCACTGAATTTATAGAGTCTTATAGTTATGTATCACAAGCAAGTGGGTGGCCGACACCAGGTCATATACAGAACAATGTAACGTAACAATGCTGATGGAGTAGTCATCACAGGGCGGCTGCTGCTGCTGACCCATTCCTCATAAAGGAGCACTCCAACTCCAGCCGCGGTCAGAGGGAACTTTAGGGAAATCAGAAGATATTTAGGTAATGGATAAGTACAAGGTAAAGAGATGAATCATTGATTGGAAACATGGATCCAACTCTGACGTATCAGTGGAAATCCTACAAGGAGTCAAGAGTATCAATGAGAGGATGCTGGAACATCTCTCTGGGGCTGAACTAATGAAACATACAGAGAGGACGCCTGAAGGAAACCATCTTGTTTCCCATCATTTATGAGTCATCGGCCATCGGTGCACAAGGTTCACAGACTCTACCAATAAAAAAACAGGTTTGGGGATGATGACGCCATTGTCCAGGATGATGATGATGCGTCTTGTCACAGATAAAGTGGTAAAGATTTCCACAGATAATAAGTGTTAAAGGAGCGACACACCAACTCCATGACCTGGAGCAGAGTCTGGATGTAAATAGGGTAGAAATCTAAAAAAACAATCAATGATAAAACTCCATCCTAAAAGGATCAGTCACCGATCTGCAGGAAAGTTAGAAGCCGCTTATTATAGAATGTCGTTTATTATCAGGGACGTCTGAGAAAACATGAGAACAAAGGAGTCACAGGGATTTTTGTGGGGATGAGTTTGATGATCTAGAATTTTGTCCTCTAAAGAAGTGTCGACCATTACTAAAGGGATTTCATCCGTGTGAGGGACGTGACGCAGAATGTTCGGCAGAAAATTGGGTGACATCCTCCTAGTGTTGGGGGTCCAGGACTTTGCTAGGAGTAGTGTATATACTTTAATGGCTGCTTTATTAGAGCTCACCGCCCTGTCAGTATCGGATCTTATCGAGATCAGACCTGTGACTCCGGAGAACAGCATAAAATCCACTGATCAGATTTCTGTAGATCAGTCTCGGTGTGAATCAGCTCTTCACTATTGTGCCGAAGGGAAACAGAAAGGTGACTCCAGGGGGCAAAAGAGAAAAAATTGCATTACTAGCAGAGAAGAAACGTGACCGGTCAGATGGATCCAGATATCTGTAGCAACATGGCCGGTCAGATGGATCCAGATCTCTGTGGAGAAACATGGCCGGTCAGATGGATCCAGATCTCTGGAGAAACATGGCCGATCATATGGATCCAGATCTCTGTGGAGAAACATGGCCGGTCAGATGGATCCAGATCTCTGGAGAAACATGGCCGATCATATGGATCCAGATCTCTGTGGAAAAACATGGCCGGTCAGATGGATCCAGATCTCTGTGGAGGAACATGGCCGGTGATATGGATCCAGATGCCTGTGGGGAAACATGGCCGGTCAGATGGATCCAGATCTCTGGAGAAACATGGCCGGTCAGATGGATCCAAATCTCTGTGGAGAAACATGACCAATCAGATGGATCCAGATCTCTGGAGAAACATGGCCGGTCAGATGGATCCAGATCTCTGTGAAGAAACATGGCCGATCAGATGGATCCAGATCTCTGTGGAGAAACATGGCCAGTCATATGCATTTAGATCTATGACGAAACATGGCTGGTCAGATGGATCCAGACCTCTGGAGAAACATGGTCGGTCAGATGGATCCAGACCTCTGTGGAGGAACATGGCCGGTGAGATGGATCCAGATCTCTGTAGGGAAACATGGCCGGTCAGATGCATCGAGATCTCTGGGGAGAAACATGGCCGGTCAGATGGATCGAGATCTCTGGAGAAACATGGCCAGTCAGATGGATTCAGATCTCTGTGGAGGAACATGGCCGGTAAGATGCATTTAGATCTCTGGGGGGAAACATGGCTGGACAGATGGATCCAGATCTCTGTGGAGAAACATGGCCGGTCAGATGGATCCAGATCTCCGGAGAAACATGGCCAGTCAGATGGATCCAGATCTCTGTGGAGAAACATGGCTAGTCATATGCATTTAGATCTCTGAAGAAACATGGCCGGTCAGATGGATCCAGACCCCTGTGGAGAAACATGACCGATCAGATGGATCCAGATCTCTGGAGAAACATGGCCGGTCAGATGGATCCAGATCTCTGGAGAAACATGGCCGGTCAAATGGATTCAGATCTCTATGGAGGAACATGGCCGGTGAGATGGATCCAGATCTCTGTGGGGAAACATGGCCAGTCAGATGCATTTAGATCTCTGTGGGGAAACATGGCCGGTCAGATGGATCGAGATCTCTGGAGAAACATGGCCAGTCAGATGGATCCAGATCTCTGTGGAGGAACATGGCCGGTAAGATAAGATGCATTTAGATCTCTGTGGGGAAACATGGCCGGTCAGATGGATCGAGATCTCTGGAGAAACATGGCCAGTCAGATGGATCCAGATCTCTGTGGAGAAACATGGCTGGACAGATGGATCCAGATCTCTGTGGAGAAACATGGCCGGTCAGATGGATCCAGATCTCTGGAGAAACATGGCCAGTCAGATGGATCCAGATCTCTGTGGAGAAACATGGCCAGTCAGATGGATCCAGATCTCTGTGGAGAAACATGGCCAGTCAGATGGATCCAGATCTCTGTGAAGAAACATGGCCGATCAGATGGATCCAGATCTCTGTGGAGAAACATGGCCAGTCATATGCATTTAGATCTATGAAGAAACATGGCTGGTCAGATGGATCCAGATCTCTGGAGAAACATGGTCGGTCAGATGGATCCAGACCCCTGTGGAGAAACATGACTGATCAGATGGATCCAGATCTCTGGAGAAACATGGCCGGTCAGATGGATCCAGATCTCTATGGAAAAACATGGCCGGTCAGATGGATCCAGATATCTGTGGAGGAACATGGCCGGTGAGATGGATCCAGATCTCTGTAGGGAAACATGGCCGGTCAGATGCATTTAGATCTCTGTGGGGAAACATGGCCGGTCAGATGGATCGAGATCTCTGGAGAAACATGGCCAGTCAGATGGATTCAGATCTCTGTGGAGGAACATGGCTGGTAAGATGCATTTAGATCTCTGTGGGGAAACATGGCCGGTCAGATGGATCGAGATCTCTGGAGAAACATGGCCAGTCAGATGGATCCAGATCTCTGTGGAGAAACATGGCTGGACAGATGGATCCAGATCTCTGTGGAGAAACATGGCCAGTCAGATGGATCCAGATCTCCGGAGAAACATGGCCAGTCAGATGGATCCAGATCTCTGTGGAGAAACATGGCCAGTCATATGCATTTAGATCTCTGAAGAAACATGGCCGGTCAGATGGATCCAGACCCCTGTGGAGAAACATGACCGATCAGATGGATCCAGATCTCTGGAGAAACATGGCCGGTCAGATGGATCCAGATCTCTGGAGAAACATGGCCGGTCAGATGGATCCAGATCTCTATGGAGGAACATGGCCGGTGAGATGGATCCAGATCTCTGTGGAGAAACATGGCCGGTCAGATGGATCCAGATCTCCGGAGAAACATGGCCAGTCAGATGGATCCAGATCTCTGGAGAAACATGGGTGGACAGATGGATCCAGATCTCTGGACAAACATGACCAATCAGATGGATCCAGATCTCTGGAGAAACATGGCCGGTCAGATTAATCCAGATCTCGATAGAGAAACATTGCCAGTCAGAAGGATCCAAACCTTGGTGAAGAAACATGACCTGGTCAGATGGATCTAGATCTCTGGAGAAACATGGCCAGTCAGATGGATCCAGATCTCTGGAGAAACATGGTTGGTCAGATGGATTGAGATCTCTAGAGAAATATGGTTGGTCAGATGGATCCAGATCTCCCGAGAAACATGGCCGTTCAGATGGATCCAGACCCCTGTGGAGAAACATGACCGATCAGATGGATCCAGATCTCCCGAGAAACATGGACGGTCAGATGGATCCAGATCTTTGTGGAGAAACATGATCGGTCAGATGGATCCAGATCTCTGGAGAAACATGGTCGGTCAGATGGATCCAGATCTCTATGGCACCATGCCGATAGGAGTGTCAGGCTTTGGCACAGGCAACAGGAATCAATGAGACCTTCCTGTCCTTGAGCCGTTCCTGGTGTGAATGGTTAAGGCTGGTGGGGGGCTTCTGTATACATTGTAGCTAACCAGGTTCAGCCCTCCAGGGCAGTTGTTTCCCCTATGGCAGGAGAAGACTGTCGGCAGGACAATGCACCATTCACGAGGGTTGTATGGTCATGGATTGGCTCCAGGAACAGGACAGTGAGTTCTCCTTGCTTTCCGGCCCTTCACAGTCCTCAGATCGTAATCCTATAGATATTGCTGGGATGGGGTAGACCGGGCTTTGTGGTGAGAACTGTGAGACGTGATCCTGTCCACCAGGGCCAATATTCCTGCAGATCAGTTCCATCACCTGGTGGCGTCTATGGCGGCATTCTATGGGTTATCTTTATTTCTTGTTGTCCTGGAAACAAAACAATAATAAAAGATACAACTTCAGGGCAGTTAATGATGTCATTAGTGTCAGGACAGGCGGTGAGTCACACAGACCCTTCACTGACCGAGCGTGCAATGTTTCCATAGTGACACAAGCTACTTTTACACGTCAGCGCCAATATAAAGGAATTATTGCAGAGTAGTAGTCAGTAATGCAGGGGTAGTAGTCAGGAGCGCAGGGGTAGGGGGGGCAGGGGTAGGGGGTGCAGGGGTAGTAGTCAGGAGCGCAGGTGTAAGGGGTGCAGGGGGTAGTAGTGAGGGGGGCAGGGGTAGTAGTCAGGAGTGCAGGAGTAGTAGTCAGGAGTGCAGGAATAGGGGGGGCAGGGGTAGTAGTCAGTAATGCAGGGGTAGGGGGTGCAGGGGTAGTAGTCAGGAGTGCAGGGGTAGTATTCAGGAGTGCAGGAGTAGTAGTCAGGAGTGCAGGGGTATTAGTCAGGAGTGCAGGAGTAGTAGTCAGGAGTGCAGGTGTGGGGGGTGCGGGAATAGTAGTCAGGAGTGCAGGTATAGGGGGGGCAGGGATAGTAGTCAGTAATGCAGGGGTAGGGGGTGCAGGGGTAGTAGTCAGGAGTGCAGTGCTAGCAGTCAGGGGTGTATCTTTAGGGGTGCAGGAGTAGCTGGCAGGAGCATAGGTATAGGCGGCTCAAAACTAGTAGTCAGAGCATAGCAAGAGGTTCTGAGGTAGCACTCAGTAGTAGCTATAGGAGGTACAGTGGTGGCAGTCAGTGGTGTAGCTATAGGGGGTACAGGGGTGGCAGTCAGTGGTGAAGCTATAGGGGTAGCAGTCAGTGGTGTAGCTATAGGAGGTACAGGGGTGGCAGTCAGTGGTAAAGCTATAGGGGTAGCAGTCAGTGGTGTAGCTATAGGGGGTACAGAGGTGGCAGTCAGTGGTGTAGCTATAGGGGGTACAGAGGTAGCAGTCAGGGGTTTCGCCATAGATGGTACAGGGGTGACAGTCAGTGGTGTAGCTATAGGGGGTACAGGGGTGGCAGTCAGTGGTGTAGCTATAGGGGGTACAGAGATGGCAGTCAGGGGTGTAGCTATAGGAGGTACAGGGGTGGCAGTCAGTGGTGAAGCCATAGGGGTAGCAGTCAGTGGTGTAGCTATAGGGGGTACAGAGGTAGCAGTCAGTGGTGTAGCTATAGGGGGTACAGAGGTAGCAGTCAGTGGTGTAGCTATAGGGGGTACAGAGGTAGCAGTCAGTGGTATAGCTATAGGGGGTACAGAAGTAGCAGTCGGGTGTAGCTATAGGGGGTACAGAGGTAGCAGTCAGGGGTGTAGTTATAGGGGGTACAGAGGTAGCAGTCAGTGGTGAAGCTATAGGGGGTACAGAGGTAGCAGTCAGGGGTGTAGCTATAGGGGGTACAGGGGTGGCAGTCAGTGGTGAAGCTATAGGGGGAACAGGGGTGACAGTCAGTGGTGTAGCTATAGGGGGTACAGGGGTGGCAGTCAGTGGTGTAGCTATAGGGGGTACAGAGATGGCAGTCAGGGGTGTAGCTATAGGAGGTACAGGGGTGGCAGTCAGTGGTGAAGCCATAGGGGTAGCAGTCAGTGGTGTAGCTATAGGGGGTACAGAGGTAGCAGTCAGTGGTGTAGCTATAGGGGGTACAGAGGTAGCAGTCAGTGGTGTAGCTATAGGGGGTACAGAGGTAGCAGTCAGTGGTATAGCTATAGGGGGTACAGAAGTAGCAGTCGGGTGTAGCTATAGGGGGTACAGAGGTAGCAGTCAGGGGTGTAGTTATAGGGGGTACAGAGGTAGCAGTCAGTGGTGAAGCTATAGGGGGTACAGAGGTAGCAGTCAGGGGTGTAGCTATAGGGGGTACAGGGGTGGCAGTCAGTGGTGAAGCTATAGGGGGAACAGGGGTGGCAGTCAGTGGTGAAGCTATAGGGGATGATGGAGGTAGCAGCAAATATTTGAGGGGCTATTATTCTTTCAAACATCACCCCTTATGCTGTCCTGAGATAGTATTATTCCTTAGTGAGTCAGTAGACTGAAGCTACCTGTACTTGACTATACCCATATGGAGACAAGCGTGTGACCCTAGATAGGCAGCAGTGGGGTGCGTTTTTAATCTAGCACTTTTGGAAAAAAAATATAGCACATTTGGGGAAATTTTTTCTTTTAGTAGAAGCCAATTAAAAGTGATATTTTATTATCAGGAAGCATTTAGTTGTGTTTTGGGCTCTTGGTCCTCTTGTGGGTTGGTATATAGCCCATCTGTCTGGTTCCTGTATTGGCACGTTAGTTAGTGAGCCACAATTGTGAACACACTGGCACAGGGTCTTGCAGAGGGTTGCCCCGTGCTCTGTGAGATGGCACAGTGGGGAGGGGGCTGCACAGTTCCTATTGGGGGTAATACCTCCCGCCCTATATAGTGTCCAGCTTGATGGTGTTTGGGTGCCTGCGATGGTGTGGTGCAAAAAGAAGCCAGAAACTAATTACACAACTTTTACTATAGGTAATTACATTCTACCACTAGTTAAAATCAGTGGCGGATCAAATGTACCCTGGGCCCGGGGCTGTCCACCCAACCTGGGCCCCCCCCCCTCCTAAACATCTTGCCACCTCTTCTGGTCCTTTGCTCTGCCCCCCCCCCCCCCCCCCCCCCCCGAATAAACATCTTGCCACCTGGTTTTCTGTTGTTGCCCTTAACATATGGCCATCTGGCCCCCCTATGCAGCCTGCCCCAATAATCATTGTCCTCCCCCCAGCCCCCAATGGTCCATGTTCCGGTCCTAGCACCCCCAGTGCCAACACACACTGCTTACATGTTAGCAGGGCCGGACAGGGACTTAAAATCAGCCCTGGCATTTCAGAGCACACAGGCCCACTCGCCGCGCGGTGATAAGTTATGAGATGATGTTGTGAGCGCAGCGCGGCTACATGTTGTATCATCACAGCCATGACTGGAATTACAGATAATATCACAGTAAATGGGGTCAGAAGCTTCTGTCTCTGTACTATGTTGCGGTGCTGCAGTTACAGGTCGTCACCACTACACAGTGTACAGAGACTGACTAATACCACCGCATACTGACTAATGCCACCACATACTGACTAATACCACCGCATACTGACTAATACCACCACATACTGCCTAAAACCACCACATATTGACTAATACCACCACATACTGACTAATGTCACTACATACTGACTAATTTTACCACCTACTGACTAATACCACAGCATACTGACTAATGTCACTGCATACTGACTAATACCCCCGCATACTAACTAACACCACCGCATACTGACTAACACCACTGCATACTGACTAATACCAACACATACTGACTAATGTCACTGCATACTGACTAATGTCACCGCATACTGACTAATACCACCACATACTAACTAATACCACTGCATACTGACTAATGTCACCACTAATAGTGACTAATACCGCCGCTGCTACTGAATAACATCCACTGTACACAGATCACTATCACCTCATACAGTCATATAGAGGTACCCAGCTCTACACAGGTTCTGTACACCATATACATTACAGTGCTGTTATATCAGGTGACTCACAGGGGACGTCTTCTCTGATCGGAGTTCTTCCCTTTTCATCTTCGTCTTCATCTGCTCTGGACCATCATGAGAACTTCTCCGAGCCACGAATCCACAGAATCTGCCAGACAGACATATTAGTCTCCTCACACTGACACCATCCTCATCTCTCTACAAACTGCACATCTGTATTGGCCCCTTTACACCCTCGTTTAGTAGGTAGGCTGACTCTATGTGATCCCCCTTATAGTATATGATTTCCTCTATGTAGCCCCCTTATAGATGGCCCCCCCTCTCTCCCTATGTTGTCCCCCCCCTTATAGATGGCCCCTTCTCTCCCCCCTTATAGATGGCCCCTGCTCCTCCCCCCTTCCTTATAGATGGCCCCTTCCCCCCCCCCTTATAGATGGCCCCCTCTCTCCCCCCTTTTATAGATGGTCCTCTCTCTCCCACTCTCCCTTATAGATGGCCCTCTCTCTCTTATCCCCCCCTTATAGATGGCCCCTTCTCTCCTCTCCCCCCATATAGATGGCCCCTTCTCTCTTCTCCCCCCCCTTATAGATGGCCCCTTCTCTTCTCCCCCCTATAGATGGCTCCACTCTCTCTTATCCCCCCTCCCTTATAGATGGCCCCTTCTCTCTTCTCCCCCCCCTTATAGATGGCCCCTCTACCTTATCCCCCCTCCCTTATAGATGGCCCCCTCTCTCTTATCCCCCTCCCTTATAGATACCCCCTCTCTCTTATCCCCCTCCCTTATAGATGGCCGCCTCTCTCCCCCCCTTTATAGATGGTCCCCTCTCCCCCCTGCCTTATAGATAGTCCCCTCTCTCCCCCCCCCCTTTATAGATGGTTGTTCCCTTTATAGATGGTCCCCTCTCTCTTATCCCCCCCTCCCTTATAGATAGTCCCTCTCCCCCCTCCCTTATAGATAGTCCTCTCTCTTACCCTCCCCCATGCAAGGCAGATAAAAAATAAATAAAAAAAACTTACCTAACAACCCGCTCCCCCGCCAATCATGTCTTCTTCTCCAGCCTCCGTCTGTCTCCCCATCTGACGTGCGGCTGCCGGGGGTGTCACGTCCTATCCCCGGTAGCGCGTGCATCATAGAGCTCCCTGTACGCCGGGGATGGTACTTCCGGCACAGGGACGCTCTCTGTACCGGAAGTCACGGCCACAGGGAGCTCTATGATGCGCGCGCTGCCGGGGATAGGACGTGACACCCCCCGGCAGCCGCACATCAGACGGGGGTGGCGAGCGTTGTGGGCCGGGACTCGAGGGACAGAGCGCTACTGCAGAACATCACTCAGGGGCCCACTGGGCCCCGAAAGTGATGTGCTGCTGCTCTGTAATGTGGGCGGCATGGCATGGGCCCCCTGGAGCCTCGGGCCCCGGGCGGCCGCCCAAACCGCCCACATTATAATCCGCCATTGGTGAAAATACAGTCTCCTGTGCAATTCAACAGTAGCACTTGGCTGGTGCTGGGGAGTCCCACAAGTGTTATGAGGTATCTTTAGGTTTAAAGGGATTGTTGACCAAAAAACATGGTGTCAGAAAGTGCCAGAGATTTCTAATTTTCTTCTATAAATTTTTTTTCCAGTCTCCCAGTACTTATCAGCAGCTGTATGTTCTGCAGGAAGTGGTGTTTTCTCTCCAGTCTGACACAGTGCTCTCTGCTGCCACCTCTGTCCATGTCAGGAACTGTCCATAGCAGCAGCAAATCCTCATAGAAAACCTCTCCTGCTCTCCAGACTGGAAAGAATACCATGGACTCTAGTCCATGTTATGTCACCTGTCCCATGTCTCCCTTCTCTGAGAGAAATCTAAGTTATTGACTCCCAGTTCTTCCCAGAAAGTGTCTTGTAGTTTGGAAGCCACATGGTTCTATACCCGACCCGAAGCCCAGTAGGACCCGAGGCTTTTGTGACAGAGGAGCTAGGAGCTATCAAACCATATTGCCCCGTGTACCACGTGCCGGTCTCCTGGTTCACATGGGTCCCTACACTAACTCCGCAATGTGTCGGTCAGCGACTGCCAACGCCGGTGGGATGTGCAGACGCTACTTTCCATGTCGCTGGTTTATTTCTTAGCCATTAAATGACAAGGGCTGGCCTTGAATTGCTTGGACCTTTGTATAGCGCCATCTATGGACACCTACCCAATCATCAAACAAGTGAATTCAGCAGATTTTTCGTAGATTGAGGCACCATGTGTGGAATTAGAGGTGCCGACCAGGTTTTAGGCTACCAGGGATAGTGGCACCCCTTCAGTAGGTGATATATTTTCTATGGCTGAAGAAGTGGGATGCAGCCTTAGAGAGTCCGGCATCCAACTTCTTCAGCCACCGATATTCAAATGCCGAACGATCGGACCTGAGCAAGCTAGAGTTGTTCAGATCTCTACTCACAGTATTAGTTTGCTCATACACCGATAGTCCCGCTCAGGATCAGTGCGACCGGGCTTCATGTTTATCATTGAACCTGCACATTATGTCGTCTGTAATGTATTCGGAGTCAGCACCGGTCACCTCGACTCTGTGAAATAACGATAACTTAACAAACGCAACCTCTGTACCAACACGTAGCCCCTGGCGGCCGATGGCGGCGGCGGGGAGACGTCACGGCGGTATATTATACAGGATACGTCTGCTCATGGGATAATGATTTGGCTTGGATTCTATGGCACAGACTCGTCGGCAGCGGGAGGGGAGAAGCGCATCTCATTTACATAAATTAACCTGATTAATGACTAATGTGTAATTATTGTGACAGATAAATGGGATGATTGTGGGCGCTGGTGTCAGGGAGTCATAACTCTCATCATCCTAGAAAACAAGAATTGAAGGTGGATAATCCATAACATTCAGCTGCAAATCCGATCATGGATCATTCAGATCCATCACTGTGCCCATGGCATGGAGGATTATAAATACCCCCTACCCCTTTCCCTGTGATGGTTTATACACTGCATTATATTACTATATACTACTGTAGGAGTTAAGCTGTGTGGAGCATAGTGGTTATATACAGGAGTTCCTGAGATGTTGATTTCCTGAAGATCTTTTCTTGACTTTGGGTTCAGAGGCTCTTAAAAGGCACAAACTTCTCTTTATTTTCTTGACTTGATCCTTTATAGATAATCCTTTAGGTCAGGGTAAAGACTGTATGCAGGATATTGTAGTCAACTGCGTTCCTGTTGTGGTTGCAGCATACTTGACCTAAGTTGAACATTCTCCAAACAGTAGAGGCACAGATCCTAAATAGGTGCAGTAACAGTACCTTGGGCAGATGATGGTAGCTGGTAAATGACGATGGATTTCCTGAAGATCTTTTCTTGACTTTGGGTTCAGAGGCTCTTAAGAGGCAAAAACTTATTTTTTCTTGACTTGGCCCTTTCAAGCAAATCCTTCAGGTCAGGGTAAAGACTTTATACAGGATATTGTAGTCAACTGCGTTCCTGTTGTGGTTGCAGGATAATTGATATCTTTATCTGAATATCTTCCGTACAGTGGAGGAACAGATCTCAAATGGTTGCAGTAACAATGCCTTAGGTAGATGATAGTATGGTGTAAATGACACTGTGGGAGTTAACCCCATGTAGAGCATAGTAGGTATATACAGCAGTTCCTGAGATGTTGATTCTCTGAAGCTCTTTAATAGACTCTGGGTTCAGAGGCTTTAAAGAGGCAAGATCTTCTCTTTTCTTGTCTTGACCCTTTCTAGAAAATCATTCAGGTCAGGGTGAAGACTGTATACAGGATATTGTATTGTACTGCGTTCCTGTTCCAGTACAGGCATCCTGGTCAGAGGTGAGAAGTGAGCCGCTTCTTCTCACTGGTGAATAAATAAAACTACAGCAGTTGAAATACTGTGGACAATCCCCTTCATGAAACAGAATAATGGTCCTTTTACATGGGCTGATATGGGGCCGTGCAAAGACGCAAGTGAGCGCCGATCAGCAAAATCCGAGCTTGTCTGCAGAATCTTCAAATCAGTCCCGCTGCTGGAGCACTCGGACGATGGCTATATAGCTTATGCAGCCATTTAAATATACTGATATTGGTCGCACATCTCCTATGTACAGGCGTTTTTCCGCTCCTCTGCTGATCACTGACTTGATAGGCTGAGCGCAATGCTCCTTGCCGATAATCGTCCCTTGTAAAAGGGCCTTAACTATGACTGCAGCTCTGGATGTGGTTGGAGTAGAAGACTGCAGCTCTGGATGTGACTGGAGTAGAAGACTGGATGTGTTTTGGCCTCGCTGTCTCTTGTTGCAGACTGAATAATTCCTATTTCACCCTCAGATTATAGGGATTATGTTCCTGAGTAATTAAGGAGGAGATCAGGATCAGCGGCAGCGAGATCGGGAGTGCACAACAGACACCTCAGGCCTTGTGGGCGGCATGAGGAGGTGATCGTCCTCACAGAGACCCCAGCAATTGTATAATAATAATAACCAGAGGAGATGTGTGAGTGAGGGGAAATAATGAAAACACCACATAAACAATGATTGACAACGATTGAGGTTGTAGTTATAATACTGATCAATGAATAGACACAGATGAATATAGGTATATTACATATAATATATATATATATATATATGCCTGTAAAGCTGCTCTCAGACATAAGGTAATACAGGGGTGGAGCTGTGACTACCTCTCTATACACATGATATACAGGAGGCGGGGCTGTGACTACCTCTATACACATGATATACAGGAGGCGGGGCTGTGACTACCTCTCTATACACATGATATACAGGGGGCGGGGCTGTGATCACCTACCTATACACATGATATACAGGGGGCGGGCTGTGACTACCTTGCTATACACATGATATACAGGGGGCGGGGCTGTGACTACCTCTCTGTACACATGATATACAAGGGGCGGGGCTGTGACTACCTCTCTATACACATGATATACAAGGGGCGGGGCTGTGACTACCTCTCTATACACATGATATACAGGGGGCGGGGCTGTGACTACCTCTCTATACACATGGTATACAGGGGGCGGGGCTGTGACTACCTCTCTATACACATGATATACAGGGGGCAGGGCTGTGACTACCTCTCTATACACATGATATACAGGGGGCAGGGCTGTGACTACCTCTCTATACACATGATATACAGGTGGCTGGTCTGTCACTAACTCTATACACATGATATACAGGGGGCGGGGCTGTGACTACCTCTATACACATGATATACAGGGGGCGGGGCTGTGACTACCTCTATACACATGATATACAGGGGGCAGGGCTGTGACTACCTCTCTATACACATGATATACAGGGGGCGGGGCCGTGACTACCTCTCTATACATGATATACAGGGGGCAGGGCTGTGACTACCTCTCTATACACATGATATACAGGGGGCGGGGCTGTGACTACCTCTCTATACACATGATATACAGGGGGCAGGGCTGTGACTACCTCTCTATACACATGATATACAGGGGGCAGGGCTGTGACTACCTCTCTATACACATGATATACAGGGGGCTGGTCTGTCACTAACTCTATACACATGATATACAGGGGGCGGGGCTGTGACTACCTCTCTATACACATGGTATACAGGCTAGGTGTCAGTAGTAATAGATGAGTAGCTGTTCCTGTAGTATACGCTGTGTGGGTCTCGTGTAATATAGATTAGATTTATTGCTGGTGTCTTCCTCCTCCCTTGTTCCCGGTTGAGGATCATACAATATACGTGTCGGCATATATAGCAGCCTCTGTCACTTCCTCATGTGCATTAATCAGCCAATTAGAGTCTAGAATAGCGAGGATTATCCAGATGTTGCAGATGATTCATTGTGACTCACAGACTATAAAAAGATGAAATCTGACAACACTGAGAAAAAATGTCATCTCCTATAGATTCTGAGATAATGAGGGCCGGATGTGCGACACCTCTGTATCTGTGTGCGATATAATGGTATATATGTAGTACTTTATAGTATATATGTGGTATATATGTGATATGGTACTGTATGATATGATGTATGCGTGATACGATGTATATGTGATGTAATGGTGTATGTATGATAGATGTATGTGTGATGTAATGGTGTATATGTGATATGATGTATGTGTGATGTAATGGTATGTGTGTGATGTAATGGTACTGTATGATATGATGTATGTGTGATATGATGTATATGTGATGTAATGGTGTATGTATGATAGATGTATGTGTGAGATAAGGTGTATATATGAGCTAACATATGTGTGATGTAATGGTGTATGTATGATAGATGTATGTGTGATGTAATGGTGTATGTATGATATGATGTATGTGTGATGTAATGGTATATGTGTGATGTAATGGTGTATGTATGATAGATGTATGTGTGATGTAATTGTATATGTGTGATGTAATGGTGTATGTATGATAGATGTATGTGTGATGTAATGGTGAATTATCTGAATTAGATTTATCATGATGGTTTAGCAGTGTCCCACTGCGCATTGTCTCCAGGACATTCTGTTGCCTCTGCGTTCTTGATGTATTATGCTTTATTGCCCATGTTATAATAATAATTATTATACCAATATACTTGTATTCTGCGGCCACCAACTAGTGATTGTTGTAAGCTGAGAGTAAAGCCAGTCCATAGCACTACATTGTCCCATTCACATATATGGGGAAGGTTCTAGAAGATGGAAGGAGCCTACCTGACAGAAACTCTAGTCAGTCTAGCTTAGAGTGACTGTAGAGCCTGAGTCCCAGGAGGCCATAGAGAGCACAGACCCCTGCACTGTACTATATCATTATATCCCCGCAAAGTGGATGAACAAATCCCTGTGAACGCCACCCAGTCCATTATAAGGGAGAGAGTGCAAGGATTGAGGAACGAGATATTAGGGGGGAGGTCTATCAGTGACCTATTGCTGCACTGGAACCCATTGGGCTTCAGGCCAGGCCATACGTGGAGACCTGCACCCCACCATAGGCATTGTGGCACATCATATCTGTATATATAACTGGACACGTGGGAGACCCCTGGATGAGAGACCCCTGGGTGGGAGACCCCTGGGAGAGAGGCCCCTGGATGAGAGAGACCTGGGTGGGAGACCGCTGGGAGAAAGACCCCTGGGAGAGAGACCCCTGGGAGAGAGACCCCTGGATGAGAGAGACCTGGGTGGGAGATTCCTGGGTGGGAGACCCCTAGGTGGGAGACCCCTGGGTGAGAGAGCCCTGGGTGGGAGAGCCCTGGGTGGGAGACCCCTGGGTGAGGGACCACTGGGTGAGAGAGCCCTGGGTGAGAGACCCCTGGATGAGAGACCCCTGGGTGAGAGACCCCTGGGTGAGAGATTCCTGGGTGAGAGACCCCTGGGTGAGAGAGCCCTGGGTGGGAGACCGCTGGATGAGAGACCGCTGGGTGAGAGAGCACTGGGTGAGAGACCCCTGGATGAGAGAGCCCTGGGTGGGAGACCGCTGGATGAGAGAGCCCTGGGTGAGAGAGCCCTGGGTGAGAGAGCCCTGGGTGGGAGACCACTGGATGAGAGAGCCCTGGGTGAGAGACCGCTGGGTGAGAGGGACTTTTGGGCTTGAAGACCCCACAAAATGCCATGATACAGACGCTGGGAACCCCTAATCTGCAGATCTGCACAACCATGAACTGATCGGCTATGGCACCACAAGGCTAAGCTGACCAGAAGACGCTGCTCCCTACACCCCATTCCCTCTGGGTTGAGCTTTGCTGCTGTTTCGTCAGAAGCCTAAGAAGCAGAGAAATAATGGTGGTGGTACCTTTACATCCTGCCGCCCCATGTCCGGCTCTCTTCTGCCACTTCACAGGTTGAACCATCTATGACCAACATCTCATTCAGCACATGCCCCACTACTGGACCTTACTGCCTGGTGTCCATCTTGCTGTCACTGCTTTCCTAGCTGGGACCTCTGGCTTCCTGCTCCTGTGGGCATGCGTAATCCACAACACCAAAGCACGCCCTCTATATCTTTTGGTGTTGCCCTGGTTTGGTTTTCTGACACCGCCCTTCTGTCTGCTGTCCACGCTTACCGTATGGCCTAAAATTCTTCTCCTGCCCTGATCTTCTGCCTGGATACTAATATACAAGAACTCTGCCTGCCCGGACCTTCTGCCTGGATACTAATATACAAGAACTCTGCCTGCCCGGACCTTCTGCCTGGATACTAATATACAAGAACTCTGCCTGCCCTGATCTGCTGCCTGGATAGTAATATATAAGAACTCTGCCTGCCCTAACCTTCTGCCTGGATAGTAATATACAAGAACTCTGCCTGCCCTGACCTTCTGCCTGGATAGTAATATACAAGAACTCTGCCTGCCCTGACCTTCTGCCTGGAGAGTAATATACAAGAACTCTGCCTGCCCTAATCTTCTGCCTGGATAGTAATATACAAGAACTCTGCCTGCCCTGACCTTCTGCCTGGATAATAATATACAAGAACTCTGCCTGCCCGGACCTTCTGCCTGGATAGTAATATACAAGAACTCTGCCTGCCCTGACCTTCTGCCTGGATAATAATATACAAGAACTCTGCCTGCCCGGACCTTCTGCCTGGATAGTAATATACAAGAACTCTGCCTGCCCTGCCCTGGGCCTGTCTGTCCATTGCTCCTATGATTGGGGGTTCCGCACGCTTGTGGGGGTTCAGGATGAGGGGCTCACCATTTCTGTAGGTTTGGCTCCCGGCTTAGCCCAACAACAAATCTTTCTTAGCCCGGTGGCTCCGCATCTTTCTTCATGTCAAGAGTCTATAGAATGTTCTCTTCAATTTCTTCTCCATAATGTGTCTTTTGTTGCTGCCACTTAGCGGCGTGGAGAGCAGCTGTGGTCACCGGGCCCTCTCCTCCATCCAGCTATTGTAGGAGGATTATTACAGAGTCATCAGACCGTCTCAGCCTGGAGAAAATAATTCTATCCGTCCTGAAGTGTCACCGGGTCAGGGAAGGAACCATAGAGGCATAATAACAGCAACAGCAACAATAGCTAAATATAATAAAAATGATGATGATATATGTTCCAGCTATAGGATATATCAGATGCGGGGTTCTATGCTGTCCAGTCTGATCATCATCAGGTGTCACAGTCATCTACTCTATATACATGAGGCAGATCAATGTAGTAATGTATATATGTGGTGTACCACCACGGGTGTTGCTATTGGTTACACCATTCACAAAAGTCTGTACTCTTATGTTTGAGTGGTAATGTAATAGTACCAAAGATTTACCATTTTTTTATGTGTCACATGGATCCTAACACCAATAAGTGTTCTTTCTTCTTCTTTCCTATCACCTTTCTGTTTGCATCTTTCACACTTCTCACCCACTCACAGCACACCTTACATACGCTGTAGGAAGGAAGTCACATGGGTAGAGGAAGTGTGGGGTCTTTCTACTTTGGATTCTGTAGAGGAAGGACGCAGGCTAGGATGCTCCCTACAGCAGCCAAGTTGGGCCCTGGCTCCTGCTAGGTCCCCCAGTCAGGGGCGTTGTGGTCCAGACGTTGAGCAGAGCACTTGCACACGCTAGACCCAGACACAGTTTCTTTCAAGCAACACTACTAAATACTATGCAGTAGTATACTATGCGCTACTAGAGAGGACAAGTCAGGGATCATCTCAACCTATGCCGAGGACCACAGCAGGACAGTATCCATAAAGAAGTAAAGGAACTGATCTGGATAGAGTAAAGTTGCTAGAAGCCTAATCACTCTATCTCGCAGTGCGGGTGTAAGCAGTAAAACCTCAGCATAGCGCTCATCCAAGGTAACAAGGTCTGGGGCTTGTGTCACCCTCTAGGACGGGTCACCCGACACTGGTGGGCAATAGGTGGTATTAAGACCAAAGAGTCAAAACACAGGCACAAGTATTCTCTCTTCTTTCAAGTATTTTACTTCTTCTACCTCTTGCACAGTACTACTTGGGTTGGGACTCTCTTGACATCCTCCTCTCTACTTTTCTGAACTTTCTACCTCTCAGCACGAAACTCAGCCAGCACGACTGTATCTTCTACTTTACTCTCAGTACAAATCTCGCCTATCAAGTATAAAGGCAAAGCTGTGTTACCTGCTTTCTACATCAAGTAAACAGATTTTATTTATTGTAAAAGGACTCTGTGGTTCTTCACTAAGCACCTACACAGTGAGTACACCTCTCTTGGGTCATCTCCCCTTTCTATGGGTGGCAGTGTCAATAGTTCGGATGGGTCACTACTCCACTCCGGACCACCGTGATTATTGCTCAAGGGACCCCCAAACAGCCCGGCAGGTTAGTGACCACAGGGGAAAAAAGGTATAGCCAGCCCACTAAAATAAAAGCAGGTGTGCCAGCATACCTGTGTGCCCAACCGGCACTGATGTCACGACACAATACAACCGGGCAAGGCTATATCTCGGTCAACCACCACCGGAGTGGTGTCACACCTAACCATCTGCCAAGTGACCGGCTGCGCCACCACACCGGAGGTCACCACATATAGTCCTAATATTGTGAAGTTCCCTCTCATCATCCATAATGGCGTGAAGGCGTCCGGTGGTATCTGCAGCATAAAGTCAGCAGCAGGTCCTGTAAGGTGTCAGGTGCGACCTCCATATCCCTGTGATGTGTCCCCCCAGGCCTAGACCCCATAGCCATGTGATGTGTCCCCCCAGGCCTAGACCCCATAGCCATGTGATGTGTCCCCCCAGGCCTAGACCCCATAGCCCTTTGATGTCCCCCTCCCCTGGACCCCCTAATCCTATGATGTGTCCCCCGCACCCTGGACCCCATATCCCTGTGATGTGTCCCCCCGGACCCCATATCTCTGTGATGTGCCCCCCTGTACCCCATATCCCTGTGATGTGTCCCCCCAAATCCCATATCCCTGTGATGTGCCCCCCTGGACCCCATAGCCCTGTGATGTGTCCCCCCGGACCCCATATCCCTGTGATGTGCCCCCCTGTACCCCATATCCCTGTGATGTGTCCCCCCAGATCCCATATCCCTGTGATGTCCCCCCCGGACCCCATAGCCCTGTGATGTGTCCTTCCAGATCCCTTATCCATGCGATGTCCCCCCCGACCCCAAAGCCCTGTGACGCCCCCCTGTGGTATTAGCAGCGGATCCTGTAAGGTGTGAGGTGCGACCTCCACCCCACAGATGGTCGAGCGGATGAGATCTGTAGAATCAGTCGCCTTTAATCCCCCCAGGATTGTACAGTGCTGCGGAATATGATGGCGCTGTAGAAATACATTCTATTATTATCATTATTAGATACTTATTATTTATTTCCATTGTCAGCGGTTATAATGTTATAGTTGATGATATATGTGGGTATACAGCTCTATATCATCTTCTCTGTGCTGGAATCATATAGAGAAGAGATGATAGACTGTTATTAGTTATTATTATTAGCGGTGGCGGCGGTGAGCGCTGGAGTTATAACATTACGGGCCGCGTCCTCCATTATCCGGGGGCCACGTCCTCCATTATCCGCGGACCGCCGGGTGAGATGCTCTGATACATTATTGGGAACAAAGTGTAATGTGTGGCTGGAGATGATGAATGGAGGACGGCGAATGATCCCGGCGCTCGGCGGCTGTTTTCATTGCGTTATGTAAATTTGCCACTTTAAAGCTACATTGTAATTGTCATCAGTCTCCATGGTCCTCCCAGGCGGAGGCCGCTGCCGCCTCTGTATTGTGCTATCTCCCTGGTCCAGGCTGCTGCACGGTGACTCACAGCTCGCTCACCGGCCTGCTGAGCGCCGCAATAAAGGAGCCGGCAAGTGCGAGAGATTCAGAGCAACAATACAAGTAATGTGATCCGAAGAGAGAGGTCTGCTCCGACCCCGGCACAAAGAGGAGAAAATAGTCAGGAAATTATATATTGTCCTCAGAACAGAAAAAGATCAATCTCCACAATGCTGCGTAATAGACGGATAAAGGGAGAGATATAGATAGATAGATAGATAGATAGATAGATAGATAGATAGATAGATAGATAGATTAGATAGATAGATAGATAGATAGATAGATAGGAGATAGATAGATAGATAGATAGATAGATAGGAGATAGATAGTAGATAGATAGATAGATAGATAGATAGATAGATAGATAGATTGCCCCAGTAGCCAGAATCCTGCTCCACACTGACGAGGGGCAAATATCCCGAAACCGCAGTCTGTGGATGGATGCCTAGCCTTGGTAACCCTTGTCTTATGTCGTTATACTCGCCACAGAGTTAGACTTTGACACATGGGGGCCACCCTGGTGTTTCCCTATTTAGGTCCCAAAGCTCGCAACAGAGTGAGGACCTGAGGGACTACGTATCAGGGTGTTCTGGTGCTCTCCCCACTAGGAGGCACCCCTTGGCAATGGGCTTCCTTCTCTGGAGAGAGGGATATCTGGCTATTCCCGTGTTTTGAGACTCGTAACTGAGGCTCCACGGACCCCTTTTTTGCATAGATAGATAGATAGATAGATAATAGATAGATAGATAGATAGATAGGAGATAGATAGATAGGAGATAGATAGGAGATAGATAGATAGGAGATAGATAGATAGATAGATAGATAGATAGATAGATAGATAGATAGATAGATAGATAGATAGGAGATAGATAGATAGATAGATAGATAGATAGATAGGAGATAGATAGGAGATAGATAGTCGATAGGTAGGAGATAGATAGATAGATAGATAGATAGATAGATAGGAGATAGATAGATAGGAGATAGATAGGAGATAGATAGATAGGAGATAGATAGATAGATAGATAGATAGATAGATAGATAGATAGATAGGAGATAGATAGATAGATAGATAGGAGATAGATAGATAGATAGATAGATAGATGATAGATAGATAGATAGATAGATAGATAGATAGAAGATAGATATAAATGGTTAAATTATGATTTGGCCATTATTAGGAAGCACTCAGGGTATATATATAGACTTCTATATCCTCATTGCCTCAAGGCTCAATCCATGAAGATGAAGCCGTAGCCGGTGACCTTGTCTGTACATTCTGTGTCTCCGGATTACTTATGGGGTTCTGAAGCTTTCTGCGCTGACATTGATAAAAATTCCATCTTTTTTCCTTCTGATTAAGTTCTCAATGTTTCTTCTCAATTTACTTTTATTAAATTAAACTTTGTAGCAAAAAGAAAGTGAAAAGTCAAGATCTAGATTACCACGTCTGCTTATGGATAAGAGTCTGGGGTGATAGTGGGAGCCAGAGCCTAAACCACCAGCTCAGCAAACATAATAAGAGAAAAAAACAGCACCTTATGGCACAGCGCCCTATACCAAAATAACTGCATTATATAAACCATATATTTCACCAGCACATACTAATTCACAAAAATTCTATTACAATGAAACACAAACGTTTTATCTACATTCACATTCTGGAATTCAGAGAGGAAATCTCCCAGCTTTCCCTGCTTCTTCTGTTGCTTTTCAATCAGCTAGAAAGACTCCCCTAAAGCACATAACAAAGGGGGATATGAATTTGGGGGGCACTATAGCCCCTGCAGTCTTGACTTAAAGGTTTTTTTGGTGTTAGACATCACCAGGGGAGCACAGAAAGGCAAGCTTAGGCTCTTTATGAGAGGGAGGAGTATAAATGTACCTAGTTTATTAGTATTAGGAGGGTGGGGTATATGTGTGCCTAGTGTATTACTATGAGGAGGGATGGGTATATGTGTGCTTAGGGTATTAGTATGAGGAGTGTGGGGTATATCTGTGTTTAGTGTATTAGTATGAGGAGGGTAGGGGTATATCTATGTCTAGTGTATTATTAGGAGGAGGGTGGTGAATGTGTATAGTGTATTACTATGATGAGGGTGTGGTATAAATGTGTGCCTAATGTGTTACTTTGAGAAGAGTGAAGTGTATGTGCTTAGTCTATTACTATGAGGAGGGTAACGTATATGTGACTAGTGTATTACTATGAAGAGGGTGTGTTATATGTATGCCTAGTGTATTACTATAAGGAGGGGGTGGTATATGTGTGCTTAGTGTATTACTATATGGAGGGTGGGGTTTAGGAATAGATTAAATATTTAATCTTACCTCTCAATTCCACTCTCACTTCTCACAAAAAGATCCGGAGAAAAAAAATTACTTCTGTCCTCCCATTTATTATCTTTATTCTACAAATGTTTATATTTTGCATGTGTAACAATCCATCCTGTATTATTGTAAATCTTATTTGTTTGTACATGGTGCTGCTTAAAAGATAACATAAAATTTAATTTGATGACTTACAAGTACAAGAACAATTTATGAGCCATGGTTTTCCTAATGGTTTCCTCCACAGGGGGGTTTTCTTCTCCTTATTGCAGAGGATGACTCTGTTAAGATTCAGCTTTGTTTAGCTTAAATTTAATAGTTTTTGCCGGGCCTTCCAAAATCATATGTTTATGGCATTAAATTGAACGTGTAAAGAATTGTAAATAAGAAAAAAAAGAAACCACAACATACATGGGGTATTTGTATTATTAGAGGAAAATGCAGTAAATGCATGCCAAGTGTATTACTACAAGGATAGTATTGTATATGTGTGTGTGTATTACTATGAGGATGGTGGGGTATATGTATGTTTAGTGTATTACAATGAGGAGCATGGGTATATGTGTGTCTAGTGTATTACTTTAAGGAGGGTGGGGTATATGGGTGTTACTATAAGGAGCGTGAAGTATATCTGTGCTTATTGTATTACTATGAGGAGAGTGAAGTATATGTGTGTCTAGTATATTACTGTGAAGAGGAAAGAGCATATCTGTTACGATAAGGAGAGAGGAATATATGTGTACCTAGTGTATTACTATAAGGAGGGTGGGGTATATATATGACTAATGTACTGCTATACGGATGGTAGGGTATATGTGTGTCTAGTGTATTACTATTAGGAGGGTGAGGTATTTGTGTGCTTACTGTATTACTATGAGGAGGGTGAGGTTTAGGAATAGTTTAAATATGTAGTCTCGCCTCTCCTTTCTTCCTCACAAGAAGATCTGGAGAAAAACATTTTCTTCTGTCCTCCCTTTTTAATATTTATTCTATATATGTTTATGTATATTTTGCATGTGTAACAATCCATTAAGTATTATGTAAATCTTATTTGTTTGTACATGGTGGCACATAAAGGATAATTATATTTATTTGATGACTTACAAGTTAAGGGCAATTTATCAGCCATGGTTTTCCTAGTGGTTTCCTCCACAGAGAGCTAGTGCTGAGGATGACACTGTCCAGGATTAGCTTTGCTTAGCTCAAATTTCATAGTGTGTAAAACTTTGTAAATAAGAAAGAAAAAAAGAAGCCACGACATACATAGCGTATATGTATTATTATAAGAAGAATGCAGTGTGCCTAGTGTATTATTACAAGGATAGTGTGGTATATGTGTGTGCCTAGTATATTGCTATGATGAGGGTTATGTATATGTGTGCGTGGTGTATTACTATGGGAGGAAGGACTATATGTGTTCCTAATGTACTACTATAAGGAGGGAGAAGTATAGGTAAGTGTAGTGTATTATTATGAGCAGAGTGAGGTATATATATGCCTGGTGTATTACTATGAGGAGGAGGGTGAGGTATATGTGTGTCTAGTGCATTACTCTGGGGAGGGTGAGGTATATGAGTGTCTAGTCTATTACATTGTGACATCACTTAGAGCGCAGCCAGAACATTGTACCTGTGCCGCCAGCCAGGGCACAGTCCCAGTAGAATTCCATGACTTGGATGTGTATACCATTATCTGGTTCTACAAGACAAATCCATCAATAGGACCTGAAGGTCAAATCAGCAACCTCTGGATAATCCATGCCATCTATGAGTAAGTTAAACTATCCGTATCTTATAATTATCAGTACTGTACTAGTATTGTCAATACTGTATACTAGTAAAATGCAAGTCCATTTTCCTGTATTGTATATAATTTTTATTGATCGATACCATAGCTAGTTTGTTGTTCTATGTATACATATATTAAATAATATCAATTTTCTTTTTTTATGAGTTACAAGTAAAGAGAAGTTTATCAGCCATGGTTTCCGTAGTAGTTTCCTCCACAGGGAGCTTTTCCTCACCTTAGTGCTGAGGATGACTCTATCCAAGATTAGCTTTGTTTATCTCAAATTTCATAGTTTTTGCCTGGACATCCAGTTCTAAGTCATATGTTAATGTCTTTAAATTGAATGTGTAATAATTTGTAAATGAAAAGAAAAAAAAAAAAGCCAAAACACATGTTGCTTATTTGTTTTATTATAGGGAGAATGCAGTAAATGTTTGCCTAGTGTAGACAAGGAGGGTGGGGTATGTAAGTGGCTAGTGTATTACTACGAGAAGGTTGGGGTACATGTATGCCTAGTATATTACTATGAAGAGGGTAAGGTACATGTGTACATTGTGTATTACTGTAAGGAGGGTGGGGTATGTAGGTGGCTAGTGTATTACTACAGGAAGAGTGGGGTACATGTATGCCTAGTGTATTACTATGAGAAGGGTGAGGTATATGTGTACATTGTGTATTACTGTAAGGAGGGTGGGGTATGTAGGTGGCTAGTGTATTACTATGAGAAGAGTGGGGTACATGTATGCCTAGTGTATTACTATGAGAAGGGTGAGGTATATGTGTACATTGTGTATTACTGTAAGGAGGGTGGGGTATACTTGTTCCTAGTGTATTACTATAGGGAGGGAGAAGTACATGTGTGCCTAGTGTATTACTATGAGGAGGGTGAGGTATATGTTTACCTAAAGTATTACTATAAGAAGTGTGGGGTACATGTGTGCCTAGTGTACTAATATAAGGAGGCTAAGGTTTAGGAATACATTTTATTTACTATCTTTCCTTTCCTCTCTTTCTTTTTTACAAGAAGATCTGGAGAAAAAGATTTTCCTTTTGTCCTCCCTTTTTAATCTTTATTTTACAAATGCTTATATTTTGCGTGTGTAACGATCCATCATGTATTATTTTAAATCTTATTTGTTTGTACATGGTACAACGTAAAAGATAGTGTGAATTTTGATTCCATTTTATGAGTTACAAGGAAAGGGTAATCAATCAGCCATGGTTTCCCTTGTGGTTTCCTCCACAGGGGGGCTTTGGAAGTTGACTGTTCATAATTAGCTTTGTTTCAAATATATTTCATAGTTTTTGCCTCGATATTTAATTCTAAGTCATATGTTTGAGAATGCCATAATTAAGTGCGCCTAGGATATTGCTATGAGGATGGTGGCATATAGGTGTGCTTAGTGTATTAGTATGTAGAGGGAGAAGTACATGTGTGCTGAGTGTATTACTATGAGGAGGGAAGAGTAAATGTTTGCCTAGTATATTACTGTAAGGAAGGTAGGGTATATGTGTCTAGTGTGTTTCTATTAGGGGGGAATCTGCCTAGTGTATTACTGCGAGGAGGGGGAGTATATGTGTGCCTATTGTATTACTAAGGGGAGGTTTTGGTATATATGTGCCTAGTGTAATATTATGAGGAGGGGGTATATGTTTGTCTAGGGTATTAATATGAGGAATTTGAAGTATATGTGTGCCTAGTATATTACTATGAGAAGGTTGAATTATATGTGTGCCTAGTGGTTTAGGAATAGATGTTATTTCCTGTATCACCTATCCTTTCCTCACAAGAATCTCACAAGAATATCTTGAGAAAAACATTTCCTTCTGCCCTCCTCTTTTTAATCTTAATTCTACAACTGATTATCTTTTGTTTAACGATCCATCATGTATTATTGTAAATCTTATTGCTTTGTATATGGTGTCAGATATATAATGGAGAATACCAATTTTACTTTCATTTGATGTTACAGTTTAGCATTAACCCCCTAAGCTCAAGTGAAGGGCAATTTTTTTAGCCTTGGTTTTCTTAGAGGTTTCCTCCATCAGGGGCTTTTCCTGTCCTTTGTGCTGGAGTAGGACTCTGCCGAGAAATATCTTTGTTTAGCACAAATGTAATTGTTTTTGCCTGAACTTCTTGTTCAAAGTCATATGTTCATGGCTGTATGTCAGACAGCGGAGGATCTCACAGTATTTGTGAATCCCAGTGGCCAATAACCTCACAGCTTCAGCAGCTCAGGATAATAAGGATCAATACGGGATAAGTAAGGTAATGTATGTACACATTGACTCCTCTTGCAGAATAGTAACTGCAACTCTATAGAATGAAACGGGACGCAACTCTGGATCAGTACAGAATCAGTACTGTAATGTATCTACACATTGTAATATTTTGTTGGTGGGCATCCCCTTTTAGTACATGTTGCAAATATTATTGTTTTGTACATATGATTGGTGGTTACTCATGATCCTACTGGCCTGTAATTCAGAATCCTACATTCATAGCTGGTGCTTGACCTTCACGACCGGTGTTCAGTGTCCTCCTAGGACATCTCGGCTGAGATTTTCACCCTGGTATCCACATATCTCACGTTCTTATTATCTACCGGTGTTCAATGATTTTTGTGTCTGTTAACAACAATTTAGTTTTTCTTTGGAGAACGGCACAAAAGACGCTCTTATAATGATCTCTTTACGTCTGGCGCGGCTAATGGTGATTGAAGATAATTTGTTGTGTGTGATGATGTCACGTGTCTCACTGTACAATGGCGTCTGATTCAGGCCGATGCTGCTATTATCGCATTTCTATTATGAATGTGAGGATGATGAAAGGGAAGAAAATCACTTGCCGTATCCACAATACTGTATGACCTGATTACGGGGTGCGGATCCTGCTGGACTACAACTCTCAGTCTCTGCCTGTGTATAAAGGTAGCATGACCTAAAGCGGAGAGGAGCCCCAACCCTACCCAATGGAGAAGCAGGAGCCCCAACCCTACCCAATGGAGAAGCAGGAGCCCCAACCCTACCCAATGGAGAAGCAGGAGCCCCAACTCTACCCAATGGAGAAGAAGGAGCCCCAACCCTACCCAGTGGAGAAGCAGGAGCCCCAACACTACCCAATGGAGAAGCAGGAGCCCCAACCCTACCCAATGGAGAAGCAGGAGCCCCAACCCTACCCAATGGAGAAGCAGGAGCCCCAACTCTACCCAATGGAGAAGAAGGAGCCCCAACCCTACCCAGTGGAGAAGCAGGAGCCCCAACCCTACCCAATGGAGAAGCATGAGCCCCAACCCTACCCAATGGAGAAGCATGAGCCCCAACCCTACCCAATGGAGAAGCAGGAGCCCTAACTCTACCCAATGGAGAAGCATGAGCCCCAACCCTACCCAATGGAGAAGCAGGAGCCCTAACTCTACCCAATGGAGAAGCAGGAGCCCCAACCCTACCCAGTGGAGAAGCAGGAGCCCCAACACTACCCAATGGAGAAGCAGGAGCCCCAACCCTACCCAATGGAGAAGCAGGAGCCCCAACCCTACCCAATGGAGAAGCAGGAGCCCCAACCCTACCCAATGGAGAAGTAGTTTTTGGGGCTAATCCTCCTGTGGCTGACAAACAGAGAAATAGGCAGCAATAGTTTGGAGATCTATCTGGAGCCCAGTGCTGTGCAATAGGATGATATCTCCCCCTGCAGGCAGTAGTCAGTCAAGCTAGTTATTCAATATTATATACTATAGAGCATTAGTCTCCAAATTGTGGCAAAACTACAACTCCCAGCATGGGCTGACACCCTCGTAGTATCCGCTTTCCCCCTGGTCCATAGAAATCTCCTGGAGACTGATAATAAGAGCCGGCTACAGAAAAGAACCTGGAAAACCCAACCTGCTACATTCCAGGACAGTGAGATCAGGCAGGAAGGATCAGGAAACCCTGTCCAGCCGCCTTGTAAATATCTATGGTTGATCCAGTCATGGTGTGAGGTGTGAGGCTGTACTATACGGTCATACACTGTCCAAGCTGTGGCCATACTAGTTATATACAACCCAAGCCTAGTCCGATCTGTGGTCATACACAGCCCAAGTCTGCTCCAACCTGTGGTCATACTGGTCATACACAGCCAAGCCTAGTCCAATCTGTGGCCTTACACTATCCTAACTAGCTATACTGGTCATACACAACCTGAGCCCAGTGCAGACCATAGCTATACTGGTCATACACACGTATATGTCCCCCTATATACACATGTATACTGCTCCCTATATACACATGTATATGGCCCCCTACACACACATGTATACTGACCCCTACACACACACATGTATACTGACCCCTACATACAAATGTATACTGCTCCCTACATACACATGTATACAGACCCCTACATACACATGTATACTGACCTCTACATATACAGGTATATAGCTCCCTATATACACACATGTATACTGACCCCTACATATACAGGTTTACTGCCCCTACATACACATGTATACTGACCCCTACATATACAGGTATACAGCCCACTATATACACATGTATACTGACCTCTACATATACAGGTATATAGCTCCCTATATACACACATGTATACTGACCCCTACATATACAGGTTTACTGCCCCTACATACACATGTATACTGACCCCTACATATACAGGTATACAGCCCACTATATACACATGTATACGACCTCCTACATACACATGTATATTGACCTCTACATATAAAGGTATACAGCTCCCTATATACACACATGTATACTGACCTCTACATACAGGTATACAGCTCCCTATATACACACATGTATACTGACCCCTACATATACAGGTTTACGGCCTCCTACATACACATGTATACTGACCTCTACATATACAGGTATACTGACCCCTACATATACAGGTATACTGACCCCTACATATACAGGTATACTGACCCCTACATACACAGGTATACTGACCCCTACATACACATGTATACTGACCCCTACATATACAGGTATACTGACCCCTACATACACATGTATACTGACCCCTACATATACAGGTATACTGACCCCTACATACACATGTATACTGACCCCTACATATACAGGTATACTGACCCCTACATACACATGTATACTGACCCCTACATATACAGGTATACTGACCCCTACATATACAGGTATACTGACCCCTACATATACAGGTATACTGACCCCTACATATACAGGTATACTGACCCCTACATATACAGGTATACTGACCCCTACATATATAGATATACGGCTCCCATTGAACTCTATAATGAACAGAACTAAAGCTTCACATTTTTCACTTTCATCACAACAGCGAGAAGAAGGATGGAGGGATCTGTGTTTACTGGATCCAGATCCGAGGATCCTCAGGGATCAGACTGTGCTATAGGGGCACGTCACGTCTATACGGTGCGGCCATAGTATCAACTGAACCAATATCATGGATATGGCTGATATACAGGGCTCCATGGAAAGCTCTGTAGTAAAAGGGTCATCACTTTTATTGCACTCGATTTACTGTAATGTCACAAAGTGACTCTTTAGGTAAATATTTACGCCGTTACCCGGAGACCGCGGTTTGTCCGCTCATTATTTGATCAGCAGAAGGTGTTCAGGTAACAGGTAGTTATAGCTTTTATAATGGCCGCCCTATAATCCAGACTATCTGATAATCCGCCACCTGTCAGATTAGCAAATGATCAAAGATAATGATTCATTATGTAATCAGTCATACAGCGTATACAGTACATACAGCACATAACAGTACATACAGCGTATACAGTACATACAGCACATAACAGTACATACAGCGTATACAGCACATAACAGTACATACAGTGTATACAGCACATAGTGTATACAGCACATACAATGTATATAGCACATACACCACATACTATGTGTATAGCACATAATAGCACATACAGTGTATAAAGCACATACACCGCGGACAATGTATACAGCGCACATGCAGTATATAGGCCTATGACACAAGCAGCATCATTAGAACATATATGACAGCACATACAGTATACACACCACACACTCATCACACAGTGCCCTGTATATAACACACAGCAGTATATATTATACACAGTGTCCTGTATAACACACACAGCAGTATATATTATACACAGTGTCCTGTATAACACACACAGCAGTATATATTATACACAGTGTCCTGTATAACACACACAGCAGTATATATTATACACAGTGTCCTGTATATAACACACAGCAGTATATATTAAACACACAGTGTCCATTACCAGAGAGACTACAACCACCATCACCGCTACTACCACTGCCACAACTACTACAACCATCACCACCGCTACTACCACTGCCACAACTACTACAACCATCACCATCATAGCTACTACCACTGCCACAACTACTACAACCATCACTGCTACTACCACAACTACTTCAGCCACCACCATCATAGCTACTACCACTGCCACAAGTACTACAACCACCATCACATCTACTGCAACGACCATCACAGCTACAGCTACTACCATTGGTACTACAACCATCACGACTGTCACAGTTAATGCTGCTACTACAACCACCATAATATCTACTACCCCCATCACGGCTACTGCTACTATCACAACTACTACAACCTGCACTACTATCACCATGTATGTGTTACTACCACCATAGCTACCTACACTGCCACTACTACTACCACCACTTCATCTACCACCTCAACTACCCCATCTTTATCTATAGCTACTACCACAACCTACAACTAGTACTACCACCATAACTACTACCATCACCACAGCAATCACCGCCACCATAACTACTACCATCACCATCAAAGCTGCCAGGCAGCGGATCACCCATAAAGTGGATTTCTGTATAGGACACAAATAGCTGAGAGGATCCGGGGTCCACATGACAATAGGACGACCCCCCTCAGCGCCAACACCCCCCACATTAATCGTCTTCTACATATGAAGGTTCCCCCATTGCCCAGCACAGACCCTGTATACCCTCCGGCACTGCTCAGTATACAGCTCCCACCATGATGGAGAAATGACATCACACATTGTTACCGTATATAACAACATCTTTACTTCTCCATAAAGTAACAAAAATATCACAGAATAAATTCAAAAACATCATCCTAGCAGCAAAAAGGCACCGAGGACAACGTCCCCACCGTCCCCCAGAGTCTGTGCAGGTAGGTGAATGTAATCCATTGCTCCCTGTTATCAGCCACTTCATGCTGGGGGGAGGCCGACAGTAGAACAAGTGAATACAATCCTATTGTTCCCTGTTACCGGCCATTTGTCACATATTTCCGTGACCGACATCAGCGGCTCCTCTTATAACACTCCGGCAGTGTTATAATAACTGGGCTGTGAGGGTTACTGGCCCTTTAAGTCATAGCAGGTTTGTTATCGCACAGCTCCAGACATACAGGAGAGACAGGTACAACAGGCGCAGAGTCCTAACACGGCAGATATGGCGGCAGCTATCCGCGACTGTCTCTGGTACTTTAGCGCCTTCTTCACCTGCTCGTTGGACTGGGATATGTAGTCCATGGTGTTCAGGACATTATACTCTATGTTATTAATGACATTTTCCTGCTCCGACACCAACAGATCCAGCTGGATGAAGAGGGAGTGGAGCTCGGTGATCTGGGCCTCCAGGTCCAGCAGCTGCTTGTGTCTCTCTTGGGCCATGGCCAAGTGTTGTTTGGCCTTCAGAATCTCCAGGTCGTGGCCGACAATCTGCGGAGCCATGGCACTGCCAATCAGCTCATTGATTTCCTCCTCCTGGAGGTCCAGGCCAGCCAGCTCCGCCTGCCGCACTATCTGCAGCTTCAGCTTCTCCACGTACCGGGTCTCATTGATGTAATGTTGGGTCATGATCTCCCGGAACCTGTTGCTTAGGACGGTGAATTGACTTTGCCGGATTCGGTGTTCGGCCATCCAGTTCTTGTCATTTTGGGCCAGACTGGTTTTCATGGAGCAGAACTTACATTGTAGGGTCTTGGCGTCAGAGGTGAGCAGGTTCTTCATGAGGTTTAACTCCTTCTTCTCCTCGCAGATCTTGGCTTCGGTGGTGCTGCACAGAACCTCTTCTTGTTTCTTCTCGATGCTCTCGGACAGGGCTTTTAGCTTCTTCAGGTCCTCAGACAGGTTGGAGACCTCCTGGAAGAATGCGTCCATCCCATTCTTCTCAGCATCTTGGAAGACAGGGTTATCGAAGGCCAAGTGGTCGTCAAAGTCCTGCAGGTCATCCTGGGTGGTCCTGCTCATCAGCTCCTCCAGCCTGTCCTTCATGGTGAGGACATGTGTCACAGCCCGGAGCGCACACTCAGCTTTTCCATGAGCTCATTCCGCTCCAAGCTTCCACCTCGATTGCGTTGAGAAGTTTTTCCTCCCAGACCTAACAAATATTGACTGAGGTGTCTTGGCTCTGGGATGATTTGCTCTGCTGGTCACATGGGTTTCAGGCTGGGTGGCAGTGGATGCCAGAAGTGGGTGGTACTCCCATGGCTCCCGGCAAGATGTCGTGTTTTAGAGCAGGTTATCGGGGATAAAACAGAAAGAATTAACCTGTAAACGTGGAGCCGAACTAATCCTGCACATAATGACGACCTTTCATCCTGCTCGCCCTGCAGGATCAGATGTCACCGGAGCCTGAGGTGGAGCTGCGGGGGGTGCAGAGGTGACGGCTACAACCAGAGGAAACAAAAAAGGAATTGCCCCCTAGTCCTAATAACTGGCTGTGCTGCCCTCGGCTGTCAGAAATCAGACATTGGTAATGACTCTTTAGTTACGTTGGAGGTTTTCCAGTATGAGCGGCCCCTTTAAGGTCTTATCACAGGGTCTCAATGGGTTTCACGTCAGGATCAGACTTCGTCTGCTCCATTTTGTACCTCCTGAGTAGAGATGACGCAACTCACGCATGCTTGAGTCCGATCGTACGGTGGCTAAAGAAGTTGGATACAGCCCTAGGGGGTCCGGAAAAGCAAGGACACAGCCTATGGCCTATCACTGTATCCATGTTTCCAGGCAACCTTAGGACTGCATCCAAATTGTTCACTCACCGGTAATTTAAAGGGGTTGTCCAGCGGAAAACATTTATTTTTCTTCAAATCAACTGGAGTTAGAAAGTTATATAAATTTGTAATTTACTTCTATTAAAAAAAATCCTCAAGTCTTCCCATACTTATTAGCTGCTGTATGTCCTGCAGGAAATGTTGTTTTATTTTCAGTCTGACACAGTGCTCTCTGCTGACACCTCTGGCCGAGACAGGAACTGTCCAGAATAGGCGGTTCTCTATGGGGATTCATTGAAAGCCGAGACAGAGTTCCTGTCTCGGCCAGAGATGTCAGCAGAGAGCACTCAGACTAAAAAAATAAAACAACATTTCCTGCAGGGCATACAGGAGCTAATAAGTATTGGAAGACTTGAGATTTTTTAATAGAAGTAAATGACAAATCTATATAACTTTCTGACACCAGTTGATTTTAAAGAAAAAGTTTTTCGCTGGACAACGCCTTTAAATGCCGATCGTTCGGACTCTAGCATGCTTTTCTCTACTCAGGTGGAACAAAATGGAGCAGACAAGTCTGGTGCTGACGTGAAAACCATCGAAACCCTTTGAGAAGACCTTAAAGGGGCCGCTCATACTGGAAAACTCCTGAGCTGTATGGAGGTGACTCGCTTTTCTGCTATATAACCCGACGGTGCTTGACCTTCAGGTGGACGTTCTTCTTCAGGATTTTCATGCTTCCATCAGGTGATGACAAGTCATCCAGATCCTACCCCGACCATCACACGACCACCCATATATGATGGTCTAGATCAGAGGTGTCAAACTCAACAGCATGATGGGAATTGTAGTATTTCAACAGCTGGAGGGTCGAAGGTTCCCCAAGGCTTTTCTAAATGTAACCACCAATGGCCGCCTTGGGGATCTTGTACCACAACAGAACACACTGGGAGGGGGGCAATTACTTTTTCACACCATTCTATGGTAGAATCCATAATGGAGCGCTGCTCTGCACAGCGTCTTCTGCTCCGGCCGCCTCTACTCATCCAGGCATTAGATTCATATAAATGGCCGCCATGTAAAGCGCCAGGGTTCTCAGGAGTTTCCCCCATGTCCGCTGCTCCTCTAGGGGCTGAGGCGGCACAGCTGTATGATGGCTGCCACTGCTGCCACTGATCACTGACAGCCGACCGATTCCTCTCCTCCTTTCAAAAGCCAGAGGGTGATCCCAGGAAAGATCTAGAAGTTACATTGTGATAGAATTAGATACAGCTGCTCAGCAGAGAGTATCAAACACAATAGGATTAGATACAGCAGCTCACTAGAGAGTATCAGGATTAGATACAGCAGCTCAGCAGAAGTTATCAAACATGATAGAGTTGGATACAGCAGCTCCGAGAGTATCAAACACAACAGGATTAGATACAGCAGCTCAGCAGAAGTTATCAAACATGATAGAGTTGGATACAGCAGCTCCGAGAGTATCAAACACAACAGGATTAGATACAGCAGCTCAGCAGAAGTTATCAAACATGATAGAGTTGGATACAGCAGCTCAGCAGAGAGTACCAAACACAACGGGATTAGATACAGCAGCTCAGCAGAGAGTATCAAACACAACAGGATTAGATACAGCAGCTCAGCAGAGAGTATCAAACACAACAGGATTAGATACAGCAGCTCAGCAGAGAGTATCAAACACAACAGGATTAGATACAGCAGCTCAGCAGAGAGTATCAAACACAACAGGATTAGATACAGAAGCTCAGCAGAGAGAATGAAAGATTATAGAGTTGGGTACTGTAGCTCATCAGAGGGTATCAAACATCAGAGGATTGGATACCGTAGCTCAGCAGAGAGTATCATGCTGATAGGATTAGATACAACTCATAATATGGCATCACACATGGTAGCACACCGGCTCAGCAGGCAGCGTCACACATGACAGGATTAGATACGACATCTCAGCAGAATGTATCACACATAACAGCATTATATGCAGCAACTCAGCGGGCAGCTTCACACATGATGAGATTAGATACCGGAGCTCAGCAGACAGTATTGGACATGACAGGATTAGATACAGTAGCTCAGCCCGGTTTCACATGATAGTGTTAGATACAGCCACGTTCCACTGTAGGATTATACAGTATACACAGCTCAGCGGTGAGTATCACATCACAGGCTTAGATACACAGGCTGGGCAAAGTATCGCACATAACCGGCTTAGATACACAGGCTGGACAGAGAATCACACATAACCGGCTTAGATACACAGGCTGGACAGAGAATCACACATAACCATCTTAGATACACAGGCTGGGCAAAGTATCGCACATAACCGGCTTAGATACACAGGCTGGGCAAAGTATCGCACATAACCGGCTTAGATACACAGGCTGGACAGAGAATCACACATAACCGGCTTAGATACACAGGCTGGGCAGAGTATCACACATAACCATCTTAGATACACAGGCTGGGCAAAGTATCGCACATAACCGGCTTAGATACACAGGCTGGACAGAGTATCACACATAACCGGCTTAGATACACAGGCTGGGCAGAGTATCACACATAACCGGCTTAGATACACAGGCTGGGCAGAGTATCACACATAACCATCTTAGATACACAGGCTGGGCAAAGTATCGCACATAACCGGCTTAGATACACAGGCTGGACAGAGAATCACACATAACCGGCTTAGATACACAGGCTGGGCAAAGTATCGCACATAACTGGCTTAGATACACAGGCTGGACAGAGAATCACACATAACCATCTTAGATACACAGGCTGGGCAAAGTATCGCACAAAACCGGCTTAGATACACAGGCTGGACAGAGAATCACACATAACCATCTTAGATACACAGGCTGGGCAAATTATCGCACATAACCGGCTCAGATACACAGGCTGGACAGAGAATCACACATAACCATCTTAGATACACAGGGTGGGCAAAGTATCGCACATAACCGGCTCAGATACACAGGCTCAGGGTCCCCGGAGATTATATTCCTGCTGTAATATCTTCTCCATTATCTGATTCACCATCCATTTTCTCGTCGCCCGAGGAGAAGAATCACATCTGTAAAATCTCGGATTGTGTTTAATCTGGAATTAATTTCTGGATGATTCATCGGCCCCCGGAGCTCCAGACGCCATCGCACACACAGAACGGACACGGGGGGGTGTTATGAGAACGGACATGGCTGCCAGTACTGCAAATCATGGGGGTGGGGGTCACTGTCATGTCTCCCCAGCACTGACCCATCTGCTTGCGTGTCAGTCTGCACTGTAGCTCTCACACTCTATTCATGAAACAGGAGGCTCTGGTTGAACAGAGGACTTGAGAGCGTAAACATCCTCATCATCATCATTCAGCAGTTGCAAAACTACAACTCCCATCGTGGTGGGTAAAGCGCCTATTACTTGGGGCGATTCTATTCCATGCCTCAGCAGTGAGGGGGTAAGAGCAGGGGGGCCGTAGGTGATGGCTTGATCGTCCGGGCAGCCCATAGGAAATAGCAGCGACAGCAGCAGATCGCTATTGTTGCTGTTTCAACATGTTGAAAGACAACGATCGGCTGATATTGTGCATGTCGGCTGATCATTCCCTTCTATTACACTAAGTGATTATCGGCCGATAATCGCTTCGTGTAATAGGGCCTTAACCATGCCCTAGAAGTGGGTGTGGTAAATGGCGCCAATGGGTGTGGTCATCAGCATCAGTGGGTGTGGCCATTGGCAGGTGTGAGTGATACTGTAGGAAGTCAGGAGGGCGGGGCCAGATGGGAGACGGCAACAGGGTGCTAAGGAGGAACAAAGTGTGAGGAAGAGGCACGTAGGGTTTGCAGGTAGGTTGTCTCGGTGGGGAGGACCCAGTTGACATGCGTAGTTGTGTACAGACTAAGGAGGACTTGGATAGAGAAACTAAAATCTTTGTTGTGCACTCCTTCCCTTCAGTCAACATTAAGGCTGGGTTCACACTACATTTTTGCAATGAAAAACGGATGGAAAAAACGGATGCAACTGTGTGCATCCGTTTTTCCATTGACTTCAATTATTAAAAAAAAAAAAAAAAAAAAAAAAAGGATCAAAACGGATCCGTTTTTTTGGACAGACACAAAAATGTGGTGAACCACATTTTTGGGTCCGTCAAAACAAAAACGGATCTGTAGTGATCCCTTTTTTTTATTTTTTTATAATAGAAGTCAAAGGAAAAGCGGATGCGCACAGTTGCATTAGTTTTTCGCAAAAACGTAGTGGAACCTAGCCTAAGATATGCGCCCCCTCTCCAGTCACCGCTAAGACGTGCGCCCCCTCTCCAGTCACCGCTAAGACGTGCGCCCCCCTCTCCAGTCACCGCTAAGACGTGCGCCCCCTCTCCAGTCCCCGCTAAGACGTGCGCCCCCTCTCCAGTCACCGCTAAGACGTGCGCCCCCTCTCCAGTCACCGCTAAGACGTGCGCCCCCCTCTCCAGTCACCGCTAAGACGTGCGCCCTCTCTCCAGTCACCGCTAAGACGTGCGCCTTCCTCTCCAGTCACATCTAAGACGTGCGCCCCCCTCTCCAGTCACCGCTAAGACGTGCGCCCCCTCTCCAGTCACCGCTAAGACGTGCGCCCCCCTCTCCAGTCACATCTAAGACGTGCGCCCCCCTCTCCAGTCACCGCTAAGACGTGCGCCCCCTCTCCAGTCACCGCTAAGACGTGCGCCCCCCTCTCCAGTCACCGCTAAGACGTGCGCCCCCTCTCCAGTCCCCGCTAAGACGTGCGCCCCCTCTCCAGTCCCCGCTAAGACGTGCGCCCCCTCTCCAGTCACCGCTAAGACGTGCGCCCTCTCTCCAGTCACCGCTAAGACGTGCGCCCCCCTCTCCAGTCACCGCTAAGACGTGCGCCCTCTCTCCAGTCACCGCTAAGACGTGCGCCCCCCTCTCCAGTCACCGCTAAGACGTGCGCCCCCTCTCCAGTCACATCTAAGACGTGCGCCCCCTCTCTAGTCACATCTAAGACGTGCGCCCCCTTTCCAGTCACCGCTAAGACGTGCGCCCCCCTCTCCAGTCACCGCTAAGACGTGCGCCCCCTCTCCAGTCACCGCTAAGACGTGCGCCCCCCTCTCCAGTCACCGCTAAGACGTGCGCCCTCTCTCCAGTCACCGCTAAGACGTGCGCCCCCCTCTCCAGTCACATCTAAGACGTGCGCCCCCCCTCCAGTCACCGCTGACGTGCGCCCCCTTCTCCAGTCACAGCTAAGACGTGCGCCCCCCTCTCTAGTCACATCTAAGATGTGCGCCCCCTTTCCAGTCACCGCTAAGACGTGCGCCCCCCTCTCCAGTCACCGCTAAGACGTGCGACCCCTCTCCAGTCACCGCTAAGACGTGCGCCCCCCTCTCCAGTCACCGCTAAGACGTGCGCCCCCCTCTCCAGTCACCGCTAAGACGTGCGCCCCCCTCTCCAGTCACCGCTAAGACGTGCGCCCCCCTCTCCAGTCACCGCTAAGACGTGCGCCCCCCTCTCCAGTCACCGCTAAGACGTGCGCCCCCTCTCCAGTCACCGCTAAGACGTGCGCCCCCTCTCCAGTCACCGCTAAGACGTGCGCCCCCTCTCCAGTCACCGCTAAGACGTGTGCCCCCCTTCTCCAGTCACCGCTAAGACGTGTGCCCCCTCTTCAGTCACATCTAAGACGTGCGCCCCCTCTCCAGTCACATCTAAGACGTGCGCCCCCCCCTCCAGTCAAATCTAAGACGTGCGCCCCCCCTCCAGTCACCGCTAAGACGTGCGCCCCCCTTCTCCAGTCACAGCTAAGACGTGCGCCCCCCTTCTCCAGTCACCGCTAAGACGTGCGCCCCCCTCTCCAGTCACCACTAAGACGTGCGCCCCCCTCTCCAGTCACCGCTAAGACGTGCGCCCCCTCTCCAGTCACATCTAAGACGTGCGTCCCCTCTCCAGTCACATCTAAGACGTGCGCCCCCCCCTCCAGTCACCGCTAAGACGTGCGCCCCCCTTCTCCAGTCACCGCTAAGACGTGCGCCCCCCTTCTCCAGTCACAGCTAAGACGTGCGCCCCCTCTACAGTCACATCTAAGACGTGCGCCCCCTTCTCCAGTCACATCTAAGACGTGCGCCCCCTTCTCCAGTCACATCTAAGACGTGCGCCCCCCTTTCCAATCACCGCTAAGACGTGCGCCCCCTCTCCAGTCACTGCTAAGACGTGCGCCCCCCTTTCCAATCACCGCTAAGACGAGCGCCCCCTCTCCAGTCACAGCTAAGACGTGCACCCCCTTCTCCAGTCACAGCTAAGACGTGCACCCCAACCCCCCAGTTCATTCCATCTGAGCTCTTGTAGGGAGCGGATTGTCTATAAGGTCCCTGGCAGGGCTGAGCGTGAGTCATCGGCCGTCGTGCGTCACTGCTGAGCAAACACTGAGACGCGCGAGCTGCAGCCTGACAGAGGAGACAACTTCCTCATCATCCTCTGCAGGAGAATGCCCGATGTTTAACCCGAAACTGAAAAGATGAGATGGAGACAGGGAGAGACGTCCTCCTCAAATCTGCATAGCCCCCTATATACCCCTCACCACCACGGTCACATACAGGCTAACACCACTGCTACTAGAAAGATGGAGTGCGCCCCCTGGAGGCCATTACTGGGAAAGGCACAGAAATGCACAGGGGTACTCCGACATTAGGTAAAAATTAATAAACATGAAGAAGCGGAGAGCATTGCTGACGTTTCTGCTCCAGTTCTGGAATCCACAAGAATCTATTTTGTGGTTATGTAATCCTCTCCCCTACCATGTCCTATAGCTATTGGTTGTGCAATTGATTAGTACTACAATTCCCAGAATGCATTGCTTTCCTTCAGCTCTCCCTTCATGCCTACTCCCCTCCGCAAGCACCCCTACCACAGCATCTGCAGGACCTTGCACGGCAGACTAGTCCTTTGCAGCACCTGCTGTATTATTCCTTGTCTGCTCCTCTGTCTGTGGCATTGTTCAGCACAAGGCAGCACGGTGTAATCACATCTCATTCTATATATATATCAGGGAGATGGTGATGTAGGCCAGAGGGGCTGGTCAGTGGTAAGATTGTGACATCACTAAGGGGGTGGGGCTAGATCTCAGAGACAAAATCCAGGCAAGCCTTCTGTGACAGCTATAGAGAGGGAGGAGCCAGAGAGCTGAGGACAACACCACACTGACATCAGAGGACTACACAACCTCCTGTCAGAAGTGAATCAAGCTGAATCATACGAGCCAATAATATCAGTGGTAACACTAGATTAGTAAGTCTTGGGGTACAATTTTCTCATACCAGAACACCCCTTTCACCTAATGCCCCTCATAGTTCTACAGTAACTACCTAAGAATAGAAAACAGATAAAAAGTTTTTCGGACAGTCGGAATTATTGGTTTGTATTCCGATAAATTTGAAATCAGGAGACACCGGGAATGCAGAGGGGTTTCTGTCCATCCCCTTCTGGGTTTGTATGAGAACAGGGAGAAGATTCCGAGTACTGGATGCTTTGGGTAGAGGAGAAGGTAGAGAACTCAGAATGAGCCTATCCGTAAGGTCGTGTGATGGCTACAGCATGAACTTCTCCAAGGTAGAGGTGATCACAGACAGAATTATGGCTTTAAAGGGGTTGTCCCACATTAGATAACATAATATACCGCTACTGTTATATAGAAAACAAGCCTATGCTTACCTCTCTGCACTCCCCCAGTGTCCCCCAATGATTGCAGCCACCTCCATTTCCGAGATGAACTAGTCTTGGGAGTGACATCCCGCTCAGCCAATCACAGTCCAAGTTGCGCTGTCCCAAGCAGTGATTGGTTGGTGTCGCTATTGGTTACACCCTTCGTAAAAAGCCTGTACTTTTAAGATTAAGTGGTGATGTAGTAGTACCAGAGATTTGCCGCAGGATGTCGTTACAACAAGTATGTGTACCTAGATATTGCATGGCTGTAGTACTAAAAGGGTTATTGTTTGTTTGTGTACCACATGGACCTGCACACCAATAAGAGTTCTTTCTTCTCTTCACCCATCATATCTCTCTTTACTTCTTACACATACACTCCTCACCACTCACAGCACACCTTACATGCGCTGTAGGAAGGAAGTCACATAGGTAAAGGAAGTGGAGGGTCTTTTGCCTTTGGATTCTGTGGAGGAAGGACGCAAGCTAGAATGCTCCTATCAGGTCCCCCGTCTAAGTTGTGCAGTCTAGACACAGACCAGAGAACATGCAGCTAGACAGTTTTTTCTCAAGCAGCCTTACTCAACACTATGCAGTGTTAAGCCTTCACTAGAGAGGACAAATTAGGGATCATCTCAACCCACGCCGTGGACAAGGAGAGTGCAGGAGAGTATCCTTAAAGTAGTAAGGAACTGATGCGGCCGGATAGAGCAAAGTTGCTAGAAGCCTATGGACACTATCTCGCAGCGCAGGTGTAAGCAGGGAAGCCTCAGCATTCCGCACAACCCCTTAAAGTGTATCTTCCGGACCAGCAGCGGTATCCTCTGTTAATCTGAAATTCATGATACGAAGAAGCAATGAGACCATAATGCATGCATCCCCCACTGGATCCATGGAGACCCAAAGTTCTTGATAGAGGATAACCGGGCACTGATCCAGAAGCAGGCCGTTGTGACAGTAACTTTAAAGTGCTCCGGCCATTACAAAATATATTTAAAAATCTGCCCGGTTTTATTAGATTAACCCTTCAGACTGGAAGAGGAAGGTCTTTACCCTTAAGTGGTTCTTTAACTTCAACCACTAAATGAGCTTTAGACATGAACCAGGAAACGGACCCTCAATGGCAGAAGTCAGATGTTCGACTACTTCATGGCTGCAAGAATGAAAACTTACTGACTCTGCTACCAGTCTTTGGATACGACATGTTAAAGATCAGTCGTCTGTTGGATACAGAGGTGACCAATGTCTGACAGGGTGACTTGGAGACCGTTCTCTATATATATGCATTTGTAGACCATGCAACTGAAGGGTGATGAGAAGAATGGCCACAGTCATGGACACTCTTGAAGCTGAAGAGTAGCTGACCTTGGTGAATCTGACCTTGATACAGAAAGTCAGACTGTGTGCAGATAGAGACAAGGCTTCAGCCCTTTTAGGAAATGCTGGTCACCTTCTTATTGTGTTCATCGTGTAATGTCTTGCAGACACGTTAACAAAGAAGTAGGATTGATAACCAGTCTCTGTCTGCTTCCAGGTTTGGCTTAGTTCTTCACTTTATAAACCTGAGTACTGATGACATCATGGGTGGTGCACAGCCTCCGGTCTCTCCCGTCTTACTTTGGCAGCCCCTTAAGTCCTGCTCCATATTCTATCACACCTAATCCTCATATCTTAAGCCTCATCCTGAATTCACATTTTCATCAGAAATTCTACCACAGGAAGGAGATCATCTGGGAATCTTGGCTTTCTAGACACGGAGGAAGCTGCAACTTATTCATGTAGATTGCAGGTTCTCGAAAAACTAGTCATCCTCCCAGGAACATCGTGAGGTGTCATCAAGCACCTGCCGGCCGCAGAGATGTGAATAATATGAAAGTTTTCATATACAGAACATTACATCTGACTCCTCATGAGCTGCAGCTGCTAGGGCAGGAACATACACATTAACAAATCCTAAGTAACGCTATACTAGCTGGAAATCTGAAAGCATGTCTTCCTCATCTTCCATCCTGCGGGCCTCTCGGCTTTCTCAGGTCACCGAAAAAAACTTTCATAGGGGAGAGGAAAGGCAGGGGGGTAGGAGGGGGGATGAAGCTTTTGCAAAATGTTCAGAAACCAGACTCCACGCCCTGATCTGGACGTGCAGCCACAACATATCGCGTACGTTTCGCAGCAAATTGCTATACATAAGGAGCCAGCCCAACACCCCATATACTACACATATCACTACGATTTTGTTTTTGAAATCTTTAATTTAAAAAAAAAACAAATAAATAATGAACAGAAGCGTAAAAAAAAAAAACAACCTGGAAAAAATAGGAATTTTAAAGGAATTTAAACAACATGAAGGAGTTCACAACTCAATTCAATACCGGCAAGTTCATTCATAATACGAGAGACTCGACAATGGGGCGGGGGGACCACAACCTTTAAAGTTTTCATTACATTTTAAAAAATTCAAATTTACTGAATTTTTAACAATTTAGGATACACAGCACCGGATCTACATGTTTTATGGCCAATGATGAACAGAATGAATATTTTAGGTCATGTTCGCTTTTCTATTTTGGCTAAATTTCCCTCCATTCTAGTAAATCTCAAACCCTCCACGATGAGACGGTCGCATCTTCTGCATTTTAAATTTCCCACTGTCGTTTCTCACCACAAAATCTCAATTAACAAAACAAACATAATTTTAAATTTGAGACAATAGGGAAAAAAAAAAAAAAATAGAAAACGAGACTTTACAAATGTACAATGTTCTTTACAATACAAAACAACTACAGCTCATTGCATATAAATAGAACATTTGGTGCGGCCAACGTGGCCATAAAAAAAATCCCTGAATTATTGATAAGAACCTGAGACAGCGAGACGTACAGCAGAGACCCCACATAATGCTCCCCAAGAAGAGGCGATGCAAAAGGTCCAACCCAAGCGATGACGCTGCATGTACTAGACCGGTGTCCAGAGCCGAATGCGGAGCCTACAGGGAGCACCGCACGTGCACAAATACTGTGGTCAAAACAGGGAGACTGAGGCTCCCCAAAATCTAAACCCTACTATAAAGTCTTGATACATAAAACCCATGATCCTCGCCCTCTAGTGAAGTCGACAAGCAAGAAACGCCGCCAACAGATATCGCAATGCAACGCTGCAATGTACATGACTATGGACTGCGCTGTAGACCTGAAGCCGCTCCAGACTGGATCAACAATCAGCAGAGAATATGGTGAAGCTACACTCCCTGCGCCCACTCGGATATTCTCTATTGTTCTATTTTCTTGCCTGAAGAAAAAACATGTCTGTGCAGCACGGATAGGCAGCCTATTGTACAGCAGACAATACAACATCTGTGCAGCATGAATGGGCAGTGTACTGTACAGCGGAGAACACATCTGTGCAGCATGGTGAGAGTCTACTGTGCAACAGAGAATACATATTTTTCAGCACAGAGAGAGGCAGTCTACTGTACAGCAGAGAAAACCCACCTGCAGAGGGGAATGTACATTAGTATAGCACAGAGAGTTAGGACTGTACAATGTAAAACATCTGTGCGGCATGAAAAGGCAGGCTACTGTACAATAAAGAATACATCGTACAGTATGGAGACCCAATCTACTGTATAGCAGAGAATACAACAGAGTCTACTGTACAGCGGAGGAGACGTCTGTGAAGCATAGAGAGGCTAATCTATTGTACAGCAGACAGAACACCTCGTGACCACTTCAGTACATGCAGTTACATGACTTTTTACTCTGCTCCCCCATTTAAAGGGGAACCTAAAGTGACCGGACCTACATTGTATATGCGTCTTGATCTGTTCTACTTAGTTCAAGGCAGAAAAAAAAAAAAAAATCCACCCTTGCAGCTGCCGACATACACAATGCTGGTGCTCCACCCGCTGCAGCTGACATGGCGGCTTCTGAGTTATTGCTTTTTCTTAGTAATTGAACAGAGGAGGCAAAAAAAAAGAAAAAAGAAACTGAGGTTCTTCAGCACCGCGCCTCCCGATCTCATACACAATGCACCATGAGGAGACCCCCGAAGTTGTAAGGGATACCAGTGCCCCTCTCCCCTGATATCACTGCACCATGAGGAGACCCTCGCAGATGTAAGGGATACCAGTGTCCCTCTCCCCTGATATCACTGCACCATGAGGAGACCCTCGCAGATGTAAGGGATACCAGTGTCCCTCTCCTCTGATATCATTGCACAAGGAGAAGATCCCACACATATAAGAGATACCAGGCTTTGGATATGGCATAAAAACCATTGGCACAAATAAAAGTAACATTATACGATGGCTCTGACTGATTGAACCTCCGACCCACGTCCTGCCCAGAACACACAACTACTGGGTCGCTCCCTCATCAGAGGGCTCATCCAAGACTAAAATAAAACCCCTTCCACACTCTGTAACCAGTGATGGCGACCTACGACAACACACAGTGGTCTACCCAAAAGACAAGGCTTCCTACAGCGTACCGCGCCCGGACTACAGTATTGGCACTTACAGGTCCGTCAGTGGTTCTAACTGATTCGGATGCAAATTATCCACAGGAAAACACATTCTATCATAGACTTAAGGATTCCATCCGCATTTTATTTGTGTAAATCTACTTCTACTCCAGTCACACCCAAAGCTTCACAGTGCAGTCTGCTGCCAGACACGGTTCAATGGAGACCTCTGCTGCATTGCATTCTGGAAGATGCATCAGAGTTCTGCTGTAAGCCAGTGACTGGCTGAGTGAGCAGTTTCTGCGGAGACGATGTGTCACTGGAACAAGGAAGAAAAAGGTGACAATCAGGGACCCGAAGCGTCAGCTGTGGGAGGGACAAGGGAAAGGGAGTATACCTTTATTATAGCACCCCCAAACATTTTGTTTTAATCCCCTGACAACCGCTTTAATACTTGGGGACAGAACGTGGATACTTTCTTTTTGGGTCCAAACTATAAGAAAAACAAATGACAACGCAACCTGGTGGACGACTCTGGAGAGTAAATGATCAGTTCTGGAGGTGGCAGAAGGATCAGGAAGCCGTACAAAGAGACAAGGAAAACAAAGCAATCTGCCCATGAAGGACACTCACCCCCTATCTGCACAACAGGATATGGGTGTCTGATCAGTGGGGGCCCAAACAATCAAGAGGACAGGGGTGCCATGTCCACCGGTTTGCAAGTAACAGGTGTCAGTCATGGGCGCTATAGATCCATTCAACTCTATGGGCCAGATATGCCACCACTGTACTCTGCAGAGTTGAATGTAACAGCAGCAAACATGGCCCATAGAGGTGAATGGAGCAGTAACACACATGCTCTTCTGCTCCTTCGTTTAAATGGGGTAACACAGAACCACATGGTTCTTGTTATCTGTGAGGGGCCCAGAAGTTAGATCCTCAATGATCAGACACTCACGTCTTATCCTACACATAGGGAATGTGTGTCTTTTGTAGGAAAAACCCTTTAAGCACCAAGAAAGTATGTTTAAGAAGTTGGCAGCATCCTTTGCAGGTTTACATGGCACAAAATGAAGAAAAAGTACGTAAACCTAACCAAAACGCCCTGGATGCTGACCACAGATGTGTTAACCATACTATCTGTTAGGCGTCAGCCTCTAGACATCCCCTTACCATCTGCAGCTGCCTATCCAATCCAAGTGAGGGTTCCATTGGCAAGAGGCGACTAGAACCTAAAGAAGCCATAAAGGAGCACCAGGCTCAGCCGCCTACAATAGATAAAATAAATATCACCTTAATGCAATAACAACAAATCTTACGTGACGAGCAGCTCCGGAGTGCAAAACACAGAGATACCCCCCCAAAGAACTACAGCGGTTTCATACCGCCACCCCTTCTTCCACCCAAACTCTCAGTAACAATCGCACAAACGCTGACTTCCAACCAACCCACCCCGGGACCCACGTCCTTGTCAGTTCACAGTCGCAAACGATGCGTTAGAGGTAGTTTGAAGCTGCCAACGCAAAAATGGCTACGGAGCTTTTGGTATCCACCAGGCGCAACGCTGAGGGGGCGAAAATCATATATACAAAGGCACAGATACTACAGAGAGCCGAAAAACAACACAAGTAGTGGACTGACCCACGGGGGTGCTAATACATTTGGCATTGGAAGTTGTGTATGTTGTGATGCCCCACCTTCTCCCTAAATAAAATAAGGCAAAAAAAAAAAAAAAAAAAAAAAATGTAAAAACTGTAAACATTTAGGAGCTGCCATCTGGGTTGGAGTCTTGTGCAAAAAATATGAATTTCTCAACTTTAAGCATAGAGTCACAAAACCATATAAAATCTCTATAAAAAGGTGCTTAACTCTATAATACACACAAAAGCTGTCGTCACGATCTTTAGAAAATAAAAGCCGGTGGTGCGGAGTTCATTAGGCGCAGGGCGTTGCACCCCCGAATCTGTAGTGTTGGAGTTCATGTGGCTGTAAATAGTTTTAAGACCTTGCAAATAAGGCTGGCCCTCATTTAGGATGGGGCGTGAATACTTTGACAACAGCATCAGATAAAAAGCACCAAGTAAAACAGTCCGACCAAATATCCCACATGGAATTCGCTTCAGATAAAATCCCTGCAGTGAATGAGTCCCTGCGAGAGTCGTCCCCCGTCAGCCATTCCAGCCCATCAGGTGGCTGACCCTGGCCTTCTCAGTCATCTTCCTCACCCTTCCAGATCTGGAGGTGCCTAGATTTAAGGGGTCGTCGATCTGCAGCAGGCCTTCGGGCTCATTGTCGGAGTCATCATCGTTGTACAGGACTGTTCTCCTGCCCTGGTTTCGAGTGTTGATCCGTGGCTTTTTTCGCTCCTGCTCTACATAGTCACTGTTGTCACCGTCGTCCTCGTCTTTGTCCTCACTGACATCCTCATCTGATAAGTGTTTTAATGCTGGGCTGAGGGGAGGTTCCTTTTTGGGGGTTCCCCTCCCCCTGCCACGACCCCGCCCCTTCTTCATTTCAACACCTCTTAAGAGATAACTCTTTCCTCGACCCCTTCCCCTGCCCCTCCCTCGGCCCCTGCCCTTCCCTTTAGATTTGTCACTTGTAGTGCTCCCTCGCTTTCTCTTCAGCTTTGTCCTTCGTACTTTGGTGTAATCGTGGTCTCCATCCACATAGTCCTGGTCAGATTTGGCTGAGGATTCGGGATCCGAGCTGCATTCGGACTCAGATCCACTCTTTGAACTCAGGCTCGATTCGGAGTGGTCACTCACTGCGGGTGAGGGTGGTGGTTTATTGGTTTCTTCCTCCTTCTTTTTATCCTGCTCCACTTTCCTCTCTTCTTCTCCTTGGCTTTCGTCTTCGGAGGAGCTCAGCAGCTTTCTCCGGGGTTTTGGAGCATCGTCGCCATTTGTCAGAGGTCCATTGGTCTGTTCAGCTGTAAGGAAACAAAAAACTGTGAGTGGGGCAACTGTGACTTTCTAAGATATCAATAACACAGGCCATAGAAAGAGGACTTGACTGCTGGGACCTCCCACCAACAGGAGAATAAGTGGTCTAGGGTTATAAATAGTCCTCTCTCCAAAGAGGTGGATGCGAGTCAAAGACAGAGTGAAAACTCTAGAAGTGAACGTCTCCTGACAACCACCTGTCACCTGGGAGGACTTACACGAAGACCCCTCCTATCAACTACCTGTCACCGGGGAGGACTAACATGAAGTCCCCTCCTATCAATTACCTGTCACCGGGGAGGACTAACATGAAGACCCCTCCTATCAACTACCTGTCACCGGGGAGGACTTGGCCCTGGAGCTGCTTGCTGCTTCCTCCTCTGTGTCACTTTTGTTCTGGGTGTTTGGTTTGGAAGACGACGGCTGCACATCCATCTCCTCATCCGCAGAGACGCGGCCAAGCTCCGGCGGAGACTCCACCACTAGAAAAAAAATCAGTGTTACTAATGGATTCTATAACCGTTGGACTGAAAAGGTGACAGACCTGACCCTGAAGCCCCCACACAACACCAGCCATTACAAGATTATTCATATTTACATGTTGAGTATTGTGAGATCTATATATATATATATATATATTATATATAATATATATCACAGCAGATGTGGTGTTGTACATAGACATGCGACAGGTTCTTTGTAGAAGTCTTACTTTCAGAGGAGGACGAGGAGGAGGATGAAGATGAAGAGGACGACGATGAGGAAGATGATGAGCTGCTCCGCAGAAGTGGGAGGGGGGTACTTTGTGGGACCCTCTGCAGAATCTTCCGCGGTTTTCCTTTTGGACTAGAAAAGAAATACATAAAATCAGACGAGAGACTGGACTCGATAATCATCTTACTGTCTGAAGAACATGAAGTAGGAGGCTTGTACCTGCTGCCTCTGCTGGAGGCGGAGGAGCTGCTGCTGCTGCGGATCCTCTTCCTGTAGCGCTGCCTCTTTCGCTGCTGCAGCTGCATGGCCAGCTTGTAGTCTGAGATGATGTCTTTGATGTAGGTTTCACAGAGAGCAGATAGTCGGAGTGTCATACTGTAAATCTATAGGGGGAAAAACAATTGCCTGGTGTTTAAAAAAAAAAAAAAAAAAAAAAAAAAAAAAAAAAAATGTCCTTGGGGTGCAATACAAGAAGATAATAGAAGGTAAAAGGTCAGGGGTTCAATAAGCTCCAGATACTAATCATCCCCCTTTAAATATAGCTACCCATTAAATTACATGTACAGTCATGGCCAAAAGTTTTGAGAATGAGACAAATATATTTTCACATGATCTGCTGCCCTTTGCAGTGTTTCGCCTTCTTCTTCAGGACCTCTGCAATTCTCCCCGGCTGCTCTCAATCAACTTCTGGACCAAATCCTGACTGATAGCCGTCCATTCTTGCACAATCAATGCTTTATTCATGGCTGTGTTTTTAGGTAAGACTGTGAGAGAGCCGATTCCCTTGGCTGAGAAGCAACCCCACACATGAATGGTTTCAGGATGCCGGTTACAGTTGGCATGAGACAAGACTGGTGGTAGCGCTCACCTCGTCTTCTCCCAATAAGCTGTTTTCCAGATGTCCCAAACAATCGGAAAGGGGATTCATGAGAAAATTACTTTCCCCCAGTCCTCAGCAGTCCACTCCCTGGACCTTTCCCCCAGTCCTCAGCAGTCCACTCCCTGGACCTTTTGCAGAATATCCGTCTGTCCCTGATGTTTTTCTGGAGAGAAGTGGCTTCTTTGCTGCCCTCCTTGAGACCAGGCCTTGCTCCAAGAGTCTCCGCAGTCTCACAGTGCACAGTGCAGATTCCCTCACACCTGCCTGCTGCCATTCCTGAGCAAGCTCTGCACTGCTGGTAGCCCCATCCTGCAGCTGAAACACTTTTAAGAGACGATCCTGGCGCTTGCTGGTCTTTCTTGGGCACCCTGGAGCCTTTTTGGCAACAATGGAACCTCTCTCCTTGATGATGCGATAGATTGTTGACTGAGGTGCAATCTTTCTAGCTGCGATACTCTTCTCTGTTAGGCCATTTTTGTGCCGTGCAATGATGACTGCACGTGTTTCTTTAGAGATAACCATGGTTAACAGAAGAGAAACAATGATGCCAAGCACCAGCCTCCTTTTAAAGTGTCCAGTGGTGTCATTCTTACTTAATCATGACAGATTGATCTCCAGCCCTGTCCTCATCAACACCCACACCTGTGTTAATGGAGCAATCACTGAAACAATGTTAGCTGGTCCTTTTAAGGCAGGGCTGCAATAATGTTGAAATGTGTTTTGGGGGATAAAGTTCATTTTCTAGGCAAATATTGACTTTGCAGGTAATTGCTGTTAAGCTGATGACTCTTTATAACATTCTGGAGTATATGCAAATTGTCATTTTAAAAACTGAAGCAGTAGACTTTGTAAAAATTAATATTTGTATAATTCTCAAAACTTTTGGCCATGACTGGAAGATAATGTTATCCATCACACTATGTGTGTTGAGACATGACATATCTCACCCTGGATTTCTTGTTTGGAGTGTAAGCTTTGGAGTTACTAAAAATTAGTCGGACGTCCTGCCCAAACTCCAGTGGATCGCTGTATTCTCCGGCCTCCAGTTTGGCTTTGACGGTACTGAAATCCATTGGATTATCAATGATGTCCTGGTAGTCCTGAAACAATGACACTGTAGGTTACCTGGAACATGAAAGTCCGCCCCCCATATTTCAAATACAGTGGAGCTACCACTAGCATATTTATCTATCTATCTTACAGTGACGGTACTCTCGGCAAACGTGATACTGCATACAGTCTATGGCCCTATACATGGTGCAGCATGCCATCTATGGTTGTGAACAGGCTCCAGTGCATGGTCTATGACCCGATGCAGCACCTATGGTTGGTCTGCACATGATCAATGACCGAATACATTGTCCAGAAAATGATCTGTGGCTCTATACCTGGTTTAGCATATATCATCGTATGTTCTATACTGGGCCCAGCACATGACCTAAGGTCAGCACATGATTTATGGTTCTTTACATGATCCAGCACATGATCTATGGTTCTTTATACATTCAGGAATACCATCTATGTTTCTACACAGGGTGCAGCACTTCTATTTGCTGTCCAGCACACAATCCCAATGAGACACCACACTCCCAGGCTCACTTACAGGATACGAGACTCTATTAACCGGCTGTCTGAATGGCTCAGAGTCCTCCCGCTCATAGATGAGGTCCAACAGCTCCTTGCATTTGTCCTTCCATGAATCGGGATTGGATCTCAGTAGATTCCTCTTAGTGCGGCGTGTGATCTAGTGGGGTACATTGTGTCAGTATGGCAGTGGGAGGGCTAGCATGACCATTATATGATAAGAAATCTACTGACCAGAGGTTTACTCACGGCTCGTCCTGTAGAAGTCCCTGGACCATCTGACTCCATATCGGCTGCTGCACTCTGCTGGACAAGACAAAGTGTAAGCTCATGTGTACAGAGCTCCGCTACAAGGACATTACTACAGGTCTAGGTCTCACCTCGCCTTCCTCCTCCACATCGCTGACCCCCTCACACTTCACCTGCTTGTAAATTTCTAAAATGTCTGTGCAGTTGTCATCTCTAGAAACGAAAGAAAAGCAGTGAAGGAGTGGCCAAACACAGTGAAGACACTGCGACAAGGTAAGCAGTGCAACGCACGTACCTAATGAATCGCAGCAGAACGTCCGTCACAATCTTAGCGGCTTTCACAATAGGAGAATTTGGCTCGTTGAACGTTCGGGCGTTGTGTTCGATATAACGCACTTCCCACATCATGGCTGAGATTCTCCTGCAAGACGGACACAACATAGCAGTGAGAAAATCTGCAACTTTTCCAAACGCTCCGACATCCGACAGAATATTCTGTGACAGATATATAAGCTAAGGGTATGTTCACACTAAAGAATCAAGCGGAGTTGAAATGTTGGATGGTGGGCTGCGCATGAGAAATCCTATTGAATTTCAAGCGGAGTACACGACTCCGTAGTGTGAATATCCTCAGATACTGCAAGCAGAGAGGAACCGAACAATAAAGAATCTTAATGTACAAGACTATGAAGTGATGATAATGGCGGGGCGGCGCTCACCTGTAGAAACGACTCTCCAGCCTCTTCCTCACGGTGCTCAGGTCAGTCGGGTAGGCAACCACTGTGCAGTACAGAGGATAGGCCTGGAGATCCACAGGGGCACTGAACGGGCTGCTGAATTCTGGTAACAAACCACAGTAACTCACCATTAGCTTCTGCACTGGCACCACCCACTTCCTATGCAACATATGGGACATTATAGGATAAAACGCACCAAGCGCGATCAGCTGGTCAATCCCCCGGATAACCCGCTCACACACTTCATCACGGGACAGCGATCCCCACTCTCCTTCCTGTGGTTTATACTGGAGTGCGTTCAACTCCTCCGCGGTGACAGGAACACCGGCGCCAATCTCATCCGGAAGAGAAACTGCAGAGCGGAGATGGTTACATGTGGTGGTGTCATAGCTAACAAACACTATGTCACTAACATAGTCCCCCCACTCATCTATACTGTATGAACAGGAAGTGTACGCTAAGATTCCTATTCCACGGGCCAAGCAGGGCCCGATCAACGATTTAAACGAGCGCCGCCTATTCCACGGCCCGACAATCATTTAGCAAGGGCTGCAAGGACATCATTACCAATGTCCTTGCAGCCCTTGTTTCATACATTACCTGTCCAGGCACAGGTCTTTTACTTCTCCTGGTCCCGCGCCACAGCAGCTTCGGAGCGGCCTGTCTGAACTGACAGACCGCTCAGCCAATCACTGGCCACGGCGGTCCTCGCCAGTGATTGGCTGAGCGGTCTGTCAGTTGAGAGAGGCCGCTCTGAAGCTGCTGCGGTGTGGGACCGGGAGAAGGAGGAGACCTGCGCCTGGACAGGTAATGTATAATGTTTGTATAAAGGTTTGAACCTTACTGAACGATCAGCCCATGACACGATCATCGGCTGATCGTGCTCTCTATTCCACAGAGCGATAATCGGCCAAATATCGCTCCGTGGAATAGGCCCCTAAGTCCCCTACTCATCTATACTGTATGAACAGCGAGTGTACACTCAGTCCCCCACTCATCTATACTGTATGAACACCGAGTGTACACTCATAGTCCCCCCCCACTCTTTTTTTTCAATTCAGTTTTATTAGAGAAATACAAAAATTTGTATCATGTAAGACATCAAGACGTGTAACAGAGGTGAAAGGAGGTTACATACAGTCTTACAATAATAAAAAAACAATATTGAAGTCTTAAAATACAAAATACAACGTATATTGAACTAAACACATACAGAAGTGTAGAAAGTAGTAGATACTTTGCAAATAATTGGGGTAGCATACATATACCAGAGGAGGTGTGTCACCATCGGTACACATACATATATTTAGGGGTGCCCCCACTCATCTATACTGTATGAGCAGCGAGTGTACACGCATAGCCCCCCCACTCATCTATACTGTATGAGCAGCGAGTGTACACGCATAGCCCCCACTCATCTATACTGTATGAGCAGCGAGTGTACACGCATAGCCCCCCACTCATCTATACTGTATGAGCAGCGAGTGTACACGCATAGCCCCCCCCCACTCATCTATACTGTATGAGCAGCGAGTGTACACTCATAGCCCCCCCCCACTCATCTATACTGTATGAGCAGAGTGTACACTAATAGCCCCCCCCCATACTCATCTATACTGTATGAGCAGCGAGTGTACACTCAGTCCCCCACATATACTGTATAAGCAGCGAGTGTACACTCATAGTCCCCCCCTTACTCATCTATACAGTATGAGCAGCGAGTGTACACTCATATCCCCCCATACTCATCTATACTGTATGAGCAGCGAGTGTACACTCAGTCTCCCATATATATTGCATGGGCAGGGCATAAACACAAATGTACACCCATTTACTCACACTCATACTAATTTCATAGTAAGTAGTGAGCACACACTCCCACTCATAGTTTACAGTGAAGAGATCGTACACTCATTCATGTACACCCATTCACTCACACTTACTTTATACTGGGCAACAAGCATACTTACTTACGGACAATCATTCACACTACTTATATACTGAATGTACTGTTGCTCACACATGCCCACCCCCGCTCATACTCATAGTATATGGAGCAGCAAGCGTACTGTCTTCTGGGATCGGTTCCATGTCCCACGGGCTCATGTTTTCCCTTTCATTGTTGTCCCAACTGGAAACAGAGAAACTCCATTACAAATCCTATAAAAGTGAATCTGGACAGTAACTCCACCCGAGGCCGCACTTACTGGACTATGTAACACTGGAAGAGACTGTCGGGGTACTCCATCTGGAATGGCTGCTGACACTCCACTGTCCCAAACCACCAGGCGTCATCGATGATGCTGCGGAAGCGATCACCTGAAGACCAAAAAACGTTAGAGGATGACCCCCAGAACTGCTGGAGCTACATGTCAGGCAGAGCGTGGACCCTGTATATAATCCCAATGCAGAGATTGTCACCTACCGATCTGCCAGTTTCTCTCCTTTGCTTCCCTATAGAACTGATGGAGGATGAGAAAGTCGATCACATCTGGCATATCATGATACCTAGAAGACACAGAACATTGTACATTAATCCTAAAGGCGAGGCAAAAAATATTCATGAAAATATCAGGGGATGGGGGGAAACGTAATATTTACTGCTCCCTTGCCCGAGCTGCACAGTGTCCCGCTCCAGGGTCACCTGCTGGTACTCTCCGGCTCTCCCCTTTTTCATGTCGTGACCCAGTTGATGGATGCCCCGCTCAGCCAGTTAGTGACTGAGGCGGGATACTGCTGCAGTCAATGATTGGCTCATGGGGAATCTCAGTCAGGTCAGGCATTCCACCCCCCCATCCCGTGACATCATCAGAACTCAGGGGGAATATGCCTTTTGGCAGGGGTCCTGGACCTTCTGGCACAGCGAACAGCGGGCATGGGGAGAGGTAAGTAGTTTTTCCTTATGAAGTCCCCCTGACGGACTTTAAAATAAATAAAAATAAATTTTAACTTTAAGAAGACCCAAAATATCACATACCAAGCAATGGTGGAGAGGCAGAATATCTGCAATAGCTAGCGGCCTTATTACATGGCCCATTGTAGCTCCATAAACAATCCCTGGTCGCAAGAACGATAACTCCAATGTTTATTGTTTGTGCTGCCTGTTAACATCATGATAGTTGCCCAAAAATTCCCGGCAAAATGTGCAGGCAAAAAACGATCTTAAAGTGTCACCGTTTCATTTTTTTTTTCAGAAATCAATGGTCCAGGCGACTTTAAGAAACTTTGTAATTGGGTTTATTATCTGCATTCAAAAAGACTTTCCCCAGGTTCCACCCGCCCTCCTCTTTCTCATTCACTACTCCTTATCAGGAAATCTCGACTCTTTTACATCAGTCGGGCCCTGTGTAACCTATGGAGGGGGGAGGGGGGAGATTAGTCGCCAGCAGAGAACAAAGGATTACACAGCAGGAAATGTGTGAAAGCCGGTATTCAGAGGTCAGTGCTGACTTGCGGGGAGATAGCCCGGCGATTAAGCTATAAATTAACTCTTTGTTGTCCTGTTTTGGTGCCACATCTCCCTCCACCCCTCCCCTCTCCATAGAAAACAATGAAGACAGGGGGAGAGCTTCAAACTGCTTTTTCATGATAAAAATGCATTTTTCAGCTAATAAACCCAATTACAAAGTTTCTTAAAATCGCCTGTACTATTGATTTCTGCAAGGAAAATTTAAACAGTGACACATTAATACCTGCACAAATTATGTGATCAGCTGATGGACAAGAGACTTCTTGTTCGGCAGCTGATCACTGGCCCTATACTGGCTGTGGACCTACATCATTCCCAGCGTATACACCTCAGGGCCTACTCTTGTGCAAATCCCTGTAGTATAACCTCAGGATCACCTTAATGATCATCAGAAAACGGCTGATTTAGCAAAGACGTAGAATGCAGTAAAGGTCATCCTCAATCTACATGCTAGTATGATGATCCTACAGTCCCTAGAAGCTGATAATCTAATCTCCCTATCACACACACAGACAATATATTAGTCACAACCATACCTGAGACTGACCCTAGGAGCTCACAATCTAATCCTCTAGTTTCTGAATGGGGTCTCCAGTGGTTGGGGCTCAGGTTACTTACTTGAGTGAGAACGATTCTCCGCTCATCTGGCCAGATGTGGGGTCCAGGAAGGCGAGCTTTAAGCAGCACAGAGTGGGGGGCCCCACTTCATATTTAATCCCCACAACTTTCAGTAATTCCTGTTCCTGGAAAAGAAAGACATTGGAGTTTGTTATGGGGACATGATTTTAGGGGGCAGTGCAGCAATTTCTCTCATATCAGGGTCATCTGGCTCCCCCCCCTCCCAGCAACGATCAGGATTATATAGGGCGCTGTGAGCTTAAGGCCTACACGAGGACTGGACCTTGCCTGGTGGATGCAGGAAAACTTCTTTACAGATACTTGAAGCAACAGCGCCACCTGCCAGTCATAAAACAAGAGGTATTGGAGACGCTGCAAGGTTTGGCTGGACTGACAGGCAGAATTCTAATGTGGTTTCAGTGCTTGTGGCTGGGTATGGCATTCTTAACATGGACATCTTTATCAATCAATAGCCATTGCAGAAAAATCGGGACCGTTTGACCTTCTTTGCTCCAGAACAACCTTACGACTTTCCCTGTCACCAATATACCAAATGCTTTCCTCCATTTCTTTTGACAGTGCCCCCCCGACATTTGTGAAAAAATGGTATGACGACTTACAATGTAATGATTTAGAACAACGATTACTAAATGGAATTAAATTCGTCCACACCGCTACTCCTAACACAAAACTGAGAGAGCTCCACTTCCGACTGTTAAAGCAATATATGCATTTAATCTCTCTTATACTCAACACATAGAAGGTTATTTACAACACTGTCCTAAATGTGCTAAATCTAAAGCTGATCTCTTTCACTGTGTATGGCTTTGTCCCCATGTCCACTTATATTGTAAATTGATAGAATCATTTCTAACAAACACTTGGGGCATGTCTCTGCCTTTTGATCCAATCTGTTATTTGTTCCATGATGTGACGGAAGGAGGTGAGGCTCTCTCAGCCAGAAGGACTCTTCCTCCTGGAGTTCACCTTACTCTATTGTTAGCCCTTAAATGCCTTTTAAATCATTGGCTCAAGTCTACATCCCCTACAATACCAGAGTTGGTTGATAATCTCAAAGAAACACTTAATTGGGAAATGATTGATACCCTTCGTAGTAATGAAAAGTTTACGGTTTCTTTCATGAAAAAATGGAAACTTTTTATAGTGAGTGCTCTGTCTACAGAAGAAAGAAATTCTGTTATGCAACAATTTTCCAATACAGCTTGGTATCACAAAGCAATGGTTGCAGGTACCCTGGGAGTACTTACCTGTACTTGATATAGAGCATAGTATGATACAATTTTACTTCATTTGTATGTTAAAGCAATAATTGGTTGCTTTCTTGTTTATTTTAATGATTTGTTATATTTATTTATGTAATTTTATATAAGTCTACTGACTTGTCATAGTTTATTATTATATGATTATTCTTATCACTTTGTATTTATGTATAACTTCAATAAAATATTGTTAAAAAAAAACAAAAAAAAAAACAAAACATGGAGGATTGTCTACAATGTTACGGTGCCTTTACACAGACAGATTTATCTGACAGATTATTGAAGCCAAAGCCCGAAAATGGATTTGAAGAGAGCCTTATGTATGAGTAACCAATCACAGCACACCGAACACTGACCCAGTTCAGTGAATGCTGAAATCTGATTGGCTGACGAGATCTCAGATCTCAGGAGACTTACACAACTTACCCTAACCTCCGTCTTATTCCATGGCTGCTTCTGCATGTTAACGCTGTAGATTTTGGCCTTCTTTACAGCTCGCACGTACGCTTCATGTCCTTGCTTCAAGTAGATGACCTGCACAGGAGAGCGGCAATGATAAAGCCATTATCTTACACCACAGATCACTAAGCGTGCATGTGTCCTTAGTGTGGGGGCACCGCCAGATTCCTGTCTTCACCTCTCCAGACCCCTCAGTCCTCCTAAATCCCAAATCTGGCAGCATCTCCTCATGCACTCCCTCTCAAGCTGCTTTAAAGCGTACTTGTCCTTACTGTTCCCTCCCCCATTGGTGTGCAGACGTATCTGCCGTCAGAAGCTCAGGTAACTATAAGTGCAACAGCACAAGGTCGAGTCCGTTCACAAGCCTTATTCTGACCCAATTGGGCTCGTACTAGGAACCAACCCGCTGTACTTATATTGGTTACCTGACCTTCCGCTGGAAGGAGTGACTGCATGCTGATCTGGTGAGGAAACAGAATGACAAGAGATTATATATATATATATATATATATATATATATAATCTATATATTTCTATATCTATATGGAAACAAAGACCCCAAAACTCAACAACGTCAACAGCTGCCAGTTCTACAGATGGTTGCAGCAGGAGACTTGTAGTTCTTGAGACTTGTAGCTGGAGAGCTGCAAAATCCTGACACTTATGTTACAAGAAATCCAAGATACCTCATCTCCCATCTGAGGGACAAAAGGAGAGCGCCGTGGAATCGTATCCAGGATCCACTGGGGTGGAATCCACTCTTCACTGGGCTCCCCCTCCATAGACAGGAACTCATTCTGCTTCTTAAGAGATTCAGAGAAGTGAAGTAAGTAAAAGCCCAAAACATTGTCAATAAAGCCAACCTGAATGTACTAGAAGCCTCAGGCTGATTTCAGGTTAGTGAGTGGTAAGAACCTTTTTCCGGGTCTGCTTGCGTCTCCGCTGACGGTCCTCCTCCTTGGTGGGATTCTCGTCCTCAGAACTGCTGCACATCTTCCGTGTAGTCTGCCGCGTTTGCCTCTTGGGGGGCTGGAGATTAATACCGGCATCTGCCGTCCAGTCTGAATAATCGCTGGAGGTGTCGCTACAACAAGAGGGGATGGTAAGAATGGCAAATTCACAGAAGGCAACGTCTGCTCACCTCCCCCTGCTACTCAGATACATCAGAGAGCAATGTCCATATCTGCTCCGCTACCCCACCCAGCCAGACATCAGCCTTACCTGCCCTGCTACCCACCCCAGATACATCACCAGGCATCAGCCTTACCTGCCCTGCTACCCACCCCAGATACATCACCAGGCATCAGCCTTACCTGCCCTGCTACCACCCCAGATACATCACCAGGCATCAGCCTTACCTGCCCTGCTATCCACCCCAGCCAGATACATCACCAGACATCAGCCTTACCTGCCCTGCTATCCACCCCAGCCAGATACATCACCAGACATCAGCCTTACCTGCCCTGCTACCCACCCCAGACATCAGCCTTACCTCCCCTGCTACCCACCCCAGATACATCACAGAACTTACCAACCCTGCTACCCACCCCAGATACATCACCAAACATCAGCCTTACCTCCCCTGCCGCCCACCCCTGATCAGGTACATACAAGCAGAAAACACCCCCAGCCACCATACGCTGCAGAACTTTACGCTTTTTTTACCAGTGAATAGAATTACCTGGAGGAACTCTCAGTCTGCCACGGAGCAGCTGCCTCTCCATCAGACGCGTCGCTGGACGCACGTGACTCCTCATCCTGCAAATACAGAGAAATTACTTTGTCACAGATCTCTTTTTACCTTCATAACAGATCTCTAAATAGGTGACCCAGTCATTTGCCAACGAGACGTCATCCTTCTAATTAAAGGAGAACTCCGGACGAACCTTTTTTTTTTCCTAGCATTCCACACATCACAAAGTTACGCAATATTTCCATAGGAAGTACTGACTTAATAATTTATCCTACAGCTTGTTCAGTAAGTGTCAGGACCTGGCACTGGAAAGGAATCAAAAATGGTAAAGATTACACAGACATAGACACTCTCTCTCTGCTCCGTGCTCTCCACACGATTCTGGCGAGAGCTCGGCACGGAGCTGTACTGAGCTCTCAAGTGCGCAGAGCAGAGAGATAGTGCGCATGTTATAGTGATGCTGAGTGCAATGGTGGCGACATGTCTGTGTAACCATTACTATTTCCGATTACTTTACAGTGCCTGGTCCTCAGGGTGCTTCTAATACTAAGTCTGATGGAAAGGGCAGACACAGCTGGTAAAGCGATACTGTGGGCGGTACAGAGGTGGTACGAGCGCAGAAAGGGATGCTGGGAGTTGTAGGCAGAGAGGTCTGCGCAGGAGGAATCGAGCAATGGAATATTGGTATTTCGAGGTTTAGAAGAGTGACTATTTCAGATGGAATCAGTCACTATGTATAAGGTATACAGGATTTTTTTTTTTTTTGGATAAGGCCGGAGTTGTCCTTTAACTGAGTAAACAGAACCTAAAACTAAAGAACTAACAGTCAGTCAATAGGAAGTTCCCGATACAAACAAACCTTTCAGCTATTTAACCAGGTTGGATCTGAAACCTTCAAATTTACTGACAATAAAGAGATCTTACCACAAAGAAAGCTGCACAAATTTACAATCTACAATGATGACATTTTGCTCATACACAAGGGATGCCATCCCTAACAATGGTGCCCGTATCCCTGTATACCTCTGCAGAGCTCTGAGAATCTTCCCCGTTTGTTGTTGCAGTGCTGTTCTGCGAATCGTGCTCCATGTTGGATCGGGTCTGGTAAGCATGAGGACGCTTCTTCTGTACCCTCCGCAGGGCACGCCCGCTGCACACCTGATAGTCGCTCTGGAGAAGAGCAAAGAAAATATGGTGACCTGGGCCCACACATACTGGAAGATCCTACACACCCCTCCATACACCTTACCCTCTGCACTGGGTGTGATGGCTTCATCCTCTTCTCGGTGTTGTACAGATGGATCTCCATGTCACCCTTAGCAGATCGGCAGTCCTCCTGCACTCTGAAACAAAGGACATAGTAGATTAACAAATGGAAGAAGCCGAATGTTGATGTCCACCCCCGGGCTCCATATTATTGCCTACGTATAAAAGCTCTATAAACAGTAGCAGTTATGTCCTGTATTATACCCTAGAGCTGCACTCATTCTGCTGGTGGGGTCACTGTGTACATACATTACCTTACTGATCCTGAGTTACATCCTGTATTATACTCCAGAGCTGCACTCACTATTCTGCTGGTGAGGTCACTGTGTACATACATTACATTACTGATCCTGTACTCATCCTGAGTTACATCCTGCACTATACCTCGGATCTGCACTCACTATTCTGCTGGTGTAAAATACACAGGCACCGGAAACACTCGTAGCGATCAGTCAGGTTCACTGCCCGGGGCCACAGGCTGCAGTGAGGACCCTCACATGTTTGTAGTAGAGCACACAGCATCTCACCTGCTGATGCCAGGATGTAACTCGTTCACCACCACCCTCCTCCTCCATGCAATTAGATCCCGCTCTGTTGCCATCTGGCTTCTCGGGGCGTTGTCATGCATTTGGCGGACTCCTTCGATCTGTCCGCTGCGACGCAGACCTACATTGGGTGGGGACGACAGGTCCAGGCTCTGACTCCTCATAACTGGAATAAAATGAATAAATGTGAGTGTGTTAAGATGTCTGCACATGACGCAACTAGTAAGATGTGAGTGAAGCTTCTGGAAAATTAGCGGATGGACCTTATGGGAGATCAGAGGGATGGCAGTGAAGTCTATGTGATCAGACATGACACTCACATCCACTGCTGGGGTTGGCTGTATTATCCGAGGGGTTTTCCACAGATGGCTCATCCTCCGTCAGTCTCTGGTCTTGCTCTCTCTGCAGCACTCGGATCAGACCGTCCAGGACGCTTTCCTCTTGACTGGCCGTCTGCTGCCCGATCACCTGCTCCACCACGTCTCCATTACCTAATTTAGGGAGATGAATCGATACATTAAAAGGTCTTGTAGACAGCAGCTTCCTAGGGGTCAGAGTTAATATGTCTTAAGGCCCTATTCCACCAACAGATCATCTGCCAAAGATTTGAAGCCAAACCCAGGAGTGGATTTGAAAAGAGGAGAAATCCAGTCTTTCCTTTATGACCTGTTCTCTGTTTATAGTCTGTTCCTGGGTTTGGCTTCAAATCTTTGGCAGATAATCTGTCGTCAGATCTGTTGGTGGAATAGGGCCTTTAATTTCAGCTTTATTTAAACCACTGGCATCTGAGTATGTACAGGGCAGAAGCTGCCATAGTCGGGGCCATCACAGTCAAGGACGATGTAAGACTATCAATACTAGAACCCCAGACCCGCACAGACCCCAGGGATCCTTACCATTGGATACATATCCGAGCTGTGGGATTAGTTGTTCGTCTTTGCAGTTCTCTCTCCCTGGCACCAGGCGCTGGTAGCGAGTAGGGTGCGGATTTCCATCTACATCCACCAGGAATGGCGGCGGCATGAGGTGCGGGGCCTGCTGCGTCTGCTCGTCCAACACGTAGTTATTGGCGTCTCGAATCAATGGTCGGAAGTCGGTGTGGAAGAACATCTGTTCGGGGATCTGCACCAGAGAGACACGGGTAAATAGAGACAAGCGGTTTTCTGACCTCTAACATCAGCTGCCGCGGGCGTCGCTGACCTTCTCATAAGCTTTACTGCAGCCAAAACCAAACAACAAGAGGTGCCCGTGGGAGTCTGTGCAGGCAAAGTGCTGTCCGTCAGGTGAGAACTTGCAGTCAAACACAGCGCCGTGTCCCTGACCTTCAATCTGAAACACGGGAAAGCGTTACAATGTGGCTGTGATCCCAGACAGCAGGGTAAGGGGTCCCTGTCTACAGTAAGAACCCTTGTAAAGTAGTCACTGACTAATATTTAGCCCCCCAGCACGTTCTCACCATGTTGAAGTAATTCCGGATCTTTGTTCCTTTCTCAAGGTCCCAGACGAAAATGTTTCCATCATGGCCGGCAGAGAGAAGGATTCTGGAGTCAAAGGGGTGCGCTTCCAGGACGAAGACCTCATCGTCGTGACCCTGCAGACACATCAGGACACTCATTACCCATCAGACTTGTGGTGTAAATAAAGGAGCCAAGAATTCATCCTGACTCAAGCCTTCTCACACAGCTGCGGGGGTCGTTACAGTGTAACAGGCGCCTGGCCTCGGCACTCACAGATAAGATGTGGAGCAGCTGCCCGTTGTGGGAATTCCAGACTTTCAGCAGGAAGTTGTTGACGGCTGTGATGACTGTAGTGTCAGAGCGGTCCCATGCCACCATGGTCACCTTCAGTTTGGTCCCTTTGTCCTCTGTGGTCGACGTGTTGTTCCTGTGAATGTAACGTATAGACTGGTGATCTGTGGCCTCTGCACCATCTATAGTAATGATTCATGAGGGGCAGCACTTCTTACCCGCTCATCTTGGTGCTCATGTCCAGCACAATCATCCTCCACTCCTGCTGCTGATACTGCCAGAGCCGCGCCGTCCCATCTCTGCTACCGCTGACAAAGCTCAGGCTACAGGGAAGAGAACACATGTCAGGTGGCCGCTCTGCCTCATCATACATACACCAACCCAAACATGGTGGGGGGACAGTATACACACAGCGTAACCCTCCACCTCTCACCACACATACACCACCAACTCAGGATCAGTACAGGATCAGTAATGTATGTACACAGTGACCCAACCAGCAGAATAGTGAGTGCAGCTCTGGAGTATAATACATGATGTAACTCAGGATCAGTAATGTAATGTATGCAATATATGTACACAGTGACCCCACCAGCAGAATAGCGAGTGCAGCTCTGGGGTATAATACAGGATGTAACTCAGGATTGTAATGTAATGTAATGTAATGTAATGTATGTACACAATAGTGATGTCACGATACCAAAATTTTGAGTTCGATACAAATACCCGATTTTTTAGTTCGATACCAGTTCGATACCTCGAAAAAAAATACAACACCCCCCTTATAAGATCAGCCCCCTCCTCTCCTGACATCCTCTGTGCTGCTGTGACCTCCGCTATAGATCAGCCCCCTCCTCTCCTGACATCCTCTGTGCTGCTGTGACCTCCCCTATAGATCAGCCCCCTCCTCTCTTGACATCCTCTGTGCTGCTGTGACCCCCCCATAGATCAGCACACTCCTTTCCCGACATCCTCTGTGCTGCTGTGACCTCTCCTATAAGATCAGCACACTCCTCTCCTGACATCCTCTGTGCTGCTGTGACCTCTCCTATAAGATCAGCACACTCCTCTCCTGACATCCTCTGTGCTGCCATGACCTCTCCTATAAGATCAGCACACTCCTCTCCTGACATTCTCTGTGCTGCTGTGACCCCCCCCCCCCCATAGATCAGCACACTCCTCTTCTGACATCCTCTGTGCTGCTGTGACCCCCCCCCCCCATAGATCAGCACACTCCTCTTCTGACATCCTCTGTGCTGCTGTGACCTCTCCTATAGATCGGTCCCCTCCTCTCCTGACATCCTCTGTGCTGCTGTGACCTCTCCTATAGATCAGCACACTCCTCTCCTGACATCCTCTGTGCTGCTGTGACCTCTCCTATTGATCAGCCCCCTCCTCTCCTGACATCCTCTGTGCTGCTGTGACCTTCTCTATAAAATCAGCCCCCTCCTCTCCTGACATCCTCTGTGCTGCTGTGACCTCTCCTATAGATCAGCACACTCCTCTCCTGACAGGCAGTGACAGCACTCTCCCGGCAGGCCATGCAGCCACTGTCTTAACTTGGTACCTTTCAGCCGCTCTCCTGTTTTTCCTCTCAGAGTGGCTGCACAATGTGTACAGCGCCCAGCACATTAACAGCTCCCTGCCCTGCAATGTCATCCGGCACCACAGTGGTTAACCCGTTGCTGACCCTTTCGGGGGCAGTGCACATAGCTCCTTACTTGCAGTCCAGGCAGTACCCCCTCCCCCGACAGACCTGTCTCCCCCTGGTTATCTCTCGGGTCATCTATGGGTCACCTCTGCGTCCTGTGTGCGCTCCTCTCCTGTGTGCCCTCCTCTCCTGCTGTCAGTGATACCAGGGCCCGCGCTTCTTCCCCGCTCTCCAGACATCCGCTCAGCCTCTCGGGATCCCTCTCTCCAGAGCAACAAATACAGACCTGCCGACTCTGGGAGCGAAGTGTGCAGAGGTGACACCAGGGGGCTGGGGGCGACACAGAGAACATGGCCGGCGCTCAGATAACCGCCGGCCGTGTTCTCTGCGCTATACTTTATGTTAAGCTGCTCTTATACGCAGCTTAGCATAAATACCAGGAAATCCTGGTATCGAACTGTTTTTTTGCCTGAAATATCGATAGTAGTATCGATATTTCGGTGCATCGTGCATCCCTAGTACACAGTGACCCCACCAGCAGAATAGTGAGTGCAGCTCTAGGGTATAATACAGGATGTAACTCAGGATTAGTACAGGATCAGTAATGTAATGTATATATACAGTGACCCCCACCAGCAGAATAGTGAGCGCAGCTCTGGAGTATAATACAGGATGTAATTGAGGATCAGTACAGGATAGTGAGCGCAGCTCTGGAGTATAATACAGGATGTAGCTCAGGATAAGAGGGGGCAGACACTTCATACATAAGGGCTTACACCAATCAGGTCATTGTTGTGTTTCAGACACTCACCGGTCTCCATTATTGCAGAACTGAACAGCAACCACCTTATCCTGAAAACAAAGAAGACACATAATTAGGATTCTAATAGAGAAGTTTCGATTTTCTCTACTCTGATGGTGTTGGAACCCCTTTGTAATATACTTCTATATAAAAAAAAAAAAAAAATCTCAAGTCTTCAAGTACTTATCAGCTGCTGTATGTCCTGCAGGAAGTGGTGTATTCTTTTTAGTCTAGAGAGCAGAAGAGGTTTTCTACGGAGATTTGCTACTCATCTGGACAGAGGTGGCAGCAGAGAGCACTGTGTCAGACTGGAAAGAATACACCACTTCCTGCAGGACATGCAGCAGCTGATAAGTACTAGAAGACTGGAGATTTTTTTTAACAGAAGTAAATTACAAATCTCTGGCACTTCTTGGTACCAGTTGATCTGAAAGAAAACATTTGTTGGTGAACATTCAGCCAATGATGGTCATTTCATCGTCCGCTCTAAAGATCCAATCAGCAGCCGAACTACTGAGATTAGAAAACAGCTGCAAACAGATTGAGGGGAGGGGCCACATTAAGAGGGAGGAGCCTGAATTACACATTCAATAAGCGCTGTCAGATCTTACCAGATGCGCTTCCAGCTCTGCTATCTTCTCTGGCTCCCCAGACCCCAGGTAATACACTCTTATGATGTGATCTGTGCTGCCTGTAGCTATGAACATCCCTCCTAGTGGGGAGAAGAGACAATGAGTGAACAGCACAAAGGACACAGTTATCTCTAGTGCACTGTACTGAGGAGACATGGGAGCTGACACATCCAATAGTGAATACCTGAACTGAACGAAGAACAGGAGATCTGGACTCCAGGCCTGGACCTCTCTGCAAACTTAAGGGGTCGATCGCTGCAGAGACAGAAGACAAATTATATTTCTGATGCAAGCTACATGGATCGGAGACGGAATATAGTAAAGAGGTTGGAGTTCTCAGCACCATATACTTTATGTTACAATTGATCTTCAGGACCATCCTTATAAACATCCCTTATATTCAAGCTGAAATCCACCAAGAATCCGGGTATGGTCACACTGAGGAATTAAAGAGGAAAGTTTTTTGCTTGAAATCTCCTCTTCCTCAGCTCTGACAGAATTGAAGCACAAAAGCCCCAATGACATCTATGGGATTTCTCTAGCAAAAGAGCTGGCATGTCAATTCTGTAGGCAGAAAGCAGATCCGCGGCAGAACATTCCACCGAGTGGAAATCCCACTGAGCACAATAGGACATTGCTCTGTACATACTTTACAGGTGGAATTTCGAGTGGAATAGGTGTAAAATTAAGAGGGATTCTGCTTGAAATTCATTGCCTATTCCTCAGTGTGAACATACCCTTAAAACAGCAGAGGATTTGTTACAACTGCACCCAGTCTAAAAAAAACAATGCTGCAGGGTAAAAAGCATGAACTCCAGACTGAAGAGATACACTGCTACATACTGAGGTCTTGTACTGACTGGATACAATGTAACAAACCCTCAGTTGTGGGAGAAGCACTAGTGATGTAAACAAGACAGCAAGCAGAGATCTGTAAACTGTGAAGAACTGAAACACATTGTAGGGTGTATGTGTCAAACAAAGCAAGATGGGCACAGCCACACATGGTGCAGTGTCAGATCCACTGTGGAATTATTGCACATTTTCCCCTATTGACTTCAAAGACAAAGTTGAAATCTACAATGGTGCAGGCCAACAGAACAATCCACAGCGGTGGAGCTTTTACATGTTGGTGTATCTGTCCCCAAATTTGCATGAAAACATGAACAACCTAAGGTCCTATTAGACAAAGCAATTCTAAACGAGGTTGTTTATCGTTAACCTGAAATTGTTCAAACATATTACACAGTATGATAGATGTTACTACGATCCCAGCAAAAGAAGGAACAATGTGGAATTACACTAAATGATTAGTGAACGAATGCGGAATTACAGCAAATGAATGCGGAATTACAGCAAATGAATGCGGAATTACAGCGAACAGTCAACAATGACTTTTGTTTCAGCCCCAAACGAGTGATGCACGATTTCTCGTTGGTCGATTGATCATTACATGCATTTACATGAAACGATTATCGCTTAAATTCAAACGATATAACGGTACTTTGCACGATAATCGTCCTATGTAATAGGGCTCTTAGTGTAGGTCTGCTACAGAGCATACAGAAGACCCAACACCGTCCCTTTAACATGCTTCAGTAGTCTCAGCCCGGAGAATGTAACTGCACGGGTACAATCAATGTATGACACACAATATACAGCCTCTCCAGACGAGACAATAGACTGCATCAATGAGCCGCCATCTTACTTGAACGTCATGTTGTCCACGTTCCATTGCCAGAAGCAGATCGCCCCGTCAGCACCAGTGGATGTGAGGTATCGGGTTTTACCTTTTGCCGATGGACAAAACTGAAAGAAAACAGTGAAAGAAATTAGAAATGATGTGATGAAAAAGTAATCTCCTCAATTATTAGTAATAGAAGGTGAAAGTAATGCAGACAACATCCGGGGGGGTTACATAGGGTTATAGCGTATACTGCTGGAGGGGCAGATCATTCATGACACTAGCCTGGATGCTGAAGGACTGGAATATGTATCATCAATAAGGGTGGGTTCGCACTGAGGAATTCTCGCGGATAAATTCCATGGAATTCCGTCGCCTGTACGTGCCCATGGCCGCGCGCCTTTCCGCTGGCTCCATAGACCCTATTCTATGGGCCGGCTGATTACGCATTTCGCCGAAAGAATTGACGTGACAATTCTTTCAGCAGAATACGGAATCAGCCGGCCCATAGAATGGTGTCTATGGAGCCGGCAGAAAGGTGCACGGCCGTGGGCACGTACAGTCGACGGAATTCCGCAGGAATTTATCCGCGAGAAATCCTTAGTGTGAACCCACTCTAAGACCGAATAACCTGTCATGGTGGCCATGTCCCTCGGCTCTTCTAGGAACAGGTATGTTAGAAATAACTACACTATAAATCCGCATTGTTTCCCTCTGACCTCCGCTTGTCGTTGCACATTCGCTCACAGAGAAACGCGTTCGCTCTGCTGCTGAGTTGCCAGAACAGACACCCACGTGTAGTGTGGCAGTGCTCCAGGGACATCAGCCCACTACCAGCACTGCACAGACTCTTACTTCTACTAAAGGGCTGGCTTATAATAGTGTGGGAGCATTATAAGGGTGGCAGGGGGTGATGTCCCATCTTATAACAGTGCAGCAATGTTGTAAGAGCGGCTGTCACATATATTGTAACGCATTGGGTGCGAGTTATATCAGTGCTGGAGCGTTATAAGAGGAGCAGCTGATATCCGTCACATATGATGTAATATCTGGAGGTTATATCAGTGCTGAAGCGTTATAAGAGGAGTGGCTGATATCCGTCACATATGATGTAATATCTGGAGGTTATATCAGTGCTGAAGCGTTATAAGAGAAGCCGCTGATATCAGTCACATATGATGTAATAGGAGGTTATATCAGTCCTGTAGCGTTATAAGAGGAGCGGCTGATATCCGTCACATAGGATGTAATAGGAGGTTATATCAGTGCTGGAGCATTATAAGAGGAGCGGCTGATATCCGTCACATATGATGTAATATCTGGAGGTTATATCAGTGCTGGAGCGTTATAAGAGGAGCGGCTGATATCCATCACATATGATGTAATTTCTGGAGGTTATATCAGTACTGGAGCGTTATAAGAGGAGCGGCTGATGTCCGTCACATATGATGTAATATCTGGAGGTTATATCAGTACTGGAGCATTATAAGAGGAGCGGCTGATATCCGTCACATATGATGTAATATCTGGAGGTTATATCAGTACTGGAGCGTTATAAGAGGAGCAGCTGATATCAGTCACATATAATGTAATGTCTGGAGGTTATATCAGTACTGGAGCGTTATAAGAAGAGCGTCTGATATCAGTCACATATGATGTAATAGAAGGTTATATCAGTACTGGAGCATTATAAGAGGAGCCGCTGATATCAGTCACATATGATGTAATAGAAGGTTATATCAGTACTGCAGCATTATAAGAGGAGCAACTGAAATCAGTCAAATATGATGTAATGTCTGGAGGATATATCAGTGCGGGAGCGTTATAAGAAGAGCGGCTGATATCAGGCCGATATCAGGAGGTTATATGGACAATTTTTTACCTGTATGGAAGTAATGGACGCTGTGTGTCCCTGCAGCACAGCCACTGGGGCACAGGTCCGCAGACACCAGACCCGCACCACCTTGTCACAGCTGCCGGCCGCTATCAGCGTGTTCTCATAGTTGACGGCCATGTCGGAGATCTCGGCAGAGTGACCCCGCAATGTGGCAAGGAGCCGCCCATCATCAGTGGCCCAGATCTTTACCAGACAGTCATCGGAGCCCTGGAAGGACAGTAAAAATATTCAGAGGGAGCAGAGACGCAACAAGACAGCAGCCTCACAGGGACATAACAGGCGACTCAGAGGACACCGGGCAACTTACAGTAAAGATCCGCCTGCCACTGCGGTCAAACGCTATGCAGTACACAGACGACAGGTGACCCAGAATCCTCTTGTGCATTTTCATGTGCTGATAAGAAGAGCAGGGGAAGATGTACTGGTAGCGGGTGCAGCCGGTCAGCGCCCGGGACGAGGCGACTTTTACTGGAAATGAAAGAGGAAGCAACGTGAATAAAGTGTCAGCCAATCCGCTCACTGCTTGTAGTGTTCATACATGGACAGCAAGCAGAGATCTCCAGTGAAACCATACAGAATCCAAGGAAAGAAGAGTAGAGGCACTCACCATCTACGAGTAAAATTATACTTTATTTCAGAAAATAGACCAGACAGCAAGTGTGTTCCACTTATATAGCTACAACCATTTCACGCTTCATCCGACTCACAGTTACGCCATGTGATAGGCGCTGATTTACCATAGTTACAATATTATATAAAATTTATATACAATTAACACTGTAACTATGGTAATACACGCCGCTGACGCTTTAAAGCAGCTACCACATGACCTAACTGTGGGAGAGCTGGATGAAGCGCGGAAGGGTGAGACGAACGTAGCTCCATTAGTTGAACGCATTTGCTGTCTGGTCGGTGTCCTGAAATAAAGCATCATTTTACTGGTGGATGGTGAGTGCCGCCACCCTTCTTTCCTTGGATTCTGCACAGTTTGGAAGTCGTCTGTTTGAGCGAAGCACCGCCAGGATGAGAAAGGCTCCTGCAGCCTATAAGACGCTGTGAGTCTTGCTACACATCAGTGCCAGCTGCTTGTCTTTTGGCTGTTGTGCACGAACCATTGTTGCTTATATCCAGATGCTATAAAGCCCTCCCTGTTACCGGTCGCACATGTAACGTACCAACACTGAGCAGCCGTCCATAGTTGACGGGAAGTTCTGGCGGCCGGCCCCGGTGCAGAGCCGCATATCCTGATGGTTTCCATGAGGAATTCTTAAATTCTGTGGGAAAATAGCCCAGTAAGGTCAGTATTTATCGGCCCAACCCCCGTCGCCCCATCTCCTCCCACCCTACATTACCTTTTGCTCTTCGTAAAAGAGATTGCTTCCCTACTCCCAGAAGGCTGTGCACCCCGGGGACGCTCTGCGGGATCTCCTGGTCTAGGATCGGCCCGATGCGCTCACAGATCTTCAGCAGGTAGTTAGGAGGAATGTGGGCATTGGAGGCCACCTGGACAGAACAAAAGGCAAATCCAGAATATTACAGCAATGACGTAAAGCGAGGCTGCGCACAGAGGTCACATACATGTCTGTGAAAGGGGAGGCCATTAATAAAAGATCCGGTGTCGTCCAAGTCATGTGACTAAAGAACCCTGGGAGGGGCTTGTAATAGTGATGACAACAATGTGTCCATAGCGTGCCAGCCTGCCAGAGTGAATGCACCCCCTTCGTCACAAGTCACATACAACCTTGCCAGAGGGTACCCTATACTCACATCATGGCTTAGATACAGCGGGTACCCAACACCCCATGGCACAAGCTAGATGCCCCCTGTGGTGGACTGTATCACTAACTGACTACATCATAAGCAGGAAACAGCCGGCAAACCCCTATGTCTGACGGGTCCCATGCTGTCGGTACATGCTATTGCTTCATGTTGTCAGCCACATCCGGTGACAGCAGCGATTCCCAACACAGGAGAGGATCGGCCATACTGCCCGGAATATACCAGAAGAAGAAGAAGCAGAGATATTGCTGCTATACCCCGAGATTTATATAAAGGGGTGCAAGGGGGGGGTGTACCCCAAAACCCATGACACATAACAGGGGTGTCAAACCCAGCCCCTCCAGCTGTTACAAAACTACAATTCCCATCATGCCAGGACAGCCAAAGCTTTAGCTGGAGAGCCTGAGTTATGACAAGAAGAGTAGTGAGGGGGCGACGACCCCATTCACTGTTAGGAGCGATTTGGTCACATGACTGGGAATCGCTGTGTGGCCCCAGCCCCTACCCTATTATTATCAGTCAGTGCTCGGTTACACTTTATCAGGTGTGTATTATAACCAGAGACATGCTTATTATAATGACAATAAAATCAGCAGCGACTCTCAGCCCCCCCGAGATATAATGGATCAGCGCTGATAATCTCTCTCTCTCTCTCTCTCTCCCTCCCCCCGAGATATAATGGATCAGCGCTGATAATCTCTCTCTCTCTCTCTCTCTCTCCCTCCCCCCGAGATATAATGTATCAGCGTTGATCATAGGCCTCCTTCCCTCTCTATTATATCAGCGGTGACTCTCAGGTCCCCAGTTATAATGTATCACTAGTGATTATCAGATACCCCCCCCCCCCCCTTAGAACCCTTAAACACAATGTGAGGCCTTATTCACACGTTCGGTGATCTTCCCGCTGTTATTACTCCGTAATCCGTGGAACATGCTCTGGAATTGTCTTTGTATCAACAAAAATGTTAAACTGGTAAAAAAAAAATGTTTATATTTTTTAGATTTGATCAGTGTTTTTCAGAGATGTCACATCCATGACGTCCGCAAAAACACAGATCCCATAGATTTCTATAGGTAATCCGCACTAGTAACAGTTAATAAGGCTTGAAGAAGACGAGTCCATCAGGTTCAACCTAGGGAAACCAGATTGTGCTGATCCAGGGGAAGCAAAAACCCCGATCACAGGGAGAGAATTCCTTCCCGACTCCAATGGGGCCAGTATAACGTCCCATGTCCTTGTTTTTTACGGTACGGATTGCGGATCCCTGATAGAACGGACCGCGTGAATGGCCCACAAGAAACCAATGGGCAACCAGGAGCCGGGCCAGAGCCCATTGACCTCCAGCTGCCTCTAATCTCCATGTGTCAGGAGGAGACACCATGATGGTGGTGCGATGGTCCGACCTCCACCTCACAGCACAGCGCAGGGGGACTGGTATTATCCAGAGACCAGAGCTGCAGACTGGACGCTGGCGCCCTGGGCTCCTCACAGATAGGACCGGGCTCACACTGCCACAGACACGGCCGGAGACACCGCAGAGAACGTCCTGCAGCAGCCTCCAGCATGACCGGATCACCAGTAACATCACTAGTGATTATAACCTGAGGGGAGGGGCTTATAATACATCACTAGTGATTATAACCTGAGGGGAGGGGCTTATAATGTATTACTAGTGATTATAACCTGAAGGGAGGGGCTTATAATACATAACTAGTGATTATAACCTGAGGGGAGGGGCTTATAATACATAACTAGTGATTATAACCTGACGGGAGGGGCTTATAATACATCAATAGTGATTATAGCCTGAAGGGAGGGGCTTATAATGTATCACTAGTGATTATAAGCTGAAGGGAGGGGCTTATTATATATAGGTAATACAGGTTCCTCGTCCCCCACTTATAATGAATCATTACAGCCCCTTCTCCTGTTATAATACATCAGCAGTGATTATAAGCCCCCTCCCTCAGGTTATAATACATTACTGGTGATTATTAGCCACCTCCCTCAGGTTATAATACATTAGTGGTGATTATAAGCCCCTCCCTCAGGTTATAATACATTACTGGTGATTATAAGCCACCTCCCTCAGGGTTATATTGGTGCAGTCCCTTCTCCTGTTATATTACATCAGTAGTGATTTTAAGCCCCCTCCCTCAGGTTATATAATACATCACTGGTGATTATAAGCCCCCTCCCTCAGGTTATATAATACATCAGCAGTGATTATAAGCCCCCTCCCTCAGGTTATATAATACATCAGTAGTGATTATAAGCCCCCTCCCTCAGGTTATATAATACATCAGTAGTGATTATAAGCCCCCTCCCTCAGGTTATATAATACATCAGTAGTGATTATAAGCCCCCTCCCTCAGGTTATATAATACATCAGTAGTGATTATAAGCCCCCTCCCTCAGGTTATATAATACATCAGCAGTGATTATAAGCCCCCTCCCACAGGTTATAATACATTAGTAATGATTATAAGCCCCCTCCCTCAGGTTATATAATACATCAGTAGTGATTATAAGCCCCCTCCCTCAGGTTATATAATACATCAGTAGTGATTATAAGCCCCCTTCCTCAGGTTATATAATACATCAGCAGTGTTTATAAGCCCCCGCCCTCAGGTTATAATACATTAGTAATGATTATAAGCCCCTCCCTCAGGTTATAATACATCAGTAGTGATTATAAGCCCCCTACCTCAGGTTATAATACATTAGGGGTGATTATAAGCCCCCTCCCTTAGGTTATATAATACATCAGTAGTGATTATAAGCCTCTCCCTCGGGTTATAATACATCAGTAGTGATTATAAGCCCCCTCCCTCAGGTTATATAATACATCAGTAGTGATTATAAGCCCCCTCCCTGAGGTTATATAATACATCAGTAGTGATTATAAGCCCCCTACCTCAGGTTATAATACATTAGTGGTGATTATAAGCCCCCTACCTCAGGTTATATAATACATCAGTAGTGATTATAAGCCCCCTACCTCAGGTTATAATACATTAGTGGTGATTATAAGCCCCCTACCTCAGGTTATAATACATTAGTGGTGATTATAAGCCCCCGCCCTCAGGTTATAATACATTAGTGGTGATTATAAGCCCCCTCCCTCAGGTTATAATATATTAGTGGTGATTATAGGCCCCCTCCCTCAGGTTATAATACATTAGTGGTGATTATAGGCCCCCTCCCTCAGGTTATAATATATTAGTGGTGATTATAAGCCCTTCCCTCAGGTTATAATACATTAGTGGTGATTATAGGCCCCCTCCCTCAGGTTATATCAGTGCAGCCCCTTCCCCTGTATAATACAATAGCAGCGCCCCCCTCCTCTTCCGGTTATAACACAGCACTAGAGATTATAAACCCCTCTCGGTTATAATGTATGAGTAGAGCCTCTCAGCCCCTCCCCCTCCCGGTGACAATGTAGCAGCGGTGACCCCTCCCCCTCCCGGGCTGTGCCGCTGTTTCGCAGCCTGGTCCCGGGTATTATGAGGCGCGGACCAATCAGCGGCCTCGTCTTTTCCCATCGAGATGTAAGAGGCTCCGCTATTGGCTCGGATGGCGGTGACGTCACTCTTTGGAGCTGCCCTCACATGACCCCCGGTTTTCACAATGGACAATATGACTAAAGTGACCCGAACACCCGGTAACCCCCCCGAGCCCGCCGCTCACCAGGTCCGGGTACGTCCTGCGGTGCCGGCTCCCCTGCCAGTCCAGGCGCTCCGGGATCAGCTGCGGAGAGAGGGAGACGGTGAGACCGGCGGGGACCCCACTACCGGCGCCCCCCTCCCGCACCCCAACACCCGCGGGACGGGTCACCTTACCTGGTGCTCCTCCAACTCCTCCGCCAGCGCCTGAAACACAAACACACAGACGTTACCGGAACCGGTTACCGGAAACCGGGTGTGATGCACAGGTGTGAGGTGACCCGGTACCGGGTGTCATGTACGGAGCGGGGAGGGTCCCGGTACGGGTGTAGTGGCTGTACAGGGCGAGGCGAGGTACCGGGGACGGAATCCGGGAAACACTCCGGTAATAGCAGGAGGTGACCCGGATCGGTTCTCTAGAAAAATCCGGGTGTAATGATAAGTGACCCGCATCGGGTGACACATTCTGTGCCGGGAACCGGGTGATTGGCAGGATCGGGTCAGGTGACCTGGATACTGAGAGCGGAGACCTGGTGACCCGGATCGGGTGTTCGGTGACGGAGATCTGAGCAGATTCGGGTGAGGTGACCCGTCTCGGGTGATGTGACGGGGATGAGTCCCGGGCGGTGAGCCGGTGATGTGGCCCGGCCCGGGGGTGTTATTATGGACGGGATGGGGTGAGGTGACCCGATTCGGGTGTTGTGCGGGTGTTCTCACCTGAGCGGATCTCCGGCACGGTCCTGACTGCAGAAAGCGGGCGATCAGGAAGTAGAGCTCTGCGGGAGACAGCGGGCACCGGAGGTTAGTGAGCCCGGACGGCGGCGGAGCCCGCTCCCCCCGCCCCTCCCCCCGCGCCCGGTACTTACCGGCCTCCATGGCGCTGCTGCTCCGGGCTGTGCGGGATTACACCGCCGGGGAGCCCATAGAGGCCGCGGGGACTCGGCGCATCGCTCTCTCCAGGTCCACGGAGCCCCCTCCGGCCTGACTGAGCGCACAACACCCGCTCCGCCGGGGCCAGGGGCCGCTGTGCACACCCCGGGCGGCGCTCTACACACTGCCCGCCCGCAGCTCTATGGTCACACACCAGCCTCTCCGGCCCAGGAGCCTCAAACAGCGGGCGCTGCGCTCCTCCACGGCCAGGGGGAGCTAGACGGACAGGAGGAGACTGAAACAACGGCGCTATACATGACAGCGCTCCAGCCACGGCGCTCTAGTTGCCGCAGTGAGGACAACTCTATGGTAAAGGGACCGACGCCACTGTGGAGCGCACAATGGAACGCACAGATGTCACAGCCAAGGCTGACAGCTGCTGGAGGACAACAAGTCCCAGGTGGTTCTCAGGCTGCGCTCTAAGGACTCAGCAGTGTCTCCTACATATATATATACAGCAGCACAGGGAATAGTGTGAGACATAGCAGAGCCGGAGCTGTAATACATGGAATAGTGTACAGTACTGAGCCCTGTATATATATATATAACATAGCAGAGCTGTAATACATGGAATAGTGTACAGTACTGAGCCCTGTATATATAACATAGCAGAGCTGTAATACATGGAATAGTGTACAGTACTGAGCCCTGTATATATATATATATATAACATAGCAGAGCTGTAATACATGGAATAGTGTACAGTACTGAGCCCTGTATATATAACATAGCAGAGCTGTAATACATGGAATAGTGTACAGTACTGAGCCCTGTATATATATATATATAACATAGCAGAGCTGTAATACATGGAATAGTGTACAGTACTGAGCCCTGTATATATATATATATATAACATAGCAGAGCTGTAATACATGGAATAGTGTACAGTACTGAGCCCTGTATATATATATATAACATAGCAGAGCTGTAATACATGGAATAGTGTACAGTACTGAGCCCTGTATATATATATATATATATATATATATATATAACATAGCACAGCTGTAATACATGGAATAGTGTACAGTACTGAGCCCTGTATATATATATATATATATATATATATATATATATATATATATATATATATGTATATATATAACATAGCACAGCTGTAATACATGGAATAGTGTACAGTACTGAGCCCTGTATATATATATATATATATATATATATATATATATATATATATATGTATATATATAACATAGCACAGCTGTAATACATGGAATAGTGTACAGTACTGAGCCCTGTATATATATATATATATATATATATATATATATGTATATATATAACATAGCACAGCTGTAATACATGGAATAGTGTACAGTACTGAGCCCTGTATATATATATATATATATATATATATATATATATATATGTATATATATAACATAGCACAGCTGTAATACATGGAATAGTGTACAGTACTGAGCCCTGTATATATATATATATATATATATATATATATATATATATATATGTATATATATAACATAGCAGAGCTGTAATACATGGAATAGTGTACAGTACTGAGCCCTGTATATATATATATATATATATAACATAGCAGAGCTGTAATACATGGAATAGTGTACAGTACTGAGCCCTGTATATATATATATATATATGTAAACGTCCAGTATGAAGTGCACTCTATTCAAACCGGTGCAAGGGTGCCAGCAGCTGGAGACCGAATCCACGTCTCCCCGTAAATAATCAAAGAATTCCGCAGCACAACCGTATGGTGAAAAAATCCAAAATTGTGTTTATTCCATTTCAGTAGAAAATTCCATGCAACGTTTCTGTCTCTTCCCGAGACCTTTCTCAAGCCTTGAGAAAGGTCTCGGGAAGAGACAGAAACGTTGCATGGAATTTTCTACTGAAATGGAATAAACACAATTTTGGATTTTTTCACCATACGGTTGTGCTGCGGAATTCTTTGATTATATATATATGTATATATATAACATAGCAGAGCTGTAATACATGGAATAGTGTACAGTACTGAGCCCTGTATATATATAACATAGCAGAGCTGTAATACATGGAATAGTGTACAGTACTGAGCCCTGTATATATATAACATAGCAGAGCTGTAATACATGGAATAGTGTACAGTACTGAGCCCTGTATATATATATATATATATATATATATATATATAACATAGCACAGCTGTAATACATGGAATAGTGTACAGTACTGAGCCCTGTATATATATATATATATATATGTATATATATAACATAGCAGAGCTGTAATACATGGAATAGTGTACAGTACTGAGCCCTGTATATATATAACATAGCAGAGCTGTAATACATGGAATAGTGTACAGTACTGAGCCCTGTATATATATAACATAGCAGAGCTGTAATACATGGAATAGTGTACAGTACTGAGCCCTGTATATATATAACATAGCAGAGCTGTAATACATGGAATAGTGTACAGTACTGAGCCCTGTATATATATATATATATATATATATATATATATATATATAACATAGCACAGCTGTAATACATGGAATAGTGTACAGTACTGAGCCCTGTATATATATATATATATATATGTATATATATAACATAGCAGAGCTGTAATACATGGAATAGTGTACAGTACTGAGCCCTGTATATATATAACATAGCAGAGCTGTAATACATGGAATAGTGTACAGTACTGAGCCCTGTATATATATAACATAGCAGAGCTGTAATACATGGAATAGTGTACAGTACTGAGCCCTGTATATATATAACATAGCAGAGCTGTAATACATGGAATAGTGTACAGTACTGAGCCCTGTATATATATAACATAGCAGAGCTGTAATACATGGAATAGTGTACAGTACTGAGCCCTGTATATATATATATATATATATATATATATATATAACATACAGTGGCGCTGCCCCGCTCGCTGCTGCCATCTGAACTGTAACTATGAGCACTATGAGTCAGCACCACTGACAGGGCGGGAAACATTGGCTCCCTTCCTGTCAGTCACTCTTGTGGCCGCAGGAAGGGTTTTCCCTGCGGTCACAAGTGGCAGCTTTGTCCTTGTGGTGCCGGCGCTCCAGTGACATCACTGGAGCATCGGCGCCAGGGCAAGGGGAGTGCGGCCTCTTGTGATCGTGAAGAGATTGTGAGTGAAGAGAAGAGGAGACGCCCGGACCCAGGTGAGTATAAGTGTTTGTTTTATTGTCTTATATACTATATGGGAGGGGGAGCACACAGGGGTCTGTTTAAAAGAGAAGTCCGGCCAAAATAAATTTTTGATATATTATTACTTATGAAAAGTTATACAAATTTGTAATGTACATTAATTATGGGAAATGCACATATAGGGCTATTTCCCTTAAAGGACAACTCGAAAAATTTTTTTGGCTTATTTAACACACATTACAAAGTTATATAACTTTGTAATGTGGTTAAATACCCGGTCTGGCCCCCTTCCCCCACTTTCCGACCCCCGACCCCCCACCCCGGAAGTTAAAGAATGTATACATTACCTATTACGGTCGTCACGGTCCTCTTCTCTGGTGTCGGGTGACGTCAGAGCTGGGGGGCGGTCTGGGTCTTCTTCCTCTTTGGCGTCTTCATTGAGAGTGAATGGGAGAGAAAAGGCTGCTGGTGCACATGCGCACCAGCAGCCTTTTCATTGGCTGGAGCGCATCACATGGCTTCCAGCTTGCTCAGCCCTGATTGGCTGAGCTTGCTGGAAGCAATGTGATGCGCTCCAGCCAATGAAAAGGCTGCCGCAAGCACACTGGCAGCCTTTTCTCTCTCATGGACCCGGAAGCAAGAGACATCGCTGGACGGCGGAGGCAGGTGATGGTGAGGCGGACGGCGGGCGAATGGAGTGGCGATCGTCACCGGAGGGATGGTGAGTATGGTGTCTGTGTGTGTCTGTGTTTTTTTTTTTTGGGGGGGGGGGGGGTCCCGCAGAAATTGTCCTTTAATTTAGTAGATCAGGAAGTGTTAGAATTCTCTCAGATCCAGTGACGTCACGACCAAAGGTGTAATTCCTGTGGAGTGTCCAGCAGAGGGCGCTCTATATATAGAAGTCTATGGGACTTTATTGTGTCTATAGATGTCTATGTAAAGTAATGTAATGTAGTGTAGTGTAGTGTACAGTATGCTTTATTGCATGAATACATCTATGGAATACTTTAGGGAGCTGTAGCTGGGTTATGGATAGGACTTGCCTGCCGCCGCTGATGCCACCGGGCACAGGGGGGAACCGCTCAGTACACAGGAGCGCTCCCCCCTCCTTCTCCTTCCGGGATACCTTCCCCCCCTATACCACTGCTGACTCCCCGCCTGGTTGCTGCTCTCCGCTCTCATACTGGCTCCCGATGCATCCTAGTGTCCGCACTGATGCATCGGGAGCCGGTATATGAGAGCGGAGAGCGGCAACCAGGCGGGGAGTAAGCAGTGATATAGGGGGGAAGGAATCCTGGAAGAAGGAGGCGGGAGCGCTCCTGTGTACTGAGTGGCTCCCCCCTGCGCCCGGCAGCATAAGCAGCGGCGGCAGGCAAGTCATATCCACAACCCAGCTACAGCTCCCATCACCTGTTCATACTATAAGCAGATGAGGAGAGCTGTAGTTCAGTGTATATAGTCCGGATCGGCGGGAATGCGGCGGATCGGCGGGCTTACTGTGATATCCTAATATATTGAATGAATACATTTATGCAATACTTTGGGGGGCAAGTACCCTGGCTCCCCAAAGTATTCCATAGATGTATTCATTCAATAAAGCATACTGTACACTACACTACATTACATTACTTTACATAGACATCTATAGACACAATAAAGTCCCATAGACTTTATATATATATATATATATATATATATATATAGCGCCCTCTGCTGGACACTCCATGGGAATTACACCTTTGGTCGTGACGTCACTGGATCTGAGAGAATTCTAACACTTCCTGATCTACTAAATTAAGGGAAATAGCCATATATGTGCATTTCCCATCATTAATGTACATTAGAAATTTGTATAACTTTTCATAAGTAACAACATATCAAAAATTAATTTTGGCCGGACTTCTCCTTTAACTGGGGGAGCGCACATCGGGGGTCTATATAAATGGGGGGAGCACACAGGAGTCTGTTTAACTGGGGGATCGCACATGGGGGTCTATATAAAAGGGGGGAGCACACAGGGGGGCTATATAACAGGGGGAACACACAGGGGGCTATAGACTACTGGGGCTTCACAGAGGGGTCTATATACTACTGGGGGCAGCACACAGGTGGTCTATATACTACTTGGGGCAGCAGAATGGGGTCTATATACAACTTGGAGAGCACACAGGAGGTCTATATCCAAGTGGGGGAGCACACAGGGGGGCTATATACTACTGGGGGAGCACACAGGGGTCTATATACTACTGGTGGGGCACACAGGGGTCTATATACTACTTGTGAGGCACACAGGTGGTCTATATATAACTGGGCGAGCACACAGGGGTCTGTATACTACTGGGGCAGCACACTAGGGGTCTATATAATACTGGTGGGGCACCCAGGGGGTCTATGTACTACTGGGGGAACCACACAGGGGGTTTATATACTACTGGAGGAGAACACAGGGGTCTATATTCAAGTGAGGGAGCACAAAGGGGGGCTAAATACCCCTGAGGGAGCACACAGGGGGGCCTATATACTAGTGGGGGAGCACACAGGGGGTATATACAACTGGGGGCAGCACACAGGGGGTCTATATACAACTGGGGCAGCATACAGGAGGTCTATATACTTCTGGGGGAACACACAGCGGTCTATTGTTTTGGAACGCGTGTCGAGGGGGGGGGGGCCCAGACATAACTTCGCTTGGGGCCCCAGAAATGCCAAGACCGCCCCTGATAACATAGCAGAGCTGTAATACCTGGAATAGTGTACAGTACTGAGCCCTGTATGTATATATATATATATATATATATATATATATATATAACATAGCAGAGCTGTAATACATGGAATAGTGTACAGTACTGAGCCCTGTATATATATAACATAGCAGAGCTGTAATACATGGAATCAGTGGCGTAGCCACCGTGGTCGCGGGGGTCGCCGCCGCGACCGGGCCTGCAGGGCCCCGCAAGGCCCTCCCTTTCAATCACTCTTGTGACCGCAAGCATTGTTTTGCTTGCGGTCACAAGAGTCCGACTCCGTCTTCCCCCGGCTGCTGCGCGGCTGCCGGGGGTGTCGCGTGTTATCCCCGGCAGCGCACGCATCCCAGAGCTCCCTGCGCGCCTTGGGCCCTGACTTCCGGTTCCGGCGCGCAGGGAGCTCTGGGATGCGCGCGCTGCCGGGGATAAGACGCGACACCCCCGGCAGCCGCGCAGCAGCCGGGGACAGACCGAAGGAGTGAGGATCAACGTGGGAGCGTGTTGTCAGGTGAGTTAAGTTTTGTTTTTTATCAGCCTGTACGGGTGGGGGGAAAGAGGGGGGCATCTATGAGGGTGGGGGGAAAGGGGACCATCTATAAGGGAGGAGGGGGGGGTTGAAGGGGACCATCTATAAGGGGGGGGGGAGAGGGGGACCATCTATAAGGGAGGGGGGGAGAGGGGGCCATCTATAAGGGAGGGGGGAGTGAAGGGGATCATCTATAAGGGAGGGGGGGTGAAGGGGACCATCTATAAGGGAGGGGGGGGGTGAAGGGGACCATCTATAAGGCAGGGGGGGTGAAGGGGACCATCTATAAGGGAGGGGGGGGGGGTGAAGGGGACCATCTATAAGGCAGGGGGGGTGAAGGGGACCATCTATAAGGGAGGGGGGGAGAGGGGGCCATCTATAAGGGAGGGTGGGGGGAGAGGGGGCCATCCATAAGGGAGGGTGAGGAGAGAGGGGGCCATCTATAAGGGAGGGGGTAAAGGGGGCCATCTATATGGAGGCGGGAGAGGAGGCCATCTATAAGGGAGGGTGGGGGGAGAGGGGGCCATCTATAAGGAGGGCAACATGGGGGTAGAGGGGGCCATCTATAAGGGAGGGGGTAGAGGGGGCCATCTATTTGGGGGGGCAACATAGGGGGAGAGGGAATACACAGAGGGGGGCATATATTATTAGGGGGTCACATAGAGTCAGGCTACCCACTAAATGAGGGTGTAAAGGGGACAATACAAATGTGCAGTATGTATATAGATGAGGATGGTGCCAGAGTGAGGAGACTAATATGTCTGTCTGGCAGATTCTGTGGATTCGTGGCTCGGAGAAGTTCTCATAATGGCCCAGGACAGATGGAGAAGAAGAAAAGGGAAGAACTCCGATCAGAGAAGACGTCTCCTGTGAGTCACCTGATATAACTGCACTGTAATGTATATGGTGTATAGAGCCTGTGTACAGCTGCATCCACCTCTATATGACTGGATGAGGTGATTTAGTATACTGGATTTGGTCAGTAACAATATGGTGGTGATGGTAGTGGTTGTGGTGTGGCGGTAATGTTTCCTCCCTATATACTGGTATTACTGGTAATATTGGTCTCAGTATACAGGATTTGGTCGGTAACAGTATGGCAGTAATATGTACGGTGATAATACTTTCTCTTCCAATATGCTGGTGTTAGTGGTAATATCTGTCTTGGTGTGTGTGTATATATATATATATATATATATATATATATATATATATATATATATATATACACACCAATAGCATCACTTGGTCGTGAAAGGAGGGGGGGGGGGGCCCAAGTTGGCCTCTCGCACCAGGGCCCAGGAGACATTAGCTACGCATGGAATAGTGTACAGTACTGAGCCCTGTATATATATAACATAGCAGAGCTGTAATACATGGAATAGTGTACAGTACTGAGCCCTGTATATATATAACATAGCAGAGCTGTAATACATGGAATAGTGTACAGTACTGAGCCCTGTATATATATATATATCATAGCAGAGCTGTAATACATGGGATAGTGTACAGTACTGAGCCCTGTATATAACATAGCAGAGCTGTAATACATGGAATAGTGTACAGTACTGAGCCCTGTGTATGTATATAACATAGCAGAGCTGTAATACATGGGATAGTGTACAGTACTGAGCCCTGTATATAACATAGCAGAGCTGTAATACATGGGATAGTGTACAGTACTGAGCCCTGTATATAACATAGCAGAGCTGTAATACATGGAATAGTGTACAGTACCGTCATCAGGATTACAATGTCAGGTGATAACTATGTATAGATAACACAGGATCCACCTGTCACAATAGTTGATGTCATAGTTCTCCTTGTCTCCCTCACTGAGCAAGTCCACTACACTGCCCCATAGGAGTCAGTGAGTACCTACCACTTACCACCACCCTCCTGCAAGATCACCTGATTCCACAGAGCATGCCCAGTACAAACATTCATAGGAGTCAGTAAGTGGTTATGACAATGCACCTGCCGGCACACTGACCTCCTGCCCCCCTTTTCCTTCACACAGACCTCTGCACAGGTCACAGAGCATGCCCACTACACTCTCTATTAAAAGGGAATGTGTTATTCTCACAGCTCAGGTTCCCGCTTTCCCTGCACACCTCTGCTTAGGTTACAGAGCATGCCCACAATGCCCTCCTATAAATGTGCGGTAAAAAAAGGTTGGAAAATAATAATCAGAAAATAAAAGCGTATACAGTATATAATTAGTGAGCTGGGATCTCCTCAGGATCCAAGTCATGAGCTGCTGACCGATCGTTTACACAATGGCCGTCTTGTAGTACAGTCATGTGGCCATGTAGTGGCAGTAACACTTCCTCTACACCAGGATTCTACAGTCTGCAGCTTTCTAGATCTAGAGGTTGCGAAACTACAACAATTGGAAGTTTTACAACAGCTGGAGAGCCGCATATTAAGAAACATTGCTGTGGGATGTACAGATGGTGACAGGAGGTCGGTCATGGCATAATAGGAGAGACACAGGTCTCTTCTACACACTGGTCATCCTGCAGTACAGTCATCTGGTGGCAGTATCACCTCATCTACACACTGGTCATCCTGCAGTACAGTCATCTGGTGGCAGTATCACCTCACCTACACACTGGTCATCCTGCAGTACAGTCATCTGGACACCTGGTGGCAGTATCACCTCATCTACACACTGGTCATCCTGCAGTACAGTCATCTGGACACCTGGTGGCAGTATCACCTCACCTACACACTGGTCATCCTGCAGTACAGTCATCTGGTGGCAGTATCACCTCATCTACACACTGGTCATCCTGCAGTACAGTCATCTGGACACCTGGTGGCAGTATCACCTCATCTACACACTGGTCATCCTGCAGTACAGTCATCTGGACACCTGGTGGCAGTATCACCTCATCTACACACTGGTCATCCTGCAGTACAGTCATCTGGACACCTGGTGGCAGTATCACCTCATCTACACACTGGTCATCCTGCAGTACAGTCATCTGGACACCTGGTGGCAGTATCACCTCATCTACACACTGGTCATCCTGCAGTACAGTCATCTGGACACCTGGTGGCAGTATCACCTCATCTACACACTGGTCATCCTGCAGTACATTCACCTGGTTGCAGTATCACCTCATCTACACACTGGTCATCCTGCAGTACAGTCATCTGGACACCTGGTGGCAGTATCACCTCACCTACACAATGGTCATCCTGCAGTACAGTCATCTGGACACCTGGTGGCAGTATCACCTCACCTACACACTGGTCATCCTGCAGTACAGTCATCTGGACACCTGGTGGCAGTATAACCTCACCTACACACTGGTCATCCTGCAGTACAGTCATCTGGACACCTGGTGGCAGTATCACCTCATCTACACACTGGTCATCCTGCAGTACAGTCACCTGGTGGCAGTATCACCTCATCTATACAATGGTCATCCTGCAGTACAGTCATCTGGACACCTGGTGGCAGTATAACTTCATCTACACACTGGTCACCCTGCAGTACAGTTATCTGGACACCTGGTGGCAGTATCACCTCATCTACACACTGGTCATCCTGCAGTACAGTCACCTGGTTGCAGTATCACCTCACCTACACAATGGTCATCCTGCAGTACAGTCATCTGGACACCTGGTGGCAGTATCACCTCACCTACACACTGGTCATCCTGCAGTACAGTCATCTGGACACCTGGTGGCAGTATCACCTCATCTACACACTGGTCATCCTGCAGTACAGTCACCTGGTGGCAGTATCACCTCATCTATACAATGGTCATCCTGCAGTACAGTCACCTGGTTGCAGTATCACCTCACCTACACAATGGTCATCCTGCAGTACAGTCATCTGGACACCTGGTGGCAGTATCATCTCACCTACACACTGGTCATCCTGCAGTACAGTCATCTGGACACCTGGTGGCAGTATCACCTCATCTACACACTGGTCACCCTGCAGTGCAGTCATCTGGACACCTGGTGGCAGTATCACCTCATCTACACACTGGTCATCCTGCAGTACAGTCATCTGGACACCTGGTGGCAGTATCACCTCATCTACACACTGGTTATCCTGCAGTACAGTTATCTGGACACCTGGTGGCAGTATCACCTCATCTATACAATTTCATCCTGCAGTACAGTCATCTGGACACCTGGTGGCAGTATCACCTCATCTACACACTGGTTATCCTGCAGTACAGTCATCTGGACACTTGGTGGCAGTATCACCTCATCTACACACTGGTTATCCTGCAGTACAGTCATCTGGACACCTGGTGGCAGTATCACCTCACCTACACACTGGTCATCCTGCAGTACAGTCATCTGGACACCTGGTGGCAGTAATACCTCATCTATACAATGGTCATCCTGCAGTACAGTCATCTGGACACCTGGTGGCAGTATCACCTCATCTACACACTGGTCATCCTGCAGTACAGTCATCTGGACACCCGGTGGCAGTATCACCTCATCTACACACTGGTTATCCTGCAGTACAGTCATCTGGACACCTGGTGGCAGTATCACCTCACCTACACACTGGTCATCCTGCAGTACAGTCATCTGGACACCTGGTGGCAGTATAACCTCACCTACACAATGGTCATCCTGCAGTACAGTCATCTGGACACCTGGTGGCAGTATAACCTCATCTATACAATGGTCATCCTGCAGTACAGTCATCTGGACACCTGGTGGCAGTATCACCTCATCTATACAATGGTCATCCTGCAGTACAGTCATCTGGACACCTGATGGCAGTATCACCTCATCTATACAATGGTCACCCTGCAGTACAGTCATCTGGACACCCGGTGGCAGTAACGTTTCACAGGTACAGCTAAGGTCACACATCATCCTATGGAAATTTACAAAATTAATAAAACACGTAAGCGTAAAATATTTTTTCCCCCAACATATAAAAAACATTAGGTGACTACGGCTACAGGACATTTATGGCACTATGTGTTTTAATATCCCACATGTGTCTGACCATTGACTTCAGTGAGAAGATTGTATACAGATCTGTCGTTTGGTGGAGTGTGGAGCAGCGCTGCAGGGTAAAGCATCAAGCAGTGTGTGATTTCTCCACAGCTCCCATTATCAGGTCACATGATGTACATGTCGTGTGGATAAGGGAGGGCGGAGTATTGGACACTGGGCTGATACACTGTAACAAAACCTCAGCTCTGTAAGCAGGACTAGGGCACAACGGTTGTCAGTAATGACTGCTTCAATTCACAGACAGCAAGCCGAGATGCTGGGGAGAAGTGTGACACAAGGTCAGAGAACGCTCCATGATCTCAGGACAAAGCTCCATTCATATATTTATCGGATTTATTTATTAGACCGGCCCTTTAAGTAGACAAAGGCGTTCACCACCTAATGCCCGCAATGTTTGTCGTCTGCTCGGAGGCGCCCAGCTGTTGGATAAAAAAGAAGATGAGGCCGAAAATTACAGCAGACAGGATCTTGGGAACTGCGTTACAGTGTGTCAGTGATCATACTGGGGGAACTGACAGGATCTTGGGAACTGCGTTACAGTGTGTCAGTGATCATACTGGGGGACTACAAGTATCAGCATAACCCAGATATTACACTGCCCATGATCATTGTACCACAAGCCCATTCCTATAGGGGCAGCCGCCATCTGGTCAAAGATCTGAAAATACAGAGTCAGGCTGTAGTGACTGAGCATGTGTGTCCTCCGGGCTGTGGGGCGGTGACTGAGCATGTGTGTCCTCCGGGCTGTGGGGCGGTGACTGAGCATGTATAGATAACACAGGATCCACCTGTCACAATAGTTGATGTCATAGTTCTCCTTGTCTCCCTCACTGAGCAAGTCCACTACACTGCCCCATAGGAGTCAGTGAGTACCTACCACTTACCACCACCCTCCTGCAAGATCACCTGATTCCACAGAGCATGCCCAGTACAAACATTCATAGGAGTCAGTAAGTGGTTATGACAATGCACCTGCCGGCACACTGACCTCCTGCCCCCCTTTTCCTTCACACAGACCTCTGCACAGGTCACAGAGCATGCCCACTACACTCTCTATTAAAAGGGAATGTGTTATTCTCACAGCTCAGGTTCCCGCTTTCCCTGCACACCTCTGCTTAGGTTACAGAGCATGCCCACAATGCCCTCCTATAAATGTGCGGTAAAAAAAGGTTGGAAAATAATAATCAGAAAATAAAAGCGTATACAGTATATAATTAGTGAGCTGGGATCTCCTCAGGATCCAAGTCATGAGCTGCTGACCGATCGTTTACACAATGGCCGTCTTGTAGTACAGTCATGTGGCCATGTAGTGGCAGTAACACTTCCTCTACACCAGGATTCTACAGTCTGCAGCTTTCTAGATCTAGAGGTTGCGAAACTACAACAATTGGAAGTTTTACAACAGCTGGAGAGCCGCATATTAAGAAACATTGCTGTGGGATGTACAGATGGTGACAGGAGGTCGGTCATGGCATAATAGGAGAGACACAGGTCTCTTCTACACACTGGTCATCCTGCAGTACAGTCATCTGGTGGCAGTATCACCTCATCTACACACTGGTCATCCTGCAGTACAGTCATCTGGTGGCAGTATCACCTCACCTACACACTGGTCATCCTGCAGTACAGTCATCTGGACACCTGGTGGCAGTATCACCTCATCTACACACTGGTCATCCTGCAGTACAGTCATCTGGACACCTGGTGGCAGTATCACCTCACCTACACACTGGTCATCCTGCAGTACAGTCATCTGGTGGCAGTATCACCTCATCTACACACTGGTCATCCTGCAGTACAGTCATCTGGACACCTGGTGGCAGTATCACCTCATCTACACACTGGTCATCCTGCAGTACAGTCATCTGGACACCTGGTGGCAGTATCACCTCATCTACACACTGGTCATCCTGCAGTACAGTCATCTGGACACCTGGTGGCAGTATCACCTCATCTACACACTGGTCATCCTGCAGTACAGTCATCTGGACACCTGGTGGCAGTATCACCTCATCTACACACTGGTCATCCTGCAGTACAGTCATCTGGACACCTGGTGGCAGTATCACCTCATCTACACACTGGTCATCCTGCAGTACATTCACCTGGTTGCAGTATCACCTCATCTACACACTGGTCATCCTGCAGTACAGTCATCTGGACACCTGGTGGCAGTATCACCTCACCTACACAATGGTCATCCTGCAGTACAGTCATCTGGACACCTGGTGGCAGTATCACCTCACCTACACACTGGTCATCCTGCAGTACAGTCATCTGGACACCTGGTGGCAGTATAACCTCACCTACACACTGGTCATCCTGCAGTACAGTCATCTGGACACCTGGTGGCAGTATCACCTCATCTACACACTGGTCATCCTGCAGTACAGTCACCTGGTGGCAGTATCACCTCATCTATACAATGGTCATCCTGCAGTACAGTCATCTGGACACCTGGTGGCAGTATAACTTCATCTACACACTGGTCACCCTGCAGTACAGTTATCTGGACACCTGGTGGCAGTATCACCTCATCTACACACTGGTCATCCTGCAGTACAGTCACCTGGTTGCAGTATCACCTCACCTACACAATGGTCATCCTGCAGTACAGTCATCTGGACACCTGGTGGCAGTATCACCTCACCTACACACTGGTCATCCTGCAGTACAGTCATCTGGACACCTGGTGGCAGTATCACCTCATCTACACACTGGTCATCCTGCAGTACAGTCACCTGGTGGCAGTATCACCTCATCTATACAATGGTCATCCTGCAGTACAGTCACCTGGTTGCAGTATCACCTCACCTACACAATGGTCATCCTGCAGTACAGTCATCTGGACACCTGGTGGCAGTATCATCTCACCTACACACTGGTCATCCTGCAGTACAGTCATCTGGACACCTGGTGGCAGTATCACCTCATCTACACACTGGTCACCCTGCAGTGCAGTCATCTGGACACCTGGTGGCAGTATCACCTCATCTACACACTGGTCATCCTGCAGTACAGTCATCTGGACACCTGGTGGCAGTATCACCTCATCTACACACTGGTTATCCTGCAGTACAGTTATCTGGACACCTGGTGGCAGTATCACCTCATCTATACAATTTCATCCTGCAGTACAGTCATCTGGACACCTGGTGGCAGTATCACCTCATCTACACACTGGTTATCCTGCAGTACAGTCATCTGGACACTTGGTGGCAGTATCACCTCATCTACACACTGGTTATCCTGCAGTACAGTCATCTGGACACCTGGTGGCAGTATCACCTCACCTACACACTGGTCATCCTGCAGTACAGTCATCTGGACACCTGGTGGCAGTAATACCTCATCTATACAATGGTCATCCTGCAGTACAGTCATCTGGACACCTGGTGGCAGTATCACCTCATCTACACACTGGTCATCCTGCAGTACAGTCATCTGGACACCCGGTGGCAGTATCACCTCATCTACACACTGGTTATCCTGCAGTACAGTCATCTGGACACCTGGTGGCAGTATCACCTCACCTACACACTGGTCATCCTGCAGTACAGTCATCTGGACACCTGGTGGCAGTATAACCTCACCTACACAATGGTCATCCTGCAGTACAGTCATCTGGACACCTGGTGGCAGTATAACCTCATCTATACAATGGTCATCCTGCAGTACAGTCATCTGGACACCTGGTGGCAGTATCACCTCATCTATACAATGGTCATCCTGCAGTACAGTCATCTGGACACCTGATGGCAGTATCACCTCATCTATACAATGGTCACCCTGCAGTACAGTCATCTGGACACCCGGTGGCAGTAACGTTTCACAGGTACAGCTAAGGTCACACATCATCCTATGGAAATTTACAAAATTAATAAAACACGTAAGCGTAAAATATTTTTTCCCCCAACATATAAAAAACATTAGGTGACTACGGCTACAGGACATTTATGGCACTATGTGTTTTAATATCCCACATGTGTCTGACCATTGACTTCAGTGAGAAGATTGTATACAGATCTGTCGTTTGGTGGAGTGTGGAGCAGCGCTGCAGGGTAAAGCATCAAGCAGTGTGTGATTTCTCCACAGCTCCCATTATCAGGTCACATGATGTACATGTCGTGTGGATAAGGGAGGGCGGAGTATTGGACACTGGGCTGATACACTGTAACAAAACCTCAGCTCTGTAAGCAGGACTAGGGCACAACGGTTGTCAGTAATGACTGCTTCAATTCACAGACAGCAAGCCGAGATGCTGGGGAGAAGTGTGACACAAGGTCAGAGAACGCTCCATGATCTCAGGACAAAGCTCCATTCATATATTTATCGGATTTATTTATTAGACCGGCCCTTTAAGTAGACAAAGGCGTTCACCACCTAATGCCCGCAATGTTTGTCGTCTGCTCGGAGGCGCCCAGCTGTTGGATAAAAAAGAAGATGAGGCCGAAAATTACAGCAGACAGGATCTTGGGAACTGCGTTACAGTGTGTCAGTGATCATACTGGGGGAACTGACAGGATCTTGGGAACTGCGTTACAGTGTGTCAGTGATCATACTGGGGGACTACAAGTATCAGCATAACCCAGATATTACACTGCCCATGATCATTGTACCACAAGCCCATTCCTATAGGGGCAGCCGCCATCTGGTCAAAGATCTGAAAATACAGAGTCAGGCTGTAGTGACTGAGCATGTGTGTCCTCCGGGCTGTGGGGCGGTGACTGAGCATGTGTGTCCTCCGGGCTGTGGGGCGGTGACTGAGCATGTGTGTCCTCCGGGCTGTGGGGTAGTGACTGAGCATGTGTGTCCTCCGGGCTGTGGGGTAGTGACTGAGCATGTGTGTGTCCTCTGGGGTAGTGACTGAGCATGTGTGTCCTCCGAGCTGTGGGGCTGTGACTGAGCATGTGTGTCCTCCGAGCTGTGGGGCTGTGACTGAGCATGTGTGTCCTCCGGGCTGTGGGGTAGTGACTGAGCATGTGTGTCCTCCGGGCTGTGGGGCAGGGACTGAGCATGTGTGTCCTCCGGGCTGTGGGGCTGTGACTGAGCATGTGTGTTCTCTGGGTTGTGGGGTAATGACTGAGCATGTGTGTCCAATGGGTTGTGGGGCGGTGACTGGGCATGTGTGTCCTCTGGGCTGTGGGGTAGTGACTGAGCATGTGTGTCCTCTGGGTTGTGGGGTAATGACTGAGCATGTGTGTCCTATGGGTTGTGGGGCGGTGACTGAGCATGTGTGTCCTCTGGGCTGTGGGGTGGTGTCTGAGCATGTGTGTCCTCCGGGCTGTGGGGCGGTGACTGAGCATGTGTGTCCTCTGGGCTGTGGGGTAGTGACACAGCATGTGTGTCTTCTAGACTGTGGGGCGGTGACTGAGCATGTGTATCCTCTGGGCTGTGGGGCGGTGACTGAGCATGTGTGTCCTCTGGGCTGTGGAGTAGTGACTGAGCATGTGTGTCCTCTAGGCTGTGGGGCGGTGACTGAGCATGTGTGTCCTCTAGGCCAGTGCTTCTCAATTCCAGTCCTCAGGCCTCACCAACAGGTCATGTTTTGAGGATTTCCCATACAAAGAGCAACTGTGATAATACCTGATGCACTGAGTATAATTATATCACCTGTGAAATACTAAGTAAATCCTCAAAACATGACCTGTTGGTGAGGCCTGAGGACTGGAATTGAAAAGCACTGGTCTAGGCTGTGGAGTAGTGACTGAGCATGTGTGTCCTCCAGGCTGTGGAGTAGTGACTGAGCATGTGTGTCCTCTGGGCTTTAGGGTAGTGACTGAGCATGTGTGTCCTCCAGGCTGTGGGGTGGTTACTGAGCATGTGTGTCCTCCGGGCTGTGGGGGTAGTGACTGAGTATGTCTATCTTCAAAACTGTGGGGTGGTGACTGAGCATGTGTGTCCTCCAGGCTGTGGGATAGTGACTGAGCATGTGTGTCCTCTGGGCTGTGGGATAGTGACTGAGCATGTGTGTCCTCCAGGCTGTGGGTCAGTGACTGAGCATGTGTGTCCTCCAGGCTGTGGGGTAGTGACTGAGCATGTGTGTCCTCTGGGCTGTGGGATAGTGACTGAGCATGTGTGTCCTCCGGGCTGTGGGGTAGTGACTGAGCATGTGTGTCCTCCAGGCTGTGGAGTAGTGACTGAGCATGTGTGTCCTCTGGGCTTTGGGGTGGTGACTGAGCATGTGTGTTCTCTGGGCTGTGTGGTGGTTAATGAGCATGTGTGTCTTCTGGGCTGTGGGGTGGTGACTGAGCATGTGTGTCCTCCAGACTGTGGGTCAGTGACTGAGCATGTGTGTCCTCTAGGCTGTGGGGTAGTGACTGAGCATGTGTGTCCTCTGGGCTGTGGGATAGTGACTGAGCATGTGTGACCTCCAGGCTGTGGGCTAGTGACTGAGCATGTGTGTCCTCCAGGCTGTGGAGTAGTGACTGAGCATATGTGTCCTCTGGGCTGTGGGGTGGTGACTGAGCATGTGTGTCCTCCCGGCTGTGGGGTGGTTACTGAGCATGTGTGTCCTCTGGGCTGTGGGGTGGTGACTGAGCATGTGTGTCCTCCAGGCTGTGGGGTAGTGACTGAGCATGTGTGACCTCCAGGCTGTGGGCTAGTGACTGAGCATGTGTGTCCTCCAGGCTGTGGAGTAGTGACTAAGCATGTGTGTCCTCTGGGCTGTGTGGTGGTTAATGAGCATGTGTGTCCTCTGGGCTGTGGGGTGGGGACTGAGCATGTGTGCCCTCCAGACTGTGGGGTAGTGACTGAGCATATGTGTCCTCCAGGCTGTGGAGTAGTGACTGAGCATGTGTGTCCTCTGGGCTGTGGGGTGGTGACTGAGCATGTGTGTCCTCTGGGCTGTGTGGTGGTTAATGAGCATGTGTGTCCTCTGGGCTGTGGGGTGGTGACTGAGGATGTGTGTCCTCTGGGCTGTGTGGTGGTTACTGAGCATGTGTGTCCTATGGGCTGTGGGGTGGTGACTGAGCATGTGTGTCCTCCAGGCTGTGGAGTAGTAACTGAGCATGTGTGTCCTCTGGGCTGTGTGGTGGTTACTGAGCATGTGTGTCCTCTGGGCTGTGGGGCGCTGACTGAGCATGTGTGTCCTCCGGGCTGTGGGGTGATGACTGAGCATGTGTGTCCTCCAGGCTGTGGGATGCTGACTGAGCATGTGTGTCCTCCAGGCTGTGGGATAGTGACTGAGCATGTGTGTCCTTCAGGCTGTGGGGTGGTGACTGAGCATGTGTGTCCTCCGGGCTGTGGGGTGGTTACTGAGCATGTGTGTCCTCTGGGCTGTGGGGTAGTGACTGGGCATGTGTGACCTCCAGGCTGTGGGCTAGTGACTGAGCATGTGTGTCCTCCAGGCTGTGGAGTAGTGACTGAGCATATGTGTTTTCTGGGCTGTGGGGTGGTGACTGAGCATGTGTGTCCTCTGGACTGTGTGGTGGTTACTGAGCATGTGTGTCCTCCAGGGTGTGGGGTGGTGACTGAGCATGTGTGTCCTCCAGGCTGTGGGGTAGTGACTGAGCATGTGTGTCCTCTGGGCTGTGGAGTAGTGACTGAGCATGTGTGTCCTCTGGGCTGTGGGGTAGTGACTGAGCATGTGTGTCCTCCAGGCTGTGGAGTAGTGACTGAGCATGTGTGTCCTCTGGGCTTTGGGGTGGTGACTGAGCATGTGTGTCCTCTGGGCTGTGGGGTGGTGACTGAGCATGTGTGCCCTCTGGGCTGTGTGGTGGTTAATGAGCATGTGTGTCCTCTGGGCTGTGGGGTGGTGACTGAGCATGTGTGTCCTCTGGGCTGTGGAGTAGTAACAGCATGTGTGTCCTCTGGGCTGTGTGGTGGTTACTGAGCATGTGTGTCCTCTGGGCTGTGGGGCGCTGACTGAGCATGTGTGTCCTCTGGGCTGTGGGGTAATGACTGAGCATGTGTGTCCTCCAGGCTGTGGGACGCTGACTGAGCATGTGTGTCCTCCAGGCTGTGGAGTAGTGACTGAGCATGTGTGTCCTCTGGGCTTTGGGGTGGTGACTGAGCATGTGTGTCCTCTGGGCTGTGTGGTGGTTAATGAGCATGTGTGTCCTCTGGGCTGTGGGGTGGTGACTGAGCATGTGTGTCCTCTGGGCTGTGTGGTGGTTAATGAGCATGTGTGTCCTCTGGGCTGTGGGGTGGTGACTGAGCATGTGTGTCCTCTGGGCTGTGTGGTGGTTACTGAGCATGTGTGTCCTCCAGGCTGTGGAGTAGTGAATGAGCATGTGTGTCCTCCAGGCTGTGGAGTAGTAACAGCATGTGTGTCCTCTGGGCTGTGTGGTGGTTACTGAGCATGTGTGTCCTCTGGGCTGTGGGGCGCTGACTGAGCATGTGTGTCCTCCGGGCTGTGGGGTAATGACTGAGCATGTGTGTCCTCCAGGCTGTGGGACGCTGACTGAGCATGTGTGTCCTCCAGGCTGTGGGATAGTGACTGAGCATGTGTGTCCTTCAGGCTGTGGGGTGGTGACTGAGCATGTGTGTCCGGGCTGTGGGGTGGTTACTGAGCATGTGTGTCCTCCAGGCTGTGGGGTGGTGACTGAGCATGTGTGTCCTCTGGGCTTTAGGGTAGTGACTGAGCATGTGTGTCCTCCAGGCTGTGGGGTGGTTACTGAGCATGTGTGTCCTCCGGGCTGTGGGGTAGTGACTGGGCATGTGTGTCCTCAGGGCTTTGGGGTAGTGACTGAGCATGTGTGTCCTCCAGGCTGTGGGGTAGTGACTGAGCATGTGTGTCCTCCGGGCTTTGGGGTAGTGACTGAGCATGTGTGTCCTCTGGGCTGTGGGGTAGTGACTGAGCATGTGTGTCCTCCGGGCTGTGGGGTGGTGACTGAGCATGTGTGTCCTCCAGTACTCTGCTCATCAGGTGGTTGTGCACATTTCTATACACTGTGAACAGCAGGTGGCGCCATAATATGTAGGTAAATATCAGTGCGCCTTTTTTCTTATGACCGATACAACATATATGATATTTAATTTTGGGGGGGGGGGGGGCAGCGGTTGGGGATAACCCCTTCTTAAAGAGACAGTAGGACACAGGTAGGATTTATATGACAGCAGCGATCTCCTGCCCATCACTCCCATCATGCCCCCTAGCCCTCATCAGTGCAGGAACTCCAAGGATCAGGACTTGAAGGGGGATTCCAGACTTTTTCATAATTTGGTGGAAAGTTCTGCAACTTTTTATGTTAGTTCTTTATTATTATTTTCATGTTGTTACCTGATCCATACTGCTCACAGCTGAGGGGTTGTTACAGTGTATCCAGTCTATTCAGGGGAGTCTGGACTGCAGACTGATACATTGTAACAAACGAACAGGATAGGAGGGTTTGGCTCATGGTGGATTGTCTAGGACAGTGACTACAACCCCCAGCATCCCTGTCAGTGCTGGAGGGCCACTATTACAGATAGAACATTAGATGATAATGTCACAGTCAGGGTATGATGGGAGTTGTAGTTCTGCTACAGTTAAAGCACAGATTGGATAACACTTCTATAGAATATACATTTGATGCCAAAAAGACTGTCAGTGCATGATGGGAGTTGTAGTTTTGCAACTACTAGAGAGCCAAAGGCTAGGGGACACAAAAGGAGCGAACCCTCAGCTGTGAGAAACTCAAACTCAGAGTCCTCTGCCAGGGATGTACAGTCCTCCAGCTGGGGCAGAACTACAATTCCCATCATGCCTAGGCAGCCTTCAGCATGATTGGAGTTGTAGTTTTGCCACAGCTAGAGGACTGTAGGTCTCCCATCCCTGTTATAGAAGCAGAGGGGTAAATTAGCATAACCCCGCCCACTATCCTGCATAATTGGAGTGTGATGATGGGAGTGATGTCCTTGCTGCGTTATCTTATCCAGTGCACACACAGGGTGGAGCCTTAATCTGCAATGTGCACACAGGGGTTAATATCACCAACTCCTGAACACACAGGGGTTAATATCACCAACTCCCGGGCACACAGGGGTTAATGTCACCATCTCCCGGGCACACAGGGGTTAATATCACCAACTCCCGAACACACAGGGGTTAATGTCACCATCTCCCGGGCACACAGGGGTTAATGTCACCATCTCCCGGACATACAGGGGTTAATGTCACCATCTCCCGGGCACACAGGGGTTAATGTCACCATCTCCCGGGCACTGAGGGGTTAATGTCACCATCTCCCAGGCACACAGGGGTTAATGCCACCATCTCCCAGGCACACAGGGGTTAATGTCACCATCTCCTGGGCACTGAGGGGTTAATGTCACCATCTCCCAGGCACACAGGGGTTAATGTCACCATCTCCCGGGCACACAGGGGTTAATGTCACCATCTCCCGGGCACTGAGGGGTTAATGTCACCATCTCCCGGGCACTGAGGGGTTAATGTCACCATCTCCCGAACACACAGGGGTTAATGTCACCATCTCCCGGGCACACAGGGGTTAATGTCACCATCTCCCGGGCATACAGGGGTTAATGTCACCATCTCCCGGACATACAGGGGTTAATGTCACCATCTCCCGGACATACAGGGGTTAATGTCACCATCTCCCGGGCACTGAGGGGTTAATGTCACCATCTCCCGGACACACAGGGGTTAATGTCACCATCTCCCGGACATACAGGGGTTAATGTCACCATCTCCCGAACACACAGGGGTTAATGTCACCATCTCCCGGGCACTGAGGGGTTAATGTCACCATCTCCCGGGCACACAGGGGTTAATGTCACCATCTCCCGGGCACTGAGGGGTTAATGTCACCATCTCCCGGGCACACAGGGGTTAATGTCACCATCTCCCGGGCACTGAGGGGTTAATGTCACCATCTCCCGGGCACACAGGGGTTAATGTCACCATCTCCCGGGCACACAGGGGTTAATGTCACCATCTCCTGGGCACTGAGGGGTTAATGTCACCATCTCCCGGACATACAGGGGTTAATGTCACCATCTCCCGGACACACAGGGGTTAATGTCACCATCTCCCGGGCACACAGGGGTTAATGTCACCATCTCCCGGACATACAGGGGTTAATGTCACCATCTCCCGGACACACAGGGGTTAATGTCACCATCTCCCGGACATACAGGGGTTAACTGCAAATAAAAGCAGAAATCTTCCTGGAAATTTCCCAGAGCGGTGGAGATTGTGCAGCTGCCGCCAGATCCGGAGTGAAATAAAGTTTATTGAAGAAAAAAACCAGCAGAATCTCCGTGTGTGCAGAGAGCAGAGCATCGCAGCCCATCAGCAGCAGCAGCAGCACATCGCGGAGCCAGCGGCCCAGACACAGCAGCCAGGATGGTGATCAGGGTGTACATCGCCAGCTCCTCCGGGTCCACATCGGTGAGAAGACGGGGGGCTCTGTCTGATATACAGGGAAGACCCCCAAAACTGCATCACTAAGTTGGGGGGGGGGGGGGGGCGGTACAGTCTGATATATTGGGGGACAACGCTCTGTACAGTCTGATGTATTGGGGACCCCGCTCTGTACAGTCTGATATATTGGGGGGGGGGGGGGGATTGTTCCCTGTACAGTCTGATATATTGGGGGGCCTCGCTCTGTACAGTCTGATATATTGGGGGGCCCCTCTCTGTACAGTCTGATATATTGGGGGACCCCGCTCTGTACAGTCTCATATATTGGGGGGCCCCTCTCTGTACAGTCTGATGTATTGGGGACCCCGCTCTGTACGGTCTGATATATTGGGGGACCCTGCTCAGGACAGTCTGATATATTGGGGGGCCCTGCTCTGTACAGTCTGATATATTGGGGGACCCCACTCTGTACAGTCTCATATATTGGGGGACCCCACTCTGTACAGTCTCATATATCGGGGGACCCCGCTCTGTACAGTCTCATATATTGGGGGGCCCTGCTCTGTGACTATAGTTGGGGGAGGGGAGGAGTGGGACGGTCCTAGAATGTCAGCGATGCGTCCAGCTGTGGATGGTGGGTGTTATTAACCCCTGCACTGCCCGGCCTCCCAGTGTTGCACAATGATCAGTTCTTCTAGTAGACATTGCGGCTCCTCATGTCTTCCTGCTCACAGTGACTGGAGACATGGGGGGGCTGCGGACCCCCTGGGTCTGCTCCTCTGTAGGCACCTGAGGGTTTGTTACAGTGTGTCCATTCCTGGGACCAGATGTCTCATCCCTGGAGTCTCCATCCTGTGTGTTACATCTGCACGGATACAATGTATCATTCTGGAGTCACAGTACTTATCAGTGCATGATGGGAGTTGTAGTTTTGCAGCAGCTGGAGATGCCTGTGTGCAACCATGATGCCTATGTGGCTCCTGATATTTATGTGGTCCCTGATGCCTGTGCACCCTATGATGCCTGTGCAAGTTCCCCCCCTATGCATGTAGGCCCCCCTGATGCCTGAGCAATCTATAATGCCTGTGCAAGTGTCCCCCCTGATGCCTGTGTGCCCTATGTAGCTTGTGCATGGCCCCCCTGATACCTATGCACCCTGAGATGCCTGTGCGTGGCGCCCCCTAATGTCTGTGCGTGCCCCCCCCCCCCGATGCCTGTGTGTGGCCACCCTGATGCCTGCGTGCCCTAAGATGCCTGCGCGTGGCACCCCCTGATACCTGTGTGTGGCACTCCCTGATGCCTGTGTGTGGCACTCCATGATGCCTGTGTGTGGCACTCCATGATGCCTGTGTGTGGCACCCCCCTGATGCCTGTGCATGGCCCCCCTGATACCTATGCACCTGAGATGCCTGTGCCTGTGCGCCCCCTGATGCCTGTGCATGGCCCCCCCTGATGCCTGTGCATGGCCCCCCTGATGCCTGTGCGTGGTGCCCCTGGTGCCTGTGCACCCTATGATGCCTGTGCGTGCCCCCCCTGATGCCTGTGCGTGGTGCCCCTGGTGCCTGTGCACCCTATGATGCCTGTGTGTGCCCCCCCTGATGCATGTGTGCTCTATGATACCTGTGCGTGGCCCCCCTGATGCCTGTGTGGCCCCTGATGCCTGTGTGGCCCCTGATGCCTGTGCGTGCCCCCCCTGATGCAAGTGTGCTCTATGATGCCTGTGTGTGGCCCCCCTGATGCCTGTGTGGCCCCTGATGCCTGTGCGTGCCCCCCCTGATGCAAGTGTGCTCTATGATGCCTGTGTGTGGCCCCTCTGATGCCTGTGCACCCTATGATGCCTGTGCGTGCGCCCCCTGATGCCTGTGTGCTCTATGATGCCTGTGCGTGCCCCCCCTGATGCCTGTGCACCCCCTGTTGTCCTGTGTGGCCCCTGTTGTCTTCGCAGTGTCGCCTACGTGCCATATCTGAGCAGTTTTATGGATCGGGCCGGGATGTCATAAAACCTCGTGTGACTTTGTTCCTTAGTGACTGACGTTTATTACGGAGCAGTAAAGCGCCGCTGATCCCTATAACGCGCGGGAGGCGGTGGCTGCATCGGGCTGTAAATCACCAATAACACCGGGGATGTTGCTGTCACTGTCACGGCTATACTCAAGTTACAAAGAGAATTTCGGCGTGAACTGGGCGCCCCAATACAGCTGCCCCTAATCATGGGTGTGACCAGAAGTGAGCGCCGGCCATGGTTGCTATGGTAACAAAATGACCCTTCCTGTCAAACAGGAATTAAGATATTTTAGTGTTATGGTGGTGTATTACACATAAAGAACGCTTCCATGGGTTCACAACCAATATGGCCGCCATTACACGGTAACTGCAGCTCAGCAGGTTGCCTAGGCGGCCATATTGGTTGTTACCCAGCTTTCCTAGAATCAGTTATGGAGATCCATGGAGACATTCTATACTTCATATCTGATTTTAGGAAAGCTTGGTGACAACCAATATGGCCGCCTTGGCAACGACTTTGCAGTTGCTCTTGGTAACTAGCTGTTCTGCAGTTATAGTATATCCAGATGTAATGGCGGCCATATTGGTTGTTACCCGGCGTTCCTAGGTGCTTTATTATAGTAAGATTCTCTCTGTTGTCCATAGCAACCAATCACAGCTCAGCTTCCACTTCTCACATTGCTCTGGTAAAATGAAAGCTGAGCAGTGATTGGTTGCTATGGGGGCTGTAATTGGTTGCTATGGGGGCTGTGGTGGTTGCTATGGGGGCTGTGATTGGTTGCTATGAACAACAGCGAGAATATTAATATAAGATGGCTACCACGGACCCTCTAACATCTGGTGTGAATTAGAGGCCCCCTGATAGTTGTCAGTCATGGCGGGGGGACATCTGGACGCCACCTCCCCTCCCCCAGCTGCCGTCCGCCCTCTGGGTATCGGTTTCCACATGTGGTCGTAGTGTTCCCCCCCTGGCTTGTAAGACGCTCTGATCCGGGGAGCTTACAATCTAGGAAGAGGAAGGGGCCCGATCAGAGAGTGAGGAGGGGTCCGTACAAGAAGGGGGGCAATTACTTTGGGAATGGAGTCAAGTGGAGGGCCTGAGCGGGGAAACCTGCTGTCCATGTTATATTGTAGACTACAAGCCGGAGGTCAGACCCGCGGGTGGGCTGCAAGCTGGGGCCATAATACAAACGTATAATGGATCCATATGTGATGTAAATGGCGGCACGGTGTCGCCTCTCGCTTGTCCTGTGTTTGCTCGGAGCCTCCATTCACCTGTATTTACTTAGCAAACAGAAGAGCGAAAAAGAGGAGAACATCTGCCTTCTGGTGGCACGCTCTGCCGGGGGAGGGGGATGTACTACCACCATGGGGGGGTTACATATCCGCACATTATATAGGTAGAGAAAGAGTAAATTATATAGGATAACAGCAGCCCCTGTGTCATCCTAAGGTGGCACCATCAGGTACACCATCAGGTATACCATCAGGTATAGCATCAGGTACACCATCAGGTATACCATCAGGTACACCATCAGGTATAGCATCGGGTACACCATCAGGTACACCATCGGGTACACCATCAGGTGGTCACTCCTTTACCCCAACTTGTAGTGACCATTAATACACCACATAACTGTATAACTGTAGGGTGGATGGCCGAGCCTCCAAGCAGTGACTGTATACACACGGAGCACCTCTCTGCTGACATATACACCGCTCTTATATGTGACTCCATATACACAGATACATATATGTATGGGCACAGTGTACAGGAGGCGCCATATGAGGACCCTGGAAATACAGCGTCTTCAGATTGCGGACTGCGGCGTCTGAGTCACGGAGAACAGACGTCCAAGACTTCCTGCCAGGAAAACCTCATGGCTTATTAATACTGCAAATCACCATAGAGACCTGTGTATATCACCACTGCACAGTACAACTTCTGTCCTGTATGCAGGGTGTAATCCTCATTATATACAGACACTGCACGGTACCATTTCTTTTATTCTGTATATATATATATATATATATATATATATATATACACTGCACAGTACCACTTCTCCTGTCCTGTATGCTGGGTGTAATCCTCAGTATCTGCTTTTATTCTGTATATATGGACACTGCACAGTACCACTTCTCTTATTCTGTATATATGGACAGTGCACAGTACCACTTCTCTTATTCTGTATATATGAACATTGCACAGTACCACTTCTCCTGTCCTGTATATATAGACGGAGCACAGTACCACTTCTATCCTGTATATATGGGCAGTGCACAGTACAACTTCTCTTATTCTGTATATATGGACAGTGCACAGTACCACGTCTCTTATTCTGTATATATGGACAGTGCACAGTACCACTTCTCTTATTCTGTATATATGGACAGTGCACAGTACCACTTCTCTTATTCTGTATATATGGGCAGTGCACAGTACCACGTCTCTTATTCTGTATATATGGGCAGTGCACAGTACCACTTCTGTCTGGAGGTGCCCAGTACTACTTCCTGCCTCTGGACTCTTGTGTCTCCTTATTAGGAGGTTGTGAGCCTGGCTCCTCAGTCAGTATGAGAAGGAGGGGGAGGGGGGTGCTGTCCCTATAAGGGAAATGTGCGGCCGCCGTCTACAAGGACTTGTCTCCCCCTTTCTCCTTTCTCAGGAAAGTTTTCATCATTGTAACCATATAACCTCCCGGGACACGTGATGCTCTGCAGGAGCCGGGACCTGTGCCCACCATATACCCACCCTGTGCCACCGCCCCGTACCCTGCTCTGCACCATATACCCACCCTGTGTCCCCCGCCCTGCTCTGCACCATATACCAACCCTGTGTCCCCCGCCCTGTGCCCTGCACCATATACCAACCATGCGCCCCCTGCCCTGTGCCCTGCTCTGCACCATATACCCACCCTGTGTCCCCCGCCCTGTGCCCTGCACCATATACCAACCCTGCGCCCTGTGCCCTGCTCTGCACCATATACCCACCCTGTGTCCCCCGCCCTGTGCCCTGCACCATATACCAACCCTGCGCCCTGTGCCCTGCTCTGCACCATATACCCACTTTGTGCCCTACTCTGCACCATATACCCACTTTGTGCCCTGCTGTGCACCATATACCCACCCTGTGCCCCTCGCCCTGCTGTGCACCATATACCCACCCTGTGCCCTGCTCTGCAACATATACCAACCCTGCACCCCCGCCCTGTGCCCTGCTGTGCACCATATACCCACCCTGTGCCCTGCTCTGCACCATATACCAACCCTGCGCCCCCGCCCTGTGCCCTGCACCATATACCAACCCTGCGCCCCCCGCCCTGTGCCCTACTGTACACCATATACCCACTTTGTGCCCTGCTGTGCACCATATACCCACCCTGTGCCCTACTCTGCACCATATACCCACCCTGTGCCCCTTGCCCTGCTGTGCACCATATACCCACCCTGTGCCCTGGTCTGCACCATATACCAACCCTGCGCCCCCACCCTGTGCCCTGCATCATATACCAACCCTGCGCCCCCTGCCCTGTTCCCTGCTGTACACCATATACCCACTTTGTGCCCTGCTGTGCACCATATACTCACTCTGTGCCCTGCTGTGCACCATATACCCACCCTGTGCCCTGCACCATATACCCACTTTGTGCCCTGCTGTGCACCATATGCCCACCCTGTGCCCTGCTCTGCACCATATACCCACCCTGTGCCCCTCGCCCTGCTGTGCACCATATACCCAGCCTGTGCCCCCCAACCCATGCCCTGCACCATATACCCACCCCATGCCCTGCTTTGCACCATATTCCCACCCTGTGCCCACCATCCCATGCTCTGCTTTGCACCATATTCCCACCCTGTGCCCACCGCCCTGTGCCCTGCTCTGCACCATATTCCCACCCTGTGCCCTGTGCCCTGCTCTGCACCATATTCCCACCCTGTGCCCACCGCCCTGTGCCCTGCTCTGCACCATATTCCCACCCTGTGCCCCCCGCCCTGTGCCCTGCTCTGCACCATATTGCCACCCTGTGCCCCCCGCCCTGTGCCCTGCTCTGCACCATATAATGGGGGAGTCCTGGATGTTCCCGGTTATTAATGGGAACCTGCGCTCATTGACAAAACCAGCACCAGAGAGGAGGGGGTTACAGCTGAATGACGTGTGATGTAATGACAAGTATGTGTGATGTAATGATGTGTATGTGTGATGTCTATGAGCCATATCCCTTGTTCCTCGTACCCCCTGTATCCCTTTTAGGCTTTTACCTTGTGTCTCTGTATCTCTTGCACCTCATACCCCTGGTAAACTTTTTACTTCGTACCTCCATATCCATTCTATCTCTGTATTTCTTGCACGTCGTGCCCCCTCACCCTGTAATCTCTGTTTCCATTATATCTCTGTATACTCTGTACCTCCTGTATCTCTGTATACTCTGTACCTCCTGTATCTCTGTACCTCCTGTATCTCCTGTATCTCTGTACCTCCTGTATCTTCTGTATACTCTGTACCTCCTGTATCTCTGCATACTCTGTACCTCCTGTATTTCTGTATACTCTGTACCTCCTGTATCTCTGTATACTCTGTACCTCCTGTATCTCTGTATACTCTGTACCTCCTGTATCTCTGTATACTCTGTACCTCCTGTATCTCTGTATACTCTGTACCTCCTGTATTTCTGTATACTCTGTACCTCCTGTATCTCTGTATACTCTGTACCTCCTGTATCTCTGTATACTCTGTACCTCCTGTATCTCTGTATACTCTGTACCTCCTGTATCTCTGTACCTCCTGTATCTCCTGTATACTCTGTACCTCCTGTATCTCTGTATACTCTGTACCTCCTGTATCTCTGTATACTCTGTACCTCCTGTATCTCCTGTATACTCTGTACCTCCTGTATCTCTGTATACTCTGTACCTCCTGTATCTCTGTACCTCCTGTACCTCCTGTATACTCTGTACCTCCTGTATCTCTGTACCTCCTGTATCTCCTGTATACTCTGTACCTCCTGTATCTCTGTATACTCTGTACCTCCTGTATCTCTGTATACTCTGTACCTCCTGTATCTCCTGTATACTCTGTACCTCCTGTATCTCTGTATACTCTGTACCTCCTGTATCTCTGTATACTCTGTACCTCCTGTATCTCTGTATACTCTGTACCTCCTGTATCTCTGTACCTCCTGTATCTTCTGTATACTCTGTACCTCCTGTATCTCTGTATACTCTGTACCTCCTGTATCTCTGTATACTCTGTACCTCCTGTATCTCTGTATACTCTGTACCTCCTGTATCTTCTGTATACTCTGTACCTCCTGTATCTCTGTATACTCTGTACCTCCTGTATCTCCTGTATACTCTGTACCTCCTGTATCTCTGTATACTCTGTACCTCCTGTATCTCTGTATACTCTGTACCTCCTGTATCTCTGTATACTCTCTGTATCCCTGTTACCTCCTCACCCTGTAATCTCTGGATATTGCCCTCAGATTAAGAAGCAGCAGCAGACGGTCCTCGGCCTCCTTGAAGCCATGAAGATTGAGTTTGAGGAAATGGACATCGCAGCCAACGAGGAAAACCGCCGATGGATGAGGGAGAACGTTCCGGAGAACTGCAGACCTTCCAGCGGCATCCCGCTGCCCCCCCAGATCTTCCACGACAACCGCTACCTTGGGGTAAGATCCCCGCATACATGTAACCTGTAAGATCTATATGATCAGAGCACCCCCCCCATAGTTCTTACAGTTACAGTGTGTCAGTGTCTGGAGGGATGGGTAGGGGAGAGGGTTGTTACAATGTATCGCTGCCTGGAGGGATGGGCAGGGGAGAGGGTTGTTACAGTGTATCAGTGTCTGGAGGGATGGGCAGGGGAGAGGGTTGTTACAATGTATCGCTGCCTGGAGGGATGGGCAGGGGAGAGGGTTGTTACAGTGTGTCAGTGTCTGGAGGGATGGGCAGGGGAGAGGGTTGTTACAGTGTATCAGTGTCTGGAGGGATGGGCAGGGGAGAGGGTTGTTACAATGTATCGCTGCCTGGAGGGATGGGCAGGGGAGAGGGTTGTTACAGTGTGTCAGTGTCTGGAGGGATGGGCAGGGGAGAGGGTTGTTACAGTGTATCAGTGTCTGGAGGGATGGGCAGGGGAGAGGGTTGTTACAGTGTATCAGTGTCTGGAGGGATGGGCAGGGGAGAGGGTTGTTACAGTGTGTCAGTGTCTGGAGGGATGGGCAGGGGAGAGGGTTGTTACAATGTATCACTGCCTGGAGGGATGGGCAGATAATCGTCTGATACATTGTAACAAACCTTCACCAGGCTTCGTTATATGGGGACTTCGCCCGTTTCTCGCTCGCTCATCTTTTCCGTTTCTCGCCCGCAGGACTATGATGCCTTCTTCGATGCCAGAGAGAATAATGAAGTGTACAGGTTCCTGGGACTGACCCCCCCTCCGGGGTCAAAGGTAACGGCTGGCAGAGCTCAGGGTGTGACCCCCTGGAGGTGGTTTGGGGGAGGAGCCAGGAGCAGGGTGTGTTCTTCCATATGTGGGGGGTCAGGGTGGGATTATGGGGGCTCCGCTGATGGACCCCATCGTTATGTGGAGGAGACGTGAGTGACGGTAATAACCGGGGGGGGGGGGGGGGGGGGGGGGAGGGGTCAGGTGATCACATGGCCGCTGGTCTCCATAGATAAGCAGTGATCTGCGCTCAAGGTCGAGAATTTCTGCCGTCTCTTCCTTGTAGGGATATTAACCCTATAATGTCTCTGCTTCTTCATCATCACCCGCTCTGGGCCCTGGGGCTGATAGCGCCCACATAGGAGGGGGAGGTGTATATTATAGGATATAAGGAAAGCTCAGGGGCCCCGGGGCTGATAGCGCCCACATAGGAGGGGGAGGTGTATATTATAGGATATAAGGAAAGCTCAGGGGCCCCGGGGCTGATAGCGCTCACATAGGAGGGGGAGGTGTATATTATATTATAGGATATAAGGAAAGCTTAGGGGCCCCGGGGCTGATAGCGCTCACATAGGAGGGGGAGGTGTATATTATAGGATATAAGGAAAGCTCAGGGCTGCAGGGTGGATACACCTCTATAGAGTATATCTAACTCCCCCGCATGGTTATGGCTTTCATGTTCTTCTCTCTCTCTCGCTCTCTCTCTCTGCAGGAAGCGGAGGCTTTGGCCCAGCAGAACGCATGAAGCCGCCATCTCTTGGCAACGGACCAGAACTTTCCGAGCTTTTCAGGGCGTCTCAGATGCTTCGCTCCTCAACTCTTAACTCCTTTCCGTGATGATTTGCAATGATTCGCTGAGCCCCACCCCCACCCGTGTCATAACCACCGCCACCCTTTGTGCCAAAACTGCCAAGGAGGCCACTGAAAACCAGGACGAAGGACACGTCTAACATGTGGACAATCGTCTTCCGATTCCTGCAGCGCCATCTGGTGGTCAGGTGGGCGCGCTGAATAACGTTGCCCCCTCTGCAGCGCTCTATGGTCCAATATTGTATCACATCTGTGTTTTCATTCCTTGTTTTTATATCCTCGGGGGTGGCGCTCTTAAGTTACAAGCTCCTCCCCTCTGTAGGACCACCCCCACAGAACCCGATAAGACAGGTGCCTTCAATACACACTTATCAGGACAGAAGACACGTCATTAAAGAGACAGTCACCCAGAATAAGATCAGGCAGAAGACGGGACCAGAGCGGGGCAGGAGAGCCATGGATCCTCACGAGAAGATCTGATTCCTAAAGTTTGTGCCCCCTTGTTTGCTACAAGCCGCCCTGCAGAAGTGTCTGCTGAGGATTTGTGGGTGCCTGTCTCTTTAAATCAGCGGACATGTCCGAGCTGCGACAATCAGACACTTTTCTTACCATGAAGCGGCAATTGCCAAAAATCTTCCCAGTTAATGTTTTTCCCGGCAGAGACATTCCTGACACCCAGCGCCAGATGTTCCACGTACGAGCGCGCCGCCTCCGGCCTGGACACTTACTATTCCCTGGAACATGGTGGAGGCGGCCATGGTACTGGGGAAACGATTAGTACTGGTTGTTATGGAGCCAACAACCCCCCAGAGGTGATAAGATGGTGACGTGCGCCCTGATCCAAAGAGCTTACACTCATAAGGGGAAATAGATAGTAAGGGGGGGAGGTGCCACATTTCTAAAGGGCTTTATTTTTTAATGTTCTATGTATCAGTCATAAAGGGGAAGAAAAAAGCTAACGGATCAGCCAGCGCCATCTGGTGGTAGTATACTTAATGATCACAACGGCGCCATCTGGTGGTAGTATAACGTAACAGCGCCATCTGGTGGCAGTATAGGAAATGATCACAACAGGGCCATCTGGTGGTAGTATAGGAAATGATCATAACAGCGTCATCTGGTGGTAGTATAATGTAACAGCTACATCTGGTAGTAGTATATCGTAACGGCGCCATCTGATGGTAGTATAGGGAGTGATCACAACAGCACCATCTGGTGGTAGTATAGGAAATTATCACAACAGCGCCATCTGGTGGTACTATAGGAAATGTTTATAACAGCGCCATCTAATGGAAGTATAGGAAATGATCATAACATCGCCATCTGATTTTAGTATAGAGTCACATTGTGTTTTATAACAGTGCCATCTAATGGTAGAAAAATCATGTACAATAACAGTGCCATCTGATACTAGTATAGGGATACAGCTATAACAGCACCATTTAATGGTAGTATAAGGAAACCGCTATAACAGCTGTATAATTAAACCGTATTGTGTATAATAGTGCAATCCGATGTTACTTACGGTAGTATGGAGGATCGAAATGTACAATAACAGACCCCACTAGTGGCAGAGGGAGGAATTATTATTATTTACATGAACAGCGCCACCTGGTGGGGAAACATCATGGTGAACAATATTGCCACCTGATGGTAGAAAGGAGAATCATCTTTATGTACAATAACAGCGACACCTAGTGGTAGTATGAGGTAACATCATTGTGTATGATAGCAACATTTGATGTGAGTATGGAGAAACATTAAGTACAATTGCTCCATCTGGTGGTTGAATATGGAGGGCAAATTATGTACAATCACACCGCCATCTGATGATAATTTAAAAAATACATAACAGCATGGAGGTTATCAGTAAGTGCCAACTGGTGTTAGTATGAAGGCCACCTGATATTAATATAGGGAAACATTACTATGTATAATCGCAGCTCCATCTGGTGTTACTGTATAGAAACATGATGTTTAATAGCGCCATCTAATGGTATTCTGAAGAATCCTCATTATGGACAATAACAGTGCCATCTGGTGGTAATAAGGAAGTACTGTATGCCCCCACCATTTCCAGATAAAGCCTTATTCACACCCATTCCTGTTCCCTGCTTGCTGTTAGCGCTTTATCGCACATCACTACATCCATGATGGGGGGGGGTTAATCCAGCAGGACTCGCAGGTTCGGTTAAATGCGAGGGCGGCCGTGATGAAATCGCTGCATCTTCTCTTTATACAGCGCTGGTTCTAGTGGCGTCCAAATAATTCGCTAGACTTGTAATAATTGGTCAGCATCTGCTCTGAACTACAACCCCCAGCATGCCCTGACAGCCGCAGGATGACTGCCACTCCCGGCCGTCATGTTTGTGCGGTCACCTGCGGTGGTCGTATGTCGCCCTCACTGCCTCGCCGCACCTCTCTCTGCGACGCTCGCAGTCTCATTTGCGCCGGGTGTTTTAGTCACTAATCTTCGTGTTTAATAAATAGTCTTAATTTTTTTGTTTTTTGAAAAATCTTCAATAAAAGTGAAAGTGAAAAGTTTCATCTGCTTCTCCGGGGGTTTCCTTGCAAAATGGTGAAATAACTGACAGGAAGGAGGTGACACCACAGCGTGAGCTGCGAGCCATGTCTGGTCCAGGTGCAGAGCGCTGTGGTACTGCAAGTCCCAGAGTTGCCCAGTTTCTAGAACTGACACCTTCTAGTGGAGAAGATGATGCTGAGGTTATTAGTGCAGAGTCTACAACCAGGAGTGACTAGTGGAAGATCATCACCAGTCACCTCCAGAGCTGCACTCACTATTCTGCTGTTACATCATGTCTTATCCTTCAGTCACCTCCAGAGCTGCACTCACTATTTTGCTGTTAATGTCTTCTCCTCCAGAGCTGCACTCACTATTCTGCTGTTACATAATGTCTCATCCTCCAGAGCTGCACTCACTATTCTGCTGTTACATTATGTCGTATGAATCAGTCACCTCCAGAGCTGCATTCACTATTCTGCTGTAACATAATTTCTTATCCTCCAGAGCTGCACTCACTAGTTTGCTGATATGTTTTATCCTCCAATCCTCTCGAGAGCTGCATTTGTGGTGGTGCAGTCCTCGGCCGTTGATTGTCGTGACACCTAATAGTGTGATACAACTCGTCCTAATAGAGTGATACAAGCCCCAGCCGTGGTTACCTGGGTGAAGATAAATGTCTGAGTCTTCCCAGCTATGCTTGCACTGCGAGATAGAATACTTAGCCCTTCTGGTAGCCTTGTTCTATCCAGGCTAGTTCCCCTTGTATATCAGGATACTGCCCTGCACTTTGTACACTGGTTCTCGGCGTGGGCTAGGAGTGATGCCCCACCTTTCTCCCTCTTGTGTCTAACACTGCATAGTAGATCTAGTAGATAGACTGTAAGAACTAAGTGTCTCTGGTTGCTTCTGAATACACATGTAGACCGCACTCCCTAACACACTCAACTTGTCCTGGACAAGGCCCTGGCTTGGCTACAGCAAGGACGTCTGCTCTGTGTGTCCTTCTCCCACGAGAATCTGAGGAGAACTGATGCTACTCTTCCTTCCACCCAGTGACTACTTCCTACAGGGATATGTAAGAGACCCCGTAAGTGGTAGAAAAGAATAAAAGTGATAGATAAGAAAAAAAGAGCTTTTCCATTGGACAATTAAAGTGCATAATACATAAGAAAGAGTAACCCTTTGTTGGCTTCAGCTGTGCAATACATAAGAGCTTACAGATAAAATACTGACATCTTGTGGTGAAACTATAAAATACCTTCATCCCCACTTAACTTTAAATGAGGGGCTTTAGCAACAGGTGTAGAAAACACCAAACAACCGTGGTGGGACACCAAACATTTACTATTCTGTCACATCAGGTCTTATAATCCTGTCACCTCCAGAGCTGCAATCACAGTTTTGCTCAGCCGTGATGCCTTGTGTTGTAGGTGGAGAGAAAAAGATAATTGCAATAAATTCCATGTACCAGACCGCAATGCATCATGGGATGTGAGCGAAGCTGCTAATGTATGTTACCCCTGAAGTCCCAAGTGGCAACAATGGAACAGCAGCTCTGGATGTGACTGCAGTGTAAACCTAGTTCTCTTCATAGTTACATGTTCTGCATTAGATCATGGATACTGCAGCGGAGTAGACTGTACAGACACTGAACCTGCAGGGGCTGCTGTGAGGGCAACCAGCAGGCAGTCAGTGATCAGATCAAAGTGTTATTAACAGGAGCGCAGCTCTGCAGGTCGGAGGAAGTTCTGTGCGAGGAGGCGACATTCTGCAGAATATGTGTCACCATCACCCAGAACCACAGACACGATTCTGCAATCCTCACGCTACGTCTAGAGATCCCTCCAAATACCACAGCAAAACCTGATGGAGAACTCAGATTACCAGGACAATTTGTACAGACACTAACAAGCAGGGGCGATGGGGGATTTCAGCTCTGAGGCTGCTAAATAATAAGTGCTGCTCTGGAGAATAATACAGGATGTAACTCAGGATCAGTAATGTAATGTATGTACACAGTGACCCCACCAGCAGAATAGTGAGTGCAGCTCTGGAGTATAATACAGGATGTAACTCAGGATCAGTAATGTATGTACACAGTGACCCCACCAGCAGAATAGTGAGTGCAGCTCTGGAGTATAATACAGGATGTAACTCAGGATCAGTAATGTAATGTATGTATACAGTGACCCCACCAGCAGAATAGTGAGTGCAGCTCTGGAGTATAATACAGGATGTAACTCAGGATCAGTACAGGATCAGTAATGTAATGTATGTACACAGTGACCCCACCAGCAGAATAGTGAGTGCAGCTCTGGGGTATAATACAGGATGTAACTCAGGATCAGTAATGTAATGTATGTACACAGTGACCCCACCAGCAGAATAGTGAGTGCAGCTCTGGAGTATAATACTGGATGTAACTCAGGATCAGTAATGTAATGTATGTACACAGTGACCCCACCAGCAGAATAGTGAGTGCAGCTCTGGAGTATAATACTGGATGTAACTCAGGATCAGTAATGTAATGTATGTACACAGTGACCCCACCAGCAGAATAGTGAGTGCAGCTCTGGGGGGTTGCGATTACCCCTGTATTTCCCCTCACCCCATAGAACGGATACCCATACAATAATCTCCTTATTCTGGATTCCGTCCGCTCCATCAGTCGTAGGTTTCATCTTCAGACATGACGCCTCATTGGGATTTCACGAGCAGCCATAATAAAATCTCCTGTACGGATCACTGGTGATGGATACGAGGCGGTGGCGGCGGTGATGTTACTCTATAGGCCGTGTGACGCATGAGAGGACGAGACGAGAAAATACGATGTGACAGCAGCAATTTCCCAGAGCAGCAATGTATGGTTATTATAGGAGAGACCTTTATATCAGGAGACGCCTGCGGCCCTGACACACAGACCGCCATGGCTGCCACGGACACAGTTCATGAGCTCAGGCAATGTATAGCAGTATTATATGCACAATGGGGGAGAGTTATCAATCCTCATACAGGGGAGCAGTAACCATAGCGACCAATCACAGCCCAGCTTTCATTTTTAAAAAAGGCCTCTGAAAACTGAAAGCTGGGCCCTGACTGGTCGCTAAGGTAACCGCTCCCCTGTGTAAGGATTGATAGCTCTTCTCCATTGTGTCAGCAGTGTATAGAAATCTAACAAAGGACGAAATCACATGAGCCGCGAGTCACAGAAGAATCCATCATGTGGTCGGGAGGAAGTTCTGTCCCCGCATAATAACAACCTGTTCTGGAGGTTACAACGCCGGGCTGTTAATAAGTAATAAATAAAGGGTCAGTCCACAGCTTATAACAGTGCAAGAACATCAGTGCTGGAGCGTTATAAGAGAAGCCGCTGATATCAGTCACATAGGATGTAATAGGAGGTTATCTCAGTGCTGGAGCGTTATAAGAGAAGCCGCTGATATCAGTCACATAGGATGTAATAGGAGGTTATATCAGTACTGGAGCGTTATAAGAGAAGCCGCTGATATCAGTCACATAGGATGTAATAGGAGGTTATATCAGTGCTGGAGCGTTATAAGAGAAGCCGCTGATATCAGTCACATATGATGTAATAGGAGGTTATATCAGTGCTGGAGCATTATAAGAGGAGCAGCTGGTATCACATAGGATGTAATAGGAGGTTATATCAGTGCTGGAGCGTTATAAGAGAAGCCGCTGATATCAGTCACATAGGATGTAATAGGAGGTTATATCAGTGCTGGAGCGTTATAAGAGAAGTGGCTGATATCAGTCACATATGATGTAATAGGAGGTTATATCAGTACTGGAGCGTTATAAGAGAAGCCGCTGATATCAGTCACATAGGATGTAATAGGAGGTTATATCAGTGCTGGAGCGTTATAAGAGAAGTGGCTGATATCAGTCACATATGATGTAACATCTGGAGGTTATTATCAGTACTGGAGCGTTATAAGAGGAGCGGCTGATATCAGTCACATATGGTGTAATAAGAGGTTATATCAGTGCTGGAGCGTTATAAGAGGAGCGGCTGATATCAGTCACATATGATGTAATGTCTGGAGGTTATATCAGTGCTGGAGCGTTATAAGAGGAGTGGCTGATATCACATAGGATGTAATAGGTTATATCAGTACGTACTGGAGCGTTATAAGTGGAGCAGCTGATATCAGTCACATAGGATGTAATGTCTGGAGGTTATATCAGTACTGGAGCATTATAAGAGGAGCGGCTGATATCAGTCACATATGATGTAATAGGAGGTTATATCAGTACTGGAGCGTTATAAGAGGACCTGCTGATATCAGTCACATATGATGTAATGTCTGGAGGTTATATCAGTGCTGGAGCGTTATAAGAGGAGCGGCTGATATCACATATGATGTAATAGGAGGTTATATCAGTACTGGAGCGTTATTAGTGGAGCAGCTGATATCAGTCATATAGGATGTAATGTCTGGAGGTTATATCAGTGCTGGAGCGTTATAAGAGGAGTGGCTGATATCAGTCACATATGATGTAATGTTTGGAGGTTATATCAGTACTGGAGCTTTATAAGAGGAGCGGCTGATGTAAGTCTCATATGATGTAACATCTCTGGAGGATGTATCAGTGCTGGAGCGTTATAAGAGGAGCTGCTGATATCAGTCACATATGATATAATGTCTGGAGGTTATATCAGTGCTGGTGCGTTATAAGAGGAGTGGCTGATATCAGTCACATATGATGTAATGTCTATTGAGGTTATTGAGGTTTAACTGTATTCTCTATTGATTATGTGTATTTCCTCTCATGGTCTTCTGATTTCTACTTAGTCAATCTCTGAGCCAGCTACCTCAGGGGCTACTGCCCTATCACAGAGGGTTATTATGTCTCTTGCCCAATCAGATTCCCCCCTGAAGGCCTAGGTTATATACAGTGGGCTTGGGACTGGGCCAGTGAATTGTTAGTAGAGTGTGTATAAGAAGTAACATTACAGAGCCTGCTGAGTGTATTATTCCTGGGCCTGGCCAAGTGGCCAGGACCCATGTGTGGGATTATTATATTCCTTCTATATCCTGATATCCACACCATGTCCAGCTAGAGCACTGTAAGTAAGGGGCTGTGAAACTCCGTGACTAAATCCTATCCACGCTGGACTGATGTCTTCACCTTCTACCTCTGAATGCAACGCACAAGTAACTGAGGTACTGTACGAGTCAGCAGTCAAGCTAAGTGCATAGACCGAGTCTTTACTGCAAACACGCTAGAATTCCTAAGGGGTACCCCTGATGGCTAACTCTACCCACAAGGTACATCACTGGATCTGTGTCACTCTGTGCCCATAGACAGCATTAGGTGCAAGTTCATACCCATGGTTGCATGTAACTTTTCTCTAAAGACCCCCAGCTCTGAACCATAGTAGTCTGGATAAGGATGCCACATTCACCCCAACAGACCCCAAGTGGCTTCAGCTATTCTTCTCAAGGTCACTTAAAGTAAACCTGTCGCCCCCCGTGCCGGGGTGACAGGCTCCCGACCCCCCCCCTACAGCCTCCTATACTCACCTGATCCCGCCGGGTCCCGGTTCTGGATCCGGTCGGGTCACGGACATCTCAGCCGCTGCAGCCCTGCGTGCGCTGAGAGATGAGTCCAACGCTCATAGAGAATGACGGAGCGCTGGACTCTCCAGTCATTCTCTATGAGTGTTGGACTCATCTCTCAGCGTGCGCGCCGGGCTGCAGCGGCTGATATCTCCGTGACCCGACCGGATCCAGAAGCGGGACCCGGCAGGATCAGGAGTCTATTGTCTGACCAGATTCCTATACTGTGACACTATCACTGTACCAGAACACCTGCAAAGCTATATTCATATACAACCGTGTACCGCAACACAAAGTTCTTCAGTAAAAGCTTAAACTGCTTGGAGTCTGTTTTCAGTAGCGTGCAACTCACCCAACTCCTCACAACTACATCTACATGTAGTCCAGCAGAGCCGAGTTAGTGTATCTGCAGTGTCCCAGAACGTATAGCTGGTCCCACTCCTGGCCACCATGACGTGTGCCATGTAGTGCTTCCAATAGACCTGGGGGGTAGAGGGGATATGGAGACATAGAAGAAGTTCTGGGTCTCAGGAAAGCTGGGTGACCACCTCCACCGTGTCTGCAGCTAAAATAAGTGAACAGAGGATCCTAACACTTCCAAAAAGGGGTAACCGAGGAATCATAGAGAGCAAGTTTAACCCATAGTGTCTGGATTGGGGGGAGGGGGTTACACATGCCAGGGTCCAGGGGTCACTTTATGTCCTCTTATACACCCCCACCACCCCCGCTGGACAGCGTGACCCGTGATTCCGTAATTCGTCATTTCATCTGGTGAAAGAGATTCTTGCAGAACGACTTCTCCTTTTTTATAACTGCAGATCTGGAAAAGAAAAGAGCTGAGAGTTTGTTACTGTGAGTCAGGAGGAGGCAGACGGCACACGATGTCAGTGTGACGGGATGGTGAGCGGCTGATGAGCGAGGGGAGCAGCGGCTGTGGCCGGTAAGATAAGGATAATGGTAGTTGTACCATTCGTGTCTTTTGTTGAGCTTGTTGAGTAAACACCCACAGTGCAGGGAGTAAAGTAATAAGAATTGCCTGGAGTTCTGCATCAATCAAAGACACAATGGCCCAGATTAAAAAAGAAATGGGTGTAAACTGCCCATAGCGACCGACTGATAGCCGAGCTGTGATTGGCTGCGGAGGACGGTCTACACCAGTTTCTATTTTATGCACTTTGATCAATCTGGGCAAATGTAAATGGATGAAGCAAGTCTCTCTACTGCATGAGGCAAACTAGGGACACACACCATGCAGTAGAGGGTCCATGTGTATGAGGGGGCCTGTGTGTGAGGGTGCCTGTGTGTGTGAGGGTGCCTGTGTGTGTGAGAGTGCATGTGTGTGAGGGTGCCTGTGTGTGTGAAGGTGCCTGTGTTTGTGAGAGTGCATGTGTGTGAAGGTGCCTGTGTGTGTGAGAGTGCATGTGTGTGAGGGTGCCTGTGTGTGTGAGTGTGTGTGTGAGAGTGCCTGTGTGTATGAGGGGGCCTGTGTGTGTGAGAGTGCATGTGTGTGAGGGTACCCGTGTGAGGGTTCATGTGTGTATGAGGGTGCCTGTGTGTGTGAGGGTGCCTGTGTGTGTGAGGGTGCCTGTGTGTGTGAGGGTGCCTGTGTGTGTGAGGGTGCCTGTGTGTGTGAGGGTGCCTGTGTGTGAGAGAGTGCATGTGTGTGAGGGTGCATGTGTGTGAAGGTGCCTGTGTGTGTGAGGGTGCATGTGTGTGAGGGTGCCTGTGTGTGTGAGGGTGCATGTGTGTGTGAAGGTGCCTGTGTGTGAGAGAGTGCATGTGTGTGAGGGTGCATGTGTGTGAGGGTGCCTGTGTGTGTGAGGGTGCCTGTGTGTGTGAAGGTGCCTGTGTGTGAGAGAGTGCATGTGTGTGAGGGTGCATGTGTGTGAGGGTGCCTGTGTGTGTGAGGGTGCATGTGTGTGAGGGTGCCTGTGTGTGTGAGGGTGCATGTGTGTGTGAGGGTGCATGTGTATGAGGGTGCCTGTGTGTGTGAGGGTGCATGTGTGTGAGGGTGCCTGTGTGTGTGAGGGTGCATGTGTGTGTGAGGGTGCATGTGTATGAGGGTGCCTGTGTGTGTGAGGGTGCATGTGTGTGAGGGTGCCTGTGTGTGTGAGGGTGCATGTGTGTGAGGGTGCCTGTGTGTGTGAGAGTGCATGTGTGTGAGGGTACCCGTGTGAGGGTGCATGTGTGTATGAGGGGGCCTGTGTGTGTGAGGGTGCGTGTGAGAGTGCATGTTTGTAAGGGGGTTTCGGGGGGTGTGGGTGCATGTGTGTGTGTGGGTACATGTGTGGTGTACCCCCGCGGTGCTATGGCGGTGATTTTTTTTTTTTTTTTAATAGCATTTTTTTATGATGCAGCCCGGCGGCCCACGGAATGGTAATCTGGCCAGCCCAGCGGGCATTTGCCCAGCTTGCCCGATTACCAGTCCGGGCCTGCCTGCCGGGCTGCTACGGGGTCACTTGGGTTGTTATCACAGTGGTCTGGAGTGGAGTAATGACCCACCCGCACTATTGGTACTGCCACCCACAGAATGGGGAAATGTCCCAAGGAGTCTGTATACTGTGTTAGTGCAGGACGAAGAATCACAGAGTCTCTTTATCATAAATAAAATCTTGTTTATTCTGAGGTTACTTGTGTGCAGCAGAAGTTACAGCTTTGCCTTGACAGAATGCTTTACGCTTGATAATACACTTGGTAGTACACTTGATAATACAGGATCCAGGTCTGTGATGAGAGTGTAGAAAGTGGTACAGTTGTGCTGACTGGGTTGCGTGTTGAGAGGTATAAAGAAGAATCAGAGGAGCAAAGAGGAGGATGTTGTGAGAGTCCCAACCCAAGTAGTGATGTGCTCTACCGGGATGTTGGAGGATGAGGTAGAAATAGAAAACACTTGAGAAAGAATACTTGTGCCCGTGCATCGACTCTTGTCAGAATGAACCACTTATTGCCCTACCAGTGTCAGGGGACCCGTCCTAGAGGGTGACACAAGCACCAGACCCTGTTACCTGGGATGAGCGGAATGCTGAGGGTTTCCTGCTGACACCTGCACTGCGAGATAGAGTTCATAGGCTTCTAGCAACTTTGCTCTATCCAGATCAGTTCCTAGCTTTCTGCTTTTGTGTATACTGCCCTGCACTGTGACTCTCCTAGTCCACGGCCTGGGTTGAGATGATCTCTGCCTTGTCCTCTCCTGTAAAGGGTTTTAACACTGCATAGTGCTGAGTAAGGTTACTTGAGGAGAAACTGCTAGATGCTTCTCGTCTTGCTTCCTCACTGTACAGGAACTCGACTAAGACTGGGGACCTGGCAGAGGGCCAGGGCTACTGACCTCTACACTTCCTCTACCCAGGTGATTTCCTACCTACAGCTCCCTGTAAGGTGCGCTGTGAATGAGTGAAAAGTGCATAAAGAAGAAGTACAGAAGGAGATGATAGGACAGAAGAAGAAGCTCTCATTGGTTCACAGATCCATGTGACACACAAGCAAACAATAACACTTTCCATACTTCAGCTGCGCAGCAACTAAGTACATATACTTACAATAGCGACATCTTGTGGCGAAACTTTATCACTACTACATCACAACTTACAACAAGTACAGGCTTTTGCAAGGGTGTAACCAACAGAAACACCCGTGGTGATACACCACACGCTTGTGTGTGGGTGCATGTGTTTGAGGGTGCCTGTGTGTGAGGGTGCATATGTGTGTGGGTGGGTGCATATGTGAGTGGGTGCATGAGTGTGAGGGTGCATGAGTGTGTGGGGGTGCATGTGCGAGGGTGCATTTCTGTTAGGGTGCATGTATGTGTGGGTGCATGAGTGTGAGGGTGCATGTGTGTGTGGTTGCATGTATGTTTGTGTGTTATCCCACCACGGGTGTTGCTAATGGTTACACCCTTCGTAAGAGCCAGTACTTATTGTACACAAGTGGTGGTGAAGGTAGTGATAAAGTTCGCCACTAGATGTCGCTGTATTAAATATATGTACTTAGATGCTGCACGGCTGAAGTATATAAAGGGTTATTGTTTATTTGTGTGTCACATGGATCTGTGAACCTATAGGAGTCTTTTCTTCTTCTGTCCTATCATCTCTCTCTTTACTTCTTCTGTTGCACTCTTCACCCACTCACAGCACACTTTAGATACGCTGCGGAAGGAAGTCACATGGGTAGAGGAAGTGCATGGGTCTTCGTGTTGGACATTGTAGGGGAAGGACGCAAGCTAGACAGCTCCCTACTCTATCTCGCAGGGCAGTTGTTAGCAGAAAACCCTCAGCATTCTGCTCATCCCAGGTAACAGGGTCTGGGGCCTTGTGTCATCCTCATAGGACGGGTCACCCGACACTGTTGCGAAGACCCAAAGGTCAAAACATGGGCACAAGGTATTCTCTTCTTCTAAGTATTCTTCTACCTCATCCTTCAAGATCCTGGCAGAGCACAGTACTACTTGGGTTGGGTCTCTGATTCTTTGTATCTCTCAACACGCTACTCAGTCAGCACTACTATACTCTTTACTGTATCCCTACCACAGATCTGGTTGCTGTATTATGCTGTAAGTGTCTTATCAAGTGCTTTATCAAGGGAACTATCAAGTGTACCGTACCCTGTCAAGGGAAAGCTGTATAACTTGCTGCACACAAGCACTTTCCAAGTAAAAACGACACAGTACACTACATCCTTGGGACATTTCCCCTTTCTGTGGGTGGCAGTGCCAGTAGTCCGGGAGGGTCATTACACCACTCCGGCCCACCGTGATATCATGCCATCACACCTGTGTGCCCAACCGGCACTGGCGTCACGACTCACAACATAACATCTTGAGGCCGAGCTGTATCTCGGCCAACCACCACCGGAGTGGCGTCACACTTTACCACCTAGCAAGTGACTGTCCGATCCTCCAACACAACATCACCGGGGGCGCACCACATGTGGGTGCATGTGTGTGAGGGTGCATGTGTGTGTGGGTGCATGTTTGTGAGGGTGCATGTATGTGAGGGTGCATGTGTGTGTGTGTGTGTGAGGGTGCATGTGTTTGAGGGTGCATGTGTGTGTCGGTGCATGTGTGTGAGGGTGCATGTGTGTGAGAGTGCATGTGTGTGTGTGAGGGTGCATGTTTGTGTGTGAGGGTGCATGTGTGTGTCGGTGCATGTGTGTGAGGGTGCATGTGTGTGAGAGTGCATGTGTGTGTGTGAGGGTGCATGTTTGTGTGTGAGGGTGCATGTTCTTTATATACACAGATGTTCATACAGGCTAGTTTTTGAAGCTTGTTAAAATCCTATACTATACAAAGACAAAGTCCCCCTATACAGTGACCATATATTGGTAGATACCAGTGCTGCACATTCACTGCAGACCATATAAATGACAACAGTGACTTATATCCAGTGACTCACAGGTGACGTCTTCTCTGATGAGTCACATTTTTGAGTCATTTACTTTTCCTTTTTATTTTCCATCCGGCCCGAGCCCTCACTTTTCTCTGCAGAATCTGCCAGGGAAATATTTTAGGTTCTTTGCTCCAGCAGATATAATAAGTAGGTCCTCTCTGTGCCGCGATATAGTATTAAGGCTCCTAGAGGCCATCAAATAGTAGCTAAGCCCCTCCGCGCCCCACATATAGTAGTTAGATCCCCTCTGTGCCCCTATATAATAGTTAGGCCTCCCTGTGATCCCATATAGTAATTAGGCCTCCCTGTGATCCCATATAGTAATTAGGCCTCCCTGTGATCCCATATAGTAATTAGGTCTCCCTGTGATCCCATATACTAATTAGGCCTCCCTGTGATCCCATATAGTAATTAGGCCTCCCTGTGATCCCATATACTAATTAGGCCTCCGTGTAATCCCATAAAGTAATTAGGCCTCCCTGTGATCCCATATAGTAATTAGGCCTCCCTGTGATCCCATATAGTAATTAGGCCTCCCTGTGATCCCATATAGTAATTAGGCCTCCCTGTGATCCCATATAGTAATTAGGTCTCCCTGTGATCCCATATAGTAATTATGCCTCCCTGTGATCCCATATACTAATTAGGCCTCCCTGTGATCCCATATAGTAATTAGGCCTCCCTGTGATCCCATATAGTAATTAGGTCTCCCTGTGATCCCATATAGTAATTAGGCCTCCCTGTGATCCCATATAGTAATTAGGCCTCCCTGTGATCCCATATACTAATTAGGCCTCCCTGTGATCCCATATAGTAATTAGGCCTCCCTGTGATCCCATATAGTAATTAGGCCTCCCTGTGATCCCATATACTAATTAGGCCTCCCTGTGATCCCATATAGTTATTAGGCCTCCCTGTGATCCCATATAGTTATTAGGCCTCCCTGTAATCCCATAAAGTAATTAGGCCTCCCTGTGATCCCATATACTAATTAGGTCTCCCTGTGATCCCATATACTAATTAGGCCACCCTGTGATCCCATATACTAATTAGGCCTCGATGTGATCCCATATAGTAGTTAGTTCCCTTCTGTGCCCCTATATAGTAGTTAGACCATTGTGTGCACACATATAGTAGTTAGGCCCCCTTTATGCTTTAATATAGTAGTTAGTTATCTATAGAGTATTAAGCCCCTTTATGCCCCCATTTAGTAGCTAAGCCTCTCTGTGCAGGTAGGCCCTAAAGAGGGTAGTGTCCCCCAAGTAGGTATACCCTCCCCCCTTAATTAACCCCCAATAGGTAGTGTCCCCTATGTAGGCATTGCATTCTTTAGTAAAAAAGCTTGAATTTATTTCTTCACCTCTTGTGCCGCCACTTTTCTAACAGCAAGTGGTTACCAAAAGGAGGGCAGGAGGGGCCCTCTATTTTTTGGTCCCCTATTTAGCAGACCCTCTATCTGTTGATCCCCTATATAATGGGATAATCTGTCACTATATATTGGGTCCTCTGCCTGTCAGCCTATGGGTATGTATTCAATATTGGCCGATCACACAGCTATAGCACATGAGTACGACCTGCGCCTGCTGTGTTTCGCTTCCTATTTCTCATACATATGTAAGGGATTCAATGGAAAGAGGAACATGGAGAAGAAGAACTGAGGCAAAAATCATAGGAAGGAAAAGCATGTGACTAGTCCATTATTAACACTGGGAGGATTACAAGACCAACATTACCAATAATAATACCGCCCCCCCCAATGACCATATCACCACATAGTGACTAAATAATATAGCAATACTGTTACTAAAGAGAACACATGGTACAAAAACCAAAAATACCCCCATACAGTGACCATGTAATGGTAGATATCAGTGCTCCACAGGCTGCGCAGATATAAGTGATTACAATGCAGTTACTTCCAGTGACTACAGGGGGTGTCGTCTCTGATCATTCTCTTTCCTTTTCTTCCTTTGGGCTGAGACCATCATGTAGACTTCCCCCATCCATGACTCCTTTTCACAGAATCTGGAGGGCAAACTTTCAAAGGTCTTAGGCTCTGCACTTTTTCAACCCCAGCCCTTTGGTAGGTAGGTTCCCTAAGTATAGATACGTCACTCAGCAGGAATTTGCCCCATTGGAGGTAAACTGTTGCCCCAATGTACATAGTTGCCCTCTGGTAGGCAGTGGCCCACAGGAGGTAGATACGTGCCGCCAGCACATTTATGTGCCCCTTAGGAGGTAGATAGCTGTCCCCAGTGTAAATAAATACCCTCAGAATAGACAGTTTCCCCCAGTGCAGACTTGTATCCCCAAGAAGTAGATAGATGCCCCCTGTGTAGACAGGTGCTCCATAGGAGGTAGATAGTTGCCACCAGTGTAGGTGTGTGGCCCCAGAAGGTAGATAGATGCCCCCAGTGTGAAAAGGTGCTCCCCAGGAGGTAGATAGGTGCCTCAGTGTAGAAATGTGCCCCCAGAAGGTAGATACATGCCCCAGTGTAGATAAGTGCCCCCAGAAGGTAGATAGATGCCCCAGTGTAGATAAGTGCCCTCAGAAGGTAGATAGATGCCCCAGTGTAGATAGGTGCCCCCAGAAGGTAGATAGATGCCCCAGTGTAGATAGGTGCCCCCAGAAGGTAGATAGATGCCCCAGTGTAGATAAGTGCCCTCAGAATGTAGATAGATGCCCCAGTGTAGATAGGTGTCCCTAGAAGGTAGAAAGATGCCCCCCCTTGTGGACAGGTGCTTCATAGAAGGTAGATAGGTGCCCCAGTGTAGACAGGTCTTGGTAGTTTCCCCAGTGGACAGAGTGTGGAGATCCTGCACTGCTCCCAGCCTGATAAGTTGCAGGCCCAGGGCAGCCAGAAGCCTTTGGAGATAGTGACTAGGCCGGAAGCCAGCAGCTCTTTCCTCCATCATCTTTCAGGACACATAAAAGTGACTTTGGCTATTCCAGGGATCCAGGGCAGATGTAGTAGTTATCACCAGCAGTTGTGGAGCCCTAGACAGGTGCCTGCCCTCCCTAACTCTTGTCCTGGCCTTGGTCATAGTAATGACGACAGTATTTCGCTGTGTAAAGAACTGATGTACAGGTATATGAGTAGTAGGGAGGTAGAGATGCTCCATGATATGTATCTTATATACCAAACCTCCTGTATTTGTCTCAGTCCTCTCCCTCCTCTTATCTCTCCGCAGACTTTCCCAGTCGTCATCATGTTGTCCGAGTCTTTCCTGTGCACGGCCGTCTACCGGGAGCTGATGTGCGCGGAGGAACGGAAGGACAGAGAGAAGAAGAAGTCTCTGAAGAAGACGTCCATCAGGAAGCCTGGAGCTGCAGGTTCTGGGTCCTGTCGCAGGGAGCATGGGCCGCAGCAGCTGCATCACAGTGAACTCTTAGGAGCGCCATCACAGGCCCTGTCCATCCCGAGGCGCGAGGCACAGAGTGATGGCTCCTTGGACCTATACACGTCCTGGTCCAGCCCCTATGGCAGCATCTACAAAAACTACCCAGATCTGCACATCGCTGGGGATCACATCCTCCATAAAGTGGACTCTGGATGCATCTTAGACACCGACTCTGAGGATGGTCCGGTTCTGCTCTCGGCGGACATTGACAGCAGCAGTCTTCATAATGAGAATCCTGGGGGGCTCCTAGAAGAAGGGGCGGCCCCCAGTATAGAGAGCCACATCTTACCCTCTGCCCCCTTCTCAAACTCTGTCCTGAATGGTTTCCTAGAGAAGAAGATGCAGGAGCTTTATAAGCAATGCTACGAGGAGACCCTGAGGGCGGGCTCCTCACCCCAGCCCCTCCTGTGGTCCACCATCCTCATGCACAACGTCCACCAGATCAGCCTGCAGATTTCCCAGGAACACAATGTGGATCAGACCAAGGTCAAGGAGGCCGTGCTGCAGGGTCTGTGCTGTGCGACCAGCGGGGTGAGCTCCGAGTTCATCACCCCAACACTCCACATCTCCAGCCAAGACAACAGAGCAAAACTGGGGGCGCCATCGACCAACTCTGCTTATATCAAGAGCTGCCGGGTGCACAGCAAGAAGTGACACTACACCATGTGACAGCATATAACAATGAGTAGCTATGCTAATCCAGTCACAGCCAGAGCTGCAATCACAATGCTGCTGGTTTCCTGAATCAGTGTCTGTGCAGAATGTCCCTGCTGCATCGTACAGTAACTGATGAAGAAGACAAATCTGTCTGCATGTCTCCCAGGATGTACAAAAGGGTTCAGATCCTGCACTGGAGTATAGGACATCATCATGACTTAAGAGCAAAATAGTGAGTGCAGCTCTGGAGGTGACGGGAGTATAGGCCATGATGTAACAGCAGAATAGTGAGTGCAGCTCTGGATGTGACTGGAATATGAGACATGATGTAGGAGCAGAATAGTGAGTGTAGCTCTGGAGGCAACTCGAGTATAAGACATATTACAGCAGAATAGTGAGTGCAGCTCTGGAGGCAACTGGAAAACAATACATTATGTTACATCAGAAATATCTGTGTCATTTCAACCAAAATAAATTATTTCTACCGAACTATATGGAAAGTTGCTTTAATCACAGATGCACCTGTTTAGTTTGCTCACAACTTTGACTTTTCTGTGTTTAAAACTTTTTTTTAAGTGGGTGCCTGGATTAGGATAGGTGTAGCAGAGACGCTCCTCCACATTCTAGTTTTATGCAGCCTATCCATTGACAGCACATGGTGGGGAGAGGATGAGTTGGATTTCAACCGCCTGTTCTTCTGTTCTTGGAGAAAGAAGTGACCACCAGAGGAGCCTGACAGCAGCTTTCCCCTTCTTCCTTATTTGAATACACACACAAGATGTGTTCTTACGTGTACGGCCGGCTCTACTCCCATTCTGCTGAATACATACCTGAGAATTATCTCAATCATATGTCTTTACTATAAAAAACTATGGTGTTCGCCTGGCGTCCTGGAGTCTCATTCAGCAACCAAGAGGTTCATTCTTAGCTTGTAGTACAGAAATGTCTTCCTCTTCATGTAAGAAAGGCTCCCGCTATGTACCAGGGTTGTAGAGTTAATTTCATAGGCCTATAATTTCTTTCACTGAAGATATCGATCAGATCCCGGACGAGCCCCCATAATACTGGATTTCTGCGACCAAATTACATAAAGATACAGATACAGGTAAGTATTGACGCACACGTAGAGACAGATACACAGATACAAATACAGAGAGTTTTACTTTCATGGATGATGATAACTTCACCATTGTAGTCAATGACAAACGAATCATCACAATTACTAACAAAATATTTTATGGACAAGTCAATAGGCGGAGTTCACACATAGTATTTGGTCAGTATTTACCAGGGATAGAGTCAGAGGGAGACTATGATAGGAAGGTTTGTACGTCTTTCTGTGTTTTGGACCCAGTCCTGGTTTCGGCTACAATACAGACCGATACTACATGTCATTCAGTCGATCATTAATAAACAATCGGAGGATTTCTGCCAGCAGTCCTGGGATATTGCAGCTCCGCTCTGTCCTGCCGTGTCCTGTGCACTGAGCCGGATGCTGAAGAGCTTGGCTCTTGTTAGTTCACGCTCAGCAGCAGACACACTGGATCTGTCAGCTCTGATCAGCCCTGATCACACTCCACACATCACATCACTGCCCGACCAGACGCTGTTATCATAGACAGCGACATTTCTGGGAATGTCTATTTTTATTTTTCACAATTCCACTTTTCACACTTTTTGTAGTGTAAAAAAGAAAGAATCTGGGGGCTAATCTACCAAAGGAATACATCCAGCGCCATCTAGTGGGCAACATGTGTATATAAAAAAAAACCCTAGGCACTACTCAATGGCAGGCATGTATGGATTAACAATTATAATTTTTTTTATATTTCATAACTATGTAAAACTAATAATGTTTAATGTTAAAATAAGGAAGCAATGATGATCGGGTCTAATGGCTGCCTGAGGCAGACGCATCTCCTGAGAGCTCCTGCAATCCCTAGCCTATTCTCCTGAAATTATCCTGTACGGGCTCCCCCCTCGGCCCCCGCTTGCCCCCCTGTGGTACCCGGTGACCCCTACACCCCTACAGACACCCCTGAAGGCAAGTGGCGCCCGGCAAGTGACCTTCCTCCTCTGCGGCCTGGTGGGACAGACGGAGCAGCAGCAGCGCGCGCGCAGCACGGGACACTCACCGGGGGAAGCAGCGTTGCCGACACGGTCCTCCGATCCTCCTTGCGATCTTCTGGGAGCAGCATATCCTCCGACGGACTCATCCGGACTACGGTGGCGTGTCAGGTGGTGAGTGCGCCCGGCCCTGGCCTCACTTCCGGCGGCCGCCATTACGCTCCGGCACTTCCCCTCCTCTCTTCTCTCTGGTCTGAGGTCTGCTGGCGGTGGTTATCTGCACCCGCCCTCCGGTCTCCCCCGGGCAAAAGGCTGGATACGGCCTCGGGTGGGCACCGGTGCTGCCTGGGTGACGGACCCTTCGCTGCCTCTTCCCGCCGGTTCTACCCGCCGGCGGCCGCCATCTTGGCTGGAGACGGCCCTCCCTCCATCACTCTGCAGGCGCTGACTAGACTTGGAGGACGGCCCTGGTCCCCTCTCATAAACACAGGCTGCACATACAACCCCTTGGACCTGTAGTGGGGGGCAAAGAGAAGGCCGTCATCCAACTACTGAGGTAGGGGCCATAGGCGGTTGCACCCCTTACAGACCACCCGCTGTTACAGGCCTGCCAGGACCCCTGTTGCTGCTCCCTGCTACCAGCTATAAGCCTGCCTGCCTCACCCCCTGGAGACTGTGTCCTTTTGTCCCCTTACTGGCGGCTGTGTTGCCTGTGCTGTTCGTCTCCCCCCCGGGTGTTATGGGAGGATCCAAAGGAGGACACAACCCTACTAAGACTAAAAGGAACAAGGGGATCTCGGCGGCTCCCTCCCGTCCCACATCGGACATAGACTCTGGGCCTGAAGGCATTGAGGGGACCTCTGCGAAAGGGCAGGCTCAAGCGGCTAAACAACCAGAACGCTTCTCCAGATCCATGGCGCGCCGCAGAGATGCCTCTAGAGACAGTCATGTGTCCTGCTTTGAGGGCTCCCCTAGCCCGCCCAGACTACATTCTCCTGAACGATCCCAATATTCAGCCTCTGCTATTGATGGGAAATTCTCAGAAATCCTAGCTGCCATAAACACCTGTCAATCAATGCTTGTCACTAAGGTGGACGAACTCCGTCAGGACTTTGTCATTCTGGGGCACGAAACCCAAAAAATTCGGGAGCGCACCACTGAGGTGGAGAGGAGGGTTTCGGAGATAGAGGATACTGTTCATCCCATTCCTGCTCAGATTGTGGATTTGCAGCGGCAGGTGAAGGCAGTTGTGGCCCGTGCGGATGACTTCGAAAATAGGCTGAGACGGAATAACGTCCGCATTGTGGGACTCCCGGAAAAAACGGAGGGCGACGACCCAGTAGGATTCACCGAACGCTGGCTACGCCAAATTCTGCCAGACGAGACCTTTTCTGCTTACTTCACCATTGAGCGAGCCCATCGTGTTCCTGCTAAACCCCCGCCACCGGGGGCCCCCCCCAGGCCTTTCCTGTTTCGGTTACTGCATTTCCGTGATCGAGATGCCATCCTGAGAGCGGTCCGGGTCAAGGGAGAAGTTATGATCGACAACAACAGAGTGTCCTTCTACCCTGACTTTTCCGTGGAAATACGGAAGCAGCGCACGCAATTTACGGAAGTCCGCAACAAGCTACGTGCCAAAGGATACCAATATTCTATGCTGTACCCTGCTCGCCTGCGAGTGGTAGTTGGGAATACCACAAAATTCTTCACGTCCCCCTCAGCTGCCCTGGAGTGGGTGGAGGTGGCACCGCGTGTCCCGCCGGATGATTGAAGATGACACTTGACGGTGCTCCCACTCTGGGTGTTCCGGTCGCTATGCAGCATGGGACTATTTGTCTACAATGGACGCTCACTAACTCTTTAGCTGGGGGTCCAAGATCCTGAGTTCACCTAGTTGACTTTTGGGGGGGGGGGGGAGGGGGGTGTTTTCCCTTTTGGGGGGGGAGGCCACTACTTCACTGCTCAGGGGGGGCGGGGGTGAGTTGGAGACTATTCAGTCTAAGCATAGAGTAATTGCCCCGGCAGTGACTAGCTCTGTCGATTAGTGTTCAGTTAGGGTCTAAGGTCTGCACTCGTAGGTTGGTAGTGTTAGACAGGGAGTTGGGTACCCAGTCCAGTTGACTAGGATGTTTATGTTCCTGCCTTTTGTTCATTACATGTGTGATGTTTGTTCCCTGTCTGTCCTGTACGTTGTGTGGTATGTTTGGTGGTGTGTTTGGCCGCGTTTCTCCCCCCCTTGGCTGCTGGTCCTGATAGGTCAACTTTTATTTTTTGGTCGACATGATGACATCCCTTAAAATTATTAGTTGGAATGTGAGGGGCCTTAACTCCAAATTCAAGAGGTCCTTGGTGTTAGACTTTGTGAAACGCCACTCTCCACACATTATATGTTTACAGGAGACCCATGTGATCGGACAGAAAACCCTAGCTCTGAAGAGGGCCTGGATAGCTAAGGGTTACCATGCTACCTATTCCACATCCTCCAGAGGTGTCTCTGTACTCATCTCTAAAGCTCTGCCAATAGTGGTCTCCCAGGTGGAATGCGACCAATTTGGTCGATTTGTGATCCTGCACTGTGCATGTCAGTCCTTGTCATTTACCCTGGTCTCCCTCTATGTCCCCCCCCCCTTCTCTGAGTCTCTCCTGGACGTAATCTCGGTGCACTTATCTTCTTTCCCTGTAGACCCCGTCTTGGTGGTTGGTGACTTCAATGTAGTTCCTGACCCCTCTCTGGACCGGACGAGTGGAGTGGACCCGGCCTCCGCCCGGTTCAACGCCTGGTGTGCTGCTCTGCATTTGCAAGATGTTTGGCGCTGGAGGTTCCCACAAACGGTGAAGTACTCATACTTCTCGCAGGTACATGGTACCTTCTCTAGGATAGACCTGGCTCTTGCCTCTCCTGACTTACTGCCCCGTATTGGGGAAATATCCTACACCAGTAGAGGGATCTCAGACCATTCTGCCCTACTAATCTCCCTCACAATACCTGGCCCTTCTTCATTTAAGTTGTGGCGTATGCAACCCGGATGGTTAACCTCGGAGGTAGTGCAGGAGGCCCTGTCAACTGCTCACGCCTCTTATTGGGAGCATAACTCCGATTTCCCGGATCCGCTGATTAAGTGGGATGCGTATAAGGCAACCATCAGGGGGGCATATGTCACAGGAGTCACCACCCAAAAAAATATGCATAGACGACAGGAGGCTTCTTTACTGGCCCTCATTGATTCTCTGGAGGTAGAGGTGGCGCGCACTGGGGAGGAAGACAAAAGGAAAAAGTGGTCTAGGGCCCAGAGGGACCTGCTAATCTTGCAAAAGGAGCGCACAAGGAAAAAACTCTTTGCCACTGAGGCGGCTCTCTTTGAGTTTGGGGATAAAAATGGCAGGCTACTAGCTTATCTTGCGAGGGCAGAGCGCCCCACGGTTTCCATCCCAGGGGTTGTTGATGACCGAGGGGTTCTGGTGACTGAAGCTGCCCAAATTAACTCAATCTTTCGGGCGTTCTACCAAGATCTCTACTCCCCCCACTGCTCTCCAGATCCCTTTGCATATGCGGCCTTCTTAGACCAAACCCCCTTACAGTCCCTGTCCCCCTCGCAATCCGAAGCCCTTGACTCCCCTCTTACGGTGGAGGAGATAGTGGAGGCTATTAAATCCATGCCTCTAGGGAAGACGCCGGGTATGGATGGCTTGGTCATTGACTGGTACAAAAATAATGCCGAGGCTATAGCCCCCCGCCTCCTTACTCTGTATGGGGAATCCTTAGAAGTGGGCCGCCTCCCGCAATCACTGCGTGAGGCCCTGATCGTGCTGCTCCAAGCCGGGCAAGGACCCACTATCCCCCTCCTCTTATAGGCCTATCTCTCTCCTCACCATTGATGTGAAAATCTTGGCTAAGATACTTGCAACACGGCTTAACGGGGTAATACACTCGGTGATACACCCTGACCAGACCGGGTTCATGCCGGGTAGAGCCACGGATATCAACATCTCGCGCTTATTTATGAATATCTCTGCTAGCGAGTCGGACGCTGTTCCGGGGTACGTACTCAGTCTTGACATCCATAAGGCCTTTGACTCTGTAGAATGGCCCTATCTGTGGTCTCTGCTCGGCAGGCAGCGGTTTGGCCCACGGTTCCGAGCCTGGGTTCGGTTGTTATACACGGAGCCAACTGCCAGAATACGTACTAACCTTGATGTCTCTCCCCCCTTCTCTCTCGGGCGGGGGACGAGGCAGGGCTGCCCTTTGTCGCCTCTACTTTTTGCCATTGCCATTGAGCCATTGGCGGCAGCGGTCCGGGCCTCGCCCTCGGTCGGGGGCCTCCAGAGGGGGTCCATTGTTGAGAAAGTGTCGTTGTATGCGGACGATACCCTGGTTTATTTAGCTGATGTGGGCCCCTCCTTGGTGGCTCTAATGTCGCTTATCCACGAGTTCGGTGCTATTTCCGGGCTGGTGGTGAACTGGCCTAAGTCGGTCCTTATGCCCCTGTCACCTTCTCTTCCCCTACCTACTACCCTGCCGGATAGGCTGTTGGCGACTCGTCAATTCCGTTACTTGGGTGTGGAAATCACGGCCTCCATAAGCAGCTATATGTCCCTGAACTTAGTGCCTCTCCTGTCATCTACCAACCTCCGTTTGCAGAAATGGGGGCCTCTTCCGCTCTCCCTGCTAGGTAGGATTAACATCTTTAAAATGATCTTTCTCCCTAAATTCCTCTATCTGTTTCACGCTTCCCCAATCTTTCCTCCTAAACAGTTCTTTACAGATTTGGTCAAGATTCTGAGATCCTTCTACTGGCAAGGCGGGTCACCTAGAATTGGCTATTCTCACCTCCTTGCGCCCAAACATCAGGGGGGCCTTGCAGCTCCTGACATGTATCACTATTTTCTAGCCTCACAGTTGGTATATGCTAACTGGTGGTTAGACCTGGACCTTAGCAATGCAGCGGTGGCGTTGGCCGGGGCGCTGGTGGGCTCCTACGAGGGCCTGACGAATACCCTTTATAGATACACCCCTTCCTCCTCTTGGGCCCCTCCTCTAGCTACGGTGCAGAAAGTGTGGAGAGTAGTACATAAGCAGTTGTCCGCGGCCCCCTTCTCCCCCCGTACTCCCCTGTGGCTCAACCCTCATCTCCCAGAACTCCTGGGCCTGCAGGGCGCCTCTCTTTGGGGAAAACATGGAGTCCGTTACCTATCGCATATATTTGCACCCGATAATGTGTTTCACTCCTTCTCGGCCATGTGTGAACTTTATGGGATACCTCGCACAGCGTTTTTTCATTACCTACAGCTGCGTCACGCTGTACATACTCAGTTTGGCAGCCTCACGGTTCCCCTGGAGTTCACCTCGGCCGAGAAGCTCTTGGGTTCCCCTGACCTTGATAAACCCCTAACGCTTAGTTATTTACTACTGAGCCCGGACGACTCATCCCCTTTCCAAAAGGCATATGAGAAATGGGTGGTTGATATCCCCTCACTAGGGGAACGGCAGTGGAAGGAGGTGGTGCACACATACTACCCTACGGTGGTAAGTGCTAGAGACCGACTAATTCAGTTTCGCTTTCTGATGCGAACATACTATACCCCGGAGAGACTCAGGAAGATGGGGGTATCCCCATCGGATACCTGTTTTAAATGTATGTCGGACGTTGGCACTTTCATGCACGCTGTATGGTCATGCCCTAAAATTCAGATCTTCTGGCGTTCAGTTTTACAATTTCTGTCTGATCACTTTGACTTCCCCTTTGTCTGTACCCCCTCTGTCTGTCTCCTAGGACTGATCAACGGAATCACACGCAATAAATACTATAGGGTATTCATCAGATTCCTTTTATTTTGTGCCAAAAAACTTATAGCCACGGAATGGAAATGTATGGATACCCCCTCTCTGGCTCACTGGAAGCAGATAGTTAATAAATACGTCCCACTATATGAAGCCTTATACGAGCATCGCAAATGCCCAAAAAAATTTAAGAAAATATGGATACACTGGCTCATGCTGGATGAGTCGACCGACGTTTGATCATCTCTGTTGGTTCTCTGGCCGGGGGAAGGGGGAATGCGGCGCTGTCCGGGTATGTATGTGCTTGCGTGTATGTGGAGTCTTTTCTGTTCCGTCCTGTCCTAACTGATCAGGGTTAATATGGCCTGACATCTTACATATTGTGATACACCTTAGTTGTTACCCTTGCTTACTATACTGCTGCTGCTGAAGCATACAGTCTTAGGCTGAGCTCTTACAGATGAGTCTGTATATATTATGTGACGGGCGGATTGTGCCTGGTTTGGTTTTTTTCTATGTATGTTTTTTCTTTCTGGAACCAAACGAAAGAGAGAAAATGTTTAAATAAAGTTTTTAAAAAAAAAAAATAAGGAAGCAATGCGAAAGATCAGTAGGTGGGTGTATGCGAAATATAAAGTGCAAATAGTATCAAATATCAGGGATGTCAATATATGTGTATAATACAACAACACTGTAATAGTATGGAATAAACGCATGCAGGAGATTCAATATAAGTCAGGAAAAAAACTGAAGATAAGAAGCAATAACATGCAAGTGCAACAAACCACCTCACCCAGCGCACTATTCATGTATATTGGGATTAAATGTGTATATACTGACAGAACAAACATAGATATAACTGGGTAGAAGGTTAGTGATACAAAAACTGATACTGAGTCATATGTGAAAGAAATGTGATAACATGAACAAGCAATAAAGTGGAGTACAGTATCTTATCCTCTTTACAGTGATGGGTGTTTATTCTTCTGCTTAGAACATTCCTTCATCTGACCTTCTATAATACTGCTCCTATATACAAGAATATACCTTCTATAATACTGCTCCTATATACAAGAATATAACTACTATAATACTGCTCCTATATACAGGAATATAACTACTATAATACGGCTCCTTTATACAGGAATATAACTACTATAATACTGCTCCTATATACAAGAATATAACTACTATAATACTGCTCCTATATACAGGAATATAACTACTATAATACTGCTCCTATATACAGGAATATAACTACTATAATACATGAACTGGAGAGAATGGAACGGCTGCACATCACATCTATGGCTGATACTATTGCTGCTAGGCCTATATTAAAAATCAACACCAGAGTGTCTGTATATGATTTCATCAAGCCATATTGCCCCGTGTACCACCGCGCAGGTCCTCTGGTTCACACAGGTCCCTACACTAACTTCACACCGTGTCGGTCAGTAACTACTATAATACTGCTCCCTATATACAAGAATATAACTACTATAATGCGGTTCAGGGAAGAAACAGAGTGCTGCACCTCACACCTATGGCTGATACTAGTGCCCCTAGGCTAAAATAAAAAAAAAAAAAATTAAAAAAATCCCTCCCTTGTGTTTTTTCCCATTCTGTTTGCTGCAGCTATGGTGAGTGTAATTCCTTATCCAGACTTGTGCTGCTTGGGGGCGACCTTCTCCGCCGGCGGTGCTGGCCTGGTTCTGGTGTGGTGTTTTTGGGTCTGGTCCTGTGGCATGGGGGTCGCAGGGCCGTCCCATGGTCCCCCTTCCCTGACTATGCGTGCCTGGGGGGTTGGTGGCCACTGACTGGCACGGTGTGGACTTAGTGTAGGGACCCATGTGTATCAGATACCGGCACGAGGTACATGGGGCAGTATGGCTTGATCAATTCATACACAAAATTCTGATGTGTTTTTTATTTAGCCTAGCGGCACTAGTATCAGCCATCGGTGTGAGGTACAGCACTCTGTTTCTTCCATGAACCGCATAGTTACTATAATACTGCTCCTATATACAGGAATATAACTATTATAATACTGCTCCTATATACAGGAATATAAGTACTATAATACTGCTCCTATATACAGGAATATAACTACTATAATACTGCTGCTATATACAGGAATATAACTACTATAATACTGCTCCTATATACAAGAATATAACTACTATAATACTGCTCCTATATACAAGAATATAACTACTATAATACTGCTTCTATATACAGAAATATAACTACTATAATACTGCTCCCTATATACAAGAATATAACTACTATAATACTGTCCCTATATACAGGAATATAACTACTATAATACTGCTCCTATATACAAGAATATAACTACTATAGTACTGCCCCCTATATACAGAAATATAACTACTATAATACTGCTCCTATATACAGGAATATAACTACTATAATACTGCTCCTATATACAGGGATATAACTACTATAATACTGCTCCTATATACAGGAATATAACTACTATAATACTGCTCCCTATATACAAGAATATAACTACTATAATACTGTCCCTATATACAGGAATATAACTACTATAATATGTAGTGTCCCAGCACAAGTGTGCCACTAAGTTCTATAAACCTGGGTAAAGTAACTCTCTCAGGTTCACAATAGGGGAGACTGTATTATGTGTCTTTTCCCACTAGGTGTCACTGTTGTAATTCTTGTATATATTCTGTACTAGGCACAGCTGTAGGTCTCATGGGTTAACTAATGTTTGTCACATGTTGTCTTCCTTCCTATCACAGGTGCAGGCTTGTTTCTGACTATCATATCAGTCCTCTCTTACCCACCCACAGCCCTATTAATCACACACTAGCAAAGTAATCCCTATAACAAAAAGTTAGTACCTGGTGGGATGGCTTTTTTGTCTCTGAAGTAGTGGGAGAAACATAGAGATGACAGTTCTTGCTGCAGTGAAGCCGAGGCCTGGCTTAGGCCAGTACCTTTGTCAGGGACCAAGAAACTTATTCTTCTCAAGCAAACAACAACCACTAGCATGCAGTGCTAGAGACTTAAGGAGGGAGGGACATCCTCTGAGGAAAACCTTGTCCATGCCAGGGATACCTTCTGCAACACACAGGGCAGTCACCTGGAGTTATGTACTGGCCCTAGTAGGACAAAGAGCGTGTCTGCCGACGTATCCTACTACACGGCTGTTCTGGGAAGTCTTGGAAAGTCTGCTAATCCTAGTGCAAGGACCTGGGACCTCACACTGCCCTAGCAGGACGGGTAACACAACACTATAGGGCAAAAGGGTATTGCACTGAAGTTGATATCAGTAAACCAATCTCTTATGGTTAAACCATTGTGCGGCCCAGCGGGGTGGCCCCCCTTGTCGGGGTTAGCTTAGGTTGCGGCAGCTAGGTGGGTGTATAGTCACTTGGGCACTTGTTACTGTAGCCTAAAGTGGTGTTATTACCCACCCTCGGTCAGACAGGCTCCGCTTCTGCATGTTTGGATAACCCTCTGCTAGTGCAGAGAGTCCAGTGACTTAACCAGAATAACTTCCGTTTACTTAGTTCTATAGTGCAATACACAAACAATATAGCTTCAGTACCTGCAGGTGAGAGACAGAAGAGGTTGTAGTCTGTGAACCGGAAGAAAGTAGAGTAGTGGAGCATCTTGAGGTCCCTGTTCAATGTAGCACTGCACTCTGCCGGGATAGCGAGCTGAGAGGAGTAGAGAAGAAGATACTCGTACTCACATTTACTGACTGCCTAAAGCCCCACAGTGTCTGGGTACCTGTCCTGGCAGGGTAGTATGAGGTCCCAGGTCCCTGCTCTGCTTGAAGCAGACTTCCGGAACCTTTCCAGGATAGCCATGCATTATGCAGTGGAATACGTAGGCTGACTGCAACTTTGTTCCACTGGGGTCAGTGCCTAACTGGAAACAGGTCACTACTCTTAACTGTGTAGAGAGTATCCCTGGTGGGGACAAGGTGATCTTTAGAGGACATCCTTTCCTTCTGTGGCATCTAGCACTGCATGCTAGTGCTTGCTTGCAAAAGGAAAATAGGTTGTCTCTTGGTCCTTGACAAATGTCCTGGCCAAAGCAAGGCCATGGCTTTATTGTAGCAGAAACCGTTAGGTTGCTCTTTCTGTGTGAACTAACTGGAGAACGAACTCCTCCCACCAGGAACCAACTTCATTTTATAGAGCAAAACTAAGCCTCCTGGTGGGTTTGTTTGGTTGAAGAGAGAAAGAAGAAGATAGCTCAGATAAAGGAGGGAAAACAGCCTGCACCTGTGACAGGAGCAAAATGAACACATGACATAAAATAGTTAACCCATAGTTTCCTTCAGCTGTGTATAGAATAAAGCATAGAAAAACACAGTAGTGACACCTAGTGGGGAAGACACAGAACACACTTGGACTATATCCCACTGTGTGAACCTATATCCCACTGTATGAACCTGTGAACACCTGTGCTGGAACACTACAATTGGACTAAATTATTTCTTTTACCTCAGGGCCCGGCCCGCCCACCACTAGGGGGCGCTGGTGGCACCCCCAGACCTCACCTAGCGACGCACTCCCCTGGCTGCCTGCCTCATTCTCTGCCCAGATCGCCGCCACCCCGCCCGGGACCGCGCTCAGCCGCTCTGCACCTGCGAGGCCGCCCCCGCACACGTCTTCTTCCTTCAACAGGCGCAATGATGTCATGTCACTGCGCCTGCTGGAGAAAGAAGATGTGTGCTGGGGCTCTTTGCAGGCTGGGGAGAGATGGGGGGGTATTACTATGTGGACAAAGCATGGGGGGATTATTGATTATTATGGGGGGAGCACAGTGGGGATTATTACTATGGGGGAGCATAGGGGGATTATTACTATGGGGGGAGCACAGTGGGGATTATTGGTGTAGGGGCAAAGGGGGATTATTACTATGGAGGGAGCACAGGGGGATTATTAGTATAGGGGGAGCACATGGGGGATTATTACTATGGGGGAGCACAGTGGGGATTAATAGTAGAGGGGGGGAAGAGGGGGGATTATTATTAGAAGGGGGAGCACAGGGGGATTATTACTATGGGGGGAGCACAGGGGGATTATTACTATGGGGGGAACACAGGGGGGATTATTAGTATAGGGGGGCACAGGGGGATCATTACAATGGGGGAGTACAGGGGGTATTATTAGTATAGGGGGGCACAGGGGGGACTATTACTATCGGGGGAGCACATGGGGGATTATTACTAATGGGGGAGCACAGGGGGGATTATTAGTAGGGGGAGCAGAGAGGGGATTATTAGTAGAAGGGGGGAGCACAGGGGGGTTATTAGTAGAAGGGGGAGCACAGGGGTATTATTACTATGGGGGGAGCACAGGGGGATTATTACTATGGGGAAGCACAGGGGGAATTATTAGTATAGGGGGGCACAGGGGGGATTATTACTATGGGGGGAGCACAGGGGGATTATTACTATGGGGGGAGCATAGGGGGGATTATTAGTATAGGGGGCACAGGGAGTATTATTACTATGAGGGAAGCACAGGGCAATTATTACTATAGGGGGGCACAGGGGGGATTATTACTATGGGGGGAGCACAGGGGGATTATTACTATGGGGGGAGCATAGGGGGGATTATTAGTATAGGGGGCACAGGGAGTATTATTACTATGAGGGAAGCACAGGGCAATTATTACTATAGGGGGGCACAGGGGGGATTATTACTATGAGGGTGCAGCACAGGGGGGTTATTACTATGGGGGGATCATAGGGGGGATTATTAGTATAGGGGGCACAGGGGGGATTATTACTATGAGGGTGCAGCACAGGGGGGGTTATTACTTTGGGGGGGAGCACAGGGTGGATTATTACTATGGGGGGAGCAGAGGGGGGATTATTAGTAGAGGGGAGGACAGGGTGCATTATTACTATGGGTGGAGCCAGTGGCGGATTATAATATGGGCGGTATGGGCGGCCGCCCGGGGCCCGAGGCTCCGGGGGGCCCATGCCGGCCACATTATTACTATGCATGAGGTTACACAGCAGCACATCACTTTCGGGGCCCAGTGGGCCCCTGAGTGATGTGCTGCTGTGGCGCGCTGTCCCTGGAGTCCGCACTCCCCCCCCCCCCCCGAACTCCCGCCCCCCCCCCCCCGTCGGGACCAGGAGGAAGATGGAGGAGGGAGGCATGGAGCTGCTGTCTGCTGACAACCAGGAGCTTCTTCATAATAAGTAAGTGTGTGTGTGTGTGTGTGTGTGGTGTTACACTGGGTCAGGCTGTATACTGTGTGTGGTGTTACACTGGGTCAGGCTGTATACTGTGTGTGGTGTTACACTGGGTCAGGCTGTATACTGTGTGTGGTGTTACACTGGGTCAGGCTGTATACTGTGTGTGGTGTTACACTGGGTCAGGCTGTATACTGTGTGTGTCTGTTACACTGGGTCAGGCTGTATATTGTGTGTGTGTGTGTGCACACACGCGCCTGTCTCTGTGTATGAGAACTGTGGATGTAAACATGCAGTGTGGAAGTGTATGTGTATAAAGTGTGTTTCTGTATGTAATGTGCTCAGTAAATGTACTATGTGTGTTTAAAGGATGTATGTACACATGTACAGTATGTGTATATGATGTATGCATGTAGTGTGTGTGTATATGATGTATGTATATGGTGTATGTGTATGTGATATGTATATGTGTATGCATGTACAGTATGTGTGTATATTATGTATGTATATGTGAATGCATGTACAGTATGGGTGCATATGATGTATGTATATGCATGTACATTATGGGTGTATATGATGTATGTGTATGCATTACAGTATGTGTGTAAATGATGTAACTGTATGCATGCACAGTATGTATATGGTGTATGTATGCATGCACAGTATATGTGTATACAATGTATGTATATGGTGTATGTATGTACATTATATGTGTAGATGTAAGCCCCAGAGAAGAGCAGAAACATTGACAGTTTATCCCTAGAACTACAACCTCCATCATGCCCTGTTAACACTTCATGATGGGAGTTGTAGTTATGCAGTCTCTGTCTCTCCAGATTGCAGCACTACAATCTCCATCATGTCTACTGGCAGCTCATGATGGGAGTTGTAGTTTTGCAGTCTTCTGTCTCTCCAGGTTACGGCACTACAACCTCATCATGGCCTGCTGGCAGTTCATGATGGGAGTTGTTTTTCAGCTGGGGTCGGTTGTGTACGAAGTGGAAGGAGGGGGGGGCCCAGGTAGGGGGGACAGCCCGGGGCCCAGGGTACATTTAATCCGCCACTGGGTGGAGCACAGGGGGGATTATTAGTAGAGGGGGCACAGGGGGGATTATTATTATGAGGATGCAGCACAGGGGATTATTACTTTGGGGGGGGGAGCACAGGGGGATTATTACTATGGGGGAGCACAGGGGAGATGATTACTATGGGGGAGCAGAGCACAGGGGGGGTTATTACTATGGGGGAAGCACAGGGTGAATTATTAGTATGGGGGGAGCAGAGTACAGGGGGGATTATTACTATGGGGACTGCACAGGGGGATTATCACTATGGGGGGAGCAAGGGGGATAATTATTATGGGGAGCACAAGGGGCATTATTACTATATGGGGGTACAGCAGGAGACATTATTACTATATGGGGGTACAGCAGGGGATGCTACATACAGAGGGCAATGCACATACCTACTGACTTATTGCACATGACACAAAAAAGTGGAAGTTGTTGAAAAAGTGCGGAGCCTAAAATGTTTGTCTCGCAGATTCACAAGAGATGAATTGTAGCTGCAAGAAATAATCATGGTGGTCTGGGCCAGAAGGAGAGGAAAAAGAAAGTGACCCTACACCCACGCAGCAGGCACAACACCCCCGGCATATGGCAATATTCCATTTGGGGAAATAATACAGTTTAATAAGTGGCACTAAGGCACAATAGGGGCTGCCAGGACTGATAGTCCAGTACAGTGTCAGACTGGCCCACCAGAGTACCAGAGGATCCTCCGGGGGCCCCCAGCTTCAGAACCTGCACTAAAACTGACTGACATGTTGTTTCTCACTGGTTCCTCACTGGTGGGCCCCCAGGATCATTTTCTCTGCTGGGCCCCAGATACCCAAGTCCGACACTGGTCCAGTAGGGGGCACCAGCATTGATAGTTCATTAGAGGGAGCAGGCACTTATAGCAAACTACAGAACCCAAGGAATGGTAATCCAATAGAGGACACAGGCACTAATAGTCCCCTAGGGGATGCATCACTGATTGTAGAAGAACAATGGGATCTCTGTGAGCGGGCAACAATGACCTGAGATCTCTGTGAAGGCAACAATGACCTGAGATCTCTGTGAAGGCAACAATGACCTAAAATCCCTGGGAGGGCAAAAATGACCTGGGGTTTTAGTGAGGGCAACAGTGCCGGATGATTCCGTTTAAAGGAACAATGATGTGAAGGAAATTGTGTATTGTAACCAGTAAGTTGTAGTGCTCATAAGTGAGTCATGACAAAGTACAGCCTCCAGTTTCACCAAAATGGTCTGCAATTGGCACTCTGATCCTGTCCCTAACACTGTAATATGGCAGTGCCAGCCTCTGTGCCAGTGTATAATAACATGCGGAGTGCTGCCTCGTTCACCTCATCCTCTCATACACTGGAGGAGATCATTGTTTTCCTTTCTGTCAATGACTGGATTTGTGGAATTTTCCAGGTTGGAGAAGGTCCAGGGATTGTGCACGGGGCACTTCACTGCTGATCCCCCCTTTTATGTCAGGAGAAGACGGAGGGATCAGTCAGATGACAGTCAGAGGTGAAGCCTCTCTAGATGAAGATGATGGGAATCCTTCTCCTGGTCTTCTTCCCGCTCTTGCTGTCAGGGTCGCCCATAGTGCAGACGCCACCTCCTCAGGTGAACAACGTGTCCACGAATGAGTCCAGGCTAAAGATCTTCTCCATGGATTATCATCATATGCAGATGCCCTTTGAGATCACCCTGTGCATTATGTTGGCATCGATCGCTAAGATTGGTAAGATGGTAACCTGGGATGATGCCCATAGAGGTCCCGGAGGAGAGGGCTGGAACCATAATACGGCTGACCCTCAAGCTTTATTTCTATGATAACCGAGGACGTTCTTATTTCTACAGGTTTCCATTTTTCCCCCCGAGTCCGCACCGTGGTCCCGGAGAGCTGCATCCTCATTGTTTTGGGCCTCATCATGGGTGGGATTATTTACATTGCGAATAACAAGGCCCCGGTGATGAACAGTGACGTCTTCTTCCTCTACCTCTTACCCCCCATTGTCTTGGACGCCGGGTACTTCCTCCCTATTCGGCCGTTCTTTGAGAACCTGGGGCCCATCCTGTGGTACTCCATCCTGGGAACCCTCTGGAACATCTTTGGCATTGGGCTGTCTCTCTATGGGATCTGCCAGGTGGAGGTGTTTGGACTGACAGACATCTCTCTGCTCCACAATCTGTGGTTCGGGAGTCTGATCGCCGCCGTTGATCCGGTCGCCGTTTTGTCGGTGTTTGAGGAGATTCACGTGAACGAGAAGCTTTATATCCTGGTGTTCGGAGAATCTCTGCTCAATGACGCCGTAACTGTGGTGAGTTCATGACTGGGGGCAGAATTATAGGCAGACATGGGGCTGGACATGTGACCAAAGCATCTTACTTCCATACATGTCATTTTCAGTTGAGATATGTATATAGAGAGGAGTAGGTAAAATACTTGACCCCCAGTATAAAGGGCACAGTATTTTGTTGCATTTTGTGGCAGTTCTGTGTAACTTCCGTACTGGATTTCACTTCTCCAATTTTTATCACCATCTGGTCACTCGTTGCTGTTGTCTTCTATGGAACACGATGTTAAATCTTGTGTAACCTGCGCCGTGCTGCAACATTTCATCACTGACTGTAATTGAGTAATAATGTTGCATGATGGCGCAAGACGCTTCCCATCTCACTGTAAACCAGTACATACAGTAGTACATAGGTATTAGTATATTGAGTCATGGTGAGAAACCATTAACACTGTCTACCTCTCAGGCAGGTCTCTTAAAGGGGTTATCCAGGTGTGAAAAAACACAACAGCTTGTTTTCTCCCCAAAGCAGCGCCACCCCATGTCTTTAGGTTTTGTGTGGTATTACAGCTCAGCCCCCTGTAAACATACTGTGTCCTGTATGGTCCTGTATACATAGTGTGTGCTGTATAGTCCTGTATACTGGTGTGTGCACTGACCCTGTATACATAGTGTGTGCTGTATACTCCTGTATATATAATGTGTGCTATATGGTCCTGTATACTGGTGTGTGCACTGGGCCTGTATACATAGTGTGTGCTGTATTCTCCTGTATATATAATGTGTGCTATATGCTCCTGTATACATAGTGTGTGCTGTATGGTCCTGTATACATAGTGTGTGCTGTATGGTCCTGTATACTGGTGTGTGCTGTATAGTCCTGTATACATAGTGTGTGCTGTATGGTCCTGTATATATAGTGTGTGCTGTATGGTCCTGTATATATAGTGTGTGCTGTATGGTCCTGTATATATAGTGTGTGCTGTATGGTCCTGTATACATAGCATGTGCTGTATGCTCCTGTATACATAGTGTGTGCTGTATGCTCCTGTATACATAGTGTGTGCTGTATACTGGTGTGTGCACTGACCCTGTATACATACATTCCTATGTTTCTATACTTTAACATGTCCCTCAGGTTCTGTATAAACTCTTCAAAGCCTTTGATGGGATGGCGGTCGTCCAGCCGGGGGACATCTTTGTCGGAGTTGGCACCATCTTTGTAGTTGGCATTGGGGGGATTCTGGTCGGCCTGATATTTGGCTTTCTGGCGGCTTTTACCACGCGTTTCACAGAGCACATCAGAGTCATCGAGCCGCTGTTTGTTTTCCTGTACAGCTATCTGGCTTACCTGACAGCAGAAATCTTCCACCTCTCCGGGATTATGGCGTAAGTACAGACTGGGGGGGACATGCAGCTATTGCCAGGTTAACAAGAGCCACATGTGACCAAAGCATCTTACTCCCAAACATGTAGTATTCAGTAATAGTGAGTGACAACTAACGCCAGGTACCCGTCCGGCAGGATCATCTCATGCTCTGTGAGTATGAAGCGTTACGTGGAGGCCAACATCTCGCAGAAGTCGTACACCACGGTGAAGTATTTCATGAAGATGTGGAGCAGCGTCAGCGAGACTCTCATCTTCTTCTTCCTCGGATTGTACACGGTGGAGAGTAATCACGAGTGGAACTGGCCCTTCACCCTCCTCACCATCCTCTTCTGCTTGTTCTGGCGAGTGTCAGGTATCAGGTCATCTGCCCAGGAGACGCCACCCGGGATGTGGTGAGACCAGGGGTAGCGGTGTGCCACGCCAGGTCACGTAGGAAAGTCGCACAGTGGGGGTGTCCGGTTCTGACCTCACAGTCTGTACAGTATTCTGCCCTTTAGAGCTGCAGTTTGTGCTCCAGAGCTGCTCTTCCTTCAGTCACTGGGAAAAAGAAATAGCAGTCACTTCCTTCTGGTCTTGTCTCTGCCCCTCCTAAAGATTGAATTTACCATAGGGGTTGTAGTCCTGGTGATTGTATATATTATAGGGGTTGTAGTCCTGATCAGTGTATATATTATAGGGGTTGTAGTCCTGATCAGTGTATATATTATAGGGGTTGTAGTCCTGGTGATTCCATATATTATAGAGGTTGTAGTCCTGATCAGTGTATATATTATAGGGGTTGTAGTCCTGATGATTGTATATATTATAGGGGTTGTAGTCCTGGTGATTGTATATATTATAGGGGTTGTAGTCCTGGTGATTGTATATATTATAGGGGTTGTAGTCCTGATCAGTGTATATATTATAGGGGTTGTAGTCCTGATGATTGTATATATTATAGGGGTTGTAGTCCTGGTGATTGTATATATTAGAGGGGTTGTAGTCCTGATCAGTGTATATATTATAGGGGTTGTAGTCCTGATCAGTGTATATATTATAGGGGTTGTAGTCCTGATCAGTGTATATATTATAGGGGTTGTAGTCCTGGTGATTGTATATATTATAGGGGTTGTAGTCCTGATCAGTGTATATATTATAGGGGTTGTAGTCCTGATGATGATTGTATATATTAAAGGGGTTGTAGTCCTGATCAGTGTATATATTATAGGGGTTGTAGTCCTGATGATTGTATATATTATAGGGGTTGTAGTCCTGGTGATTGTATATATTATAGGGGTTGTAGTCCTGGTGATTGTATATATTATAGGGGTTGTAGTCCTGATCAGTGTATATATTATAGGGGTTGTAGTCCTGGTGATTGTATATATTATAGGGGTTGTAGTCCTGATCAGTGTATATATTATAGGGGTTGTAGTCCTGATCAGTGTATATATTAGAGGGGTTGTAGTCCTGGTGATTGTATATATTAGAGGGGTTGTAGTCCTGATCAGTGTATATATTATAGGGGTTGTAGTCCTGGTGATTGTATATATTATAGGGGTTGTAGTCCTGGTGATTGTATATATTATAGGGGTTGTAGTCCTGGTGATTGTATATATTATAGGGGTTGTAGTCCTGATGATTGTATATATTATAGGGGTTGTAGTCCTGATCAGTGTATATATTAGAGGGGTTGTAGTCCTGGTGATTGTATATATTAGAGGGGTTGTAGTCCTGATCAGTGTATATATTATAGGGGTTGTAGTCCTGGTGATTGTATATATTATAGGGGTTGTAGTCCTGGTGATTGTATATATTATAGGGGTTGTAGTCCTGGTGATTGTATATATTAGAGGGGTTGTAGTCCTGGTGATTGTATATATTAGAGGGGTTGTAGTCCTGATCAGTGTATATATTATAGGGGTTGTAGTCCTGGTGATTGTATATATTAGAGGGGTTGTAGTCCTGATCAGTGTATATATTATAGGGGTTGTAGTCCTGGTGATTGTATATATTATAGGGGTTGTAGTCCTGGTGATTGTATATATTATAGGGGTTGTAGTCCTGGTGATTGTATATATTATAGGGGTTGTAGTCCTGATGATTGTATATATTATAGGGGTTGTAGTCCTGATCAGTGTATATATTAGAGGGGTTGTAGTCCTGGTGATTGTATATATTAGAGGGGTTGTAGTCCTGATCAGTGTATATATTATAGGGGTTGTAGTCCTGGTGATTGTATATATTATAGGGGTTGTAGTCCTGGTGATTGTATATATTATAGGGGTTGTAGTCCTGGTGATTGTATATATTAGAGGGGTTGTAGTCCTGGTGATTGTATATATTAGAGGGGTTGTAGTCCTGATCAGTGTATATATTATAGGGGTTGTAGTCCTGGTGATTGTATATATTGTAGGGGTTGTAGTCCTGGTGATTGTATATATTATAGGGGTTGTAGTCCTGGTGATTGTATATATTAGAGGGGTTGTAGTCCTGGTGATTGTATATATTAGAGGGGTTGTAGTCCTGATCAGTGTATATATTATAGGGGTTGTAGTCCTGGTGATTGTATATATTATAGGGGTTGTAGTCCTGGTGATTGTATATATTAGAGGGGTTGTAGTCCTGGTGATTGTATATATTAGAGGGGTTGTAGTCCTGATCAGTGTATATATTATAGGGGTTGTAGTCCTGGTGATTGTATATATTATAGGGGTTGTAGTCCTGGTGATTGTATATATTATAGGGGTTGTAGTCCTGGTGATTGTATATATTATAGGGGTTGTAGTCCTGATCAGTGTATATATTATAGGGGTTGTAGTCCTGATCAGTGTATATATTATAGGGGTTGTAGTCCTGATCAGTGTATATATTATAGGGGTTGTAGTCCTGGTGATTGTATATATTATAGGGGTTGTAGTCCTGATCAGTGTATATATTATAGGGGTTGTAGTCCTGATCAGTGTATATATTATAGGGGTTGTAGTCCTGGTGATTGTATATATTATAGGGGTTGTAGTCCTGATCAGTGTATATATTATAGGGGTTGTAGTCCTGATGATGATTGTATATATTAGAGGGGTTGTAGTCCTGATGATGATTGTATATATTAGAGGGGTTGTAGTCCTGATCAGTGTATATATTATAGGGGTTGTAGTCCTGATCAGTGTATATATTAGAGGGGTTGTAGTCCTGGTGATTGTATATATTATAGGGGTTGTAGTCCTGATGATTGTATATATTATAGGGGTTGTAGTCCTGATGATTGTATATATTATAGGGGTTGTAGTCCTGGTGATTGTATATATTATAGGGGTTGTAGTCCTGATCAGTGTATATATTATAGGGGTTGTAGTCCTGATGATGATTGTATATATTAGAGGGGTTGTAGTCCTGATGATGATTGTATATATTAGAGGGGTTGTAGTCCTGATCAGTGTATATATTATAGGGGTTGTAGTCCTGATCAGTGTATATATTAGAGGGGTTGTAGTCCTGGTGATTGTATATATTATAGGGGTTGTAGTCCTGATCAGTGTATATATTAGAGGGGTTGTAGTCCTGGTGATTGTATATATTATAGGGGTTGTAGTCCTGATGATTGTATATATTATAGGGGTTGTAGTCCTGATGATTGTATATATTATAGGGGTTGTAGTCCTGGTGATTGTATATATTATAGGGGTTGTAGTCCTGATGATTGTATATATTATAGGGGTTGTAGTCCTGATCAGTGTATATATTATAGGGGTTGTAGTCCTGATCAGTGTATATATTAGAGGGGTTGTAGTCCTGGTGATTGTATATATTAGAGGGGTTGTAGTCCTGATCAGTGTATATATTATAGGGGTTGTAGTCCTGGTGATTGTATATATTATAGGGGTTGTAGTCCTGGTGATTGTATATATTATAGGGGTTGTAGTCCTGATCAGTGTATATATTAGAGGGGTTGTAGTCCTGGTGATTGTATATATTATAGGGGTTGTAGTCCTGGTGATTGTATATATTATAGGGGTTGTAGTCCTGGTGATTGTATATATTATAGGGGTTGTAGTCCTGGTGATTGTATATTTGGTGTGTGCTTGACTGGTCACTTGCTAGCTGGTAGTGTGACGCCATTACTGTGGTGGATGGTCGGTGGAGTATAGCTCAGCCAGGTGGTAGGTTGTGGTGACGCCAGTGTTGAATCAGCACACAGGTATAGAGCACACCTGCTTTTAGTTTTTGAGGCTGGCTATATCCGTCCCCAATGGTCGGTGACCTGCTGGGCTGTGATGGGTCCCTTGCGCTGCAGCTGCTGTGTAATTGCTGGTTCAATAATTACTGAGTCCCAGTCGAATAAATAAACTTTATTTTTTCTTAAGAATCTTCTGTGATACAAGTGAGCAGTATGATACAATCAGGACTAGACCAGATCCGCACCGAGAACTGTGAGGCAGAAGCGGAACAGCAGCACTGGCCTTGCTGTGTGCCCAGAAGAGTAGAGAGAGTTTAGAGCAGTGGAGAAGAGTAGGTTGTGAAAGTTCAGAGTAGCGGAGAGGAGTTTGTCCTGAGAGTCCCAACCCAATTTAGTACTGTGCTGTGCCGGAACTTTAAGAGTAGAATACTTGTGAAGAAGAATACTTGTGCCCGTGTTTCGACCTTTGTTGTTGTTGTACCACCTGTTGCTCCAGTGTCGGGTGACCCATCCTCCTAGGATGACACAATCCTCCCGGTGTCACCTGCGTTGACACTTCCTCTACCCATGCAACAACTTCCTACAGGGTGTGTGTAACAGCTCCTGTGAGAGGTGGAGAAGAGAGTGCAAAGAGAAAGAAGGATTGAGATAGGTAGAAGGAAAGAACAGTTCTCATTGGTGGTGCGGATCCTGAGCAAAACATTAACCTTTAATACATAATAGTGACATCTAGTGGCAAAACTTAGACATAACTTCATTACCACTTAAAGGGAACTAATCAGCTCGATCAGGCTGATATAGTTCCCTGAACCGCTGTATACAGCTCCTGCAGCAGCCGCGGCACGTACCAGCTGCAGCTGCAGCAGGAGCTGTATACCCGAAAAAAAGCAGTTTAATCCCCTGGGCATGTGACAGGCACAGGCGGGGAGGTAGTCATCTGGGTGGCCTGTGTCTAGTCACCGCTCTCTGCCTGTCAGCATGCTCGGAGGGGATGATTGACAGGCAGAGAAGCCAGATGACTACTGTCACTCACCCGGGGAATTAAACAGCTTTTTTTCAGGTTTACAGCTCCTGCTGCAGCCGCGGCCGGTACGTGCCGTCGGCTGCTCAGAAGCTGTATACAGCAGTTTAGGGAACCATATCAGCCTGATTGGTTCCCTTTAAACTTGAGTACAGGCTTTTGCAAGGGATGTTCAAAGTAGCAACACTCGTTGTGGGACACCACATATATATTATAGGGGTTGTAGTCCTGATCACTGTATGTATTATAGGGGTTGTAGTCCTGATCACTGTATGTATTATAGGGGTTGTAGTCCTGACAACCATATTAAACAAGTGCTGCCTGAACGTCGTCTCCAGGAAGGATCAGTTCATTATCTCCTATGGAGGTCTCCGCGGAGCCATCTGTTTCTCCTTGGTGTTTCTCCTTCCTGATATAAAACCAAAGCGCCTATTCATCGCGGCCACCAGCGCGGTCATCCTCTTCACCGTCTTTGTCCAGGTCAGTCGCTATATTAGATAAACTTACAATAAAAAAAATGAGGGGAGATGTGGTGGGGATCCTGCAGGGGGAGCTCCGCCTCATACAATCTATTGTAGCCCCGCCCCTGAGGATCTGAAGTCTGATCCTTCTCAATATCTCATCTACCTTTCATCGTCATCTCTCTTTCCGCAGGGAATGACCATCCGGCCGCTGGTGGAGTTATTGGAGATTAAGAAACGGAACAGAGCGGCCTCCACCGTGAGCGAACAGATCAACATGCGGGTAGGTGACGCCGCTACATTGTATCTGCCCCTGGTATGAAGTCTCAGTGACACCAATAATGTGATGAATTACATGTCATAGCAATTTATCTAGCTGTTATAGAGCTACTACTCCCACTATATATCCAGCTGTTATAGAACTACTACTCCCACCATATATCCAGCTGTTATAGAACTACTACTCCCACCATATATCCAGCTGTTATAGAACTACTACTCCCACCATATATCCAGCTGTTATAGAACTACTACTCCCACTATATATCCAGCTGTTATAGTACTACTCCCACCATATACCCAGCTGTTATAAAACTACTATTCCCACCATATATCCAGCTGTTATAGAACTACTACTCCCACCATATATCCAGCTGTTATAGAACTACAACTCCCACCATATATCCAGCTGTTATAGAACTACTACTCCCACTATATATCCAGCTGTTATAGAACTACAACTCCCACCATATATCCAGCTGTTATAGAACTACTACTCCCACCATATATCCAGCTGTTATAGAACTACTACTCCCACCATATATCCAGCTGTTATAGAACTACTACTCCCACTATATATCCAGCTGTTATAGAACTACTACTCCCACCATATACCCAGCTGTTATAAAACTACTACTCCCACCATATATCCAGCTGTTATAGAACTACTACTCCCACCATATATCCAGCTGTTATAGAACTACAACTCCCACCATATATCCAGCTGTTATAGAACTACTACTCCCACTATATATCCAGCTGTTATAGAACTACAACTCCCACCATATATCCAGCTGTTATAGAACTACTACTCCCACCATATATCCAGCTGTTATAGAACTACTACTCCCACCATATATCCAGCTGTTATAGAACTACTACTCCCACTATATATCCAGCTGTTATAGTACTACTCCCACCATATATCCAGCTGTTATAGAACTACTACTCCCACCATATATCCAGCTGTTATAGAACTACTACTCCCACCATATATCCAGCTGTTATAGAACTACTACTCCCACTATATATCCAGCTGTTATAGAACTACTACTCCCACCATATACCCAGCTGTTATAAAACTACTACTCCCACCATATATCCAGCTGTTATAGAACTACTACTCCCACCATATATCCAGCTGTTATAGAACTACTACTCCCACCATATATCCAGCTGTTATAGAACTACTACCCCCACTATATATCCAGCTGTTATAGAACTACTACCCCCACTATATATCCAGCTGTTATAGAACTACTACCCCCACTATATATCCAGCTGTTATAGAACTACTACTCTCACCATATATCCAGCTTTTATAACTCCCAGCATGCCCTGGAACATTCCCCATTACTGGGGTTAGGGCTGTGTTCACACTTCCTTAGCATTACAGTCTGAGCCATGTGGCTATATACTGTATACTCCTGTATTACACTAGTGTGAGCCGTACCCTGTGTCATGTCCACAGCTGATGGATCACCTGACCGCCGGCATGGAGGACGTGTGCGGCCACGGGGGACAGATGTACTGGAAAGACAAGTAAGAGACCGAGGAAGATTCATTGATTAATCTATAAAAATACAGATCCGGAATCATCCAGTATCAACCAATACAGTATTAGGCTATGTTCAGACCTTGTAAGAGCGGAACGTCCGGTATTGCAGATCATCCGGTATCAACCAATACAGTATTAGGCTATGTTCAGACCTTGTAAGAGCGGAACGTCCGGTATTGCAGATCATCCGGTATCAACCAATACAGTATTAGGCTATGTTCAGACCTTGTAAGAGCGGAACGTCCGGTATTGCAGATCATCCGGTACCGGCCGGATGATCTTTGCAGCCACAGAATTCTGATGTGGACGCATCCATGCGCACCCGCATGCGAACTGTCCATTGCACACTATGGAGCGTGCGACCGCAGCCACTCTCTCCATACTGTGCACTGACAGGGTTTCTCGCGGCACCGCTAGGAATCCCGGCCGGAGCGTATACTATGTGTATGTATATATTTACTATGCGTATACGCTCTGGCCGGGATTCCATAGACGGCAAGGTAGCGTATATTTTCGTATTAATCACGGCCGTTATTGCAATTGACAACAACGGCCATAGTTTTACGACATTATAAGTAGTGTGAACATAGCCTAACACTATGTAACATAGTAACATATAATCCAACATAATAGATAATAGATCATAATATTCTATAATATAATACAACGTAACAGTACAATATAATACCGCATCAACACACCCAGTATAAGCAGTAACTGCACACCAGAGCAGAATGCCTCATTATACCGCCATGTATTGATCATCTATTGATCACTGCTCCCAGGTTCGATTACTGTGACGGTCGGTGTCTGAGGAGGATCCTGCTGCGAGATCATCAGCCGAAGTCCAGCATCGTCCTCCTGTATGAGAAGCTGGAGAAGAAGCAGGCCATGGAGCGCGCCGAAAGCGGACAGCCGTCATCTATCTCGCCTGCTGCGTCCACCTGGTGAGCGGAACCTTCCGGATTCCTGATGATACTTTGTATCCATAGAATCAGCCGCCTCTCAGTATCCACTGGTCTCATGTTCACACATTGCAGTTTCATTGCAGAACTGTCCAGAGCAGGAGAGGTTTTCTATGGGGATTTGCTGCTGCTCTGGACAGTTCCTGACATGGACAGAGGTGGCAGCAGAGAACAGTGTGTCAGACTGGAGACAATACACCACTTCCTGCAGGACATACAGCAGCTGATAAGTACTGGAAGACTGGAGATTTTTAAATAGAAGTAAATTACAAATCTCTGGCACTTTATGGCAGCAGTTGATTTGAAAGAATTTTTTGGGGGGTAAACAACTCCTTTAATCGTCATGTACCGGCCCTTTAAGATATTTATATTTTTTATCCCTTTTAGTCGATGTTCCAACCAGCCGCAGACCAGGGTGAGATTCTCGGCCAAGGAGAAGGACGACATACAGAAGATTCTGTCCATGAGTCTGTATCAGATCCGGAAAACGGTGAGCGCGGTCATGTGACCATAAAGGGGACGGGAACCATAACACAACTTTGTCTTCTCCTCCGGTCACCTCCAGAGCTGCAGCCACCCATCTGCTGGCTCCCTGTTTGGCTTCAGTAATCTGTCAGATAAATCTGTCTGTGTAAACGCACCATCTCCCACAATGCAATGCACCCACACAGCTGAGGTTGACTGCTACAGAGTTGTCTGTCAGCTCAGAGCTGAGTACGAAGTGTCAGTAACCTACAGAATTGTGAATGCAGCTCTGGAGTGATAGTAAGCAGTGACATGACTGTGAGCGCTCCTCTCACCTCTACAGACCACGACCTACAGTAGACACACACTGGCCGCAGACCTCGGAGCCGAACAAGCCAAGGAAATCCTGATCCGCCACAACCGCAGTCTCCGCATGAATGTCACCCAATACAAGGAGCCGCCCAGGAAGCAGGTGAGATCCAAACAGCAGCTGCAGCTCTGTTACAGTGTATCAGACTGGAGTCCAGGCTGTAGAGCTCACAGAGCATTGTCTACACTGGATACAGCAGAGAGCAGGACTAGCTATGTACAATGTATCAGTCTGGAGTCCAGGCTGTAGAGCTCACAGAGCATTGTCTACCCTGAAGAGCAGGACTAGTGATGTACAATGTATCAGTCTGGAGCTCACAGAGCATTGTCTACACTGGATACAGCTGAGAGCAGGACTAGATATATGTACAATGTATCAGTCTAGAGTCCAGGCTGTAGAGCTCACAGAGCATTGTCTACACTGAAGAGCAGGACCAGTTATGTACAATGTATCAGGCTGTAGAGCTCACAGAGCATTGTCTACACTGGATACAGCTGAGAGCAGGACTAGCTATGTACAATGTATCAGTCTGCAGCTCACAGAGCATTGTCTACACTGTATACAGCTGAGAGAAGGACTATCTATGTACAATGTATCAGTCTGCAGCTCACAGAGCATTGTCTACACTGTATACAGCTGAGAGCAGGACCAGCTATGTACAATGTATCAGTCTGCAGCTCACAGAGCATTGTCTACACTGTATACAGCTGAGAGCAGGACCAGCTATGTACAATGTATTAGTCTGCAGCTTACAGAGCATTGTCTACACTGGATACAGCTGGGAGCAGGACTAGCTATGTACAATGTATCAGTCTGGAGCTCACAGAGCATTGTCTACACTGGAGAGCAGGACTAGCTATGTACAGTGTATCAGGAGTCCAGGCTGTTCAGCTCACAGAGCATTGTCTACACTGCATGCAATCAAAACTTTTGACATCTCTGTTTGACATTTCAAAGTTTTCTTTGAAAAGTTCGAAGTAACTTTTGAATATTACTCATAAATCTTGAAAGCGTCAGTTCTGCACTTCCACCACTAGATGTCAGCAGAGCAGCACAAATCTGGAGAGTCCCCTGTGGGCTGTAAGCAGCAGCAGCAGTGATAGTTGTGCAGACCCCTTACTGTAATCATCCACAACCTGTGGCTCTCCAGCATTTGCAAAACTACAAGTCCCAGCATACCCATGACAGCCACATGCTTGGACCTGTAGTTCTACTATAAAAACAGAGATTTCTGTCTTTTCCTCCTTGGTGTAACAGAGCGCAACAATATTACAGCGAAGATCTGAGAGGAAGACCAAATTATTCCGCTCATTAACTGGTGAGTAAGGAGAGGAAACTAATATCATGTGGGAAGGTTAGGGTTAATGTAGCAGATGGGGGCGGGGCTAGCAGTCAGGCCGCCCACAGGTGTGATCCATGTCTAATTGTATAGAAGAAACAGGACCAGGGGTGATCAGCCAGAGCAGGGACATTGACCTACAAGGAGGCTGCCTGCAGGTGGCGCCAGAGAGACAGTGCTCTGCCTATGTAACAGCACAGATAACACAGTGATATCTCTGAGTACAGATAATATAGATGTCACCTGCAGTCCTATGTAACAGCACAGATAACACAGTGATATCTCTGAGTACAGATAATGTAGTAGTCACCTGCAGTCCTATGTAACAGCACAGATAACACAGTGATATCTCTGAGTACAGATAATATAGATGTCACCTGCAGTCCTATGTAACAGCACAGATAACACAGTGATATCTCTGAGTACAGATAATGTAGTAGTCACCTGCAGTCCTATGTAACAGCACAGATAACACAGTGATATCTCTGAGTACAGATAATGTAGTAGTCACCTGCAGTCCCATGTAACAGCACAGATAACACAGTGATATCTCTGAGTACAGATAATGTAGTAGCTGACACCTGCAGTCCAATGTAACAGCACAGATAACACAGTGATATCTCTGAGTACAGATAATGTAGTAGTCACCTGCAGTCCTATGTAACACAACAGATAACACAGTGATATCTCTGAGTACAGATAATGTAGTAGCTGACACCTGCAGTCCAATGTAACACCACAGATAACACAGTGATATCTCTGAGTACAGATAATGTAGTAGTCACCTGCAGTCCTATGTAACAGCACAGATAACACAGTGATATCTCGAGTACAGATAATGTAGTAGCTGCCACCTACAGTCCTATGTAACACCACAGATAACACAGTGATATCTCTGAGTACAGATGATGTAGTAGCTGTTACCTGCAGTCCTATGTAACACCACAGATAACAGTGATATCTCTGAGTACAGATAATATAGTAGATGTCACCTGCAGTCCTATGTAACAGCACAGATAACACAGTGATATCTCTGAGTACAGATAATGTAGTAGTCACCTGCAGTCCTATGTAACACCACAGATAACACAGTGATATCTCTGTGTACAGATAATGTAGTAGTCACCTGCAGTCCTATGTAACAGCACAGATAACACAGTGATATCTCTGAGTACAGATAATGTAATAGTCACCTGCAGTCCTATGTAACACCACAGATAACACAGTGATATCTCTGAGTACAGATAATGTAGTAGATGTCACCTGCAGTCCTATGTAACAGCACAGATAACACAGTGATATCTCTGAGTACAGATAATGTAGTAGTCACCTGCAGTCCTATGTAACACCACAGATAACACAGTGATATCTCTGTGTACAGATAATGTAGTAGTCACCTGCAGTCCTATGTAACAGCACAGATAACACAGTGATATCTCTGAGTACAGATAATGTAGTAGTCACCTGCAGTCCTATGTAACAGCACAGATAACACAGTGATATCTCTGAGTACAGATAATGTAGTAGTCACCTGCAGTCCTATGTAACACCACAGATAACACAGTGATATCTCTGAGTACAGATAATGTAGTAGTCACCTGCAGTCCTATGTAACACCACAGATAACACAGTGATATCTCTGAGTACAGATAATGTAGTAGATGTCACCTGCAGTCCTATGTAACACCACAGATAACAACGTGATATCTCTGAGTACAGATAATGTAGTAGATGTCACCTGCAGTCCTATGTAACAGCACAGATAACACAGTGCTATCTCTGAGTACAGATAATGTAGATGTCACCTGCAGTCCTATGTAACACCACAGATAACACAGTGATATCCCTCTGAGTACAGATAATGTAGTAGTCACCTGCAGTCCTATGTAACAGCACAGATAACACAGTGATATCTCTGAGTACAGATAATGTAGTAGTATCACCTGCAGTCCTATGTAACACCACAAATAACACAGTGATATCTCTGAGTACAGATAATGTAGTAGATGTCCCCTGCAGTCCTATGTAACACCACAGATAACACAGTGATATCTCTGAGTACAGATAATGTAGTAGTCACCTGCAGTCCTATGTAACAGCACAGATAACACAGTGATATCTCTGAGTACAGATAATGTAGATGTCACCTGCAGTCCTATGTAACACCACAGATAACACAGTGATATCCCTCTGAGTACAGATAATTTAGTAGTCACCTGCAGTCCTATGTAACAGCACAGATAACACCGTGATATCTCTGAGTACAGATAATGTAGATGTCACCTGCAGTCCTATGTAACACCACAGATAACACAGTGATATCCCTCTGAGTACAGATAATTTAGTAGTCACCTGCAGTCCTATGTAACAGCACAGATAACACAGGGATATCTCTGAGTACAGATAATGTAGTAGTCACCTGCAGTCCTATGTAACAGCACAGATAACACAGGGATATCTCAGAGTACACATAATGTAGTAGATGTCACCTGCAGTCCTATGTAACACCACAGATAACACAGTGATATCTCTGAGTACAGATAATGTAGTAGATGTCACCTTCAGTCCTATGTAACAGCACAGATAACACAGTGATATCTCTGAGTACAGATAATGTAGTAGTCACCTGCAGTCCTATGTAACACCACAGATAACACAGTGATATCTGAGTACAGATAATGTAGTAGATGTCACCTTCAGTCCTATGTAACAGCACAGATAACACAGTGATATCTCTGAGTACAGATAATGTGGTATTCACCTGCAGTCCTATGTAACACCACAGATAACAGTGATATCTCTGAGTACAGATAATGTGGTATTCACCTGCAGTCCTATGTAACAGCACAGATAACACTGATATCTGTGAGTACAGATAATGTAGTAGCTGTCACCCGCAGTCCTATGTAACACCACAGATAACACAGTGATATATCTCTGAGTACAGATAATGTAGTAGTCACCTGCAGTCCTATGTAACAGCACAGATAACACAGTGATATCTCTGAGTACAGATAATATAGATGTCACCTGCAGTCCTATGTAACACCACAGATAACACAGTGATATCCCTCTGAGTACAGATAATGTAGTAGTCACCTGCAGTCCTATGTAACAGCACAGATAACACAGGGATATCTCAGAGTACACATAATGTAGTAGATGTCACCTGCAGTCCTATGTAACACCACAGATAACACAGTGATATCTCTGAGTACAGATAATGTAGTAGATGTCACCTTCAGTCCTATGTAACAGCACAGATAACACAGTGATATCTCTGAGTACAGATAATGTAGTAGTCACCTGCAGTCCTATGTAACACCACAGATAACACAGTGATATCTCTGAGTACAGATAATGTAGTAGATGTCACCTGCAGTCCTATGTAACACCACAGATAACACAGTGATATCTGAGTACAGATAATGTAGTAGATGTCACCTTCAGTCCTATGTAACACCACAGATAACACAGTGATATATCTCTGAGTACAGATAATGTGGTATTCACCTGCAGTCCTATGTAACAGCACAGATAACACTGATATCTGTGAGTACAGATAATGTAGTAGCTGTCACCCGCAGTCCTATGTAACACCACAGATAACACAGTGATATATCTCTGAGTACAGATAATGTAGTAGTCACCTGCAGTCCTATGTAACAGCACAGATAACACAGTGATATCTCTGAGTACAGATAATGTAGTAGTCACCTGCAGTCCTATGTAACAGCACAGATAACAGTGATATCTCTGAGTACAGATAATGTAGTAGCTGTCACCTGCAGTCCTATGTAACAGCACAGATAACACAGTGATATCTCTGAGTACAGATAATATAGATGTCACCTGCAGTCCTATGTAACACCACAGATAACACAGTGATATCCCTCTGAGTACAGATAATGTAGATGTCACCTGCAGTCCTATGTAACAGCACAGATAACACAGTGATATCTCTGAGTACAGAAAATGTAGTAGTCACCTGCAGTCCTATGTAACAGCACAGATAACACAGTGATATCTCTGAGTACAGATAATGTAGTAGTCACCTGCAGTCCTATGTAACAGCACAGATAACACAGTGATATCTCTGAGTACAGATGATGTAGTAGTCACCTGCAGTCCCATGTAACACCACAGATAACACAGTGATATCTCTGAGTACAGATAATGTAGTAGATGCCACCTGCAGTCCTATGTAACAGCACAGATAACACAGTGATATCTGAGTACAGATAATGTAGTAGATGTCACCTGCAGTCCTATGTAACACCACAGATAACACAGTGATATCTCTGAGTACAGATAATATAGATGTCACCTGCAGTCCTATGTAACAGCACAGATAACAGTGATATCTCTGAGTACAGATAATGTAGTAGCTGTCACCTGCAGTCCTATGTAACAGCACAGATAACACAGTGATATCTCTGAGTACAGATAATGTAGTAGCTGTCACCTGCAGTCCTATGTAACACCACAGATAACACAGTGATATCTCTGAGTACAGATAATATAGATGTCACCTGCAGTCCTATGTAACAGCACAGATAACAGTGATATCTCTGAGTACAGATAATGTAGTAGATGTCACCTGCAGTCCTATGTAACACCACAGATAACACAGTGATATCTCTGAGTACAGATAATATAGATGTCACCTGCAGTCCTATGTAACAGCACAGATAACAGTGATATCTCTGAGTACAGATAATGTAGTAGTCACCTGCAGTCCTATGTAACAGCACAGATAACACACTGATATCTCTGAGTACAGAAAATGTAGTAGTCACCTGCAGTCCTATGTAACACCACACATAACACAGTGATATCTCTGAGTACAGAAAATGTAGTAGTCACCTGCAGTCCTATGTAACAGCACAGATAACACAGTGATATCTCTGAGTACAGATAATGTAGTAGTCACCTGCAGTCCTATGTAACAGCACAGATAACACAGTGATATCTGAGTACAGATAATGTAGTAGATGTCACCTGCAGTCCTATGTAACACCACAGATAACACAGTGATATCTCTGAGTACAGATAATATAGATGTCACCTGCAGTCCTATGTAACAGCACAGATAACAGTGATATCTCTGAGTACAGATAATGTAGTAGCTGTCACCTGCAGTCCTATGTAACAGCACAGATAACACAGTGATATCTCTGAGTACAGATAATGTAGTAGATGTCACCTGCAGTCCTATGTAACACCACAGATAACACAGTGATATCTCTGAGTACAGATAATATAGATGTCACCTGCAGTCCTATGTAACAGCACAGATAACAGTGATATCTCTGAGTACAGATAATGTAGTAGCTGTCACCTGCAGTCCTATGTAACAGCACAGATAACACAGTGATATCCCTCTGAGTACAGATAATGTAGATGTCACCTGCAGTCCTATGTAACAGCACAGATAACACAGTGATATCTCTGAGTACAGAAAATGTAGTAGTCACCTGCAGTCCTATGTAACAGCACAGATAACAGTGATATCTCTGAGTACAGATAATGTAGTAGATGTCACCTGCAGTCCTATGTAACAGCACAGATAACACAGTGATATCTCTGAGTACAGATAATGTAGTAGTCACCTGCAGTCCTATGTAACAGCACAGATAACACAGTGATATCTGAGTACAGATAATGTAGTAGATGTCACCTGCAGTCCTATGTAACACCACAGATAACACAGTGATATCTCTGAGTACAGATAATATAGATGTCACCTGCAGTCCTATGTAACACCACAGATAACACAGTGATATCTCTGAGTACAGATAATATAGATGTCACCTGCAGTCCTATGTAACAGCACAGATAACAGTGATAGCTCTGAGTACAGATAATGTAGTAGTCACCTGCAGTCCTATGTAACAGCACAGATAACACAGTGATATCTCTGAGTACAGATAATGTAGTAGTCACCTGCAGTCCTATGTAACAGCACAGATAACACAGTGATATCTCTGAGTACAGATAATATAGTAGCTGTCACCTGCAGTCCTATGTAACACCACAGATAACACAGTGATATATCTGAATACAGATAATGTAGTAGATGTCACCTGCAGTCCTATGTAACACCACAGATAACACAGTGATATCTCTGAATACAGATAATCTAGTAGATGTCACCTGCAGTCCTATGTAACACCACAGATAACAGTGATATCTCTGAGTACAGATAATGTAGTAGATGTCACCTGCAGTCCTATGTAACAGCACAGATAACACAGTGATATCTCTGAGTACAGATAATGTAGTAGTCACCTGCAGTCCTATGTAACACCACAGATAACACAGTGATATCTCTGAGTACAGATAATGTAGTAGATGTAACCTGCAGTCCTATGTAACACCACAGATAACACAGTGATATCTTTGAGTACAGATAATGTAGTAGATGTCACCTGCAGTCCTATGTAACAGCACAGATAACACAGTGATATCTCTGAGTACAGATAATGTAGTAGATGTCACCTGCAGTCCTATGTAACACCCCATACGGCCCTGTGTTTCTCTTCTCCTGACAGTAGGGGGCAGTAACACCCCAGGCAGATACGAGCAGAGGTCGCCCGTCGGTGAGGATTCGGCCGTGGAGACGATAGAAGACGAATGGTTATAGAATCCGCAGAAGATTCCGCCATTACCCCAGAGCCGGATCCGCAGATGCAGCCACTTGCCATAATACTAATCTCTATCTCTATCTCTACCTGCCACAGCTGATGGTCCGTTACAATGTATCAGTGCAGACAATCCTTGGGGAGCCCATATAGTCGGGTTCTGTACATTATAGTGATGGACATTCCCTTTAAGGATTTCTCTTTATTATACAGCAGTAATAATAATGTAACACAGTGTATGTTCTCCGTCTCAGTCACATGACTTTTGATTGTGTCCGGGGTGTATAGTGTGTATGTGTGGATAGAGTGTAAGCTCTTCCGTCCAGTGGCAGTTATATGTGATCAGGTTCTCCTAGGTGCAGGTGCTCTTCCCCAGCTGTGGCTCTTCAGCTGCTCATCTTCACTATTATGGAATATTATATGCTCCTCCACTTCCCTACACCACCAGGGATGTTATATACTCCTCAACTTCCCTAGACCACCAGGGATGTTATATACTCCTCAACTTCCCTAGACCACCAGGGATGTTATATACTCCTCAACTTCCCTAGACCACCAGGGATGTTATATACTCCTCAACTTCCCTAGACCACCAGGGATGTTATATACTCCTCCACTGCCCTAGACCACCAGGGATGTCATATACTCATCCACTTTCCTAGACCACCAGGGATGTTATATACTCCTCCACTAGCCTAGACCACCAGGAATGTTATATACTCCTCCACTTCACTAGACCACCAGGGATGTTATATACTCCTCCCCTAGCCTAGACCACCAGGGATGTTATATACTCGTACACTATCCTAGACCACCAGGGATGTTATATACTCCTCCACTATCCTAGACCACCAGGGATGTTATATACTCCTCCACTGCCCTAGACGACCAGGGATGTTATATACTCCTCCACTGCCCTACACCACCAGGGATGTTATATACTCCTCCACTAGCCTAGACCACCGGGGATGTTATATACTCCTCCACTAGCCTAGACCACCAGGGATGTTATATACTCCTCCACTGCCCTAGACCACCAGGGATGTTATATACTCCTCCACTAGCCTAGACCACCAGAGATGTTATATACTCCTCCACTAGCCTAGACCACCAGGGATGTTATATACTCCTCCACTAGCCTAGACCACCAGGGATGTTATATACTCCTCCACTGCCCTAGACCACCAGGGATGTTATATACTCCTCCACTAGCCTAGACCACCAGGGATGTTATATACTCCTCCACTAGCCTAGACCACCAGAGATGTTATATACTCCTCCACTAGCCTAGACCACCAGGGATGTTATATACTCCTCCACTAGCCTAGACCACCAGGGATGTTATATACGCTTCCACTGCCCTAGACCACCAGGGATGTTATATACTCCTCCACTAGCCTAGGCCACCGGGGATGTTATATACTCCTCCACTAGCCTAGACCACCAGAGATGTTATATACTCCTCCACTAGCCTAGACCACCAGGGATGTTATATACTCCTCCACTAGCCTAGACCACCAGGGATGTTATATACTCCTCCACTAGCCTAGACCACCAGGGATGTTATATACTCCTCCACTAGCCTAGACCACCGGGGATGTTATATACTCCTCCACTAGCCTAGACCACCGGGGATGTTATATACTCCTCCACTAGCCTAGGCCACCGGGGATGTTATATACTCCTCCACTAGCCTAGACCACCGGGGATGTTATATACTCCTCCACTAGCCTAGACCACCGGGGATGTTATATACTCCTCCACTAGCCTAGACCACCGGGGATGTTATATACTCCTCCACTAGCCTAGGCCACCGGGGATGTTATATACTCCTCCACTAGCCTAGACCACCGGGGATGTTATATACTCCTCCACTAGCCTAGACTAGCCTATTCCCTCAGCAGCCTCTTATTTAGCCACTAGGTGGCGTCCTCTTGAGACGCCATTCTTCCATACATAGTAAGGTTCCATTAATCTGGCATCTGATAATCCGGCAGCGTTCTGGTAATGTTGCCGTATCTGTACAGGTGCCAACACCAGCGTCCGCCGACTTTTCCGGATTTTTTTTAAATTCTTTTCATTGTCCGCTTTTTCATCCTCATGAGTAATTTTTGGCGCGGTGCGAGGACTTCCGCACGCGATAACGGCGCTGACAACTCTGCCGATTCCCAGACCTGACATGAGACCAGGGGAAAACGCTTGTCGCCTCTTTCATCTTTTCTGGAATTTTCCATTGACTGACGCCATTCATCTAATAATCGCATTATTATTATTATTTTCTACGTCTCCTATAAATAGCGGCGGGGATATGGGGGGGCTGGCGGTGGTCGGGGGGGTTGGGGGTAATAGTCGTGGAGGGGTGGGGGGTGTCTTTACTGCGCTGAAAGGATCCTGAATGACAAAAATGTGAAGTATGTGAGATCCGGCAATCACGGCGACTGCGGCGCACATGTTCCTGATCCAAGCGGAGAAGCCGCTGATCAGATGCAGCAGAGGCGGCCGTGCACACACGGCCACATTCCTCCTCACACCGCTGTTTTTCCACTACTGATGGGATCCATGTGTGCGGCAGGAAACAGCGGCGGACATTCACATCAGAGCAAGGATCTGCACCGGGAGAGGGGAAACATGGCGACAAACTCATCTCTGCTGCATCGCAACACACTGAATAGGAGAAACCGAAACCGGCAGCAACCGAACTCCTCCAAATATACTGGAGACTGGGGATTCTATCTGTACAGAACAGGTGCTGCCCCCTACTGGTCACATCATAACCTCTATTATCAGTGTAGAATCAGGAGAGATCACCAGGAACATCATCATCATCAGGCCGGGGTCACACTGCCTTTTTGCCACCAGTTTCTTCGTTTTACCAACCGTTTTATGGAAAAGAAAAAATGAAAAAGCGGAGAAATTTTTGTCCATCCTTTTTGATACGTTTTTCCATTATGAAGGAAAGGGTTCAAAACGAATCTATTTATATTGTACACAAGTCCGTGATGGCTACAATAAGGAGGCGTTCTGATGCGTTTTAATCAGCTTTTTTTTCCTCATGGAAAAATGGATCAAAAAGGATGGACAGAAATATTGTGCGCATAAAACGGATGAAAAGAACAGCAAAATGGCAGAGTGACCCCGGCCTTAGTGATGATATATATATATATATATATATATATATATATATATATACACTCACCGGCCACTTTATTAGGTACACCTGTCCAACTGCACGTTACCACTTAATTTCTAATCAGCCAATCACATGGCGGCAACTCAGTGCATTTAGGCATGTAGACATGGTCAAGACAATCTCCTGCAGTTCAAACCGAGCATCAGTATGGGGAAGAAAGGTGAAGTGAGCTGGTAGCTTTTGTCAGTAACCCTAGGTTACTGACACTTTGTTGAATAGTATGGCTGTTTGCACAGCTGATCCGGGCCGGCCATTCACTGGAGCAGTCTTAGAGCTGGGTGGGATGACTGCTCCCACGTATTCCAGGCCGGGTTTTCTGTGGCTGGATAGAATCCAAGTAGCTCAGCAGAGCTGACGGTGTGGTCCCAACTCTGGAGTTTGTGGGACTTGCAGTGCTGGAGTGTGTCAGCTGGGAAGCTGGTGGGTGTCTGGAAGCTGGTGGGTGTCTGGAAGCTGGTGGGTGTCTGGAAGCTGGTGGGTGTCTGGAAGCTGTGCCATCCCACCTTTCCACATCCTAGCGGGTGAACCCACAACTGAAAAGGACTTGGGAGTTTGTGACGTCCACTTGGACTTTATATTCTGTTTTGCTGAAGTCAGCCATTAGTGTTTCAGTTTGCTGTCCCTTCTATGCTGAAAATAAAAGCACTGCTGTTTGGCTAAACTGCATATTGAGAAAGACTTTTAGATTGCCATTTGAACTCATCCCCACATATGGTGGAGGATGCGGGCATGGCCCGACACTAGCCTGAATCTCCTTCCCAATAAGTAGGACCTAAGGGAGTCTAGTGCCCATTTTATAGCTAAACACTCTTTTTCGATGATGGCATAATTTCTCTCTGCTGGAGACAGTTTTCTGCTAAGGTAAATTACTGGGTGCTCCTCCTCGATCACTACCTGGGACATCACTGCACCTAGACCGACATCCGATGCATCAGCCTGGACCACAAATTCATGGGAGAAATCCGGAGCCACCAACACTGGCTGTCTACACAGAGACTGTTTTAGTTCCTGAAAGGCCCTCTCTGCCTCTGGGGACCACTTCACCATGGCCGACTTTGTGCCCTTTGTAAGGTCAGTCAGGGGAACTGCTATCTCCGCAAACTTGGGGACGAACCGCCTGTAGTATCCCACAATACCCAGAAATGCCCTGACCTGTTTCTTCGTGAGTGGGCGGGGCCAATTCTGAATAGCTTCCACTTTATTCAATTGCGGCTTAATTTCTCCTCTGCCAACTATGTACCCCAAGTACCTGGTTTCCTCCATCCCTAGGGCACATTTATTTGGGTTTATAGTAAAACCAGCCTTCCTTAAGGCGTCTAAGACAGCCTGAACCTTAATGAGGTGACTTCCCCAATCATGGCTGAAGATGACAATGTCATCTAAATATGCAGCAGCATACTTCCTATGGGGACGTAGAACATGGTCCATGGCCCTCTGGAAGGTGGCAGGAGCCCCTTGCAACCCAAATGGCATCCGGAGGTACTGAAACAACCCCTCAGGTGTGGAGAAAGCAGTCTTCTCCTTAGCTTCTTTGGACAGTGGGATTTGCCAGTATCCCTTAGTGAGGTCCAGGGTGCTAATGTACCTAGCTGGCCCTAGTCGTTCCACCAACTCATCTACCCTTGGCATGGGGTAGGCATCCACCGTGAATACTTCATTAAGTCTGCGGTAGTCATTACAAAATCTCCAGTCACCATTTGGTTTTGGCACCAACACTAATGGCTGACTTCAGCAAAACAGAATATAAAGTCCAAGTGGACGTCACAAACTCACAAGTCCTTTTCAGTTGCGGGTTCACCCGCTAGGATGTGGAAAGGTGGGATGGCACAGCTTCCAGACACCCACCAGCTTCCAGACACCCACCAGCTTCCCAGCTGACACACTCCAGCTTCCCAGCTGACACACTCCAGCACTGCAAGTCCCACAAACTCCAGAGTTGGGACCACACCGTCAGCTCTGCTGAGCTACTTGGATTCTATCCAGCCACAGAAAACCCGGCCTGGAATACGTGGGAGCAGTCATCCCACCCAGCTCTAACGGTGGTATTACACGGAACGATAATCGGCCGAATTGGCCCGATTCGGCCGATTATCGCTCCGTGTAATAAATGCAACGATCAGCCGATGACAACGATCATCGGCTGATCGTTGATATAGGTTAGAACCTATTTTCGTCGGGCGCCGACCGCGCACCGCTGCGTGTAATAGCGGTGCGTGGCCGGCGACTAACGATATACATTACCCATCCACGTTCCAGGGCTGCTCCTGCCGTCCGCTTCTCCCTGCGTCCCGCGCGCGCTCTAGCGTCACAGAGGCCTGTCAGCTGATAGGCCGCTCAGCCAATCACAGGCCGCGGCGGTCCCGGCCTGTGATTGGCTTAGCGGCCTACCAGCTGACAGGCTGCTGTGACGCTAGAGAGCGCGCGGGACCCCCGGGAGAAGCGGACGCAGGAGCAGCCCTGGAACGTGGATGGGTAATGTATGCCAGTTTAGCAAGGGCTGCAAGGACATCGGTAACGATGTCCTTGCAGCTCTTGTCAAACGATTATCGGGCCGTGTAATAGGTCCAGTAAACGAGCAACGATCTAGCAGATCGCTGCTCGTTTACAGGTATTATCGGGCCCTGCTCGGCCCGTGTAATACCACCCTAAGACTGCTCCAGTGAATGGCCGGCCCGGATCAGCTGTGCAAACAGCCATACTATTCAACAAAGTGTCAGTACTGACAAAAGCTACCAGCTCACTTCACCGAAGCCTGGCACCTCGGTGACACTTATCGGTCATCTACTATGACACCTTGTACCTTCTCACTATATATATATATATATATATATATATATACACACTATGGGGGAGATTTATCAAACATGGTGTAAAGTGAAACTGGCTCAGTCGCCCCTAGCAACCAATCAGATTCCTCCTTTTATTCCTCACAGACTCTTTGGAAAATGAAAGGTGGAATCTGATTGGTTGCTAGGGGCGACTGAGCCAGTTTCACTTTACACCATGTTTGATAAATCTCCCCCATTATATGTGTAATTATTTATGACTTTCCCTATAAGTTGGGGATTATTAGTTGCACATGGAAGCGTTGTTTTATCCTGTACCCCCTGACAGCTCCCCCAGTCCTCACAGGGCCCCTTTATATACACAGAACATGTGCTGCCCCCTATTGGTCACATCTTTGTTATAATAATAAGATGAGGGGCTATCAGCACTAAGGGGAGGGGCTATCAGCACTGAGGGGAGGGGCTATCAGCACTGAGGGGAGGGACTATTAGCACCGAAAGGTGGGGCCATCATCCCTGAGGGGAGGAGCTATTATCATTGAGGGGAGAGGCTATCCTCACTGAGGGGAGGGGTTATCATCACTGAGGGGAAAGGATATCATCACTGAGGGCAGGGGCTATCATCACTGAGGGGAGGGGCTATCATCACTGAGGGGAGGGGCTATCATCACTGAGGGGAGGGGATATCATCACTGAGAAGAAAGGATATCACTGAGGGGAGGGGCTATCACTGAGGGGAGGGGCTATCACTACTGAGGGGAGGGGATATTATCACTGAGGGGAGGGGCTATCATCACTGAGGGGAGGGGATATTATCACGGAGGGGAGGGGCTATCATCACTGAGGGGAGGGGCTATCATTACAGTGCACAAGAAGAATGCGGCACTAAGCGTGGGAACAGGCCGTTGTTTTGTATAATGGACCGTTCCATCAGGATCCTCGTGTCGGCCTGACAAAGTAATGGAAAAAATAATTTTGACTTCGGAGATGTCACATTCACTTTAAAGGGCTCAGAAAAAAATGGCTGCTATCTAGCAGAGACTTCATCTCTCCTTTCCTCAGTTTGGGTGCTGGTCATGCAGTGAATGGTGCAATATTGTAATACCGCAAACAACCTGAGGACAGGGGTGGCTCTGTTTTGGCAAGAAAGTAGTTGTGTTTTTTATAACCCCAAATAACCTCATTAAATTTTTTTTTTTCAAATCAACTGGTGCCAGAAAGTGCCAGAGATTTATAATTTACTTCTATATAAAAATATTGAGTCTTCCAGTACTTAGCAGCTACTGTATGTCCTGCAGGAAGTGGTGTATTCTCTCCAGTGTGACACAGTGCTCTCTGCTGCCACCTCTGTCCATGTCAGGAACTGTCCAGAGCAGGAGAGGTTTTCTATGGGGATTTGCTGCTGCTCTGGACAGTTCCTGACATGGACAAAGGTGGCAGCAGAGAGCACTGTGTCAGACTGGAGACAAAACACCACTTCCTGCAGGACATACAGCAGCTGATAAGTACTGGAGGACATGAGAATTTTTAATAGAAGTAAATTACAAATCTATATATCTTTCTGTATAATTTTTTTTTTTGGTGAACAACCCCTTTAACTCCTGCATCCAGCGATGATACATCTCTAAGAGATACAAGTGGGGTCATCAGCGGCGCCCGGCGTCGCGCCCGTCTCCACCGCCGCGGCCCACACATCTGGCTTCATGTGAAGATAATGATGGCGTCTGCTGCGGTTTTACTCTGTAATTGTCTGTGGTTTCTGCAGCTTAAAGGGATCTTACTGCTAAAAATATAGAAAAATCTCCTAAAAGTCATTTCTGTAACTTCGTCTAAATTTCCTTCTGGAATTTTAATAAAAATTTTTCTAAAAGTTTTTATTTATATCAAGTTCAATTAAATATTTAAAATCAAACACAAATCTCACATTTGGACTGGGGTGATTTACAGTCCTCCGAGTTTCCTTCACATCTGGCCTTCTGGATCATCCGCAGTAAATCCGCTGATCCTCCCCCCCCCCCCAATCGCGGAGAAATAATTCTGATCTGCGTGCAGTCAGGAGCCGGGAGTGACTGCGCCCTCCAGCCCCGCGCACGCTTTATGAGGATATTACTCACACCGAGAACAAACCACCGGGGGCCCAATTAATGAGTGATTCCGCTGCTTTGTTTAATGCTCCGTCCCCCCAAGAATTCACCGAACGTTATTTATATTCCTAGAGTTTACTGCCGACTCCAAGTCAGACCCCTGGGACCAAAAAATACCAAAAGATAAAAAAAAACTGAAAAAACTACATAAAATTACAATATACATATAATGAAAAGCACAAAAGTAACAAATAACATAGTGAATTTAGTGTAGGAGCAGTATCATAGTAGTTATATTCTTGTATATAGGGAGCAGTATTATAGTAGTTATATTCCTGTATATAGGAGCGGTATTATAGTAGTATATTCCTGTATATAGGAGCAGTATTATAGTAGTTATATTCCTGTATATAGGAGCAGTATTATAGTAGTTATATTCCTGTATATAGGGAGCAGTATTATAGTAGTTATATTCCTGTATATAGGAGCAGTATTATAGTAGTTATATTCCTGTATATAGGAGCAGTATTATAGTAGTTATATTCCTGTATATAGGGAGCGGTATTATAGTAGTTATGCGGTTCAGGGAAGAAACAGAGTGCTGCACCTCACACCTATGGCTGATACTAGTGCCCCTAGGCTAAATAAAAAACACATCAGAATTTTGTGTATGAATTGATCAAGCCATACTGCCCCATGTACCTCGTGCCGGTATCTGATACACATGGGTCCCTACACTAAGTCCACACCGTGCCAGTCAGTGGCCACCAACCCCGCAGGCGTGCACAGTCAGGGAACGGGGGCCATGGGACGGCCCTGCGACCCCCATGCCACAGGACCAGACCCAAAAACACCACACCAGAACCCGGCCAGCACCGCCGGCGGAGAAGGTCGCCCCCAAGCAGCACAAGTCTGGATAAGATATTACACTCACCATAGCTGCAGCAAACAGAATGGGAAAAAACAGGAGGGATTAAAACCATGTGCACTCAGGTGTCTCCTGCTAATTGCGGTCATGTGGGTCTCACCAGGAGGAGTGCAAAACACGGAGAAAAGAGAGAAACAAAATGCGGTTCAGGGAAGAAACAGAGTGCTGCACCTCACACCTATGGCTGATACTAGTGCCCCTAGGCTAAATAAAAAACACATCAGAATTTTGTGTATGAATTGATCAAGCCCTCCTGTTTTTTCCCATTCTGTTTGCTGCAGCTATGGTGAGTGTAATACCTTATCCAGACTTGTGCTGCTTGGGGGCGACCTTCTCCGCCGGCGGTGCTGGCCGGGTTCTGGTGTGGTGTTTTTGGGTCTGGTCCTGTGGCATGGGGGTCGCAGGGCCGTCCCATGGCCCCCGTTCCCTGACTGTGCGTGCCTGCGGGGTTGGTGGCCACTGACTGGCACGGTGTGGACTTAGTGTAGGGACCCATGTGTATCAGATACCGGCACGAGGTACATGGGGCAGTATGGCTTGATCAATTCATACACAAAATTCTGATGTGTTTTTTATTTAGCCTAGGGGCACTAGTATCAGCCATAGGTGTGAGGTGCAGCACTCTGTTTCTTCCCTGAACCGCATTATAGTAGTTATGTTCCTGTATATAGGAGCAGTATTATAGTAGTTATATTCCTGTATATAGGGGCTGTATTATTGTAGTTATATTCCTGTATATAGGAGCAGTATTATAGTAGTTATATTCTTGTATATAGGGGCAGTATTATCGTAGTTATATTCTTGTATATAGGAGCAGTATTATAGTAGTTATATCCCTGTATATAGGAGCAGTATTATAGTAGTTATATCCCTGTATATAGGAGCAGTATTATAGTAGTATATTCCTGTATATAGGAGCAGTATTATAGTAGTTATATCCCTGTATATAGGAGCAGTATTATAGTAGTATATTCCTGTATATAGGAGCAGTATTATAGTAGTTATATTCCTGTATATAGGGAGCAGTATTATAGTAGTTATATTCTTGTATATAGGAGCAGTATTATAGTAGTTATATTCCTGTATATAGGGGCAGTATTATAGTAGTTATATTCTTGTATATAGGAGCAGTATTATAGTAGTTATTTTCCTGTATATAGGGAGCAGTATTGTAGTAGTTATATTCCTGTATATAGGAGCAGTATTATAGTAGTTATATTCCTGTATATAGGGGCAGTATTATAGTAGTTATTGTATAATGTATAATGGGGGCCATGTTACAGTAGTTAAATTCTATTTACTTCAATAAAACTGAGTTGCAGTACTATGCACAAACTGAGGACAATAATGGATGATGATACTAGCATATACTAGTCTTTAAGTTCTCTGTGTAGTAGCCGCTCACTATCGCCTCCTCTGGTTCGGTGTAGTACTTAGCACCAGTCACACTATGGTCTATGGACTTGTTTTGTCCTGGTTTCCGTGCAGCTCTGACTCTGTCCCCGACCACAACTGTTCTGTTCTGTAAGGTCATCGGCTTTAAATAGGACCTTGTGCCGCTCCTCAGTGTAACCCACACCAGTCATTAAGGGATGTATCGTTCCATCCTAAAATAACCTCCCGGGGTCCGGCCACCACCCAGACCCATCCACCACCGCCCTGCTCCATCCCAGCTGCTCCCACAGTTATAGCAGAGTCGGTCAGGATGAGGGTCGGAGCTGCTTCTCTTGTTGCTGGATTAATCGGAGGGGTTGGGGTCCTGTTATTCCTCATCGCATTCGCTACGGACTATTGGCTGTTGGCGACAGAGAACTGCGGGGTGAGCGGCGGCCTCTCGTCTCTAGCGCAGGTAACAATACAGCAGTATCCCCGGGTATGGGGAGATTTTGTCTCTGCTCACAAATTTTTATTTATGTTTTATACATTTTTATTGCATTTTGAGTGCTGAATCAAAATTAATGGTGGATAAAAAAAAGCCGCCATGTTGGCGGCATAGAGTCAGATAGAGAAATATGAAACACCAGATACTAATATGCAGTATCAGCTGCTGTGTGTCCTGCAGGAAGTGGTGTATTCTCTCCAGTCTGACACAATGCTCTTTGCTGCCACCTCTGTCCATGTCAGGAACTGTCCAGAGCAGGAGAGGTTTTCTATGGGGATTTGTTGCTGCTCTGGACAGTTCCTGACATGGACAGAGGTGGCAGCAGAGAGCACTGTGTCAGATTGGAGAGAATACACCACTTCCTGCAGGACATACAGCAGCTGATAAGTACTGGAAGACTTAAGGTTTTTTTTTTTTATAGTAAATATAAGTAAATTACAAATCTCTGAAATTTTCTGGCACCAGTTGATTTGAAAGAAAATTTTGGGGGGTGAACAACTCCTTTAACTTTATTTACACATATAATTTATTCCATTATTTAATGTGGCGCACTAGCCACGCCCATTTTTTGTAAAAACTTTTAAAGAGTGCAAAGAAGTGTAAAAGTCCAATATGTATGGGATGATGGGAGGGATGAGAGGAGTTGTGTGCGGGATGATGAGAGGAGTTGTGTGCAGGATAATGAGAGGAGTTGTGTGCAGGATGATGAGAGGAGTTGTGTGCGGGATAATGAGAGGAGTTGTGTGCGCGATAATGAGAGGAGTTGTGTGCGGGATGATGAGAGGAGTTGTGTGCGGGATAATGAGAGGAGTTGTGTGCGGGATGATGAGAGGAGTTGTGTGCGGGATAATGAGAGGAGTTGTGTGCGGGATGATGAGAGGAGTTGTGTGTAGATCATGAGGAGTTATATGGGGGATGATGAGAGGAGTTGTCTGAGAAGGATGAGAGGAGTTGTGTGCGGGATGATGAGAGGAGTTGTGTGCGGGATGATGAGAGGAGTTGTGTGCAGGATGATGAGAGGAGTTATATGGGGGATGATGAGAGGAGTTGTCTGAGAAGGATGAGAGGAGTTGTGTGCGGGATGATGAGAGGAGTTGTGTGCAGGATGATGAGAGGAGTTATATGGGGGATGATGAGAGGAGTTGTGTGCAGGATGATGAGAGGAGTTGTGTGTAGATCATGAGGAGTTATATGGGGGATGATGAGAGGAGTTGTCTGAGAAGGATGAGAGGAGTTGTGTGCGGGAGCAGAGACTGGGGAGCAGGGATCGTGGTCTTTAGTCTTGTTGTAGAGACAGACGCACCCCCCCCCCATTGTAAACAGCTGAACAGGTGGGGCACAGAATGGGGGTGGTTGTCTCTATGTAGTAACCGGCAGCTGCTGGACGGCCAACCTGATGTCAGGACGGGATGGTGATGCCAGAGATGTCTCCCGGCGCGGCCCCTAAAAGTATTCAGATGACCCTGTATTGGATGAACTTACTGCTACAACATATAACAACACGTAACATAACAAACAGGCAACATATAATATACAGCACCTGTAATAAACCACACGCTATACAGCACACAGCAGACACCACAAAACATAATGTAATATACAGCACCTGTAATAAACCACACACTATACAGCACACAGCAGACACCACAAAACATAATATAATATACAGCACCTGTAATAAACCGCACACTATACAGCACATGGCAGACACCACAAAACATAATATAATATACAGCACCTGTAATAAACCACACACTATACAGCACACAGCAGACACCACAAAACATAATATAATATACAGCACCTGTAATAAACCACACACTATACAGCACACAGCAGACACCACAAAACATAATATAATATACAGCACCTGTAATAAACCACACACTATACAGCACATGGCAGACACCACAAAACATAACATATAATATAATATACAGCACCTGTAATAAACCACACACTATACAGCACACAGCAGACACCACAAACCATAATGTAATATACAGCACCTGTAATAAACCACACACTATACAGCACACAGCAGACACCACAAAACAAAAGATATATTATATACAACACCCGTAATAAACCGCACACTATACAGCACATGGCAGACACCACAAAACATAATATAATATACAGCACCTGTAATAAACCACACACTATACAGCACATGGCAGACACCACAAACCATAATATAATATAATATACAGCACCTGTAATAAACCACACACTATACAACACACGGCAGACACCACAAAACATAACATATAATATACAGCACCTGTAATAAACCACACACTATACAGCACACAGCAGACACCACAAACCATAATGTAATATACAGCACCTGTAATAAACCACACACTATACAGCACACAGCAGACACCACAAAACATAATATAATATACAGCACCTGTAATAAACCACACACTATACAGCACATGGCAGACACCACAAAACATAATATAATATACAGCACCTGTAATAAACCACACACTATACAGCACATGGCAGACACCACAAACCATAATATAATATAATATACAGCACCTGTAATAAACCACACACTATACAGCACACAGCAGACACCACAAAACATAACATATAATATAATATACAGCACCTGTAATAAACCACACACTATACAGCACACAGCAGACACCACAAAACATAATATAATATACAGCACCTGTAATAAACCACACACTATACAGCACATGACATTGTGGATATCCTCTCCTTGCTGTCCTGATATCTATAATATTGATGCCGCCATATAGTGCACAATGTTTTCTTTCATTTGTGTCTCATGAAAATAAAATGGCTTGTCGGGGTGTACGCCCTTGTGGTGTACATGTTACTGTTCTGTTATACGATAGTATCTGGGTCTGCGCCAGTTCTTGGCTTCTGACGTCTCCAGAATATATGACAATATGGCGGTCGTATATACAGTATGTATGATGGGAAACTGTGATAACTATGATGATGATAAGTGACACTGATGTATTTCCATGTATTTGACCCCAGTGACCATTATCTGACTGCCCCCTATATTTCTTATTACAGAACAGCACAGAGGTGCCCCCCACCCCTGCCCTCCCCCTCTATTTTCACCACGAGGGTTTTTTCTGGAGATGTTGGTTCAATGGGGAAGATTTCCAGGAGACCATCTGGAACTTCTGGTTCAGTAAGTAAAGTTCTTCATATTCTCTGAAGTAAATATAGAACCGATCCATCCAGGTCACATGACTCACCGCTCAATGAGAGGCCTGGAGAATGGCATGAGAGCGCCCCCCCCACACCACCATAACTCTGTCCCAAATACAGGTAGTGCAAATAATTACACACACTGTAAGTAATTGCTGACAATAAGGTAGAACCAGTGCTTTGTAGAAGTAAGTGCTTGGTAAAGAGAAGGAAGAGGAGAGGAGTTGCCAGAGGAGCTCTTTCCAATGTAGAATATGTGCTCTGCTGGAACAGGAGTGTAGATAAGGAGAAGTAAGTGATACTCGTACTCACATTTAAACTATAGTCTGACCACCTTCTGCTACCTAGTTGCGTAAAACTCGTCCTAGGTGGGTAGCACGAGCCCCAGTCATCGATTATCTTTGTGTAGAAAGTTCCTGAGATTACCCAGTCGTCCTGTGCTGTGCAGTGGGATACGTAGGCCTATTCTTGGTAGCTTTGTCCTATGGGGGTCAGTTCCGCTAATATCAGGAGACCACCCTGCACGTTTTAGGAGAGTTCCTGGCATGGGCTAGGGTACTCCCAGGTGGCTTCTGTGGTACAACACAGTTAACCCTTTGACTCTACAGCTATGCATAAAATATGAAAACAGTGGTGACACCTAGTGTGGAAAAAAGGTTCTACATCTCCCACTTTGTTAACCTGAGTAAAAAAGGTTGCACAGGTGCCAAGTAACAGCACCCTGTGCTGTGACACCAGATAGCATAGCTCCCCTGACTGTAACATTGCCTCCCCGACCGTAACACTTCTGTCCCCTGACCATAACCCCTCAACCATAACACTGCCCCCGACCATAACACTGCCTCCCTCCATCATAACATTGCCCCCCCCCACCATAACACTGCCTCCCCCCATCATAACACTGCCTCCCCCTATCATAACACTGCCCCCCCACCATAACACTGCCTCCCCCACCATAACACTGCCTCCCCCACCATAACACTGCCTCCCCCACCATAACACTGCCTCCCCCACCATAACACTGCCCCCCACCATAACATTGCCCCCCCACCATAACATTGCCCCCCCACCATAACATTGCCCCCCCCACCATAACATTGCCCCCCCACCATAACATTGCCCCCCCCACCATAACACTGCCCCCCACCATAACACTGCCTCCCCCCAGCATAACACTGCCCCCCCACCACAACACTGCCCCCCACCATAACACGGCCTCCCCCCAGCATAATACTGCCCCCCACCATAACACTGCCTCCCCCCATCATAACACTTCCCCCCACTATAACACTGCCCCCCCACCATAACACTGCCTCCCCACCCCCATAACACTGCCCCCCACCATAACACTGCCTCCCCACCACCATAACACTGCCTCCCCACCACCATAACACTGCCCCCCACCATCATAACACTGCCCCCCCCACCACCATAACACTGCCCCCCATCATAACACTGCCTTCCCCCATCATAACACTGCCTTCCCCCATCATAACACTGCTTCCCCCATCATAACACTGCTTCCCCCATTATAACACTGCTTCCCCCATTATAACACTGCCCCCTCACCACCATAACACTGCCCCCCCACCACCATAACACTGCCCCCCATCATAACACTGCCTTCCCCCATCATAACACTGCCTTCCCCCATCATAACACTGCTTCCCCCATCATAACACTGCTTCCCCCATTATAACACTGCTTCCCCCATTATAACACTGCCCCCTCACCACCATAACACTGCCCCCCTCACCACCATAACACTGCCTCCCCCATAATAACACTGCCCCCCCCTAATAACACTGCCCCCCACTATAACACTGCCCCCCACCATAACACTGCCCCCCACCATAACACTGCCTCCCCCCATAACACTGCCCCCCCCATAACACTGCCTCCCCCCATCATAACACTGCCCCCCCCCCCCATCATAACACTGCCCCCCCATCATAACACTGCCTCCCCCCCATAATAACACTGCCCCCCCATAATAACACTGCCCCCCCACCATAACACTTCCCCCCTCACCACCATAACACTGCCCCCCCACTATAACATTGCCTTCACCATCCCACCCTAAAAAACTGCCCTCACCAGGGATATTATTCATTCTTTCAATCCCCTAGTCCAGCAGGGATGTTATATACTCCTGCACGGCCTGAGACCACCAGGCATCATATAAGGGATTTCACTGCTTTAGACCCCCAGTTATGCTATTGACTCCTCCTAGGCCACCAGGAACGTCATTAAGTTAATCACTGCCTTAAAGGGGTACTCCAGCAAAAACAATTGTCTTTCAAATCAACTGGTGTCAGAAAGTTATATAGATTTGTAATTTACTTCTATTTAAAAATCTCAAGTCTTCCCTTACTTATAAGCTACTGTATGTCATGCAAAAAGTGTTGTTTTATTTACATTCAGACACACTGCTCTCTGCTGCCACCTCTGGCCGAGACAGGAACTGTCCAGAGCAGGAGAGGTTTTCTATGGGGATTTGCTGCTGCTCTGGACAGTTCTTGTCTCGGCCAGAGGTGGCAGCAGAGAGCACTGTGTCTGAATGTAAATAAAACAACACTTTCTGCAGGACATACAGCAGCTAATAAGTACAGGAAGACTTGAGATTTTTAAAAAGAAGTAAATTACAAATCTATATAACTTCCTGGCACCAGTTGATTTGAAAGAAAAAAAAAAAACATTTTTTTTTGCTGGACAACCCCTTTAACCCACCCAGGATGCTACTATCAACCTTGCCAGCGCCCCAGATCACCAGGGATGTTATCATTAACCCCATTACTGACCCAAACAAGGGATTTTACCCTTCTTCCCCTGACCACTTCAGGATACAGTAAGTTCCCCATGACTGCAGGGTAAATGAGGACAATGGTTTCCTGATAGATACGGGAAGATAGAAGTGTCAGAGATGACTGAGAAAGGACCCAAACATCAGATGTCTGCGCCCCTCCTGTGTGATACTGCCTGATATAGGAGGAAGCTGGGGGTGGGGGCTGCATGATGACCTCTGACCCTCAGGGCCCTCATTGCTCTTTCTCCTCCTCCTGCAATGATCTCTTATAAATCTCTCCCTCTTCTCCCTGCAGCCAGTCAGGCGCACCCCAAGCACTGCATCCAGGGCTACCTGTTCCCCATGCCGATAGCCCCTGGACCCGTCCCACATCCGTCATATGACCCCACGGCAGGTAAGTCCACATCCTCATCCTCATCTTTCCATATAACTGAGACAAGGCTGAAAGTGATGTAAGCGAGATCTGGTAAAAGTCGTAGGGTGACGCACAGTCCATATAGCATGTATATCCATAAACAGCGGAGTCACTATACACCCGCTATACTCACCCCCAATAATACTGCCTGCCGTGACCCTGCCCGGTAGGAGAGCGGTGGTTACAGGGGGTGTACGCCACTGGCGGAGCTTTCATAAATCCCCCCATAGTGTGTATAATGCGTGTGATGCTGGGGATGGAGATGTGTAGTATATGAGGTGTGTGTGATGCTGGAGATGGCTGTAGTATATGAGGTGTGTGTGATATGTGTAGTATATGAGGTGTGTGTGATATGTGTAGTATATGAGGTGTGTGTGATATGTGTAGTATATGAGGTGTGTGTGATATGTGTAGTATATGAGGTGTGTATGATATGTGTAGTATATGAGGTGTGTATGTTATGTGTAGTATATGAGGTGTGTGATATGTGTAGTATATGAGGTGTGTGTGATATGTGTAGTATATGAGGTGTGTATGATATGTGTAGTATATCAGGTATGTGTGATGCTGGAGATGGCTGTAGTATATGAGGTATGTATGATGCTGGAGATGGCATTAGTATATGAGGTGTGTGTGATATGTGTAGTATTTCAGGTGTGTGATATGTGTAGTATATGAGGTGTGTGTGATGCTGGAGATGGCTGTAGTATATGAGGTGTGTGATATGTGTAGTATATGAGGTGTGTATGATATGTGTAATATATGAGGTGTGTATGATATGTGTAGTATATGAGGTGTGTGTAATATGTGCAGTATATGAGGAATGTGTGATGCTGGAGATGGCAGTAGTATATGAGGTGTGTGTGATATGTGTAATATATGAGATGTGTGTGATATGTGTAGTATATCAGGTGTGTATGATATGTGTAGTATATGAGGTGTGTATGATATGTGTAGTATATGAGGTGTGTGTGATATGTGTAGTATATGAGGAATGTGTGATGCTAGAGATGGCAGTAATATATGAGGTGTGTGTGATATGTGTAGTATATGAGGTGTGTGATATGTGTAGTATATGAGGTGTGTGTGATATGTGTAGTATTTGAGGTGTCTGATATGTGTAGTATTTGAGGTGTGTGTGATATGTTTAGTATATGAGGTGTGTATGATATGTGTAGTATATGAGGTGTGTATGATATGTGTAGTATATGAGGTGTGTGTGATATGTGTAGTATATGAGGAATGTGTGTGATATGTGTAGTATATGAGGTGTGTGTGATATGTGTAGTATATGAGGTGTGTATGATATGTGTAGTATATGAGGTGTGTGTGATATGTGTAGTATATGAGGTGTGTGATATGTGTAGTATATGAAGTATGTGTGATGCTGGAGATGGCAGTAGTATATGAGGTGTGTGTGATATGTGTAGTATATGAGGTGTGTGTGATATGTGTAGTATATGAGGAATGTGTGTGATATGTGTAGTATATGAGGTGTGTGTGATATGTGTAGTATATGAGGTGTGTATGATATGTGTAGTATATGAGGTGTGTGTGATATGTGTAGTATATGAGGTGTGTGATATGTGTAGTATATGAAGTATGTGTGATGCTGGAGATGGCAGTAGTATATGAGGTGTGTGTGATATGTGTAGTATATGAGGTGTGTGTGATATGTGTAGTATATGAGGTGTGTGTGATATGTGTAGTATATGAGGTGTGTATGATATGTGTAGTATATGAGGTGTGTGATATGTGTAGTATATGAGGTGTGTATGATATGTGTAGTATATGAGGTGTGTGTGATATGTGTAGTATATGAGGTGTGTATGATATGTGTAGTATATGAGGTGTATATGATATGTGTAGTATATGAGGTGTGTATGATATGTGTAGTATATGAGGTGTGTGATATGTGTAGTATATGAGGTGTGTGTGATATGTGTAGTATATGAGGTGTGTGATGCAGTGTCGGACTGGCCCACCAGAGTACCGGAGAATCCTTTGGTGGGCTCCCAGCCTTAGAACCTGCACTAACACTGACTGACATGTCGTTTCTCACTGGTTCTTCATTGGTGGGCCCCCAGGATCATTTCCTCTGGTGGGCCCCAGTCCCATACTGGTGTGATGGCTGTAGTGTGGTGTATGCAGTGTAGCAGTGTTTACTATGGAGTCAACATTATAGCTATATACACACCATCCAGACCACTGCTTTCAGAGCAGAGTGGTGGTTGGTAACCTAGACAACGAGCTGTCAACAATGGGAGAGAAAGAGCAGCATATCAGGAGAAGGAGACAAGTTTGGTAAATGGTAAATGTATCTGTAGAAATACTTACCTTGAAGAGTCCTACAAGTATAAGTATATAAGGTGAGAATATCCCTTTAAAGGGGTTATCCAGCGCTACAAAAACATGGCCACTTTCCCCCTACTGTTGTCTCCAGTTTGGGTGGGGTTTTGAAACTCAGTTCCATTGAAGTAAATGGAGCTTAAAGGGGTTGTCCGGCGAAAAAAATTATTCACAGAATAACACACATTACAAAGTTATACAACTTTGTAATGTATGTTATGTCTGTGAATGGCCCCCTTCCCCGTGTCCCACCACCCCCACCCGTGTACCCGGAAGTGTGGTGCGCTATACATTACCTGTCACGTGCCGACCACGGTCTCCGATCTTCAGTAGTGACGTCTTCTTCGGGAGGCCAGCGGATCTTCCCGAGTGCTGGCCGCCCTCTGCAGCGTCATCCGAAGCTCAGCCGCGATTGGCTGAGCATAACTGTGCTCAGCCAATCGCGGCTGAGCAGCTGATGACGTGGCCGCGTCATCAGCCGCTCAGCCGCGATTGGCTGAGCATAACTGTGCTCAGCCAATCGCGGCTGAGCGGCTGATGACGCGGCCACGTCATCAGCTGCTCAGCCGCGATTGGCTGAGCACAGTTATGCTCAGCCAATCGCGGCTGAGCTTCGGATGACGCTGCAGAGGGCGGCCGGCACTCGGGAAGATCCGCCGAACTTACGAAGAAGACGTCACTGCTGACGATCGGAGACCGTGGACGACACGACATGCGGTGAGTATAATGCACCACACTTCCGGGTCTAGTGTGGGTGGGGGGAAACACGGGGAAGGGGGCCATTCACAGACATAACATACATTACAAAGTTGTATAACTTTTTAATGTGTGTTATTCTGTGAATAATTTTTTTCGCCGGACAACCCCTTTAATTGCAAACTGCACCTCAACTGGAGACAACAGTAGGGGGAAAAGTGGCCATGTTTTTGTAGCGCTGGATAACCCCTTTAATATGTGCAGTGTTTGTAGTGCATGTGGTTTGTGTACTATGTAGTATATACAGTGTGTGTACTATGTAGTATATACAGTGTGTGTATTATGTAGTATATATAGTGTGTGCAATGTGAAGTATGTACAGTGTGTACATTGTATGTAGTATGTGCAGTGTGTACAGTGTATGTGCGGCGAAGCAAGGGGTGGTTGCCGTTAGTAGCTCTCGTGGTGTTGTGGCTGTAGGGTGTAGCAGACTTCCCAAAACCTTTCAGAACAGCCGTGGGTTACAGCAGGATACGTAGGCATATTCTGCAGCTTTGTCCTGCCTGGGTCAGTACCAGACTCAGGTATACTGCCCTGTGTAGTGTGAAGGTATCCCTGGCATAGACAAGGTGATCCTCAGGGGACGTTCTTTCCTCCTGAGGGGTCTAGCACTGCATGCTAGCGGTGGTTACTTGCATAAGAATAGAATAAGTCTCCTCGTCCCAAGGTCCTGGCCTGAGCCAGGCCCTGGCTTTACTGCAGCAGGAACTGTTTTTGTCTCTGTCTCTCTTTCTTCACTCCACTAGAGAGAACTCTGCCACCAGGAACTAATCTCCCTTTTATAGGGGCAAACTAAACCTCCATGTGATTGGTGACGCTGTGGGTGCAAAAGAGAAGAGAGACGATAGGATAGAAAAAGGAGGGAAACCAGGCCTGTACCTGTGATAGGAGGATAACAAACGTGACAATAACAGTTAACCCAATGCCTCTTCAGCTGTGCACACTATAGAACATACTTTGCTCATGTGCATAAAAGACTTAGTGGCACACCTGTGCTGGGACACTACATGTGCAGTGTGTGTGGTATGTGCAGTGTGCAGTGTATGTAGTGTGTGCAGTGTATGTAGTGTATGCAGTGTGTGCAGTGAGTGTGGTATGTGAAGTGTGTAGTGTTTGCAGTGTCTGTGGTATGTGCAGTGTGTAGTGTTTGCAGTGTATGTGGTATGTGTAGTGTGTGCAGTGTTTAGTGTGTAGTGTGTGCAGTGTGTGTGGTATGTGCAGTGTATGTAGTGTGTGCAGTGTGTGTAGTGTTTGCAGTGTTTGCAGTGTGTGGTATGTGCAGTGTTTGTAGTGTGTAGTGTTTGCAGTGTGTGGTGTGTGCAGTTTGTAGTGTGTGCAGTGTGCAGTGTTTGTAGTGTGTGCGCATTGTCTCTGGTATGTGCAGTGTGTGCAGTGTTTGTAGTGTGTGCAGTGTGTGGTATGTGCAGTGTATGTAGTGTATGCAATGAGTGTGGTATGTGCAGTGTGTAGTGTTTGCAGTGTGTGCAGTGTATGCAGTGCCTGTGGTATGTGCAGTGTTTGTAGTGTGTGCATTGTCTATGGTATGTGCAGTGTGTGGTATGTGCAGTGTATGTAGTGTGTGCAGTGAGTGTGGTATGTGCAGTGTTTGTAGTGTGTGCATTGTCTATGGTATGTGCAGTGTGTGGTATGTGCAGTGTATGTAGTGTGTGCAGTGTCTGTGTTATGTGCAGTGTTTGAAGTGTGTGCAGTGTATGTAGTGTATGCAGTGAGTGTGGTATGTGCAGTGTGTAGTGTTTTCAGTGTGTGTGGTGTGTGCTGTGTTTGTAGTGTGTGCAGTGTCTTTGGTATGTGCATTGTGCAGTGTTTGTAGTGTGTGCATTGTATGTGCAGTGTGCAGTGTCTTTGGTATGTGCAGTGTTTGCAGTGTGTGGTATGTGCAGTGTGCTGTGTTTGTAGTGTGTGCAGTGTCTTTGGTATGTGCATTGTGCAGTGTTTGTAGTGTGTGCATTGTATGTGCAGTGTGCAGTGTCTTTGGTATGTGCAGTGTTTGCAGTGTTTGGTATGTGCAGTGTGCTGTGTTTGTAGTGTGTGCAGTGTCTTTGGTATGTGCAGTGTGCAGTGTTTGCATTGTCTGTGGTATGTGCAGTGTGCAGTGTTTGTAGTGTGTGCATTGTCTGTGGTATGTGCAGTGTGCAGTGTTTGCATTGTCTGTGGTATGTGCAGTGTGCAGTGTTTGTAGTGTGTGCATTGTCTGTGGTATGTGCAGTTTGCATTGTCTGTGGTATGTGCAGTGTTTGTAGTGTGTGCAGTGTTTGTAGTGTGTACAGTATGTGCAGTGTGTGCATTGTCTGTGGTGTGTGCAGTGTCTTTGGTATGTGCAGTGTGCAGTGTTTGTAGTGTGTGCAGTGTCTTTGGTATGTGCAGTGTGCAGTGTTTGTAGTGTGTGCATTGTTTGTGGTATGTGCAGTGTGTAGTGTTTGCAGCGTGTGCATTGTCTGTGGTATGTGCAGTTTGCAGTGTCTGTGGTATGTGCAGTGTTTGTGGTATGTGCAGTGTGTGCAGTGTCTTTGGTATGTGCAGTGTTTGTAGTGTGTGCATTGTCTGTGGTATGTGCAGTGTTTGCAGTGTGAGTGGTATGTGCAGTGTTTGTAGTGTGTGCAGTGTTTGCGGTGTGTGCAGTGTGTAGTGTTTGCAGTGTATGCAGTGTGTGTGGTATGTGCAGTGTGTAGTGTTTTCAGTGTGTGCAGTGTCTGTGGTATGTGCAGTGTTTGCATTGTTTGTAGTGTGTGCAGTGTTTGCGGTGTGTGCAGTGTGTAGTGTTTGCAGTGTGTGCAGTGTCTGTAGTATGTGCAGTGATCGGGCTCTCAGGGATGTGCGGCCATTGAGCAGCACTGTTTGTTTCTTGCAGTGTACAGAGGCTTCTGGACGGCGTTCATCATCCTCGCTGTTGCGGCCAGTGTGGTGGGGGGCCTCCTGCTGGTGTGTGCGGTTCCCTTTGCGGCAGCCCGGCTCTATAGAGTGGGAGGAGGATTCCTCATCACTGCTGGTAAGACCCCGACTCAGGTATCTCATATCTGGAGGGAAATAACAATTCAGGGGCCGAGCCAGGAAATCTCCAGAGAATCCTCAGTAATTCAGAACTCTGGAGACCCCCGGAATGTCCCAGTATAATGTCACCATCCTGTGTCCTGGTATAATACCCCGGTATAATGTCACCATGCTATGTCCCGGTATAATATCCCGGTATAATGTCACCATCCAGTGTCCCAGTATAATGTCCCGGTATAATGTCACCATCCCATGTCCCGGTATAATATCCCGGTATAATGTCACCATCCCATGTCCCGGTATAATATCCCGGTATAATGTCACCATCCTATGTCCCGGTATAATATCCCAGTATAATGTCACCATCCTGTGTCCTGGTATAATACCCCGGTATAATGTCACCATGCTATGTCCCGGTATAATATCCAGGTATAATGTCACCATCCTATGTCCCGGTATAATATCCCAGTATAATGTCACCATCCTATGTCCCGGTTTAATATCCCGGTATAATGTCACCATCCTATGTCCGGGTATAATATCCCAGTATAATGTCACCATCCCGTGTCCTGGTATAATATCCCGGTATAATGTCACCATCCTGTGTCCTGGTATAATATCCCAGTATAATGTCACCATCCTATGTCCCGGTATAATGTCACCATCCTATATCCCGGTATAATATTCTGGTATAATGTCACCATCCTATGTCCCGGTATAATATCCCGGTATAATGTAACCATCCTGTGTCCTGGTATAATATCCCAGTATAATGTCACCATCCCGTGTCCTGGTATAATATCCTGGTATAATGTCACTATCCTATGTCCCGGTATACTATCCCAGTATAATGTCACCATCCCATGTCCCGGTATAATGTCACCATCCAGTGTCCCGGTATAATATCCCTGTATAATGTCACCATCCTATGTCCCGGTATAATATCCCAGTATAATGTCACCATCCCATGTCCCGGTATCATATCCCAGTATAATGTCACCATCCCATGTCCCGGTATAATATCCCAGTATAATGTCACCATCCCATGTCCCGGTATAATGTAACCATCCTGTCTCCTGGTATAATATCCCAGTATAATGTCACCATCCCATGTCCCGGTATAATATCCCAGTATAATGTCACCATCCCATGTCCCGGTATAATGTCACCATCCAGTGTCCCGGTGTAACAGGCCAGAGTATACCCCCAGCCCAGACTATACCCGGGGTTGAAATGGCTTAGGCTAGATTATACCCGGGGTATATTTTGGCCTAGGCTATTTTATACCCCGGGGTATATTTCGGCCTAGGCCAATTCATACCCCCTCAGGTCATTTTATACCCCCATGAAATCAACAGTGATAGACATTGGGGATTCGGCTTTGTCTGTGAGATAAGTGAGAAGCTACTGATGTAAATCTTAAAAATCTAAACACATAGGGGGAGATTTATCAAACATGGTGTAAAGAGAAACTGGTTCAGTCACCCCTAGCAACCAATCAGATTCCACCTTTCATTACTCACAGACATTTTGGAAAATGAGAAGTGAATTTGGTTGCTAGGGGCAACTGAGCCAGTTTCACTTTACAGCATGTTTGATAAATCTCCCTTCATGTTTGATAAATCTCCCCCATGGTGTTAAGTGAAACTGGCTCAGTCGCCCCTAGCAACCAAAGTCACCTTTCATTTTCCAAAATGTCTGTGAGGAATGAAAGGTGGAATCTGATTGGTTGCTAGGGGCAACTGAGCCAGTTTCACTTTACACCATGTTTGGTATACTGTGGCCTGGGCTACCCAGGTTTATAGTATGGCTTAGTCTATTTTACACCTCTTGGTATGAAAACATATCACAGGTGTAGCGTTTATTCCCCGGGGTATACTGTGGTCTGGTTCAACATCAGATGGATATATTCTGGCCTGGATGGGTATATTCTGGCCTGGATGGGTATATTCTGGCCTAGACTATGGTACACCCTGGGGTATAGTTTGATCTAGGCTACTTTACACACCGGGTCTGGCGTCACGTGTACAGGACAACATGGAGCTTTATATGGAGATCTGTAGATGTAAGTGGAGTTGGGAAACAATGACGAGTTAAACTCCATTAATCCGGAATGTGAAGGTCCAGACAGACGACTAATCCAGCAGTGACCAGAATAGTCCCGTACTGGAAGATCAGCACATACTGTACATACCGACACAAGTATATATAGCCACACATGTATACACTATGGATAGTTACACACCACACATGTATACAGAACAGTCACACACACACACACACACACACATGTATACAGTACAGTCACACACACCACACATGTATTCAGTACAGTCACACACACCACACATGTATACAGTACAGTCACACACACCACACATGTATACAGTACAGTCACACACACCACACATGTATACAGTACAGTCACACACACACCACACCTGTATACAGTACAGTCACACACACCACACCTGTATACAGTACAGTCACACACACCACACATGTATACAGTACAGTCACACACACCACACATGTATACAGAACAGTCACACACACCACACCTGTATACAGAACAGTCACACACACCACACCTGTATACAGAACAGTCACACACACCACACATGTATACAGTACAGTCACACACACCACACCTGTATACAGAACAGTCACACACACACCACACCTATATACAGTACAGTCACACACAGGACAAACCTGTATACAGCACAGTCACACACACACCACACATGTATACAGTATAGTCACACACACCACACATGTATACAGTATAGTCACACACACACACACACACACACACACACACACCACATGTATACAGTACAGTCACACACACCACACATGTATACAGTATAGTCACACACACACACACACACACACCACATGTATACAGTACAGTCACACACACCACACATGTATACAGTATAGTCACACACACACACACACACACCACACATGTATACAGTATAACACACACCACACATGTATACAGTATAACACACACACACACACACACACACACACACCACACATGTATACAGTATAACACACACCACACATGTATACAGTATAACACACACACACACACACCACATGTATACAGTATAACACACACACCACACATGTATACAGTACAGTCACACACACCACATATGTATACAATATGGATAGTCACACACCACACTTGTATACAGTATAGTCACCCCCACACCCCCACACCCCCACACATGTATACAGTATAGTCACACACACCAAACATGTATACAATATGGATAGTTACACACCACACGTGTATACAGTATAGATAGCATAGCTGCAGAAATTTGCTACAATGTATCAATCTGGAGTGCAGGCTATAGAGCTCACAGAGCATTGTCTACACTGGATACAGCTGAGAGCACACCTAGCTATGTACAATGTATCAGTCTGGAGTCCAGGCTGCAGAGCTCACAGAGCATTGTCTACACTGGATAAAGCTGAGAGCAGGACTAGCTATGTACAATGTATCAGTCTGGAGCTCACAGAGCATTGTCTACACTGGATACAGCTGAGAGCAGGACTAGCTATGTACAATGTATCAGTCTAGAGTCCCGGCTGTAGAGCTCACAGAGCATTGTCTACATTGGATACAGTTGTATCACTTCTCAGCTGAGAGCAGGACTAGCTATGTGCAATGTATCAATCTGGGGCCCTTGTATGGAGTCAGTGTTGTCATGGGGTTTTTAGCCTTGGACATTCTCTAATAGCAGCAATACTTCCTGATATAGTAACCCCCCCCCCCCCCATCACTACAGGGTAAAGCCCACCATCCTGTACAAGCGGCACAGCCCTCAGAGCACAGACATGTTACTGTCCCTTTACTAAACAGAGAGGAGATGAGACGCTCCCAGATTCCTTGTCCACAGTGATGAACCTTCTCAGGGTATTGGAAAACCATCAACAACGCTGCGTCCTAATGAATTAGCGGCCCCTTAACACAGGAGGGGATGATTTTACTTGGCAGCGTCCTGCTGGATGGGGGCCAGGACACATCACTTTGCTGATTTTCCACTCAGCGGACAAAGCGATGGTTACAATGAAGGAGAGGATGAACACTGCCAACTGTACCGGAGACGAGGGGACACAAATTATATATATTCTCTACTGACCCTACAACTGTGATGGGAACCGGAAACAAACAATATATAAAACATCAAGATCATGAATAGTAGGTACAAGGTAGAGCTACATGACTGTCATGCACTTTACAGGTTAAATCTACATATCATTCTGAGACACTGTGTAGCCCATATAGCGGTTGATACCAGTGGTACACAGGCTCTGCACACCATATAAGTGATTACAGTGCAGCTACATCCAGAGACTTACAGGTGACATGTTCTGTAAGTGACTTATAGGAGGTGATATGTTCATCTGAGTCACTTTTCCTTTCTTCTTCATTTAGCCTGACTTTTCCTGGCCACAACACATCTCCAGAATCTACCACACAAATATTTTAGGTTCTGTACTCCACTTTGTACTTCAATGTAGTATTAGGACCCAATTAGGGCCCTAAATAGTACTTAGGCCCCCTCTTCACCCTCACATAGTGGAAAGGCCCCCATCTGTGCCTTCATATAGTAAATATCCCCCCTCTGTGCCCCTATAGAGTAGTCAGGCACCACTATGACCCCATATAGTAGTCAGGCCTCTCTATGGACCCATATAATAGGTCGTCTCTGTGCATCAATATGGTACTTAGGCCATCTCTGTGCATCCATATAATAGTTAGGCCATCTCTGTGCATCCATATAGTAGTTAGGCCGTTTCTGTGCATCCACATAGTAGTTAGGCAATTTCTGTGCATCCATATAGTAGTTAGGCCGTCTCTGTGCAACCATATAGTAGTTAGGCTGTCTCTGTGCATCCATATAGTAGTTAGGTTGTCTCTGTGTATCCATACAGTGGTTAGGCTATCTCTGTGCATCCATACAGTGGTTAGGCCATCTCTGTGCATTCATATAATAGTTAGGCTGTCTCTGTGCATCCATATAATAGGCTGTCTCTGTGCATCCATATAGTAGTTAGGCCATCTCTGTGCATTCATATAGTAGTTAAGCCGTCTCTGTGCATCCATATAGTAGTTAGGCTGTTTCTGTGCATCCATATAGTTGTTACGCTGTCTCTGTTCATCCACATAGTAGTTAGGCCATTTCTGTGCATCCATATAGTAGTTAGGCCGTCTCTGTGCATCCATATAGTAGTTAGGCCGTCTCTGTGCATCCATATAGTAGTTAGGCCGTCTCTGTGCATCCATATAGTAGTTAGGCCGTCTCTGTGCATCCATATAGTAGTTAGGCCGTCTCTGTGCATCCATATAGTAGTTAGGCTGTCTCTGTGCATCCATATAGTAGTTAGGCTGTCTCTTTGCATCCATACTGGCTGCATTGGCGATATATCTGCTCCTTGGTCGGCGATTCTCTCTTCTCTGTACTGAGATCTCTGATTCTCTCGTCTTCTCTTCTCACAGGTATGCTCCTCGCCTTCCTCATCGCCCTCTTCGCCCTTTGGAAGGAGTTTGCTGCTGACTTGAACAAATACATCTTATTAGAGAGAAGCCAGAGCTGCCCGCCAGACTCTCACCTCCACGTTTATTACGGCTGGTCATTCATGTTTGCGGCGGCCGGGGCCCCCCTGGTGCTCCTGTCCGGGCTCCTGTTTCACTGTATTAGCCGCAGCCTCAGCGTAGAGGAGAAGTAGATGGAGCCACAACCGTGACAGAGGATTCTGTACGATAGAGATGGACATAAAGCTACAGATCCTGGTCATATGATCTGTCGCTATTTGTAATAATAAGGGACCCCCTCCCCCGCTGGGGACGCACACGCGTGTACTACGTTCCATAGTGGGAGGGTGAGGACTGTGACGTATTCCTGCTTGTGACACCTGCTGCTCAACTTTCCTAAAATGTTTCCAATAAAATGTTACAAAACCAAAGACTAATCGGGGGTCGATCCAACAAATTGGACAGGCGCCGAGGTCACAGGGTGTGTGTGTGTCTATGATGCCATTATATAAGGCAGGAGCATTGTATGGAGGCATGTGGACACTCTCTTAGCAATGCCTGGAGGTATAGGGTATGATGTGGCTGTCACTGGCACTATTATGTGGGCACTGCAGGGACAGCTAGTGTGAATGCCCTGACAAATGACACAATGGTTTGATGCTCCAGTCCTCCTTGCCCTATGTCGGTGCTGCATGTATTATGTGAGCAGTGTATGTACTATGTGAGTACTGCATGTATTATGTGAGCAGTGTAAGTACTATGTGGGTGCTGCATGTATTATGTGAGCAGTGTATGTACTATGTGGGTACTGCATGTATTATGTGAGCAGTGTATGTACTATGTGGGTGCTGCATGTATTATGTGAGCAGTGTATGTACTATGTGGGTGCTGCATGTATTATGTGAGCAGTGTATGTACTATGTGAGTACTGCATGTATTATGTGAGCAGTGTATGTACTATGTCGGTGCTGCATGTATTATGTGAGCAGTGTATGTACTATGTGAGTACTGCATGTATTATGTGAGCAGTGTAAGTACTATGTGGGTGCTGCATGTATTATGTGAGCAGTGTATGTACTATGTGGGTGCTGCATGTATTATGTGAGCAGTGTATGTACTATGTGGGTGCTGCATGTATTATGTGAGCAGTGTATGTACTATGTGAGTACTGCATGTATTATGTGAGCAGTGTATGTACTATGTGGGTGCTGCATGTATTATGTGAGCAGTGTATGTACTATGTGAGTACTCCATGTATTATGTGAGCAGTGTATGTACTATGAAGACAATATATGTACAATGTGGAAAGTATAAAGATTGTCTGCCCACTGTATACACTATATAAATCCTCTCTGGGTTCTTCGTGAGACGCCTTCAACACGCACATAGTCTCTGAACGGCACTCACTAAAAAGGTAATTGTGAAAAAAAAGTCTGAATTGCTCCTCAGTTGAGGATCAGGTGTGATATTTGCTGCTTAAAGAGAGATGGCTGCTTCCTCTCCTCTCTATAGAAGATCTACACGACCCTTCCAGATGAAGAGATCAATGGAAAGATAATTACAGATGATGAAGATGCGTCCATGATATGAAACCTGTGTGACCGGTAGTATGGCTGCATATGTGTCCGGCTTCATTGTATTCCTGAATCAGGAGGCTCAGGATGAATAATAAGCTGGAGGTTCTGGATGTCTCCATTATTGATTATCACGCTTTATCTGGGGATCTGATCTCTGGGCCCGTCCCTATGTGCCCCCCCTTCCCCCTCTATGGCGGCCATTGTGGCTGACAGAAGGATGGATGGGGTTAATCCTCCTCCTCTTCTTCCCGCATTTCATCATTTTCCAGCTGGTGAAGCGCACGGCGCACAATGTTATTACTACGGAGGAGGTATACTGTGCAAACTCTGCATTTGTCACTATGTAAAATTGAAAATGAACTTCCATCTCTCGCCTGCCGCAGCGAATATGTCAAATTCCAGATCAAATATATCACATCGTAATTGCTAATTAAACCTGATATTTCACCTATCAAACGGCATACATCTTTTATGAATCCGTGTCACCGCTTACAGAATCCAATAATCTGCACTAAAATATTATGACTGATGAGATCTCACGCTCCGCTCCACAAATACATCACCTACCAGCCGTCGTATAGCAGCCGCCGCCATGCAGGGAGGGAAAGCCGCGGGGGGTCTCCCGCCCAGAACATAAAGGGCTCACAAAACACAAAGGCAATAGTGATACATATTCATCTGGGCCAAGATTTGATCCCATTCCAGGCCCAAAGCCTGAGGCGCCCCTGATAAGATGCCACCCTATGTACTGCAGATCCAGCGCTTAAGGCGGCACATAACGGAGGGGCAGCATGTGCATAACCTGGATCCAGAGGGTTTTATGGAGTGAGTGCGATCTCTGCTGGATAAATGCTACTATCAGTGCTGCCCAATGGTGTGAGAAGAGCCGCCTCCTCGTGGAAAAATGGATAGCTAATTATCGGTCACATGTTATATTGGATGAAAGAAGCCTTGGTCACATGTTATATTGGATGAATGAAGTCTTGAACACATGTAATATTGGATGAATGAAGCCTTGGTCACATGTTATATTGGATGAAAGAAGCCTTGGTCACATGTTATATTGGATGAAAGAAGCCTTGGTCACATGTTATATTGGATGAATGAAGCCTTGGTCACATGTTATATTGGATGAATGAAGCCTTGGTTACATGTCATATTGGATGAATGAAGCCTTGGTTACATGTTATATTGGATGAAAAAAGCCTTGGTCACATGCTATATTGGATGGATAAAGCCTTGATCACATGTTATATTGGATGCATGAAGCCTTGGTCATATGTTATATTGGATGAATAGGCCTCGGTCACATGTCATATTGGAAGAATTAAGCCTTAATCACATGTTATAATGGATGAATAGGCCTTGGTCACATGTTAAATTGGATGAATGAAGCTTTGATCACATGTTATAACGGATTAATGAAGCCTTGATCACATGTTATAATGAATGAAGAAAGCCTTGATCACATGTTATATTGGATGAAAAAAGCCTTGGTCACATGCTATATTGGATGGATAAAGCCTTGATCACATGTTATATTGGATGCATGAAGCCTTGGTCATATGCTATATTGAATGAATGAAGCCTTGGTCACATGTTATATTGGATGAAAGAAGCCTTAGTCACATGTTATATTGGATGAATGAAGCCTTGGTCACATGTTATATTGGATGAATGAAGCCTTGGTTACGTGTTATATTGGATGAATGAAGCCTTGGTCACATGTTATTTTGGATGAAAGAAGCCTTAGTCACATGTTATATTGGAAGAAGTAAGCCTTAATCACATGTTATAATGGATGAATAGGCCTTGATCACATGTTAAATTGGATGAATGAAGCTTTGATCACATGTTATAACGGATGAAGGAAGCCTTGATCACATGTTATAATGGATGAATAGGCCTTGGTATTGGTATTTAAGATTAATAAATCCTTCGTCACATGTTATATTGGATGAATGAATCCTTGGCCACGTGTTATATTGGATGGGTGAAGACTTGATCACATGTTATCTTGGATGCATGAAGCCTTGGTCACATGTTATATTGTATGAATGATGCCTTGGTCACATGCTATATTGGATGAATGAAGCCTTGGTCACATGTTATTTTGGATTAATGAAGCCTTGGTCACATGTTATATTGGATGAATGAAGCCTTGGTCACATGTTATATTGGATGAAAGAAGCCTTGGTCACATGTTATATTGGATGTATAGGCCTTGGTCACATGTCATATTGGATGTATAGGCCTTGGTCACATGTCATATTGGAAGAATTAAGCCTTGATCACATGTTATAATGGATGAATAGTCCTTGGTCACATGTTATATTGGATAAATGAATCCTTAATCAAATGTATAATGGATGAATGAAGCCTTGAACACATGTTATATTGGATGCATGAAGCCTTGGTCACATGTTATATTGGATGAATGAAGCCTTGGTCACATTTTATATAGGGTGAATGAATCCTTGCTCACATGTTACATTTGATGAATAAAACCTTGGTCATATGTTATATTGGATGAATGAAGTCTTGCTCACATGCTATATTGGATGAATGAAGCCTTGGTCACATGTTATAATGGATGAATGAAGCCTTGATCACATGTTATAATGAATGAATGATGCCTTGATCACATGTTATAATGGATAAATAGGCCTTGGCATTGGTATTTAAGATGAATAAATCCCTCCTCACATGTTTTATTGGATGAATGAAGCCTTGACCACATGTTATATTGGATGCATGAAGCCTTGGTCACATGTTATATTGGATGAATGAAGCCTTGGTAACATGTTATAATGGATGAATAGGCCTTGGTCATGGTATACAGGATCAAAACATCCTTGGCCACATGTTGTATTTGAGGAATAAATTCTTGGTCATCTGTTATATTGGATAAATGAAGCCTTGGTCACATGTTATATTGGATGGATGAAGACTTGATCACATGTTATATTGGAAGAATGAAGGCTTGGTCACATGTTTTACTGGATGAATAAGGCCTTGGTTATATGTTATATTAAATGAATGAAGCATTCATCACATGTTATAATGCATGGATGAAGCCTTGGTCACATGGTATATTGAATGAATAAAGCCTTGGTCACATGCTATATTTTATGGATGAACCCTTGATCACATGTTATATTGGATGCATGAAGCCTTGGTCATATGTTATATTAAATGAATGGCCTTGGTCACATGCTATATTGGATGGATGAAGCCTTGATCACATGTTAATTTGGATGCATGAAGCCTTGGTCATATATTATATTGAATGAATGAAGCCTTGGTCACATGTTATATTGAATGTATAAAGCCTTGGTCACATGTTATATTGGATGAAAGAAGCCTTAATAACATGTTATATTGGATGAATGAAGCCTTGGTCACATGTTATATTGGATGAATGAAGTCTTGAACACATGTTATATTGGATGAATGAAGCCTTGGTCACATGTTATATTGGATGAAAGAAGCCTTGGTCACATGTTATATTGGATGAATGAAGCCTTGGTCACATGTTATATTGGATGAATGAAGCCTTGGTTACATGTCATATTGGATGAATGAAGCCTTGGTCACATGTTATATTGGATAAAATAAGCCTTGGTCACATGTTATATTGGATGAATAGGCCTCGGTCACATGTTATATTGGAAGAATTAAACCTTGATCACATGTTATAATGGATTAATAGGCCTTGGTCACATGTTATATTGGATGAATGAAGCCTTGGTCACATGTTATATTGGATGAAAGAAGCCTTGGTCACATGTTATATTGGATGAATGAAGCCTTGGTCACATGTTATATTGGATGAATGAAGCCTTGGTTACATGTCATATTGGATGAATGAAGCCTTGGTCACATGTTATATTGGATGAAAGAAGCCTTGGTCACATGTTACATTTGATGAATAAAACCTTGGTCATATGTTATATTGGATGAATGAAGTCTTGCTCACATGCTATATTGGATGAATGAAGCCTTGGTCACATGTTATAATGGATGAATGAAGCCTTGATCACATGTTATAATGAATGAATGATGCCTTGATCACATGTTATAATGGATAAATAGGCCTTGGCATTGGTATTTAAGATGAATAAATCCCTCCTCACATGTTTTATTGGATGAATGAAGCCTTGACCACATGTTATATTGGATGCATGAAGCCTTGGTTACATGTCATATTGGATGAATGAAGCCTTGGTCACATGTTATATTGGATAAAATAAGCCTTGGTCACATGTTATATTGGATGAATAGGCCTCGGTCACATGTTATATTGGAAGAATTAAACCTTGATCACATGTTATAATGGATTAATAGGCCTTGGTCACATGTTATATTGGATGAATGAAGCCTTGGTCACATGTTATATTGGATGAAAGAAGCCTTGGTCACATGTTATATTGGATAAAATAAGCCTTGGTCACATGTTATATTGGATGAAAGAAGCCTTGGTCACATGTTATATTGGATGAAAGAAGCCTTGGTCACATGTTATATTGGATGAATGAAGCCTTGGTCACATGTTATATTGGATGAATGAAGCCTTGGTTACATGTCATATTGGATGAATGAAGCCTTGGTCACATGTTATATTGGATGAAAGAAGCCTTGGTCACATGTTATATTGGATGAATAGGCCTTGGTCACATGTTATATTGGATGAATGAAGCTTTGATCACATGTTATAACGGATGAATGAAGCCTTGATCACATGTAATAATGAATGAAGGAAGCCTTGATCACATGTTATAATGGATGAACTGGCCTTGGTATTGGTATATAAGATGAATAAATCCTTCGTCACATGTTATATTGGATGAATGAATCCTTGGCCACATGTTATATTGGATGGGTGAAGACTTGATCACATGTTATAATGGATGGATGAAGCCTTGGTCACATGTTATATTGAATGAATAAAGCCTTGGTCGCATGCTATATTATATGGATGAACCCTTGATCACATGTTATATTGAATGAATGAAACCTTGGTCACATGTTATATTGGATGAAAGAAGCCTTGGGCACATGTTATATTGGATGAAAGAAGCCTTGGTCACATGTTATATTGGATGAATGAAGCCTTGATCACATGTTATATTGGATGAATGAAGCCTTGATCACATGTTATATTGGATGAATGATGCCTTGGTCACATGCTATATTGGATGGATGAAGCCTTGATCGAATGTTATATTGGATGCATGAAGCCTTGGTCATATGTTATATTGAATGAATGAAGCCTTGGTCACATGTTATATTGAATGAATGAAGCCTTGGTCACATGTTATATTGGATGAAAGAAGCCTTAGTCACATGTTATATTGGATGAATGAAGCCTTGGTTACATGTTATATTGGATGAATGAAGCCTTGGTCACATGTTACATTGTAAGAATTAAGCCTTGATCACATGTTATAATGAATGAAGGAAGCCTTGATCACATGTTATAATGGATGAACTGGCCTTGGTATTGGTATTTAAGATGAATAAATCCTTCGTCACATGTTATATTGGATGTATGAATCCTTGGCCACATGTTATATTGGATGGGTGAATATTTGATCACATGTTATAATGGATGGATGAATCCTTGGTCACATGTTATATTGAATGAATAAAGCCTTGGTCGCATGCTATATTATATGGATGAACCCTTGATCACATGTTATATTGAATGAATGAAACCTTGGTCACATGTTATATTGGATGAAAGAAGCCTTGGTCACATGTTATATTGGATGAATGAAGCCTTGATCACATGTTATATTGGATGAATGATGCCTTGATCACATGCTATATTGGATGGATGAAGCCTTGATCGCATGTTATATTGGATGCATGAAGCCTTGGTCATATGTTATATTGGATGAATGAAGCCTTGGTCACATGTTATATTGGATGAAAGAAGCCTTGGTCACATGTTATATTGGATGAAAGAAGCCTTGGTCACATGTTATATTGGATGTATAGGCCTTGGTCACATGTCATATTGGAAGAATTAAGCCTTGATCACATGTTATAATGGATGAATAGTCCTTTGTCACATGTTATATTGGATAAATGAAGCCTTAATCACATGTTAAAATAGATGAATGAAGCCTTGATCACATGTTATAATGGATGAATAAAGCCTTAATCACATGTTGTAATGGATGAATAGGCCTTGGTATTGGTATTTAAGATGAATAAATCCTTCGTCACATGTTATCTTGGATGAATGAATCCTTGGCCACATGTTATATTGGATGGATGAAGCCTTGATCACATGTTATATTGGATGTATAAAGCCTTGGTCACATGTTATATTGGATGAATGAATCCTTGCTCACATGTTATATTTGATGAATAAAACCTTGGTCAAATGTTATATTGGATGAATGAAGCCTTGGTCACATGTTATAATGGATGAATAGGCCTTGGTCATGGTATACAGGATGAATGAATCCTTGGCCATATGTTGTATTTGAGGAATAAATCCTTGGTCATCTGTTATATTGGATAAATGAAGCCTTGGTCACATGTTATATTGGATGGATGAAGCCTTGGTCATCTGTTATATTGGATGAATGAAGGCTTGTTCACATGTTTTACTGGATGAATAGTAGGGCCTTTGTTACATGTTATCTTTGATGAATGAAGCCTTGATCACATGATATAATGCATGGATGAAGCCTTGGTCACATGTTATATTAGATGAATGAAGCCTTGGTCACATGTTATATTGGATGGATGAAGCCTTGATCACGTTATATTGGATGCATGAAGCTTTGGTGATATGTTATATTGAATGAATGAAGCCTTGGTCATATGTTATATTGAATGATTGAAGCCTTGGTCACATGTTATATTGGATGAAAAAAGCCTTGGTCACATGTTATATTGGATGAATGAATCCTTGGCCACATGTTATATTGGATGGGTGAAGACTTGATCACATGTTATAATGGATGGATTAAGCCTTGGTCACGTGTTATATTGAATGAATAAAGCCTTGGTCACATGCTATATTATATGGATGAACCCTTGATCACATGTTATATTGGATGCATGAAGCCTTGGTCATATGTTATATTGAATGAATGAAGACTTGGTCACATGTTATATTGAATGAATGAAACCTTGGTCACATGTTATATTGAATGAATAAAGCCTTGGTCACATGCTATATTATATGGATGAACCCTTGATCACATGTTATATTGGATGAAAGAAGCGTTGATCACATGTTATATTGGATGAATGAAGCCTTGATCACATGTTATATTGGATTAATGAAGCCTTGGTCACATGCTATATTGGATGGATATAGCCTTGATCACATGTTATATTGGATGCATGAAGCCTTGATCATATGTTATATTGAATGAATGAAGCCTTGGTCACATGTTATATTGAATGAATGAAGCCTTGGTCACATGTTATATTGGATGAAAGAAGCCTTAGTCACATGTTATATTGGATGAATGAAGCCTTGGTCACATGTTATATTGGATGAATGAGGCCTTGGTTACATGTTATATTGGATGAATGAAGCCTTGGTCACATGTTATATTGGATGAAAGAAGCCTTGGTCACATGTTATATTGGATGAGTAGACCTCGGTCACATGTCATATTGGAAGAATTAAGCCTTAATCACATGTTATAATGGATGAATAGGCCTTGGTCACATGTTATATTGGATGAATGAAGCTTTGATCACATGTTATAATGGATGAATGAAGCCTTGATCACATGTTATAAAGAATGAAGGAAGCCTTGATCACATGTTATAATGGATGAATAAGCCTTGGTATTGGTATTTAAGATGAATAAATCCTTCGTCACAAGTTATATTGGATGCATGAAGCCTTGGTCACATGTTATATTGTATGAATGAAGCCTTGGTCACATGCTATATTGGATGAATGAAGCCTTGGTCACATGTTATATTGGATGAATGAAGCCTTGGTCACATGTTATATTGGATGAATGAAGCCTTGGTCACATGTTATATTGGATGAAAGAAGCCTTGGTCACATATTATATTGGATGTATAGGCCTTGGTCACATGTCATATTGGAAGAATTAAGCCTTGATCACATGTTATATTGGATAAATGAAGCCTTAATCACATGTTATAATGGATGAATGAAGCCTTAATCACATGTTATAATGGACGAATAGGCCTTGGTATTGGTATTTCAGATGAATAAATCCTTCGTCACATGTTATATTGGATGAATGAATCTTTGGCCAAATGTTATATTGGATGGATTAAGCCTTGATCACATGTTATATTAAATGCATGAAGCCTTGGTCACATATTATATTGGATTAATGAAGCCTTGGTCACATGTTATATAAGGTGAATGAATCCTTGCTCACATGTTATATTTGATGAATAAATCCTTGGTCATCTGTTATATTGGATAAATATATCCTTGGTCACATGTTATATTGGATGGATGAAGCCTTGGTCATCTGTTATATTGGATGAAAGAAGGCTTGTTCACATGTTTTACTGTATGAATAGGGCCTTTGTTACATGTTATATTTGATGAATGAAGCCTTGATCACATGTTATAATGCATGGATGAAGCCTTGGTCACATATTATATTAGATGAATGAAGCCTTGGTCACATGTTATATTGGATGGATGAAGCCTTGATCACATGTTATATTGGATGCATGAAGCTTTGGTGATATAGTATATTGAATGAATGAAGCCTTGGTCACACGTTATATTGAATGATTGAAGCCTTGGTCACATGTTATATTGGATGAAAGAAGCCTTGGTCACATGTTATATGGGATGAATGAAGCCTTGGTCACACGTTATATTGAATGAAAGAAGCCTTAGTCACATGTTAGAATGGATGAATGAAGCCTTGGTCACATGTTATATTGGATGAATGAAGCCTTGGTCACATGTTATATTGGATGAAAGAAGCCTTGGTCACATGTTATATTGGATGAATAGGACTTGGTCACATATCATATTGGAAAAATTAAGCCTTGATCACATGTTATAATGGATGAATAGGCCTTGGTCACATGTTATAATGGATGAATAGGCCTTGGTCACATGTTATAATGGATGGATGAAACCTTGGTCATCTGTTATATTGGATGGATGATGACTTGGTCACGTGTCATTTTGGATGGATGAAGCCTTGGTCACATGTTATATTGGATGAATGAAGGCTTAGTCACATGTTTAACTGGATGAATTAGGCCTTGGTTACATGTTATATTAGATGAATAAAGCCTTGATCACATGTTATATTGAATGAATGAAGCCTTGATCACATGTTATATTGGATGAATGAAGCTTTGGTCACATGCTATATTGGATGGATGAAGTATTGATCACATGTTATATTGGATGCATGAAGCCTTGGTCATATGTTATATTGAATGAATGAAGCCTTGGTCACATGTTATATTGAATGAATGAAGCCTTGGTCACATGTTATAATAAATGAATGAATGAAGCCTTGGTCACATGTTGTATTGGATGAAAGAAGCCTTGGTCCCATGTTATATTGGATGAATGAAGCCTTGGTCACATGTTATATTGGTTGAATGAAGCCTTGGTCACATGTTATATTGGATGAATGAAGCCTTGGTCACATGTTATATTGGATGAAAGAAGCCTTGGTCACGTTATATTGGATTAATAGGCCTCGGTCACATGTCATATTGGAAGAATTAAGCCTTGATCACATGTTATAATGGATGAATAGGCCTTGTTCACATGTTATATTGGATGAATGAAGCTTTGATCACATGTTATAATGGATGAATGAAGCCTTGATCAAATGTTATAATGGATGAATGAAGCCGTGATCCCATGTTATAATGGATGAATGAAGCCTTAATCCCATGTTATAATGGATGAATAGGCCTTGGTCTTGGTACTTAAGATGAATAAATCCTTCGTCACATGTTATATTGGATGAATGAATCCTTGGCCACATGTTATATTGGATGGATGAAGCCTTGATCACATGTTATATTGGATGCATGAAGCCTTGGTCACATGTTATATTGGATAAATCAAGCCTTGGTCACATGATATATTGGGTGAATAAATCCTTGGTCACATGTTATAATGGATGAATAGGCCTTAGTCATGGTATACAGGATGAATGAATCCTTGGCCATATGTTGTATTTGAGGAATAAATCCTTGGTCTTTTGTTATATTGGTTAAATGAAGCCTTGGTCACATGTTATATTGGATGAAAGAAGCCTTGGTCACATATTATATTGGATGAAAAGGCCTTGGTCACATGTCATATTGGAAGAATTAAGCCTTGATCACATGTTATAATGGAGCCTTATTTATCTGTTATATTGGATGGATGAAGCCTTGGTCATATGTTACATTGGATGAATGAAGGCTTGTTCACGTGTCATTTTGGATGGATGAAGCCTTGGTCACATGTTATATTGGATAAATGAAGGCTTGGTCACATGTTTTACTGGATGGGTGAAGCCTTGTTCATCTGTTATATTGGATGAATGAAGGCTTGTTCACATGTTTTACTGGATGAATAAGGACTTGGTTAGATATTATATTGGATGAATGAAGCCTTGATCACATGTTATAATGGATGGATGAAGCCTTGGTAACATGTTATATTGGATGAAAGAAGCCTTGGTCACGTTATATTGGATGAAAGAAGCCTTGGTCTTCTGTTATATTGGATGAATGAAGCCTTGGTCACGTGTTATATTGGATGAATGAAGCCTTGGTCATATGTTATATTGAATAAATGAAGCCTTGGTCACATGTTTAATTGGATGAAAGAAGCCTTGGTCACATGTTATATTGGATGAATGAAGCCTTGGTCACGTTATATTGGATGAAAGAAGCCTTGGTCACATATTATAATGGATGAATAGGCCTTGGTCATGGTTTACAGGATGAATGAATCCTTGGCCACATGTATTTGAGGAATAAATCCTTGGTCATCTGTTATATTGGATAAATGAAGCCTTGGTCACATGTTATATTGGATGGATTAAGCCTTGGTCATTTGTTATATTGGATGAATGAAGCCTTGATCACATGTTATAATGGATGGATGAAGCCTTGGTCACATGTTATATTGGATGAATGAAGCCTTGGTCACATGTTATATTGGATGGATGAAGCCTTGATCACATGTTATATTGGATGCATGAAGCCTTGGTCATATGTTATATTGAATAAATGAAGCCTTGGTCACATGTTATATTGAATGAATGAAGCCTTGGTCACATGTTATATTGGATGAAAGAAGCCGTGTTCACGTTATATTGGATGAAAGAAGCCTTGGTCACATGTTATATTGGATGAATGAAGCCTTGGTCACATGTTATATTGGATGAATGAAGCCTTGGTCACATGTTATATTGGATGAAAGAAGCCTTGGTCACATGTTTAATTGGGTGAATAGGACTAGGTCACATGTTATATTAGAAGAATTAAGCGTTGATCACATGTTATAATGGATGAATAGGCCTTGGTCACATGTTATATATGCACAAGCCAAAAAGACAGAAATGGCTGCACATCGCACCCATGGCTGACACGAAAGCTTATTCAGCTATATTTAAAACCAACATCAGAAGTTAGTATATAATTTGGCCAAACCATATTGCCTCATGTACCACGTGCAGGTCTTCTGATACACATGAGTCCCTAACCAAAAAACATCACTGTGCCGGTCACCGACCACAATCCCCGCAAAGCATGCGCAAACAGAGAAGGGGGGCCACGGAATGGCCCTGCAACCCCATCGTCACAGGACCAGACCCTAAAGGGCCCCCCCAGACCCCGCAGGCGCCACCGGCGCCTGTTATATTGGATCAATGAAGCCTTGATCACATGTTATAATGGATGAATGAATCCTTGATCACATGTTATAATGGATGAATGAAGCCTTGATCACATGTTATATTTGTTGAATAAATCCTTTGTCATCTGTTATATTGGATGAATAAAGCCGTGGTCACATGTTATAATGGATGAATAGGCCTTGGTCATGGTATACAGGAGGAATAAATCCTTGGCCACATGTTAAATTTGAGGAATAAATCCTTGGTGATCTGTTATATTGGATGGATGAAGCCTTGGTTACGTGTCATTTTGGATGGATGAAGCCTTGTCACATGTAATATTGGATGAATGAAGGCTTGGTCACATGTTATAATGGATGGATGAAGCCTTGGTTACATGTTATATTGAATGAATGAAGCCTTGGTCATATGCTATATTGGATGGATGAAGCCTTGTTCACATATTATATTGGATGCATTAAGCCTTGGTCATATGTTATATTGAATGAATGAATGAAGCCTTGGTCCTGTTATATTGGATGAAAGAAGCCTTGGTCACATGTTATATTGGATTAATGAAGCCTTGGTCACATGTTATATTGGATGAAAAAAGCCTTGGTCACATGTTAAATTGGATGAATAGTACTTGAGCACATGCTATATTGGAAGAATTAAGCCTTGATCACGTTATAATGGATGAATGAAGCCTTGATCACATGTTATATTTGATGAATAAATCCTTGGTCACATGCTATATGTGATGAATGAAGCCTTGGTTACATGTTATAATGGATGAATGATGCCTTGGTCATGATTTATAGGATTAATGAATCCTTGGCCACATGTTGTATTTGAGGAATAAATCCTTGGTCATCTGTTATATTGGATAAATGAAGCCTTGATCACATGTTATAATGGATGAATGAAGCCTTGATCACATGTTATATTTGATGAATAAATCCTTGGTAATATGTTATATTGGATGAATGAAGCCTTGTTCACATGCTATATTGGATGAATGAAGCCTTGGTCACATGTTATAATGGATGAATAGGCCTTGGTCATGGTATATAGGATGAATGAATCCTTGGCCACATGTTGTATTTGAGGAATAAATCCTTGGTCATCTGTTATATTGGATAAATGAAGCCTTGGTCACATGTTATATTGGATGGATGAAGCCTTGGTCACATGTCATTTTGGATGCATGAAGCCTTGGGCACATGTTATATTGGATGAAAGAAGCCTTGGTCACATGTTATATTGGATGAATGAAGCCTAGGTCACATGTTATATTGGATGAATGAAGCCTTGGTCACATGTTATATTGGATGAATGAAGCCTTGGTCACATGCTATATTGGATGGTTGAAGCCTTGATCACATGTTATATTGGATGCATGAAACCTTGGTCATATGCCATATTGAATGAATGAAGCCTTGGTCACATGTTATATTGGATGAAAGAAGCCTTGGTCACATGTTATATTGGATGAATGAAGCCTTGGTCACATGTTATATTGGATGAATGAAGCCTTGGTCACATGTTATATTGGATGAATGAAGCCTTGATCACATGTTTTAATGGATGAATGAAGCCTTGATCACATGTTATAATGGATGAATGAAGCCTTGATCACATGTTATAATGGATAAATAGGCCTTGGTTTTGGTATTTAAGATGAATAAATCTTTCGTCACATGTTATATTGGATGAATGAATCCTTGGCCACATGTTATATTGGATGGATGAAGCCTTGATCACATGTTATATTGGATGCATGAAGCCTTGGTCACATGTTATATTGGATGAATGAAGCTTTGTTCACATGTTATATAGGGTGAATGAATCATTGCTCACATGTTATATTTGATGAATAAATCCTTGGTCATATGTTATATTGGATGAATGAAGCCTTGGTCACATGCTATATTGGATGGTTGAAGCCTTGATCACATGTTATATTGGATGCATGAAACCTTGGTCATATGCCATATTGAATGAATGAAGCCTTGGTCACATGTTATATTGAATGAATGAAGCCTTGGTCACATGTTATATTGGATGAAAGAAGCCTTGGTCACATGTTATATTGGATGAATGAAGCCTTGATCACATGTTTTAATGGATGAATGAAGCCTTGATCACATGTTATAATGGATGAATGAAGCCTTGATCACATGTTATAATGGATAAATAGGCCTTGGTTTTGGTATTTAAGATGAATAAATCCTTCGTCACATGTTATATTGGATGAATGAAGCTTTGGTCACATGTTATATTGGATGAATGAAGCTTTGTTCACATGTTATATAGGGTGAATGAATCCTTGCTCACATGTTATATTTGATGAATAAATCCTTGGTCATATGTTATATTGGATAAATGAAGCCTTGGTCACATGCTATATAGGATGAATGAATCCTTGGCCACATGTTGTATTTGAGGAGTAAATCCTTGGTCATCTGTTATATTGGATAAATGAAGCCTTGGTCACATGTTATATTGGATGGATGAAGCCTTGGTCATCTGTTATATTGGATGAATGAAGGCTTGGTCACATGTTTTACTGGATGAATAAGGCCTTGGTTACATGTTATATTGGATGAATGAAGCCTTGATCACATGTTATAATGGATGAATGATACCTTGGTCATGGTTTATAGGATTAATGAATCCTTGGCCACATGTTGTATTTGAGGAATAAATCCTTGGTCATCTGTTATATTGGATAAATGAAGCCTTGATCACATGTTATAATGGATGAATGAAGCCTTGATCACATGTTATAATGGATGAATGAAGCCTTGATCACATGTTATATTTGATGAATAAATCCTTGGTCATATGTTATATTGGATTAATGAAGCCTTGTTCACATGCTATATTGAATGAATGAAGCCTTGGTCACATGTTATAATGGATGAATAGGCCTTGGTCATGGTATATAGGATGAATGAATCCTTGGCCACATGTTGTATTTGAGGAATAAATACTTGGTCATCTGTTATATTGAATAAATGAAGCCTTGGTCACATGTTATATTGGATGGATGAAGCCTTGGTCACATGTCATTTTGGATGGATGAAGCCTTGGTCACATGTTATATTGGATGAATAAGGCCTTGGTCACATGTTATATTGGATGAAAGAAGCCTTGGTCACATGTTATATTGGATGAATGAAGCCTTGGTCACATGTTATATTGGATGAATGAAGCCTTGGTCACATGTTATATTGGATGAATGAAGCCTTGGTCACATGCTATATTGGATGGTTGAAACCTTGATCACATGTTATATTGGATGCATGAAACCTTGGTCATATGCCATATTGAATGAATGAAGCCTTGGTCACATGCTATATTGGATGGTTGAAGCCTTGATCACATGTTATATTGGATGCATGAAACCTTGGTCATATGCCATATTGAATGAATGAAGCCTTGGTCACATGTTATATTGGATAAATTAAGCCTTGGTCACATGTTATATTGGATGAAAGAAGCCTTGGTCACATGTTATTTTGGATGAATGAAGCCTTGGTCACATGTTATATTGGATGAATGAAGCCTTGGTCACATGTTATATTGGATGAAAGAAGCCTTGGTCACATGTTATATTGGATGAATGAAGCCTTGATCACATGTTTTAATGGATGAATGAAGCCTTGATCACATGTTATAATGGATGAATGAAGCCTTGATCACATGTTATAAAGGATAAATAGGCCTTGGTTTTGGTATTTAAGATGAATAAATCCTTCGTCACATGTTTGTTATATTGGATGAATGAAGCCTTGATCACATGTTATATTGGATGCATGAAGCCTTGGTCACATGTTATATTGGATGAATGAAGCTTTGGTCACATGTTATATAGGGTGAATGAATCCTTGCTCACATGTTATATTTGATGAATAAATCCTTGGTCATATGTTATATTGGATAAATGAAGCCTTGGTCACATGCTATATAGGATGAATGAATCCTTGGCCACATGTTGTATTTGAGGAGTAAATCCTTGGTCATCTGTTATATTGGATAAATGAAGCCTTGGTCACATGTTATATTGGATGGATGAAGCCTTGGTCACATGTTATATTGGATGAATGAAGCCTTGGTCACATGTTATATTGGATGGATGAAGCCTTGATCACATGTTATATTGAATGCATGAAGCCTTGGTGTCACGGCCGCGACGGCGTTCCGTGTTCCGGGCCGCCGCCGCGACCTCCTCCTGCCCCATGCAGCCGCCGGGGTCCTTGTGCAGGGACCCGGCGCTGCTGCTAGTTCGGCCCCTGGGGGCGCCTCACCTCTCCTCCGCTCCTGTCTCTCACTGTGCCGGCCGGCGCGCGCGTCCCCGCCTCCTACGGCGCGCGCGCTGCGGCTGTCTAAGGTTTAAAGGGGCAGTGCGCTCCTAATTGGTCCACATGTCAATCACTCCCCTATAAGTTCCAGCTCTGCCCCCTTCCAGGGGTTGGAGCCTCTACATGCTTCCCATAGCGTTTGGCCCAGCTCCCTGTTGTTCCTGATTCCTATCCGCTACCTGGTCCCTAGTCCTTGTTCCTGGTTCCTGCTCCCCTGTTACACCATTGCTCCTGTGTTCAGCCTGTCACCTGCGGTTACACCTACAGACCTCTGCCAGCATCATCTCCTGCCTACTGCTCCTGCCACGCCTCGCCTGCCGTCACTAGCAACCAAGCCAGGGGTAGCGACCTGAGGGTCGCCTGCCGCAGCAAGTCCATCCCGCCTTGCGGCGGGCTCTGGTGAAAACCAGCGGCCCCTTAGACTCCACTCCCTGGTGAGGTTAGTGCCATCGCTGGTGACGGTCCAGTGGATCCACTACTCCAGGCGTTACAGTAGGCTCCAACCCCTGGAACCTGGCGAGGTGTCTGATATCCGCGAAGTAGCCCGAGTGGTCGCCCTACAGGCTCAACAGATCCAGGAACAGTCACAGCTGATCCAACAACTGACTGCAGCCGTACAGCAGCATACCACAGCTCAGCAGTCATCACCTCCTGCAGCCTCTTCAAAACTACGACTGGCTCTCCCAAGTAAATATGGAGGTGACCCCAAGTTGTGCAGAGGATTCCTGACCCAGTGCACCATGCATATTGAACTTTTAAGTAGTCAGTTTCCCACCGAGCGCTCTAAAGTGGCTTTCATCATCAGCCTATTGGAGGGTAGAGCTCTGGCCTGGGCCACGCCGCTGTGGGACCGAGATGATCCTGTTGCTGCCAATCTCCGAACCTTCCTAGTCGAGTTTCGCTCCGTCTTTGAGGAACCTGCCCGTGCCTCTTCAGCTGAAACTGCTCTCCTCGGCCTCCCTCAAGGGAGCTCCTCTGTTGGTGACTACGCCATCCAGTTCCGCACCCTGGCGGCAGAATTAGACTGGAATGAGGCTGCTCTAATAGCCACCTTCAAGAAGGGCCTGTCCAGTCGGGTGAGAGACGTGCTTTCCGCCCGAGACCTACCTACCTCCCTGAACGAACTCATCCTACTGGCCACCAGGGTCGATACTCGTTTTTCTGAGAGAGAGTAGGAGGTCTGGCATGAACGGCGACTAAGCCTGTCCCATCGCCATCACCAGCTGGCGCCGGTCTTCCAGAATCCTGACGTTCCGGTGTCCCAGTCGACTCCTGAGATTCCTATGCAGGTGGAACGGGCTCACCTGACGCCTGATGAAAGAATTCGTCGTCTGGAGCTGAATCTCTGCCTCTACTGCGGTGGTTCGGATCACTTTCGGCTGAGATGTCCCCAACGTCCTCAAGCGTCCAGGAAACGCCAGCACCTAGGTCCGGTGGGAGAGGTCTCCCTAAGTGTGAATGCCACCTCTCCGAAGTTGTCTGTGCCAGTCTCCATCCAGACACCCTCAGGACAAACTCTCCAGACTACTGCCTTTCTCGATTCTGGGTCAGCAGGCAATTTTATTGCAGCTACATTGGTCCAGAGATGGCGGCTACCCGTGACCCCACTAGCCAGGCCCCTGACTATCTCCTCGGTCACGGGCAAGATTCTTACCGACCATGTGCACTACCAGACTGCACCTCTAGTCCTCCAGGTGGGCACTTCACATCTGGAAAAGATCTCCTTCTAAGTCCTGCCCCATTCTTCTTCCACCATCCTCCTGGGACTCCCTTGGCTGCAATTACATGCCCCTAAGCTGGACTGGAGAACCGGGAAGATTCTCAGTTGGGGTCAGGACTGTTCCAACCAGTGTCTGAGGTCACCTTAGCCCAAGTACTCTATGTTATCACCCGAGCCCGCCAAGCCTTTATCCGGCCTACTGGCGGAATACTAAGACTTGCCTGATGCCTACATCTGCAGGCAAGAAAGAGGGGGAGGCCAAAGGGGGGGGAATACTGTCACGGCCGCGGCGGCGTCCCGTGTTCCGGGCGGCCGCCGCGACCTCCTCCTGCCCCATGCAGCCGCCGGGGTCCTTGTGCAGGGACCCGGCGCTGCTGCTAGTTCGGCCCCTGGGGGCGCCTCACCTCTCCTCCGCTCCTGTCTCTCACTGTCCCGGCCGGCGCGCGCGTCCCTGCCTCCTAGGGCGCGCGCGTGCCGGCTGTCACAGATTTAAAGGGGCAGTGCGCTCCTAATTGGTCCACATGTCAATCACTCCCCTATAAGTTCCAGCTCTGCCCCCTTCCAGGGGTTGGAGCCTCTACATGCTTCCCATAGCGTTTGGCCCAGCTCCTTGTTGTTCCTGATTCCTATCCGCTACCTGGTCCCTAGTTCTTGTTCCTGGTTCCTGCTCCCCTGTCACTCCATTGCTCCTGTGTTCAGCCTGTCACCTGCGGTTATGCCTACAGACCTCTGCCAGCATCATCTCCTGCCTACTGCTCCTGCCACGCCTCGCCTGCCGTCACTAGCAACCAAGCCAGGGGTAGCGACCTGGGGGTCGCCTGCGGCAGCAAGTCCATCCCGCCTTGCGGCGGGCTCTGGTGAAAGCCAGCGGCCCCGTAGACTCCGCTCCCTGGTGAGGTTAGTGCCATCGCTGGTGACGGTCCAGTGGATCCACTACTCCAGGCGTTACACTTGGTCATATGTTATATTGAATGAATGAATGAAGCTTTGGTCACATGTTATATTGAATGAATGAAGCCTTGGTCACATGTTATATTGGATGAATGATGCCTTTGTCATGGTATATAGGATGAATGAATCCTTGGCCTTATGTTGTATTTGAGGAATAAATCCTTGGTCATCTGTTATATTGGATGGATGAAGCCTTGGTCATCTGTTATATTGGATGGATGAAGCCTTGGTCACATGTTATATTGAGTGAATGAAGCCTTGGTCATCTGTTATATTGGATGGATGAAGCCATGGTCACGTGTCATTTTGGATGGATGAAGCCTTGGTCACATGTTATATTGAATGAATGAAGCCTTGGTCATCTGTTATATTGGATGGATGAAGCCTTGGTCACATGTTATATTGAATGAATGAAGCCTTGGTCATCTGTTATATTGGATGGATGAAGCCATGGTCATGTGTCAATTTGGATGGATGAAGCCTTGGTCACATGTTATATTGGATGAATGAAGCCTTGGTTACATGTTATATTGGATGAATGAAGCCTTGGTCACATATTATAATGGATGGATGAAGCCTTGTTCACATGTTATATTGGATGAAAGAAGCCTTGGTCACATGTTATACGGGATGAATGAAGCCTTGGTCACAAGTTATATTGAATGAAAGAAGCCTTAGTCACATGTTATAATGGATGAATGAAGGCTTGGTCACATGTTATATTGGATGAATGAAGCCTTGGTCACATGTTATATTGGATGAAAGAAGCCTTGGTCACATGTTATATTGGATGAATAGGACTTGGTCACATTTCATATTGGAAGAATTAAGCCTTGATCTGATGTTATAATGGATGAATAGGCCTTGGTCACATGTTATAATGGATGAAAAGGCCTTGGTAACATGTTTTAATGGATGGATGAAACCTTGGTCATCTGTTATATTGGATGGATGAAGACTTGGTCACGTGTCATTTTGGATGGATGAAGCCTTGGTCACATGTTATATTGGATGAATGAAGGCTTAGTCACATGTTTAACTGGATGAAGTAGGCCTTGGTTACATGTTATATTAGATGAATAAAGCCTTGATCACATGTTATATTGAATGAATGAAGCCTTGGTCACATGTTATATTGGATGAAAGAAGCCTTGGTCACATGTTATATTGAATGAATGAAGCCTTGATCACATGTTATATTGGATGAATGAAGCCTTGGTCACATGCTATATTGGATGGATAAAGTATTGATCACATGTTATATTGGATGCATGAAGCCTTGGTCATATGTTATATTGAATGAATGAAGCCTTGGTCACATGTTATATAGAATGAATGAAGCCTTGGTCACATGTTATAATGAATGAATGAAGCCTTGGTCACATGTTGTATTGGATGAAAGAAGCCTTGGTCCCATGTTATATTGGATGAATGAAGCCTTGGTCACATGTTATATTGGATGAATGAAGCCTTGGTCACATGTTATATTGGATGAATGAAGCCTTGGTCACATGTTATATTGGATGAAAGAAGCCTTGGTCACGTTATATTGGATGAATAGGCCTCGGTCACATGTCATATTGGAAGAATTAAGCCTTGATCACATGTTATAATGGATGAATAGGCCTTGTTCACATGTTATATTGGATGAATGAAGCTTTGATCACATGTTATAATGGATGAATGAAGCCTTGATCAAATGTTATAATGGATGAATGAAGCCGTGATCCCATGTTATAATGGACGAATGAAGCCTTAATCACATGTTATAATGGATGAATAGGCCTTGGTCTTGGTATTTAAGATTAATAAATCCTTCGTCACATGTTATATTGGATGAATGAATCCTTGGCCACATGTTATATTGGATCGATGAAGCCTTGATCACATGTTATATTGGATGCATGAAGCCTTGGTCACATGTTATATTGGATAAATCAAGCCTTGGTCACATGATATATAGGGTGAATGAATCCTTGCTCACATGTTATATTTGATGAATAAATCCTTGGTCACATGTTATAATGGATGAATAGGCCTTGGTCATGGTATGCAGGATGAATGAATCCTTGGCCATATGTTGTATTTGAGGAACAAATCCTTGGTCTTTTGTTATATTGGATTAATGAAGCCTTGGTCACATGTTATACTGGATGAATAAATCCTTGGTCACATGTTATATTGGATGAAAGAAGCCTTGGTCACATATTATATTGGATGAATAGGCCTTGGTCACATGTCATATTGGAAGAATTAAGCCTTGATCACATGTTATAATGGAGCCTTATTCATCTGTTATATTGGATGGATGAAGCCTTGGTCATATGTTACATTGGATGAATAAAGGCTTGTTCACGTGTCATTTTGGATGGATGAAGCCTTGGTCACATGTTATATTGGATAAATGAAGGCTTGGTCACATGTTTTACTGGATGGGTGAAGCCTTGTTCATCTGTTATATTGGATGAATGAAGGCTTGTTCACATGTTTTACTGGATGAATAAGGACTTGGTTAGATAATATATTGGATGAATGAAGCCTTGATCACATGTTATAATGGATGGATGAAGCCTTGGTAACATGTTATATTGGATGAAAGAAGCCTTGGTCACGTTATATTGGATGAAAGAAGCCTTGGTCTTATGTTATATTGGATGAATGAAGCCTTGGTCACGTGTTATATTGGATGAATGAAGCCTTGGTCATATGTTATATTGAATAAATGAAGCCTTGGTCACATGTTTAATTGGATGAAAGAAGCCTTGGTCACATGTTATATTGGATGAATGAAGCCTTGGTCACGTTATATTGGATGAAAGAAGCCTTGGTCACATATTATAATGGATGAATAGGCCTTGGTCATAGTTTACAGGATGAATGAATCCTTGGCCACATGTATTTGAGGAATAAATCCTTGGTCATCTGTTATATTGGATAAATGAAGCCTTGGTCACATGTTATATTGGATGGATGAAGCCTTGGTCATCTGTTATATTGGATGAATGAAGGCTTGGTCACATGTTTTACTGGATGAATAACGCCTTGGTTACATGTTATATTGGATGAATGAAGCCTTGATCACATGTTATAATGGATGGATAAAGCCTTGGTCACATGTTATATTGAATGAATAAAGCCTTGGTCACATGTTATATTGGATGAAAGAAGCCGTGTTCACGTTATATTGGATGAAAGAAGCCTTGGTCACATGTTATATTGGATGAATGAAGCCTTGGTCACATGTTATATTGGATGAATGAAGCCTTGGTCACATGTTATATTGGATGAAAGAAGCCTTGGTCACATGTTTAATTGGGTGAATAGGAGTAGGTCACATGTTATATTAGAAGAATTAAGCGTTGATCACATGTTATAATGGATGAATGAAGCCTTGATCACATGTTATATTTGTTGAATAAATCCTTTGTCATCTGTCATATTGGATGAATAAAGCCGTGGTCACATGTTATAATGGATGAATAGGCCTTGGTCATGGTATACAGGAGGAATAAATCCTTGGCCACATGTTGAATTTGAGGAATAAATCCTTGGTCATCTGTTATATTGGATAAATGAAGCCTTGGTCATCTGTTATATTGGATGGATGAAGCCTTTGTTACGTGTCATTTTGGATGGATGAAGCCTTGTCACATGTTATATTGGATGAATGAAGGCTTGGTCACATGTTATAATGGATGGATGAAGCCTTGGTTATATGTTATATTGAATGAATGAAGCCTTGGTCATATGCTATATTGGATGGATGAAGCCTTGTTCACATGTTATATTGGATGCATTAAGCCTTGGTCATATGTTATATTGAATGAATGAAGCCTTGGTCCTGTTATATTGGATGAAGGAATCCTTGGTCACATGTTATATTGGATGAATGAAGCCTTGGTCACATGTTATATTGGATGAAAGAAGCCTTGGTCACATGTTAAATTGGATGAATAGTACTTGGGCACATGTTATATTGGAAGAATTAAGCCTTGATCACGTTATAATGGATGAATAGGCCTTGGTCACATGTTATATTGGAACAATGAAGCCTTGATCACATGTTATAATGGATGAATGAAGCCTTGATCACATGTTATAATGGATGAATGAAGCCTTGATCACATGTTATATTTGATGAATTAATCCTTGGTCACATGCTATATGTGATGAATGAAGCCTTGGTTACATGTTATAATGGATGAATGATGCCTTGGTCATGGTTTATAGGATTAATGAATCCTTGGCCACATGTTGTATTTGAGGAATAAATCCTTGGTCATCTGTTATATTGGATAAATGAAGCCTTGATCACATGTTATAATGGATGAATGAAGTCTTGATCACATGTTATAATGGATGAATGAAGCCTTGATCACATGTTATATTTGATGAATAAATCCTTGGTCATATGTTATATTGGATGAATGAAGCCTTGTTCACATGCTATATTGGATGAATGAAGCCTTCGTCACATGTTATAATGGATGAATAGGCCTTGGTCATGGTATATAGGATGAATGAATCCTTGGCCACATGTTGTATTTGAGGAATAAATCCTTGGTCATCTGTTATATTGGATAAATTAAGCCTTGGTCACATGTTATATTGGATGGATGAAGCCTTGGTCACATGTCATTTTGGATGCATGAAGCCTTGGGCACATGTTATATTGGATGAATGAAGGCTTGGTCACATGTTTTACTGGATGAATAAGGCCTTGGTTACATGTTATATTGGATGAATGAAGCCTTTGTCACATGTTATATTGGATGAATGAAGCCTTGGTCACATGTTATATTGGATGAATAAAGCCTTGGTCACATGCTATATTGGATGGTTGAAGCCTTGATCACATGTTATATTGGATGCATGAAACCTTGGTCATATGCCATATTGAATGAATGAAGCCTTGGTCACATGTTATATTGGATGAAAGAAGCCTTGGTCACATGTTATATTGGATGAATGAAGCCTTGGTCACATGTTATATTGGATGAATGAAGCCTTGGTCACATGTTATATTGGATGAAAGAAGCCTTGGTCACATGTTATATTGGATGAATGAAGCCTTGATCACATGTTTTAATGGATGAATGAAGCCTTGATCACATGTTATAATGGATGAATGAAGCCTTGATCACATAATATAATGGATAAATAGGCCTTGGTTTTGGTATTTAAGATGAATAAATCCTTCGTCACATGTTATATTGGATGAATGAATCCTTGGCCACATGTTATATTGGATGGATGAAGCCTTGATCACATGTTATATTGAATGCATGAAGCCTTGATCACATGTTATATTGGATGAATGAAGCTTTGTTCACATGTTATATAGGGTGAATGAATCCTTGCTTACATGTTATTTTTGATGAATAAATCCTTGGTCATATGTTATATTGGATAAATGAAGCCTTGGTCACATGCTATATAGGATGAATGAATCCTTGGCTACATGTTGTATTTGAGGAGTAAATCCTTGGTCATCTGTTATATTGGATAAATGAAGCCTTGGTCACATGTTATATTGGATGGATGAAGCCTTGGTCATCTGTTATATTGGATGAATGAAGGCTTGGTCACATGTTATAATGGATGAATGATGCCTTGGTCATGGTTTATAGGATTAATGAATCCTTGGCCACATGTTGTATTTGAGGAATAAATCCTTGGTCATCTGTTATATCGGATAAATTAAGCCTTGATCACATGTTATAATGGATGAATGAAGCCTTGATCACATGTTATATTTGATGAATAAATCCTTGGTCATATGTTATATTGGATGAATGAAGCCTTGGTCACATGCTATATTGGATGGTTGAAGCCTTGATCACATGTTATATTGGATGCATGAAACCTTGGTCATATGCCATATTGAATGAATGAAGCCTTGGTCACGTTATATTGAATGAATGAAGCCTTGGTCACATGTTATATTGGATGAAAGAAGCCTTGGTCACATGTTATATTGGATGAATGAAGCCTTGGTCACATGTTATATTGGATGAAAGAAGCCTTGGTCACATGTTATATTGGATGAATGAAGCCTTGATCACATGTTTTTATGGATGAATGAAGCCTTGATCACATGTTATAATGGATGAATGAAGCCTTGATCACATGTTATAATGGATGAATGAAGCTTTGTTCACATGTTATATAGGGTGAATGAATCCTTGCTCTCATGTTATATTTGATGAATAAATCCTTGGTCATATGTTATATTGGATAAATGAAGCCTTGGTCACATGCTATATAGGATGAATGAATCCTTGGCCACATGTTGTATTTGAGGAGTAAATCCTTGGTCATCTGTTATATTGGATAAATGAAGCCTTGGTCACATGTTATATTAGATGGATGAAGCCTTGGTCATCTGTTATATTGGATGAATGAAGGCTTGGTCACATGTTTTACTGGATGAAAAAGGCCTTGGTTACATGTTATAATGGATGAATGATGCCTTGGTCATGGTTTATAGGATTAATGAATCCTTGGCCACATGTTGTATTTGAGGAATAAATCCTTGGTCATCTGTTATATTGGATAAATGAAGCCTTGATCACATGTTATAATGGATGAATGAAGCCTTGATCACATGTTATAATGGATGAATGAAGCCTTGATCACATGTTATATTTGATGAATAAATCCTTGGTCATATGTTATATTGGATGAATGAAGCCTTGGTCACATGTTATAATGAATGAATAGGCCTTGGTCATGGTATATAGGATGAATGAATCCTTGGCCACATGTTATATTTGAGGAATAAATCCTTGGTCATCTGTCATATTGGATAAATGAAGTCTTGGTCACATGTTATATTGGATGGATGAAGCCTTGGTCACATGTCATTTTGGATGGATGAAGCCTTGGTCACATGTTATATTGGATGAATGAAGGCTTGGTCACATGTTTTACTGGATGAATAAGGCCTTGGTTACATGTTATATTGGATGAAAGAAGCCTTGGTCACATGTTATATTGGATGAATGAAGCCTTGGTCACATGTTATATTGGATGAATGAAGCCTTGGTCACATGCTATATTGGATGGTTGAAGCCTTGATCACATGTTATATTGGATGCATGAAACCTTGGTCATATGCCTTATTGAATGAATGAAGCCTTGGTCACATGTTATATTGAATGAATGAAGCCTTGGTCACATGTTATATTGGATGAAAGAAGCCTTGGTCACATGTTATATTGGATGAATGAAGCCTTGGTCACATGTTATATTAGATGAATGAAGCCTTGGTCACATGTTATATTGGATGAAAGAAGCCTTGGTCACATGTTATATTGGATGAAGGAAGCCTTGATCACATGTTTTAATGGATGACTGAAGCCTTGATCACATGTTATAATGGATGAATGAAGCCTTGATCACATGTTAGAATGGATAAATATGCCTTGGTTTTCATATTTAAGATGAATAAATCCTTCGTCACATGTTATATTGGATGAATGAAGCCTTGATCACATGTTATATTGGATGCATGAAGCCTTGGTCACATGTTATATTGGATGAATGAAGCTTTGGTCACATGTTATATAGGGTGAATGAATCCTTGCTCACATGTTATATTTGATGAATAAATCCTTGGTCATATGTTATATTGGATAAATGAAGCCTTGGTCACATGCTATATAGGATGAATGAATCCTTGGCCACATGTTGTATTTGAGGAGTAAATCCTTGGTCATTTGTTATATTGGATCAATGAAGCCTTGGTCACATGTTATATTGGATGGATGAAGCCTTGGTCACATGTTATATTGGATGGATGAAGCCTTGGTCATCTGTTATATTGGATGAATGAAGGCTTGGTCACATGTTTTACTGGATGAATAAGGCCTTGGTTACATGTTATATTGGATGAATGAAGCCTTGATCACATGTTTTAATGGATGGATGAAGCCTTGGTCACATGTTATATTGGATGAATGAAGCCTTGGTCACATGTTATATTGGATGGATGTAGCCTTGATCACATGTTATATTGGATGGATGAAGCCTTGATCACATGTTATATTGGATGCATGAAGCCTTGGTGTTACGGCCGCGACCTCCTCCTGCCCCATGCAGCCGCCGGGGTCCTTGTGCAGGGACCCGGCGCTGCTGCTAGTTCGGCCCCTGGGGGGCGCCTCACCTCTCCTCCACTCCTGTCTCTCACTGTGCCGGCCGGCGCGCTCGTCCCCGCCTCCTACGGCGCGCGCGCGCGCCGGCTGTCTCAGGTTTAAAGGGGCAGTGCGCTCCTAATTGGTCCACATGTCAATCACTCCCCTATAAGTTCCAGCTCTGCCCCCTTCCAGGGGTTGGAGCCTCTACATGCTTCCCATAGCGTTTGGCCCAGCTCCCTGTTGTTCCTGATTCCTATCCGCTACCTGGTCCCTAGTCCTTGTTCCTGGTTCCTGCTCCCCTGTTACACCATTGCTCCTGTGTTCAGCCTGTCACCTGCGGTTACACCTTCAGACCTCTGCCAGCATCATCTCCTGCCTACTGCTCCTGCCACACCTCGCCTGCCGTCACTAGCAACCAAGCCAGGGGTAGCGACCTGGGGGTCGCCTGCGGCAGCAAGTCCATCCCGCCTTGCGGCGGGCTCTGGTGAAAACCAGCGGCCCCTTAGACTCCGCTCCCTGGTGAGGTTAGTGCCATCGCTGGTGACGGTCCAGTGGATCCACTACTCCAGGCGTTACAGTAGGCTCCAACCCCTGGAACCCGGCGAGGTGCCTGATATCCGCGAAGTAGCCCGAGTGGTCGCCCTACAGGCTCAACAGATCCAGCAACAGTCACAGCTGATCCAACAACTGACTGCAGCCGTACAGCAGCATACCACAGCTCAGCAGTCATCACCTCCTGCAGCCTCTTCAAAACTACGACTGGCTCTCCCAAGTAAATATGGAGGTGACCCCAAGTTGTGCAGAGGATTCCTGACCCAGTGCACCATGCATATTGAACTTTTAAGTAGTCAGTTTCCCACCGAGCGCTCTAAAGTGGCTTTCATCATCAGCCTATTGGAGGGTAGAGCTCTGGCCTGGGCCACGCCGCTGTGGGACCGAGATGATCCTGTTGCTGCCAATCTCCGAACCTTCCTAGTCGAGTTTCGCTCCGACTTTGAGGAACCTGCCCGTGCCTCTTCAGCTGAAACTGCTCTCCTCGGCCTCCCTCAAGGGAGCTCCTCTGTTGGTGACTACGCCATCCAGTTCCGCACCCTGGCGGCAGAATTAGACTGGAATGAGGCTGCTCTAATAGCCACCTTCAAGAGGGGCCTGTCCAGTCGGGTGAGAGACGTGCTTTCCGCCCGAGACCTACCTACCTCCCTGAACGAACTCATCCTACTAGCCACCAGGGTCGATACTCGTTTTTCTGAGAGAGAGGAGGAGGTCTGGCATGAACGGCGACTAAGCCTGTCCCGTCGCCATCACCAGCTGGCGCCGGTCTTCCAGAATCCTGACGTTCCGGTGTCCCAGTCGACTCCTGAGATTCCTATGAAGGTGGAACGGGCTCACCTGACGCCTGATGAAAGAATTCGTCGTCTGGAGCTGAATCTCTGCCTCTACTGCGGTGGTTCGGATCACTTTCGGCTGAGATGTCCCTAACGTCCTCAAGCGTCCAGGAAACGCCAGCACCTAGGTCCGGTGGGAGAGGTCTCCCTAAGTGTGAATGCCACCTCTCCAAGGTTGTCTGTGCCAGTCTCCATCCAGACACCCTCAGGACAAACTCACCAGTCTACTGCCTTTCTCGATTCTGGGTCAGCAGGCAATTTTATTGCAGCTACATTGGTCCAGAGATGGTGGCTACCCGTGACCCCACTAGCCAGACCCCTGACTATCTCCTCGGTCACGGGCGAGATTCTTACCGACCATGTGCACTACCAGACCGCACCTCTAGTCCTCCAGGTGGGCACTTTACATCTGGAAAAGATCTCCTTCTACATCCTGCCCCATTCTTCTTCCACCATCCTCCTGGGACTCCCTTGGCTGCAATTACATGCCCCTAAGCTGGACTGGAGAACCGGGAAGATTCTTAGTTGGGGTCAGGACTGTTCCAACCAGTGTCTGAGGTCACCTCAGCCCAAGTACTCTATGTTATCACTCGAGCCCGCCAAGCCTTTATCCGGCCTACCGGCGGATGCCTACATCTGCAGGCAAGAAAGAGGGGGAGGCCAAAGGGGGGGGGGGTACTGTCACGGCCACGGCGGCGTCCCGTGTTCCGGGCCGCCGCCGCGACCTCCTCCTGCCCCATGCAGCCGCCGGGGTCCTTGTGCAGGGACCCGGCGCTGCTGCTAGTTCGGCCCCTGGGGGCGCCTCACCTCTCCTCCGCTCCTGTCTCTCACTGTCCCGGCCGGCGTGCGCGTCCCCGCTTCCTAGGGCGCGCGCGCGCCGGCTGTCTCAGATTTAAAGAGGCAGTGCACTCCTAATTGGTCCACATGTCAATCACTCCCCTATAAGTTCCAGCTCTGCCCCCTTCCAGGGGTTGGAACCTCTACATGCTTCCCATAGCGTTTGGCCCAGCTCCCTGTTGTTCCTGATTCCTATCCGCTACCTGGTCCCTAGTCCTTGTTCCTGGTTCCTGCTCCCCTGTTACACCATTGCTCCTGTGTTCAGCCTGTCACCTGCGGTTACGCCTACAGACCTCTCCCAGCATCATCTCCTGCCTACTGCTCCTGCCACGCCTCGCCTGCCGTCACTAGCAACCAAGCCAGGGGTAGCGACCTGGGGGTCGCCTGCCGCAGCAAGTCCATCCCGCCTTGCGGCGGGCTCTGGTGAAAACCAGCGGCCCCTTAGACTCCGCTCCCTGGTGAGCTTAGTGCCATCGCTGGTGACGGTCCAGTGGATCCACTACTCCAGGCGTTACACTTGGTCATATGTTATATTGAATGAATGAAGCTTTGGTCAGATGTTATATTGAATGAATGAAGCCTTGGTCACATGTTATATTGGATGAATGATGCCTTTGTCATGGTATATAGGATGAATGAATCCTTGGCCTTATGTTGTATTTGAGGAATAAATCCTTGGTCATCTGTTATATTGGATAAATGAAGCCTTGGTCACATGTTATATTGGATGGATGAAGCCTTGGTCATCTGTTATATTGGATGGATGAAGCCTTGGTCACATGTTATATTGAATGAATGAAGCCTTGGTCATCTGTTATATTGGATGGATGAAGCCATGGTCACGTGTCATTTTGGATGGATGAAGCCTTGGTCACATGTTATATTGAATGAATGAAGCCTTGGTCATCTGTTATATTGGATGGATGAAGCCTTGGTCACATGTTATATTGAATGAATGAAGCCTTGGTCATCTGTTATATTGGATGGATGAAGCCATGGTCATGTGTCATTTTGGATGGATGAAGCCTTGGTCACATGTTATATTGGATGAATGAAGCCTTGGTCACATATTATAATGGATGGATGAAGCCTTGTTCACATGTTATATTGGATGGATGAAGCCTTGGTCACATGTTATATTGGATGAATGAAGCCTTGGTTACATGTTATATTGGATGAATGAAGCCTTGGTCACATATTATAATGGATGGATGAAGCCTTGTTCACATGTTATATTGGATGAATGAAGCCTTGGTCACATGTTATATTGGATGGATGAAGCCTTGATCACATGTTATATTGGATGAAAGAAGCCTTGGTCACATGTTATATTGGATGAATGAAGCCTTGGTCACATGTTATATTGAATGAATGAAGCCTTGGTCACATGTTATACTGGATGAAAGAAGCCTTGGTCACATAATATATTGGATGAATGAAGCCTTGACCACATGTTATATTGGATGAATGAAGCCTTGGTCACATGTTATTTTCTAGCCAAGACTTTCTGTATAGAAACTTCTCATAAGGCTAAAGAAGCAGTTCCTCCTCTCATACCTGCTCCTAGTCTACAGTGTCCCTGCTAGGACCAGAGGGGAAATTGTTTCTGCAGTCAGCAAAACCACTGATCTGTGGAAAGAAGTGGCTAACAGAGCGCCATCTGTCCTGGACCGTGCTCACAATCGGCAGTACGGACATTCATATAATGACATGCTCTAGTTCTGTGGTCCGGGCTCTTGGCAATGCACGGACAGCGGAAGCCATGGTCATATGTTCAGCCCTGCACTTCACATCACTGACACATCTACAGTGACTCTACAGAGGGACTACTACTCCCAGCTAGCCTGAATTGCCCATGTGGGTTTCACACATGATGATAGGATTAGATACAGTGAATCAGCAGACCGTATCACATGATGGGATTAGATACATAGTTCAGCAGGCAGTATCTAATCCTATCATGAGTGATACTGTCTGCTGAGACGCTGTATCTAGTCATATCTTGTTGGATACGGTCTGTTAAGTTGCTGTATCTAATCCTATCATATATGATACAGTCTGTTGAGCTTTTGTATTTAATCCAATCATGCGTGATACTCTCCTGAGCTGCTGTATCTAATCCTATCATATATGATGCTGTATGCTGGGCTACTAAATCTTATAATATCATGTGTGCATGTGTCATATGATTCATCTGAATATAACAATTTTTAGGATCCATCGTGCACCACATGATGCAATAATCTGCAGCTTTGGGTCTAATATACAATAAGAAATTAGACACTGTGTGAATTGTGGCCACACACATCCAGCACTGCTCAGTACTGTACCTGGACTGTTGTGTATTGATCACATGATCCCTAGTATCTGTGATCTGGTATTGGGACACATCAAGTGATCAATGCAATGATTAGAACCATGGTGAGCCGATCACTAATTAGAATGGAAACAAATTATTAACCCTCTGTACACCAGGGCCATGAAAATCTGCAGCCCAGTGACTCAGGTGATCGCAGAATCAGAAGAATGTTGTCTATTCTGTTTCCAGACAATGACTTAACTCTCCCCCTGCTGGGAGGACTGGGGATTGCATTATCTCCATCTTGCCCTTCATTACTTATTTTTGCTGGGACTTGCAACGCTTTAGCCATGAGTGTGAGAGCGATAACTCCAAATTTACCACACCTGCTTTCCATTCACACCTAACATCCCTTTTTCATTACAAAATAAAATCTACTAGACCAGTATCATCATGCATTGACCCATATAGAGGTAGATACCAATGGTACACAGGCTCTGCACAAAGTATACTGTAAGTGATTACAGTACAGTTACATCCAGTGATTCACAGGGGGCCTCTTTTCTAATCAGAGTTCACTTTACCTTTTTTTTCTCCATCTGGCACTCTCTATAATCCCCCACTATAGGTCTTTAGGTATATCAGGGTCACTGACTGCAGCCAGCACCCTCTATATCCCCCACTATAAGGTATATCAGGGTCACTGACTGCAGCCAGCACCCTCTATATCCCCCACTATAGGTATATCAGGGGCACTGACTGTAGCCGACACCCTCTATATCCCCACTATAAAGTATATCAGGGGCACTGAATGCAGCTGGCACCCTCTATACCCCCCAGTACAGGGGCACTGACTTATCATTAACCTTTGCCAGTCTGTGGCTCCAGTTTCAGGGCGATCTATAGGTGCCGGTTAACGTATCAGCTTGCAGGGATTTTAACGTTTCCACATTCCTGGAATAAAGTCGCCGTCCGGTGAGCATCAGTGCGTGGCGGCCGCCTCGGAATCAATGCTTAGCGCGATTTGGCGCACTCTTTTAGCCAACGGTCGCGGAGCTAATGTGCGGCGTCTTCGATAAGGCGGCGGTGTGTGAGGGGGACGCCACCGCTGCCGCCATGAAGAAAGGGAATGAAAGTGAGACAGATAATTGTGCTGTAGAAGGGCCGGCTGCACCTTGCCTATCACTGACAATTTCCATATCTTAGGGAAACCTTTGTCAGCGTCTGTCACCGCCGCGCTATTATTCCCCTTTCTGGATAATTACCAGTTAATGTGAAAAAGCAGATGGAGGGAAAAAAACCTTGAAATTCCTGATAGCGAATCCTCAAACCTTTCGCCTTATCTGCGCTCAGCAGCCGCCGCATTTCAAAAGAACTTTCAAAACCTTTGTTAGCGAATGTCCCCGATTCCCAGTGTGAACAGAGCGTGTGACATTCAGCCGCCATTGTTCCCAGCTTTTTTTTCGACAATTAAATTCTATTATGGCGAACGTCAACGTGAAACGGTCGCTCTCTCTTAACTAATGGGCCTGATGTCAGCGCAGGGGGCGGAGACTGCGAGGAATCCGCAAAGAGATACCGGGTGACAGGTGCAGCCGGGGAGGTGACCACATCAGCGGAATAGTGAGTGCAGCTCTGGAGGATAATACAGGATGATACAGAATTGCGGTGTCCCACTATTAGTGTTCTGTGCCCCTGTCACAAAGTTCTCACTTCAGGTTAAGTGGTGAATGACGTATTTACAGTTTCACCACTAGGTGTCAGTGTTTTATATATTAGTATGTTCTTATATGCACAGCTGAATGTAGTCATAGGTTAGTGTTTTATGTATACCATGCGTTTATTGCTAACCAATAGGGGGTGCTCTTTGCATCTTAACCTATCTCTCTTCTTCTTGCTCCTGCGTAAACTCATCCCCAACACTCACAGGCAGGTATACAGACCCCCTGTAGGAGGAGTTTTACTGGTGGAGGAAGTACATTTTAGTCTTATCCTGATTCTCAGAGAGGAAGGACACAAGAGATAACAGTCCCTGCAGAAGTTAAGCCAGAGCCTGGCTTTTGCCAGGACCCCTGTCAGGGACAAGAGTCAGCTGAGTCTAGTCACTTAAGTGTACAGATGCAGTTAGAGACCAACAGTTCTTTTACTACTACCACTTCATTCACTATGCAGTGCTAAGCACACCCAAGGGAGAGTAGTAACCAAGGAACACCCTGACCCATGCCAGGAACACGTCTAAAAAGAGCAGGGCAGTATCCTGACAAGGGAGGAACTAGCCTCGATAGGACAAAGCAGCCAGTACAGAAGGCCTATATATCCTATCGCGCTGTGCAGGTAATTGGGAAACCACGGACACCTAGCTACACCAAGATGACCACGGCTGGGGCTTGTACGATACCAGGGGGGCAGAAGGTGTTCAAACACAGTCTATACACAAGTACAAGTAACACCTCACTATTAAAGATATTTCCAGGTTCCGGTGAGTACATAGCTACACAGGGTTAGGGCTCCTCTGGCAAACTCCTCTCCTCTACAAGCACCCGTACAACTACCTTTCTCTTGCTTCTCTCAAGCACCTCCTCCAAGCACTAAGGTTCAGCAGTCAAGTGTGTGTCAAGATTGATTTACTGGTCAAAACGTGTATTGTTATATTGACAAGCCTGACAGTAAAGCTGTTCTATTTTTATACTACTGGGACTGTGTCATCTTCTGTCCGCACCGGCACCCATACACACACAACCGCACACCTTGGGTTATTTTTTCCCCTTCTATGGGTGGCGGTACCAACAGTCCGGGTGGGTCAGTTGCCACTCAGGACTGCTTTGACAAAAGCCTAAGTGACCCGCAACAATCCGGCAGGTCACCGACCATTTGGGGAGCACTACCAGCCATGTACAAAGCAGGTATCAACATCACACCTGTGTGCTGGACCAGCACTGGCATCATGACAATAACACTACTGGCCGAGTACCACAGAATCAGTACAGGATCAGTAATGTAGTGTATGTACACAGTGACCGCACCAGCAGAATAGTGACTGCAGCTCTGGATTAGAATACAGGATGTAACTCAGGATCAGTAATGTAATGTATGTACACAGTGACCTCACCAGCAGAATAGTGACTGCAGCTCTGGAGTATAATGCCGGATGTAACTCAGGATCAGTAATGTAATGTATGTACACAGTGACCCCACCAGCAGAATAGTGAGTGCAGCTCTGGGGTATAATACAGGATGTAACTCAGGATCAGTAATGTAATGTATGTACACAGTGACCCCACCAGCAGAATAGTGAGTGCAGCTCTGGGGTATAAAACAGGATGTAACTCAGGATCAGTAATGTAATGTATGTACACAGTGACCCCACCAGCAGAATAGTGATTACATCTCTGGGGTATAATACAGGATGTAACTCAGGATCAGTACAGGATCAGTAATGTAATGTATGTACACAGTGACCCCACCAGCAGAATAGTGAGTGCAGCTCTGGGGTATAAAACAGGATGTAACTCAGGATCAGTAATGTAATGTATGTACACAGTGACCCCACCAGCAGAATAGTGATTACATCTCTGGGGTATAATACAGGATGTAACTCAGGATCAGTACAGGATCAGTAATGTAATGTATGTACACAGGGACCCCACCAGCAGAATAGTGAGTGCGGCTCTGGGGTATAATACAGGATGTAACTCAGGATCAGTATTGTAATGAATGTACACAGTGACCCCACCAGCAGAATAGTGAGCACAGCTCTGGAGTATAATACAGGATGTAACTCAGGATCAGTAATGTAATGTATTTACACGGTGACCTCACCAGCAGAATAGTGTGTGCAGCTCTGGAGTATAATAGAGAATATTACTCAGGATCAATATAAGTAATGTAATGTTAATTGACTGCAGCATTGTGATTTCAGCTCTGGATATGACTATAGGATAACATTTTATATATATGTTAGCGGAGTGGGGCCTGTGCACGCAGTGAGGTGTGGTGAGCGGATTTGTCTTGTATGGGATTCTATTCATAGTCACACATTTTCTTTATAAACATGCGGCAGTGACGCCTCCTCGGATCCAGCGCTGACGGCTCACGAGATGATTGGAAAATTGCCGATACTTGATCTTCACTTTGAGTCTCTAACAATATGACATTAAAGAAAGGAAAAGTCTCTTTATAAGGTAAATCCGGGGAGCGGCATCTTCTTTATTCCTCTGATTAACACTTCATGTAAGTGGCGCCGCCGCTGATTGCCAAAAACCTCAAGAGGCGAGCGGCGGGCTGAGCTGACAATGGCGGCTGATTGCTGCAGAGACGACTAAAGTCCTTTGGGCCACGACCCCTGATGCCTGAGGTCAAGGAGCTCCATTACTCCGTCCTGAATGGGCCGTAAAGGGTGGAGATCAGCCGTTCGGCCACCTCTCATCATTGTCCGCCAGTCCTCACAAATGGCCGCTTGTTATCGCCCTCTTGTCCGGTAATTTTCGCCCCATTGTCCTCCTGAGAGATTCTTCAAGATCAGCGCAATGATTATAAAAAACGTATCTTTAGGCAAAGAGGAGTTTGGACACAAATGTGGAGATGGGTCGGACCAAAATCTCTGAGAAACGTCCATTATAGCCGGATATGCTGAACTCGGGTGCAGTCTATGAATGTCACGGCCGCGGCCTAGCAGATGCCAGTACCCACGTGCAGGGGTCTGGTGATGCTGTCACTTGATAGGAGTATAACAAGGAGTACAGTCGTGCTGACTGGGTTGGGTGTTGAGAGATACATAGAAGAATCAGAGGAACAGAGAGGAGGATGTCGTGAGAGTCCCGACCCAAGTAGTAATGTGCTCTGCCGGGATGTTGGAGGATGAGGTAGAGAGATAAGAATACTTGAGAGAGAATACTTATGCCCGTGCATCGACTCTTGTTGGAATTAACCACCTATTGCCCTACCAGTGTTGGGGACCCGTTCTAGAGGGTGACACGAGCCCCGGACCCTGTTACCTGGGATGAGCAGAATGCTCAGGGTTTCCTGCTGACAACCACGCTGTGAGATAGAGTTCATAGGCTTCTAGCAACTTTGCTCTATCCGGATCAGTTATTAGCTTTTTGCCTTTTGTGGATACTGTCCTGCACTGTGACTCACCTATTCCACGGTGTTAGCTTAGATGATCTCTGACGTGTCCCCTCCTGTAAGGGGTTTAACACTGCATAGTGCTTAGTAAGGTTGTTTGAGGAGAAACTGTTGGGTGAGTCCTAGCTCTACAAAGTCTAGTGACCAAAGACCTCATACAAAGGCTGGGGACCTGGCAGAAGGCCAGGGCCCTAAAGGAACCACTGCAGGGAGCGTTCTAGTTTACGTCCTTTCCCTACAACGTACAACACAAAAGACCTCTACACTTCCTCTACCCACGTGATTTCCCATCTACAGCTCCCCGTAAGGTGTGCTGTCAATGGGTGAAGAGTGCATACAGAAGAAGTAAAGTAAGAGTTGATAGGACAGAAGAAGGTTCTCCCATAGGTTTACAGATCCATGTGACACATAAACAAACAATAACCCTTTCCATGCTTCAACTGTGCAGCAACTGAGTACATATACATACAATAGCGACATCTAGTGGCGAAACTTTATCACTACTACATCACCACTTACAAGAAGTACAGGCATTAACGAAGGGTGTAACCAATGACAACACCAGTGGTGGGCCACCACACATTCCCTGTTGGAGCCTCTGTATGCTTCCCATAAGCATGTGGTTCCAGCTCTCCGTGATTCCTGCTCATGATTCCTGCTGTTCTTGGTTCAAGCTACCTGTCATTCTGCCTGTGTCTACTATTCCGGTTCAAGCTGGGAGTACTGCTGAGTTCCAACTTGCCTGCCTATGTGTCTCCTGCTGCACCTTGCCTGCCACTGCTAGCAAGCCAAGCCTTGCGGCGGGCACTGGGGAAGACCAGCAGACCCTTAGGGTGGTATTACACAGGCCGATGGGGGCCAGATAATACCTGTAAACGAGCGTCGATCTGCTAGATCGGCGCTTGTTTACTGGGCCTATTACACACACAGCCAGGACTGTAGTGGAGGGGTTACATAGAGTCAGGACAGCAGTGGAGGGGTTACATAGAGTAAGGACAGTAGAAGAGGGGTTACATAAAGCTAGGACAGCAGTGGAGGGGTTACATACATTAAGGACAGCAGTGGAGGGGTTACATACAGTAAGGACAACAGTGGAAGGGTTACATACAGTAAGGACAGCAGTTGAGGGGTTACATACAGTCAGGACAGCAGTGGAGGGGTTACATACAGCTAGGACAGCAGTGGATGAGTTAGATACAGCCAGGACAACAGTGGAGGGGTTACATACAGCCAGGACAGCAGTGGAGAGGTTACATACAGCCAGGACAGCAGTGGAGAGGTTAGATACAGCCAGGACAGCAGTGGATGGGTTACATACAGCCAGGACTGTAGTGGAGGGGTTACATACAGCTAGGACAGCAGTGGAGGGGTTACATACAGCCAGGACAGCAGTGGAGAGGTTACATACAGCCAGGACAGCAGTGGAGGGGTTACATACAGTCAGGACAGCAGTGGATGGGTTACATACAGCCAGGACAGCAGTGGAGGGGTTACATACAGCCAGGACTGTAGTGGAGGGGTTACATACAGCTAGGACAGCAGTGGAGGGGTTACATACAGCCAGGACAGCAGTGGAGAGGTTACATACAGCCAGGACAGCAGTGGAGGGGTTACATACAGCCAGGACAGTAGTGGAGGGGTTACATACAGCCAGGACAGCAGTGGAGGGGTTACATACAGCCAGGACAGCAGTGGAGAGGTTACATACAGCCAGGACAGCAGTGGAGGGGTTACATACAGTCAGGACAGCAGTGGAGGGATTACATACAGCTAGGACAGCAGTGGAGAGGTTACATACAGCTAGGACAGCAGTTGAGGGGTTACATACAGTAAGGACAGTAGAAGAGGGGTTACACACAGACAGGACAGCAGTGAAGAGGTTACATAGAGTCAGGACAGCAGTGGATGGGTTACATGCAGCCAGGGAACAGCAGTGGAGAGGTTACATACAGCTAGGACAGCAGTGGAGAGGTTACATACAGCTAGGACAGCAGTGGAGGGGTTACATACAGCTAGGACAGAAGTGGAGAGGTTACATACAGCTAGGACAGCAGTGGAGGGGTTACATACAGTCAGGACAGCAGTGGAGGGGTTACATACAGTCAGGACAGCAGTGGATGGGTTACATACAGTCAGGACAGCAGTGGAGGGGTTACATACAGCTAGGACAGCAGTGGAGGAGTTACATACAGCTAGGACAGCAGTGGAGGGGTTACATACAGTCAGGACAGCAGTGGATGGGTTACATGCAGCCAGGGAACAGCAGTGGAGAGGTTACATACAGTCAGGACAGCAGTGGATGGGTTACATGCAGCCAGGGAACAGCAGTGGAGAGGTTACATACAGCTAGGACAGCAGTGGAGGGGTTACATACAGCTAGGACAGCAGTGGAGGGGTTACATACAGTCAGGACAGCAGTGGAGGGGTTACATACAGTCAGGACAGCAGTGGATGGGTTACATACAGTCAGGACAGCAGTGGAGGGGTTACATACAGCTAAGACAGCAGTGGAGGAGTTACATACAGCTAGGACAGCAGTGGAGGGGTTACATACAGTCAGGACAGCAGTGGATGGGTTACATGCAGCCAGGGAACAGCAGTGGAGAGGTTACATACAGCTAGGACAGCAGTGGAGGGGTTACATACAGTCAGGACAGCAGGTGATGGGTTACATGCAGCCAGGGAACAGCAGTGGAGAGGTTACATACAGCTAGGACAGCAGTGGAGGGGTTACATACAGTCAGGACAGCAGTGGATGGGTTACATGCAGCGAGGGAACAGCAGTGGAGAGGTTACATACAGCTAGGACAGCAGTGGAGGAGTTACATACAGTCAGGACAGCAGTGGAGGGGTTACATACAGTCAGGACAGCAGTGGATGGGTTACATACAGTCAGGACAGCAGTGGAGGGGTTACATACAGTCAGGACAGCAGTGGAGGGGTTACATACAGTCAGGAAAGCAGTGGATGGGTTACATACAGTCAGGACAGCAGTGGATGGGTTACATACAGTCAGGACAGCAGTGGAGGAGTTATATACAGCTAGGACAGCAGTGGATGGGTTACATACAGTCAGGACAGCAGTGGAGGGGTTACATACAGTCAGGACAGAAGTGGAGAGGTTATATACAGCTAGGACAGAAGTGGAGGGGTTACATACAGTCAGGACAGCAGTGGAGGGGTTACATACAGTCAGGACAGCAGTGGAGGGGTTACATACAGTCAGGACAGCAGTGGAGGGGTTACATACAGTCAGGACAGCAGTGGATGGGTTACATGCAGCCAGGGAACAGCAGTGGAGAGGTTACATACAGCTAGGACAGCAGTGGAGGGGTTACATACAGCTAGGACAGCAGTGGAGGGGTTACATACAGTCAGGACAGCAGTGGAGGGGTTACATACAGTCAGGACAGCAGTGGATGGGTTACATACAGTCAGGACAGCAGTGGAGGGGTTACATACAGCTAAGACAGCAGTGGAGGAGTTACATACAGCTAGGACAGCAGTGGAGGGGTTACATACAGTCAGGACAGCAGTGGATGGGTTACATGCAGCCAGGGAACAGCAGTGGAGAGGTTACATACAGCTAGGACAGCAGTGGAGGGGTTACATACAGTCAGGACAGCAGTGGATGGGTTACATGCAGCGAGGGAACAGCAGTGGAGGGGTTACATACAGCTAGGACAGCAGTGGAGGAGTTACATACAGTCAGGACAGCAGTGGAGGGGTTACATACAGTCAGGACAGCAGTGGATGGGTTACATACAGTCAGGACAGCAGTGGAGGGGTTACATACAGTCAGGACAGCAGTGGAGGGGTTACATACAGTCAGGACAGCAGTGAAGGGGTTACATACAGTCAGGACAGCAGTGGAGGGGTTACATACAGTCAGGACAGCAGTGGATGGGTTACATACAGTCAGGACAGCAGTGGAGGAGTTACATACAGCTAGGACAGCAGTGGATGGGTTACATACAGTCAGGACAGCAGTGGAGGGGTTACATACAGTCAGGACAGCAGTGGAGGGGTTACATACAGTCAGGACAGCAGTGGAGGGGTTACATACAGTCAGGACAGAAGTGGAGGGGTTACATACAGTCAGGACAGCAGTGGAGGGGTTACATACAGTCAGGACAGCAGTGGAGGGGTTACATACAGTCAGGACAGCAGTGGATGGGTTACATACAGTCAGGACAGAAGTGGATGGGTTACATACAGTCAGGACAGAAGTGGAGAGGTTATATACAGTCAGGACAGCAGTGGAGGGGTTACATACAGTCAGGACAGCAGTGGATGGGTTACATACAGTCAGGACAGAAGTGGAGAGGTTATATACAGTCAGGACAGAAGTGGAGGGGTTACATACAGTCAGGACAGAAGTGGAGGGGTTACATACAGTCAGGACAGCAGTGGAGGGGTTACATACAGCCAGGACTGTAGTGGAGGGGTTACATACAGTCAGGACAGCAGTGGAGGGGTTACATACAGTCAGGACAGCAGTGGAGAGGTTACATACAGTCAGGACAGCAGTGGAGGGGTTACATACAGTCAGGACAGCAGTGGATGGGTTACATACAGCTAGGACAGCAGTGGATGGGTCAGGAGGTCAGACAGGAAAGGAACAGAAAATCGTGTACAGGAGGGGGTGCAGCACACACAGCTCTGCAGATACAGCTCCCTGTTGATAACAAGCTGTCTCCCCTCTGCAAGCTGCTGTGCTGTGTTCCATTTATGAAGACCTTCGTACTCGTATGCCAGTCTTAAATTAGGCCCCGCCCATAATGGCCCCCCCACCAAGGGGCACACACCTCTTAGGGAATCAAGCCTGACTGCCGTACGGCAGATGCAGAAATCTACACCCTACTTCGGAGCCGGTGTAAACGGGAATAAGCCACGCCTCCAACCCTGCCCATCGGGGATATGGCAGACATACACCAGGGAGAAGGGGAGAATCTGAGCCTTCTCCCTGGTATACGCCAGGGGTCTAACAACAGTAAATGTCCCCCTATGAATGTAAATGTGAGAAGTTGATTAGATGAAGTGATGTTCGCCTGGCCCTATCTGTAGGGTATTCTACATACCTGACTCTCTTAAGGGGGTTGTCCAGGCCTACAAAACCATGGGCACTTTCTTCCTGAAAAAGTGCCACTCCAGTCCTTACTTCTATTGAGTTAAATTGTGATACCACACACAACCTGAGGACAGGAGTGGCACTATTTTTGCAAGCAAGTAGCTGTGTTTTTTCTAATCCTGTATAATCCCTTTAAGGTCTAAAAGTCAGGAACCACATATGCCCCCTCCCCTTGTATATAAAGCTTTGTAATATTGTATGTATGGGAGGTTTACACTGTGAGTGCCCCCTCCCCTGGCTTACAATACATTATGACTCCTCTGAAGACGTCAGCGTCCGTAAATACCGGGAAATTTGTGGGAAAAAAGGATTTTCTTTAATTATTTTGAAATAAACTGATTCTTAATGAGGTTTAATGAATCCGCAGCCGTAGATCAGGAGCCGCCGCCATCGCTGTTATTACACAACGTCTACTATTAGTTTATATGCAAATGATGTTTATGATGTTGGAGATGACGGTAAACGCAATTATGTCTGTAACCGATCATCCCGCACTTCATTACCGGAATATTTACTTTCAATACACAAAATAAATGAAATTAACCCCGTCCTGCACACATCTGTGAATGTACCATGAGCTGATCACCTGATCCCCTAAGAATGAGCAGCTAGAGGTAGAGGCGGAGTTTGACTACATGAGCCATGTTTGTTGTCTGTTACCATGGAGACACAAAGGTAAATAGGGACTGTGCACATTAAAGGGGTTATCCAGCGCTACAAAAACATGGCCATTTTCCCCCTACTGTTGTCTCCAGTTTGGGTGGGGTTTTGAAACTCCGTTCTATTGAAGTAAATGGAGCTTAATTGCAAACTGCACCTGAACTGTAGACAACAGTAGGGGGAAAAGTGGCCATGTTTTTGTAGCGCTGGATAACCCCTTTAAATGGGAGGAAATCAATATGACACAGTTGCTGGCAAGAAGTAGAGGTTGGCGAGAAGAAAAATATCATCTGACTGTGGAGTCAGACTACATAAACTGTTTGTTGTCTGTTACCATGGAGACACATAGGTAACTAGGAACTGTTCTCACTAAATGCGAGTAGATGCATAAGGCAGAGTTTCTAGCAAATAGTAGAGGGTGGATTAAAAAGAGTAAGGAATGAATGCTGAGTCAGACTACATGAACATAGTTTGTTGTCTGTTACCATGGAGACACATAGCATCCTGTGGTGCCCTGTAGAGCCATTCAGCCCTGTCCCCTTCCCCACAGTCTCTGTGTCGTGATCTATCCTCAGAATGGGACTACATTTACGTTACTTCACACACTGGGAGACGTCCTGATTGCTTTGCTGGTTAAATTGTTCAGGGACGTCATTGGCAGAAAACTGATAACATGTTGTTCTGTCAACAATAATTAAAGTTTCTCTCATTGCAATTTACATTTTTGTAGAAATAACTTCCTAAACCCTCAACGAGATTACATGATACTACTGACACTCATTCAGGATTATAGGCCCTTAGAAGAGAATCTGACGAAAACAATTCGTGACTACCTCTCTATACACATGATATACAGGGGGCGGGGCTGTGACTACCTCTCTATACACATGATATACAGGGGGCGGGGCTGTAACTACCTCTCTATACACATGATATACAGGGGGCGGGGCTGTGACTACCTCTCTATACACATGATATACAGGGGGCGGGGCTGTGGCTACCTCTCTATACATGATATACAGGGGGCGGGGCTGTGACTACCTTTCTATACACATGATATACAGGGGGCAGGGCTGTGACTACCTCTATACACATGATATACAGGGAGAGGAGCTGTGACTACCTCTCTATACACATGATATACAGGGGAGCTCATGTAGCAGGCTGTCTCTGCAGAGACGCCTATGTAACAGGCTGTCTCTCTGCAGAGAAGCTTATGTAGCAGTCTGTCTTTGCAGAGAAGCCTATGTAACAGGCTGTCTCTCTGCAGAGAAGCTTATGTAGCAGGCTGTCTCTCTGCAGAGAAGCTAATGTAGCAGGCTGTCTCTCTGCAGAGAAGCTCATGTAGCAGACTGTCTCTCTCAGCAGAGAAACTCATGTAGCAGGCTGTCTCTCAGCAGAGGAGCTCATGTAGCTCTCTGTCTCTCTCTCAGCAGAGAAGCTCATGCAGCAGGCTGTCTCTCTCTCAGCAGAGGAGCTCATGTAGCTCTCTGTCTCTCTCTGCAGAGAAGCTCATGTAGCAGGCTGTCTCTCTCAGCAGAGGAGCTCATGTAGAAGGCTGCCTCTCTCTGCAGAGAAGCTCATGTAGCAGGCTGTCTCTCTCAGCAGAGGAGCTCATGTAGAAGTCTGTCTCTCTCTGCAGAGAAGCTCATGTAGCAGGCTGTCTCTCTCAGCAGAGGAGCTCATGTAGAAGGCTGTCTCTCTCTGCAGAGAAGCTCATGTAGCAGGCTGTCTCTCAGCAGTAGAGCTCATGTAGAAGGCTGTCTCTCTCTGCAGAGAAGCTCATGTAGCAGGCTGTCTCTCAGCAGAGGAGCTCATGTAGAAGGCTGTCTCTCTCTGCAGAGAAGCTCATGTAGCAGGCTGTCTCTCAGCAGAGGAGCTCATGTAGAAGGCTGTCTCTCTCTGCAGAGAAGCTCATGTAGCAGGCTGTCTCTCAGCAGAGGAGCTCATGTAGAAGTCTGTCTCTCTCTGTAGAGAAGCTCATGTAGAAGGCTGTCTCTCTCTGCAGAGAAGCTCATGTAGAAGACTGTCTCTCTCCTCAGCTGGACTGCTTAACCACACACACTAATATGTCCAACAACTAGTCAGCAGTCAGTGGACCAGCTCCCTTTTCCTCCTCTAATTTGAGGCCCTGCACAGCCTGGTCATGTGACCACAGATCCTGTAATTTCTCCTGCTTACATCTGTGTCAGTACAGTAGCTCGTAGATTTAACTGTTGCAGTTAATAATGAATGATGATGCCAGGATTTCTGTGGATTGTGTGAATGTAGCCTGTAGTCTGCAATCCTGAGACCCAAGCAGACACATCATTTGGAAACCTATTTCCCCATAGTTCTTATAAAGGAGGTCTCACATAGTAATAAATATAGTGATTCCCCTTTAAATTGCCAGCGGTTGCGATATTCCGATAGCGCGGGGCTCACGCCTCAGATGCGGCCGAGAGGATATCTGCAGCGCCTCAATGTTTACTTCATAAAGAGAAGAGAAAACAAAAGAGGGAAATTTCCAGAAAGCTCGAGCGGCCGGACAGATGTTCCTGCACATTCCCCAAAAACTCGCCCTGAGCCAGAATGGAAATTGATTTTGCAGAAAGCTGAAGGATATGAAGGGATCAGCGTAATTGAATCAGCGCGCTCGGAGGCTGCGGCGGCGGAGGACGTGCCTCCATTTCTCAGCTGACAGCTTGTTGGTTTTTGTTTTTTTTTTCCCTTCAAATCTCAAATACAAACGATTTGATTGCGACTGGAGAAACATTTGACCGTCGTCTCCTTGACAGTCGTTCTGCTGCGGGGGGATCTGATAACCATTCTGCTCCTAACACGTCCAATCTGGCGGAGAATCGGGAGAATGGAGGCATCTCTCATAGCGGATGATCCCCCCATCCCTCTGTAACAGATCACCTACATCCTCAGAGACTGGAGAATGGCGGGAGCTGTGATCCCTACTCTGCACCATCAGAGGCGGCAGTATAGAGTAACAATGGAGAGGGATCATGTGTCTGGGGACTGGCGGGAGCTGTGATCCCTACTCTGCATGATCAGAGGCGGCAGTATAGAGTAACAATGGAGAGGGATCATGTGTCTGGGGAATGGCGGGAGCTGTGATCCCTACTCTGCATGATCAAGGGCTGTAGTATAGAGTAACAATGGAGAGGGATCATGTGGCTAGAGACTGGCGGAAGCTGTGATCCCTACTCTGCATGATCAGGGGCTGTAGTATAGAGTAACAATGGAGAGGGATCATGTGGCTAGAAACTGGCGGAAGCTGTGATCCCTACTCTGCACGATCAGAGGCGGCAGTATAGAGTAACAATGGAGAGGGATCATGTGTCTGGGGACTGGCGGGAGCTGTGATCCCTACTCTGCATGATCAGAGGCTGTAGTATAGAGTAACAATGGAGAGGGATCATGTGGCTAGAAACTGGCGGAAGCTGTGATCCCTACTTCTGCAAATTCTTCTTTAAAATAGAAACAAAGAAAAAAGGTATACATACATTACCTGTCGATGCTGCAGGGCTCCTCTTGCAGTCTTCTTATCCCCAGGTCAGCTGACAGGCCGCTCTTAAGCTAGAGCGCACAGGACGCGGGGAGAAGACCGCAAGAGAAGCCCTGCAGCATGGACAGGTAATGTATAAAGTAAAAGCAAGGGCTGCAAGGACATTGATAATGATGTCCCTGCAGTTCTTGTTAAATGATAATCGGGCCGTGTAATAGGCCCAGTAAACGAGTGCCGATCTAGCAGATCGGCGCTCGTTTACAGTTATTATCGGGCCCCCATCGGCCTGTGTAAGAGTACCCTTAGACACCTTGTGGAGGAGACGTAAACTTTTTTTTTTTGCCTCTAGCCACCACTAGGGGGGGCTCTTGATAGATTTATACTAATCACAGTGAGTTAAAGGGAATATGACATCAGAAAATGACCTAAGGTTTCAATCGGGTTTTGATGTAATACATATTTTGGCTATGTTCACACAACGTAAAACTACGGCCGTAGTTTTGCAGTGTGGAACATAGTCTTTTTGTCAATGGGATCCTGGCCGGAGTGTACACACATCGTACACGCTCCGGCCGGGATCCATGCGGCGCCGGAAAAAACTGACAGGTCATTTTTCTGCGGCCGGAATTCAGTGAATTCCGGCCGCAGAAAGACCTGTCAGTTCACACAGTGAAGCGAGCGGCTCCGGCTGTGCGCTATGGGAAGCTCTTATGCGGGCCGGCCGAGATGAGCCGGCCAAAGACCGGCCGTTCCGTGACATACATAGTGTGAACATAGCCTTTCAGTGTTTTTTTCCTGATTTTCCATTTTTCCATCTATGTTATAGCATAGCTCTGATATCTTGCAGTCTTCACTAATATTAAGCTGACACTTTCTGTATTGCCCAGATCTTTTTTTATTTTTTATTTACTGACACTGTCACTTATATAATCTGTTACTATTTTCAGATTTGTTTTTTATTATATTTGTGTGTGTGTTTTTTTTTTTTTTTAATTCTAAATTTTTATTAAATTTTCTAATTTTTACAATAAAAGAGAAGAAAAAAAAGGGAAAGGCAATATCAACAATAAACATCTGACGTCCTTACGGGCGCAAGGGCGCTTATAGAAAGACATCCAAAATGCAAACATAGGCCCTGAACATGGGCTGGAAATGTGGGCCGGGTGAAACAGTCTGCGGCTCCCCTATAGTACTAACTGCTGCCGTCAGTAAGGGCAGGGAGTGAGCTAGCCCTCTGCGCGAGGCCAGGGCAGCGGTTGGGGGAGGGGGGGAAATGAGAAGAGGGGAGGTCATGAGAACCAAGAGGGTCGTGATACGAAAGACAAGAAGGGGGGGGGGGGGGGGGCAGAGAGGTACATGGCTCCTCACTTAGCCAGTAGAGATCTATATTCAGCCGTTTCGGTAAACTGTTCCCAGTAAAACCATGTCTGATAGAATCAGGAGTTCCGATCGTGCAGCTGAGCAGTAAGCAGTGTCGGACTGGGGTACCTTGGGCCCACCAGGGAAACTGACTCTAGGGGCCCACCCTACATAGACGGATTTAACCAGTGACAAACCTTTTACGTTAGTACAGCGGCTTTAAGCGAGAGTGAGGCCTAATGTCCATCATGAAAGGCATAGAGTGGTCATTAAAACATTGTCAGACTAACATGTAAAAAGTTTGATCAGCCAGGGTTTCAGTGCTGAGACCCCCAACAATGGCTGGATCATTGCTCACCTGTCATATTGCAAGTGACGGGCTCAGCACCAATTGCAGTTGATAGGTTCCATTATAATGTATTGAGCCCATTACGTACAACATAACAGACGGACTAATGATCCAGCCATCAGCACAGTATATACTATGAGATCAGTGATAACTGGTAACACTATATATAGCATGGGATTAGTGATAACCAGTAACAATATGTACAGTATACACCATGAGACCAGTGATAAGCGGTAACACTATATACAGTATACACCATGAGATAAGCGATAACAGGGGGATATATACAGGGCTGGAAGGAGGAGATATATACAGGGCTGGGGGAGAGGGGATATATACAGGGCTGGGGGGAGAGGGGATATATACAGGGCTGGAGGGAGGAGGGATATATACAGGGCTGGAGGGAGGGGGATATATACAGGGCTGGGGGAGAGGGGATATATACAGGGCTGGTTAGGGGGATATATACAGGGCTGGAGGGAGGGGGATATATACAGGGCTGTAGGGAGGGGGATATATACAGGGCTGTAGGGAGGGGGATATATACAGGGCTGGAGGGAGGGGGGATATATACAGGCTGAGGGGAGAGGGTATATACAGTGCTGGGGAGAGGGGGGATATACACAGGGCTGAAAGGAGGGGGAATATATACAGGGCTGGAGGAGAGGGGGGATATATACAGGGCTGGGGGGAGAGGGAATATATACAGGCTATGGGGAGAGGGGATATATACAGAGCTCGGGGGAGAGGGGATACACACAGGGCTGGTGGGAGGGAATATATACAGGGCTGGAGGAGAGGGGAGATATATACAGGGCTGGAGGGAGAGGGGATATATACAGGGCTGGGGGGGGAGGGAATATATACAGGGCTGGGGGGGAGGGGATATATACAGGGCTGGAGGAGAGGGTATATACAGTGCTGGCGGGAGGGAATATATACAGGGCTGGAGGAGAGGGGAGATATATACAGGGCTGGAGGGAGAGGGGATATATACAGGGCTGGGGGGGAAGGGAATATATACAGGGCTGGGGGGGAGGGGATATATACAGGGCTGGAGGAGAGGGTATATACAGTGCTGGCGGGAGGGAATATATACAGGGCTGGAGGAGAGGGGAGATATATACAGGGCTGGAGGGAGGGGGGATATATACAGGGCTGGGGGGGAAGGGAATATATACAGGGCTGGGGGGGAGGGGATATATACAGGGCTGGAGGAGAGGGTATATACAGTGCTGGCGGGAGGGAATATATACAGGGCTGGGGGGGAGAGGGGATATATACAGGGCTGGAGGGAGAGGGGATATATACAGGGCTGGAGGTAGGGGGGATATATACAGGGCTGGAGGGAGGGTAGATATATACAGGGCTGAGGGGATAAATACAGGGCTGGAGGGAGGGGGGATATATACAGGGCTGGTGGAATGGGGGATATATACAGGGCTGGAGGTAGGGCATATATACAGGGCTGGAGGGAGGGGGGATATATACAGGGCTGGAGGTAGGGGGGATATATACAGGGCTGGAGGTAGGGGGGATATATACAGGGCTGGAGGTAGGGGGGGGGATATATACAGGGCTGGAGGGAGGGGGATATATACAAGGCTGGAGGTAGGGGGGATATATACAGGGCTGGAGGTAGGGGGGATATATACAGGGCTGGTGGGATGGGGGATATATACAGGGCTGGAGGGCATGGGAATATAGAGGGCTGGAGGGAGGGGGGATATATACAGGGCTGGAGGTAGGGGGGATATATACAGGGCTGGAGGTAGGGGGGATATATACAGGGCTGGAGGGAGGGGGATATATACAAGGCTGGAGGTAGGGGGGATATATACAGGGCTGGAGGTAGGGGGGATATATACAGGGCTGGTGGGATGGGGGATATATACAGGGCTGGAGGTAGGGGGATATATACAGGGCTAGAGGTAGGGGGGATATATACAGGGCTGGAGGTAGGGGGGATATATACAAGGCTGGAGGTAGGGGGGATATATACAGGGCTGGAGGTAGGGGGGATATATACAAGGCTGGAGGTAGGGGGATATATACAGGGCTAGAGGTAGGGGGGATATATACAGGGCTGGAGGGCAGGGGGATATATACAGGGCTGGAGGTAGGGGGGATATAGAGGGCTGGAGGTAGGGGGATATATACAGGGCTGGAGGCAGAGAGGGAATATGTACAAGGCTGGAGGTAGGGGGGATATATACAGGGCTGGAGGGAGGGGGATATATACAGGGCTGGAGGGAGGGGGATATATACAGGGCTGGAGGTAGGGGAGGATATATACAGGACTGGAGGGAGGAGGGATATATACAGGGCTGGAGGTGGGGGAGGGGATATATACAGGGCTGGTGGGATGGGGGATATATACAGGGCTGGAGGTAGGGGGGATATAGAGGGCTGGAGGTAGGGGGGATATATACAGGGCTGGAGGTAGGGGGGATATATACAGGGCTGGAGGGACGGGGATATATACAAGGCTGGAGGTAGGGGGGATATATACAGGGCTGGAGGTAGGGGGGATATATACAGGGCTGGAGGTAGGGGAGGATATATACAGGACTGGAGGGAGGAGGGATATATACAGGGCTGGAGGTGGGGGAGGGGATATATACAGGGCTGGAGGGAGGAGGGATATATACAAGGCTGGAGGTAGGGGAGGATATATACAGGGCTGGAGGGAGGAGGTGGCTATTGTGCTGTGGGGAAGGAGTATTTGCACAATGTAGAGGGGACAGGCACCTGCACTCTGGAGGCCAGCAGGACGGCTGGAGGCCATTAGATGACATTACCCATCCTCTCACCTCTCTCCTGCCTCCTGTGTCAGCACTTCCTGCTCTCTGTTTCTTGGTCCATACAGATAGCAGCACCCAGAGCTCCTGCTGCCCTAAGACACGCCCCCTGCACAGAGGAAGCCCATAGACACTCTGTATGCAGGAAGTGCCGGGGCTTCTCCTCTCAGAGACCGTTCGGGAGGACACAGGGGGGGACACGTGGGGCCCCTGCCAGGATAGTTAGGAGGTGACAGGAGTGTCCTAGGGGCCATAGTCTGCAGAAGCTTATGTTGGGCCTGGATCTGCTGAACAGGGAGCCTCCTCAGTCCGACCCTGGCAGTAAGGTCCTCCATGCGTTTGATATCTTCCACTTTCTGAACCCACATGGAGAGGCTTGGTGGGTCGGGTTGACGCCATAGGGCAGAGATACAGGCCCGGGCAGCATTGATCAAGTGTCGGAGGACTGAGAGACGGTAGCTTCTGAGCGGGATGTCGGTCAGATGCAGAAGGAATAGGGCAGGAGAGAAGGGGAGCTGGCAGTCAGTGAAAATTGAGAAAATATATAAGAGGGATCCTTCTCCACCGCAATTCCTCCAACATTGTGGGGACACCTCAGGGAAAATCCAGTGTAGGCGAGTGGGGACCCGATACCATCGGGAGAGGAGCTTATAGCCAGCTTCCTGAAGCCGGGAGGAGATCGAGGATGAGTGCGTACATGTGAACACTCAATCCACTTGCGCTCCGGAGAAAGAGGTATTCAGGTCCTCTTCCCAGGCAGTAAGGAAAGAAGGGGGGGGGGGGGGGGCGGGGGTTGTTCCGGAGGAGAGGCCAACATGGTATATAGTAGGGAGAGAGTGTGTCTGTGAGGGCCTGCACTCAGGCAGAGGGATTCAAATTGGCAAAGCAAGAAGGCGTGGGGAGGGTGCGAATATAATGGTGGAGCTGAAGAGACCTCCAGAATCCCAGGGGGATGGGGTCCGACATGGCATTAAGGTCCGAGATGGTTGGCCATGCCGAGCCTTGGAGAAAAGAGCGGGCTCGGAATTTATCGGCTCGAAGCCACAGACGGAAGGTGGGGTCTTCCATTCCAGGTAGGAAGGCCGGATTGCCCAGTATTGGAAAAAGAGGGGACGGGTGTGGGGCTAAAAAGCCAGAGAAGAGATGCTTGTGGCAGATTCGGAGCGTCGGGGCAATGGTGGGATGAGCGTTTGCTAGGCGGACTGAGGCCGGCAACCAGGGTGCGGCTAGCAGGGATACCGGCGCCATCGCCATTTCTAGATTTACCCACAGCTTAGTGGGGGCATGACAATGCCAGTCCACCACCCTGGACAGGTGGGCTGCCACGCAGTATTGGTAGAGGTTGGGGAGACCCAAGCCTCCTTGTGACTTCGGGCAGTACAAAACCGCCTTCCCCAGCCGAGGCTGCTTGTGCGCCCCAATGAATTTAGTGAGGAGCGAGGAGAGCTGCCCGAAGTAAGACAAGGGCACCGCCACTGGAAGGGCCTGGAAGAGGTATAACAGGCGCGGCAAAATGTTCATTTTAAAAATTGGCCAAACCATGAAAAGGTGCCCTTGTGCCACCGGAGCAGGTCTTTCTCAACCGTCTTAAGCATAGGCGGGAAGTTAGTTCTGAATATATCTGAAGCGTAAGGTGTGAGCTGGACACCCAGATACTTAAGAGAGGAGCGGGCCCAGCGGAAAGGGAAAGAGGTCTTGAGAGAAGTTACCGTAGAGGAGGGGAGAGAGATGTTGAGAGCCTCGGATTTTTGGAGGTTAATTTTATAATTAGAGAGGGCCTGGTAGCGCGATAGTTCCGAGAGAAGGTTGGGGAGGGAGACAGCAGGTTGGGTGAGGAAGAATAAGAGGTCATCCGCGTACGCGGCGACTCTGTGGTCCACTGGTCCCACTCGAACCCCGGAAATGTTTGGGCTTTGTCTCACGTGTCTAAGGAAAGGTTCCAAAGTTAGAATGAAGATGAGGGGGGAGAGGGGGCAGCCCTGTCTTGTTCCATTAGAAATAGGAAATGACGCAGAGAGAAGGCTAATGACCGAGACCTGAGCCGAGGGATGAGAATATAAGGAGCCTATCCACTCCAGCATGCGCCAAGTCCGACATGCCGGAGTGTGGAGAACATAAAAGGCCAACCTACTTGGTCAAAGGCCTTCTCCGCGTCCGTTGAGAGGAACATAGTGGGAAGAGCCGCAGAACGGGCATAGTGAGCTATATTAATGGCCCTGGTGGTATTATCCCTGGCTTTATTATATTTGTTGTACATTATTATGGTTGCACATAGACAACGATAGGCAGCACCTGTCCCACTGACATGAAATATTACTGAGCCTTGTCTGTGACCTATGTAGAGGTCATTTCACAGGAAGGGGGAGGCTGAGCTCTGAGCTTCATCTATTCTCTTCTCTATTTACAGTAATGCTGTACAGATCACTTTCCAGCACCCTCCTTCTTATCATCACAGACTGAATAAAATGTCGTAGTGGTGAGAAAGGAAACTTCCAGACTTCAGAATTATTTTATAATAATAAGGTAAAGAGCCTGCTCTCTGGTGCCACCTATTGGTGGGATTATATAGCCAAACCAGTACCACTCCCGGGGGGGAATATATGTGGTGTACCACCATGGGGGTGTTTCTAGTCTTTACACCGTTCGCAAAAGTCTGTACTCTAAAGTAGAAGTGGTAATAAAGTAGTACCCAAGTTTTGCCACTAGATGTCGCTGTTATGTGTATTATGTACCTAGGTATTGTACGGCTGGATGTAACTAAAGGGTTATTGTTTTAGGATCTGTGCACCAATGGTAGTTCTTTCTTTTTTCCACCTAGCTCTACCCTTCTCTTCCTTTTGCACTTTCTTTTCACCTTACAAATGCTGTAGAAGGAAGTCACATTGGTAGAGGAAGTGTAGCCACACCTTAGTCTTACTCTAGCTTTTGTAGAGGAACAACGCAAGTCAGATCGGTCCCTGTAGTAGCCGAGAAGGGCCCTGGCTCCTGCCAGGTCCCCTGTGGACAGTCTTACTCTGGTCTCTATAGTGAACGGACGCACATGAGACACCTTAGCACTTTTTCTTAAAAACAGTGCTCCCACACACTATGCACTGCTAAACACACTCTTAGGGTGGACAAGTTAGGGATCACCCCAACCCACGCCGAGAACCAGTCTAACAGAGCAGGACGGTATCCAGCAGAAGAAAGGAACTGATCCAGATAGAGCAAAGTTGCTAGAAGCCTATGTACTCTATCTCGCAGCGCGAGTGTCATCAGAGAACTCTGACCACTCAGCTCATCCCCGGTAACAAGGTCTGGGGCTTGTGTCACCCTCTAGGACGGGTCACCCGACACTGGTGGCCAATAGGTGGTGCAAAGACCAAAGAGTCAAAACAAGTACAAGTATTCTCTCTACTCTCAACTTCTACTACCTATCAGCACGCAACTCAGTCGGCACGACTGTATCTCTTTCACAACTTCCCAGCAGAGTTTGAGTTACTAAAGATATTATCAAGTTAAGATCCTAATATATATCACTGTATTGAGTCTTCCTACAGTAAAGAAGAGTTTATTTATTTTAACTGGTTATTCACTAAGCAGCTACACAGCCATTGCTTCCTCCTTGGGTCATCTCCCCTTTCTGTGGGTGGTGGTACCAATAGTCCGGCTGGGTCATAACTCCATGATAAGCACCCAAGAGACCCCCTCACATCCCGGCAGGTCACCGACCCCAGGGGAAAGGATATAGCCATGCCCTTTTAAAATAACAGCAGGTGTGCCACCATAACCTAACCACCTGTGCCACCTAACATCTGGCTGAGCTATATCTCAACCAACCACCATAGAAGTGGCGTCACGCGTTACCACCTAGCAAGTGACCGGTCAAGCGTACACCACATATACACATTTGTAATCAGCTTTTTTGGGGGTCATTACCCCTGGTCAGTACAGAGCGGGGGTTCGGATGGCTGCAGAGAGCCCCTCATTGTATATCTGGGGGTCTCGGCTCTGTTCTCAAGGAAAAACCCTATCAATCACTAAGAAGTGAATGCAAAGAAAAGGATGTGGCCTGTGTGCAGTGCGCGGTGCGGCCAGTAGGGGGCACTGGCGTCTCTACGGCTCTGTTCTCACCAGATGATGACAGGCACTTGAATTTGTTGCTGGTTTTATACAGAGGGGGGAGGGGCAGGTTTATGTCTCTCATCTTTTATGCTTGTTTTTTTTTTTTTGCTCGTTGAATTTTTATACCTTACAATCCAGAGACGGGTCTAGAGACTTCTCATCGCTCTGTTCAGCTCCGGGCACAAATGCCACTCAGGACTGTGAAAGGAAAGTTGGATATGGAGGTCATGTTAGTCCTGAAACACTCTGTGCTGCTGGACTCCTCATCCGTACAGCTCTCCTGAGGCGTTCTCTGCTGTTTTGATCTCCCCGTCGCAGAACGTCTCCTTGTTTATTCACGGCCTGAAGTCTCGGAGCCCCTGTCAGCGTTATCGCCTCATCGCCGTGTCGGGGGGGCGATGACATCACCGATTCCCGGAAAAATCATTAAGGCGAAAATAAAGGGACGGCGCTGACACAGAGACGCGGATCATCTACGGAGAGGACAACAAACAGCGTGACAATCCGAGGAAGGCTGATCAGAAATATATGCAAATGGCGAATCACGGCGGATCCTGACGCCCGTCCTGGCGGGTTGGAGAAGATCTGAATATGTATTTTTCCTAATGAAATCTCCATATTCAGCGCCTTCTATTCCGGGTCTGGAAACATCTCAAGAGCTGATGCCAGAAATCAAGCGTAAGAGTCAGAAATGTGGCGAATCGGCGGTCAGGGGTGCAGGCGGTCATCAATGAAGCCAGATATTATGACTGACCTATAGAGCGTGAAGGGTTAAAGGGATTGTTCATCAAAAATGTTTTCTTTCAAATCAACTGGTTTCAGAAAGTTATACAGATCTGTAATTTACTTTAATTAAAAAATCTCAAGTCTTCCAGTACTTATTAGCTGCTGTATGTCCTGCAGGAAGTGGTGGATTCTCTGCAGTCTGACATACTGCTAGGTTGCCTTTCGACTTTGACCAGAAATCCAGGCTGGGGTCTCGGCTGCAGAAACATGAAGGTTACAGCGCACCCACAATGACTCTCATCAGCTGTGATACCGAGTGATACCGGCAGCGTTACATGGAGAATGTGTTGCGCGGTCAAAGTCACCTTAGCAGAAACGTCTAAATGGTCACTGTCTTTTCTAACAACTTCGCTCCACATTTCTCTACAATATTTTCATATATTTTACTTAATGTACCAAGCGTCACTGCTTATTCCCCCCCAAAAGACAGTTCTAAAGTTTTGGCCACTAGACGTCTCCCTTCCATACAATCTGCTTCCACTGCCTGTTGTTAGGGGAAGTCTGTCTCTAGAAACACCCCTGGCAAGACAGAACGCAGGAAGTAGGGGTTGGCGATACCATGTGCTCTGTGAAGGAGAGGGAGAGACTGAGGAAGCCTTGGCTGCAATCTTTGAGTCCTGTATCCTTCAATTTTGCTGCTGCAGCTATTTGGCCTCTACGCTACTCTAGACCACCAGGGACAATGGCAATACTTCTTCACTCTCCAAGCCATACCCTTTCAGTGTCCAAGACCATCGGGGATAGTGGCATCACCATCCCCCATTCACTACTGTAGACTACCATGGATATTGGCATTACCCTTTCAGCACCCCACACCAGCAGGGATGGTGGCATTGTTCTTTCAATACTGTAAACCATGGGGATATTGGTATTACCTGTTCATTGTGCCAGATCACCAGGGATAGTGACAATACCCTTTTATTACCCTAGACCACCAGGAATAGTGGCAATACCCTTTCATTATCCCAGACCTCCAGGAATAGTGGCAATACCCTTTCACTACCCTAGACCACCAAGGATAATGAAAATACCCTTTCACTACCATGGATAGTGGCAATACCCTTTCATTACCCTAGACCAGCCAGGATAGTGGCAATACCCTTTCATTATCCTAGACCACCAGGGATAGTGGCAATACCTTTTCATTACCCTAGACCAGCCAGGATAGTGGCAATACCCTTTCACTACCCTAGACCACCAGGGATAGTGGCAATACCCTTTCCCTACCCTAGACCACCAGGGATAGTGGCAATACCCTTTCACAACCTTAGACCAGCCGGGATAGTAGTGATACTCTTTCACTACCCTAGACCACCAGGGATAGTGGCAATACTCTTTCACTACTCTAGACCATCAGGCATGGTGGCGATACCCTTTCACTACTCTAGACCATCAGGCATGGTGGCAATTCTTTTTCATTACCCTACACCAGTGCTTCTCAATTCCAGTCCTCAGGCCTCACCAACAGGTCATGTTTTGAGGATTTTCTTAGTATTTCACAGGTGATATAATTATACTCAGTGCATCAGGTATTATCACAGTTGCTCTTTGTATGGGAAATCCTCAAAACATGACCTGTTGGTGAGGCCTGAGGACTGGAATTGAGAAGCACTGGCCTAGACCACCAAGGATAGTGGCAATCCCCTTTCATTAATACCATGTTGCTGCTATACTTTTCCGTAATCATTTGTTATAAATAAATTCTTTAAATTCCTTTAAGAAATCCCTCTCGGAGCCTCACAGGTGATGCTCACATGCTGCTCTAGTATGGCGTCTGTCATTGTCCCTACACCTGGCAGGGCTCCTTAGGGCCCTATTCCACCGGACGATTATCGTTTGCATAATCGGTAACGATAAACAATTTCGAACGACCGCTATTGCGAACGGCCTGAAATCGTTCACCCATTTACATGGAACGATAATCTTTACTTACGTTCTTGCAGTCGTCTTGTCGTCACTATTGCGTTCGTTGCTACTGCGAACGACCGAACAACGTCTTATTCAATACGAACTTTGCGAACGAGCGACGATAAAAATAGGTCCAGGTCTTATTGAGCGAGCAACGATTTCTCGTTCCTCGTTTAATCGTTAACTGCTATTCAACCGAACGATTATCGTTTAGATCTGAACGATTATCTTCCTGTGGAATAGGGCCCTTAGCCTGCTCCACACCCTAAATGTCAGAATAATAATACAATATACAATATAAAGTGCAGCACATCGCGTCCTCCCCTTTATCCTGCAGGTGGGCTGTCATGCCGAGGTTTCTGCTTCACTGTACTAAGTGCATTAACCCCCCCTGTGATTATGATTGTCACATATAGAAAACTGATAGAAACCGAGGGAGAAGAAGGCAGAACAATATAAGGGCCCTATTCCAATTATCGTTCAGATTATCGTTAAATCGTTCAAATCTAAGCGATAATCGTTTGGTTGAATAGCGAGTACCGATTAACGACCAAACGAGAGATCGTTGATCGTTTAATAAGACCTGGACCTATTTTTATTGTTCATCGTTCGCAAATCGTTCGCATTGAATAAGACGTCGTTCGGTCGTTCACAGTAGTGACGAACGCAATAGCGACGACAAGACGACTGCAAGAACGATCATAAGTATCAATTATCGTTCCATGTAAATGGGTGAACGATTTCAGGTCTTTCGTAATAGCGGTCGTTTGGATCGTTTATTGTTAACGATTATGCGAACGATAATCGTCCCGTGGAATAGGGCCCTAAGGGAGGGGTAGGGAACCTTGGCTCTCCAGCTGTTGCAAAACTACAACTCCCATCATGCCTGGGCAGCCAAAGCTAAAGCTGGAGAGCCAAGGTTCCCTACCCCTGATCTATGTGATAGGAAGAGCAGCTCTGGAGCACAAACTGCAGCTTTAACTGGATAAATTAAGTGACCGGTAACTAAATGATAGATATAAAAGTTCCAGTAAAGTATAAGAAGTAAAAACTCCCACTTGCCCCCTCCCCCGAGCAGCTTGGGGCACCCAGAAGCCATCGCTGCGGGTGATGTTTATCACGGAATGAAGGAAACGCAATTCACGACTCATTTCTGGGAGGTGTTTACTTTGCATTTCCACATATGAGGTAAATATTGTCCCAGCGCCGGCCGCTTCTCACCCCCCCCCCTCCCCGCCGCGACGTCAGAGAGATAACCATAATGGAATATTTCCCTTTATCCCTCTCGCCCGCCCGTCCTATCTTCTCATTTATTTCTCTTGCAATTTCTTCAGATTTCCCTCACAGAAATCCCATTTCTTTCAGACGCACGAGCCGCCCCGGGTTATTGACTTTCATTTCGCCATCTGGAAAACAAATGAAGCAGGAAGGACAAGAATGCGAGATGGAAGCGCGGGAGAGCCGGCTGCATAGTCCTGCTTCTGGGGGTGAAGTGTGCACGGCGCGGGTGTTTAGAGGGATGGACAGGGGAGAGATGGAACAATTAGGAACAATGTAACCAAAACAGAAGGGGAAAGTAACAATATCAATAGGAAAGGATCAGCAAGAATGTAAATATTTATATAAGTTATATTGGCCAATACCTGGAGACGTCCTAGGAAAGGCCGCACTTTCTTACAGATATAAAGAGGTATGAAAAAATTATTATTAAAGGGGAACTCAACTGGTGTCAGAAAGTCCCAGAGATTTGTAATTTACTTCTATTAAAAATTCTCATGTCTTCCAGGACTTATCAGCTGCTGTATGTCCTGCAGGAAGTGGTGTATACTTTCCAGTCTGACACAGTGCTCTCTGCTGCCACCTCTGTCCATGTCAGGAACTGTCAAGAGCAGCAGCAAATCCCCATAGAAAACCTCTCCTGCTCTGGACAGTTCCTGACATGGACAGAGGTGGCAGCAGAGAGAACTGTGTAAGACTGGAGATAATACACTACTTCCTGCAGGACATACAGCAGCTGATAGGTACTGGAAGAATTGAGATTTTGTAATAGAAGTAAATTACAAAACTCTGGAAATTTTTGTTACAGCTGATTTGAAAGATTGTTTTATAGCATGCTGCCTTGTGCTGAACAATGCCACAGGCAGAGGAGCAGGCAGGGAATGAATACAGCAGCTTCTAGAGGCTTGCTGTGTGTGGGGATAATCTGCTGTGTAGAGCAATGCTCTGCTGCAGCTCTAGATAAACTGGCAGGATTGCTGGAGAGGGGGGGCAATGCATTCTGGGAATGGTAGGACTGAATAACTGCCCAACCAGGAAGCCTGATGATTATCTGGCATAGGAAGAAGCACAAACACACAAAGCAGATAGATTTCTGGTGGTTTCAGAACTGGGGCAGGCAGGTAAGCAATGCTATATGATGGGGCAGTATTATTTTTTTATGTTGGAGTACCCCTTTAAGACTGAAGAGAGGCAGATTTACTACTATTGATAGTGATGCCTTGTTAGAGCTCATTGGAAGGGATTAGGGATTAAAGGGAACCTGTCACCCCCCGTGCTGGGGTGACAGGCTCCCGACCCCCTGTTAGAGCCCCCTATACTCACCTAATCCCGCCGGGTCCCGCTTCTGGAGGTGGTCGGGTGATGAAGATCTCAGCCGCTGCAGCCTGGCGCGCGCGCTGAGAGATGAGTCCAACGCTCATAGAGAATGACGGAGCGCTGGACTCTCCTGTCATTCTCTATGGGTGTTGGACTCATCTCTCAGCGCGCGCGCCAGGCTGCAGCGGCTGAGATCTTCATCACCCGACCACCTCCAGAAGCGGGATTAGGTGAGTATAGGGGGCTCTAACAGGGGGTCGGGAGCCTGTTCCCTTTAACTGGACTTGGACCCGCTCTCCTTGGACATCACAGTAGCTGCAGGGCCTGGTGACCATATATACAGGGCCGGCCTTTGGGGTGTGCGACCTGTGCACTTGCACAGGGCGCCTCACTCCCGGCCAGCTAGGGGGCGCTCCGGCAGGCAGAGGGCTGCTCTGCATATCTAACTACAAATAGAAGTTAGATGTGCTGTGTTTCTGCCAGAGCGCCCCCTCCCCCGCCCTCCGGCAAAAACACAGCACATCTAACTTCTATTTGTAGTTAGATATGCAGAGCAGCCCTCTGCCTGCCGGAGCGCCCCCGGCCCCCCTCCTCCCGCAGCACTCAGCTTCTCTCCTCCCCTGCGCGGCGCTGGAGCATGACGTCACCCGGACAGCACGTCCAGCCAATCAGTAAGGGGACATGTGGTCTGTGTGCAGTCATGCCCCGGCGCTCAGGTAAGAGAACTCTCGGCGGGGGTCTGGCTCATCAAGTAGGGACTGTGTGATGTGTCCTGGTTAGCTGTGCAGGACATTATAGGACTACAACTCCCAATGTGGTCTGTCTGCTGTCTGTGCCCCCCCTCAAACACACAGACAGATCACACTGGGAGTTGTAGTCTATATAGAAAGCTGTCCTCTGCAGCTCCTGTAGGACTAAACAAACTCCTCCTTACGCATAATAGTCACCCCTCATACAGTGTTAGAATAATTAGAATTGTCCCATTTTACCTTGCAGTGCTAGACTGGATATATATTCTATATATATATATATATATATATATATATATATATAGATATATATATATATAGATATGCAGTGCCAGACTGGATAGATAGATAGATACTACATGCAGTAGCAGACTGGTAGGTAGGCAAGCAGGTCTGGTATGGCGGTGTTATTCAGTCTTGGTATGGCGGTATTATTCAGGTCCGGTAGGATGGTGTTATCCAGTCACAGTATGGCGGTATCAGGTCTGGTATGGTGGTGTTATCCAGTCATAGTATGGCGGTATAGTTCAGGTCTGCTACGTTGGTGTTATCCAGCCACAGTATGGTGGTATTGTTCAGGGCTGGTATGCAGAATTTAATATGCAACCTTGTTTATATTTTAAGCAGTTAAAAACCATGTAGAAAAAAACATTCACACAATGCATGTGGCCGAAACCATGCATCCATTTCTTCCCTAGTAGCCGAGAGGAGGGCCCCGTTAAGTTAAGTTTTCTAGTTACACCCCTGGCAGGGGTGATGGTTGTGTGGGAGTGATAGATGTGTGGGGGAGGGCTGGGGGTGGTAGTTGTTTGGGGAGCTGTAGTTGGGTGGGGGCTGGGGTGTTAGTTGTTTGGGGGGGCTGGGGATGGTAGTTGTGTGAATGGCTGGGGGGTAGTTGTGTGTATGGGGGGGTGTCGGGTGATGGGTGTGGTCTGGAGGCATGGGAGGCTGAAGGAGCTTTATGTTACCTTAAGGGGGGGGCGGGGCCAAAAAGAGGTTTCGCACAGGGCGCCATTTACCCTAAGGCCGGCCCTGCATATATATATATATATATATATATATATATATATATATATATATATATATCCGTATACATTCATAGCAGATATTAGAGGTAAGTGAGTAGTTAGAGTCCTGTGCCCACCCTGCACCCTCGCTGTCCTGTACCGAGCGTCAGGAGGCTGGAGAGAAAGCCTCATCCTCGGAGGAGCGAGGCCATAGTCCTGCATCACTATACCCGAGGCTCCATGGCTGCTGTGCACATAATGATGGGGAGAGATCACGTATGATGGAGAGATCGTCCCCCGCCTGTTCAGACTTGTGTACAGTAATTTCTGGGTATCTCGTCCTCCATCCGCCCGGAGAGATGTCAGGAGTAATGGCCGCCACTTCAGCCTCTGATTGTCGCCTCTCGCTGTGTAATTCTCCGGGACGTATAACCTGTAATTCACTGTGACACATTGGAAAGATAGTAACTACTATGCGGCCCCCGCTCTGCCACTACTACTTCCCCCACCATCTCCTCCAATACTACAGCCCCCAACATCTCTCTAATACTACTTCCCCCACCATCTCCTCCAATACTACTGCCCCCACCATCTCCTCCAATACTACTGCCCCCACCATCTCCCCCAATACTACAGCCCCCACCATCTCCTCCAATACTACTGCCCCCACCATCTCCCCCAATACTACTGCCCCCACCATCTCCTCCAATACTACTGCCCCCACCATCTCGTCCAATACTACTGCCACTACTACTGCCCCAATACTACTGCCCCCACCATCTCCTCCAATACTACTGCCCCCACCATCTCGTCCAATACTACTGCCACTACTACTGCCCCAATACTACTTCCCCCACCATCTCCTCCAATACTACTGCCCCCACCATCTCCTCCAATACTACTGCCCCCACCATCTCCTCCAATACTACTGCCCCACCCTCTCCTCCAATACTACTGCCCCCACCCTCTCCTCCAATACTACTGCCCCCAACATCTCCTCCAATACTACTGCCCCCACCATCTCCCCCAATACTACTGCCCCACCATCTCCTCCAATACTACTGCCCCACCCTCTCCTCCAATACTACTGCCCCACCCTCTCCTCCAATACTACTGCCCCCACCATCTCCTCCAATACTACAGCCCCCAACATCTCCTCTAATATTACTGCCCCCACCATCTCCTCCAATACTACTGCCCCCACCATCTCCTCCAATACTACTGCCCCCACCATCTCCCCCAATACTACAGCCCCCACCATCTCCTCCAATACTACTGCCCCCAACATCTCCTCCAATACTACTGCCCCCACCATCTCCCCCAATACTACTGCCCCCACCATCCCCTCCAATACTACAGCCCCCACCATCTCCTCCAATACTACAGCCCCCACCATCTCCTCCAATACTACTGCCCCCACCATCCCCTCCAATACTACTGCCCCACCATCTCCTCCATTACTACTGCCCCCACCATCTCCTCCAATACTACTGCCCCTATTATCTCTTCCAATACTACTGCCCCCACCATCTCTGTTAAGTAGAAATAGGATGAACGACAGGTATAGTAGGTGTATGGTTCAGTGGCGTTCTCTTCAGTAGGGTCAGATTGTCATACATCTCAGGCCCTGCCCAGTGCTGCAGCCCAGACCCTTTATTATCTGGATACATATTGCAGCTATCAGCAGGTATCAGTAGGTATGGGCAGGTACTGGCAGGTATGGGCAGGCATCAGCAGGTATGGGCAGGCATCGGCAGGTATGGGCAGGCATCGGCAGGTATGGGCAGGCATCGGCAGGTATGGGCAGGCGTCGGCAGGTATGGGCAGGCGTCGGCAGGTATGGGCAGGCGTCGGCAGGTATGGGCAGGCGTCGGCAGGTATGGGCAGGCGTCGGCAGGTATGGGCAGGCGTCGGCAGGTATGGGCAGGCGTCGGCAGGTATGGGCAGGCGTCGGCAGGTATGGGCAGGCATGGGCAGGTATGGGCAGGCATGGGCAGGTATGGGCAGGCATCGGCAGTTATGGGCAGGCATCGGCAGGTATGGGCAGGCATCGGCAGGTATGGGCAGGCATCGGCAGGTATGGGCAGGCATCGGCAGGTTACACAGTGAGAAGCCAGGGGATCCCAGATACATTTATTATACAGGAAAGAGGAAATGACAGCTGGAAACTCCTAATAAAATTCTGTAACCCTATAGACGCCCTCCGCCTGATTGTATCCACAATGTATCATTATCGGGGTCATGTGACCCCGGTGGTGAGTGGGGGGCCGGGGGGCCTCATACTGAACCTTTAGCGCAGATAATGGCAGAAATTACTTTAATATATTGCCGGAGTCGGTGAATATCACAGCGCGGAACGAAAGGTAAACGAGTGGCGGCAGAGCGGCGGGCAGCAATCTCCTCCGTGCAGCCGCGCTCTGTTTATCCAGACCCCGATCGCTCGCTTCATTTTATGTAGTGACCTTTAGCTTTAATTTTCTCCTGGAGATGTGACTGGCGTAATTATTCAGATGTTAGAGCACGGCCGCTGCAGGCTGGATACACCGGACACGGCCGGCGGGAGGAGGACGAGATCAGACATGTACAGGGATGTATGGGGTTCACATACTTACTGAGTGCTTCAGTGCTATAGGGGAAAATCCATACATCTATCTCTGATCCTATAATGGGGAAGGGCCTGCGCAGAGACCTCTGAGGAGGGAGAGGAGCTGTAAGGCACAGGAGGACAGGGAGGAGCTTATGTAGAATGCCCTATAAGGAGTGGGAGGAGCAAATGTAGAATGCCCTATAAGAAGTGGGAGGAGCTTATGTAGAATTCTGTATAAGGAGTGGGAGGAGCTTGTGTAGAATTCCATATAAGGAGTGGGAGGAGCTTATGTAGAATTCTGAATAAGGAGTGAGAGGAGCTTATGTAGAATGGCCTATAAGGAGTGGGAGGAGCTTATGTAGAATTATGTGTAAGGAGTGGGAGGAGCTTATGTACAATTCCATATAAGGAGTGGGAGGAGCTTATGTAGAATGCTCTAAGGATTTGGAGGAGCTTATGTAGAATGCTCTATAAGGGTACAAACACACACACTGTATACGCAGCAGATACGCAGCAGATTTGATACTGTGTTCAGTTATTTAGATCTAATCTGCTGAGTATCTGCTGCATATTTGCTGCGTATCGCAGCAGTAAATATGTTGCGTATACGGTGTGTGTGTTTATACCCTAAGGAGTAGGAGGCGCTTATGTAGAATGCTGTATGAAAAGTGGGAGGATCTTATTTTGAATGCTTTGTAAGGCTTTATAAGTAAGAATACTCTATAAGGCATGGGAGGGGCTTTGGTAGAATTCCATATAAGGAGTGGGAGGAGCTTATGTGCTTTGCCTTTTAGGAGGGGTTTATTTGGAATGTGTTGTTATGGGCAGAGGTGCTGTAAATGTTTATTAATTATTTAATTATTATAATTATTTAATAACTGCTTATTAGTGCTCTAGGCAGGGGTGAGGCCAGACGTTTCCCCTCGGTTCAGGTATCAGTTCAGCTGAAATTAAAGGGGTTTTCCAGGCTTAGAAAAACAAGACTGCAATCTTCCAGAGACAGCACCCCTCTTGTCCTCACATTGGGTTTAGGTTTTGCAGCTCAGTTACAATTAAGTGAACAGAGCTGAATTGTAATACCTGCCACAACCTGAGGACAGGGGCGGCGCTGTTACTACAAGAAAGTAGCTGTGCTTTTTCCCAGCATGCTTTAGGTGAGGTCACTGCGAAAGCCGTGTGTAATAATGGAGGGCAAATGTGTCACCCTGCTTTCCCAGGCAGGGCTATAAAGAATGAGTGAGCAGAATCGGTGACAGGTTGACTGCAGCCCTTACACATAGCAGCTGCCGCGCAGGGGGCGGAGCCACGTCATCTTTTCTCTCCATCGCCATAAAAGTCTCTTGTAAATATTGAATCATTGTCTGTGATCAATAGAAGAGTCATGGTGAGAGTATTGTGTCTGTGACGCTCGCATGATCCAGGAGAAGATCCCTGACAAGGGCGTCCAGGACGCGGTGACTGCCGCCTCGCCGGGGAGAACGGCCATAAATCCTGATGAAATCTGCTCAGATTGTTCTGTTTCTGCCCATTAAGTGACTTCACTTTACATTCGGCGGTGCATCTGATTCAATGACGAACCTCTCGTATTTATTCCTACGACTGGTGAACCGTGTAACAGACGCCGGAGGTCTCAGCCATTCAGGGTCTAACGGAGAAGCTTCCGGAAAGCCTCATAATGTCACATGGACGATGAACCACGGGTTAGATGAGTGAGTCGACTATGAATTAAATGTGCTACTTGAATGTGCTCTGAATTTCCTCCACAATTCAGATTAGCCAAAATGGGGTTGTATTCTATGTGGAAGAAAGGCGTGGGAAGAGCCCAATTAATGTTAAAGGAGAACTCTGGTGAAAAAAAAATTCTTTCAAATCAACTGGTGTCAGAAAGTTATACAGATTTGTAATTTACTTCTATATAGAAATCTCCAGTCTTCCACTACTTATTAGCTGCTATATGTTCTGCAGGAAGTGGTGTATTCTTTCCAGTCTGACACACTGCTCTCTGCTGCCGCCTCTGTCCATGTCAGGAACTGTCCAGAGCAGCAGCAAATCCCCACAGAAACCTCTCCTGCTCTGGACAGTTCCTGATATGGACAGAGGTGGCAGCAGAGAGCACTGTGTCAGACTGGAGAGAATACACCACTTCCTGCAGGTCATACAGCAGCTAATAAGTGCTGGAAGAATTCATATCTGTTCATCGCCTCCATTATCCTAGGACCCCCTGTAACACTGAATGCTTCATTTACGTGTGCAATATCTTTACCTATGTGCCCAGATTATTGCTGCCATCCTTCAGGTAACAATAGATGTAATATACAGCTGGACTGATATATGTTCCAGCATAGGGGCAGTATTATAGTATGGGTCACAGGGGGCATTATTACAGTATGAGGGCACAGGGGGCAGTATTATAGTATGGGAGCACAGGGGGCACTATTATAGTATGGGAGCACAGGGGGCACTATTACAGTATGAGGGCACAGGGGGCAGTATTACAGTATGGGAGCACAGGGGGCACTATTACAGTATGAGGGCACAGGGGGCACTATTACAGTATGAGGGCACAGGGGGCACTATTCCAGTATGAGGGCACAGGGGGCACTATTACAGTATGAGGGCACAGGGGGCAGTATTACAGTATGGGAGCACAGGGGGCACTATTACAGTATGGGAGCACAGGGGGCATTATTACAGTATGGGGTCACAGGGGGCACTATTACAGTATGGGAGCACAGGGGGCACTATTACAGTATGGGGTCACAGAGGGCATTATAACAGTATGGGGTCACAGAAGGCACTATTACAGTATGAGGGCACAGGGGGCATTATTATAGTATGGGTCACAGGGGGCACTATTACAGTATGAGGGCACAGGGGGCACTATTACAGTATGGGAGCACAGGGGGCACTATTACAGTATGAGGGCACAGGGGGCACTATTATAGTATGGGAGCACAGGGGGCATTATTACAGTATGAGGGCACAGAGGGCACTATTACAGTATGGGGTCACAGAGGACATTATTACAGTATGGGGTCACAGAAGGCATTATTATAGTATGGGTCACAGAAGGCACTATTACAGTATGGGAGCACAGGGGGCACTATTACAGTATGAGGGCACAGGGGGCACTATTATAGTATGGGAGCACAGAGGGCACTATTACAGTATGAGGGCACAGGGGGCACTATTACAGTATGGGGCACAGGAGGCACTATTATAGTATGGGTCACAGAAGGCACTATTACAGTATGGGAGCACAGGGGGCACTATTACAGTATGAGGGCACAGGGGGCACTATTATAGTATGGGAGCACAGGGGGCATTATTACAGTATGAGGGCACAGGGGGCACTATTACAGTATGGGAGCACAGGGGGCACTATTATAGTATGGGTCACAGGAGGCACTATTACAGTATGGGAGCACAGGGGGCACTATTATAGTATGGGAGCACAGGGGGCACTATTACAGTATGAGGGCACAGAGGGCACTATTATAGTATGGGAGCACAGGGGGCATTATTACAGTATGAGGGCACAGGGGGCACTATTACAGTATGAGGGCACAGGGGGCACTATTACAGTATGGGAGCACAGGGGGCACTATTACAGTATGAGGGCACAGGGGGCACTATTACAGTATGGGAGCACAGGGGGCACTATTATAGTATGGGTCACAGGAGGCACTATTACAGTATGGGAGCACAGGGGGCACTATTACAGTATGAGGGCACAGGGGGCACTATTATAGTATGGGAGCACAGGGGGCATTATTACAGTATGAGGGCACAGGGGGCACTATTACAGTATGGGAGCACAGGGGGCACTATTATAGTATGGGTCACAGGAGGCACTATTACAGTATGGGAGCACAGGGGGCACTATTATAGTATGGGAGCACAGGGGGCACAATTACAGTATGGGAGCACAGGGGGCACTATTACAGTATGAGGGCACAGAGGGCACTATTACAGTATGGGAGCACAGGGGGCACTATTATAGTATGGGAGCACAGCGGGCACTATTATAGTATGGGTCACAGGAGGCACTATTATAGTATGGGAGCACAGGGGGCACTATTACAGTATGAGGGCACAGGGGGCACTATTACAGTATGAGGGCACAGGGGGCACTATTACAGTATGGGAGCACAGGGGGCACTATTACAGTATGAGGGCACAGGGGGCACTATTACAGTATGGGAGCACAGGGGACACTATTACAGTATGGGAGCACAGGGGGCACTATTACAGTATGGGAGCACAAGGGGCACTATTACAGTATGGGAGCACAAGGGGCACTATTACAGTATGGGAGCACAGGGGGCACTATTACAGTATGAGGGCACAGGGGGCACTATTACAGTATGAGGGCACAGGGGGCACTATTACAGTATGAGGGCACAGGGGGCACTATTACAGTATGGGGTCACAGAGGGCATTATTACAGTATGGGGTCACAGGGGGCACTATTATAGTATGGGAGCACTATTACAGTATGGGGTCACAGAGGACATTATTACAGTATGGGGTCACAGAAGGCACTATTACAGTATGGGGCACAGGAGGCATTATTATAGTATGGGTCACAGAAGGCACTATTACAGTATGGGAGCACAGGGGGCACTATTACAGTATGAGGGCACAGGGGGCACTATTATAGTATGGGAGCACAGGGGGCATTATTACAGTATGAGGGCTCAGGGGGCACTATTACAGTATGGGAGCACAGGGGGCACTATTATAGTATGGGTCACAGGAGGCACTATTACAGTATGAGGGCACAGGGGGCACTATTACAGTATGGGGTCACGGGGCACTATTATAGTATGGGAGCACAGGGGGCACTATTATAGTATGGGAGCACTATTACAGTATGGGGTCACAGAGGGCACTATTACAGTATGGGGTCACAGAAGGCACTATTACAGTATGGGAGCACTATTACAGTATGAGGGCACAGGGGGCACTATTACAGTATGGGAGCACAGGGGGCACTATTACAGTATGAGGGCACAGGGGGCACTATTACAGTATGAGGGCACAGGGGGCACTATTACAGTATGGGAGCACAGGGGGCACTATTATAGTATGGGAGCACAGCGGGCACTATTACAGTATGGGAGCACAGGGGGCACTATTATAGTATGGGTCACAGGAGGCACTATTACAGTATGGGAGCACAGGGGGCACTATTACAGTATGAGGGCACAGGGGGCACTATTACAGTATGAGGGCACAGGGGGCACTATTACAGTATGGGAGCACAGGGGACACTATTACAGTATGAGGGCACAGGGGGCACTATTACAGTATGGGAGCACAGGGGGCACTATTACAGTATGGGGTCACAGGGGCACTATTATAGTATGGGAGCACAGGGGGCACTATTACAGTATGGGAGCACAGGGGGCACTATTACAGTATGAGGGCACAGGGGGCACTATTACAGTATGGGGTCACAGAGGGCATTATTACAGTATGGGGTCACAGGGGGCACTATTATAGTATGGGAGCACAGGGGGCACTATTACAGTATGGGAGCACAGGGGACACTATTACAGTATGGGACACAGGGGGCACTATTACAGTATGGGAGCACAGGGGACACTATTACAGTATGGGAGCACAGGGGGCACTATTACAGTATGGGAGCACAAGGGGCACTATTACAGTATGGGAGCACAGGGGACACTATTACAGTATGGGACACAGGGGGCACTATTACAGTATGGGAGCACAGGGGGCACTATTACAGTATGGGAGCACAGGGGGCATTATTACAGTATGGGGTCACAGGGGGCACTATTACAGTATGGGCCACAGGGGGCACTATTACAGTATGAGACCACAGGGGGCACTATTACAGTATGGGAGCACAGGGGGCACTATTACAGTATGGGACACAGGGGGCACTATTACAGTATGGGACACAGGGGGCACTATTACAGTATAAGACCACAGGGGGCAGTATTACAGTATGGGAGCACAGGGGGCACTATTACAGTATGAGACTACAGGGGGCACTATTACAGTATGAGACCACAGGGGGCACTATTACAGTATGGGGTCACAGGGGGCACTATTACAATATGAGGGCACAGGGGGCACTATTACAGTATGGGGTCACAGGGGGCACTATTACAGTTTGGGAGCACTATTACAGTATGGGGCACATGGGGCACTATTACAGTATGGGGTCACAGGGGGCACAATTACAGTATGAGGGCACAGGGGGCACTATTACAGTATGGGTCACAGGGGGCACAATTACAGTATGAGGGCACAGGGGGCACTATTACGGCATGTGAGCACAGGGGGCACTGTTACAGTATGAGGGCACAGGTGGCACTATTACAGTATGAGGGCACAGGGGGCACAATTACAGTATGAGGGCACAGGGGGCACTATTACGGCATGTGAGCACAGGGGGCACTATTACAGTATGGGACACAGGGGGCACTATTACAGTATGGGAGCACAGGGGGCACTGTTACAGTATGAGGGCACAGGTGGCACTATTACAGTATGAGGGCACAGGTGGCATTATTACAGTATGAGGGCACAGGTGGCACTATTACAGTATGAGGGCACAGGGGGCATTATTACAGTATGAGGGCTCAGGGGGCACTATTACAGTATGGGAGCACAGGGGGCACTATTACAGTATGGGTCACAGGGGGCACTATTACAGTATGGGAGCACAGGGGGCACTATTACAGTATGGGAGCACAGGAGGCACTATTACAGTATGGGTCACAGGGGGCACAATTACAGTATGAGTGCACAGGGGCACTATTACGGCATGTGAGCACAGGTGGCACTATTACAGTATGAGGGCACAGGGGGCACTGTTACAGTATGAGGGCACAGGGGGCACTATTACCATAATATATTTCTGCACAATTTCTGCAGACTTCCTAAATGGGGGCGCCCTGGATTCTTTTAGTGGAGATGGGGCTACAAGAATGGACTATCTCTGTGAAGGAGCGTGTAATATCTAATTTCACCTGTGGAGGAGCTACAGGTTACACTGATGGTTACTGGAGATCCTATTACAACATGAGGGCACTAATACAGTATGGGGGCAGGGCCGTATTTACCACTAGGCACCCGTGGCCCGGTGCCTAGGGCAGCACCTTGCAGGGGGGGCAGCACTAGGGAGCAGGGGGAAGAAAACAACTATTTTTTGTTTTTATTTTTTGTACTCTCCCATATCCTGTTCAGACTTGCCAGTAAATCTGGGGTCTTTGGGGGGAGGGGGGTATGGAAGAGTGGGCACAGGCATGATTACAGAGTAGAGTGAGGGAGACTGGTATAGCAGTGTTATCCAGTCACAGTATGGCGGTATTGGTCAGGTCTGGTATAGCAGTGTTTTCCAGTCACAGTATGGCGGTATTGGTCAGGTGTGGTATGGCAATGTTATCCAGTCACAGTGTGGTGGTATTGGTCAGGTCTGGTATGGTGGTGTTATCCAGTCACAGTATGGCGGTATTGGTCAGGTGTGGTATAGCAGTGTTATCCAGTCACAGTATGGCAGTATTGGTCAGGTCTGGTATGGTGGTGTTATCCAGTCACAGTGTGGTGGTATTGGTCAGGTCTGGTATAGCGGTGTTATCCAGTCACAGTATGGTGGTATTGGTCAGGTCTGGTATAGCGGTGTTATCCAGTCACAGTATGGCGGTATTGGTCAGGTCTGGTATAGCAGTGTTTTCCAGTCACAGTATGGCGGTATTGGTCAGGTGTGGTATGGCAATGTTATCCAGTCACAGTGTGGTGGTATTGGTCAGGTCTGGCATGGTGGTGTTATCCAGTCACAGTATGGTGTTCTTGGCCAGGTCTGGTATGGTGGTGTTAAATGTGACCCTGGCGCTATTACCTACCAATCCTGTGGTGGGGCGTCTTCAAGTTTAGTGTCTAGGGCAGCAGCAGCTGTTAATATGGCCCTGTATGGGGGCACAAGGGGCACTATTATGCTAAGGGGGCACAGGAGACATTATTACCGTAATAAATGTCTGCACAATCTAAGTTTTGGAAATTCACCAACATCCTGAACCACACCTATCTTTATACATCCTCTCACAGACTCCCTATAGGGGGAGCACTGGATTCTTTTAAAGGAGATGGGACTGCAAGAATGGACTCTCGCTACGGAGTAACATGTCATACCTCATCTCTCCTGCGGAGGAGCTGCAGGTTACACTGATGGTTTCATCTGATCACTGTACATCCCACCATCATCTTGTATTAGACTATTTTTACATTTCTCACGCTCATGTTTCCCTTTTGCATCTAAATCAGTGATTTGCGCCCTATCAACGCGGCGTCCGGGAACCCTGTCAATTGATTTAGCGTAATTATCCCGGTCTCGGCGGACGCTCAGGTCGCTTTGTTACAATTACCAGTAAGTTCTCACAATATCATCATTGTGGGCAGGAAAGTCCCGGCGGCGGTGGCGGCCGCCCGTATCTGCGAGCTGCTTTTTTTCTCCTGACAAAGGGCGAGACGCACAACACTTAACCTTTATTCAGCTGAAATGGTTCCCCGCGCTGAAATAAAACACGGACGGAGTCAGACGAAACACACAATTAGTGGCATTTTCCCAGCGAGTGGCTCGCACGCTCTCATCACCGCCGCGCCCCCGGCAGCCGTGATTAAGAATGATACAAGCACATCATCATCATTGTCAACAGTAAAGTAAAACCTCGGCTACAAAAAAAAAACAAAAAAAAAACGCACTTGTCAGAGAAAAATGCTCCTTTGATTTGTATTACGTCTGGCGGTAATTGCCGTCATCAGTGGCAGGTTATTATTACAACTGAATGGAATTTCGGTAATTACTTTTGCACAGAATCTAACAGCTTCTAGATTGAAGGATATTCTGACAGTCTGAACGCTCTTGACAACAATTACCGTCCCCCCCACCCAACCCTGGTTAACACTGATTCAGGAAAATTAAAAATTAAATCGACTGGGGGGGGGGGGGGATGTCACCGCTGAGGACGGGGGAGGGGAGGGGCACCGACGTGTAAATTATCACCCCCGTAAATAAAAGAGCAAAAAGGATAAAAACAGAAAAGTGAATGAAGGAAGCAGCGTGCGTCACCGTCGGTGGTGGTGGGAGACAATCGGGGGGGGGGGGGGGGGGGGCTTTGGGGAATGTAAAGAATAGAAACAGAAGAGTAAAAACAACAGAAAAAGGCGGCATGGGGCTGGGAGCAACCGGCATCTGGGCGTCCGATATTCATAGCAAGTGTGGTACACAGATCCAGCATGTTACACACATGAGCTATATGATACCTGCACAGTGCTCTGGAATTATATGTCCGGATGAACATTATAGGAATTGCTGGTCAAAATTGGGGCACAGGTGGCATTATTACTATATGGGTGACAGGGGACATTAGAACACTATGGGGGCACTATTACCATATGGGGGCACTATTACCATATGAGGGCACTGGGACATTATTACCATATGGGTGCATTATTACTGAATGGAGGTACAGGGGGCCTTATGTTACTGTGTGATGATACAGGAAGCATTATTACTATATGGAGACACAAAGGGTATTATTACTATATGGAGGGCATAGCAGGGGGTATTATTACTATATGGGGCACAACAGGGGGGATTATTACTATATGGGGCACAGCAGGGGGGATTATTACTATATGGGTGCAGAGCAGGAGGCATTAATAATATATGGGACACAGCAGGAGACATGACTATATGGGGCACAGCAGGGAACATTATTACTATATGGTACAGGCAAAAGGATGCTGGTTGACCTCAGGGAGAGCAACCAATGCACTTACTAGTCATTACTCCCACTAGCCAGATTCCTAGGGTACAGCAGGGGGCATTATTACTATAGGGGGCATAGCAGGACACATTATTACTGTTTGGGGCACAGGGACATTATCACTATATGGGGCACAGCAGGGGACATTATTACTATAGAGAGGCAAAGCAGGGGGCATTATTACTATATGGGGCACAGCAGGAGGCATTATTACTATATGGGGGCACAGCAGGAGGCATTATTACTATATGGGGCACAGCAGGGGACATTACTACTATATGGGACACAGCAGGAGACATGACTATATGGGGCACAGCAGGGAACATTATTACTATATGGTACAGGCAAAAGGATGCTGGTTGACCTCAGGGAGAGCAACCAATGCACTTACTAGTCATTACTCCCACTAGCCAGATTCCTACTCCACAATGGTGAGGGGCAAATACCCCAAAACAGCTGTCTGTGGATGGATACCTTGCTTGGGTGGGTTCCTTGATTGGAGACATTCCTTGGCTTGGTTGTTCCTTCCCGGAGGAAGGTCTGGCTATTTTACTGACTTCAAGACATGTGATGGTGTCTCTGCAGTGTTCTTTTGCATATTCGATTTCCCGGGGGGCAATGCTCTAGAATACACTGACGTTGAGACATGCGATGGTGTCTCTGCGGTGTTTTGGTTGATCTCCCTGAGGTCAACCAGCGTCCTTTTGCTTTATTACTATATAGGGCACAGCAGTAGATATCACTATATGGGGCACATCAGGAGACATTACTACTATATGGGAGCGCAGCAGGGGGCATTACTATATGGGGAACACAGGATATTACAGTAACTAATTGATTAACAATCATTTTGTATTGTATTGAAATGGAAAGGAATGTAAGTCTGTCTGTCAACTAATTTTCTGTGTGGTTCATTTACCCGGCTGAGTCCATGTTTTCCTGGACTCCCTAGGGCTGCATCCAGTCTCTGCAATCACCAGTATTCCACAAATGCCATAAATGCGGCATGCTCGGGTTCTGAGGGGCTCAGGTTGGGCTCATCTCTAATCCTCATCAGTAACATCATTACTATATTCATCATCACTAATAATAATATTCTCACCATCAATATCAATAACATCAACCTCATCATTATCTTCATCATCAATAATAACAATATCATTACTCTAATTATCAACTTCAACATCATCATCCTCATCTCCCTAATCATCATCCTCACCCTCCTCATCCTCATCTCCCTAATCATCATCCTCACCCTCATCCTCATCACCCTCATCATTCTCACCCTCATCATCCTCATCTCCCTAATCATCATCTTCACCCTCATCATCCTTATCTCCCTAATCATCATCCTCATCACCCTCATCATCCTCACCCTCATCACCCTCATCATCCTCATCTCCCTAATCATCATCCTCACCCTCATCATCCTTATCTCCCTAATCATCATCCTCACCCTCATCATCCTTATCTCCCTAATCATCATCCTCATCCTCATCACCCTCATCATCCTCACCCTCATCACCCTCATCATCCTCATCTCCCTAATCATCATCCTCACCCTCATCATCCTTATCTCCCTAATCATCATCCTCATCCTCATCACCCTCATCATCCTCACCCTCATCATCCTCACCCTCATCACCCTCATCATCCTGATCTCCCTCATCATGCTCCTCCTCACCCTCATCCTCCTCACTCTCATCTTTCATCCTTCTCATCATCATCCTCACCCTTGGCCTTCCTTCTCCTCCTCCTCCTCCTCCTCCTCCCCACTCAGTAGCTGGTCTGTGGATTCCGCAGGCCGTCGCACCCTCCATTACAGGTAACCAGGCGATGTAATAATCACCCACAAACATTTTCGGTTGCAGCCTGGCACTTGTCTCTCCCGTCATTGTTCTCAGCTGCTAAGATTTATAAAGCCACAATGTCTGAACCGGCAGCAAAAGACGTGGAGAGGTTTCAGCATATCATATAACATATACAGTATATACATATCAGCCCCCACATAGTATATAACAGGTCGCATGACTCGGGGAGGGGTGTCTGCAGCTCCAGCATCAGTCATATTCATGTATAAGTGTAAGCGGGGGCGGATCCTGCAGCGCTGTGCATGGGCGGAGACCACTTAGGGGGTGTAGCTAGAAGTAGAGTATTACCTACTCCCCCCCCCTTACAATAACTCTGTCCCATTCCTATTATTTTATTGGCTATTATATGATTCTAATTCCCAGTAACTACGTCCTGGTCTTAAAATATAACACCTCCCCCCCTCGGTATAACATGCTAGATTCCACCTTGAAGGATTTGGAGGGGCAGGGTGGATCCCATTGTTGGGGGCGGCCATATTGTTCGGATGGGGGATGTAGGTTAAACCTTACAGACGTTCTCCTCCGGCAGACGCTATATCGTCTCACATGCAGCAATTAACACAATTTCCCAGTGATACGAGGTATAAATTACTCTCCGTAATGTCTGCACTGTGACAACTATTGCAGATTTGATGGTTTCTTGTAGTCGTAACATTTTATACTTTCCTGCCAAACTTATCTCAACGCGACGGAGCCGGAAAATACATGAAATATTCTCACTCCAATAAAAATAAATGTGTCACAGCGTTCTCAGTATGCCCTCTAAATCCAGATGGAGTCAGTGAGACAAAGTCCGCAAGTTGTCACTTCACAGAGGAAGAAACTTAGGAAAGGTCTAATGATGGGGGCGGGGCTGCAACTGCCTCTTATCAAACAGGGGGCGGGGCTGTGACTACCTCTCATCAAACAGGGGGCGGGGCTGCAACTACCTCTTATCATACAGGGGGCGGGGCTGTGACTAATTCTTAGCAAACAGGGGGCGGGACTGTGACTAATTCTTATCAAACAGAGGGCGGGGCTGTGACTTCCTCTCATCATACAGGGGGCGGGGCTGTGACTATTTCTTATCAAACGGGGCGGGGCTGTGACTAATTCTTATCAAACAAGGGGCAGGCTGTGACTACCTCTCATCATACAGGTGGGCTGGGCTGTGACTACCTCTCATCATACAGGTGGGCGGGGCTTTGACTACCTCTCATCATATTGGGGGCGGGGCTGTGACTATCTCTTATCAAACAGGGGGCGGGGCTGCAACTACCTCTCATCATACAGGGGGCTTGGCTGTGACTAATTCTTATCAAACAGGGGGCGGGGCTGTAACTAATTCTTATCATACAGGGGGCGGGGCTGTGACTACCTCATCATACAGAGGTTGGGGCAATGACTACCTCTCATCATACAGGGGGCGGGGCTGTGACTACCTTTCATCATACAGGGGGTGGAGCTGTTACTACCTTTCATCAAACAGGGGGTGGGGCTGTGACTATCTCTTATCATACAGGGGGCAGGGCTGTGACTACCTATATGATATAAGATCCTCACACCTTATATCAGTGATGTCATTCAGGGGGCGGGGCTGTGACTACCTAAAAGGTGTGTGGATCTCTCATCATTATACAATGTCAGTGATGTCACACAGGGGGTGGGGCTCAGGGGGGTTGGATGATGCAGTAGTGAGGGGTGACTCAGGGTACACAATGTACAAGTGACACCAATTTCGGGGGCAGCCCTGGAGGAGGACGGAGCAGTGATCTCCGGTGATGGAGGGGGATGTGTTACTGTCAGGCGGTTCCTGTGTGGTTATTGATATGACAAGTGATTTCTGGGTACATTCATTACCTCGGAGCTGCGATCTTAATGACACTACACATGTCTCCTGTTCACAATGATTGTGTCTCATCCTCCAAGACTCCCGCACAGTGTAGAAGTCTTATAGAATTCTGTATAGAGTCATGTATCCATGTATGATTGGTAACCGACTGACTGGAGAGCACGGCGGAAGAAGTCAGTGTCAGCCAAAGATAAACTATGATTTAGAAGGTGCCAGATAACACAGCATCACCTTATTACACAGACAGAGGCATCTGACAGATTATTGAAGCCAAAGCCAGGAATGGATTTGAAAAGAGGAGAAATTTCAGTTTCTCTCTTTGCCGTGGCCCAGGGGGCTGGATACTGGTGTTGAACCAGCGGGTGGGCTCTTGCGTTTTGTGGTGAGTTGTCACGTTGGCCAGGAGTGGTAACACCCACCCCCCGAAATACGGACACTGGACCTTTGGTAGAACTATTATGAGGTGCAGGGTGCAGCGACAGAGATGACAAATGCGGTGTCCCACTACTAGTGTTCTCTTATGCACCTGTCCTACAGTTCGCACTCAGGTTAAGTGGTGGATGAAGTATGCAGTTTCCCCACTAGGTGTCACTGTTGTATATATTTATATGTATGTCTTTTAATGCAAAGCTGAAGGAAAGTTATGGGTTAAAGGACAACTCTGGCGGGTCCCCCCAAAAAATAAACACAGACACACACAGACACCATACTCACCATCCCTCCGGTGACTATCGCCACTCCATTCGCCTGCCGTGCGCCTCACCGTCACCTGCGTCCGCCGTCCAGCGATGCCTCTTACTTCTGGGTCCATGGGAGAGAAAAGGCTGCCGGTGCGCTTGCGCACCGGCAGCCTTTTCATTGGCTGGAGCGCATCACATGGCTTACAGCAAGCTCAGCCAATCAGGGCTGAGCAGGCTGGAAGCCATGTGATATGCTCCAGCCAATGAAAAGGCTGCTGGTGCGCATGTGCCTTTTCTCTCCCATTCACTTTCAATGAAGACGCCGAGGAGGAAGAAGACCCGGACCGCCCCCCCGGCTCTGACGTCGTCGTCACCAGATGCCGCCCGGGAGAAGAGGACAGTGACGATCATAATAGGTAATGTATACATTCTTTAACTTCCGGGGGGGGGGGGGGGGGGGTCGGGGGGCGGAAAGCGGGGGAAGGGGGCCAGACCGGGCATTTAACCACATTACAAAGTTATATAACTTTGTAATGTGTGTTAAAAAAGCCAAAAATTTTTTTCGTGGGAGTTGTCCTTTAAGTATTTCGTACCATGTTTAGGTTTAGATAGTACCCCTGTAGGAGGAGTTACACTGAGGAAGTGAGTCAGTTTTAGTTCCTGCTGCAGTTAAGCAAACTATTTGATCAAACAGAGTGTATCATGTCGCCAATGTTAAGGCGTCCTCGAGACATGGTCCCTACTCTAGCATTTTCACACTAGCAATGGCCTCTCCTGGGATGAATAAGCCTACAACTGGGCAGATAGGAGCCAAATGATCTCTTTTATAGCACCCTTGGGACATGCCAGGAACTCCTTAGAAAAGTACAGGAAACAATAAGAGCTGATCCCAGTAGCACAAAGCTACCATATAAGGAAGATCTACGTATCCTACTGTGCAGTGCAGGTAACTGGGAGAACTTGGGCACCTCACTACACCAAGATAACCGACGACTGGGGCTCCTGCTACCCACCTGGGATGGGTTCTACGATTCCAGGGTGTAGAAGGGGTTCAGACATTGTCTAAATGTGAGTATGAGTGTCACTTTACTACTTATCTAGCTACAACACAGTTTCAGCACAGTACAGAGTCTACATAGGGCAAGGGCTCCTCTGGCAAACTCCTCTCCTCTTCTCTCTATCTCTACAAAGCACTACTACTACTTCTACTCAAGCCTTTACTATTTCCAAGCACCTACTACAAAGCACTACGTCAGCACTAAAGTCTATGTGAAGATTTATACTGTCTACAGAGCGTGTACATTATTTTGCCAAGCTCTACAGTTAACTGTTATATTTTTATACAAAACGCAGGGGACTCTGCTTCCTCTGTCTGCAACTGCACCTATACACACACCACCACACATCTTGGGTTATTCCCCCCCCCCCCCCCCTGTGGGTGGCGGTACCGACATCCCGGGTGGATCAGTTACCACTCCAGGTTGCCGTGACAAGAGCCCAAAAGGACCCACAAGAAACCTAGAGGTTACCGACCATTTGGGGACATAAACCGGCCATATAAAAACAGGTACCAACATCACACCTGTGTGCTGCACTAGCACTGGCGTCACAACAAATAACATCACTGGTCGAGTTCACCACAACACCGGTAGCATAACCCACTTAAACAATGCTTAACTTTACTTGAAAAGATCTTCAGTGCAATATAAAAGGATATTACAGTGCTCTGGTGTAATAAACAGGAGATATCTCAGTAGGTAACTTGAGGAAAAGGTAAAGTAGAGATAACGCTGTAGCAGTAGAAAGGGGCCGGATAGGAGCTTTTGCCTAAGTAGTACAGTACTCTGCTGGGATGTGTGAGAAGTGTGTCTAGAAGGAAATCTGTGTTGTCTGACCGCCTTCTGCCTGCACAGTCTCGGAGACCACCCTGGTGGGTAGTACAAGTCCCAGGCCTCTGTCTCTTGGTGATGCTAAATAGTGACATTTTCCCAAGTAGTCAAGTGTAGTCAGTAGTAAGCGGCTTACTTGCATCTGTGCTTCACTGCGGTTCAGTCCCTCTGCCTCTCTTTCCTAGGGGGTGACTAACCTGCAGTGAAGATCCACAAGGTAGGCAAGAGGTTAGTCCTGTAACTCCAGTTACCCCATGGTTAAGTATAGCAGCGCATGACTTTTGCACTAGCTGTGACATTTCTGACTTCTTTCTGAACTCCCCTCTGAAATAGATTACCACTCCTGAGCTAACCCATAAACCCCCTATATAGGGCCATGTGACAGGAACTGTGTGCAAGAAAGTGTAAAAAAGACTAAACCTTCCTACCTGAACTGCAGCTGTGCACAGGGGGAGTGAGACACCTAATGGCTGGAGGAGGGCACAGCAACTTACTGCACTAGCCGTGGCACCTGAGTGAACTAGTTTTACCTGTGTGTGTGTGTGTGTGTGTGTGTAAGACCAGGAGAACCACCCGTAGTGGGATACTACACTTTGTGACCTGTTCTCTCTTTATATTCTGTTCCCGGCTTTGGCTTCAATGATGTGTCAGATAAATTTGTCTGTGTAATAGGGCTTTAAATGGGTATTCCACCATAAATCTTTTTTGCATTATGTAATAACCCCCCTGCACACCCCCCCCCCCTCAACACTGACAGACGTGGCGGCTAATGGTGGTATGATCGGCAAATGGCTCTGCGCTTGCACTGACCTGACATCCCCGGCAGCAGCCCCCCCCGCCGCTACTGCTCTCTGCATTGTAACTATGAGCGCTCGTAACAAGCGCTTATAGTTACATGTAGCAGCAGCACTGACAGGGTAGGAGCCATTGGCTCCCTCCCTGTCAGTCATTCTTGTGGCCGCACTGCAGCAGTCACAAGAGGCCACTCTCTGTCTCTGGTGCCGGCGCTCGAGTGACGTCACTGGAGCGCCGGCGAAAGGACAAATGAGAGCAGCCTCTTGTGACTGCTGCAGTGCGACCTCAAGAGTGAAGAGAAGAGGAGACGCGTGGGCCCAGGTGAGTATAAGTGTTTGTTTGTTTTTTTTGTTATATGGGAGGGGGAGAACAGCGGGGGTCTATATAACCGGGTGGAGCACACAGGAGGTCAATATAATCAGGGGGAGCACACAGGGGGGCTATATAACCGGGGGAGTACACAGGGGGTCTATATAACTGGGAGAGCACACTGGGGGGTCCATATACAACTAGGGGAGCACACAGGGGGGCTATATATAACTGGGGGAGCACGCAGGGGATCTATATACTACTGGGGGCAGCACACAGGGGATCTATATACTACTGGGGGCAGAACACAGGTGTTTATATTAATGGGGCAGCACACGGGGGGTCTAAAAATGGGGCAGGACACAGAGGTCTATATACTACTGGGGCAGCACACAGGAGTCTATATTAATGGATTAATGGGGCAGCACACAGGGGTTCTATAAATAGAGCAGCACACAAGGGGTCTATATACTACTGCGGGCAGCACAAAAGGTTCTATATACTACTGGGGACAGCTCACAGGGGTCTATATACTACTGGTGGCAACACACAGGGGTCTATATACTACTGGGGGCAGCACACAGGGGTCTATATACTACTGGGGGTAGCACACAGGGGTCTATATACTACTTGGGGCAGCACACAAGGGGTATATACTAATGTGGGCAGCACACAAGGGTTATGTACTACTGGGGCAGCACACAAGGGGTATATACTACTGGGGCAGCACACAAGGGGTATATACTATTGTGGGCAGAACACAAGGGGTATGTACTACTGGGGCAGCACACAAGGGGTATATACTACTGGGGCAGCACACATGGAGTCTATATACTACTGGAGGCAGCACAAAGGGGTCGATATACTACTGGGGGCAGCATATTGCGGTCTATACTACTAGGGGCAGCGCCCAAGGGGTCTATATACTACTATGGGCAGTGCACAAGGGGTATAAACTACTGGGGGCAGCGCACAAGGGGTCTATATACTACTGATGGCAGCATATAGTGGTCTATACTATTGAGGGCTGCACAGAGGGGCCTGATACTATATGGGGCCTGCACAGAGGTGCCTAAATACCTTACTACTATGCTGGGGTACAGAGCATACCTTATTATTAAGTGGGGGCCCAGGGACACCTTAAAACTATGGGGGCACAGATGGGTGTAACTACTATATAAGGGGACAGGGGACCTAACTACTGGATGTGCTGGAGCCTAAAATGTTTCTTTGGCAGATTCTGGAGAGAAGATACACAGCCGGGGGAGACATCAAGGTGGCCCAGGCTGAATGGAAAGAAAGAGAAAAAGTGACAGACTCTGATTGGAGAAGACCCCCCCGGTGAGTCACTGGATGTAACTGCACTCTGTTATAGGATTGTAGTGTTAGGGGTCATGATGTGGCGGTATTATGTAATGGTATCATTGGTGATATCTTCCTGTTTTGTTCCGAGCAGTTTTCATGTAATATGTAATCACTGTATGGTGGAAATAGTGTTATAAGAAAACTACCGTATGTATTGGGGCTCTTAGTACAGTGTGGGAGCACCTTCAGGGCATTATACTGTGTGTGTGGAGGACCGATTCTGATAACTCTGGGTGTAGGGGGAGGGGGACCCACTCTTGAGGGCTCTGCACCAGGCCCACCAGTGCATTAAAACGTCCCTGCTCTGACCTGTGTCAGTGTCTCCGGAGGGTGTGTGTGACACCAGTTGATTTGAAAGAAAAAAAAAAAAAAAAACGTGCTGGATAATCCCTTTATTTCATCTCATGGATCACTGTGGATAATATTTTACCTTTTAGAGTACTAATAAGTCTACTTGACTACCAAGGAAAATATATCACCAGAGATAATATTCTACCTACTAGACCACCAGGGACAGTATTCCACCTACTAGACCACCAGGGACAGTATTCCACCTACTAGACCACCAGGGACAGTATTCCATCTACTAGACCACCAGGGACAGTATTCCACCTACTAGACCACCAGGGACAGTATTCCACCTACTACTAACTCCTATTCCCTTTCTAAAGCTACTAGACTACCATGGATAAATTACCAGGATAACCTGCTACCTACTGGACCTCTAGGGACATAGTTCCACTTATTGGACCACCAGGGATAATATTCTATTAGACCAAAGGTCTATTAGACCAAACAGAGGTTTTAGTCCACACTGTATATACTCATCATTTACTCTCATTCTGATTAGAAGTGCGTACAGTAAAAGTCCCAGGGTCAGCATCCAGTGGTACATGTCCGGGTGCTGGAACTGAACTGGACTGCTATGTAATGCATCTGGTATTCTGGATGCCCCTATAGAATTCTATGGGGCATTGGTGCCGGGATTCCAGACTATTTTCCAAATATCCTGAAGGATGTCCGTGCCCAAAAGAACCCTATGGGTCAAAAAATCTATCCATATTTCCTAACAAGAAATCCAGCTAGATCTTCCTGAAGTGTGAATGGGGCTTAAGTCTGTCCACACAAGAAGCTCACTGAGGGATCAGGTTACAGCTGATAATAGAATTCTATGTACAGGTTGTAAGGAATTGGGTGAAAAAGCTGGAGAGAGTCAGACAGAGTATATGGCTTACTGCCAGTATCATATCACACCCCTCTTCTGGATTCACAACTTACACCGCTCAGTACTGCTCTGTAATGTCCTCCATGCTTCTTTTGAAGATGTGCTAGAGGGGGAAACTGGTGAAAATACCAGATACAAGTTATATAAGGGGAGAGATATCAGGAATGACTTTACAAATCTCTGCTCCCCCAGTTATTTTGTGATCCCCCAAATGATTTCGTACCTCTGTATCCCCCCTAAACAAGCGTCGGCGTCTCGCAGCTTGAGCCAACACAATGCGGTTTTGTGTTGAACTTTTTGATGTTTTGAATGGTTCACTTAGAGAAGGTGGATATAATTACCATAGCAGTGCCATAAGAACTATCAGATTGTTGTGCGCCCCCCTCCCCCCAGCCGCCGCGCGCTGCGTTTTATACTATTTATTATTTAGTACAGATTTGCTTTTATGCCAAAATAACAGTAATCTCTTCAGCTCATTAGAATTACAGACTTGCGGCATTGTGGCGCGCTCTGTAGAGGGTTTCGTCTTTTTTATTAGCATTGTGCGAGCCGCACAAAAGCAAAATTTACTCCTTTCATGCGGCTGAAAAGAAGCAATCTTTACATGACAAATCCGACATTATCATATGTAAACCTCATTTACTATGTAATGTCTCCCCGTTTCCAGCTCATTAATTGAATGAAGTGAATTTTCACATTGTAACCGGCAGCACTGCGTGGGGGGAGGGGAGGGGGTGTCATTGCCAAAGGATAAAAACCCAAACCTTTCCAATTGAGTCATGTGACCACCTGCTCAGATAGGGGGGAGACATCGCCTCTAAGGGAACCCAGAGATACCCATGGAGGTACCTGCAGGGGGTCTATGGAGAGGATAAAGGGCCCCCACTGAAAAATTTAGCAACTTCCTAGCTTTGGATTACATCGCCACCACCATCTTTTTCCTTGGAGTTTGGTGCTTCATTTCAGACGTGGAGCTTAGGGATATGGGTGGTGGGTCTGCTCCATCTATAAGAGGATGTATGGGGTCGGGGCCTAGATGAAGGAAATCTCTGCTGGAACACCCAAGCATGTGGTATTTAATTTCCGGTAACTGGAGAAGTTGGATACAGCCCTAGGGAGTCCTGGAAAACATGGATACAGCCATAGGACCCCTTAGGGCTGTATCCAACTTCTGTTGCTGTAACTGTTTCTCATTCCTGTCACTTGTTACTGTACCTGATAATCTACCCTGTCCCTGTTTCTGTACCTGATTATCTCCATTATCCCCATTACTGTACTTATAGTCACCCCTGTTACTGTACCTGATATTCGTCCCTGTCCCCAGTTGCTGTATCTGATATTTGTCCCTGTCCCCTATTGCTGTACCTGATCATCACTCCTGTCAGTGTAAATGATGTTCACAAGTCGATACTGATGCATTATGTTAAAGCTATATTCACACAGTTATTATTATTTTACGTGAACACAGCTTAAATGTAACATATTTCAGTTGTACAAGCATTTCTTAGAAGGTATCACTTGAGAGATGGTACTCACTTACTAGAAAAGGCCATTTGGTCTTTAGTAACAGCAAAAAAAGACCAAAAGCAGGAAGTGATGTCAGGTGTCCTTCTGCTCTGCACAGGCTGGCCCAGTGGAGATGACTGCTGATTGGTTAGCAGCCGTACACACCCCTGTGCTGGGTAAACTAACGGATCTAAGGGCCCGCCCACCAGCTCAAATTGTAATGCAGGCATTAACTATATATTTTCAATTTTTTTTTATTTTAGATTTTTTATTTTTCAGCATTTTTCAAGCAGCTGTACAGTTTGGAGACTGTCTGGGCACATAACACTGGATTCACAGGTCAGGAAGGTAAGTGCAGGTCGGGGAACTTGGTGAGAGAAGATTGCAGGATGATGTGCTGGGCAGGGCTGCCTTTTCTCTTCTCCACGCTCACTCATCCCCCTCGGCCCCTCCCCTCTCCATAGAACATAATGGACACAGAAATCCTGCTTCTTCTGAGGGTGGAGGTAGGAAAACAGCTTTTTGAATACAGAAGGAAACTTTTTTGCCTAATAAAACCTATTACAGAGTTTTTTAAAATTGCTTGTACTATTGATAGTTATTGATTTCTGAGAAGTGACATTTACATGACAGTTAAGTTATTGGCACATAAGATTTGAAGTCAGAGTTGAAAAATAGGGCTTAGTCCTTAGCTCTGAGATAAGTTGGATCCCTCTGCTGATGCATGAAAACCCTCATCAAGCTGCTGTTTATGGATCTGTTAGAAGAGATATGTAAGGCAGCAATTGGGATCTGTTCCTGGGCTGGATCCAGGTTTTCTGCAATCTCTGTACAGGTGATGGAGATCGCTATCACTGACTGGACCCTGGTGTGGCACAGTACCTCTCCCCTGGTGGTGTCCTTATAACAGATGCTGTGCGCAGCCATGGTTCTTTACTGCATTATGACCCCAGTGACATCACTTCTTGTTGGATGTGCTCATGATGTAGCTGAGCCCAGGAGGCATCTCCTCATCACAGGCTCCTCTATCACCACCAGTCAATCAGACATGGAGACGGCCGCCAGAGACGCCGCAAATGTGCTCCTATGATAACTGCAATGTTATACAGCATGTAACTAGGAATGGTGGATGTTGTATGAGGTCATCATGAATGGTGGATGATGTAGGAGTCCATCATGAATAATGGATAATGTATGAGGTCATCATGAATGGTGAATGTATGTGGTCATTATGAATGGTGGATGATGTGTGAAATCATCATGAATAGTGGATGATGTAGGAGTCCATCATGAAGGATCGATAATGTATGAGGTCATCATGAATGGTGGATGATGTAGGAGGTCATCATGAATAGTGGATGATGTAGGAGTCCATCATGAAGGATCGATAATGTATGAGGTCATCATGAATGGTGGATGATGTAGGAGTTCATCATGAATGGTGGATGATGTATGTGGTCGTCATGAATGGTGGATGATGTATGTGGTCATCATGAATGGTGGATGATGTAGGAGGTCATCATGAATGGTGGATGATGTATGTGGTCATCATGAATGGTGGATGATGTATGTGGTCATCATTAATGGTGGATGATATATGTGGTCATCATGAATGGTGGATGATGTATGTGGTCATCGTGAATGATGGATGCTGTATATGGTCAGTGTTGTGAATTGTTGAGAATGGTCGGTGTTGTACATGGTTGTTGGTGTGAATGGTGGATGTGTTTGTGGTGGTGAATGTTGTTGTAAATGGTGGACATTAGTTGGTAGAAGTATGTGGCCATTGTGATGCATTGTGGATAATGTATGAGGACGTTGTGGTGAAGGTTGTAAGGGGTTGTTGTTAATGGTTGGTGTTGTTTGTGGTTGTTGTTATTATGAATGGTTGTTCTTGTATACACTTGTCTTGGATATCATATGTGGTTGTTGTGAATTTTATAAATGTATGTGATTGTGGTCGGGAATAGTAGATGTTGTACACGGTCATTGGGAATAATGACTGTTCTACTAGGTCTTTATTGTGAGTAGACACCATATTTACTAATGGCCCTTATCATGAAACGACATCCTCAGAGCAAGTAAGATGCTCTGTAGTGATGGCCCTGTGTAGTGATGGCTCCATGTAGGGATGGCCCCATGTAGTGATGACTCCATATAGTGATGACCCCATGTAGTGTGATGCCTCTATATAGTGATGGCCCCATGTAGTGATGGCCCCATGTAGTGATGGCTCTATGTAGGGATGGCCACATGTAGTGATGACCCCATGTAGTGATGGTTCCATGTAGTGATGGCTCCATGTACTGATGGCCCCATGTAGTGATGACTCCATGTAGTGATGGCCCCATGTAGTGATGGCCCCATGTAGTGATGACTCCATGTAGTGATGGCCCCATGTAGTGATGACTCCATGTAGTGATGGCCCCATGTAGTGATGGCTCCATGTAGGGATGGCCCCATGTAGTGATGGTTCCATGTAGTGATGACCCCATGTAGTGATGACTCCATGTAGTGATGGCCCCATGTAGTGATGGCCCCATGTAGTGATGACCCCATGTAGTGATGGCCCCATGTAGTAATGACTCCATGTAGTGATGGCCCCATGTAGTGATGGCTTCATGTAGTGATGGCCCTGAGTAGTGATGCCTCCATGTAGTGATGGCCCCATGTAGTGATGACTCCATGTAGTGATGGCCCCATGTAGTGATGACTCCATGTAGTGATGGCCCCATGTAGTGATGACTCCATGTAGTGATGGCCCCGTGTAGTAATGGCTCCATGTAGTGATGGCCCAGTGTAGTTATGGCTCTATGTAGTGATGCCTCCATGTAATGATGCCTCTGTGTAGGAAGGCCCCATGTTGTGATGCCTCCATATAGTGATGACCCCATGTAGTGATGACCCCATGTAGTGATGACTCCATGAAGTGATGGCCCCATGTAGTGATAACTCCATGTAGTGATGGCCCCATGTAGTGATGACTCCATGTAGTGATGGCCCCATGTAGTGATGACTCCATGTAGTGATGGCCCTGTGTAGTGATGGCTCAGTGTAGTGATGGCCCAGTGTAATTATGGCTCTATGTAGTGATGCCTCCATGTAATGATGCCTCTGTGTAGGAAGGCCCCATGTAGTGATGCCTCCATGTAGTGATGGCCCTGTGTAGTGATGGCTCCATGTAGTGATGGCCCTGTGTAGTGATGACTCCATGTAGTGATGGATCCATGTAGTGATGGCTCAATGTAGGGATGGCCCCATGTAGTGATGGCCCCATGTAGGGATGGCCCCATGTAGTGATGGTTCCATGTAGTGATGACCCCATGTAGTGATGGCTCCATGTAGTGATGGCCCCATGTAGTGATGACTCCATGTAGTGATGGCCCCATGTAGTGATGGCCCCATGTAGTGATGGCCCCATGTAGTGATGACTCCATGTAGTGATGGCCCCATGTAGTAATGACTCCATGTAGTGATGGCCCCATGTAGTGATGGCTTCATGTAGTGATCGCCCTGAGTAGTGATGCCTCCATGTAGTGATGGCCCCATGTAGTGATGACTCCATGTAGTGATGGCCCCATGTAGTGATGACTCCATGTAGTGATGACCCCATGTAGTGATGACTCCATGTAGTGATGGCCCTGTGTAGTGATGGCTCAGTGTAGTGATGGCCCAGTGTAATTATGGCTCTATGTAGTGATGCCTCCATGTAATGATGCCTCTGTGTAGGAAGGCCCCATGTAGTGATGCCTCCATGTAGTGATGGCCCTGTGTAGTGATGGCTCCATGTAGTGATGGCCCTGTGTAGTGATGACTCCATGTAGTGATGGATCCATGTAGTGATGGCTCCATGTAGGGATGGCCCCATGTAGTGATGGCCCCATGTAGGGATGGCCCCATGTAGTGATGGTTCCATGTAGTGATGACCCCATGTAGTGATGGCTCCATGTAGTGATGGCCCCATGTAGTGATGACTCCATGTAGTGATGGCTCCATGTAGTGATGGCCCCATGTAGTGATGGCCCCATGTAGTGATGACTCCATGTAGTGATGGCCCCATGTAGTAATGACTCCATGTAGTGATGGCCCCATGTAGTGATGGCTTCATGTAGTGATCGCCCTGAGTAGTGATGCCTCCATGTAGTGATGGCCCCATGTAGTGATGACTCCATGTAGTGATGGCCCCATGTAGTGATGACTCCATGTAGTGATGGCCCCGTGTAGTAATGGCTCCATGTAGTGATGGCCCAGTGTAGTTATGGCTCTATGTAGTGATGCCTCCATGTAATGATGCCTCTGTCTAGGAAGGCCCCATGTTGTGATGCCTCCATATAGTGATGACCCCATGTAGTGATGACCCCATGTAGTGATGACTCCATGTAGTGATGGCCCCATGTAGTGATGACTCCATGTAGTGATGGCCCCATGTAGTGATGACTCCATGTAGTGATGGCCCCATGTAGTGATGACTCCATGTAGTGATGGCCCTGTGTAGTGATGGCTCAGTGTAGTGATGGCCCAGTGTAATTATGGCTCTATGTAGTGATGCCTCCATGTAATGATGCCTCTGTGTAGGAAGGCCCCATGTAGTGATGCCTCCATGTAGTGATGGCCCTGTGTAGTGATGGCTCCATGTAGTGATGGCCCTGTGTAGTGATGACTCCATGTAGTGATGGATCCATGTAGTGATGCCTCCATATAGTGATGTCCCCATGTAGTGATGCCACCATGTAGTGATGTCCACATGTAGTACTGGCCCTGTGTAGTGATGGCCCCGTGTAGTGATGGCCCCCTGTAATAATGGCCCCATGTAGTGATGCCTCCATGTAGTCATGGCCCCGTGTAGTGATGGCTCCATGTAGTGATGGCTCCACGTAGTGATGGCTCCATGTAGTGATGGCCCTGAGTAGTGATGCCTCCATGTAGTGATGCCTCCATGTAGTGATGCCTCCATGTAGTGATGCCTCCATGTAGTGATGCCTCCATGTAGTGATGCCTCCATGTAGTGATGGCCCTGAGTAGTGATGCCTCCATGTAGTGATGGCTCCTTGTAGTGATGGCACCATGTAGGGAGGGCCCCATGTAGTGATGCCTCCATGTCGTGATAGCTCGAATGTAGTGATGGCTCCATGTAGTGATGGCTCCATGTAGTGATTGCTCCATGTAGTGACGGCTCCATGTAGTGATGGCCTTGTGTAGTGATGCCTCCATGTAGTGATGGCCCCGTGAGGTGATGACTCCATGTAGTGATGGCCCTGAGTAGTGATGCTTTCATGTAGTGATTGCTCCATGTAGTGATGGGCCCATGTAGTGATGACTCCATGTAGTGATGGCCCCAAGTAGTGATTGCTCCATGTAGTGATGGCTCCATGTAGTGATGGCTCCATGTAGTGATGGCCCCGTGTAGTGATGGCTCGAATGTAGTGATGGCTCCATGTAGTGATGGCCCCGTGTAGTGATGACTCCATGTAGTGATTGCTCCATGTAGTGATTGCTCCATGTAGTGACGGCTCCATGTAGTGATGGCCTTGTGTAGTGATGCCTCCATGTAGTGATGGCCCCGTGAGGTGATGGCTCCATGTAGTGATGGCCCCATGTAGTGTTGACTCCATGCAGTGATGGCCCTGAGTAGTGATGCCTCCATGTAGTCATTGCTCCATGTAGTGATGGCCCCATGTAGTGATGCCTCCATGTAGTGATGACCCCATGTAGTGATGGCTCCATGTAGTGATGGCTCCATGTAGTGATGGCCCCGTGTAGCGATGCCTCCATGTAGTGATTGCTCGAATGTAGTGATGGTTTGAATGTAGTGATGGCTCCATGTAGTGATGGCCCAGTGTAGTAACGACTCCATGTAGTGATTGCTCCATGCAGTGACGGCTCCATGTAGTGATGGCCCTGTGTGGTGATGGCTCCATGTAGGGAAGGCTCCATGTAGTGATGGCTCCATGTAGTGATGGCTCCATGTAGCGATGGCTCCATGTAGGGATGGCCCCGAGTAGTAATGGCTCCATGTAGAGATGGCTCCATGTAGTGATGGCCCCGTGTAGTGATGACTCCATGTAGTGAATGTTCCATGTAGTGATGGCTCCATGTAGTGATGGCCCCGTGTAATGATGTCTCCATGTAGTGATGGCCCCATGTAGTGATGACTCCATGTAGTGATGGCTCCATGTAGTGATGACTCCATGTAGTGATGGCTCCATGTAGTGATGGCCCCGTGTAGTGATGACTCCATGCAGTGATGGATCCATGTAGTGATTGCTCCATGTAGTGATTGCTCCATGTAGTGATTGCTCCATGTAGTGATGACTCCATGTAGTGATGGCCCGTGTAGTGATGGCTCCATGTAGTGATGGATCCATGTAGTGATGGATCCATGTAGTGATTGCTCCATGTAGTGATTGTTCCATGTAGTGATTGCTCCATGTAGTGACGGCTCCATGTAGTGACGGCTCCATGTAGTGATGGCCTTGTTTAGTGATGCCTCCATGTAGTGACGGCTCCATGTAGTGATGGCCTTGTTTAGTGATGCCTCCATGTAGGGATGGCCTGGTGAGGTGATGGCTCCATGTAGTAATGGTCCCATATAGTGATGACTCCATGTAGTGATGGCCCTGAGTAGTGATTGCTCCATGTAGTTATTGCTCCATGTAGTGATGGCCCCATGTAGTGATGAGTCCATGTAGTGATGGCCCCAAGTAGTGATGGCTCCATGTAGTGATGGCCCCAAGTAGTGATGCCTCCATGTAGTGATTGCTCCATGTAGTGATGACCCCATGTAGTGATGACCCCATATAGTGATGCCTCCATGTAGTGATTGCTCCATGTAGTGTTGACCCCATGTAGTGATGACCCCATGTAGTGATGCCTCCTTGTATTGATGGCTCGAATGTAGTGATGGGTCCATGTAGTGATGGCCCTGTGTAGTAATGGCTCCATGTAGTGATGCTCCATGTAGTGATGGCCCCGTGTAGTGATGGCCCCGTGTAGTGATGGCCCCAGTGTAGTGATTGCTCCATGCAGTGACGGCTCCATGTAGTGATGGCCTTGTGTAGTGATGCCTCCATGTAGTGATGGCCCTGTGTAGTGATGACCCCATGTAGTGATGCCTCCATGTATTGATGGCTTGAATGTAGTGATGGCTCCATATAGGGATGGCCCCGTGTAGTAATGGCTCCATGTAGGGATGGCCCCGTGTAGTAATGGCTCCATGTAGGGATGGCCCCGTGTAGTAATGGCTCCATGTAGGGATGGCCCCGTGTAGTGATGGCTCCATGTAGAGATGGCTCCATGTAGTGATGGCTTCAGGTAGTGATGGCTCCATGTACCGATGGTGTCAGTGTCCCTATATCTACCCGCACAGCCACTATGGCAGATCCTCATACATTTAGTAAATACTGAAGACTAGCAATGACAGAAACTCCTTCTCTATGGCTCGTGATATGTGATCCCCCATTATTAGCCCCTCATACGGTAGCAGCTTCCTCACGGTCATCTGCGTTGACACCTCCCTCGCGGTCAGCACTGATCCGGCACAGATGTCCGTCTGGACAGCTGCCCAGAGCTGCTACTTACTTAATTACATAAGGACAGGACGTAGGACATCTGTCACAGCCGTAATCCCAGCCCCCACCCACCCCGCCGCCCGCTCAGTCAAAAATCACAATCTCTGTCACCAAAATGAGCAAATAAACTGCATCCGCAGCATCGGGGTCCCCGGGAGCGTCCGCAGATCCCAGATGTCCCGGAGGATAATCACAGGGTGTTATATTATAGATGCACAATATATAGTCATTGCATCCTCCCATAATATACAGGACCCTACACTACGTCTATAACAGGGTCCCCACCTGCCATATATCCTACTACAATAGCTGTTCTTCCTGACTCCTTACTACACAGCACGAAATGCATCATGGGAATGTTAGAAGACTACATTCACATGTCCTTCAAGGGGTACTCTGGCGAATGTGTTTTTCTTTCAAATCAACTTATGTCAGAAAGTTATACAGATTTGTTATTGTCCTCTATTAAAAAAAATCTCCAGTTGTCCAGTACTTATCAGCTGCTGTATGTCCTGCAGGAAGTGGTGTATTCTCTCCAGTCTGACACACTGCTCTCTGCTGCCACCTGTGTCCATGTCAGGAACTGTCCAGAGCAGGAGAGGTTTTCTATGGAGTTTTGCTGCTGCTCTGGACAGTTCCTGACATGGACAGAGGTGGCAGCAGAGAGCACTGTGGCAGACTGGAGAGAATACATCACTTCCTGCAGGACATACAGCAGCTGATAAGTAGTGGAAGAGTGGAGATTATTATTATTTTTTTTATAGAAACAATTTACAAATCTGTATAACTTTCTGACACCAGTTGATTTAAGTTTTTCTCTCTGAAATACCCCTTTAAATCTGCAAAATGAAATCGGCAGTGGGTTCAGTGCTGCTCTGCTACGCCAGCTCTGCTACATTGTGTCCTGAGCTGGTGACATGATATCATTATTGTAGGTGACATTTGAGAATCGGCAGCTGTGTGTGGGATCGGGGAACGCGGTGCGCTGTTTGTTTACAGCCAGGCTTTAGGTCTGTATGTAAATAAGGCTGAATACTAATGAGACTCATTTACATCTCGAGTTCCTGTACACCCTGCGGCCGCTGAGCTGTGGCGCTTTATGCTTTACCTTAATGTAGGACGGTAATCAAAGTGGATGCTCCCTGTAATCACCTGCACCCCAGGACACCCATCCAGGCCCCCCACCCACACAATGGCGTGGAGATCTGTGGGGTTCTTTAGAGCCCACATTACACTGGGGGTATAAGGGGAACCATTCTGGACTGGGGGCGGTGGCGGGTCCCATGGGGGAAGGGAGGGAGAGGTTGGGGCCCTGCAGGGGGGCAGTGGGGGACCTCCAGGGGGGAGGTGTGCGGTGGGGGGCCTGCAGGGGAGGGGGGGTCCAAAGGGGGTGTTGGGGGTTCTGCAGTGGGAGGGGGGAGCGGTGGGGGTTCTGCAGGGGGGCAGTGGAGGTCCTGCAGGGGGGAGTTGTGCGGTGGGGGCCTGCGGTGGGTGGGTCCTGAAGGTGGTGGTGGGGGTCCTGCAGTGGGAGGGAGGAGAGGTGGGGGTTCTGCAGGGGGGAGTTGTGCAGGGGGGGGGTGTCTGAAGGTGGTGGTGGTGGTGGTCCTGCAGTGCGTTGGGGGTTCTGCAGGGGGGCAGTGGGGGTCCTGCAGGCGGGGGGTCCTGCAGGGGGGAGTTGTGCGGTGGGGGCCTGCGGTGGGTGGGTCCTGAAGGTGGTGGTGGGGGTCCTGCAGTGGGAGGGAGGAGAGGTGGGGGTTCTGCAGGGGGGAGTTGTGCAGGGGGGGGGGTGTCTGAAGGTGGTGGTGGTGGTCCTGCAGTGCGTTGGGGGTTCTGCAGGGGGGCAGTGGGGGTCCTGCAGGGGGGAGTTGTGCGGTGGGGGGCCTGCAGGGGGGGTTCTGAAGGTGGTGGTGGGGGTCCTGCAGTGGGAGGGGGGAGCGGTGGGGGTTCTGCAGGGAGGGGCCCTGGCCGTCATGCAAGGGGGGACATTAGTCCCTCTCATTAGGATAAAGTTTTATTCCCTTAATTCTGGTATAGAATATCAAACGCGGCGGTGATTAGGGACTGTTGCGCCCTCAGGTCTCTTTATCGCAGCAGGAGGACGGATGGCGCGGACAATATTCTTCCAGTATAAATGAATGGAGTCCAGATGAGGCCGAATAACTTTATAATGAAAAGCTGCAACTTAGTAACAGACTTAGAGTTTCTGAGACCTCTTCTTGCTGTCAGTGAATGGGAACATGTTTGTGTTCATCCTGAATTTGAAACCCCCATCCTGACATAACTCTTCTCACAGCTGAGGGTTTGTTACAGTGTATCATTACTTACAAACCCCATTAACCCTTTAGAGTGGTGACAGGTAATGTTAGTGATGTCGCCGCCCCCTCCATAGTGCACAGATTTTCTTTATTCTCTCATTTTAGATGGTGCGGCCAGCAGTACACACACCTGAACTTTCTTCCCCTTACTTCTCTGGCTAATCACAGCACAGCAATGTGCAATGTCATCACCTAGTGCACTGGACTGAACAGGCTGCACTGTGCTGGGATGATTTACATCTGAGGGGAAGGAGGTTGCTGATGTATGAGGTGAGGAAGGTGATGTGTCAGCAGAAAGGAAGTAAAAAGCAGTAGAAAAGCAATGGGTGACATCACAAAAGCAGCCCTGGTGTAAGCAGTAAACTGCTACTTATAGTGATGATGTGGAGGTGTGATTACATTCAGGAGGCAGCATTGTATACAAACTAAGAAAATGGGCATTTATACAAAGGACAATTGCAAGAATTCTATGTGGTCTTGAGGAACCTTTCATGCACGGGATGGGCGACCTGGAGGAGGAAGACCTGTTCTGCAGTCCTATGTAACAGCACAGATCACACAGTTATATATCTGAGTACAGATAATGTAGTAGATGTCACCTGCAGTCCTATGTAACAGCACAGATAACACAGTGATATCTCTGAGTACAGATAATGTAGTAGCTGTCACCTACAGTCCTATGTAACAGCAGATAACACAGTGATATCTCTCTGAATACAGATAATGTAGTAGATGTCACCTGCAGTCCTATGTAACAGCACAGATAACACAGTGATATCTCTGAGTACAGATAATGTAGTAGTCACCTGCAGTCCTATGTAACAGCACAGATAACACAGTGATATCTCTGAGTACAGATAATGTAGTAGATGTCACCTGCAGTCCTATGTAACGGCACAGATAACACAGTGATATCTCTGAGTACAGATAATGTAGTAGATGTCACCTGCAGTCCTATGTAACAGCACAGATAACACAGTGATTTCTCTGAGTACAGATGATGTAGTAGCTGTCACCTGCAGTCCTATGTAACAGCACAGATAACAGTGATATCTCTGAGTACAGATAATGTAGTAGTCACCTGCAGTCCTATGTAACACCACAGATAACACAGTGATATCTCTGAGTACACATAATGTAGTAGTCACCTGCAGTCCTATGTAACACCACAGATAACACAGTGATATCTCTGAGTACAGATGATGTAGTAGCTGTCACCTGCAGTCCTATGTAACAGCACAGATAACACAGTGATATCTCTGAGTACAGATAATGTAGTAGATGTCACCTGCAGTCCTATGTAACAGCACAGATAACACAGTGATATTACTAGGTATAGATTATGTAGTAGATGTCACCTGCAGTCCTATGTAAGAGCACATATTACACTTTTCCTCTCTCTCTCTGACTCTCAGGCTTCAGCACCGCGGTCAGCTCCTTCTGCAGTCACTGAGGGACAGCTCAGGTTAGCCATGTTGCAGAGGGTTTCGAGCAGTTGGTGCTGTGCACAGCTGAGTGGTGTTTGCTGCTGGCAGCGGCTGCCAGGTTAGAGGAATGCCCCCAAATCAGATGCAGCCGCTGCCGCATCCGCCGCTGGATGTTAACACGTCTTATTAATGTAAGATGTGAAGAGCCTCTCGATGGCGCTCTGATCCTCAGGAATGTTTGGCGTCGGAGGAGATTTGAAGTCTGTTTGAAATTACATTTGTTATATTAAAAACGTGACCACATAATTATCACTTGTAATCACGAAAATGAATAATGCAAAATGGCGCCTGCTCCCCTCGCCGCCTTTGTAGTCTGTGTACCGAGAATTCCTCAGTGATATGTTTGAAGATCTGTATCGTCCCAGCCTCCTCCTCCGGAAAGTTCTGCTGCTGGAACGCGTCAGGATAATGGGGACAGATGGCAGCGGGTCCCGAGCTGGAGAGAACGCTGATCCAGAGTGACGCTGATCCAGAGTGCATGCAGCACAGGGATATACAATGCTATAGAGGCCTCAAAGCTGTAATCTCACCTGTATCCTGTGTTATACTCCAGAGCTGCACTCACTATTCTGCTGGTGGGGTCACTGTGTACATACATTACATTACTGATCCCGAGTTACATCTTGTATTATCATCCAGAGCTGCACTCACTATTCTGCTGGTGGGGTCACTGTGTACATTACATTACTGATCCCGAGTTACATCTTGTATTATCATCCAAAGCTGCACTCACTATTCTGCTGGTGGGGTCACTGTGTACATACATTACATTACTGATCCTGAGTTACATCCTGTATTATACTCCAGAGCTGCACTCACTATTCTGCTGGTGGGGTCACTGTGTACATACATTACATTACTGATCCTGAGTTACATCCTGTATTATACCCCAGAGCTGCACTCACTATTCTGCTGGTGGGGTCACTGTGTACATACATACATTACTGATCCTGAGTTACATCCTGTATTATACTCCAGAGCTGCACTCACTATTCTGCTGGTGGGGTCACTGTGTACATACATAGTTATCTGTATACCATGCATACATAGAGAGGATTTCCTTGCCGGTCCGGCTATCCCCGGAGTCCTTCCTGTTAGTGATTCCGCTGTCACCAGTCTCGGATCGGTCGCTGTCCCTTTAAGTCCTGATTACTGTGTATCACTCAATGTGTCGCTCCACAGGATAATGACCCCTCATTTGATGCAGCTGGTGACATTATCAGAACGGCAATGACGCACGAGGGGCCTCTGACGATGAGGCGTCCCTTACGGGAATATTAGAGGGTGTGACCCCTCCCCCAGCGCCCTGGATAAGGGGCGGAGTTTGTGACCTGTCGTTATCACTATGGTGTTATTAGAGGTTTTACTGGAATAAATATTAATCATTGTGTCCTGAAACATTCCGCAAGGTCCTGATCTCCACTGAAATGACCTCGTATGGCTGAGGGTCTGTTACAGTGTATCAGTGGAGCCAACACATCAGCAGTACAATGTTACTCCCTGCCCTATCTGTTACATTGTATCATTACTGGAGTGAATGATCCTTACAGGATGATGCCACTGTAACAGATCCCCAGCTGGGAGCAGTATGAGGTCTATATGGCATTTAGGCTTGGGATGTGACCGAGAATATTCCCGTCCGATACCAGCAATACCAGTGATACCAGCGATATCAGCAATACCAATGATACCAGCGATACCAGCGAAACTAGCAATACCAATAATACCAGCGATACCAGCGATATCAGCAATACCAATAATACCAGCGATACCAGCGAAACTAGCAATACCAACGATACCAGTGATACCAGCAATACCAGTGATACCAGCTATACCAGCAATACCAGCGATACCAGCGATACCAGTGATACCAGCGATACCAGCGATACCAGTGAAACTAGCAATACCAGCGATACCAGCTATACCAGCAATACCAGTGATACCAGCTATACCAGCGATACCAGCGAAACTAGCAATACCAGTGATACCAACAATACCAGCAATACCAGTGATACCAACAATACCAGTGATACAAGCTATACCAGCGATACCAGCGAAACTAGCAATACCAGCAATACCAGTGATACCAGCTTTACCAGCGATACCAGCGAAACTAGCAATACCAGCGATACCAGTGATACCAACAATACCAGCGATACCAGCTATACCAGCAAAATAAGTGATACCAGCAATACCAGAGATACTAGGGATACCAGCGATACCAGTGATACCAGCAATACCAGCGATACCAACAATACCAGTGATACCAGTGAAACTAGCAATACCAGTGATACCAGCAATACCAGCGATACCAGCAATACCAGTGATACCAGCAAAACTAGTGATACCAGCGATACCAGTGATACCAGCGAAACTAGCGATACCAGTGATACCAACAATACCAGTGATACCAGAGATACCAGTGATACCAGCGATACCAGTAAGGTCATGAAATAACCTTGTCATGTGACCAGAGCGACGCTCTTACCTGTTTATTGTTTTACTTTGATTTGCAAATTTTTGATTAGAAAACACTAAAAACTAATAAGAACATTACAGAAGTCTTCTTTATGTCTGTTGTAATACCGCACATAACCTGAGGATTGGGTGGTGCTGTTTTCGGAAGGAAGCAGCCGCTGCCAAACCTGTAAACAAGTTAAAGGGGTTCTTTCAAATTAACTGGTGCCAGAAAGTGACAAAAGTGATGTATTCTCGCCAGTCTGACACAGTGCTCTCTGCTGCCACCTCTGTCCATGTAAGGAACTGTCCAGAGCAGCAGCAAATTCCCATAGAAAACCTCTCCTGTATTATATTACCTGTATATCAGGGGTAGAATTACAGGGCAAGAATTACAGGGCAGTGTTTGTAGCCCTGCGGCTCTCTAGCTGTTGCAAAACCACAACTCACATCATGCTCTAACAGCCTGTGGCTCTTTGGGTATTTAGAAAACTACAACTCCCATCATGCCCTAACAGCCTGTGGCCCTTTACCTGTTGCAAAACTCCTATCTCGCTCTAGCAAAATTTAGCCACAGGTTGTTAACACATGAGGGGAGTGGTAGTTTAGCAACTAAAGAGCTAAATTTTGTTAGAGCATGATAGGAGTTGTAGTTTTATAAATACCCAAACAGTCTGTGACTCTCTAGCTGTTGCAAAACTACAACTCCCACCATGCCCTGACAGCCTTCGTCTCTTTAGCTGTTGCAAAACTACAACTCCCATCATGCCCTGACAGCCAAAGCTAAAAAAGACAGCAGCTAAAGAGCTAGAGATCCCCAGGTTTTCTGTAGTTTAGGACTCTGGGACCATGATCCTTTGCAGCTTTGGGGAAAGAGAAGAGACTTCTGGTTGCAGGGATTAGGGCTGCGCGGCTTCTGTTCGCCATCGCGCCGCAGGGACTCCTCCTTTATGAGATACAGACAGTAAGAATGTAAGTGAACCCAGATGAACCGGCAGCCGGATAATCCTCCCCGTTCTCTCGGCTGCGGCTTCTTTCTTTCTTCTTCTTCTTCTTCTTCTTCCTCCTCCTCGGTTTTATTGGAATGTAACAATTCTGTGTTTAATGCAAATCTATATGTTGGTGTAATGTAGAACATGAAAAGTGACACGCTCTCGAGTCGATTTCCGCAAAGTGGAAAATAACAGAGCGATGATTGACACAACAAAGCGGCCGTGAATAGAACCCACTTTTAGATCTAAGAAAAATATTTGCCTGAAGGGAAAATATTAATTAGTTTGTCTACATGCAAAGAGATAAATCTGCGCAACCCATCCATCAAACGCCCGGAATAAACAGACGAATGGAAAGGATCTGGAAATTGACAGTAAACTTGGCAATCGGCAGCGGGGGTAAACACGTTACTTGGCACCAGAAACTCTGCAGAATCACAGGCTCTGTCAGGAGGCATCTGTGCGCGCGCCCGCTCCCGTCTGATAGACAGCCACATCCTGCGCCAATCTCAGCTCCATCCTACAGCGCCTTCACCCTCCTTTATTATGTTCATAAATAGCACTGGAGATAGCCTGCTCTTTAATAATCAATGACGTCCCGTTCGTAACGCCAGGTCTAAGAGGCGTCAGTCATCGATAAATTGTATAAGGGCGCGTTCTCACATGCCGGATACACTGCGTGTTCTCTGCAACTGAGCAAAAACAGATTTTTTTTTTGTTTGCTTAAAGTGTCACTGTCAGTTAATTTTTTTTTCAGAAATCAATAGTACAGACAATTTTAAGAAACTTTGTAATTGGGTTTATTAGCTGAAAAATGTATTTTTATCATGAAAAAGCAGTTTGAAGCTCTCCCCCCTGTCTTCATGGTTTTCTATAGGGAGGGGAGGGGTGGAGGGAGATGAGGCACCAAAACAGGACAACAAAGAGTTAATTTACAGCTACATCACCGGGCTATTTCCTCTGATGTCAGCACCAACCTCTCTGACCTCTGTATACCGGCTTTCATACAGCTCCCACTGTGTAATCCTTTGTTCTCTTCTCTCTTCTGGTGACTAATCTCCCTCCTCCCCCCTCCCCTCTCCATAGGTTACACAGGGCCCGACTCTTGTAAAATAGTCGATATTTTCTGATAATGAGCAGTGAATGAGAGAGGAGGGGGGGGGGGGGGTAGGACCTGGGGAAAGGCTTTTTGAATGCAGATAATGGCATATTTTTCTAATAAATCCAATTACAAAGTTTCTTAAAATCGCATGGACTATTGATTTCTGCAAAAAAAAAAAAAAAAAAAAAAGACGACAGTGACACTTTAAGAATCTCTGCAACTGAGCTGCAGCACATCTGCATTGTGCGAACATACCCGTGGAAACACTGTGTAAACATATCCCAACACACAGTCATCCTCACATGGAGTGATCACAATAAAGTTATTACCATTATACATATGAAGTGCCGCCACATTATACTTTTTTATAGACACTTTATTTTAGCCAGTGGTTATGGAACTACAACTCCCAGAATGAACTGATAGATTGCTGTGACTTGTAGGTCCATTAGGTAGACAGTCAGGCTGCAGGAACCCTGGAGAAATACTGCACTGAGATGAATGATACTGATGATATTATTGTGTAAGAAATGTAGGATACAGTTATTGGGGCACTATATGGGTATTATATTACAATCTAATATTACAATACTATATGGCGGGTTTATTTGGCCACTGAATGGCAGTATAGTGTAAGCTATATTTGGTAGAATTCATAGGTGTACTATATGGTTGTAATATTTCAATACTATATAATGGGTTTATTTGGTCACTGAATGGCAGTATTGTGTAAGCTATATGTGGTAGAATGTATAGGTGTACTATATGGGTATAATATTACAATACTATATGGTGGGTTTACTTGGTCACTGAATGGCAGTATAGTGTAAGCTATATGTGGCAGAATTTATAGGTGTACTATATGGGTATAATATTACAATACTATATGGCAGGTTTATTTGGTCACTGAAAGGCAGTATTGTGTAACCTACATGTGGTGATGTCACAGCGCACTATATAGTTGTTTTATTTCAATACTTTATGGCAGCTTTATTTAGACACTGAATGACGGTACTGTGTACTCTACATACAGCAGTGTTGTATGTGGTTGTTTTATTTCAATACTGTATAGCGCTTTTATTGGATCACTCTATAACAGTTTTATTTGGGCACTAAATTACATTATTGTGTAAGTAATATACGGTCTATGTACGCTATATGGTTATAGGTGCACTATATGCTTGTTGTTTGTATAGCGGTATCATTGTACCAATGGAGTGTTCTTGAATAATGAGAAAGAGAGTCTGGCAAAGGAGGGGGGGGGGATGCATATTGGGTCTTAATATGAAGTCCTGGATTTTGGGGGGTTCAGGTTTCCACTGACTGCTACCACCTGTGCCCTGCAGCTACATCCATGGGCTCAGCAATGACTGGGTATAGCAGCAGATGAGGCCCTTAGATGTTAGAGAAAGGTTATGGATTCCGGCCTCTTAGATGTCTTATACTCTGGCACTGACCTGGGAGCTGGGAGACCCCCCTAACCCCTGATCTGTGGGCTGACGTACCCATACTTGTTAGGAATCTTTTTAATTTCAAGCTCATGATGTATTATTTATTATTATTTTTGTTATTATTCCACATATTATTATATCCTTTTTATTGATTATTATTATTATTATTATTATTATTATTATATCCTTTTTATTTATTATTATTATGTCCTTTTTATTACTTATTATTATTACATTTAATTATTATTATTATTATTATTATTATTATTATTACTGGTTATTATTTTATTTTGGTTATTATTATTATTTTTCATTACTATTATTATTTCCTTTGTTTTTTCCAAACTGCAAAAATTTAAGAAACTGAACATTTTAATTTTGCCTTAAAAATCCGCTGAGTATGCTCCTGAAAATCGGGACAGATTTAAATGTAGATTTTGACACAGCTTTTTAGGCTTCCGTAGATTTCAATGGCAGATCCCAATGCGGAATTGTTTGGAGAAGTGACGACTCAGCGTGGGTAGGATTTTCCATTGACATCAATTGTAGATGCTTGTTCATGAAAAATCGTGTTGATTTGGATGCGGAAAGTCATAGGGATTCTAAATCCAGACTGGCACAGAGTTTAGCAGTGTGACCAGGCCCTTATTGTTAGTATTATTAGATGTGGTATTATTTATTATGTGTGTTATTAGTGTTCATTTTTTATTATATTTACTATTCCTATTTAAGGGTGCGTTCACATCTACAGGATCTGCAGCTGATTTTCTGCAGCAGATTTCAGTTAAATAACTGAACACAGCATCAAATCTGATGCTGTGTTCAGTTATTTAACTGAAATCTGCTGTAGAAAATCAGCTGCAGATCCTGTAGGTGTGAACGCACCATAAAGGGCTATTTTAGCAACAACAAAAAAAGTTTTGTTTCAGATCAACTGGTGCCAGAAAGTGCCACAGATTTGTAATTTACTTCTATTAAAAATTCTCCAGTCTTCCAGTACTTATCAGCCGCTGTATGTCCTGCAGGAAGTGGTGTATTCTCTCCAGTCTGGAGAGCAGAAGAGGTTTTTCTTTGGGGATTTGCTCCTACTCTGGACAGTTCCTGACATGGACAGAGGTGGCAGCAGAGAACACTGTGTCAGACTGGAGAGAATATATCAGTTTCTGCAGGACATACAGCAGCTGGTAAGTACTGGAAGACTTGAGATTTTTTAATAGAAGTAAATTACAAATTTATATAACTTTCTGACACTGGTCAGAAATTTTTTTTTGTTTTTTTTGCTGAACTATCCCTTTAATATATAAATATTATTAATATTATTAAGTATTATTGTTATTGTAAACATTTGTTCTCATTATAATGTATTATTTATTATTATTATAATTATTATATTCCGTATAGTCCTTTATTATAGTTGCTATTGTTGTTATTACTATTATTAGACATGCAGTATTATAGGCGATTGTTCTCTCCTTTTAATTTGCTCGATGATCCGTGTCGTCATCTAATTTCGCTGCTTTTGTATGTAAATCGACGCGTTTTCAGGCGCCTCCACTTCCAGCCGCTGAAGTTTTTTTTGTGTGTGTGTTTTTTTTTTCTCCTCCCTTTATCTGTATTTGTTTGGAGCGTTTTACCGAGATATTCAACTAATTTCAAAAGAACAAACAAATCAGAAAGGGCAGACTATTCTCATGCAAATGGCGCCAGCTGTTTGGATCTGGATGGACGCCGCCGCCGCTGCCGCGGCTGCCGCCGTCCTAATGTGAGGATCTGCATAAAAATGACACAGTAAAGATATGATAAAAATATAAAGGGACTGACAATAGAATGCAAATCGTAATCAGTCACTGGAAAGACTCTGCCATGAAGCGGATCAGGTGAGCGAGCAGAAACAATGGGGAAGCGGCAGATAAAAGGAACGAGGTGCTGATGGGCTGCGGCTACGACGATTTCACCGCCACAGCTCGGCGCTCGCCTGAAAGGCCAAATGTCTCAGTGTTCACGTTACATTCACCTACGCAGCGGATAATGACCGGATCCAGACATGGTGCCTGCATCTCTGCTCTAATCATACATAATGTATAGGTGGAACTGATCATCCTGAACCCAAAGCTTCTCCACCTAACAAGCCATGACTGCGTTCTGCCATGTGTGATGACATCATCCCATCCCGGACATGGAGAAAAGGTGTCATAAAAAAAAAAAAAATCAGGGTCCGAGACCTTCTATAGAGAAAACTGCTGCAGTTAGGGGTAAGGGATGAGGTGAACTGAAGGTGGACAAGAGTCTAGAAGTAAAATACAGTGCAGAAAATCTTACAAGATTGCCCTGCAGATGTATATTCCCCTCATCCCCTCACATAGCTATAAACTAATACCAAAATTCTGGCTACCGCCAGTCACCACTAGGGGGAGCTCACTGCATATGGATTTATAGCTGCTACCAAACTCAATACCAAAATTCACAGTGAGCCCCAAGTTCTCTACATACTGACAGCAGCAGATCCCTTCATACTGGGTGTAATCCTCAGTATCTGCACCTATTCTGTATTCTGCACAGTACCACTTCTCCTGTCCTGTATGCTGGGTATTATTCTGTATATATAGATGCTGCACAGTACCACTTCTTTTATTTTATATATTTATGGACAATGCACAGTACCACTTCTCTTGCCCTGTATATATATGTGATGCTCCACCAGTGTGGTGAACGACCACTCAAGACTCCAGTAGTGGTTGTTTGGGGAATAGCTCAGCCAGGTTGTCGTGTTTTTAGGTTGTCGTGACGCCAGTGCCGGTACAGGTATGGTGGCACACCTTCTTTTATTTTATGGCTATACCCTTTCCCCTGTGGTCGGTAACCTGCTGGGCTGTTTGGGGGTCCCTTTGGTGCTTATTACGGTGGAGTTATGACCCACCTGGACTATTTCTACCACCACCCACAGAATGGGGAGATGACCCAAGGAAGATGCAATGGCTGTGTAGGTGCTTAGTGAATAACCACTGAGTCCAGTTAAAATAAATAAACTCTTCTTTACTGCAGGAAGACTTAATACAGTGATATACAGTAGGATCTTGACTTGATAATATATTTAATGTTGAGTGACACGACCTGTGCTGAGAGCTTAAGGACAGGTGCAGTCGTGCTGAGAGGTAGAAAAGGTTCAGAGAAGTAGAGAGGAGGATGTCGAGAGAGTCCCAACCCAGTATAGAAGTGTGCTCTGCCGGAACTTTAAAAGGAGAATAAGTAGAATACTTGAGCGAGAATACTTGTGCCCGTGTTTTGACTCTTTGGTTTTTGTATCACCTATTGCCCACCAGTGTCGGGCGACCCGTCCTAGAGGGTGACACAAGCCCCAGACCTTGTTAACTGGGATGAGCCGAGTGGTAAGAGTTCTCTGATGACACCCTCGCTGCGAGATAGAGTACATAGGCTTCTAGTAACTTTGCTCTATCTGGATCAGTTCCTCTTTCTTCAGGATACTGTCATGCACTGTTAGACTGGTTCTCGGCATGCGATGGGGTGATCCCTGACTTGTCCTCTCTAAGTGTGCGTTCAGCACTGCATAGTGTGTGGAAGTGCTGCTTTCAAGAAACGAGTGCTAAGGTGACTCATGTGCGTCCGTTTTCTACAGAGACCAACCCAAAACTGACACCACAGGTGTGGCAAAACTTCCCTCTCTCCATGTGACTTCCTCCTACAGCATCTGTAACGTGTGCTGTGAGTGGGTAAGAAGAGAGTGCAAGAGAGAGATAGGCAGAAAAGAGAAAGAGCTCCCATTGGTGCACAGGCCCGAAAAACCATTACCCTTTAGTTACTTATAGCTGTGCAATACTTAGGTACACAATATACATACTAGAGACATCTAGTGGCAAAACTTAGGTACTACTTCATTACCACTTTTACTTTGAAGTACAGACTTTTGCGAAAGGGGTACAGACAAGAAACACCTGTGGTGGGACACTACATATAGACGCTGCACATATTACCACTTCTCCTATTCTGTATATATAGACACTGCACAGTACCACTTCTCCTATCCTGTATACAGTGATCCCTCAACTTACAATGGCCTCAAGATACAATATTTTCAACATACAATTGTCCTTTTTGGACCATTGCAACTTGAGACCAGACTAGCTGATCGACCAATGGAAGTGGCCATTTTACTGGTAAAATCCCAGTATTAGTGAAGTGCATACAATGGTCGTCCGGGAACCAATTAATATTGTAGGTTGAGGGACCACTGTATACGAAAACTGCACAGTACCACTTCTCTTATCCTGCATATATGGGCAGCGCACAGTACCACTTCTCTTATCCTGTATATATGGACCCTGCACAGTACCACTTTTCCTGTCCTGTATATATAGACATTGCACAGTACCACTTCTCCTATTCTGTATATATAGACACTGCACAGTACCACTTCTCTTGTCCCGTATACATGGACCCTGCACAGTACCACTTCTCCTGTCCTGTATAAATAGACACTGCACAGTACCACTTCTCCTGTCCTGTATATATAGACACTGCACAGTACCACTTTTCCTACCCTGTATATATAGAAACTGCACAATACCACTTCTCCTGTCCTGTATATATAGACACTGCACAGTACCACTTCTCCTGTCCTGTATATATAGATGCTGCACAATACCACTTCCCCTGTCCTGTATATATAGATGCTGCACAGTACCACTTCCCCTATCCTGTATATATAGATGCTGCACAGTATCACTTCCCCTGTCCTGTATATATAGATGCTGCACAGTACCACTTCTCCTGTCCTGTATATATAGATGCTGCACAGTACCACTTCTCCTGTCCTGTATATATAGACACTGCACAGTACCACTTCTCCTGTCCTGTATATATAGACACAGCACAGTACCACTTCCCCTGTCCTGTATATATAGATGCTGCACAGTACCACTTCTCCTGTCCTGTATATATAGACGCTGCACAGTACCACTTCCCCTGTCCTGTATATATAGATGCAGCACAGTACCACTTCCCCTGTCCTGTATATATAGATGCAGCACAGTACCACTTCTCTTGTCCTGTATATATAGATGCTGCACAGTATCACTTCTACTGGCCTGTATATATAGATGCTGCACAGTACCACTTCTCCTGTCCTGTATATATAGACACTGCACAGTACCACTTCTACTGGCCTGTATATATAGATGCTGCACAGTACCACTTCTCCTGCCCTGTATATATGGATGCTGCACAGTACCACTTCTCCTGTCCTGTATATATAGATGCTGCACAATACCACTTCTCCGGTCCTGTATATATAGACGCTGCAGAGTACCACTTCTCCTGTCCTGTATATATAGACACTGCACAGTACCACTTCTCCTGTCCTGTATATATAGATGCTGCACAGTACCACTTCTCCTGTCCTGTATATATAGATGCTGCACAGTACTTCTCCTGTCCTGTATATATAGATGCTGCACAGTACCACTTCCCTTGTCCTGTATATATAGATGCAGCACAGTACCACTTCCACTGTCCTGTATATATAGATGCAGCACAGTACCACTTCCCCTGTCCTGTATATATAGATGCAGCACAGTACCACTTCTCCTGTCCTGTATATATAGATGCAGCACAGTACTACTTCTCCTGTCCTGAATATATAGACGCTGCATAGTACCACTTCTCCTGTCCTGTATATATAGACACTGCACAGTATCACTTCTCCTGTCCTGTATATATAGATGCTGCACAGTACCACTTCTCCTGCCCTGTATATATGGATGCTGCACAGTACCACTTCTCCTGTCCTGTATATATAGATGCTGCACAATACCACTTCTCCGGTCCTGTATATATAGACGCTGCATAGTACCACTTCTCCTGTCCTGTATATATAGACACTGCACAGTACCACTTCTCCTGTACTGTATATATAGATGCTGCACAGTACCACTTCTCCTGTCCTGTATATATAGATGCTGCACAGTACTTCTCCTGTCCTGTATATATAGATGCTGCACAGTACCACTTCCCCTGTCCTGTATATATAGACGCTGCACAGAACCACTTCTCCTGTCCTGTATATATAGACACTGCACAGTACCACTTCCACTGTCCTGTATATATAGATGCTGCACAGTACCACTTCTCCTGTCCTGTATATATAGACACTGCACAGTACCACTTCCCCTGTCCTGTATATATAGACGCTGCACAGAACCACTTCTCCTGTCCTGTATATATAGATGCTGCACAGTACCACTTCTCCTGTCCTGTATATATAGACACTGCACAGTACTTCTCCTCTCCTGTATATATAGACGCTGCACAGTACCACTTCCCCTGTCCTGTATATATAGACGCTGCACAGTACCACTTCCCCTGTCCTGTATATATAGATGCTGCACAGTACCACTTCCCCTATCCTGTATATATAGATGCTGCACAGTATCACTTCCCCTGTCCTGTATATATAGATGCTGCACAGTACCACTTCTCCTGTCCTGTATATATAGATGCTGCACAGTACCACTTCTCCTGTCCTGTATATATAGACACTGCACAGTACCACTTCTCCTGTCCTGTATATATAGACACAGCACAGTACCACTTCCCCTGTCCTGTATATATAGATGCTGCACAGTACCACTTCTCCTGTCCTGTATATATAGACGCTGCACAGTACCACTTCCCCTGTCCTGTATATATAGATGCAGCACAGTACCACTTCCCCTGTCCTGTATATATAGATGCAGCACAGTACCACTTCTCTTGTCCTGTATATATAGATGCTGCACAGTATCACTTCTACTGGCCTGTATATATAGATGCTGCACAGTACCACTTCTCCTGTCCTGTATATATAGACACTGCACAGTACCACTTCTACTGGCCTGTATATATAGATGCTGCACAGTACCACTTCTCCTGCCCTGTATATATGGATGCTGCACAGTACCACTTCTCCTGTCCTGTATATATAGATGCTGCACAATACCACTTCTCCGGTCCTGTATATATAGACGCTGCAGAGTACCACTTCTCCTGTCCTGTATATATAGACACTGCACAGTACCACTTCTCCTGTCCTGTATATATAGATGCTGCACAGTACCACTTCTCCTGTCCTGTATATATAGATGCTGCACAGTACTTCTCCTGTCCTGTATATATAGATGCTGCACAGTACCACTTCCCCTGTCCTGTATATATAGATGCAGCACAGTACCACTTCCCCTGTCCTGTATATATAGATGCAGCACAGTACCACTTCTCCTGTCCTGTATATATAGATGCAGCACAGTACCACTTCCACTGTCCTGTATATATAGATGCAGCACAGTACCACTTCCCCTGTCCTGTATATATAGATGCAGCACAGTACCACTTCTCCTGTCCTGTATATATAGATGCAGCACAGTACTACTTCTCCTGTCCTGAATATATAGACGCTGCATAGTACCACTTCTCCTGTCCTGTATATATAGACACTGCACAGTATCACTTCTCCTGTCCTGTATATATAGATGCTGCACAGTACCACTTCTCCTGCCCTGTATATATGGATGCTGCACAGTACCACTTCTCCTGTCCTGTATATATAGATGCTGCACAATACCACTTCTCCGGTCCTGTATATATAGACGCTGCATAGTACCACTTCTCCTGTCCTGTATATATAGACACTGCACAGTACCACTTCTCCTGTACTGTATATATAGATGCTGCACAGTACCACTTCTCCTGTCCTGTATATATAGATGCTGCACAGTACTTCTCCTGTCCTGTATATATAGATGCTGCACAGTACCACTTCCCCTGTCCTGTATATATAGACGCTGCACAGAACCACTTCTCCTGTCCTGTATATATAGACACTGCACAGTACCACTTCCACTGTCCTGTATATATAGATGCTGCACAGTACCACTTCTCCTGTCCTGTATATATAGACACTGCACAGTACCACTTCCCCTGTCCTGTATATATAGACGCTGCACAGAACCACTTCTCCTGTCCTGTATATATAGATGCTGCACAGTACCACTTCTCCTGTCCTGTATATATAGACACTGCACAGTACTTCTCCTCTCCTGTATATATAGACGCTGCACAGTACCACTTCCCCTGTCCTGTATATATAGACGCTGCACAGTACCACTTCCCCTGTCCTGTATATATAGATGCTGCACAGTACCACTTCTCCTGTCCTGTATATATAGACACTGCACAGTACTTCTCCTCTCCTGTATATATAGATGCTGCAGAGTACCACTTTCCCTGTCCTGTATATATAGACACTGCACAGTACCACTTCCCCTGTCCTGTATATATAGATGCTGCACAGTACCACTTCTCCTGTCCTGTATATATAGACGCTGCACAGTACCACTTCTCCTGTCCTGTATATATAGATGCTGCACAGTACCACTTCCCCTGTCCTGTATATATAGATGCAGCACAGTACCACTTCTCCTGTCCTGTATATATATATAGATGCTGCACAGTACCACTTCCCCTGTCCTGTATATATGGACGCTGCACAGTACCACTTCCCCTGTCCTGTATATATAGACACTGCACAGTACCACTTCCCCTGTCCTGTATATATAGACACTGCACAGTACCACTTCCCCTGTCCTGTATATATAGACACTGCACAGTACCACTTCTCCTGTCCTGTATATATAGATGCTGCACAGTACCACTTCTCCTGTCCTGTATATATATATAGATGCTGCACAGTACCACTTCTCCTGTCCTGTATATATATATAGATGCTGCACAGTACCACTTCTCCTGCCCTGTATATATGGATGCTGCACAGTACCACTTCTCCTGCCCTGTATATATGGATGCTGCACAGTACCACTTCCCCTGTCCTGTATATATAGACACTGCACAGTACCACTTCCCCTGTACAGTGGGTGTAATCCTCCCTTACGGGGTTCTGTACAACCACCATTAGATGTATAACAGGTGATGTATCTCATCAGATAGGACAGGGCCTTGGAGATAGCTGCGGTAATTATTTCATCCAGTTTGGGCGCGGTGTGATCCCATCGGCCGCTGTGTAAATATTTGGCGCTGTGCAGCGTTACATCATTACATTCCCTGGGAGGGGAGGGGGTATTGTGTTGGTAATCCGGGAGCTGCGGGCAGTGATGCCCTTGACTGGAGGAGACGTCATTGGTTTCTCTCCCTGTAAAGCCGTCAGCTGGCAGCGGTGACAGACGAGCCGCTCGCCGTTCATTTCTCGCCTTTCATGCCTTCAGTGCAAAGACTCTGCTTTCTCTCCGGGAAACATCAAGGTCCTTCTCCTCCACTCCTCCTGCCTCCGCGCCCTGACTTATAAATCAAGTTCACCAGGGAGCGGGTGGCATCAATCTTCTGGCTGGCAGTGCCCGCTGGCACGGTCCTGGACAGTCACAGAATGCTTTTTTGCTGTCGTCTTGTGTGGCAGCTGACCGGCTGGATCGGAGCAAAATAATCCAAAAATAGATGACTGAGAAGACAAGACAACAACATGCACAGACGACGTGATGGAGACTTGTAGATTGTGAACGCAGAACCAACGCTTCCTTATCGCCCCTACCAGTGTCACCACTGCCAACATTATTACCACCACCAGCAATGTCACCACCACCAGTGTCACCACCGCCAGCAATGTCACCACCAGTGTCACCACCACCAACAATGTCACCACCGCCAGTGTCACCACCGTCAGCATTGTCACCCCTAGCAATATTACCACCACCAGCAATGTCACACCAACAATGTCACCACCAGTGTCACTACCACCAGCAATGTCACACCAACAATGTCACCACCACCAGTGTCACTACCACCAGCAATGCCACCACCAGCAGCAATGTCACCATCAGCGATGTTACCACCACCACCAGCAATGTCACCACCACCAGCAATGTCACACCAATAATGTCACCACCATAAGCAATGTCACCACCAACAATGTCACCACCACCAGCAATGTCACCACCACCAGCAATGTCACACCAATAATGTCACCACCAGCAATGTCACCACCACCAGTGTCACCACCACCAGCAATGTCACCACCACCAGCAATGTCACACCAATAATGTCACCACCAGCAATGTCACCACCACCAGCAATGTCTCCACCACCAGCAATGTCACACCAATAATGTCACCACCAGCAATGTCACCACCACCAGTGTCACCATCACCAGCAATGTCACACCAATAATGTCACCACCAGCAATGTCACCACCACCAGCAATGTCTCCACCACCAGCAATGTCACCACCACCAGCAATGTCACACCAATAATGTCACCACCAGCAATGTCACCACCACCAGTGTCACCATCACCAGCAATGTCACACCAATAATGTCACCACCAGCAATGTCACCACCAGCAATGTCTCCACCACCAGCAATGTCACCACCACCAGTGTCACCACCACCAGCAATGTCACCACTACCACAAATAATAGGTCACATCTGATATAGAGACTGCCTAGGAATAGTTTACTGACTCAGAAGAACAGCCTGTCCCACTGTGATTGTGATGGTCTTCAATTCTATACCGACATCTTTCACAGAATTGCCGACTACAGCTACAAGTGTGCAAATCACATTTTAACACAGGAGCAGGCACCCCAAGCCATCCAATGACTTACACAATCCCTGTCCCAATCCTGTTAGAATAGCGGGACAGACAGCTCTAATGCAGTCATCTATCTCTTGCACTTAAATGGGTTGTCCAGGCTTAGAAAAACATGGCCACTTTTTCCCAGAAACAGCACCACTCTTAGTTTGAAGTCCTTAGTTTCAATGTGGTTTTGCAGCTCAGTTAAAACGTCCTAGTACAAGCAACAAAACAAAAATTTTCACATGACCTGGTCAGGCTGCCCAGTTCCTGAAATCTGGTCCGTTTTCTATAGATGCTAATGAGGTAGTTTGGTGCACTGGCCCAGCACCCCTCTGGTCCCAGCCTCGCTCGGCCTCAGCCTGTCACTCAAGGGTTGAGATATCAGTGCTCTGGGGGTGCTGGCTCCGCCTTCAGTGCACCAAACTATTCATTAGTATATATACAAAACAGACCAGATCTCAGGAATCGGGCGGTGGTTCGTAAAATGGACGGCATCACTAGAATCTGTGCAGCGGCGGCAATAAACAGTATTTATTACTTGTAGTGGTATATTCGCTTTAACATAAATGGAGCTGAATTGTAATACCACACAAAACCTAAGGAGGAGGGGGCGCTGCTTTTGCAAAAAAAGTAGCTTTGTTTTCTCTAGTTCTGGATAACCCCTTTAAATGGTTACTACTAACTTTTTAGCACAAGATATCAGGATAAGCTGTCGTGTGTATATACAGCATGTTTCACCAGTTTTTCCCTTATCAGGCTACGTTTTTAATCTTCAGTTGTTTCTGTGCTAGTCGGGGTAGACAAGCTGCTATGATGTCCCCATTCCCCTACACACACACACACACACACACACACACACACACACACACACACACACACACACACACATTCTGCTCTCCCTCTATAGCACTCATTCAGAAGCAGAATAGAGAACATTAGAGAGCAGTAAAAAAATTTTCAACGATAACAATAGTCTGCTGGCCCTGTGGAAAAGGGGCATTGGCAGCAGACCACCACCATCTCCTAGTGGTTCCCCGCCCCCCCCCCCCTTACCTGCTCACTGTCGGCGCACTAACAGCACCAGCAGTGAGCGGGGAATGGGGAGTAAGTGAGCACTGATCTGACAGGTTTGCGCATGCTTGCTCCTGCTGATCGGCACATGTAATAGGGGCTTTAGGTTCCTTCTACATGGTGAATCCGTGAGTGGATGCAAGAGAGTGCTGATCAGCGAGGGAGAGGGGGACTTGGTTTAAAAGCAGGGACTGTCCTCCAAGAAGGTATAGGGACCACACAGCTAGGGATTTGGGGCACATGTTCTGAGTGTTCCCGAAGCATCATGTTCTGTCCATTGTCCTAAAAAATCATCTTCATCTCTTGCTAATGAGTCATGTTCCACCCCCAAAAGCATCATGTTCCATCCATCCCCCCATAGTATGATGTTCCATCTATCCCCCCATAGTATGATGTTCCATCCATCCCCCCATAGTATGATGTTCCATCCATCCCCCATAGTATGATGTTCCATCCTCCCCCCATAGTATGATGTTCCATCCATCCCCCATAGTATGATGTTCCATCCATCCCCCGAATTATCCATCCCCATAGTATTATGTTCCATCCATCCCCCATAGTATCATGTTCCATCCATCCCCCATAGTATCATGTTCCATCCATCCCCCATAGTATGATGTTCCATCCATCCCCCCGAAGTATCCATCCCCATAGTATCATGTTCCATCCATCCCCCATAGTATGATGTTCCATCTATCCCCCCATAGTATGATGTTCCATCCTCCCCCATAGTATCATGTTCCATCTATCCCCCCATAGTATCATGTTCCATCCATCCTCCCATAGTATCATGTTCCATCCATCCCCCATAGTATCATGTTCCATCTATCCCCCCATAGTATGATGTTCCATCCTCCCCATAGTATCATGTTCCATCCATCCCCAATAGTATCATGTTCCATCCATCCCCCATAGTATCATGTTCCATCCATCCCCCATAGTATGATGTTCCATCCATCCCCCCGAAGTATCATGTTCCATCTACCCCCCATAGTATCATGTTCCATCTATCCCCCCATAGTATGATGTTCCATCTATCCCCCCATAGTATGATGTTCCATCCATCCCCCATATTATGATGTTCCATCCATCCCCCATAGTATGATGTTCCATCCATCCCCCATAGTATGATGTTCCATCCATCCCCCGAAGTATCCATCCCCATAGTATCATGTTCCATCCATCCCCCATAGTATGATGTTCCATCCATCCCCCATAGTATGATGTTCCATCCATCCCCCATAGTATGATGTTCCATCCATCCCCCCGAAGTATCCATCCCCATAGTATCATGTTCCATCCATCCCCCATAGTATCATGTTCCATCTATCCCCCCATAGTATGATGTTCCATCCTCCCCATAGTATCATGTTCCATCCATCCCCCATAGTATCATGTTCCATCCATCCCCCATAGTATCATGTTCCATCCATCCCCCATAGTATGATGTTCCATCCATCCCCCCGAAGTATCATGTTCCATCTATCCCCCCATAGTATGATGTTCCATCCATCCCCCATAGTATGATGTTCCATCCATCCCCCATAGTATGATGTTCCATCCATCCCCCCGAAGAATCATGTTCCACCTATCCCCCCATAGTATGATGTTCCATCCATCCTCCCATAGTATGATGTTCCATCCATCCTCCCATAGTGTGATGTTCCATCTATCCCCCCATAGTATGATGTTCCATCCATCCCCCCATAGTATGATGTTCCATCCATCCCCCCATAGTATAATGTTCCATCCACCCCCATAGTATGATGTTCCATCCATCCCCCATAGTATTATGTTCCATCTATCCCCCCATAGTATGATGTTCTATCCATCCCCCATAGTATGATGTTCCATCCTCCATAGTATGATGTTCCATCCATCCCCCCATAGTATGATGTTCCATCCATCCTCCCATAGTATGATGTTCCATCCATCCTCCCATAGTGTGATGTTCCATCTATCCCCCCATAGTATGATGTTCCATCCATCCCCCCATAGTATGATGTTCCATCCATCCCCCCATAGTATAATGTTCCATCCACCCCCATAGTATGATGTTCCATCCATCCCCCATAGTATTATGTTCCATCTATCCCCCCATAGTATGATGTTCTATCCATCCCCCATAGTATGATGTTCCATCCTCCATAGTATGATGTTCCATCCATCCCCCCATAGTATGATGTTCCATCCATCCCCCCATAGTATGATGCTCCATCCATCCCCCATAGTATGTTGTTCCATCCATCCCCCATAGTATGATGTTCCATCCATCCCCCATAGTATGATGTTCCATCCATCCCCCCATAGTATGATGCTCCATCCATCCCTCCCCCATAGTATGATGTTCTATCCATCCCCCATAGTATGATGTTCCATCCTCCATAGTATAATGTTTCATCCATCCCCCCATAGTATGATGTTCCATCCATCCCCCCATAGTATGATGTTCCATCCATCCCCCCATAGTATGATGTTCCATCTATCCCCCCATAGTATGATGTTCCATCCATCCCCCCATAGTATGATGTTCCATCCATCCCCCCATAGTATGATGTTCCATCCATCCCCCCATAGTATGATGTTCTATCCATCCCCCATAGTATGATGTCCCATCCTCCATAGTATAATGTTCCATCCATCCCCCCATAGTATGATGTTCCATCCATCCCCCCATAGTATGATGCTCCATCCATCCCTCCCCCATAGTATGATGTTCTATCCATCCCCCATAGTATGATGTTCCATCCTCCATAGTATAATGTTTCATCCATCCCCCCATAGTATGATGTTCCATCCATCCCCCCATAGTATGATGTTCCATCCATCCCCCCATAGTATGATGTTCCATCCATCCCCCCATAGTATGATGTTCCATCCATCCCCCATAGTATGATGTTCCATCCATCCCCCCATAGTATGATGTTCCATCCATCCCCCCATAGTATGATGTTCCATCCATCCCCCCATAGTATGATGTTCCATCCATCCCCCCATAGTATGATGTTCCATCCATCCCCCCATAATATGATGTTCCATCCATCCCCCCATAGTATGATGTTCCATCCATCCCCCCATAGTATGATGTTCCATCCATCCCCCCATAGTATGATGTTCCATCCATCCCCCCATAGTATGATGTTCTATCCATCCCCCATAGTATGATGTCCCATCCTCCATAGTATAATGTTCCATCCATCCCCCCATAGTATGATGTTCCATCCATCCCCCCATAGTATGATGTTCCATCCATCCCCCCATAGTATGATGTTCCATCCATTCATCCCCCATAGTATGATGTTCTATCCATCCCCCATAGTATGATGTCCCATCCTCCATAGTATAATGTTCCATCCATCCCCCCATAGTATGATGTTCCATCTATCCCCCCATAGTATGATGTTCCATCCACCCCACCATAGTATGATGTTCTATCCATCCCCCATAGTATAATGTTCCATCCATCCCCCCATAGTATGATGTTCCATCCATCCCCCCATAGTATGATGTTCCATCCATCCCCCCCATAGTATGATGTTCCATCCATCCCCCATAGTATGATGTTCCATCCATCCCCCCAAAGTATAATGTTTTATGCTCCCCCATAGTATCATGTTCCATCCATTCCCCATAGTATAATGTTTTATGCTCCCCCCCCCCCATAGTATGATGCTCCATTCTTCCCCCAAAGCATCATGGTCCATCCCCAAAGCGCACAGTTCTGTCCATCCCTTAAAGCATTATGTTCCATCCACTCACAGCGTCTGTATTTCCTTTGCTTCCTGTTTAGTAGATGATAATATTAGGGGATGACCGGACCCTCACAGCGTCTGTATTTCCTTTGCTTCCTGTTTAGTAGATGATGATATTAGGGGATGACCGGACCCTCACAGCGCCTGTATTTCCTTTGCTTCCTGTTTAGTAGATGATGATGTTAGGGGATGACCGGACCCTCACAGCGTCTGTATTTCCTTCTCTTCTTGTTTAGTAGATGATGATATTAGGGGATGACCGGACCCTCACAGCGTCTGTATTTCCTTTGCTTCCTGTTTAGTAGATGATGTTAGGGGATGACCGGACCCTCACAGCGTCTGTATTTCCTATTCTTCTTGTTTAGTAGATGATGATATTAGGGGATGACCGGACCCTCACAGCGTCTGTATTTCCTTTGCTTCCTGTTTAGTAGATGATGATATTAGGGGATGACCGGACCCTCACAGCGTCTGTATTTCCTTCGCTTCCTGTTTAGTAGATGATGATATTAGGGGATGACCGGACCCTCACAGCGTCTGTATTTCCTTTGCTTCCTGTTTAGTAGATGATATTAGGGGATGACCGGACCCTCACAGCGTCTGTATTTCCTTTGCTTCTTGTTTAGTAGATGATGATATTAGGGGATGACCGGACCCTCACAGCGCCTGTATTTCCTTTTCTTCTTGTTTAGTAGATGATGATGTTAGGGGATGACCGGACCCTCACAGCGTCTGTATTTCCTTTGCTTCCTGTTTAGTAGATGATGATATTAGGGGATGACCGGACCCTCACAGCGCCTGTATTTCCTTTGCTTCTTGTTTAGTAGATGATGATATTAGGGGATGACCGGACCCTCACAGCACCTGTATTTCCTTTTCTTCTTGTTTAGTAGATGATGATGTTAGGGGATGACCGGACCCTCACAGCGTCTGTATTTCCTTTGCTTCCTGTTTAGTAGATGATATTAGGGGATGACCGGACCCTCACAGCGTCTGTATTTCCTATTCTTCTTGTTTAGTAGATGATGATATTAGGGGATGACCGGACCCTCACAGCGTCTGTATTTCCTATTCTTCTTGTTTAGTAGATGATGATATTAGGGGATGACCGGACCCTCACAGCGTCTGTATTTCCTATTCTTCTTGTTTAGTAGATGATGATATTAGGGGATGACCGGACCCTCACAGCGTCTGTATTTCCTTTGCTTCTTGTTTAGTAGATGATGATATTAGGGGATGACCGGACCCTCACAGCGTCTGTATTTCCTTTGCTTCCTGTTTAGTAGATGATATTAGGGGATGACCGGACCCTCACAGCGTCTGTATTTCCTATTCTTCTTGTTTAGTAGATGATGATATTAGGGGATGACCGGACCCTCACAGCGTCTGTATTTCCTATTCTTCTTGTTTAGTAGATGATGATATTAGGGGATGACCGGACCCTCACAGCGTCTGTATTTCCTATTCTTCTTGTTTAGTAGATGATGATATTAGGGGATGACCGGACCCTCACAGCGTCTGTATTTCCTTTGCTTCCTGTTTAGTAGATGATGATATTAGGGGATGACCGGACCCTCACAGCGTCTGTATTTCCTTCTCTTCTTGTTTAGTAGATGATGATATTAGGGGATGACCGGACCCTCACAGCGTCTGTATTTCCTTCTCTTCCTGTTTAGTAGATGATGATATTAGGGGATGACCGGACCCTCACAGCGTCTGTATTTTCTTCTCTTCTTGTTTAGTAGATGATGATATTAGGGGATGACCGGACCCTCACAGCGTCTGTATTTTCTTCTCTTCTTGTTTAGTAGATGATGATATTAGGGGATGACCGGACCCTCACAGCGTCTGTATTTCCTTTGCTTCCTGTTTAGTAGATGATGATGTTAGGGGATGACCGGACCCTCACAGCGTCTGTATTTCCTTCTCTTCTTGTTTAGTAGATGATGATATTAGGGGATGACCGGACCCTCACAGCGTCTGTATTTCCTTTGCTTCTTGTTTAGTAGATGATGATATTAGGGGATGACCGGACCCTCACAGCGCCTGTATTTCCTTCGCTTCCTGTTTAGTAGATGATGATATTAGGGGATGACCGGACCCTCACAGCGTCTGTATTTCCTTTGCTTCCTGTTTAGTAGATGATGAAGTTAGGGGATGACCGGACCCTCACAGCGCCTGTATTTCCTTTTCTTCTTGTTTAGTAGATGATGATGTTAGGGGATGACCGGACCCTCACAGCGCCTGTATTTCCTTCGCTTCCTGTTTAGTAGATGATGATATTAGGGGATGACCGGACCCTCACAGCGTCTGTATTTCCTTTGCTTCCTGTTTAGTAGATGATGATGTTAGGGGATGACCGGACCCTCACAGCGTCTGTATTTCCTTCTCTTCTTGTTTAGTAGATGATGATATTAGGGGATGACCGGACCCTCACAGCGTCTGTATTTCCTTTGCTTCCTGTTTAGTAGATGATATTAGGGGATGACCGGACCCTCACAGCGTCTGTATTTCCTTTGCTTCCTGTTTAGTAGATGATGATGTTAGGGGATGGCCGGACCCTCAGACACCTCTGGGTGAAGCCACTGACCGCTCCTCCTCTGTCCACAGGCCATTTGCAGGTACAACGTCCCGGGGCGCGGAGATTTCCATTTCTTGGCCTTTCCTCCAGAGCTGCGCTCATAAATTACAGCTGATGACAAAAGTGGAAGCAAACGGCGGTGAAATGAGGCCCAAAGGCAGAATAATGACATGTAGAGGCTGGAGGCGCGGAGGAGCCATCAATCAGCCCAATTATTGCGCAGTTAATCAGCGCTGCCCTTTCTTTATTGAAGGGTTACGCTGTAATTACGCCGGCGGCGTCCTCTCCATTCATCAGGCTACAACACGCGCCGCTGTTTGCTGCAATCAGGGACATCACCTTTGTGTCTGTGACCCGGAGCTTCCAGAAGAGTCTGCGAGAGGCGGAAACTTCACAGCGAAGGGCACAGATTCCCGCCGAGAAGCCATCCCGGCCCTGTTTACGGATACATCGCAGAGCTGCTGCGCGCTGTGCTATGCGTCCTGTTATTACCATGTATCCAAATATACGGATTACCTGCCATGTATACGAGACGCACAATCATTACAGGGAGGCCGGGGCCACAGGAAAGGGTTAATTACACATTGTATGACTGTCACCAAGGGAACAAACAATCATCCTGCCAGGGAGACGCCATGGTTTTTTTTCTAGTTGGATTGAATGGGTTAATGCTGTGACATTCTCGTTGTCTAATAAGATCTGATGATGATGAAGAGACCTCTAGGCCCTAAAATGGGTGTATTTCTGGATAGATTGGAGGCGTGGCTTAAAGGGGGTTATCAAGGATAAGAAAAAGATAGCTGCTTTCTTCCAGAAACAGCGCCCCACTCAGGTTATGTGCGGTAATACAATCTGGCTCTATGGAAGTGAGCTGCAAAATCATCTGACTATTGTGAGATTTTTTTCTAGTCTGAGGAAGGTGAATGGCTCTAGGAACACGCAACCACAGACCAGCAATGTGAACACGGCCCCAGGGGCGGCTGCTATATATCCTGATCCTAAAGACATAGCAGCAGCTGAGTGTCCCCTGACACATTAAACCCTGGGATTTTCTGTGGGTCAGACTGGTGATCACATGACCCAGTTACAGTAATGACTGATTAATGCAGCTGAAGTTGGCTGAAACAGATGGCGCTTGTATGATCAGTGATGGTTAGGCTGGGTTCACACTTCCATAATAGAAAAAAAAAAAAAACAGAAAATGCATCTTTTTTTTTTATTGTACACAAAAATGTGGTCAAGTAAGTTTTTGTGTATGTTAAAAAACAGATGTGTTTTGATCCGGTTTTTATAATGGAAGTCAAAGGGGAAATGGATCAAAACGGATGCTCACAAATGCAAACGGATGAAAAAACACAGTGTGAACCCAGTCTAAGTGGGCATGATATAGGTAAGAAAAAAAAACCCTAGTGAGCCTCTTCAAATAGTTAACCCTTAACCCTTAGAGGACCAGGCCAATTTAAATTTTTGCGTTTTCGTTTTTTCCTCCTTGTGCTTAAAAGGCCATAGCACTTGCATTTTTCCACCTAGAAACCCACACGAGCCCTTATTTTTTGAGTCACTAATTGTACTTTGCAATGACAAGCTGAATTATTTCATAAAGTACACTGCGAAACCATAAAAAAATTCAATGTGTGGTGAAATTGATTAAAATAGATTTTTTTTTTTCGTTTTTACGCCATTCGCCCTGGGGTAAAACTGACTTGTTATATATGTTCCTCAAGTCGTTATGATTACAACGATATATAACATGTGTAACTTTTATATTATGTGATGGCCTGTAAAAAATTCAAACCATTGTTAACAAATATATGTTCCTTAAAACCGCTCCATTCCCAGGCTTATAACGCTTTTATCCTTTGGTCTGTGGGGCTGTGTCAGGTGTCATTTTTTGGGCCATTATGTGTTCCTTCTATCGGTACCTTGATTGCGCATATGCGACTTTTTGTTCGCTTTTTATTACAATTTTTCTGGATTTGATGTGACCAAAGATGCGCAATTATGCAATTTTGCTCTCCGCCATGGAATCCCGCAGTGCTCAGTGTCGTGCTTTGAGTGAATGAGAGGGCGCTCCTCCTCTGCCGCTGCTCTCTGCTCAAAGAAGCAAGCGGAATTCAAGCAGAATTTCAAGCAGAATTTAAGCCCCATTGACTTCTATAGGAATCCGGACGGAAATTTCCACTGTGTGCACAGACGGACGGAATTCCTATTTTGCTCTATAGTAAGGAGCAATGTTGCATTTAAATGGGAGGAATTTCGAGCGTATTTTGACACGGAATTCCGCGAGAATTGCTCAGTGTGCCTATACCCCTAAGGAGTACTCTAGAGGAAAAAATGTTTCCAAATTAACTGGTCTCAGTAAATTATATAGATTTGGAATTTACTTCTATTTAAAAATGTGCAATCTTCCAGTACTTATCAGCTGCTGTATGTCCTGCAGGAAGTGGTGTATTCTTTCCAGTCGGACACACTGTAGTGTACCAGAGCACAATTCTTGTGTCTGGCCTAGGATGGCACCTGTTCACCAAATGGTATTTTCTATGTTTTATAAGGTAACATGTTCTTATGTGAAGTATGTTATGTTTTCTTTTTACGGGTATATGCACACTAAGGGAGGGTTTACACCACGGAATTCTCGCGGACAATGTCCGCGGAATTCCGTCAGCTGTCCGCCCGCACATCTGGGCGCTTTTCCGCCGGCCCCATAGATACCATTCTATGGGCCAGCGTATTCCGCTATACGCTGAAAGAAGTGTTATGTCACTTCTTTCGGCGGATCGCGGAATACGCTGGCCCATAGAATGGTATCTATGGAGCCGGCGGTAAAGCGCGTGCCTGTGCGGGCGGACAGCTGACGGAATTACGCGGACATTTTCCGCGAGAATTGCTCAGTCTGAACCCACCCTAAGGGTATGTGCACACTGAGGAAAAGGCGAGGAATTCAGCTTGAAATTCCTCCCATAAAATATGTACAGAGCAAAGTCCCATTGTGTTCAATAGGTTTTCTGCTGTTGTTCACACTGCAGAATTTCCGAGCAGAATTTTCTGCTGTAGATCTGCTAGAGGAATCCTATAGTAGTCAATGGGGGGCTTAAATTCTGCTTGAATTCTGCCTGAAAACTTTCTGCTTCAATTCCTCGAGAATTGCTCAGTGTGCACATAGCCTGAGGGCGGGTTCACACTACGGAATTCTCGCGGACAATGTCCGCGGAATTCCGTCAGCTGTCCGCCCGCACGGGCACGCGCTTTTCCGCCGGCTCCATAGACACCATTCTATGGGCCGGCGTATTCCGCGATCAGCTAAAAGAAGTGACATGACACTTCTTTCAACGTATAGCGGAATACGCCGGCCCATAGAAAGGTGTCTATGGGGCCGGTGGAAAGGCGCCCAGATGTGCGGGCGGACAGCTGACGGAATTCCGCAGACATTATCCGCGAGAATTCCGTAGTGTGAACCCGCCCTTATTCTGCCAGAGCAGAATAGGCGAGGAATTTCAAGCAGAAATCTTTCAGCTACAATTCCTCGAGAATTGCTCAGTGTGCACATACCCCTAGTGAGAAAGTTCTTCAGGAGTTTCTACAGGAACAAAAGGTGCTTCTGTGCTGTTAGTGGAAATCCTCAGGACAGGGACCCTAAGCAGTGAGGACTGACACAGCAGCTGTATCACTGTCGTCACTGTCTTTTTTGCTTTCTTTTCATGATAAAACAAAAGAAAATCAGGTATTTCCTGACCTGAATATATTTATTTAAGGAGTTATACAGATTGAGAGAAAACATAGCCCTTTTCTTCCAAAATAGCGCCAGGTTGTCCTCAGGTTGTGTTTGGTATTACAACTCTATTCACTTTAATGAAACTGAACTGCAATACTGCATGAAAACTGAGGACATTAATGGCACTGTTTCTGGGAGGAAGTAGCGCCTCATATAACACGTAGTCTCTAGTGTCTAAATTAGGGATTGGGAAGCTAACACCTTCCAGCTGTTGCAAAATTACAACTCCTATAATTAATGGGAATTGTATTTTCGCAACAACTGGAGGGCCAAAGGTTACCCATCCCTGATCTAAATCTTTATTCATGTGACACGTTAATTCTTTCGGCGGATAGTGGAATCAGCCGGCCCATAGAATGGTGTCTATAGAGCCGGCAGAAAGGCGCGCGGTTGTGAGTGCGTTCTAGCGACGGAATTCGGTGGCATTTATACACAAGAATTCCGTAGTCTAAACCCGCCCAAAGATTATCTGACAGATTATCTGCCAAAGATTTGAAGCCAAAGCCAGGTATGTATTTGAAAAGAGGAGAAATCTCAGTCTTTCCTTTATGACCTGATCTCTGTTTATAGTCTGGTTCTGGCTTTGGCTTGAAATCTTTGGCAGATAATTTTTCTGTGTAAACGGACCCTTACATTTCCTTCCATACTTGTTATTATCTATTCAGCCTCCTTCCCCCAGTTCTCAGTTGCTGCTTTTCTGTCTCCCCGTCCTCCCTCCTCCCTTCTGAGACAGCTGATGTAAACAAGTCCCTGGCTGGCTTTATCTGTAACATTGTAGCTTCTTTGTAATACTGGGAGGGATAATCAGCTCATCAGCAACTTGACCTCAGAATAACCCTCTCAGCATTACAAAAATACTGCAATGTTGCAGATAAAGTCTGCCTAGGACTTGTTTACATCAGCATTCTCAGAAGGGAGGGGGGGAGGCAGAGAGAAAAGCTCACACACAGATATTTGTGTTTTCAGCATAAAGCAGCAGCTGAGAACTGGGGGAAGGAGACTGAATAGATAATAACAAGTATGGGAGGAACTGTTAGTCTCACTATGGGCAGCAACATATTAGAAGTTATGTTTGAGTGGAATACCCCTTTAAGGCTATGTTGAACATGTCCCGGCTGTGTGATGAGTTGCGTCGGCCGTTCATGTTTGATTTGTTCAGCACAATACATAGAGAGCATCCTCAGCTTTTCTTATATCCCCTGTAAGCAGCCGCTCGGAGGTGTCCTGAGCCGGGACTGATTGACGGCTCCCGATGACCGCGGCCGGGGGCTGGAGATGCTCAGGGAGATTATTAAGGTTAAACGCAGCGAAGCGGCTGGAGGGCGCAGGCCTGTCACATGTTGACGCCTCAGCAGGAGTTTGTGCTCCAGGACAGTGAATGCACAATTACCCCCGTCCTCACACCCCGCCGCCTGCCAGGGATTCATTGTTTGGCGTCTCGTTTATTCAGATTTTTTATTGTTATTGTCTCTTTAAAACGTAAAGTTCACGCAACGGCGAACGCGAGAAAATAATGACGGATAAGGGAGCTGAAGTGTGAGGAGAGGGGGAGCGGCTGCATGTATAACCAGGGGGACAGATGGACAGCACCCAGAAATGGGGGAGGCGAGGGGGTCCAATCTATATACAAGAGGCTTTCTTAAAGGGGTATTCCCATCGCAGCTACTATACTTATACTTGTCTCCTCCTGATGTAGCAGAGTGGAGTGCGGGGATCTCAGGGAGGATGGGGGTTACACTGAATAAGTGAAGAAATATCCTGTCATAGCCCAAGTGGGGATAACTCTCTCCTACTTCCTGAGGTAAATACGGCCACAGAGGTTATAGAGGGGACTACACCTAGGTGATTGGTGATGATGGGACTTGTAGTTCCCCCTGAGGCTTCTCCATTACTGCTGCCTGAGGTGATAATGGAGAAGCCCTTGATGGAGATGAGGTGCAGAGAAAATCAGACAACGGGGAGTTGAGGCAATGAGGTGCTTTTTACTTCAACCTTATAACTTGAACAGCTCCTTTATTTATACTGAAGATATGTTAAAATGGCCGCCGGCCAGAGATGGGTCACTGCTGTTACTATGGAGATTAGTGAAGTATATGGAGTTGCCCCTTGTAATACTGGTAGTGGGATGAGAGTCTTACAGGGTATCTTGGCTGAAGCCACAGATTTCGGATCCCAAATGAACTAAGGGAACTTAGAGAAATTATCCCTCAGTATAAACAGTACTGGGTAGAGGGAAATGGATCCGGCGTCCTCTGTGGTCATTAATAGGAAAAAGTAATCCTCATACCTTCCATCTGTCACACTGACACTGGCTCCTAGAAATCTCCTCACAGGTCTCCTCACAGATCTCCTCATAGGTCTCCTCACAGGTCTCCTCACAGGTCTCCTCATAGATCTCCTCATAGATCTCCTCATAGATCTCCTCATAGGTCTTCTCATAGGTCTTCTCATAGATGGCTAGTAGAGATGAGCGAACCTGCCGAGGTTCGGGTTCGTATGAACCTGAACTCTCTGCGTCTGATTCCCGCTGTCTGCCCGCTCCGTGAAGAGGGTGGATACAGTCGGAGGACCGACTGGAAAACTGGGATACAGCCTATGGCTATATGGCTATATATATATCCCAGTTTTCCAGGCGGTCCTCCGGCTGTATCCACCCTCTTCACGGAGCGGGCAGACAGCGGAAATCAGACGCCGAGAGTTCAGGTTCATACGAACCCGAACCTCGGCAGGTTCGCTCATCTCTAGTTGCTAGGCCTCTCTGTCAGTGATGTTACTTCTACCACAGCTGCCCTCCACTAAGCCCTCAATTCCTGTCACAACTGCCTCTTACGGGGAGCTCATTAAGGCCCTGTTCACACTGGAAATCCGCAAAAGAGCTCTCCACCGCAGAATCCCGCAGTGCTCCGTGTACTGCAGTGAGTGAATGGAATGGTTGCGTGTGCGTCCGTTCACGCTGTTCTCCGCTCAAAGAAATGACATGTCAATTCTTTGAGCGGAGAGGGGAGGAAGCGGACGCAGTGCGCCCTCTCATTTACTCACTGCAGGACACTGAGCATGGCGGGATTCCGCGGCGGAGCTCTCAGTGTGAACAGGGCCTAATATAGTACTCTAAGGAGGCAGTTGGTGGAGCTGTTGGTTAACACCATGGTGTAGTGTGTGAAGGTAGAAGTGCTAGGTTCACACTGCGTTTTCAGCATCCGTTTAACGCATCCGTTTTTTGAAAAAAACGCATGAAAAACGGATTGCAAAAAAACGGATTCATTTGTGTGCATCCGTTTTTCCATTGACTTCCATTATAAAAAAAACGGATCCGTTTTTTTTGGCGGACCAAAACGGACCAAAAAACGTTGCTGACCCTATTTTTCTGGACGGTAAAAAAACCGGATCCGTTAAACGGATGCTGAAAACGCAGTGTGAACCTAGCCTAAGGACCCATCTCTACCGTGGCTCATCTCTATAGTGCAATAAAGAATAACTCACATATTAATAAGTACAGTATAAATATCAGTATACCACAGGGTCCAATCTCTGCCCGACCTTAATAATATTTGTATAGCACCAACAGATTCTGCAGCACGGGGGACCTAAGGGAAAACGTAACTTCTGTACGCTGCCCCGATGTGGAATACCCCTCTAGGGTGGCTTCACACACAAGGGATCCGCTGCCGATCCCTTGTCATTCATTTTAAATGAGAAGACATACTCACAGCGGGTTTGACAAGTGGTACAAGTGAGGACGGCGATGGGGACGGTCTAATCAGTCTCATATTATTGGTGATATTTATGGGAGGTCGTATTGTAATAGTCATTAAATTTTTATGAAATATATTTTCTCTTCTTATATTTTATGTGTTTTATTTAATCAACTTCACTTCCCATTTCCCTCACCTGTTTGGGATCATTTATCTACTTGTAATTATAACTTTTCATCAATAATACACTGGAATAAGTTTCCTCTGTACTGACATCTACTACTGCACGGATTACATGGATTACTAGGAGGACTTTATGTTTAACCCCTTAACCCTTAGAGGACCCGGACAATTTTCATTTTTACACTTTTGTTTTCTCCTTCTTGTGCTTAACCCCTAGACGACCAAGGACATACCTGTACGTCTTGGAAGCCTGTCCCCAGACGACCCTGGGCTCTGGAGCGGAGTGCGCTTCATAGCAGGTGGGGCCGGCTGCAATCAGAGTGTGACTGCGGGGGTCTCGATCTCTGTGTTGGACCGACGGAGGTCTCTTACCTTCCTCCGTACGGTCCGATCGGCGATCTGCTCATTGAGTCTGCCACAGGTAGGCTCAATCAGCAGAATGCCTGTTACAATGATCAGTGTATGCAATCTAAGTATTGCATGTAATAGTCCCCAGTGTGAAAAAAAAAATAAAAATGTTTTTTTACAATACCCCAAAGCCCCTCCCCCAATAAAAGTTAAAATCAGCCCCTATTCCATAATGTAAATAAAACATATAAAAATAATTAAATAAATAAATAAACATATTATATATCGTAGCGTGCGTAATTATCTGATCTATTAAAATATAACAATCGCCATCGTGTACGGTGAACTAGTAGACGAAAAGAGGGAAAAAGTGCCAGAATTACAGATTTTTTTGTTGCATTATATATAAAAATTAATAAGTGATCAAAATGTCCGATCTACACAAATATGGTGTTAATAAAAACTAGAGATCATAGCGCAAAAAATGACACTGGAGGGTGGGAGCCTCTATGGACCTGAGGATATAAGGAGTGCTGCGGCTGCGGCGTGAAGACCAGCCTCTCCTCTGCAACACTGGTGATATATTTGCATTCTAAGATTCATTGTATTTTCGCTATGATTTTCTAAACAAAGAAGAAATTTCTAAAAGCAATCCGTGAATGTCCTGCTTTAGGCTTCGTTCCCACTGAGCAAAACTAGCGGAATTCCGTTAGCCTCCCTCTCATAATGGGAGTCTATGGGAGGTGCGCGCTCCTGCTTTGTCCGCGCTGAAGAATGAACGTGTCAAATGATGACACCCCATACAGCCCCGTAGGTGAAAAACTAAAAACTGTTATAAGTGTCACAATAGGCCCATTTTATTAATAATTAATTGCAAAAAACTAAAGAATTTCATTAAATTTTTTTTTAGAGAATCTGTGTATGGTTGTGTTCGGACTGACCTATAGAATAATAGTATCATGTTGCTTTTACCGTATAGTGCATTACGTAGACACAGGAACCCCCCAAACGTTATAATATTGCATTTTTTTTTTCTAATTTCACCAATTTATATTTTCATATATAATAATTTGGGGTTCCATCATACATTTTATGGTAGAATGAAAGACGCCATTACAAAGAACACCTGTTCCTGAAAAAAATCAACAAGCCCTTACATGGCCCTGTAGATAGAAATATGAAAGTGCTAGAAAAGAAGGAGGGAAAAAAAAATTGAAAAAAAAACCCCGTGATCTTTTTTATTTGGGGTGTTTTTCTGTTTACGCCGTTCACCCTGGGGTAAAACAGACATGTTATCTATGTTCCTCAAGTCGGTACAATTACAACGATATGTAACTTGTATAACTTTTATTATATTTGATGGCTCTTAAAAAATTAAAACCTTTATTTTCCTTAAAATCACTTCATTCCCAGGCTTATAACGTTTTTATCCTTTGGTTTATGGGGCTGTGTGAGGTGTCATTTTTTGCGCCATGATCTGTACTTTATTTCGTTACCTTGATTGCACATATGCGACTTTTTGATCGCTTTTTATTACAATATTTCTGGATTTGACGTGACCAAAAATGTGCAATTTTGCACTTTGGATTTTTCTTGTGCTTACGCGGTTTACTGTGCGAGATCGGGAATGGGATAATTTAATAGTTCGGGCGATTGCGCACGTGGCGATACCAAACATTTTTATTTATTTATTTTTATTTTTAAAATGAGAAAAGAAGGGTGATTCAGACTTTTATTAGGGGAGAGGATTTTTTATTAATAAAAAAAAACTTTTTTAACACACTAACTAGAAGTTCATTTAAATGGCTAATTAGTGGGTACGGCGATCACACCATGCCCACTAATTGGCGTGGTTCCTGGCTTCGGATCCGAACCCGAACATTCGGTATTTGATTAGCGGGGGCTGCGGAACTTGGATAAAGCACTAAGGTTGTCTGGAAAACATGGATACAGCCAATGACTATATCCATGATTTCCACATAGCCTTAGGGCTTTATCCAACTTCAGCAGCCGCCGCTAATCAAATGCCGAAAGTTCGGGTTCGGATCAACTCGAGCATGCTCCAGGTTCACTCATCTCTATTTTTCATCCAGCAGAGTGCGCTGACAGGACAGGAAGCCGCGACTAGTCAAAGGTGACTAGTTTACGGCTCTCCCCCTGCCTCACGTGCGGGCTCTATAAGGAGATCTGTCACAGCAGCCATGGAGGCCTTCAGAAGCTGAACTGAAACTGAACTGCAATACCGCACCCAACCTGATAACAAGAGTAGCGCTGTTTCTGAAAGAAAGCTGGCATGTTTTTCTAAGCCTTGACAACCCGTCTAACTACTGACATCAGGCCATGTATCTACATCTGAGCCAGTAGCGGTGGCCGATAGCAGCTGAATACCACCTGGTATGAGCCCTGACCCGCTCTATGCACAGTATTGTAAATATGACGGGCACAATCTAGAGGTTAAGGGCCCTATTCCACCGAACGATTATCGTTTGCATAATCGTTAACGATTAACGATCTCAAACGACCGCTATTGCGAAAGACCTGAAAACGTTCACTCATTTCCATGGAACGATAATCGTTACCTATGAACATATTTGCGATCGTTTTTTCTTCACTATTTATTCGCTATTGCGTTCGTATCTATTGCGAATGACCGAACGATGTCTTATTCAATGCGAACGATTTGCGAACGTTTTGCGAACGAGCAACGATAAAAATAGGTCCAGGTCTTATAAAGCGATCAACCATTTCTCGTTCGGTCGTTAATCGTTAACTGCATTTTAACCGAACGATTATCGTTTAGATTCGAACTATTTAATGATAATCTGAACGATAATCGTCCGGTGGAATAGGGCCCTAAGGTAGGTACTAAATATTAGGACCTATGCTGATTTCCCGCCATCTATTCCTCCAGTCACCATCATAGTCCGTGACCTTATAGCCACATCCAGTATAGGATAAGGCCGATGCACTAAGAGTATAAAGGACGGAACAATGTGGGATTACACTGTGCGCCATTCTGCCGCTGCGGATGGTGGATCGGCAGTACAGAGGCACCGGGGCCACTTTGAACTGTGAGATCTTATAAATGGCTTCTTTGAGCGGGCGACGGGTGAGGAAGTTGCTGGAAGAGGAGTCGGAGGAGTTTGTGCTTACTCTGAGCTTTGGACACCGTTCCTCGCTGTGCGTACAGGTGGCCGCGGCACACACGGTTCCTGCCAATTTCTAAAGTTACACATTTATCCAGTAAAACAAGCATCCTGATCCGGGTGAGCAGGCAGGGCACGCACCAGGGGCCCCCGAGCAGGCGGATTGAATATCACTGATTCTGCAGCCAGGGCCCGGCACAAGACTCTTCCTGTCCTCAGAAGAGCAGGATGAGAGGAGTCGTCCCCGGAGAGGCGGCAGGAACTTCTCCATGACACGTGTGCCGCACATTTACTGCAGGGTTCCTTTCACTTTTGTTTAAGTAGAAAAAGTTTCTGACAAAAGATCTTGTGTCCAATCCGAAAAAGTTTTCCCCGTCCACAGACAATGATGTTAATGGAAATACTTAGGGAAGTGGGGGGGAATATTGGGGGGGGTTGTGTAATTGTCAGCCCTCAACATAATATCATATTCTTCACATTTATCTTCTGGAAACTTCTACCAGGGAACGGGATGCAGTGTCAGTGAGATTCTATGAGATAATCTTCTCCGATCGATGATCAATAAATGTCGCTGCCTCCATTACTGCCATTATATCTTTTTTTTTTATTGTATTTTATTATAAAGCTCTAGAGAATGTTACAAGATAGTCATATAAAACACAGGCATAAAAGGTAACAAAGACAAAATGTGAGGACTACGACAAACAATAATAAGAATCGGCTGCTATTCCAACTAATAGGGATGGGAAAAAATATTCTACAGAAATAATAATAATAATATGTCTAAATAATTGAATACTCCTAATAATACCACAATATTACTAATAGTAATTATTAAAATAATAATAATAATATATAATAATATACAGCTGAGGCTAATAATAGTAGTATAATAGCTATAATGTAATAGACTAATAATAAACATAAAGTTAATAATAATAATAATAATAATAATAATAATAATAATAGCAGCAGCAATATAATAGACATAATGTAATAGACTAATAATAAACATAAAGTTAATAATAATAATAATAATAATAATAATAATAATAATAATAGCAGCAGCAATATAATAGACATAATGTAATAGACTAATAATAAACATAAAGTAAAATAACCATAGCAGCAATATATTAAACGTAAAGTAATATAATAATAATAATAATAATAATAATAATAAGAGATAATGATTTGGCCCCTGCTTTAAATTTTTTTCTTGTAAATACTTATATATAAGCTATGTCCCCATAAAGCTTTTTTCCTGTCTGTTTTTTAAAAGAAAAAATTACGTCCATCATTACAATGACTGTTGTTGGTCAGGTGGACCGGTCGCCTTTTGTCTTTAATTCAGAAGTCCATTGAATGTAATAGTAAAGATGGTGAAAAAAGAAAAACTGTGTGACAACTAAAAAATAATAAAAAAAAGTTTGTAAAAAAATAATTGTGATTGTTTTTTGACGTCTGTGCAGACAACATCCTTTATTTAACACTCTATGGGGGACAAGTACTGAGGAGTCTATGTGTGCGACTATTCTTATGTGGGTTGGGGTTTATTTTGTTCCAATATATTGTGTGTGATTTATAGAAAAGTCTAAGGCTGCATTCACACGTTCCGGGAAGTTGTCCGTGCTATTCAGATGTTCCATGATTTCACGGATCCGTGATCCGTTCCGTTAAAAAGTAGGACATGTCATTACTCGGAACGGATGCACGGAAAGGATTCCCCATAGAAATCAATGAGATCCGTGTTTTTCACGGATGTACACGGATGTGACATCCGTGTTCATCCGTGAAAAACACGGATGTGATGTAATCAATTTAATTTAAAATGCTGTAAGACAGATCCGTGAAAAAAACGGACACGGATACAAAACGGATGCAAAACGGACTGTTTTGCACGGATCACGGGGGTTGCTGCCGGACCACAATCACGGACCGGGAAAATCACTGAACGTGTGAATGCAGCCTTAGTAAAAAGGTTCTGGTTCTGACTAGATGGAGGCCTGCACCAGTTTTTGCAACTTTTTAAAATTTTTGGGTGAATACTCAAAACAGGCAGATTAAAAAATATTTGCTTGTGGAGTGCTGGTTCATATATAGAACTTAGGCCAAAAAAGGGTGAAACATCTAATTATTCTCCTATAAATAGGCACAAAACCCTCGATAAATCCCCCCCATGTGCACTGGGCGGCTGCTGCTGCTGTTCCATTGGGGGCAATTAAAATGCTGTGAGAACAGACGTCACTTTAAAAACAAAAAACTGTTCCTTGTAAAAAATAAATAAATTCATAAAATAAATAAATAAAAAGTGCGAGCGGAGGCAGAAGCCGTTTATTGTATTTTCTACAAATTCATCTAATTTATTTTTTTTTTTAATTTCTTCATATATTGTTTCTAACTGGAATGTTTTTATGCCCCCGATTTTTTTTTTCACCCGGGTGGGCACATTATTACATTATTATTTCCCACTTCTTTTTTCACATTCACGAGTTTCAGGTTTTTGCAAATTCATCACCTTTCACTACAATTTTTTATACTTTGCAGATGATTGCACCTTCACATTTCTCTCACACTCTCACGTTTGCTCTTGCACCTACATTATTTATTTAGTGCATCTTATGTCCATGTACAGAGCACGGCTGAAGGTGCAGGCTGATTTCCTTTACCAAGATGGCTGATGTCTCTCTGACCTCAGTAATGATGGTGATTTCCTACACTCCTGTCGGTAGCGGTGCGGAGGACTCCAGTGATACCCGGCGTGTGCAAGTGTGATGGAGCGCCAGGTATGTCTGGGGTCACATCATATAGTAAATCCAGATACATGTATAGAAACTTTCTTCCGGACCCTCATCCTCATCGTCCCTATAGGAAGCAAAGTGATATACGTTAGGCTGGGTTCACACTATGTATTTTTCCTCCATTTAAAAAAAACAAAAAAACTGATGGAATGACCATGAAGTGTACGACATACTGTACACTAAAACATTTTTGTGTGCGTTAAAAAAAAAAAAAGCGTTTTGCTCCTTTTTTTAATTTTTTTTTAATAATGGAATTCAATGGGAAAACAGATGCACACAAATGCATCTGTTTTCCGTCAGTTTTTTTGTAAAAATGGATGAAAAAAAAACATAGTGTGAACCTGGCCTTACACTGTTTTTTTGTGAATTTTTGGGTTACATAAAGACATATTTTATTAAAAACTGTTCCCTCTTTTTTGGGGTAATCGTGCATGCGCGTCTCCGCCCGTGTCATAGACTCCATTCTATGTTGTCCGTCCAAAGAATGAACCACAAAAGCACAATAAAAACCAGTAAAACAAAAACAAACATGCAAAAACCTTACTAATGATTTCTTTCCCCCATTGTCTTCACACATCATTGTGTGGCCCCTGAGGATGTCCAGTGGGTGGAGTCAGTATTTAGGTTGGTGATTTTGATATGGTCCTGCAGTGCTCGGTGTGACCTGCAGGGGTCACTGCCGCTCCGATCCGTTAGACACAGGGTCCGGTCACTAGATGGGCTTTATATCCAGCTGTTTGTTTTTCTTCTTTTGAGTTATTCCGCTCTTCGAGCCAATGATCACACTGAGAAAATATTGTGTTTGTCTGGTTAAGGGAAGAAACTGTTCCGAATGCCCTGAAACTGATGGAAGATTCTGGAAGTGTTGTGTATGTTATAGGATCCTCTGCAAGGTCATGGACTCAGGTCACCACTAGGGGCGCTGTTACTCTCTGCTCCATTGTCCTCTATGCTGGCTGTAAATCACTAGACAAGTGATATTATATATATACCTGTGATATAACTGCTCTGCTCTAAGGGACCCAATAAACAGGAATAAATAAGAAATTGGAGACTGATTTGGGGGTGGAGCTTCTTCATATGTGGCTCCTCTCTCTGCCATGATCCCAAAACCGCCCGAAAATCTTCAACGCCCTCTACCTAGTGTTCATATTTGCTGCGGGGTTTGCCCTTTGCAGATTGTATGATTATACATGGCATAAAATGACTACACATGATAAACTGATAGATGGTCACAAGGCACTGTGTGTCTCAGGATCTGTGTTTGCTGTCGGTGAATGCGAAGCTTCAGAATCTGCAATATTCCAGCGCTCAGAGCTGAGGGTTTGTTATAATGTATACAGCTCAGACAATGCCTGTGATGGATTCAGGGCTGGCCTTAGGATAGATCGCACCCTGTGTGGAATTTTCTTTTGGTGCCTTTATATAGTAGTTAGGCTTATTTAAGCCCCCATATAGTCAGGTCCCCTCTGTGCTTCCTTATAGTAGTTAGGCCCCCTTTGTACATCCCTATAGTAGTTATGTCCCTCTGTGCAGGCGAATAGTAGTTAGGCCCTCTCTCTGACCCTATATAATATAAGGTTTCTGTATGCCTCCATATAGTATAAGGTCTCTGTATGACTCTATATAGTAGTTAGGTGCTCTCTGTGCCCCCATATAGTATACAGTCTTTGTATTCTTTCATATACTACATAGGCCCCCTCTGTGCCCCCATATAGTATAAGGTCTTTGTATGCCTCCATATACTACATAGGCCCCCTCTGTGTCCCCATATAGTATAAAGTCTCTGTACCCCTATATAGTAGATAGCCCCCCTTATACTCCCGTATAGCAGTTAGGTCCCTCTGTGTCCCCACATAGTATAAGGTCTCTGTATGTCCCCATATAGTAGATAGGCCCCCTCTGTGCCTGCATATAGTATAAGGTATCTTTATGCCCCCATATAGTAGACAGGCCCCCTCTGTGTCCCCACATAGTATAAGGTCTCTGTATGCCCCCATATAGTAGTTAGGTCCCCTTTGTGCTCCCATATAGCAGTTAGGTCCCTCTGTGTCACCATATAGTATAAGGTTCCTCTATACCACATATAGGAGTTAGGCGCTTCTGTCCATCCATATAGTAGTAAGGTCTCTTTTTGCAGGTAGTTCCCCAGCAGATACTATTCCTCATGTAGATTGCCTCCTCCCAGCAAGTAGCAGTGGGTAGTATCCCCTAGGTAGGTAATCCCCCTGTAGGTAGCCCCCTATCCCTGGTACTTGCCCCTTCCCCATGTAGTTATTCCCCCCTCTGTAGTACATTGAGATTTCTGATAACACTGATGTGACTGGCGGGGGGAGGGGAGGGGGGCGGTTGGGGCACTAACAGTTAAAGGGGTTATCCAGGAATACAAAAAACGAGGATCCCTGGTTCACTGAGTGCTGATGTTGGCCCTTGAATACAGCGCCCCCTTCCATAAGCAGTCGCAGAGGTCAAACAACCCAAAGGTCGGCCCTGGATAGACTTTAGTCTCCACTTGCAAACATGAATAGATTCTGAATTTGCCGTAATGGGGAGCGCCGGCCGTCTGAGCGGCTTCGTCTGCTGGCAGTGCCATCCCGTCTGTGCGACTTACGATCCGTTATTAATTGTATTCTCCATCTGTAAATTTCCGCTATCAGATCTACGCTCTCCATTCATAAGTCATTTATAAGATAAGTTTCTCCGTTCTTTTCCTGCGTCTTACGGAATATTGTGCGGCAGAAAAGTGGGCGCCGTCCTTTATCTCTGTCCACGAGGAACTCCAGATTAATCATAATGCCTGCGGATGGGGCGGCCAGCGCGGCCGTGATAAATGACCGCTATTTATTTGTTTTAAATGTGCAATGAAATCAAAGCCCCAGATCTGCAATCTGCATAGTGGAAGCCACTGACCCCCCGACTAATGCAAATAAATTAGCCGCGTCTGTAGCGGGGAGATGGCGTAATGCCCCAATCTATCACTATTTCAGTCATTACTTATCGGTTATAAGATACCCATCATCTCATGGGCGTCAGATTGTTACCCGACTTTATCAAACCATTGACACAAGAAAATCTAAATGTATAGATATAAACTATGGCGGATTAAAGGGATCCTACAGAGTTTGGGTGGGGGGAGGTGGCTTATATTTGATAAGTTATACAAAACTCTGCTCTGAGCATTTCCAAGTGTAACGTCCGTGGCCTCTACCTGCTCTGGGTCGCACTGTGCTGAGACCATCTTCCTTTCTCTCAGCCTGCTGGTATTCTCTCAGCTTCTCTTGCTCTGAGCTGGCCTCCTGGAGGATTTGGCTCCCTCTAGTGGCAGACATGCGCCTGTCCACCTGTATTTATAAGCTCAGCCCACAGGCTCTGGAGTCTTCTGGTATGTTCTCCTGGAGTTATATATAGTCTCCACCTCCTCACCTCCATGCTCAGTTGTTGTCTGTCAGTCAGCAACCACGTGTGTGCCTCCTGGTTATCTGCCACTTCCTAGCAATCTACTAGTTATTTGGATCTCAGTCCATTCTCAGTTCCAGCTCAACTTCAGTCTGAACTGTGTCCTAACGTTGCACCCTGTACTTCTACCACAAAGGAAGAGCACCTAGTGCCGGACTCCAACACTCCTTCAGTTGGTGGTCACCGAGGTCCTTCTCTGAGAGTAGCCACATGGGAGTTTCCCACAGCAAAGACCATTCTGCCTTGTAGTGGGCGCTGGTGAAAACTGGGAGCTTCTCAGACTCTGCTCCTCAGGGACGGAACACCAGCACTCCAGTGGATCCACCGCCTCGTGCTTGGACCATCTATTACACTAAGTCTTAGTGAGCAATGTTATGCAACCGAATAACACAGGATACTATGTGGGTGCAACGTCCCTGGCAACATTATAATAAACACAGGACTGATGCTTGGGGGGGGGGGTTTATAGGAGATGGGCCTAGTTTATAACTGAGTATATAAATTATAATAGAACATTCAGTTTTTTACAGGAGGCAGGTCATCGGCCCAGGTTAGAATTGCTCAGGATCTGCAGGGGCGGGTTATAACAAGTACAGCCCAAGAGCAAACTTCTAGGGAGCGCTGAGACGTCTGCATGGACCCCTGGGCTGCTATGTCTGCTAGTAGGGTATCTATAAGAAGTATAGGGATAGAGGTTTCATCCATACTGCGAATATCACATGACCATTGAGGACCCATGGCACAGTTTGTAGATTGGAGTCTATGAGATTGGTTACACCTCTGAGGATCCATAAGCTGAAGGCTAAAAATAAAGGGCTATGCTGCTGTGCCCATTTGCCTTTAGTGGCTCTCAGTTACGTGTCATTTGATGGTATTCCTACTTATTTGGGGTAGGTCCCTCACTATGGCGTTGTAGTGCCTCCTAGCAATCTCTAGGGGTCCCCCCAAAAGCAATGGGACCCAGGGGTAGTTAGAATCCCAGCACCCTCCATGATAAACACCACAACAGGATTCATTCCGCATACATAGAATGACAACCCATGCTCACAGCTGAGAGTTTGTTACAGTGCAGATATTATACATAGTTATATTGGTAAGAAAGAAAACTTTGATTCCTCCAGCTCATATAAAATTCCACTTTATTGATTCCAAACATCTAAAATTGATAGCCGACGCGTTTCGAGCCTACCCGGCTCTTAGTCATGGCATCTATACATTTAGACAAACAGACTAAGTGTTAAGATGTGAAAATACAGACATGGTTAAAAACGTAAATACGTAAATACATAAGTGTACAGACATAGTGATCACAAACACAGGACTAGATACTTATAGATCATATATAAAAACCTATTTCCATAGTTATATTGGTATCTATCATACTATATTGTGCTATCATACTATTATAGTGTACATAGTTATATTATATATAGCTGTGCTATCATACTGTTATAGTATACACACCGTAGCTCTATAGTGACATGTATACGGCAGTACTATCATACTATTATAGTATACACACCGTATCTCTGTGGTGATTTGCATACAGCTGTACTATCATACTATTACAGTTTACACACCATATCTCTGTGGTGACGTGTATACAGCTGTGCTATCATACTATTACAGTTTACACACCATATCTCTGTGGTGACGTGTATACAGCTGTACTATTATAGTATACACACCGTATCTCTGTGGTGACGTGTATACAGCTGTACTATTATAGTATACACACCGTAGCTCTATAGTGACGTGTATACAGCTGTACTCTCATACTATTATAGTATACACACCGTATCTCTGTGGTGACGTGTATACAGCTGTGCTATCATACTATTACAGTTTACACACCATATCTCTGTGGTGACGTGTATACAGCTGTACTATTATAGTATACACACTGTATCTCTGTGGTGACGTGTATACAGCTGTACTATTATAGTATACACACCGTAGCTCTATAGTGACGTGTATACAGCTGTACTCTCATACTATTATAGTATACACACCGTATCTCTGTGGTGACGTGTATACAGCTGTGCTATCATACTATTATAGTATACACACCGTATCTCTGTGGTGATGTGTATACAGCTGTGCTATCATACTATTATAGTATACACACCGTATCTCTGTGGTGACGTGTATACAGCTGTGCTATCATACTATTATAGTATACACACTGTATCTCTGTGGTGACGTGTATACAGCTGTACTATTATAGTATACACACCGTAGCTCTATAGTGACGTGTATACAGCTGTACTCTCATACTATTATAGTATACACACCGTATCTCTGTGGTGACGTGTATACAGCTGTGCTATCATACTATTATAGTATACACACCGTATCTCTGTGGTGATGTGTATACAGCTGTACTATTATAGTATACACACCGTATCTCTGTGGTGATGTGTATACAGCTGTACTATTATAGTATACACACCGTAGCTCTATAGTGACGTGTATACAGCTGTGCCATCATTCTCCATACAGCTATATTGTTATTACGTCATGTATCCAGTTACTTTCTTCAGTGTTTAGATACTTTGTATCCGATCTCTTCCCGTGTTGATGACCCCGCCCTGTAATGTTTCTTCTTTTGCGATACGATGTAACATTTCATTTTTCTCCCTGTTTTCCTGTCGCTTCGATGGTCAACAGAAGGAAAGCGCGGGCGGCTCCCACAGAGAGCAATCACTGAAATCATCTCCGCAGGTTCCTTCTATAATCAACATTAAAAGCGGCGGCGGGATCCCTCCCTATAGGAGCCTTATTAGTATCCAAAGTTTAATCACAAAGTATCAGGTTTATAGTCAGAGAGCAATGATGAGATGTATCTATGACCCCGCCGTCATGACCTGTGACCTTAAAGGGACAGAATGAGGGATTACTGTAATGATGAAGATGCTGATGAGGCTGATGATCATCTCTAACCCAGCAGCGGGGTTGTCACTAAAGAACTCAATGCTATGATGTTGTGTTATAGCTGTTTCCATGCACATAGTTCTGCATGGGAGCTGCAGGTGCAAAACGGATGATAGAATTACTGCTAACCCTGTATTTAAAGTGTAACCGTCACTTTAAAAAACTTGAAAAGTTTTGATCAGCCAGGGTCCAGCTGTTCAGACCCCCATCGATCACTACATAGAACTTGGAGAAGTGCGTGGTTAAGCGCTTCTCCCCCTGCCTCATTGCCTTCTATGTCCTTTATAAGTCTATGGAGCCTGTTTAATGCAGTTAGATGGCGACAGAAGTGCTTCCCCCACCTCACTGCCTTCCATTGTAAGTCTGTGGACCCATCTAATACAATGAATCTGGGACAGAAGTGCTCAGCTTAGCGCTTCTCCCCCCATCTCACTGCCTTTCATGTCCATTATAAGGGTCCTATTACAGGGAGCGATTTTTAACGATTAACGACTAATGATAAACGATCGCAAAAGAGATTGTTTATGGTTAACCTGAAATCGCTCACCATACTACACAGAACGATAATTGTTAGTTACAATTGTTACTACAATTGTTATTGCGATCGTTACTATGATCGTTTATTCCTTCTGATCCCAGCAAAACAATGAACAATGTGCAATTACACTGAATGATTAGTGAAAACATGCGGAACTTGAGCGAACAAACGTGGAATTACAGCGAAGAACGATTAGTGAACGATTAACGATAATTTTAAGTTCAGATCTAAATCCGATCAACGACATACGAACGATTTTTCGATCGTTGCCTGCAATTACAAAGAACGACTATGGGCCCTATTCCACCGGACGATTATTGTTCGCATAATCGTTAACGATTAACGATCTCAAGCGAGCGCTATTGCGAAAGACCTGAAAACGTTCACTCATTTTCATGATCGTATTTCCGATCGGTTTTTCTTCGCTATTTCTTCGCTATTGCGTTCATATCTACTGCGATCGACTGAACGCTGTCTTATTCAATGCAAACAATTTGCGAACGTTTTGCGAACGAGCAACGATAAAAATAGGTCCAGGTCTTATAAAGTGATCAACGATTTCTCGTTCGGTTGTTAATCGTTAACTGCATTTCAACCGAACGATTATCGTTTAGATTCAAAGGATTTAACTAAAATCTGAATGATAATCGTCCGGTGGAATAGGGCCCTATCTTTTAAATTCGAACGATTTAACGATTTTTCGCACAATAATCGTCCCGTGTAATAGGGCCCTAAGTCTGCGCAGCCCATCTAATACAATGATATGGGGACAGAAGTGCTCAGCTCAGGGCTTCTCCCACCTCTATCCAGCGATTGACAACAGTCTGAACACCCAGACCCTGAACGTGTCAAAGTTTTTGACGTGACAGGGACCCTTTAAGCCTGGTAGCTGTGGACACACAGCGGGAAAAGACTGTGAAGGGGTTAGATGAATTGGATTAATACAAACCTGGCTGTGAAGATGGAGAAAAGCTTCAGCCATTTATTTACTGTAAGATTTATCCATCGTGGATGTGGCGGCGGCAGCGCTGGCGTTATAATCATTTATTTATGGAAAACCAACATGAGATTTTCCATTTGTCAGTGTTTGTGCCGCCGCTCCCGTACTGTGTTAACCAGGGGCGATTCTGCTGCATAATTATAATGATCCAAGCTATTACGCTACAGGCGCCCCTCCCCCTCTATGCTACACCGCAATGTATTGTATCAGATCCCTATAATCACATCACTGTTACACCAGGATTGTAAGGAACAATATACATGGGTATATACCGCTATAAACAATCATGTACACTGATATATACAGCTATAAACAATCATATACAGGTATATACCGCTATATACAATTATATACACTGATATACCGCTATAAACAATCATATACAGGTATATACCACTATAAACAATCCTATTCACTGATATATACCGCTATGAACAACCATATACAGCTATATACAATCATATACACTGATATACCGCTATAAACAATCATATACAGGTATATGCCACTGTAAACAATCCTATACACTGATATATACCGCTATGAACAACCATATACAGTGATATACAGCTATATACAATCATATACACTGATATATACTGCTATAAACAATCATATACACTGATATACAGCTATATCCAATCATATACAGTGATATATACCGCTATAAACAATCATATACACTGATATATACTGCTATATACAATCATATACAGATATATAACGCTATATACAATCATATACAGGTATTTACCACCATACACAATCATATACACTGATATATACAGCTATACACAATCATATACACTGATATACCGCTATATACAATCATATACAGGTATATACCGCTATACACAATCATATACACTGATATATACCGCTATGAACAACCATATACACTGATATACAGCTATATCCAATCATATACACTGATATATACTGCTATATACAATCATATACACTGATATACAGCTATATCCAATCATATACAGTGATATATACTGCTATATACAATCATATACAGATATATACCGCTATATACAATCATATACAGGTATATACCACCATACACAATCATATACACTGATATATACAGCTATACACAATCATATACACTGATATACCGCTATATACAATCATATACAGGTATATACCGCTATACACAATCATATACACTGATATACCGCTATACACAATCATATACACTGATATACTGCTATATACAATCATATACAGGTATATACCACTATACACAATCATATACAGGTATATACCGCTATACACAATCATATACACTGATATACCGCTATATACAATCATATACACTGATATACAGCTATATACAATCATATACACTGATATACAGCTATTTACTATCTGATTTCTCCATTGATGACTAATAATGGGATCTGTTTTCTCATCACAGTTATAGACAATGTAACTAATAGCACAGAGCTGCACTGTTCATGTATCAGAGTGAGAAGACTGTGTACACATCCACAGTGCAGGGAGAAAACATATCTCAGCCTCTGTAGCAGGCTATGGTCATACACAATACTTCCATCACTCTTTACTTAACCAGAATTAGGATTGGAACTAACAGAGCAATATCAGGCTATGTTCACACACAGTTTTTTTGCTCAGTATTTTGCAACCAAAACCAGGAGTGGATTAAAAATACAGAAAGGCTATGTTCCCACACTGAGTGGATAGATAGATAGATAGATAGATAGATAGATAGGAGATAGATAGATAGATAGATAGATAGATAGATAGATAGATAGGAGATAGATAGATAGATAGATAGGAGATAGATAGATAGATAGGAGATAGATAGATAGATAGATAGATAGATAGATAGATAGATAGAAGATAGATAGATAGGAGATAGATAGATAGATAGATAGATAGAAGATAGATAGAAGATAGATAGATAGATAGATAGATAGATAGATAGATAGATAGATAGATAGATAGATAGGAGATAGATAGATAGGAGATAGATAGGAGATAGATAGGAGATAGATAGATAGATAGATAGATAGATAGATAGATAGATAGATAGATAGATAGATAGATAGATAGGAGATAGATAGATATATGATAGATAGATAGATAGATAGATAGATAGATAGATAGATAGATAGATAGATAGGAAATAGGAGATAGATAGGAGATAGATAGATAGATAGATAGATAGATAGATAGATAGATAGATAGGAGATAGATAGATAGGAGATAGATAGATAGATAGATAGATAGATAGATAGATAGGAAATAGATAGGAGATAGATAGGAGATAGGAGATAGATAGATAGATAGATAGATAGATAGATAGATAGGAGATAGATAGATAGATAGATAGATAGATAGATAGATAGGAGATAGGAGATAGATAGATAGATAGATAGATAGATAGATAGATAGATAGGAGATAGATAGATAGATAGGAGATAGATAGATAGATAGATAGATAGAAGATAGATAGATAGGAGATAGATAGATAGATAGACAGTAGATAGATCGATAGATAGATAGGAGATAGATAGATAGATAGATAGATAGATAGATAGGAGATAGATAGATAGATAGGAGATAGATAGATAGATAGATAGATAGATAGGAGATAGATAGATAGATAGATAGATAGATAGATAGATAGATAGATAGATGATAGATAGATAGGAGATAGATAGATAGATAGAAGATAGATAGATAGATAGATAGATAGATAGATAGATAGATAATAGATAGGAGATAGATAGATAGATAGGAGATAGATAGATAGGAGATAGATAGATAGGTAGATAGATAGATAGATAGATAGATAGGTAGATAGATAGATAGATAGATAGATAGGAGATAGATAGATAGATAGATAGATAGATAGATAGATAGATAGATAGATAGGAGATAGATAGATAGATAGATAGGAGATAGATAGATAGATAGATACATTAGTACAGCTATATTACACTACATTCTATACACTTGTCTATCCTCCTCTCTGGTAATCCTGGGGGCTACGGCACTGATCGGGCTCGGATGCGGCCGTTGCGCGCTGCTCATCTTCCCCACAGACGCCGTTTGTCCATTTGCCTCCAGCAGTTCTTGACTTCATCTCATTTTCCAATAAATTACTTCTCCAGACAATTACTGTCGCTGTTAATTAGGAGAATAGTGTGTGAGCGCAGACCAGGGGGAAGCCGGATGCGGGGAGTGTGATCAGGATCTGGGGGCTGGAGATCGGCTGCTCCCACCATCTACATGCCGCTCGCTCTATTGTTGGTGACTTTTTGCAACTTGAAAATTATAAATCTGTCTGGAATTTTACTACAACTTATCACTTTTGCTCACAGAGCATTGTCTACACTGCATACAGCTGGGAGCAGGACTAGCTATGTACAAGGTATCAGTCTGGAGCTCACAGAGCATTGTCTACACTGCATACAGCTGAGAGCAGGACTAGCTATGTACAATGTATTAGTCTGGAGCTCACAGAGCATTGTCTACACTGCATACAGCTGGGAGCAGGACTAGCTATGTACAATGTATCAGTCTGGAGCTCACAGAGCATTGTCTACACTGCATACAGCTGGGAGCAGGACTAGCTATGTACAATGTATCAGTCTGGAGCTCACAGAGCATTGTCTACACTGCATACAGCTGGGAGCAGGACTAGCTATGTACAAGGTATCAGTCTGGAGCTCACAGAGCATTGTCTACACTGGATACAGCTGAGAGCAGGACTAGCTATGTACAATGTATCAGTCTGGAGTCCAGGCTGTCGAGCTCACAGAGCATTGTCTACCCTGGAGAGCAAGACTAGCTATGTACAATGTATCAGTCTGGAGCTCACAGAGTATTGTCTACACTGCATACAGCTGGGAGCAGGACTAGCTATGTACAAGGTATCAGTCTGGAGCTCACAGAGCATTGTCTACACTGGATACAGCTGAGAGCAGGACTAGCTATGTACAATGTATCAGTCTGGAGTCCAGGCTGTCGAGCTCACAGAGCATTGTCTACCCTGGAGAGCAAGACTAGCTATGTATTATGTATCAGTCTGGAGCTCGCAGAGCATTGTCTACCCTGGAGAGCAGAACCAGCTATGTACAATGTATCAGTCTGGAGTCCATGCTATAGAGCTCACAGAGCATTGCTTACTCTGGATAGCAGGACTAGCTATGTATTATGTATCAGTCTGGAGTCCAGGCTGTAGAGCTCACAGAGCATTGTCTACCCTGGCGAGCAGGACCAGCTATGTACTATACAGGTTTGTACACAATGACCCTCATTCGCTCCCAGCAGAGATCTTGACCTGAAACACAAGGTCTATTAAAAACTTGTAGACCTTTTGTTTATATAAAAGCGGAGCGCCCCTTTAATTGTTTGCCATGTAGCGATGTCGCTCCCCCCTCCTCTTGGTCTGATCCGCCTGTCAGTTCATTGCTATAGATGTTACCAGTCAATATGTCACATGGGGGGGGGGGGGGGGGGGCGGAATACGAAAGAAAACGTACAAGGTTTTTACGCAACTGGGAGAAAAAAACTGCAACCAATAAAAATAGATCATAGAGCAGAAGCTGCGTCCGGAGCTCACATCATCCAGCAGAGAGCTGATCAGCGCTGACACCATAATCACATGACCTCAGGTGCGCCAGATGTTGTACTGACACCGCCAGAAATGTGAGAAGACCTTCAACCCCGAGCTGTGAAGAATCGCACATGGATTCAGTGGGAACTTCACCCAGTGAGATGTATTGACAAGTCTGATGGTTAGCAGGAGCGAGGAGACGAGTCCTCAAAAAGTCATCATCTGCTTTACATCTGACTGGGAATGATCAGCGGCGATGGCGAACGCGGTGACTGATCCTGAGAGTCAGCATGGTTACATGGAATATTATTTATTGTGGTTATTATTTATTGGTATTATAAATATTATTGTCATTATTATTATTTATCATTATTTTGAATAATTGTTATGTATTATTGTTATTAATATTTATTATTATGATTAATTATTATAATTGCTGTTAATTGTTATGATTATTGTTATTATTATTAATAAATATTACCACTATTGTTATTCCTGGTACATAGTCCCCGGCAGGTCATACAGATGCCGGGGTTCCCTTCTCCTGGACGCAGTAGTGCAGTCTTGTTGTTACAATAAGATAAATTCCTCCGTTTCTAAAGATCAATTAACAATTAAGTTAAAGATGTTCAGTAATTAACTCGTCGTCATTTCCAGTCCTGGAAAACTCAGCGCAGATTGAAACAGAGTCCTACGGAGGCTGGAAAGACGGCACGAAGATGTGTGTGTACTGCTGATCTCTAGTGATGTCACCGCTGATCTCTAGTGATGTCACCGCTGATCTCTAGTGATGGATAGGCTGTATTCTCAGTGATGTCACCGCTGATCTCTAGTGATGGATAGGCTGTACTCTCAGTGATGTCACTGATCTCTAGTGATGGATAGGCTGTATTCTCAGTGATGTCACCGCTGATCTCTAGTGATGTCACTGATCTCTAGTGATGGATAGGCTGTATTCTCAGTGATGTCACTGATTTCTATTGATGGATAGGCTGTATTCTCAGTGATGTCACCGCTGATCTCTAGTGATGGATAGGCTGTATTCTCAGTGATGTCACTGCTGATCTCTAGTGATGGATAGGCTGTATACTCAGTGATGTCACTGATCTCTAGTGATGGATAGGCTGTATTCTCAGTGATGTCACCGCTGATCTCTAGTGATGGATAGGCTGTATTCTCAGTGATGTCACCGCTGATCTCTAGTGATGGATAGGCTGTATTCTCAGTGATGTCACTGATCTCTAGTGATGGATAGGCTGTATTCTCAGTGATGTCACTGATCTCTAGTGATGGATAGGCTGTATTCTCAGTGATGTCACTGATTTCTATTGATGGATAGGCTGTATTCTCAGTGATGTCACCGCTGATCTCTAGTGATGGATAGGCTGTATTCTCAGTGATGTCACCGCTGATCTCTAGTGATGGATAGGCTGTATTCTCAGTGATGTCACCGCTGATCTCTAGTGATGGATAGGCTGTATTCTCAGTGATGTCACCGCTGATCTCTAGTGATGGATAGGCTGTATTCTCAGTGATGTAACCGCTGATCTCTAGTGATGGATAGGCTGTATTCTCAGTGATGTCACCGCTGATCTCTAGTGATGGATAGGCTGTATTCTCAGTGATGTCACTGATCTCTAGTGATGGATAGGCTGTATTCTCAGTGATGTCACTGATCTCTAGTGATGGATAGGCTGTATTCTCAGTGATGTCACTGATCTCTAGTGATGGATAGGCTGTATTCTCAGTGATGTCACCGCTGATCTCTAGTGATGGATAGGCTGTATTCTCAGTGATGTCACTGATCTCTAGTGATGGATAGGCTGTATTCTCAGTGATGTCACTGATCTCTAGTGATGGATAGGCTGTATTCTCAGTGATGTCACTGCTGATCTTTGCTCCTCCCTTCTATCCTTTCACCTTATTTCTTATGAACTCATTGAAACAAATAGAACTAATTTGGCCGCTGCCATCTTGTCCATGATATCACCGCCCCTCCCCCGTCTGTCTTTAATAACGCCACATACCTTCCCGCAGAGCCATACAGTGTGCTGGGTCTCAGTTGTCACCTCTGCCCCGGTGACTCCGTACATGTAATATTTCATTGTCATCTTTCTGCCCCGACGTTGCTTGGAAGCAGATGTTGGGACAGGTAGAGGAGCGGGGCACATGGTGAGAACAATCAATAGCACCTGTCCCCCCGTCACACAATGGAGAGCAGGTTAGGCCCAAATCACTTCCACCTGTGTCCTGCACCGACCCCAGGCACATGAAATAGCACAGAGCAGCATTGCCTATGGATAGAGTCATTCCGGGTGACCCCTGACCTTCCAGGGCACATCTCAGGGTCGGTGAATTTGTTGGTTAATGCCGGGAGTGAAATGTCTCGTAATGCGAGCGGATACAGAGTCAGCGCGGTCACAGACTAATATAATATTCACCTCTCAGAAGGAACTTAACGTTACTACAACTGTACAGGGAATAGAAACATCTGCAGAGAACGGACGGCAAATAATGCGGCAACTATAGGGCGAGGCAGGAGGATTCCATTGTGTAATCCAGAAAGTCTTATAATCTGACACAGGAATAGAGTGGGACGTTTCACAGAACGTCCGGAGGAAGATCATTGACAATTCCGGGAGATGTAGATGTAGGACGTCCACTATGATATAGGAGTAGGGTTTGGGAGGGAACATACCATAGCCCAGGAATGGGAAACCTTCAGCCCTCCAGCTGTTACAAAACTACAATTCCCATCATGCCTGGACAGCTGAAGCTGCCAGTGGCGCAGATTTCTTAAGTGTCCCCCCCCCCCCCCCCCTAGGTACCAAATAATACAATTATACATATGACCTTTGTACTGTCACATAACAAAACAAAATAATACCGCCATACTATGACCACATACTGTATTACCTCGGCATAGTGGCAACAAATATCACCATACTGTTACTAGATAAATCCCAGGACATCAAAGCAGTATAACCAAAAATAACACTACACAAGGGATAAGTAATACCGCCACATCCTGAACACATATTACCACTTCCATATGAGTGAATAATATTATCTTACTGTTACTGAGTAAAACCTACCAAACACAGACCAATGTTACCCCAATACAGTTACCATAGCATAGGGGGTAATTACAGTGCAGTTACATCCAGTGACTCACGTGTGACCTCTTCTCTGATCTTCTGTTTCCCTTTCTTCTCCATCCAGCCCAGACCGTCATGATGATTTCTTTTAGCCTTTACAGGATCTGTAAGACAAACATCATAACCACCACACTTTTCCAATGCCATCCTCACCTCTTCCCCACCCACAGTGTTCCAAATAGTAATAGTGCCCCTTCTTAGTAGGTAGGTAACTCCAGTAGGATAGTTTGCCCCCCAGTAGGGTAGATGGTTGTTCTTAAGTAGATAATTGCCCTCCCTAGTAAACATTTGTTCAACACTAGGTAAATAGTTGCCCCCTTCATGGTTATATAATGCTGACAGGGGTAATCTGGTGCAGCAACAGTCCTGTAAGACCTAAGAGCAGAGGACCCACCAATCTACCAACTGAGGCGAGATGCTCGCCTCATGGCAAATGGGAACTCTGGGCGCAACTCGAGTTTAAGACAAAATATAAGAGCAGAATACTGATTGCAGCTCCTAATGCTCCCAAAAAGCCGCCTGTTTGTGTTTTGTTTTTCAGGCGTTTTCTATAGGATTATTGAAAGTTTTTAAAGGGAAACTCCAAATAACTGGAACTGTCCAGAGCAGGAGAGGTTTTCTATGGGGATTTGCTGCTGCTCTGGACTGTTCCTAACATGGACAGAGGTGGCAGCAGAGAGCACTGTGACTGAAGAAAATACACCACTTCCTGCAAGGCATACAGCAGCTGATAAGTACAGGAAGACTGGAAATTATTTTATATAAATAAATTACAACTCTATATAACTTTCTGACACCAGTTGATTTGAAAAAAATTAAATAAATTCTTTGGAGTACTCCTTTAAATCCAGAAAAGTCACAAGAATAGTTCAAATTTCTGCCATTTTTCTTTTCATCTCTCCAAAAAAAAAGGTACCGGAAACCGTGCAGGACGCCATTTGTGTTGTTCTGGATGATGTCCATCTTATCCCCTCCTCTAACAATGGTCGGTCCGTCCTCTGTTATTTCTCGGAATCAGCACAAATCTAATCTAAAGTTGTATAAACAAGCCGGGGATTTGTGGCTGAAGCTGCTGCGATACAGTAAAATCAGAGAGTGCGCTCAGAATAAATTAATGGCGGCTCTCTGGCGGCTCGGCAGCCCTTCATTGTTGTCAGCCAGATGCATTAAATGTGATTTACAGATAATATATGTTGTTCACAACCTCTAATCACAAGTGTAATCAAGATCCAGGATGTGCGCAACGTCGCACCGAGATTTTACTACTTTCAAATTGTCAATATTATTTACACAGTGGGAAGATTGTATCAGGAGGCGAGCGGCAGCGGCGAGGGAGCCGGCTGAATTACGTGCGGCTGCTGGGTGTGCGGAGGATTAGGATCCCGCCACGGTGCACGCTCACTAATCCACTGTGTGATGGCGAAGACACTGCGGCAGGGAGGAGGCACAGTCACTATGCACTCTGTGGAATTATGTGCCCCCCCCCCACACACACAATAAAGTCATCACCCTGCGCAGGGTGGACTCTGACCTCTATTGTACAGGACACATATCGGAGTCTATATATACACACATGGAGTCACTCTACATACATACATTACATTACTGATCCTGAGTTACATCCTGTGTTATACTCCAGAGCTGCACTCACTATTCTGCTGGTGGGGTCACTGTGTACATACATTACATTACTGATCCTGAGTAACATCCAGTATTATACTCCAGAGCTGCACTCACTATTCTGCTGGTGGGTCACTGTGTACATACATTACATTACTGATCCTGAGTAACATCCTGTATTATACTCCAGAGCTGCGCTCACTATTCTGTTGCTTCAGAGCTGAAATCTCAGTAACATTCTGGTCTTGTTTATAGTGTTCAGATATTCCGCTTTCTCTGCTGATCCCCTGGGTATCATCCCCTGGGTTACATTAGAAATCTCCATGTGATGCAGCAGACAGCGGCTTCTCTCTGTAGTAACATCCAGCAGACCAGTGACTGGGGTCCAGGACATGATACAAGTTGTCTCAGTGCTGGATCAGTCTTTCCGTCTTCTCTACAAAGCAACAAAGCAGATCCCCGGTGAGCAGTATCGATCTGTGAGTTTCTAGTCGTGGGTAGATACAGGGAGGGCAATGGGGGAAGGTTGTTTATTTGTTTGTTTCTTTTTTTTTTTTTTGCTTAACTCCATGTTATCTATTGGTTTCATTTAATATATAACCAAGTGGTGTATTCTCTCCAGTGTGACACAGTGCTCTCTGCTGCCACCTCTGTCCATGTCAGGAACTGTCCAGAGCAGGAGAGGTTTTCTATGGGGATTTGCTGCTGCTCTGGACAGTTCCTGACATGGACAGAGGTGGCAGCAGAGAGCACTGTGTCACACTGGAGAGAATACACCACTTCCTGCAGGGCATATAGCAGCGGATAAGTACTGGAAGAGTGGAGATTTTTATAGACATTACAAATCTATATAACTTTCTGACACCAGTTGATGGTCTGGTGTTTTATATGAGTTTTCTTTACTATCATTAACAAATTAAGGGGTCTTGTCTGGGGTCTGGCATTTGTAGTTTGGCCAGAATTCATTTAGGGATCTTGTCTGCGGTCTGAATATAAATGGTCACAAACAGATGTAAAGCACAAATAAGAAACCTTGTAGTAAATCTATAGTGTATATTATTAGAGAAATGCCTCTTATTCCACATATCAGCTCTCTCCCACTTAAAGTGACTCTGTCCCCATAATCTAACCCCCCCCCCCCAAACCACTTGGACCTTCGGATAGCTGCTTTTAAGCCAAGATCTGTCCTGGGGTCCGTTCGGCAGGTGATGCAGTTATTGTCCTAATAAAATACTTTTAAACTTGAAGCCCTGTGCCCAACGGAAGTATCTGTGCCCTAACTTTGCACCACCCCTCTGTCCCTCCTCCCCACCCTCTTTATCATTAGGAATGCTCCAGGCAGATTGCCTCCTATTCCCCACCTGTGTCAGCCCGGCACATGGGCTGGATCATTAAGGACCTGTGCAATGTTCAGCATGGAGAAAATGTTTCAGTGGCATTGAAAATGGTGTAAACTACCCCACTACGTTACGGTGGCCTCATAACGGGGCAGTCCTACACTGTACTATGGCCTCTCCATGGCATGAAATATGCCTAGGCTCTGGGCTTGCAAGATTTGTCTTATACCGGCACAAGTAATTACACCACCTTGGTGGGATAGGTGGAGTGCACGACCAAGTAGAGGCAGCCACTCCCCCATCTGGAACACAGGAAAAAAAAAGGACAAGTTCGGTCAGCTCTCCTAGAACACCATTCACACTAGGCAGGAGCACGTTGCTATGGATGAAGTTGCAAACACACAAAAACACAAAAAAATGCAACAGCTCACCGCAATGGCAAGATACAGACCCACTACAGACATGAAAATAGTTAAAAGAAGCCCCCCCCCCCCCCCCCGACTGCCAAAAAAACCTTCCACAAAAATAATGAGGCTCTTGGTTTCCTATACACAGCTCCTATGTGACTTATATAGCTATACTTATATAGCTAGCCCTCCTTCCTATACACAGCTCCTATATGACTTCTATAGCTAGGCTTATATAGCCAGACATACAGCCAGACTTATATAGGCAGACTTATACAGCTAGCCCACCTTCCTATACACAGCTCCTATATGACTTCTATAGCTAGGCTTATATAGCCAGACATACAGCCAGACTTATATAGGCAGACTTACAGTATATAGCTAGCCCACCTTCCTATACACAGCTCCTATATGACTTATATAGCTAGCCCACCTTCCTATACACAGCTCCTATATGACTTATATAGCCAGACTTATATAGCTAGCCCTGCTTCCTATACACAGCTCCTATATGACTTATATAGCTAGACTTATACTGTATAGCTAGACTTATATAGGCAAACTTATATAGCTAGCCCTGCTTCCTATACACAGCTCCTATATGACTTACATAGCTAGACTTATATAGCTAGCCCTTCTTCCTATACACAGCTCCTATATGACTTGTATACAGTGGCGGTCTTTGGCACCAAGCACACCAAGCGATCGCTTGGGGCCCCCAACATCCAGGGGGGCCCCCACACCCCGCTCTTGTGCTCAAGACCGCTGGACAGGGCCGCTGCCCCGCTCGCTGCTGCCATCTGAACTGTAACTATGAACACTCGTAATGAGCGCTCATAGTTACATGCAGCAGCACTGACAGGGCGGGAGCCATTGGCCCTCTTCCTGTCAGTCACTCCTGTGGCTGCAGGAAGGGTTTTCCCTGCCGTCACAAGTGGCAGCTCTGTCCTTGTGGTGCCGACGCTGCAGTGACATCACTGGAGCATCGGCGCCAGCACAAGGGGAGTGCGATCTCTTGAGATCGCAGGGAAAACCCTTCCTGCGGCCACAAGAGTGAAGAGAAGAGGAGACGCCCGGACCCAGGTGAGTATAAGTGTTTGTTTTATTGTGTTATATACTATATGGGAGGGGGAGCACACAGGGGTCTATATAAATGGGGGGAGCACACAGGGGGGCTATATAACAGGGGGAGCACACAGGGGGCTATAGACTACTGGGGCTTCACAAAGGTCTACATACTATTGGGGCAGCACACAGGGGGTCTATATACAACTTGGGGCAGCAGAATGGGGTCTATATACAACTTGGAGAGCACACAGGAGGTCTATATCCAAGTGGGGAGCACACAGGGGGGATATATACTACTGGGGGAGCACACAGGGGTCTATATACTACTGGTGGGGCACACAGGGGGTCTATATTCTACTGGGGGAACATACAGGGGGTCTATATACTACTTGTGAGGCACACAGGTGGTCTATATATAACTGGGGGAGCACACAGGGGTCTGTATACTACTGGGGCAGCACACAAGGGGTCTATTTAATACTGGTGGAGCACACAGGGGGTCTATATACTACTGGGGGAACCACACAGGGGGTTTATATACTACTGGAGGAGCACACAGGGGTCTATATCCAAGTGGGGGAGCACACAGGAGGTCTGTATCCAAGTGTGGGAGCACACAGGGGGGCTAAATACCCCTGAGGGAGCACACAGGGGGTCTATATACTAGTGGGGGAGCACACAGGGGGTCTAAATACAACTGGGGCAGCACACAGGAGGTCTATATACTTCTGGGGGAGCACACGGGGGGGCTATATATAACTGGGGGAACACACAGGGGTCTATATACTACTGGGGGAAGCAAACAAGGGGTATATACTATTGGGGGCAGGACACAAGGGGTATATACTACTGTGGGCAACACACAGCGGTCTATTGCTTTGGAACGCGTGTCAAGGGGGGGGCCCCAGACATAACTTCGCTTGGGGCCCCAGAAATGCCAAGACCGCCCCTGCTTGTATAGCTATACTTATATAGCTAGCCCTGCTTCCTATACACAGCTCCTATATGACTTGTATAGCTAGCCCTCCTTCCTATACACAGCTCCTATATGACTTACATAGCTAGACTTATATAGCTAGCCCTTCTTCCTATACACAGCTCCTATATGACTTATATAGCTAGACTTACATAGGCAGACTTATATAGCTAGCCCTTCTTCCTATACACAGCTCCTATATGACTTGTATAGCTAGCCCTCCTTCCTTTGCACAGCTCCCATAATGACTCCAGCAATGATGAACCATTGGTGGCTGAGGGCTGAAGGCTACAGGAGGCCACAGTCTTTCCTGCCCTTAGCCCCAGTCTGGATCAGCGTTCATCCCTTATAACAAGGCACTATCTAGGGGTGACACACTGTATGGTGAGCGTCATGGCGTCAGGTTGTCACTCAGCATCTGTTTCCCATGTTGGAGGCCGGGATTACCCAGAAGCAGCTGAGTCGGATATTACAGGCCTATGATATTCCTTTCATACCTCGGCTTGTTGGATGTGGTTGTCGGGCGGCATCTGTCTCACTCAAGAAAGAATTCATCAAATTTCCTGTCAGTGAAAACCCTGCAGAAGACGTCCCCTCTGGACAGACGGGCGGCCACGGCCCCGGATCAGGGTCACCTCTCACAGCCGCCAAATCCTGGAATAAAGAGAAAAAACCTGGTGGAGGCTGCTGAAGAGGAGATCAGGAAGATGGCGGCGACTCTGGATCCTCAGATCAGTCCTATGGGGACCAGCGGCCTGACAACCTCACATAGACCTTACAGTGTATCCATAGCAACCAGAGGGTCAGACAGGACAGAGCTGCCTGGCTGATAACAGAGAGCACCAGACTGCCACTGCTGCCCTCACAACTATAGCACCAGACCTTGCCCTAAAAGATAATAGTGCCCCCCTGTGTTCATACCCAGTAATAACACCCTTCATCACTCCGACAAATTATTGGCATCCATGTAAGGCCCATATACATTTATTGTGTTCCCTTAATGCCCCAACATATTGGTAGTGTCCTCTTACTGCCCCTAAAATTGGCAGTGCCCCTTTAATACCCCTGCACATTCATCACATCCTCTATGTGCGTCTACACTCTGTACATTGATCGTATCCCCTCATGCCGCTACACATTGATAGTGCCCATCTAAGCCTGCTACACATTTATTGTTTTCCCTTAATACCCCTACACATTGTAATCACCCACTTATGCCCCTGTCATTTTGATGATGCCCCCCTAGTGTGTACACATTGGTGGTACCATCGCATTGATAGTGTAGGGTCCCACTAGGGGTGTTGCGCATATATACACCCTTCGCAAAAGTCTGTACTTACTGTGTTATTATGGTGATAAAAGTAGTACTAAAGTTCGCCACTAGATGTCGCTATATTATGTATATAAATATGGAAGCTGCACAGCTAAAGGATTGCAAAGGGTTATTGTTTTATGTGTCACCAGAATCTGTACACCAGTAGGAGTTCTGTTTTCTTCTCTCTTACCATCCCCCTCCGCAACCTTGGGACGTTCTCCCCTTTCTGTGGGTGGCGGTTCCTACTATCTGAGAGGGTCACTATACCACTCTGGCCATCTGTGACGTAACCCCAAGGGACCCAGTAGCAGCCCGGCAGGACACTGACCACAGGGGGAAAGGGTACAGCCAACCTGATGAAATAAAAGCAGGCGTGCCATCCCTCCTGTGTGCCCACCAGGCACTGGCGTCACGTGACAATATCACAAGGTCCGGCTGTATCTCCATCCACCACAAAAGTGGCGTCACGCTTCACTATCTAGCAAGTGACCGGCCGCTCCTCTAATATAACATCACACTGGGGGTACACCACAATAGCACCCCCTTCTGGTCCCTAGACATCGCCCAGGCCTCTACGCATTAATTGTGTCCCTTATTACCCCAACAGATTGATGGCTATGAGGCAGAGCGGGTGGGGAGGCAGAGCGGGGGGGGGGGGGGGGGGGGGGGGGGCATTATAAGAAATGTGACTATAAGCGGCACAGTCCTGTCCCCGGCTGCAACAATCTCTGGTTTAGGAACATTATCAACTCATTTTGTATTTATTTTAATGTTATACAGAATTTAGGAGACAAATGAGGGGTAGACTGAGCAACGTTTTTTATTTTTGCATGGACTTCCACCACAGATGGTGAGGTCCTGGTACCCGCTTGGTCAGTCTGGTGAGGCTCCGGCATCCTCTTGGTCAGTCTGGTGAGGCTCCGGCATCCTCTTGGTCAGTCTGGTGAGGCTCCGGCATCCTCTTGGTCAGTCTGGCGAGGCCTCTGCATCCTCTTGGTCAGTCTGGTGAGGCTCCGGCATCCTATTGGTCAGTCTGGTGAGGCTACAGGATCCTCTTGGTCAGTCTGGTGAGTCCCCGGCATCCTCTTGGTCAGTCTGGTGAGGCTCCGGCATCCTCTTGGTCAGTCTGGTGAGGCTCCGGCATCCTCTTGGTCAGTCTGGTGAGTCCCCGGCATCCTCTTGGTCAGTCTGGTGAGGCTCCGGCATCCTCTTGGTCAGTCTGGTGAGGCTCCGGCATCCTCTTGGTCAGTCTGGTGAGGCTCCGGCATCCTCTTGGTCAGTCTGGTGAGGCTCCGGCATCCTCTTGGTCAGTCTGGTGAGGCTCCGGCATCCTCTTGGTCAGTCTGGTGAGTCCCCGGCATCCTCTTGGTCAGTCTGGCGAGGCCTCTGCATCCTCTTGGTCAGTCTGGTGAGCCTCCGGCATCCTATTGGTCAGTCTGGTGAGGCTACAGGATCCTCTTGGTCAGTCTGGTGAGTCCCCGGCATCCTCTTGGTCAGTCTGGTGAGGCTCCGGCAGCCTATTGGTCAGTCTGGTGAGGCTCCGGCAGCCTATTGGTCAGTCTGGTGAGGCTTCGGCATCCTATTGGTCAGTCTGGTGAGGCTACAGGATCCTCTTGGTCAGTCTGGTGAGTCCCCGGCATCCTCTTGGTCAGTCTGGTGAGTCCCCGGCATCCTCTTGGTCAGTCTGGTGAGGCTCCGGCATCCTCTTGGTCAGTCTGGTGAGGCTCTGGCATCCTCTTGGTCAGTCTGGTGAGTCCCCGGCATCCTCTTGGTCAGTCTGGTGAGGCTCCGGCATCCTCTTGGTCAGTCTGGTGAGGCTCCGGCATCCTCTTGGTCAGTCTGGTGAGGCTCCGGCATCCTCTTGGTCAGTCTGGTTAGGCTCCGGCATCCTCTTGGTCAGTCTGGTGAGGCTCCGGCATCCTCTTGGTCAGTCTGGTGAGGCTCCGGCATCCTCTTGGTCAGTCTGGTGAGGCTCCGGCATCCTCTTGGTCAGTCTGGTGAGTCCCCGGCATCCTCTTGGTCAGTCTGGCGAGGCTCCGGCATCCTCTTGATCATTCTGGTGAGGCTCTGGCATCCTCTTGGTCAGTCTGGTGAGGCTCCGGCATCCTCTTGGTCAGTCTGGTGAGTCCTCTGCATCCTCTTTTTCAGTCTGGTGAGACCCCGGCATCCTCTTGGTCAGTTTGGTGAGGCTCTGGCATCCTCTTGGTCAGTCTGGTGAGGCACGGCATCCTCTTGGTCAGTCTGGCGAGGCCCCGGCATCCTCTTGATCATTCTGGTGAGGCTCTGGCATCCTCTTGGTCACTCTGGTGAGGCCCCGGCATCCTCTTGGTCAGTCTGGTGAGGCTCCGGCATCCTCTTGATCATTCTGGTGAGGCTCCGGCATCCTCTTGATCATTCTGGTGAGGCTCTGGCATCCTCTTGGTCAGTCTGGTGAGGCTCCGGCATCCTCTTGGTCAGTCTGGTTAGGCTCCGGCATCCTCTTGGTCAGTCTGGTGAGGCTCCAGCATCCTCTTGGTCAGTCTGGTGAGGCTCCGGCATCCTCTTGGTCAGTCTGGTGAGGCTCCGGCATCCTCTTGCTCAGTCTGGTGAGTCCCCGGCATCCTCTTGGTCAGTCTGGTGAGGCACGGCTTCCTTTTGGTCAGTCTGGTGAGGCCCCGGCATCCTTTTGATCATTCTGGTGAGGCTCTGGCATCCTCTTGGTCAGTCTGGTGAGGCTCCAGCATCCTCTTGGTCAGTCTGGTGAGGTTCCGGCATCCTCTTGGTCAGTCTGGTGAGGCTCCGGCATCCTCTTGGTCAGTCTGGTGAGGCTACAGGATCCTCTTGGTCAGTCTGGTGAGTCCCCGGCATCCTCTTGGTCAGTCTGGTGAGCCCCCGGCATCCTCTTGGTCAGTCTGGTGAGGCTCCGGCATCCTCTTGGTCAGTCTGGTGAGGCATCAGCATCCTCTTGGTCAGTCTGGTGAGGCCTCTGCATCCTCTTTTTCAGTCTGGTGAGTCCCCGGCATCCTCTTGGTCAGTCTGGTGAGGCTCCGGCATCCTCTTGATCATTCTGGTGAGGCTCCGGCATCCTCTTGGTCAGTCTGGTGAGGCTCCGGCATCCTCTTGCTCAATCTGGTGAGGCTCCGGCATCCTCTTGGTCAGTTTGGTGAGGCTCCGGCATCCTCTTGGTCAGTCTGGTGAGGTTCCGGCATCCTCTTGGTCAGTCTGGTGAGGCTCCGGCATCCTCTTGGTCAGTCTGGTGAGGCTACAGGATCCTCTTGGTCAGTCTGGTGAGTCCCCGGCATCCTCTTGGTCAGTCTAGTGAGTCCCCGGCATCCTCTTGGTCAGTCTGGTGAGGCTCTGGCATCCTCTTGGTCAGTCTGGTGAGGCTCCGGCATCCTCTTGGTCAGTCTGGTGAGTCCCCGGCATCCTCTTGGTCAGTCTGGTGGGGCTCCGGCATCCTCTTGGTCAGTCTGGTGAGGCTCCAGCATCCTCTTGCTCAGTTTGGTGAATCCCCGGCATCCTCTTGCTCAGTCTGGTGAGGCTCCGGCATCCTCTTGCTCAATCTGGTGAGGCTCCGGCATCCTCTTCGTCAGTTTGGTGAGGCTCCGGCATCCTCTTGGTCAGTCTGGTGAGGCTCCGGCATCCTCTTGGTCAGTCTGGTGAGGCTACAGGATCCTCTTGGTCAGTCTGGTGAGTCCCCGGCATCCTCTTGGTCAGTCTCGTGAGTCCCCGGCATCCTCTTGGTCAGTCTGGTGAGTCCCCGGCATCCTCTTGGCCAGTCTGGTGAGTCCCCGGCATCCTCTTGGTCAGTCTGGTGAGGCTCCGGCATCCTCTTGGTCAGTCTGGTGAGGTTCCGGCATCCTCTTGGTCAGTCTGTTGAGGCTCTGGCATCCTCTTGGTCAGTCTGGTTAGGCTCTGGCATCCTCTTGGTCAGACTGGTGAGGCTCCGGCATCCTCTTGGTCAGTCTGGTGAGTCCCCGGCATCCTCTTGGTCAGTCTGGTGAGGCTCCGGCATCCTCTTGGTCAGTCTGGTGAGGTTCCGGCATCCTCTTGGTCAGTCTGGTGAGTCCCCGGCATCCTCTTGGTCAGTCTGGTGAGGCTCCGGCATCCTCTTGGTCAGTCTGGTGAGGTTCCGGCATCCTCTTGGTCAGTCTGGTGAGGTTCCGTCATCCTCTTGGTCAGTCTGGTGAGGCTCCGGCATCCTCTTGGTCAGTCTGGTGAGGCTCCGGCATCCTCTTGGTCAGTCTGGTGAGGCTCCGGCATCCTCTTGGTCAGTCTGGTGAGGCTCCGGCATCCTCTTGGTCAGTCTGGTGAGGCTCCGGCATCTTCTAGTGAGGCTCTGGCATATTCTTGGTCATTCTGGTAAGGTTCCAAGAGAAAAAGTTAGAGAAGTGCTAATCTACACTGTAAGCAGCACAGAACACACTTGGAGATGGAGAGCCGGCAGCATACATCAATATATAACAGGGCTGATGACTCCCTGCTCTGCCATAGTATATAACTACATCCTGAGGACAGAGAGGAAGCGGAAAGGAGCCCAAGGAACGTATAACCTCCTCCTCCTATATAGAGAGCAACCCCTCTACCCCCAACAACTATGGATGAGGTCCTCCACAGAGGGAACGTCCAGTCCCCCAACCCCGTCCCCCTCCTCCATCCAGACACACAGCTCAGACTCCTGATGAACCTGATGGGAATAATGGAAGCGAATGTAAACACGGGACGCGGACATTCTGCAACATAGCTAAAAAATAAACGGCACCACAGGCAATGATAGAAGTTTTACTGGATACATTAAAAAGGCATTAAATGCACAGCTGTTATAAGTGTCTTTAAGCTGATAAATGAAGTGTCTCATAAATTGTGTGATTTGTCAGCTAATAACGCCATTTTATCTGCTTTAACATATGCCTTGCTAGTTCATGAAGCATTATTGTAAGTGCCAGGAGGAGATAATGTGCGTTTTACAGTGTTATGTCTTAAGTGGGACGGATCATTGGCTGCGGAGAGGCGTCTTAATAAATCTCTTAGGCTTTGTTAATTGCACTCAATGAAGTGTCACTGTTAAAACACAAGATGTGATAGAGAAAGCCGAACATAATGTCTTTCAGTTTTACAATTAACAGTTCACTAGGCAAATCGACCAAAAAGACCGTCATTTGTTGCAGCCTTATTAACTTACTCCGCTTTTTTTTTTTTTTTTTTTTTCTCACTCAAGGTCATAATTGGGAAACGTCCCAGAAATGTCCCGCAGAGTTCTGATCAAGGTGCAAAGAATACGGAGAGGATTCGGCTGATGGTATAAATAACAAAGACGATAATAACTTAACAATAACTGATAGTGAGAAAAAAGGGGGAAATCCTAATAATGATGAGGAAAAGGAGGACGGAGGAACAATAACTAATGGTGGTGGAGAAAGAGGAGAGGATTCTGCTAATGGTATAAGGATAAAGCTAATGATAACTAAAGAAAGAGAAGACTCTGCTAATAGTATAAATAAGAACATAATAAGGATATAAAAGAGCGAGGGGGAAATCCCGATAGTAATGAGGAAAAGGAGGAGGGAACAATAACTAAAAGTGATAACAAACAATGAACAATATAATAAGAGAAAAGATAATGTAAAAGGATGAAGCAGTGATGTCACTACTGTCCTGCAGGTCTGGGGTGAAGCAGTGAGGTCACTAATATCCTGAAGGTCTGGGGTGAAGCAGTGATGTCACTAATATCCTGCAGGTCTTTGGTTGAAGCAGTGATGTCACTAATATCCTGCAGGTCTGGGGGTGAAGCAGTGATGTCACAGGTATCCTGTAAGTCTAGGGTTGAAGCAGCGATGTCACTAATGTCCTGCAGGTCTGGGGGTGAAGCAGTGATGTCACTAATATCCTGCAGGTCTGGAGGTGAAGCAGTGATGTCACTAATATCCTGCAGGTCTGGGGGTGAAGCAGTGATGTCACTAATATCCTGCAGGTCTGGGGGTGAAGCAGTGATGTCACTAATATCCTGCAGGTCTGGGGGTGAAGCAGTGATGCCACTAATATCCTGCAGGTCTGGGGGTGAAGCAGTGATGTCACTAATATCCTGCAGGTCTGGAGGTGAAGCAGTGATGTCACTAATATCCTGCAGGTCTGGGGTGAAGCAGTGATGTCACTAATATCCTGCAAGTCTGGAGGTGAAGCAGTGATGTCACTAATATCCTGCAGGTCTGAAGGTGAAGCCGTGATGTCACTAATATCCTGCAGGTCTGGAGGTGAAGCAGTGATGTCACTAATGTCCTGCAGGTCTGGGGGTGAAGCAGTGATGTCACTAATGTCCTGCAGGTCTGGGGGTGAAGCAGTGATGTCACTAATATCCTGCAGGTCTGGAGGTGAAGCAGTGATGTCACTAATATCCTGCAGGTCTGGAGGTGAAGCAGTGATGTCACTAATATCCTGCAGGTCTGGGGTGAAGCAGTGATGTCACTAATATCCTGCAGGTCTGGGGGTGAAGCAGTGATGTCACTAATGTCCTGCAGGTCTGGGGGTGGAGCAGTGATGTCACTAATGTCCTGCAGGTCTTGGGGGTGAAGCAGTGATGTCACTAATGTCCTGCAGGTCTGGAGGTGAAGCAGTGATGTCACTAATATCCTGCAGGTCTGGGGTGAAGCAGTGATGTCACTAATATCCTGCAGGTCTTTGGTTGAAGCAGTGATGTCACTAATATCCTGCAGGTCTGGGGGTGAAGCAATGATGTCACAGGTAACCTGTAAGTCTAGGGTTGAAGCAGTGATGTCACTAATGTCCTGCAGGTCTTGGGTTGAAGCAGTGATGTCACTAATATCCTGCAGGTCTGGAGGTGAAGCAGTAATGTCACTAATGTCCTGCAGGTCTTGGGTTGAAGCAGTGATGTCACTAATATCCTGCAGGTCTGGAGGTGAAGCAGTGATGTCACTAATATCCTGCAGGTCTGGGGGTGAAGCAGTGATGTCACTAATATCCTGCAGGTCTGGGGGTGAAGCAGTGATGTCACTAATATCCTGCAAGTCTGGAGGTGAAGCAGTGATGTCACTAATGTCCTGCAGGTCTGAAGGTGAAGCAGTGATGTCACTAATATCCTGCAGGTCTGGAGGTGAAGCAGTGATGTCACTAATATCCTGCAGGTCTGGAGGTGAAGCAGTGATGCCACTAATATCCTGCAGGTCTGGAGGTGAAGCAGTGATGTCACTAAAATCCTGCAGGTTTGGGGTAAAGCAGTGATGTCACTAATATCCTGCAGGTCTGGAGTTAAAACAGTGATGTCACTAATGTTCTGCAGGTCTGGAGGTGGAGCAGTGATGTCACTAATGTCCTGCAGGTCTGGAGGTGGAGCAGTGATGTCACTAATATCCTGCAGGTCTGGGGGTGAAGCAGTGATGTCACAGGTATCCTGTAAGTCTAGGGTTGAAGCAGCGATGTCACTAATGTCCTGCAGGTCTTGGGTTGAAGCAGTGATGTCACTAATATCCTGCAGGTCTGGAGGTGAAGCAGTGATGTCACTAATATCCTGCAGGTCTGGGGGTGAAGCAGTGATGTCACTAATATCCTGCAGGTCTGGGGTGAAGCAGTGATGTCACTAATATCCTGCAAGTCTGGAGGTGAAGCAGTGATGTCACTAATATCCTGCAGGTCTGAAGGTGAAGCAGTGATGTCACTAATATCCTGCAGGTCTGGAGGTGAAGCAGTGATGTCACTAATGTCCTGCAGGTCTGGGGGTGAAGCAGTGATGTCACTAATGTCCTGCAGGTCTTTGGTTGAAGCAGTGATGTCACTAATATCCTGCAGGTCTTTGGTTGAAGCAGTGATGTCACTAATATCCTGCAGGTCTGGGGGTGAAGCAGTGATGTCACAGGTATCCTGTAAGTCTAGGGTTGAAGCAGTGATGTCACTAATGTCCTGCAGGTCTTGGGTTGAAGCAGTGATGTCACTAATATCCTGCAGGTCTGGAGGTGAAGCAGTGATGTCACTAATATCCTGCAGGTCTGGGGGTGAAGCAGTGATGTCACTAATATCCTGCAGGTCTGGAGGTGAAGCAGTGATGTCACTAATATCCTGCAGGTCTGGGGGTGAAGCAGTGATGTCACTAATATCCTGCAGGTCTGGAGGTGAAGCAGTGATGTCACTAATATCCTGCAGGTCTGGAGGTGGAGCAGTGATGTCACTAATGTCCTGCAGGTCTGGAGGTGGAGCAGTGATGTCACTAATATCCTGCAGGTCTAGGGGGTGAAGCAGTGATGTCACTAATATCCTGCAGGTCTTGGGGGTGAAGCAGTGATGTTACTAATATCATGCAGGTCTGGGGTTGAAGCAGTGATGTCACTAATGTCCTGCAGGTCTGGAGTTGAAGCAGTGATGTCACTAATGTCCTGCAGGTCTGGGGTGAAGCAGTGATGTCACTAATATCCTGCAAGTCTGGAGGTGAAGCAGTGATGTCACTAATATCCTGCAGGTCTGAAGGTGAAGCAGTGATGTCATTAATATCCTGCAGGTCTGGAGGTGAAGCAGTGATGTCACTAATGTCCTGCAGGTCTGGGGGTGAAGCAGTGATGTCACTAATGTCCTGCAGGTCTGAGGGTGAAGCAGTGATGTCACTAATATCCTGCAGGTCTTTGGTTGAAGCAGTGATGTCACTAATATCCTGTAAGTCTAGGGTTGAAGCAGTGATGTCACTAATGTCCTGCAGGTCTTGGGTTGAAGCAGTGATGTCACTAATATCCTGCAGGTCTGGAGGTGAAGCAGTGATGTCACTAATATCCTGCAGGTCTGGGGGTGAAGCAGTGATGTCACTAATATCCTGCAGGTCTGGAGGTGAAGCAGTGATGTCACTAATATCCTGCAGGTCTGGGGGTGAAGCAGTGATGTCACTAATATCCTGCAGGTCTGGAGGTGAAGCAGTGATGTCACTAATATCCTGCAGGTCTGGAGGTGGAGCAGTGATGTCACTAATGTCCTGCAGGTCTGGAGGTGGAGCAGTGATGTCACTAATATCCTGCAGGTCTAGGGGGTGAAGCAGTGATGTCACTAATATCCTACAGGTCTTGGGGGTGAAGCAGTGATGTTACTCATATCATGCAGGTCTGGGGTTGAAGCAGTGATGTCACTAATGTCCTGCAGGTCTGGAGTTGAAGCAGTGATGTCACTAATGTCCTGCAGGTCTGGGGTGAAGCAGTGATGTCACTAATGTCCTGCAGGTCTGGAGGTGGAGCAGTGATGTCACTAATGTCCTGCAGGTCTGGGGGTGAAGCAGTAATGTCACTAATATCCTGCAGGTCTGGAGGTGAAGCAGTGATGTCACTAATATCCTGCAGGTCTGGGGGTGGAGCAGTGATGTCACTAATGTCCTGCAGGTCTGGGGGTGGAGCAGTGATGTCACTAATATCCTGCAGGTCTGGAGTTAAAACAGTGATGTCACTAATGTCCTGCAGGTCTGGAGGTGGAGCAGTGATGTCACTAATGTCCTGCAGGTCTGGGGGTGAAGCAGTGATGTCACTAATGTCCTGCAGGTCTGGGGGTGGAGCAGTGATGTCACTAATATCCTGCAGGTCTGGGGTGAAGCAGTGATGTCACTTATGTCCTGCAGGTCTGAAGGTGAAGCAGTGATGTCACTAATATCCTGCAGGTCTGGAGGTGAAGCAGTGATGTCACTAATATCCTGCAGGTCTGGGGGTGAAGCAGTGATGTCACTAATATCCTGCAGGTCTGGAGGTGGAGCAGTGATGTCACTAATGTCCTGCAGGTCTGGGGGTGAAGCAGTGATGTCACTAATGTCCTGCAGGTCTGGGGGTGGAGCAGTGATGTCACTAATATCCTGCAGGTCTTGGGGGTGAAGCAGTGATGTTACTAATATCATGCAGGTCTGGGGTTGAAGCAGTGATGTCACTAATGTCCTGCAGGTCTGGAGTTGAAGCAGTGATGTCACTAATGTCCTGCAGGTCTGGGGTGAAGCAGTGATGTCACTAATATCCTGCAAGTCTGGAGGTGAAGCAGTGATGTCACTAATATCCTGCAGGTCTGAAGGTGAAGCAGTGATGTCATTAATATCCTGCAGGTCTGGAGGTGAAGCAGTGATGTCACTAATGTCCTGCAGGTCTGGGGGTGAAGCAGTGATGTCACTAATGTCCTGCAGGTCTGGGGGTGAAGCAGTGATGTCACTAATGTCCTGCAGGTCTGGGGGTGAAGCAGTGATGTCACTAATATCCTGCAGGTCTTTGGTTGAAGCAGTGATGTCACTAATATCCTGTAGGTCTGGGGGTGAAGCAGTGATGTCACAGGTATCCTGTAAGTCTAGGGTTGAAGCAGTGATGTCACTAATGTCCTGCAGGTCTTGGGTTGAAGAAGTGATGTCACTAATATCCTGCAGGTCTGGAGGTGAAGCAGTGATGTCACTAATATCCTGCAGGTCTGGGGGTGAAGCAGTGATGTCACTAATATCCTGCAGGTCTGGAGGTGAAGCAGTGATGTCACTAATATCCTGCAGGTCTGGGGGTGAAGCAGTGATGTCACTAATATCCTGCAGGTCTGGAGGTGAAGCAGTGATGTCACTAATATCCTGCAGGTCTGGAGGTGGAGCAGTGATGTCACTAATGTCCTGCAGGTCTGGAGGTGGAGCAGTGATGTCACTAATATCCTGCAGGTCTGGGGGTGAAGCAGTGATGTCACTAATATCCTGCAGGTCTTGGGGGTGAAGCAGTGATGTTACTCATATCATGCAGGTCTGGGGTTGAAGCAGTGATGTCACTAATGTCCTGCAGGTCTGGAGTTGAAGCAGTGATGTCACTAATGTCCTGCAGGTCTGGGGTGAAGCAGTGATGTCACTAATGTCCTGCAGGTCTGGAGGTGGAGCAGTGATGTCACTAATGTCCTGCAGGTCTGGGGGTGAAGCAGTAATGTCACTAATATCCTGCAGGTCTGGAGGTGAAGCAGTGATGTCACTAATATCCTGCAGGTCTGGGGTGGAGCAGTGATGTCACTAATGTCCTGCAGGTCTGGGGGTGGAGCAGTGATGTCACTAATATCCTGCAGGTCTGGAGTTAAAACAGTGATGTCACTAATGTCCTGCAGGTCTGGAGGTGGAGCAGTGATGTCACTAATGTCCTGCAGGTCTGGGGGTGAAGCAGTGATGTCACTAATGTCCTGCAGGTCTGGGGGTGGAGCAGTGATGTCACTAATATCCTGCAGGTCTGGGGTGAAGCAGTGATGTCACTTATGTCCTGCAGGTCTGAAGGTGAAGCAGTGAGGTCACTAATATCCTGCAGGTCTGGAGGTGAAGCAGTGATGTCACTAATATCCTGCAGGTCTGGGGGTGAAGCAGTGATGTCACTAATATCCTGCAGGTCTGGAGGTGGAGCAGTGATGTCACTAATGTCCTGCAGGTCTGGGGGTGAAGCAGTGATGTCACTAATGTCCTGCAGGTCTGGGGGTGGAGCAGTGATGTCACTAATGTCCTGCAGGTCTGGGGGTGGAGCAGTGATGTCACTAATGTCCTGCAGGTCTGGAGGTGAAGCAGTGATGTCACTAATATCCTGCAGGTCTGGGGGTAAAGCAGTGATGTCACTAATATCCTGCAGGTCTGGGGTTGAAGCAGTGATGTCACTAATGTCCTGCAGGTCTGGGGTGAAGCAGTGATGTCACTAATATCCTGCAGGTCTGGAGGTGAAGCAGTGATGTCACTAATATCCTGCAGGTCTGGGGGTGGATCAGTGATGTCACTAATGTCCTGCAGGTCTGGGGGTGGAGCAGTGATGTTACTAATATCATGCAGGTCTGGGGGTGGAGCAGTGATGTCACTAATGTCCTGCAGGTCTGGGGGTGGAGCAGTGATGTCACTAATGTCCTGCAGGTCTGGAGGTGGAGCAGTGATGTCACTAATATCCTGCAGGTCTGGGGTGAAGCAGTGATGTCACTAATGTCCTGCAGGTCTGGGGTGAAGCAGTGATGTCACTAATGTCCTGCAGGTCTGGGGGTGAAGCAGTGATGTCACTAATGTCCTGCAGGTCTGGGGGTGAAGCAGTGATGTCACTAATATCCTGCAGGTCTGGAGTTAAAACATTGATGTCACTAATGTCCTGCAGGTCTGGGGGTGAAGCAGTGATGTCACTAATGTCCTGCAGGTCTGGGGTGAAGCAGTGATATCACTAATCTCCTGCAGGTCTGGAGGTGGAGCAGTGATGTCACTAATGTCCTGCAGGTCTCGGGGTGGAGCAGTGATGTCACTAATGTCCTGCAGGTCTGGAGGTGGAGCAGTGATGTCACTAATATCCTGCAGGTCTGGAGTTAAAACAGTGATGTCACTAATTTCCTGCAGGTCTGGGGTCGAGCAGTGATATCACTAATGTCCTGCAGGTCTGGGGGTGAAGCAGTGATGTCACTAATGTCCTGCAGGTCTGGAGGTGGAGCAGTGATGTCACTAATGTCCTGCAGGTCTGGGGGTGGAGCAGTGATGTCACTAATATCCTGCAGGTCTGGAGTTAAAACAGTGATGTCACTAATGTCCTGCAGGTCTGGAGGTGGAGCAGTGATGTCACTAATGTCCTGCAGGTCTGGGGGTGAAGCAGTGATGTCACTAATGTCCTGCAGGTCTGGGGGTGGAGCAGTGATGTCACTAATATCCTGCAGGTCTGGAGTTAAAACAGTGATGTCACTAATCTCCTGCAGGTCTCGGGGGTGGAGCAGTGATGTCACTAATGTCCTGCAGGTCTGGAGGTGGAGCAGTGATGTCACTAATATCCTGCAGGTCTGGAGTTAAAACAGTGATGTCACTAATGTCCTGCAGGTCTGGGGTGGAGCAGTGATATCACTAATGTCCTGTAGGTCTGGGTGAAGCAGTGATGTCACTAATGTCCTGCAGGTCTGGAGGTGGAGCAGTGATGTCACTAATGTCCTGCAGGTCTGGGGGTGAAGCAGTGATGTCACTAATGTCCTGCAGGTCTTGGGGGTGAAGCAGTGATGTCACTAATATCCTGCAGGTCTGGGGGGTGAAGCAGTAATGTCAATAATATCCTGCAGGTCTGGGGTGAAGCAGTGATGTCACTAATGTCCTGCAGGTCTGGAGGTGGAGCAGTGTTTTCACTAATGTCCTGCAGGTCTCGGGGTGGAGCAGTGATGTCACTAATGTCCTGCAGGTCTGGAGGTGGAGCAGTGATGTCACTAATATCCTGCAGGTCTGGAGTGAAAACAGTGATGTCACTAATGTCCTGCAGGTCTGGGGTGGAGCAGTGATATCACTAATGTCCTGCAGGTCTGGGGGTGAAGCAGTGATGTCACTAATGTCCTGCAGGTCTGGAGGTGGAGCAGTGATGTCACTAATGTCCTGCAGGTCTGGGGGTGGAGCAGTGATGTCACTAATATCCTGCAGGTCTGGAGTTAAAACAGTGATGTCACTAATGTCCTGCAGGTCTGGGGGTGAAGCAGTGATGTCACTAATGTCCTGCAGGTCTCGGGGGTGGAGCAGTGATGTCACTAATGTCCTGCAGGTCTGGAGGTGGAGCAGTGATGTCACTAATGTCCTGCAGGTCTGGGGGTGAAGCAGTGATGTCACTAATGTCCTGCAGGTCTGGGGGTGGAGCAGTGATGTCACTAATATCCTGCAGGTCTGGAGTTAAAACAGTGATGTCACTAATCTCCTGCAGGTCTCGGGGGTGGAGCAGTGATGTCACTAATGTCCTGCAGGTCTGGAGGTGGAGCAGTGATGTCACTAATATCCTGCAGGTCTGGAGTTAAAACAGTGATATCACTAATGTCCTGTAGGTCTGGGTGAAGCAGTGATGTCACTAATGTCCTGCAGGTCTGGAGGTGGAGCAGTGATGTCACTAATGTCCTGCAGGTCTGGGGGTGGAGCAGTGATGTCACTAATGTCCTGCAGGTCTGGGGGTGAAGCAGTGATGTCACTAATGTCCTGCAGGTCTTGGGGGTGAAGCAGTGATGTCACTAATGTCCTGCAGGTCTGGGGGTGAAGCAGTGATGTCACTAATATCCTGCAGGTCTGGAGGTGGAGCAGTGATGTCACTAATGTCCTGCAGGTCTGGAGGTGGAGCAGTGATGTCACTAATATCCTGCAGGTCTGGAGTTAAAACAGTGATGTCACTAATGCCCTGCAGGTCTGGGGTGGAGCAGTGATATCACTAATGTCCTGCAGGTCTGGGGGGTGAAGCAGTGATGTCACTAATGTCCTGCAGGTCTGGAGGTGGAGCAGTGATGTCACTAATGTCCTGCAGGTCTGGGGGTGGAGCAGTGATGTCACTAATATCCTGCAGGTCTCGGGGGTGGAGCAGTGATGTCACTAATGTCCTGCAGGTCTCGGGGGTGGAGCAGTGATGTCACTAATGTCCTGCAGGTCTGGAGTTAAAACAGTGATGTCACTAATGTCCTGCAGGTCTGGGGTGGAGCAGTGATATCACTAATGTCCTGTAGGTCTGGGTGAAGCAGTGATGTCACTAATGTCCTGCAGGTCTGGAGGTGGAGCAGTGATGTCACTAATGTCCTGCAGGTCTGGGGGTGGAGCAGTGATGTCACTAATATCTTGCAGGTCTGGGGGTGGAGCAGTGATGTCACTAATATCCTGCAGGTCTGGAGTTAAAACAGTGATGTCACTAATGTCCTGCAGGTCTGGGGGTGAAGCAGTGATGTCACTAATGTCCTGCAGGTCTGGGGGTGAAGCAGTGATGTCACTAATGTCCTGCAGGTCTGGGGGTGAAGCAGTGATGTCACTAATGTCCTGCAGGTCTTGGGGGTGAAGCAGTGATGTCACTAATATCCTGCAGGTCTGGGGGGTGAAGCAGTAATGTCAATAATATCCTGCAGGTCTGGAGGTGAAGCAGTGATGTCACTAATATCTTGCAGGTCTGGGGGTGGAGCAGTGATGTCACTAATATCCTGCAGGTCTGGAGTTAAAACAGTGATGTCACTAATGTCCTGCAGGTCTGAAGGTGAAGCAGTGATGTCACTAATATCCTGCAGGTCTGGGGGTGGAGCAGTGATGTCACTAATGTCCTGCAGGTCTTGGGGGTGAAGCAGTGATGTCACTAATATCCTGCAGGTCTGGGGGTGAAGCAGTGATGTCACTAATGTCCTGCAGGTCTGGGGGTGGAGCAGTGATGTCACTAATGTCCTGCAGGTCTGGGGGTGGAGCAGTGATGTCACTAATGTCCTGCAGGTCTGGAGGTGGAGCAGTGATGTCACTAATGTCCTGCAGGTCTGGGGGTGGAGCAGTGATGTCACTAATGTCCTGCAGGTCTGGAGGTGGAGCAGTGATGTCACTAATGTCCTGCAGGTCTGGGGGTGGAGCGCCTCTGTACAGCCAGCAGTGACTGTTATCATTACTAATGGTTCTGGCAGAGTGAGTGCTGCTAATAATGGCAGAGCCTGTGGGGGAGCCCAACCCGTATACTGTATATAAGAATGTATTGTACACAATGGGAGCAGAGGGGGCCGTGTCACCTCTCATTGCTGCCGGTCTATGGAATCACCTATGTAAATAAGAAATGATACATTTATTTTTATGAAGTTCTATTTCAACACAATGTAACTGTATCACAGCAGTGTATGAGCAAAAACATACATGAATTTTTTTTAACTCTCCGGAGTTCCCCTTTAATTACTATGTGATGATACATTGTTGAATTGTTTTAGATTGCTACTTCTGATTGTCATATTTTTTTCTTTTTCGGCTGCCTTATATAACTTTTTTTTTATTACTCTTTAGTTATTTCATGAATATAATATTTATATAATATAATTTATTCCATTCTTCATATTCTATCACCTTTTGGGCTTGGATATAACTAGGTTGTGTCTCATTACTATTATTACTTATTATTAGACACACTCTTCTATTATTTTCTCATTATAAAACTCTGAATTGTTTTATGACTTATTATCTATTATTATATTATCTCGTGTTTTGTGATTCCATCTAAATCTACCATTTCCGCATTATATAACAATGTGTTGTTTATGGCCATTGTCTTATTCTATTATGCTGTGTTACTTTATAATGATGGATTCATTTCTCCTTTTATGATGTTATTACGTTATGTTGTTACGATATAATGATATATTATTCTCTCATTCTATAACTATGTATATTATTACTTATTCTATTATGTTGTATTACTATATATTATAACTATATTGTTTTATGATTCTTTTTATTAGTTATGTTGTGTAACTATGTATTGTTTTATCATTAGATAATGCTGTATTTCATCACTCTATAATGGTGTATTATGTTGCGTTACTATATCTTATAACTATATTGTTTTAATGATTTTTTTTATATTATTTATTATGCTGTGTTATTTTTATTACTATATAACTATGTATTGTTTTATCATTGTATTACGTTGTATTTCATCACTCTATAATGACGTTTTATGTTGTGTTACTATATATTATTACTATATTACTTTATGATTTTTTTAATTAATTATTATATTGTGTTATTATGTATTGTATGTATTGGTTTAATGGTTTTTTATATTTTTTATTATGTTGTGTTATTTTTATTACTATATAACTATGTATTGTTTTATTATTGTATTACATTGTATTTCGTCACTCTATAATGATGTATTGTGTTGGTTATCGGTCATTTCGTCCATTCTTATGCAGCCCTGGATGTTCCGCCATTCTCGTCCCTCCCCCCCTCCCCCAGTTGTGGCACTTGAGTCCCTCGTGTTGTATCTGGCTGAGGGTAAATCCTCCGACCATTTTCCTCTCTATTAGAACAGAAAGGTTAAAATAACACTTTTTTTGGAAAGGTAAAAAAAAAAAATTGAAGGGGGGGGGGGGGGTTCTGCTCTCAGCGGTCGTCTCCTATATATAGAGCGCTCATTTCCCCTTTGAAGCCTGGTGGGATTGGCTTATTCCTCGGCTTTGATATGTAAATAGGCAGATTGCTTTCCTGCAGGGGACATGGGAATCTGTCCAAAGAACACAGAGTATCTGCCCTGGATGGTGAGAGACGTGAAACTGCCTCCAGCCGGCCCACAATCCCTCTCACAAGACAAATCCCACACTTTCTTTTTTCTTTTCCATTTTAAAACAAAATGTCTTTATTAATTCTTCCTCCGTGCAGGAGACATTGATGTTTTCTCTCTTAGTCACCCCTCCTTGTCGCCATTCGCTGTTCCCCGTGGCCCGTTGCGTTGAGCGCGCGCTTCGGCCTGGACGTCATCGCCAGGCATCGGTTTTCTTCATTACTAATAGGTAAAATAAATAGGCGTCTGCCCACTTATGGCTGCCCGGGCTCAGTCAGCAGGATGGGGGGTGCCAGGGGCTCAGCTACAGAAATCTAGAAGGGGACGTGTTGTCTTTGGGTGAAGCCAATGTTGATCTATTTCCCTAAGTGCTAAAAGTTCTCCTACAAGGAATAAGACAACAAGAACCTCATGATAAATCCCTCGCACTGGGGACGGAGCAGATCCGGGCTTATGGCGGCCATATCACTGATAGATGAGCAGTGGGGGGTCTACGGATAAAGAACGAGAGCCTCGAGGGGGGGTCCTCATGTCTACAGACTTATAGTCACTAAGGATTGGGCTTCAATGTTCTCAAGAAATTCTAAAAATTCGCTAAAGAGGTTTCCACCTATCTGGAGATATAAGAGAGAATCTAGCAATGACTATTCTGGAATATAGAGCTAGGTTACATCTTCCCACTAATATAAGGGAAATCACAGCCATTGAAACAACGTCCGTGATTTCCAAGGAACTTATGTAGTGTAAACATAGCCTAATATTCCCCGTATATACAAGAATATAACTACTATAATACTGCTCGCTATATACAAGATATATAACTACTATAATACTGCTCCTATATACAAGATATATAACTACTATAATGGAGAGGTTGAGAATGGACCGGCACTAGCCGCAAGGTACACCCAGGGCCGATTCTGGGGTTTCTGCCGCCTGAGGCAAACCTCAGGCGGCCGCCCCCTCACAACAAACCCCCGCCCCCCCCCCCCCGCCGCCGTAACCGAATCACCCGCGCCTGCACCCCCCGCACCCCCCCCCCCCCCCTGGGCCGGCCCTGCAGCCACTCACCTGTCCTGCAGCAGCCGTCCCGTCCCGCTTACCGCTGTCCCTCGCCGACAGTCAGCAGCTGTCATCGCCCTCCAGAGAGTCGTGAGTGCCTGGGGTCAGCGGGGGCATCGCGACCCCCGCTGACCCGGGCACTCACGACTCGCTGGAGGGCGATGACAGCTGCTGACTGACGGCGCGGGACAGCGGTAAGCGTTGGCGGCGGGACGGGACGGCTGCGGCAGGACAGGTGAGCGGCTGCAGGGCTGCTGTCTGCCGTCCCCTGCAGGGGCGCAGAATCTGCCGCCTGAGGCGGAATACTCATTCCGCCTCATGGCAGAAACGGCCCTGGGTACACCGTAGATGAGGATGTCAGGGATTGGAGTCTAGAACGCAATGAATGTATCTGAACCACAAAGTGGCCGTGCAGAGACTAAAGGCAGGGGAGTATGCAATCTACAGTCAAGAAACAGAATGTCGCACTCACCGGACTTGAAAGATGCTGGTGGTTTTATTGCAGGTACATCAGAGCCTGTGTAGCGGGGAGAGGGAGGGTGGAGGAGCAGGTGTGTTCACAGGAACAACAATGTTTCACGCCTACTTCGTCGCTCCTATATACAAGAATATAACTACTATAATACTGCTCCTCTATACAGGAATATAACTACTATAATACTGCTCTTATATACAGGAATATAACTACTATAATACTGCTCCTATATACAGGAATATAACTACTATAATACTGCTCCTATATACAGGAATATAACTACTATAATACTGCTCCTATATACAGGTATATAACTACTATAATACTGCTCCCTATATACAAGAATATAACTACTATAATACTGCTCCTTTATACAGGAATATACTACTATAATACTGCTCCTATATACAGGAATATAACTACTATAATACTGCTCCTATATACAGGAATATAACTACTATAATACTGCTCCTATATACAGGAATATAACTACTATAATACTGCCCCCTATATACAGGAATATAACTACTATAATACTGCTCCTATATACAGGAATATAACTACTATAATACTGCTCCTATATACAGGAATATAACTACTATAATACCGCTCCTATATACAGGAATATAACTACTATAATATAGCAGTAGGGTGCAGTCGGCACTGTCAGCAATGCTAGCAATAAAGGACGTATAGTGAAGGACCCAACCTGATATGCTTGTACTTGTGGTGCTCCCAGACTAAAGGGTAAGAGTAAGCAATGTGATAACGGGAGAAAAGAGAGACTGGGGCACTCACCGATATTCCAAGCAAAAGTCTTTAATCCGATAGATCAAAATCCATGGTGGAGGGAGGACAGATGGAATGGCGGGCGCCTATACCCCGGAACGACGTTTCACGCCCACTCGGCGCTTCTTCCTGCCGGGAAGGTCACCTGACCTTAGGAGGAGGTGTGTTAAATACCGTCACCAAAATGAAATAACATAATACAAACTAACGTGACCGCCGGGACGTCCCATTGTCTCGGCGGTCGGCTCAGTGACTGAAGGCTTATCCCAATACCTTGACTGGTCCCTCCGTCCTCTACTTGATAGCACCCCACTTACCTTAAGGACACCACTGAGTTCCTTAGAGCACTCGCTGATTTTTACTGGAGCGACAGTTTCTCTTTGGCGACCGTGGACGTGGAGAGCCTCTACACCCGCATCCCTGATGATGCGGGTGTGGGGGCTGTTGACCGCGTCCTCGGCCGCACGGATAAGTCCCCAGCTTTTCGTACCTTTGTTAGAGAGTCTCTTTTATTTATACTTTCTAATAACGCCTTTATCTTTAATGGTCAATGGTACATGCAGGAGATCGGCACCGCGATGGGTACGCCGGTCTCCTGCACGTACGCCAACCTTTTTCTCTCTGAGGTTGAGAAGACTGTCATTTTCTCCTTGCACAATCCATACATTGCCCACATTAAGCTCCTCCTTAGGTACATTGATGACCTTTTTATTATATGGGAAGGCACGGAAATGCAGTTTCAAAACTTCATCCAATACCTGAATGAATCCAATAAGTCCAATATGCTTTTCACATATAAATTCGGGGGCCATAGCATCGAATTTTTTGATGTCTGGGTGGAAGCAAAAGAGGGTACCTTGCACACCTCAGTGTACCGTAAACCCACTTCCAGCAACTCACTATTACACTACCACCGTTCCCACCCCTCGGCAGTACGTGACGCCATTCCGTTTGGCCAAATGACCAGACTTAGAAGAATTAATTCCTCCCTTGAAAGCTTCTGTACACAAGCCAAACAGTTAGAGAAAAGGCTCCACTTTAGGGGTTACCCTGATAAAATAGTATCTGAGAGTGTAAAAAGGGCCGCCGATCTAGATAGGAACACCCTTCTCTTTCATGAACGAAAACGGGCCAGTCCAGAGAGATTCTCATTTGTGTTCCAGAATACACCACTTAATAATGTAATTTCAGCTGCCATCAGAAAAAATTGGAAATTACTAGAGGCCGACCCCGATTTATGTCCCAAAGTAAACAATCCCCCAGTAATTACATTTAGGAAAAACAAAACCATAGGGGATGTACTCAATACCGCACACAAAAACAAACCCCAAGAATCTAACTGGCTGAGACAAGCCCTACCGGAGGGTAATAGAAAGTGTAGGCAATGTGGTTACTGTAATTCTATGCATGATAGATCGTTCATCAAACTTAATGGCACTGATGTTAGTATTACGGACTTTATCACATGTCAAAGCACTTTTGTGGTCTATGTTATCTTTTGTCCCTGTATGTTTTTTTATGTGGGCAAAACAAAAAGGAAAATGTGGATTCGATACAAAGAACACATTTATTCAGTAAGAACTGGCAAAGGTGTGCCGCGTTTGATTGAACATATCCGTACCGTACATAGGGGAGATACCGGCTGCATGAGATACATGGGCCTTGAAAGGGTTAAATCCCCCACGGACGGTAAGGACTGGCATAAGCAGCTGCTATCCAGAGAAGTGTTCTGGATATCCAAACTCAATGCTACTGGTCCTCTTGGACTAAACGAGCGAAATGACTATAACAACTGCCTGTGATACTATTCAATTTTATTTACATCACGTTAGTTTGTATTATGTTATTTCATTTTGGTGACGGTATTTAACACACCTCCTCCTAAGGTCAGGTGACCTTCCCGGCAGGAAGAAGCGCCGAGTGGGCGTGAAACCTCGTTCCAGGGTATAGGCGCCCGCCATTCCATCTGTCCTCCCTCCACCATGGATTTTGATCTATCGGATTAAAGACTTTTGCTTGGAATATCGGTGAGTGCCCCAGTCTCTCTTTTCTCCCGTTATCACATAACTACTATAATACTGCCCCCTATATACAAGAATATAACTACTATAATACTGCTCCTATATACAGGAATATAACTACTATAATACTGCTCCTATATACAGGAATATAACTACTATAATACTGCTCCTATATACAGGAATATAACTACTATAATACTGCCCCCTATATACAAGAATATAACTACTATAATACTGCTCCTATATACAGGAATATAACTCCTATAATACTGCCCCCTATATACAGGAATATAACTACTATAATACTGCTCCCTATATACAAGAATCTAACTACTATAATACTGGTCCTATATACAAGAATATAACTACTATAATACTGCTCCTATATATAGGAATATAACTACTATAATACTGCCCCTATATACAAGGATATAACTACTATAATACTGATCCTATATACAGGAATATAACTACTATAATACTGCTCCTACATAGAGGAATATAACTACTATAATACTGCTCCTATATACAGGAATATATCTACTATAATACTGCCCCTATATACAGGGTATAACTACTATAATACTGCTCCTATATACAAGGATATAACTACTATAATACTGCCCCTATATACAAGGATATAACTACTATAATACTGTCCCTATATACAAGAATATAACTACTATAATACTGCTCCTACATAGAGGAATATAACTACTATAATACTGCTCCTATATACAAGAATATAACTACTATAATACTGCTCCTATATACAGGAATATAACTACTATAATACGGTGCAGGGAAGAAAAAGACTGTGCACGCCTGCGGGGGTGGTGGCCACTGACTGGCACAGTGTGGACTTAGTGTAGGGACCCATGTGTATCAGATACCTGCACGCGGTACATGGGGCAGTGTGGCTTGATCAATTCACATACAGAATTCTGATGTTTTTTATGCAGCCGAGAGGTACTAGTATCAGCCATAGGTGTGAGGTGCAGCACTCTGTTTCTTCCCTGAACCGTATAACTACTATAATACTGCTCCCTATATACAGGAGTATAACTACTATAATACTGCTCCTATATACAGGAATATAACTACTATAATACTGCTCCCTATATACAGGAATATAACTACTATAATACTGCTCCTATATACAGGAATATAACTACTATAATACATGAACTGGAGAGAATGGAACGGCTGCACATCCCATCTATGGCTGATACTAATGCCGCTTGGCCTATATTAAAAATCAACACCAGAGTGTCTGTGCAGTGTCCCAGAACATGCAGACTACTACTCCTATTATGCCCATTTCTCTTGCTGTGTCCATGCCTGTTCTGGTAAGTGTTTGCACTGCAACTGCTGCTGGTTTTCCCCTAGTATTCTCTGGTAATGTGCATTCTCATGTGTATTCTCATGTATTCCTGTGTATTATTGCATTGTACAGTGGTATGCAAGGCTGTTGATCACGTGACCTGTAACCATGGTTCCTCCAATGGCCGACTAGCTCTGGCCAGGAGCAACCATGTGACCTCCCACTTCCTGCTGACAAGTCAGTTCAGCCCCTGTTTTCAAGCAAGGAGGTTGTGTTGTTCTGTCCTCTCCCTCAGAAGAGTGACTGATTCTGCTGCTGTATTCAAGTCTTCGGCTGTATCTGCCTGCTCAAGTGTCCGGAGTCTTCTCTCTCATCTGGGTGTCATTCCGTTATCTCTCCTCATCGCTACAAGGATTCACAGCAAGTATTATTCTCAAGCTAATCCACCCAGCAACGCTATTCTTCTCATACTCCTACTCCCATCATCCGGCACGTATTCTCACAGCCTATGCAGCACCACTCCTGCTTTATTTGTCAAAGCCTGCTATATACCCGGTTGCATCTGGACAGAACTGTTGCTACTAGTTACCTCATCTATAATAAAACCGCTGTTACTGAACCCCGGCATTGGTGTCCACTAACTGGTGCCCTGACTAAGTGCAGCGAAGAATCGCATGCCCATCATCACCCGCAGATTCCACAGACCGGCCCTACAGCTGTGCTGCCCTCAGGCCTATACCGTGACAAGTATAACCCCTGCAGCTGCCCCGGTCATTGCCCGCTCATAACACCAGCACTGCGGAAGTGGCCCCCAGGGGCCAGGGCATCGCATCTGTATATGAATTGATCAAGCCATATTGCCCCGTGTACCACCGTGCAGGTCCTCTGGTCCACACGGGTCCCTACGCTAACTCCACACCGTGTCGGTCAGCGACCGCCAACCCCGCACAGCGTGCACATGCAGGGAAGGGATAGCTATGATAACTGCAATACCTTATCCAGACTTGTGCTGTTTAGGGGCAGCTTCCTCCGCCGGCAGTGCTGGCTGGGTTTTGATGTGGCATTTTTTGGTCTGGTCCTGTGGCATGGGGGTTGCAGGGCCGTTCCATGGCCTCCCTTCCCTGACTTTGCACGCCTGCGGGGTTGGTGGTCACTGACTGGCACAGTGTGGACTTAGTGTAGGGACCCATTTGTATCAGATACCTGCACGCGGTACATGGGGCAGTGTGGCTTGATCAATTCACATACAGAATTCTGATGTTTTTTATGCAGCCGAGAGGTACTAGTATCAGCCATAGGTGTGAGGTGCAGCACTCTTTTTCTTCCCTGAACTACTATAATACTGCTCCTATATACAAGAATATAACTACTATAATACTGCCCCCTATATACAGCAATATAACTACTATAATACTGCCCCTATATACAGGAATATAACTACTATAATACTGCCCCTATATACAGGAATATAACTACTATAATCAGCACAAGCCATTGAGGAAGTAAAGACCAGCGGCACTCACCGGGTTGATGCAGTGATGATGATTTATTGGTAAGATGTCATCTTGCAGATAAGCTCAGGGCAGGGGGAGACAGGTCCAGAGGTACTGTGCACCGTGGCGACGGCCGTTTCGCGGGCTAACTTTCCCGCTTCGTCTATAATACTGCCCCTATATGCAGGAATATAACTACTATAATACTGCTCCTATATACAGGAATATAACCACTATAATACTGCTCCTATATACAGGAATATAACTACTATAATACTGCCCCCTATATACAAGAATATAACTTCTATAATACTGCTCCCTATATGCAGAAATATAACTACTCTAATACTGCCCCCTATATACAAGAATATAACTACTATAATACTGCCCCCTATATACAGGAATATAACTACTATAATACTGCCCCCTATATTCAGGAATATAACTACTATAACGCTGCTCCTATATACAGGAATATAACTACTATAATACCGCTCCTATATACAAGAATATAACTACTATAATACTGCTCCTATATACAGGAATATAACTACTATAATACTGCCCCTATATACAAGAATATAACTACTATAATACTGCTCATATATAGTGTTGATCAAACTGTTCGATAAAAGTTAGGTTCAAGTCAAACGTCTCGATTTTCTCAAACTTGAACATTTTACTCTTCATCCGAGTTAGCGTTTGAGTTCAAGTTAGCATTCGAGCGCCTTTTTTCCAGCCAATCAGTGCAGAGCACATAGAAGTGTCAGAAACGTCATTGATGAGGTGTAGGGGTCTCATTGGCTGCTCATTGTTTCACTGCATGCTGGCATTTCGATTAGACAGATAGGTAGTGACTCTAGTGAGATTATTGACATTACTGAGATAGTTATTGAGATTAGTGAGATTATTGAGGTCTTTAGCAAGGTTAGAGTAACATTTTTGCAACAAGCATTTTCCGGTCCATAGACACCATTGCAGTCACAGCAATACTTAGCTTTGGTATTGCAGGCTGCATATTGGATTTGCCAATTTATACCTAGTGCCCAAAAGTGTATTTTGGTCTGCTCACATCTGAATTTGTGCATTTATTTAGTGATTACAGCTGTATTCCTATAGGCTCAAAAACATCCTCTGTCACCAAAAATACGAAATACTTGACATCTGTTATACAGTAATTAAACGTACATCTCATTTGTGTACGTGCATTTGTTTAGTGATTACAGCTGTATTCCTATAAGCTCAAAAACGTCCTCTGTCACAAAAAATACGAAATATTTGACATCTGTTATACAGTAATTAAACGTAAATCTGATTAGTGTACATGGATTTGTTCAGTGATTACAGAGGTATTCCTATCAACTGACATACGTTCTTTGTCCGTCATAAAAAAATACGTAATACTTCACATCTGTTATACCCAGTAATTAATCGTACATCTAATTTGTGTACATGGATTTATCAAGAGTGGGTAGATCTGTTGATGTTTTTTTTTTTTTTTTTGTATCTTCTATCTAAGATTTCATATCTATCTTATGAACTTGGTGAGAACCAGAGGTGGTAGGCGAGCAGTATCAGGTGTAGGAAGGGGAGATAGAGGTAGTACACAAGGCACTCCTTCCAGTGCTCCGGCCAATATACAAGCGAGAACATCTTCAGTAGCAGGACCATCAGGCCTGTCCTCTGTTGCCCGGTTTCCTGTGTGCCTTATTAATGAACAGCGTCGTCAATCTGTTCTTCAGTGGTTATCGACCCTGAATTAAGCGGTTTGACCTCCTCTTCCTCTCTGTCACGGCCAAAAATGTCATCATCATCATCGTCAGTCCAGCTGGAAGCAAACATGAGTAGAATATCCCTACCCAATATACAGGCCACTGAAAATAATCCAGATTCTGAAGAGCTCTTTGACCACACAATGCAGTTGGGGTCAGAAGGAGGTTCAAAAGATCAAGAGGCCAAAGAGGATGATTTAGTCTGCTCTGACACCCAATTGCTGATGCCCCTCAGAGGAGGATCAGGAAGCTGGCTGTCAGAAATACTGAGCGGTCAGCAATGCCTGGTAATGATGATGACATCCAATGATCCAGTGGCGGAACTACCGCCGTAGCGGCCGCTACGGGGCCCCGCCGTATCGGGGGCCCGTGGCGGGGGGGGGGGGGGGGGGGGGGGGGCAACATAGGGGGAGAGGGAATACACAGAGGGGGGCATATATTATTAGGGGGTCACATAGAGTCAGGGCTACCCACTAAAGGAGTGTGTAAAGGGGACAGTACAGATGTGTAGTGTGTATAGAGATGGAGATGGTGCCAGAGTGAGGAGCCTAATATGTCTGTCTGGCAGATTCTGTGGATTCGTGGCTCGGAGAAGTTCTCATAATGGCCCAGGACGGATGGAGAAGATGTAAAGGAAAGAACTCCGATCAGAAAAGACGTCTCCTGTGAGTCACCTGATATAACTGCACAGTAATGTATATGGTGTATAGAACCTGTGTAGAGCTGGGGCCACCTCTATATGACTGGATGAGGTGATTTAGTGTACTGGATTTGGTCAGTAACAATATGGTGGTGATGGTTGTGGTGTGGCAGTAATGTTTCCTTCCTATATACTGGTATTACTGGTAATATAGGTCTCAGTATACAGGATTTGGTCGGTAATAGTATGGCAGTAATATGTACGGTGATAATACTTTCTCTTCCAATATGCTGGTGTTATTGGTAATATCTGTCTTGGTGTATATATATATATATATATATATAAATATATATATATATATATAATATTTATACACACACACACCAATAGCATCACTTGGTCGTGGAAGGAGGGGGGGGGGCAAGTTGGCCTCTCGCACCAGGGCCCAGGAGACATTAGCTACGCCCCTGGGTCCAGGGGTGTCCCGGGGATTCCCAGGCAGCACAGGTGACAGGCTCGGAGTGGCTTGGCGTCCGCCGGGGGCCAGGGTAAGTACTTCTGGCGCAGGGACTTCAAGCACTAACAAGCGTTCCTGTGTACAGGCTAGGGGCGGACTCTGAGCTCACTGGTACCGGTGCTTCCGGGGATGCTGCCCCCCCCCTTGCCACCGTATTGCTGTCCCGGCAGCACAGGTATCGGTGAGCTCAGCGTCCGCCCCCAGCCTGTACTTCCGGCACAGGAGCACTTGTTAGAGATGCACCCTGCGCCGGAAGTACTTGCCCCGGCGGACACTGAGCCACTCTGAGCCCGACACCTGTGCTGCCTGGGAATCCCCAGGACGCCCCCCGGGAGAAGAGGAGAAGACAGCCGACAGGGGAGTTAGGTGAGTTGTGTTTTTTTTTAATTTTCTATCTGCTTTGCAAAGGGGGATAATACAGGGTGGGGCCATCTATGGGGTATATACAGGGGGCCATCTATGAGGGATATACAGGGGTGCCATCTATGAGGGATATACAGGGGGGCCATCTATGGGGGATATACAGGGGGCCATCTATGGGGTATATACAGGGGGCCATCTATGAGGGATATACAGGGGTGCCATCTATGAGGGATATACAGGGGGGCCATCTATGGGGGATATACAGGGGGCCATCTATGGGGGATATACAGGGGGCCATCTATGGGGAATATACAGGGGGTACATCTATGGGGGATATACAGGGGGGCCATCTATGAGGGATATACAGGGGGGCCATCTATGGGGGATATACAGGGGGCCATCTATGGGGGATATACAGGGGGCCATCTATGGGGAATATACAGGGGGGGCATCTATGGGGGATATACAGGGGGGCCATCTATGGGGGATATACAGGGGGGACATCTATGGGGGATATACAGGGGGCCATCTATGGGGGATATACAGGGGGGACATCTATGGGGGATATACAGAGGGGAAATCTATGGGGGATATACAGGGGGGAAATCTATGGGGGATATACAGGGGGGAAATCTATGGGGGATATACAGGGGGGTATATATAGGGGGATAATACAGGGGGCCATCTATGGGGGATATACAGGGGGGACATCTATGGGGGATATACAGGGGGGCCATCTATGGGGGATAATACAGGGGGGACATTTATTGGGAATATACAGGGGGCCATCTATGGGGGATATACAGGGGGCCATCTATGGGGGATATACAGGGGGCCATCTATGGGGGATATACAGGGGGGCATCTATGGGGGATATACAGGGGGCCATCTATGGGGGATATACAGGGGGCCATCTATGGGGGATATAGAGAGGGCCATCTATGGGGGATATACAGGGGGCCATCTATGGGGGATATACAGTGGGCCATCTATGGGGGATAATACAGGGGTGCCAATCTATGGTGGATTATACAGGGAGGTATACATAGGGGGATAATACAGGGGGCCATCTATAGGGTGACACCATGAGGGGGCATTTATAAGGGGACCAAATGAGAGTTCATCTATAGGGGGACAACATGGGGGACCATCTTTAAGGGGGATGGACAACACGGGGGGTAATTTATAAGGGGCCAACAAGGGTGGCATCGGTAAGGGGGAATACACAGAGGGGCATATACTATAAGGGGATCACATAGTGTCAGGGCTATCCACTAAACAAGGGGGTAAAGGGGCCAATACAGATGTGCAGTTTGTATAGAGATGAGGATGGTGCCATAGTGAGGAGCCTAATATGTTTCTCTGGCAGATTCTGTGGATTCGTGGCTCGGAGAAGTTCTAATGGCCCAGGAAGGATGAAGAAGAAAATGAAGGAAACAACTCCGATCAGAGAAGACGTCCCCTGTGAGTCACTTAATATAACTGTACTGTAATTTATATGGTGTACAGAACCTGTGTAGAGCTGAGTGTGTTGATGGCGTAGTGGTCGATTGAGGGGGTGGGGGCCCCAATCAAAAGTTTGCTATGGGGCCCAGCCATTTCTAGTTACGCCCCTGCAATGATCCAATGTGGTCTTTGGAGTGACAGCTGTCGAGGGCATCATCAGTGGAGGATGAGATAGTTACAGTGCGGGTCCGACCTAAGAAAGGGAGAGGGCAGTTGCACAAGTCTGCTGATATTACTGCACCAGCCATGGTCAGTGGTGGCAGCGGGGAGACTGGTACTTGGTTTTCAGCCTCTAAGAGGTCCTGAACCTGTGAAGCCTGGGCCTTTTTGATCAATCCTCTGATTCTCCGACTGAGGTGATATGTCGTATTTGCCGGCAACGCGTCAGTAGAGGAAAAAAAGAAAAGTGTTTAAGTACCACAAGCATGAATGGGCACATGCAGGGAAAGCATGAATTGGTGTGGAATAGTCGCTCAGAGAAAAAAGGCCACACAGATCCTGGGCTTCCAACTACGGTGACATCTACTGCCTCCTCCTCCTCCACTTCCAAGCAAAAGCAGCCCTCTTCTGGCGATGTGCAGGTGCAGCACGCCCAAGCACCATCTCCACTCAAAGATCCTGTCGGCCGCTCCCCACCAACACGGCTGACACCTTCTCTTACCACCACCGCCCCGTTCTGGCCCTGGCATGTCCCCAGTATCGGATACCTAGCAGGCATATCTTTGCAAGAAAAGCTGTCCTTGCCCTGGCCCAGCACGTTGCAGAAAATATCTCAAGCACGTTGGCTGCATCTGTGTTCACCAAGGTCCATCTGACTACAGACACATGGACCAGTAAGCACTGTCAAGGTCGGTACATATCCCTGACTGCTCACTGGGTAACTTTGGTGGCTGACACTGCCTCTGGTGCCTCTGGGTCTCCGTTGACAGTCTCCAAAACTGCTGGGATGGTGCACAGCCAGGATTCCCAACCTCGACAGGTAGCCTCACGTGCTAAGAGAAACCAGGCTGTTTTTTAATTCATTTGTCTTGGAGACTGTCAACACACAGGTCAAGAGCTGTGGAGGGCCCTGCGCACTCAGACCGACCACTGGCTGGGTGCTTGGAACCTGTCTCCAGATAAGATGGTGTGTGACAACGGGTTGTGCAGAAATTTCTTAAGTGCTACCCTGGTGTTGACAGTCTCCTGAAGAAGGCTCAAGGTCCTAGCTCCCACTTACGATGTTCGCACCTTACTTCGGCACGACTGGCATCGTTGCAACGGGATCTGGGCCTTCCCGTCAACCGTCTCATGTGTGATCTTGCAACACGCTGGTATTCCATGCTCCACATGCTCCTGCGGTTGTGGCAGCAGCGTAATGCCATTAAGCGGTACAAAATGTTGCATGGCTGGACTAGCAGTGGTGCGGTCCTCGTGGTGTTCAATCATAGAGAGTGGAGACAAGTGAAAGATCTGTGCACCATCCTTGCCAGTTTTGAAGAGGCCACCAAAATGGTCAGTCGAGATGATGCCCTTATCAGCATCACCGTTCTAGTGATATTTTTACTGGAACAAGCGTTAGGCACTCTGCGGCAGCAGGTCTCAGCAGTGATGGACGAGGAGGAGGAGGAGGCAGACATGGAACCTTACTCACCAGAGGATGTAGAGGACCCAACTGAGTGCATAAGGCTAGCCAGGCCTCTGGTGACAGTCAGGAGGAAGAAGGGGAGGAGGATGAAGAGGCAGGGGTGGACACCACTGGCACTGATTCTCCTTCACTGGTAAGAGGTTGGCACAGATTACATAAGGAAGAGGATGAAGATCCTGTTAGTGCCCCTCGACCCCAAGGCTTGGGAGACCCCAGTAGCATCTCACACATGAGTGCTTGGATGCTACATTACTTCCAACATAATCCACGCATCAAGGCAATAAAAATGAACAGCGATTACTGGGTGGCAACCCTCTGTGATCCACATTACAAGACCAAAGTGAGCAATTTCCTTCCACCCACAGAAATTGATAGTAGAATGAAGGATTTTGAGACAGTGCTCATTGACCAACTCGAGACATCTTTTGGGTCTTTATATTCTAATGGCATGGTGGAACAGCGTCAGCAATGTGGCAGCAGTAGAATGACAAGTAGCCGCAGCAGCAGCCGGCAGTGTGGTGGAACCCTACTGGGTGACAATTGGCAATCAATTTGTACCACCTCACCAACGCTGGCAAGGCAGGGCTGCATTATGACACACAGAGACCGCCTTAAGACCATGGTCCATGACTATCTGCGCCTTAACATCGATGTTTTTGGACTTGGTCTTGACCCATTCAACTTCTGGGTGTCCAAACTGGATGAATGGCCTGAGCTTGCTCGACACGCCATAGACGTGTTATCTTGCCCAGCAGCCAATGTTATCTCGGGAACGCACATTCAGCACAGCTGGCGGGGTGAGAACTGACCAACCTATGCGTCTGACCACTGACAATGTGGATTGTTTGACATTTATAAAAATGAATCAAGCGTGGATCTCTGACCATTTTGTTGCCCCGGTTGCTGATGTCACTGACTAGTAAACTGTAGCATGTCTTCTTGAAAATGTGAAATGCACATTTCCACTACATCTCACGTCTGTAGTTCCTATACCCGCTGCTTCTAAAAATTGGATTCTACTGCTGCCCACAGCTAGTGTTCCAAGTGTTACAGCTGAATGTATTTTTGAAAAATACACCTGTATGAGCTTGATGCGCACTGCATACATCTCTTTCTCCTCATCCTCTTTGTAGGCCTCCAAATGGTTGTTTTTTTAATGCCTCCATCTCTCCTGCCATGTTCTGCTACCTAATTTAGTTGAACGGCAACATCCGTGTTCCCCGCTGGGCTCTTCTCGCTGCGACCAATGGTACCAATTTTTCATGAGTGGCTAAAAAGCCTATTTTGGTCAGTTTATATTGCTGAATAATTTTTTGAAAAATCAGTCTCAACATCTGTTAGATTAATCAATCTTTGGTCCAGAGGAGTTGGTGGTCAAATTTTTCCTCAGTGGCTAAAAAGCCCATTTTGGTCAGTTTACATTGCTGAATAATTTTAAAAAAAAATCAATCTCTTCATCTGTTAAATGTATCGATGTTTCGTACAGAGGAGTTGGCAGTTAAATTTATTGTAAGTGGGTACAGAGCCCATATTTGACAGTCTGCATTGCAGAACACATTTTTTTAAAATAATCTTTTCATCTGTTAGATGAAGTTCCCAAGCATTTTTCTCCCATAGACTATAATGGGATTCGATATTTGTTCGAATATACGAATATCGGGAGATATTCGAATCGAATTTCAAATTATTAAATATTTCACTCTTTGCTCATCTCTAGCAGTATTTTATCCCCCTTTTTTCCCTTTCATTCTTAAAGGGGAACTCCGGATAAGAAAAACTTGTTTCAATTAAAAGTACATTGAAAGTTAAATAAATGTGTCTATACAATGTGTTTAAGAAGAAGAAAAAAGTCCTCTCCAGCTCATATAGTTTTCAATTTTTTATTGGGTATACATTAAGCACCTATACAATGTATTACCGTATCTGTACGGCTTGTCACACTGGTAGCGTTTTGGGTTTGGTCCTGTGACATTGGGGTTGCAGGGCCATTCTATGGCCTCCCTTCCCTGCATGTGCTCGCTTTGTGGGGTTGGCTGTCGCTGACCGACACAGTGTGGAGTTAGCGTAGGGACCCGTGTGAACCAGGAGACCTGCATGTGGTACACGGGGGCAATATGGTTTGATCAAATTATATACCAACATCCTGGCGTTGGTATTTAAAAATAGCCGAGCGGCATTAGTGTCAGCCATAGGTGTGATGTGCAGCCGCTCCTCTCTCTCCATGTCATACAGTGGGGAAAAAAAGTATTTAGTCAGTCACCAATAGTGCAAGTTCTCCCACTTAAAAAGATGAGAGGCGTCTGTAATTGACACCATATGTAGACCTCAACTGTGAGAGACAAAATGAGAAATCCTGAAAATCCTGAAAATCACATTGTCTGATTGTGTAAGAATTTATTTGCAAATTATGGTGGAAAATAAGTATTTGGTCACCTACAAACAATCAAGATTTCTGGCTCTCACAGACCTGTAACTTCTTCTTAAAGAGTCTCCTCTTTCCTCCACTCATTACCTGTAGTAATGGCACCTGTTTAAACTTGTTATCAGTATAAAAAGACACCTGTGCACACCCTCAAACAGTCAGACTCCAAACGCCACTATGGTGAAGACCAAAGAGCTGTCAAAGGACACCAGAAACAAAATTGTAGCCCTGCACCAGTCTGGGAAGACTGAATCTGCAATAGGCAACCAGCTTGGAGTGAAGAAATCAACTGTGGAAGCAATAATTAGAAAATGGAAGACATACAAGACCACTGATAATCTCCCTCGATCTGGGGCTCCACGCGAAATCTCACCCTGTGGGGTCAAAATGATCACAAGAACGGTGAGCGAAAAATCCCAGAACCACGCGGGGGGACCTAGTGAATGAACTGCAGAGAGCTGGGACCAATGTAACAAAGCCTACCATCAGTAACACACTACGCCGCTAGGGACTCAGATCCTACAGTGCCAGACGTGTCCCACTGCTTAAGCCAGTACATGTCCGGGCCGTCTGAAGTTTGCTAGAGAGAATTTGGATGATCCAGAAGAGTATTGGGAGAATGTCCTATGGTCTGATGAAACTAAAGTGGAACTGTTTGGTAGCAACACAACTTGTCGTGTTTGGAGGAAAAAGAATACTGAGTTGCATCCATCAAACACCATAGCTACTGTAAAGCATGGGGGTGGAAACATCATGCTTTGGGGCTGTTTCTCTGTAAAGGGGCCAGGACGACTGATCCGGGTACATGAAAGAATGAATGGGGACATGTATCGGGAGATCACGAGTGCAAACCTCCTTCCATCAGCAAGGGCATTGAAGATGAAATGTGGCTGGGTCATTCAACATGACAATGATCCAAAGCACACCGCCAGGGCAACAAAGGAGCGGCTTCGTAAGCATTTCAAGGTCCTGGAGTGACCTAGCCAGTCTCCACATCTCAACCCTATATAAAACCTTTGGAGGGAGGTGAAAGTCCGTGTTGCCAAGCGACAGCCCCAAAACATCACTGCTCTAGAGGAGATCTGCATGGAGGAATGGGCCAACATACCAACAACAGTGTGTGCCAACCTTGTGAAGACTTACAGAAAACGTTTGACCTCGGTCATTGCCAACAAAGGAAATATAACAAAGGATTGAGATTAAATTTTGTTACTGACCAAGTACTTATTTTCCACCATAATTTGCAAATAAATTCTTACAAAATCAGACAATGTGATTTTCTGGATTTGTTTTCTCATTTTGTCTCCCATAGTTGAGGTCTCCATATGGTGTCAATGACAGACGCCTCTCATCTTTTTAAGTGGTGGAACTTGCACTATTGGTGACTGACTAAATACTTTTTTTCCCCACTGTAACTACTATAATACTGCCCTCTATATACAGGAATATAACTACTATAATACTGTTCCTATATACAGGAATATAACTACTATAATACTGCCCTCTATATACAGGAATATAACTACTATAATACTGTTCCTATATACAGGAATATAACTACTATAATACTGCTCCTATATACAGGGATATAACTACTATAATACTGCTCCCTATGTACAGGAATATAACTACTATAATACTTCTCCCTATATACAGGAATATAACTACTATAATACTGCTCCCTATATACAAGAATATAACTACTATAATACTGCTCCTATATACAAGAATATAACTACTATAATACTGCTCCTATATACAGGAATATAACTACTATAATACTGCTCCTATATACGGGGATATAACTACTATAATACTGCTCCCTATGTACAGGAATATAACTACTATAATACTGCTCCTATATACGGGGATATAACTACTATAATACTGCTCCCTATATACAGGAATATAACTACTATAATACTGCTCCTATATACGGGGATATAACTACTATAATACTGCTTCTATATACAGGAATATACTACTATAATACTGCTCCTATATACAGGAATATAACTACTATAAATACTGCTCCTATATACAAGAATATAACTACTATAATTCTGCTCCTATATACAGGAATATAACTACTATAATACTGCTCCCTATATACAGGAATATAACTACTATAATACTGCTCCTATACTGGAATATAACTACTATAATCCGACATGGAGATAGAGGAGCAGCTGCACATCAAACCTATGGCTGATACTAATGCTGCTAAGCCTATTTTAAGGGTATAAACCCACACACCGTATATGCAGCAGATATGCAACAAATACGCTGCATATACGGTGTGTGGGTTTATACCCTTAAAAAAACAACTTCAGGATGTTGAAATATGATTTGATCAAGCCATATCGCCCCATTCCATGGCCTCCCTTCCCTGCATGCGCACGCTTTGCCGGGGAGGCAGTCGCTGACCGACACGGTGTGGAGTTAGCTTAGGGACCCGTGTGAACCAGGAGACCTGCACGTGGTACACGGGGCAATATGGCTTGATCAATTCATATTCCAACATCCTGAAGTTGTTTTTTTAAAATAGGTTTAGCAGCATCAGTATCAGCCATAGGTGTGATATGCAGCCGCTCCTCTCTCTCCATGTCAGATAACTACTATAATACAGCTCCTAAATAAAAGAATATAACTACTATAATACTGCTCCTATATACAGGAATATAACTACTATAATACTGATCCTATATACAGGAATATAACTACAATAATACTGCTTCTATATACAAGAATATAACTACTATAATACTGCTTCTATATACAAGATTATAACTACTATAATACTGCCCCTATATACAGGAATATAACTACTATAATACTGTCCCCTATATACAAGAATATAACTACTATAATACTGCTCCTATATACAAGAATATAACTACTATAATACTGCTCCTATATACAGGGATATAACTACTATAAAACTGCCCCTATATACACGAATATAACTACTATAATACTGCTCCCTATATACAGGAATATAACTACTATAAAACTGCCCCTATATACACGAATATAACTACTATAATACTGCTCCCTATATACAGGAATATAACTACTATAATACTGCTCCTATATACAAGAATATAACTACTGTAATACTGCTCCTATATACAGGGATATAACTACTATAAAACTGCCCCTATATACACGAATATAACTACTATAATACTTCCCCCTATATACAAGAAAATAACTACTATAATACTGCTCCTATATACAGGAATATAACTACTATCATACTGCTCCTATATACAGGAATATAACTACTATAATACTGCCCCTATATACAGGAATATACTACTATAATACTGCCCCCTATATACAGGAATATAACTACTATAATACTGCCTCCTATATAAAGGAATATAACTACTATAATACTGCCCCCTATATACAGGAATATAACTGCTATAATACTGCTGCTATATACAGGAATATAACTACTATAATACGAACTGGAGAGAAAGGAACGGCTGCACATCCCATCTATGGCTGATACTAATGCCGCTAGGCCTATATTAAAAATCAACACCAGAGTGTCTTTATATGAATTGATCAAGCCATATTGCCCCGTGTACCACCGCGCAGGTCCTCTGGTCCACACGGGTCCCTACGCTAACTCCACACCGTGTCGGTCAGCGACCGCCAACCCCGCAAAGCGTGCACGTGCAGGGAAGGGAGGCCATGGAACGGCCCTGCAACCCCAATGTCACAGGACCAGACCCAAAAAGCCCTACCAAAAACCTGAGTGCACATGGTTTTTATCCCTCCTGTTTTTTCCCATTCTGTTTGCTGCAGCTATGGTGAGTGTAATACCTTATCCAGACTTGTGCTGCTTGGGGGCGACCTTCTCCGCCGGCGGTGCTGGCCGGGTTCTGGTGTGGTGTTTTTGGGTCTGGTCCTGTGGCATGGGGGTCGCCTGCGGGGTTGGTGGCCACTGACTGGCACGGTGTGGACTTAGTGTAGGGACCCATGTGTATCAGATACCGGCACGAGGTACATGGGGCAGTATGGCTTGATCAATTCATACACAAAATTCTGATGTGTTTTTTTATTTAGCCTAGCGGCACTAGTATCAGCCATAGGTGTGAGGTGCAGCACTCTGTTTCTTCCCTGAACCGCATAACTACTATAATACTGCCTCCTATATACAGCAGACTTTTGATCCCCCCCCACCTCGACTGACCACTATGCCATCAACACACCCAGCTGTACACAGGTTCTGTACTTCATACTAATTACAATTTCACAGTACATTAGAGGACAGTGGTACAATAAATTGGAGGACAGTGGTACAGTACATTGGAGAGAACAGTGGTACATTACATCAGAGAGGGCAGTGGTACAATACATTAGAGGGCAGTGGTACAGTACATTAGAGGACAGTGGTACAGTACATTAGAGAGGACAGTGGTACAGTACATAAGAGAGGACAGAGGTACAGTACATTAGAGGGCAGTGGTACAGTACATTAGAGAGGACAGTGGCACAGTACATTAGAGAGGACAGTGGTACAGTACATTAGAGAGGACAGTGGTACAGTACATTAGAGGGGACAGTGGTACAGTACATTAGAGGGCAGTGGTACAGTACATTAGAGGGGACAGTGGTACAGTACATTAGAGGTGACAGTGGCACAGTACATTAGAGAGGACAGTGGTACAGTACATTAGAGAGGACAGTGGTACAGTACATTAGAGGGGCCAGTGGTACAGTACATTAGAGGGCAGTGGTACAGTACATTAGAGAGGACAGTGGTACAGTACATTAGAGGACAGTGGTACAGTACATTAGAGGGGACAGTGGTACAGTACATTAGAGGTGACAGTGGCACAGTACATTAGAGAGGACAGTGGTACAGTACATTAGAGAGGACAGTGGTACAGTACAATAGAGAGGACAGTGATACAGTACATTAGAGGGGGCAGTGGTTCAGTATATTAGAGGGGACAGTTGTACAGTACATTAGAGAACAGTGGTAAAGTACATTAGAGAACAGTGGTATAGTACATTAGAGGGAACAGTGGTACAGTACATTAGAGAGGACAGTGGTACAGTACATTAAAGGGAACAGTGGTCCAGTACATTTGAGGGGACAGTGGTGCAATACATTAGAGGAGACATTGGTCCAGTACATTAGAGAGGACAGTGATACAGTACATTAGAGGGGATAGTGGTACAGTACATTAGAAGTAAAAGTGGTACAGTACATTAGAGGGGCCAGTGGTACAGTACATTAAAGGGAACAGTGGTACAGTACATTAGAGGGGCCAGTGGTACAGTACATTAAAGGGAACAGTGGTACAGTACATTAGAGGGGCCAGTGGTACAGTACATTAAAGGGAACAGTGGTACAGTACATTAGAGGACAGTGGTACAGAACATATATGGACAGTGGTACAGTACATAAGAGGACAGTGATACAGTACATTACAGAGGACAGTGGTACAGTACATAGGAGGACAGTGGTACAGTACATTAGAAGGGAAAGTGGTACAGTCCATTAGAGAGGGCCAGTGGTACAGTACATTAAAGGGAACAGTGGTATAGTACATTAGAGAGGACAGTGATACAGTACATTAGAGAGGACAGTGATACAGTACATTAGAGGGACAGTTGTACAGTACATTAGAGAGGACACTGGTACAGTACATTAGAGGACAGTGATACAGTACATTAGAGAGGACAGTGGTACAGTACATTAGAGGGGACAGTGGTACAGTACATTAGAGAGGACACTGGTACAGTACATTAGAGGACAGTGATACAGTACATTAGAGAGGACAGTGGTACAGTACATTAGAGGACACTGGTACAGTACATTAGAGGACAGTGATACAGTACATTAGAGGGACAGTGGTACAGTACATTAGAGGGGACAGTGGTACAGTACATTAGAGAGGACAGTGGTACAGTACATTAGAGGACAGTGGTACAGTACATTAGAGGACAGTGGTACAGTACATAACAGGACAATGCTACAGTAAATTAGAGTGGACAGTGGTACAGTACATTAGAGAGGACAAAGCTACAGTACATTAGAGAGGACAGTGGTACAGTGTATTAGAGGGGACCGTGGTACAGTACATTAGAGGACAGTGGTGCAGTACATTAGAGTGCTAAGTTGGATATAGTAGAGTTGGTAGAGTTGTGCTGAGGTAGCGTAGTAGAGAGGAAGGTGCCGTGAGAGTCTCAACCCAAGTAGTAATGTGCTTTGCCGAAATGTTGAACTGCAGAGAAGAATACTTCTAGAAGAAGAAGAAGAAGAAACCTGTGCCTGTGTATTAACCTTTCTAGAGTCTTCACACCACCTTAGGCCCACTAGCGTTGGCTGAACCGTACTAATAGGTGACACGGGCCCCAGACCTTGTTACCTGGCATGAGCAGAGTGCTGAGGGTTTTCTGCTGACACTCGCGCTGCGAGATGGAGTTCATAGACTTTTATAGTAACTTTGCTCCACCCGGATCAGTTCCTAGCTCTTTGGCTCTTTAGTGGATACTGTCCTGCACTGTTGTTTCTCCTAGTCCCAGGCGTGGGGTGAGGTGATCTGTTGGCTAATCCTCTCTTGAGGAGTTTAACACTGCATCATGCAGGGTACAGGCACTAAGGGAGAAGTTTGTAAGAGAGCACTGTCCTGCGTCCTACCCATGTGGGATACTGACTAAGACTACTCCTCTTTCCTGTTTCCTGTGTTACTCACTTCCTATCCAGCGCGCAAGGTGCGCTGTGGTTGGGTGGAAAGAGTGCAACAGAAGAGCAGAAAGAGAAGGGCTGATAGGACAGAAGAAAGTAAAGTTCCTACTGGTTCACAGATTCTGGTACACAGAAAAACAATAACCCTTTGAGACACTTCAGCTGGGCAGCTTCCACACTTCAATACATAACACAATGACTTCTAGTGGTCATCTCTTAATACTACTTTGGCTGCAATAAGATCACAAAAAGTACAGACTTTTGCGAAGGATGTGATCAACAGTAACACCCTAGTGGGACACCACACATAGATGAGATGTAACCTGAAGTCATCTTCATGGCAGCCTGGGCCGAATGGAGAAGGACAAAATATTTGACTCTGATCAGAGAAGACGTCACATCCTAGCTATACTGCTCTATAGCGCCCAGCTTTTCTGCCACCCTGTACCATCTCTCACTGTGCAGCACCATGTCTCCTGGTTCCTCCATCAGTCAGTATATATGCAGGATGTGCAGAGATGGCTCAGGCCCAGGCAGCACTTAATGTTCTTTGAGCAGAGGAGTTATAGCAGAGCTGTGTGCGCGCGGCCGGCAGCCGATTCCCCAGCGAGCGCTCTGTAAGTAATTAGAATAGACCATTGAATGTCACTATCAGCTTGTTTATTGTCATTATTTTATCATCTTAAACCCCCTCTAGGTGATGAGACGTGCCGGATAAAACATAATTACCGCTATTAGCATGCTAATTGGACACAGAAATAGGCCAAGTACAAGGTAGCCAGCTGAATAATTCCACATTAATCAAACCCCATCATCAATGAGACTATTGTTACATTGACAGCTCCGCAATCCCTCATACTTACTAGTCAGATTTAAGAATCCTCTGGGTCACACCCCAACCTCAGAGCTGAACTTCACCAGTCACATATCACAACTCCCATCACACCCAGAGAGAAGACTGAGTAACAACTGAGCATGTGTGGAGCAATAAGGAGGGATTATAGCAGTTACATTCTACTCCATAAGGGGCAGTATTATAGTAGTTATATTTCTGTATATAGGGGGCAGTATTATAGTAATTATATTCCTGTATATAGGGGGCAGTATTATAGTAGTTATATTCCTGTATATAGGAGCAGTATTATAGTAGTTATATTCCTGTATATAGGAGCAGTATTATAGTAGTTATATTCCTGTATATTGGAGCAGTATTATAGTAGTTATATTCTTGTATATAGGAGCAGTATTATAGTAGTTATATCCCTGTATATAGGGGCAGTATTATAGTAGTTATATTCCTGTATATAGGAGCAGTATTATAGTAGTTATATTCCTGTATATAGGAGCAGTATTATAGTAGTTATATTCTTGTATATAGGAGAAGTATTATAGTAGTTATATCCCTGTATATAGGGGCAGTATTATAGTAGTTATATTCCTGTATATAGGAGCAGTATTATAGTAGTTATATTCCTGTATATAAAAGCAGTATTATAGTAGTTATATTCCTGTATATAGGGGGCAGTATTATAGTAGTTATATTCCTGTATATAGGAGCAGTATTATAGTAGTTATATCCCTGTATATATGAGCAGTATTTTAGTAGTTATATCCCTGTATATAGGAGCAGTATTATAGTAGTTATATTCCTGTATATAGGGGGCAGTATTATAGTAGTTATATTCCTGTATATAGGAGCAGTATTATAGTAGTTATATTCCTGTATATAGGAGCAGTATTATAGTAGTTATATTCCTGTATATAAAAGCAGTATTATAGTAGTTATATTCTTGTATATATGGGGTAGTATTATAGTAGTTATATTCTTGTACTTATAGATAATATATGTCCTGATGCATCTTGTGATATACACTGTGTATAAGTACAATGTAGCAATAAACCTCTGCTGTACTTTATGATATATTGGGGAATCTTTCAGCCCATTTTATTGTTTCCTGTGATTGGATTTGTCCTTTATTGAATATTACATCTCCTCGCTATATCTCCCTGTATATCCTGTGTTATGTTAATCTATGGCTCATTAGGATTTCTGGTGCATACATGGCTCAGGCCTTTGCTGGAATATTCTGCATCTTCCGCCTGGCGAGCGGCTCGTGGTGGGAAACACTTGCTGAATTTTAATACATTTCTGTAAACCCCATCGTGCCAGACCAAAAGGTCATTTCTGGCCTGCAATAAGGTCGGCATGAGTGAGCGCAGCCAGAAGGTAGACATCAAATGCGGAGCTGAATTCCTGCGTGGTAACTCCTGGCAGCTGCTCAGTAAATGCCACAAATATTTAATGTGCTTTAAAAGCCACAGTGTCACTCTGGACACACTGGATGCAGATTTAGATTGGACTCCCGGCAGGTCCCCGGGACGCAAAGCAAAGAGATTGCAAATCCTTTCATAAGGTTACGCATCAAGCTAAGCAACAGAGGGGGGCGCTCCGGGAGCCGCCTCTCAGCTCCTGCCAAGGTGTCTACTTTATATGCATTTATTTTGTTATTATACAGGGATTGGGGGTCTGATGAATGATACAAGAGGCAACGGATGGTGGGGATGTCTGATGCCATTGGAAGCCCCCTTCTGATCTGCATGCTCCTCAGGGTAGTTAGGTGACGGCACGGTGCCCACTACTAACCCCAAGAGAAGATACAGACTCAATTTGTCTCCTGATCGCAGTTTATATACAGGGATCAGGGGTCTGATAAATGATACAAGAGGCAACGGATGATGGGGATGTCTGATGCCATGGGAAGCCCCCTTCTGATCTTCATCCTCCTCAGGGTAGTTAGGTGATGGCGCGGTGCCCACTACTAACCCCAAGAGAAGATATATGACTCCATTTGTCCGCTGATCGCAGTTTATATACAGGCATCAGGGGTCCGATGAATGGTACAAGAGGCAGCGGATGGTGGGGGTGTCTGATGCCATTGGAAGCCCCCTCCCAATTTGCATCCTCCTCAGGGTAGTTAGGTGATGGCTTAGTGCCCACTACTAACCCCAAGAGAAGATATATGACTCCATTTGTCCCCTGATCGTGGTTTATATACAGGGATCAGGGGTCTGATGAATGATACAAGAGGCAGCGGATGATAGGGATGTCTGATGCCATGGGAAGCCCCCTTCTGATCTTCATCCTCCTCAGGGTAGTTAGGTGACGGCACGGTGCCCACTACTAACCCCAAGAGAAGATATATGACTCCATTTGTCCCCTGATCGCAGTTTATATACAGGGATAAAGGGTCTGATGAATGATACAAGAAGTAGCGGATGGTGGGGATGACTGATGCCATGGGAAGCCCCCTTCTTATCTGCATCCTCCTCAGGGTAGTTAGGGGACGTCACGGTGCCCACTACTAACCCCAAGAAAAGATATATGACTCCCTTTGTCCCCTGATCGCAGTTTATATACAGGGATAAGGGGGCTGATGAATGATACAAGATGTAGCAGTTGGTGGGGATGTCGGATGCCATGGGAAGCCCCCTTTTGATCTGCATCCTTCTCAGGGTGACAGCATGGTGCCCACTACTTACCCCAAGAGTAGGTATATGACTCTATTCCTCCCTTGATCGTGGTTTATATCATCCATTCACTACTACATATTGCATGAGATCATATTGCATTCACTTCATTGAGGGTCATTTATTACACCCACCAGTAAGGCTCTGGCGCGTTTCAGGGAAATACAATTATTTTCATCTATTGTGTATTGAATGTTGGAGGGATGATTGAATTTAACCGCGGTCATTACGGGGCTCTCAGACTAAAACATTGATCCAAGTGACATTTCTAAATCAAATCTCGATGGAAACATCACCCCGGACGCTCAAACGCAGAGTCCGGCCTGGAATTCTGCATTTTTTTTAAATCACGGATATTTCAGGATTATAGGAGGAGAAACACATTGGTATTATTGTCCGAAAAAAAGCTAATTATCTAATATGGGGTATATTTTCACGTTCGCTTGTGCCTCGGACATTTTATAAAATTGCAGTTTTCACATCAGATGTCAAGGAATAGAAATGTCGATGTCGAACTGAAAGAAAGGTAACATGTACGACTCCAGAGAGATACTGTATGTCATATATAGCAGATATAGGGGAATGGCCATACGTAACGGAAATGGGGCTTTACTGCAGCTGATATCCAATGAGCCCTACACTCCATAGGCAAGGTGCAGAATGGAGAATTAGGGGTTAAGTGCTGATGCACAGCCTTACCACTTACTTCCACTGACCACTTTTTAAAGGGGAAACTATTAGCAGTATAGAAGAATCTAACCTGCTGATATCTCACTATAGGGCAGGGGGCACCAAGGATGAGGGTAATTTTCTTACCCTCATCCTCAGCATCATTTCCATGCAATTAGCATTTTAAAGGAATTGTTCACCAAAAAGAAATTCCTTTCAAATCAAATGGTCCCAGAAAGTGCCAGAGATTTGTGATTTACTTCTATTTAAAAAACTCGTCTTCCAGTACTTAGCAGCTGGTGTATTGTTTCCAGTCTGACACAGTGCTCTCTGCTGCCACCTCTGACCATGTCAGGAACTGTCCAGAGCAGCAGCTAATCCCCTCCTTCTCTCCAGACTGGAAAGAATACCCCACTTCCTGCAGGACATACAGCAGATGATAAGTACTGGAAGACATGAGATTTTTTTTTAATACATGTAAATTACAAACCTCTGCCACTTTCACTTGACTAGTTTTTTTAACTACTTCTTTAATACATATGAGGTGTTTTGTGCTCTATAACATGATGTCTATAGATTAGATAGCATTGTCTGGCGGCCGGTTCCTTTTAATATACAGCACAATGCAATAGTAATTATATGCACTATGCAATACACTCCTATTATACTCTTTATTCAATACATTAGAAATAATACTTGTATCCACTATAATGTGCAATATAATACAATAATACCTACAAATTCGATATAAAACAATCATTTGCGAAGACGTCCTGCTCCCAAGAAAGGCATTATCTCTACCATGGCACATAATCGTAGATGGGCTGACCCTACAGAGAGGAGGTCCCTGCCCCCCTCCACCATTGGACTGGAGTGACGGTCCGACATACAGTATGAGTCATTACTCCATTCAACTCTTTTGTTCTGATGGAGGAGCAGAGCGATGGACTATCTTCTTCAGAACCATAGAGTTGCATGGTGCAGCATTGTCTGATTGTAACTTTACATGGGACCCATATTCTCCACTTTTTTCATAATTTCCCACTGAAATCAATGGGATATGGGTTTTATTGCAAAACCTTGCTGATATAAAAATTCACACAGTCGGTGTAGAATTTACTTGTGTGAACAAAGTCTTATAATATTTCTGTCACAGCAGCCTATTACCACTGCTCCCCATACCATGCTTCTGCCCCAGGCTCCCACTTTGTTATCTGCCCAAGGTGCTCAGTGTAGCAGTTCCCTTTCATCCCTGAAGGCTATAGAAACCTTTAAAAAGTAAATTCTTTATTTGTACTTATTATAATGCAAATTTTTTTTCTCCTTATGTCTTCATTAAACATTGTTGCTTACATTTGCTTCTACAGCCTATGCAACTTGCTGTGTGAGCTCTATATTTTGTATGAATCTACTACAGCCTATATGATTCTTCCCTGCCGGGTGACTTATATCTGATGTCCTTCCGATCTAAAGCATGTATTATTCTCCCATTCTGGCTGCCTTGTATCTGTTCTTCTCTCTAAAGTCTGTATGATCCCCCCTACTGACTGCCTTGTATTTGCTCTTCTCTCTAGAGTCTGTATGATTCCCCCTACTGACTGCCTTGTATCTGCTCTCCTCCCTATTTACAGCCAGTATGATTCCCCCTACCAACTGCCTTGTATCTGCTCTTCTCCCTATTTACAGTCAGTATGATTCTCGCTCGCTGCCTGCCTTGTATCTGTTCTCTTCATTATCTACAACCTATATGATTCTCCCCCTTCTAGCTTTATTGTATCTGTTCTCCTCCTTATCTAAAGCCTGTATGATTCTTCATTTCTGGTTTCATTGTATCTGTTCTCCTCTCTATTTACTGTATGATTCTATCTACTGCATGATTCCCCCTGCTTACTGCCTTGTTATTGCTCTCCTCCCTATCTACAGCTTGTATAATTCCCCCTGCTGACAACCTTGTTATTGCTCTACTCCCTGTCTACAGATAGTATGATTCTCCCCACTGGCTGCCTTGTGTCTGCCCTACTTGCTATGTACAGCCTCTATGATTTGCCTCTGCTGGCTGCCTTGTATTTGCTCGCCTTGCTATCTACAGCCTGTATGATTTTCCCCTACTGGCTGCCGCTCCGCTCTATGTTCAGCCTGTTTTATATTCCCCTCCTTGATGCTTTGTATCTGCTCTCTTCCCTATCTACAGCCTGTATTATTCTCCCTTGCTGGCTGCCTTGTATTTATTCTCCTCCACAACTATAGCCAGTATGATTCTCCCCTGCTGTCTGCCTTGTTACTGCTTTCCTCTCTATGTACAGCCGGTAAGATTTACCCCTGTTTGCTGCCTTGTATCTGTTCTCCTTTCCATCTACAGCCTTTATGATTCTCCCCCACTGGCTGCCTTGTATCTGCTCTCATCCTCATCTACAGTCTGTATGATTCTCCCCTGCTATCTGCCTTGGATCTCCTGTCCTCCCTATCTACAGCCTGTATGATTCTCCTCTGTTGGTTGCCTTGTATCTGCTCTTTCTTCCTCATCTACAGCCTTTATGATTCTCCCCCACTGGCTGCCTTGTATTTGCTCTCATCCTCATCTACAGTCTGTATGATTCTCCCCTGCCAAATGCATTGTGTCTGCTCTCCTCTTTATCTGCAGAATCTATGATTTTTCCCTGCTGGTCGCCTTGTATGTGCTCAGCTCTCTACAACCTTTATGATACTCCCCTGCTATCTACCTTGTATCTGCTCTCTTCCCTATCACAGCCTGCATGTTTCTCCTCTGTTGGTTGCCTTGTATCTGCTCTTTCTTCCCTATCTACAGCCTGTATGATTCTCTCAGACTGGCTTCATTACATCTGCTATCCTCCCTATCTACAGCCTGTATGATTCTCCCCTGCTGGGTTCATTGTATCAGCTCTTCTCTATATCTACAGCCTGTATAATTCTCCCCTGCTGGCTGCATTTATCTTTGGTATTATATGGCTGAGAACAATGATTAGGTATGTAGCCTAATGTGTGATGTCATGAAGGGGGTGTGGTTTTTTACATTCACAGTTTTAGGCTATGGTCCCACAGCGTATGAGACCGGCCGTTCCGTGACCCGGCCAGGATACAAAACGGCCGGTCTCTGAAAAGATCATCCCGGCCAGTACTGCATTACTGGCCGGATGATCTTTCGTGCCGCAGAGTTCGGATGCGGGCGCATCCGTGCGTCACAGTGTGCACTGACGTGGGTTTCTGCGGCCGCTATTCAATGAATTCAGTTCTTTGCCCCGCGAGGGATTCCCGCCAGAGTGTATACTATGTGTATACGCTCTGGCAAGGATCCCATAAACGGCTATGTAACGTATATTTCCATAATACAACGGCCGTTGTTTTACGAAAATATACGTTGTGTGAACATAGCCTTAAAATGTATAAAAGCGACCACCTCCCTAGATGAGTGATTAAAGGGGTTATCCAGCACTACAAAAACATGGCCACTTTCCCCCTACTGTTGCGGGCTCCTGATTTTCGGTGGGTTGCTCTCTAGTATCTGGGGCTGTTGCTCCGCAGCCTCGCTGCTGCTTTATTCTCTCTCGTGTGAACGGCTGCAGTTTGTTGTCGCTGATACGATATTCATTCGCACGTCGCTGACACCGGGGACATGTTTGTTTACACGATCCAGGCAGCGCCATTTGTTAGGGGTCTTCTGCACAGCGGGAGGTCGTCTCAGTTGTCAGTGTCATCCGGCGCTTCAACCAGCGGCCACCAGGGGGAGCGACGCAGCCCTGGACGTCTACGAGGATGGAAGAAGCGGAATAGGAGCGAAGCCGGAGCTGAGGAGCCTCGTGGTAGTAGTAGTAGTAGTAGTAGTGACCCTACAGATCCATTCATCTCACCACAGCCAATCAGGGATGGGATTTACTGAATAACAGGAGCGGCTGGAGGTTATAAGGGAATATTCAGGAAAAGGCATCAAAACCGCATCTATCTACTACTAGATATATATATATACTATACAACATGGGCTGGATAGCAAATATAAAAATAATAATAATATCAATAATTTGCATTCACATAAAAAACCTGAATACAGACGATGGATGAAAAAACTAACACTGATGACTTCTCATACTGAAAACTGCAACATCTGAATATACACAAACAGTTCAGTAATACTATCACCTCTACCCAGCCTGAAAATGATGATAACAGAGAACAGAGGCTCATAATCTCCTTTCCTACAGTCAACCCCTCCCTATCCTGAAATAGATGATATCAGAGAGCAACAGAGTTTAGTCACCGATCCTACAGTCACCTCCCCCCCCCCCCCCCAGCCTGACATGGCTGACACCAGAGAGTAATAGATTGTATATACCTGTCCTACAGTCACCTACCCCCCCCCCCCCCTCAGCCTGACATGGCTGATACCAGAGAGTAATAGATTGTATATACCTGTCCTACAGTCACCTCCCCCCCCCAGCCTGACATGGCTGATACCAGAGAGTAATAGCTTGCATTCATCTGTTCTACAGTCACCTCCCCTGGTCTGACATGGCTGACACCAGAGAGTAATAGCTTGCATTCATCTGTTCTACAGTCACTTCTCCCAGTCTGAAATAGCTGATTACAGAGAAAAGTGGATTGTGATCTCCTTTCCTACAATAATCTCCTCCCTAGCCTTGAATAGCTGATAACAGAGAGCAATAGATTGTATTCATCTGCCCTAGTCTGCTACTATATAGTTTGAAATGACTGACAAGAAAGAACCATAGATCGTATTCCTCTCTCCTTCAGTTGCCTCTCCTCAGTCTGATGTGGCTGATAACAAAGAAAAATAGACATATAGGTTTACTCCTATAAAAATAATCTCCAGCCACTCAGTACTTATCAGCTGCTGTATGTCCTGCAGGAAGTAATGTATTTTCTCCAGTCTGACACAGTGCTCTCTGCTGCCACCTCTGTCCATGTCAGGAACTGTCCAGAGCAGCAGCAAATCCCCATAGAAAACCTCTGCTGCTCTGGACAGTTCCTGACATGGACAGAGGTGGCAGCAGAGAGCACTGTGTCAGACTGGAGAGAATACACCACTTCCTGCAGGACATACATCAGTTGCTAAGTACTGGAAGATTGGAGAAGTAAATTATAAATCTATATAACTATCTGACACCAGTTGATTTAAAAATATTTTTTTGCCAGAGTAGCCCATTAAACTTGATAAACTCCTCTTTTTTGATGCTTATTCTCTATGTAACTATGTATTCCCTCGCCCTAGTTAGAATGTCCCTAGTCTAAAACGGCTGATAACAGGGAGCAATAGATTGTAATAATCTGAAATGGCTGATAACAGAGAAAACTAGAGTATATTCTCCTGCACAGAACGTCTCTAACTATAATAAGGTTATTATCGGCTTCAGGGTATCTGGTATAAGCTGAGTCCTGGTGACTGAAAGAGAGTGCAGATGATGGGAGTTGTAGTGCTATATCATGATATATTTAGGACAGGGATGGGGAACCTTAGCTCTCCAGCTTTAGCTTTGGCTGTCCAGGCATGATGGGAGTTGTAGTTCTATATCATGATATATTTAGGACAGGGCTGTCCAGGCATGATGGGAGTTGTAGTGCTATATCATGATATAGTTAGGACAGGGCTGTCCAGGCATGATGGGAGTTGTAGTGCTATATCATGATATAGTTAGGACAGGGATGTCCAGGCATGATGGGAGTTGTAGTTTTGCTCCAGCTGGAGGGCCGCAGGTTCTCTACCCCTAATTGGGGGTTTCCCATATTTATTGTGTATCCCTTTGTATCCGATCTGTGTCTCCTCCTGTAGATACCTTTCCCTCCTGATTGGCCACAATCTGATGATTTGGGGGGATATACCGGAGGCGTCTGCTCTCCTGATGAATATTCATGGGCCCTGGGAATTTCGGGGGCTCCTTGGAGGGGCCCTGCAGCTGCCGCCCTCAGAGGTCACGGCTGGTGATGAGGCCATCGCTTCCCATTCACTTCCAGACACAGAGAGTGATAATGGGAGCGGGCAGAGGACAGGGCAGCAGAATAGGCGGCTTTGTCCCTGGTGGGTGTCAGGGGATCGGGGAGGTGGGGGTCCGCAGCGGGGTCACGGCTCCGCCATCAGCCCACACATCGCTGCCTGAAATTGGATTGAAGTTGAGTGCGCTGGCCGGGGAATACAATGTAATTGTGGCTTAGAGAAGAGGAATTGTATCAGAGCCCGGAGCAGCGGGGTTAATGGCGAGAGCGACCGGCGCAGCGACCAGCGACAAACTCCTCTGCCACAACATTTACATTCCACACTACAGGACCCCCACACAAACCAATGGGAAGGGGGGCAATAACTCACACAAACCAATGGGAAGGGGGGCAATAACTCACACAAACCGATGGGAAGGGGGGCAATAACTCACACAAACCAATGGGAAGGGGGGCAATAACTCACACAAACCGATGGGAAGGGGGCAATAAGTCACACAAACCGATGGGAAGGGGGGCAATAAGTCACACAAACCGATGGGAAGGGGGGCAATAACTGCTGGGGTTGGGGTATAAGTGGCTGATAACAGGGAGCAACAGAGGACATTTACATCTCCCACAGTAAAGATTTAGATATGGCTGATACCAGAGAGCAACAAAACACAGTTATCACTGAACTCAAGGAGAACAGTGAAAAAAATTCCAATGAAGTACTCAATCAAGAGTCTCCACTGATGCCCCCAAAAATTTAAATATGCAAAACACCACCCTGGTGTTTCCCTATTTATGTTCCAATACTCGCAACCGAGTGGGACATGTAGAGACCCCCTATAGCAGACCCCATTCTGTGCATGTAGAGACCCCCTATAGCAGACCCCATTCTGTGCATGTAGAGACCCCCTATAGCAGACCCCATGCTGTTTATAGCATACCTCATTCTGTTCATGTAGAGACCCCCTATAGCAGACCCCATTCCGTTCATGTAGAGACCCCCTACAGCAGACCCCATTCTGTTCATGTAGAGACCCCCTATAGCAGACCCCATGCTGTTTATAGCATACCCCATTCTGTTCATGTAGAGACCCCCTATAGCAGACTCCATTCTGTTCATGTAGAGACCCCCTATAGCAGACCCCATTCTGTTATGTAGAGACCCCCTATAGCAGACCTCATTCTGTTCATGTAGAGACCCCCTATAGCAGACCCCATGCTGTTCATGTAGAGATCCCCTATAGCAGACCCCATTCTGTTATGTAGAGACCCCCTATAGCAGACCTCATTCTGTTCATGTAGAGACCCCCTATAGCAGACCCCATTCTGTGCATGTAGAGACCCCCTATAGCAGACCCCATGCTGTTTATAGCATACCCCATTCTGTTCATGTAGAGACCCCCTATAGCAGACCCCATTCCGTTCATGTAGAGACCCCCTACAGCAGACCCCATTCTGTTCATGTAGAGACCCCCTATAGCAGACCCCATGCTGTTTATAGCATACCCCATTCTGTTCATGTAGAGACCCCCTATAGCAGACTCCATTCTGTTCATGTAGAGACCCCCTATAGCAGACCCCATTCTGTTATGTAGAGACCCCCTATAGCAGACCTCATTCTGTTCATGTAGAGACCCCCTATAGCAGACCCCATGCTGTTCATGTAGAGATCCCCTATAGCAGACCCCATTCTGTTATGTAGAGACCCCCTATAGCAGACCTCATTCTGTTCATGTAGAGACCCCCTATAGCAGACCCCATTCTGTTCATGTAGAGACCCCCTATAACAGACCCCATGTTGTTCATGTAGAGACCCCCTATAACAGACCCCATGCTGTTCATGTAGAGACCCCCTATAGCAGACCCCATTCTGTTATGTAGAGACCCCCTATAGCAGACCTCATTCTGTTCATGTAGAGACCCCCTATAGCAGACCCCATTCTGTTATGTAGAAACCCCCTATAGAAGACCCCATTCTGTCATGTGGAGACCCCCTATAGAAGACCCATGTATTGGGGTAACAAAATAGATAAGATAAAGTCAGATAGATTTAATATTTGTTGTGCTTAAGTTGGTCCAGGGAGTATTGACTCTCAAAATCCAAGGGGTCCATAGATTTAGGAATTTATGTTGGGGATTAGATCTCCAATTTGGTCGATCTTCAAAAACCGCGCGTTTAAAGAAGGACCCTCCGTGTAGCTGATAGTAAATATCTGAATAGTAACACTTGTGCCAGGAGAGGTTTCCTATGGGGATTTGCTGCTGCTCTGGACAGTTCCTGACATGGACAGAGGTGGCAGCAGAGAGCACTGTGTCAGACTGGAGAGAATACATGACTTCCTGCAGAACATACTGCAGCTAATAAGTACTGGCAGACTGGAGATTTTTAAATAAAGGTAAATTACAAATCTATATAACTTTCTGACCCCAGTTGATTTAAAAGAAAAAAATGTAAGAGTTCCCCTTTAATCATGAAAGGCACCTTTAAAAAATATGAAAAAAAGTTCAAAAGTAACATCAATTTTAAGAAATCTGTGAAAAATATTTATAAGAAAACAGATTTAATTCTAGAAAAACTGTAGTAATAATAATAATAATAATAATAATAATAATAATAATAATAATAATAATAATACTTATCAGTTCTAATAATGTATACTTAATGTACTTAATATACTTAATAATGTATAACTTTTTTGCATTATTATTGATATATTTTTTATATATTATTCTTTTTATTCTACTAACATTTTATATTTATAATTTTTCAAGTGAATTATGAAATTGTATAATAATAATAATTATTATTATTATTATTATCATTTATGTTTTTTTCTTAAGTATTACTATTTGTAGCATTCTATCGTCATTTATCAATAATTTATTGCTATGATAATATATATTATACTTTCTTATCAATATTATGACCCTTTATTCACCTATCTGTGCAAATATTATTTATACTATTTTTGTTGTTTTTTTGCGTTATTAGATTATTTATTTCACTTAAATATTTTATATATTTGTTTACTATTTTAACACAATGTTTTTTGAGGCAAAAAAATGTTTTCAGCTATATTATATTATTATTAATATTATTATTGTGAGATATTATTATTATCATTATTATTACTATTGTTATATATTATTATTATTATTATTATTATTATTATTATTATTATTATTATTATTATTGTGAGATATTATTATTATTATATTATTTTTGTTGTTATATATTATGATTACTATTATTATTGTTATATATTATTATTATCATTATTATTATTATTATTATTATTATTATTATTATTATTATTATTATTGTTGTTAGATATTATTATTATTATTATTATTATTGTTAGATATTATTTTTGTTGTGATATATTATGATTATTATTATTATTGTTAGATATTATTATTATTATTATTATTATTATTATTATTATTATTATATTATTTTTGTTGTTATATATTATGATTACTATTATTATTGTTATATATTATGATTATTATTATTGTTATATATTATTATTATTGTTGTTATTATGATGACTTTGTCTATGTTGGACCCGTCTGTCTCTGGATACATCCCGTCACTCCAGGTTTTTCGGTTCGCCTGTCACTCAGGCAGCGGCGCGGACCTTTCCATGTAATGGCGGCTCCTCGTGTCCCTGGCGTCGCCCGCTGTGCTAATAATTCTTCCATCCTTTATATGGACACATTCTCCGCGTTTCTGCGCCTGCTATGAAAAGTGACATTTCCTCTGATGAAACAAAGCTGAAATGTCAAACATCTGCTGCATTTACATATTTACTTCCATCGGAACCTTCCCACTTCATTTTCTAACCAGCTGTGCGGAATATTCGGCAGCAGCGGCGATGGCGGCGGCGGCGGCGGTGGGGGTCACTTAATTCACTTCTTTACACCAGCCTGAGATGTTTTTTGCCGTCTCCGTTTTTTTCCCTGTAAGGTTAAACCTTTCCTACAAATGGATAAAATGAGCGGCGATTTCCCGCGTTCCGACACCAAACTGTTCACAGCCGCTGCGACAAAGTCAGAAGTCACCCCCGAAGCTGCAGGCGCTTGTAATCGATCTCTGCAAAGAGAACGGATCTGGAGCCGACAGCTGCGACTGTAATCACCGCGCAGATCAGGACGATTATAAGGAAAGTGGGAAAAGACGGAAAGAAAATATTTCAGAAGCGGAGGTCTCCTTTAACTATGGGGGGAGGGGTTTCATGGATTCCTAAAAAATATATATGAAACCAAAGAATTCACTGACTGGTAAGATATCATCGGAAAATGGCTATAGGGGCAGAGGTCTCTGCTGATTGGTGGAGCAGCCGGTCAGTCACTGATCACTCTGCAGGGCCATCCAGTGACTGACAGCTGCTCCACCTATCAGTACTCCTGATTGGTCCAAGGGGGAATAAATTCACCTGAAGAATCCCTAAAGTTACACATGAAACAAAGATTATTTTCCAAAAATATAGCACTAAAAATACACTTTGTAAAGCTCTCCAAATGTACCTAACTACTTACAGAGGGAAGGGACAATATTGAATATTGCTGTGCAGAGGGGAGGAGCCAATACTGACTATAACTGTGCAGAGAGGAGGAGCCAATGCTGACTATAACTGTGCAGAAGGGAGGAGCCTATGCTGACTATAAGTGTGCACAGGGGAAAGTCATCACTTACTGTACTTGTGTAAAAGTGAGGAGCCAGCTCTCAGTGCACATGTGAAGAGGGGAGGAGCCAGCACTGACTGCACCTGTGCAGAGGGGAGGAGCCAGCACTGACTGCACTTGTGCAAAGGGGAGGAGCTAGAATTGACTACACCTGTGCAGAGGGGAGAGGCCAAAAGTGACTGCACCTGTGTAGAGGTGAGGAGCCAGCACTGACTGCACCTGTGTAGAAGGGAGGAGCCAGATTTGACTTCACCTGTGTAGAAGGGAGGAGCCAGAACTGACTGCACTTGTGTAGAGGGGATAAGCCAGCACTGACTGTACTTGTGCAGAGGGGAGGAGCCAGCACAGACTGTACTTGTGCAGAGGGGAGGAGCCAGCACAGACTGTACCTGTGCAGAAAGGAGGAGCCAGCACTGACGGCGCCTGTGTAGATGGGAAAAAACAGTACTGACTGCACCTGTGTAGATGGGAGGAGCCAGAACTGACTGCACCTGTGTAGAGGGAAGGGACCAGAACTGACTGCACCTGTGTAGATGGAAGGAGTCAGAACTGACTACACCAGTGTAGAAGGGGGGAGCCAGAACTGACTGCACCTGGGTAGAGAGAAGGGACCAGAACTGATTCCACCTGTGTAGATGGGAGGAGGAAGAACTGAGTGTACCTGTGTAGAGGGAGAAGCCAGCACTGACTGCACCTATTTAGAGGGGAGGAGCCAAACTGACTGCACCTGTGTAGAGGGGAGGAGCAAGCACTGACTGCACTTGTGTAGAGGGGAGGAGCCAGCACTGACTGCACCTATTTAGAGGGGAGGAGCCAAACTGACTGCATCTGTGTAGAGGGTAGGAGCCAGCACTGACTGTACCTGTGTAGAGGGGAGGAGCCAGAACTTACTGCACCTGTGTAGAGGGGAGGAGCAAGCACTGACTGCACCTGTGTAGAGGGGAGGAGCCAGCACTGACTGTACCTGTGTAGAGGGGAGGAGCCAGAACTTACTGCACCTGTGTAGAGAGGAGGAGCAAGCACTGGCTGCACCTGTGTAGAGGGGAGGAGCCAGCACTGACTGCACCTATGTAGAGGGGAGGAGCCAGCACTGAGTGTATCATCACGGGACTTGAGAGAGTTATCCAGGATTAGAAAAACGGGGAGACCGGAGAGTTGGCAGAATTCTCCTGATATTTCCCCCCTGACTGTGAGGAATATATAATGGCTTCTCCCTTCTCCTCAGGGACTGACATGTCTGATAATCCCCCCGGATCTCCCCGGTTGCAAGGATTTGGGTCGCTCCGTGGACACAGGACTGTCTCTGTAGAATATTCCGGCCTCCTCTCTCGCATATCTATCCTTTAAGCAAATATTTTCTGCTGCTGACCAAATGCCGCGCGCGACTCCTCCGTGTCAGAATTAATCCACAACATCCAAGCAGATGTTCCCAGATGCGGGGGTGGCGGCTGCTGGATGCCGGGGTCCCTCCTGGTAATGTGTCCTGAATAGCAGGGAACAACTGGGAGATAAGAGATGGAGCAGCAGAGCTGAGCGGCCCCTCAGGCCCAAATAGCACTGCTCAGCCAGACACCCAGACTGCTGACTGCACAGGAGAAAGAGACTGCACCCAGTGACTGCACAGGAGGAAGAGACTGCACACAGTGACTGCACAGGAGGAAGAAACTGCACACAGTGACTGCACAGGAGGAAGAGACTGCACACAGTGACTGCACAGGAGGAAGAGACTGCACACAGTGACTGCACAGGAGGAAGAGACTGCACACAGTGACTGCACAGGAGGAAGAGACTGCACACAGTGACTGCACAGGAGGAAGAGACTGCACAGGAGAAAGAGACTGCACCCAGTGACTACACAGGAGGAAGAGACTGCACCCAGTGACTGCACAGGAGGAAGAGACTGCACACAGTGACTGCACAGGAGGAAGAAACTGCACCCAGTGACTGCACAGGAGGATCGAAATGGTGGCAAGTGTCAGGACCTTCCATTATGCCTCATTCACATAAAGACAGAAATCCCTTTAGGGCATTTAATGTAAATGTCACAGCAGTGGGGGATGGGTGCTGGACTTTCTGGTACTCCTATGTTTGCACCATATGTCTCTTTTATATTGGATACAGTATACAGAATGATGACATGCTTGCTCTGTATGGCTGGGTTTTGGGATATTGTATGATACTATATAGTGGTATAGCTGCACTGTGTGACGGATCTTCGATGGTGCTGGAATGTTTGCACTGTATGGTTGTTATTTCAGTGTAGTTGTGTTTGCACTGTCTGGTTGTTATTACGGTGTAGTTGTGTTTGCACTGTCTGGTTGTTATGTCGCTGTAGTTGTGTTTGCACTGTATGGCTGTTATGTCGCTGTAGTTATATTTGCACTGTATGGTTGTTATTTCGGTGTAGTTGTGTTTACACTGTCTGGTTGTTATGTCGGTGTAGTTGTGTTTACACTGTCTGGTTGTTATGTCGGTGTAGTTGTGTTTGCACTGTATAGTTTTTATTTTGGTGTAGTTGTGTTTGCACTGTCTGGTTGTTATTTCGGTGTAGTTGCGTTTGCACTGTATGGTTGTTATTTTGGTGTAGTTGTGCTTGCACTGTATGGCTGTTATGTGAGTGTAGTTGTGTTTGCATTGTCTGGCTGTTATTTCTGTGTAGTTGTGTTTGCACTATATGGCTGTTAGGTCGGTGTAGTTGTGTTTGCACTGTCTGGCTGCACACAGTGACTGCACAGGAGGAAGAGACTGCACCCAGTGACTGCACAGGATGAAGAGACTGCACCCAGTGACTGCACAGGAGGAAGAAACTGCACACAGTGACTGCACAGGAGGAAGAGACTGCACACAGTGACTGCACAGGAGGAAGAGACTGCACACAGTGACTGCACAGGAGGAAAAGACTGCACACAGTGACTGCACAGGAGGAAGAGACTGCACCCAGTGACTGCATAGGAGGAAGAGACTGCACCCAGTGACTGCACAGGAGGAAAAGACTGCACAGGAGAAAGAGACTGCACACAGTGACTGCACAAGAGGTGGAGACTGCACACAGTGACTGCACAGGAGGAAGAGACTGCACCCAGTGACTGCATAGGAGGAAGAGACTGCACCCAGTGACTGCACAGGAAGAAGAGACTGCACACAGTGACTGCACAGGAGGAAAAGACTGCACAGGAGTAATAGACTGCACCCAGTGACTGCACAGGAGGAAGAGACTGCACACAGTGACTGCACAGGAGGAAGAGACTGCCCACAGTGACTGCACAGGAGGAAGAGACTGCACCCAGTGACTGCACAGGAGTAATAGACTGCACCCAGTGACTGCACAGGAGGAAGAGACTGCACACAGTGACTGCACAGGAGGAAGAGACTGCACCCAGTGACTGCACAGGAGTAATAGACTGCACCCAGTGACTGCACAGGAGTAATAGACTGCACCCAGTGACTGCACAGGAGGAAGAGACTGCACACAGTGACTGCACAGGAGGAAGAGACTGCACACAGTGACTGCACAGGAGGAAGAGACTGCACCCAGTGACTGCACAGGAGGAAGAGACTGCACACAGTGACTGCACAGGAGGAAGAGACTGCCCACAGTGACTGCACAGGAGGAAGAGACTGCACCCAGTGACTGCACAGGAGTAATAGACTGCACCCAGTGACTGCACAGGAGGAAGAGACTGCACACAGTGACTGCACAGGAGGAAGAGACTGCACCCAGTGACTGCACAGGAGTAATAGACTGCACCCAGTGACTGCACAGGAGTAATAGACTGCACCCAGTGACTGCACAGGAGTAATAGACTGCACCCAGTGACTGCACAGGAGGAAGAGACTGCACACAGTGACTGCACAGGAGGAAGAGACTGCACACAGTGACTGCACAGGAGGAAGAGACTGCACACAGTGACTGCTGACTGCACAGGAGGAAGAGACTGAACCCAGTGACTGCACAGGAGGAAGAGACAGCACTCAGTGACTGCACAGGAGGAAGAGACTGCACCCAGTGACTGCACAGGAGAAAGAGACTGCACACAGTGACTGCACAGGAGGAAGAGACTGCACACAGTGACTGCACAGGAGGAAGAGACTGCACCCAGCGACTGCACAGGAGGAAGAGACTGCACCCAGTGACTGCACAGGAGGAAGAGACTGCACCCAGTGACTGCACAGGAGGAAGAGACTGCACAGGAGAAAGAGACTGCACACAGTGACTGCACAGGAGGAAGAGACTGCACAGGAGGTGGAGACTGCACACAGTGACTGCACAGGAGGTGGAGACTGCACACAGTGACTGCACAGGAGGAAAAGACTGCACAGGAGGAAGAGACTGCACACAGTGACTGCACAGGAGGAAGAGACTGCACACAGTGACTGCACATGAGGAAGAGACTGCACAGGAGAAAGAGACTGCACACAGTGACTGCACAGGAGGTGGAGACTGCACACACTGACTGCACAGGAGGAAGAGACTGCACACAGTGACTGCACAGGAGGAAGAGACTGCACACAGTGACTGCACAGGAGGAAGAGACTGCACAGGAGAAAGAGACTGCACACAGTGACTGCACAGGAGGAAGAGACTGCACACAGTGACTGCACAGGAGGAAAAGACTGCACAGAAGGAAGAGACTGCACCCAGTGACTGCACAGGAGGAAGAGACTGCACACGAGGAAGAAACTGCACACAGTGACTGCACAGGAGGAAGAGACTGCACACAGTGACTGCACAGGAGGAAGAGACTGCACACAGTGACTGCACAGGAGGAAGTGACTGCACAAAGTGACTGCACAGGAGGAAGAGACTGCACACAGTGACTGAACAGGAGGAAGAGACTACACACAGTGACTGCTGACTGCACAGGAGGAAGAGACTGCACCCAGTGACTGCACAGGAAGAAGAGACTGCACAGGAGGAAGAGACTGCACCCAGTGACTGCACAGGAGGAAGAGACTGCACACAGTGACTGCGGACTGCACAGGAGGAAGAGACTGCACCCAGTGACTGCACAGGAGGAAGAGACTGCACCCAGTGACTGCACAGGAGGAAGAGACTGCACAGGAGAAAGAGACTGCACACAGTGACTGCACAGGAGGAAAAGACTGCACACAGTGACTGCACAGGAGGAATAGACTGCACAGGAGGAGACTGCACTCAGTGTATGATACATTTTCCGTTGCACCATACATGCTGCTCCAGCTGTACCAACCACAGTCTCTGGCACTGATCCTTGGGTACCAGATCTGATCTTGGGCCCTAAGACTAAAGGCCGTATTACACAGAACAATTATCGGCCGTATTTGGCCATTACGGACGATAATCATCCCGTGTAATAGAAGGCAACGATCAGCTGACATGAACAATTTCGGATGATCGTTGCAGTCGTTTGTCTTTTAACATGTTGAAAGACAAACGACTTATAAAGCAACGATCTGCAGCCGTTGCTCCATGGAATATCAGCGGCGTCAGCAGACCACCGCTATATACTATGGGCTGCCCATGGAATACAGCCTTGGATCTGCTTGACATGGGAAAAATTATCCCGCCGTGGCCTCCCCCTCTATTTATACTCTGCCCATATGAAATAAGACACTGACCCCAGTTTTGGATAAATTTGGCCACAGCAGCCAACTTTATTAACATAAATATAAACATAAGATAACAGTAAACAATATCAATAGCAATAAATATGCTACCTAAACTTATCCCAACTTCTCTAACACGGGAGGGGGTCCTTGAAGCTAAAAACATAAACCGGCCACCCACAGCAATGCACTCCCCATTAGTGCTATACTTATCACATTATAGATACTGCCCCCAGCCGGTTACCCCAGGCTCAGGAGCCCAATTGCAATTAACCTGGCCGATTATGTATAACACCCACCTACTCCCCGGGACACCACCCTGCCAGGAGCCCACCATCCTCCAAGTAACCCGATGATCCATTAACTACAGAGGGTGCACGACTCCTCGTGTACCACTTTCCATCCATTTTAGCCAACCCCAAGGACCCCCTACCCCGCCACGCTGCCGTGACAAACGTACAAACACCCCCCCCCCCGCCCCCTCCCTCGGACCAACACAACCCAAAAAAACCTCCAACCAACATAAAGGGAGGGTGGGTGGGACTCTTCCACTGCTCCCTCACGTGTGGTAGTTCCTGCTCAGTAGGAGCCTATAACACCTCCCCTCCCAACCAACTCCACCCCTAGCAACTCCCGCCCTAGCCGAACCTTCCACTTTAACCCACTATGTGCCATTTTCCCTGTCATGCCGGCCTCCCTTAAACTACGTTACGTCCGGCCTCTACTGTATTGATCATCTGATGTCAGAGAGTTATACAGATTTGTAAATTACTGCTATTAAAGATCTCCAGTCTTCCAGTACTTATCAGCTGCTGTATGTCCTGCAGGAAGTGGTGTATTCTTTCCAGTCTGACACAGTGCTCTCTGCTGCCACCTCTGTCCATGTCAGGAACTGTCCAGAGCAGAAGCAAATTCCCATAGAAAACCTCTCCTGTTCTGGACAGTTCCTGACACAGTTTCTATACTGTCCCTGATACTGTTCATAGAGCATTTTCTAGATAAGTATACATTGGAACGAAGCCTCAGCTGTGAGCAGCACCAGATCATTTCAAGAATCTAGAGGTAAACATACTCCTATTCACTGACAGCAAGCAGAGGCCAAATATGGTGAGGGATCGAAATGGTGGCAAGTGTCAGGACCTTCCATTATGCCTCATTCACATAAAGACAGAGATCCCTTTAGGGCATTTAATGTAAATGTCACAGCAGTGGGGGATGGGTGCTGGACTTTCTGGTACTCCTATGTTTGCACCATATATCTCTTTTATATTGGATACAGTATACAGAATGATGACATGCTTGCTCTGTATGGCTGGGTTTTGGGATATTGTATGATACTGTATAGTGGTATAGCTGCACTGTGTGACGGATCTTCGACGGTGCTGGAATGTTTGCACTGTATGGTTGTTATTTCGGTGTAGTTGTGTTTACACTGTCTGGTTGTTATGTCGGTGTAGTTGTGTTTGCACTGTATGGTTGTTATGTCGGTGTAGTTGTGTTTGCACTGTCTGGTTGTTATTTCGGTGTAGTTGCGTTTGCACTGTCTGGCTGTTATGTGAGTGTAGTTGTGTTTGCACTGTCTGGCTGTTATTTCAGTGTAGTTGTGTTTGCACTGTATGGCTGTTTACAGTGTAGTTGTGTTTGCACTGTATGGCTGTTTACAGTGTAGTTGTGTTTGCATTGTCTGGCTGTTATTTCTGTGTAGTTGTGTTTGCACTATATGGCTGTTAGGTCGGTGTAGTTGTGTTTGCACTGTCTGGCTGTTATTTCGGTGTAGTTGTGTTTGCACTGTATGGCTGTTATGTCGGTGTAGTTGTGTTTGCACTGTCTGGCTGTTATGTCGGTGTAGTTGTGTTTGCACTGTATGGCTGTTGTGTCGCTGTAGTTATATTTGCACTGTATGGTTGTTATTTCGGTGTAGTTGTGTTTGCACTGTCTGGCTAATTATAGTGTAGTTGTGTTTGCACTGTCTGTCTGTTATTTCTGTGTAGTTGTGTTTGCACTGTATGGCTGTTGTCGCTGTAGTTGTGTTTGCACTGTCTGGCTGTTATGTCGGTGTAGTTGTGTTTGCACTGTATGGCTGTTATGTCGCTGTAGTTATATTTGCACTGTATGGTTGTTATTTCGGTGTAGTTGTGTTTGCACTGTCTGGCTGTTATTTCGGTGTAGTTGTGTTTGCACTGTGGCTGTTATTTTGGTGTAGTTGTGTTTGCACTGTATGGCTGTTATGTCGCTGTAGTTGTGTTTGCACTATATGGCTGTTAGGTTGGTGTAGTTGTGTTTGCACTGTCTGGCTGTTATGTCGGTGTAGTTGTGTTTGCACTGTCTGGAAGTTATATCGGTGTAGTTGTGTTTGCACTGTATGGTTGTTATTTCAATGTAATTGTGTTTGCACTGTATGATTGTTATATCGGTGTAGTTGTGTTTGCACTGTCTGGCTGTTATGTCGGTGTAGTTTTTTTTGCACTGTATGGTTTTTATTTTGGTGTAGTTGTGTTTGCACTGTCTGGTTGTTATTACGGTGTAGTTGTGTTTGCACTGTCTGGCTGTTATGTCGGTGTAGTTGTGTTTGCACTGTATAGTTGTTATTTCGGTGTAGTTGTGTTTGCACTGAATGGTTGTTATGTCGCTGTAGTTGTGTTTGCACTGTCTGGTTGTTATTACGGTGTAGTTGTGTTTGCACTGTCTGGCTGTTATTACGGTGTAGTTGTGTTTGCACTGAATGGTTGTTATGTCGCTGTAGTTGTGTTTGCACTGTCTGGTTGTTATTACGGTGTAGTTGTGTTTGCACTGTCTGGCTGTTATGTTGGTGTAGTTTTGTTTGCACTGTCTGGCTGTTATGTCGCTGTAGTTATATTTGCACTGTCTGGCTGTTATGTCGCTGTAGTTATATTTGCACTGTCTGGCTGTTATGTCGCTGTAGTTGTGTTTGCACTGTCTGGTTGTTATTACGGTGTAGTTGTGTTTGCACTGTCTGGCTGTTATGTCGGTGTAGTTTTGTTTGCACTGTCTGGTTGTTATTACGGTGTAGTTGTGTTTGCACTGTCTGGCTGTTATGTTGGTGTAGTTTTGTTTGCACTGTCTGGCTGTTATGTTGGTGTAGTTATATTTGCACTGTATGGTTCTGTTATGGCTTCTCCTTGCAGTGTGACTGTAGTGGAGCAGCAGCCGCTCACATCTCTGTGTGTTATATATGCAGATAGTGGAGTATTACAGCCCTCGGATATTAATATCTCATGAAATTAGGGGCGACCCCCGGCTGTGATCCTGACATTCTCTGCCTATGGGCTGAGAGCTGAGATTCCCCCGAGCGTATGTCTCATTTCCACAGGAGGACAGGCCGGCCGCGCTCTCCCCACATGCTGCGACTGGAGATTTCATTAGGTGCGAGGAGGCGCTTGGCTTTCATGTGACAGATCCGCAGCCGGAATTACATAATAACTGCTTCACTTCATTCTACAATTACAAGAGTGAAAGATGTGTATAAGTATGACAGTCACTTATAGGAGAGACACCCGGGGACACTCTGCAGAGCTCTCTTATTCTCTATAATTACCAGCATGGTCTCCACACTGCCGCTGTCTATCACTCTTCTTCTCTTTCTCTCTCTTCCTTAGTTGCTCTGGTTTTCTCTGTATTTTAATCAGTTTCTTTTCTTCTTTCCTCTCTTCTCCCGTCTCTTACTCGTTGTCTCTCTTGTTCTGTCTTTTTATGACTATCTTCAGTCTCTCTCACGCTCTCCCTTCTCCAGTCTTTCTTTTCTCCCATTTTTCTCTGTTCTTCAGTCTTTCTCTTTCCTTCTGTCTCTCTTATCCTCAGTCTCTCTCACACTCTCTCTTCTTCATCCTTTCTTTTCTCCCATTTTTCTCTGTTCTTCAGTCTTTTTCCTTCTGTCTCTCTTATCCTCAGTCTCTCTCACGCTCTCTCTCTCTCTTCTCCAGACTTTCTTTTCTCCCATTTTTCTCTGTTCTTCAGTCTTTCTCTTTCCTTCTGTCTCTTTTATCCTCAGTCTCTCTCACACTCTCTCTTCTTCATCCTTTCTTTTCTCCCATTTTTCTCTGTTCTTCAGTCTCTTTCCTTCTGTCTCTCTTATCCGCAGTCTCTCTCACTCTCTCTCTCTCTTCTTCATCCTTTCTTTTCTCCCATTTTTCTCTGTTCTCCAGTCTTTCTTTTCTCCCATTTTTCTCTGTTCTTCAGTCTTTCTCTTTCCTTCTGTCTCTCTTATCCTCTGTCTCTCTCACGCTCTCTCTTCTTCATCCTTTCTTTTCTCCCATTTTTCTCTGTTCAGTCTTTCTCTTTCCTTCTGTCTCTCTTATCCTCAGTCTCTCTCACGCTCTCTCTCTCTTCTTCATTCTTTCTTTTCTCCCATTTTTCTCTGTTCTTCAGTCTTTCTCTTTCCTTCTGTCTCTCTTATCCTCAGTCTCTCTCTCACTCTCTCTCTCTCTCTTCTTCATCCTTTCTTTTCTCCCATTTTTCTCTGTTCTTTAGTCTTTCTCTTTCCTTCTGTCTCTTTCCTTCTGTCTCTCTCATGCTCGCTCTCTCTTCTTCATCCTTTCTTTTCTCCCATTTTTCTCTGTTCTTCAGTCTCTTTCCTTCTGTCTCTCTTATCCTCCGTATCTCTCTCTTTGTCAGTCTTTCTTCTAGGCCCCAGTGATCCCGATGATTTTGGAGGGGATTATTAGAGACACTTTACTGTCTATTATGCAGTTGTCTCACCTGGACAGATCGTTGGTGGGTAAGCTATAGAGCACAGTATATAGAATTCCAAGGTTTCCACCATTGAACACCTGTACAGGAATCTGACCTTTGCAGCAGGGACCCCCAGGTCACTCTCTCATCAGTAATCTCTAATAGAAATAGCTGACAAGTCTAATCGAAAAACCAAAGAGACGTAACCAGACAGACCACAAATACACAAGAGCAATAGTGAGGCTGGGGGCAGATGGAGGATGATGATGATGGACCTCACAATATACTGGGACATCATCTACTGGAGCAGGAACAACCCTCTAGAACAGTGATTCTCACCTCCAGACCTCAAGGCCACCAACAGGTGAGGATTTCCTTAGTATTTCAAAGGGGATATAATTATACTCGGTGCATCAGGTATTATCACAGGGGATATAATTATACTCATCAGGTATTATCACAGGTGATATAATTATACTCATCAGGTATTATCACATGTGTTATAATTATATTTATCAGGTATTATCACAGGGGATATAATTATACTCATCAGGTGTTATCACAGGTGATATAATTATAATTATCAGGTATTATCACAGGTGAAATAACTATAGTCACCAGGTATTATCACAGGTGATATAATTATACTCATCAGGTATTAACACAGGTGAAATAACTATAGTCATCGGGTATTATCACAGGTGATATAATTATACTCAGTACATCAGGTATTATCACAGGTGATATCATTATACTCTGTGCATCAGGTATTATCACAGGTGATATCATTATACTCTGTGCATCAGGTATTATCACAGGTGATATCATTATACTCTGTGCATCAGGTATTATCACAGGTGATATCATTATACTCTGTGCATCAGGTATTATCACAGGTGATATCATTATACTTATCAGGTATTATCACATGTGATGTTATTATACTTTGTGCAGCAGGTATTATCATAGGTGATATAATTATACTGAATGCATCAGGTATTATCACAGATGATATAATTATATCACAATGAACATATAGAACAGAGCGGAAATCCCATTGACCACAATAGGACATTGCTCTGTACATATTTTACGTAAGAAATATCAAGCGGAATAGGCATAAAATTAAACACGAGGATTCAGCTAGGAATTCCTCAGTGTGAACATCCCCTGAGGGTTTGTCCACACTACCGAATCCCGGTGGATCAACCGCTGCAAATTCCGCAGGTGGAATCTGCTAAACTATAGAATGAAGCCAATTGAACCAGCGGAGATGCATGCGGCAGCATGCGGAATCCGCGGCGGGTGATCCACTGGGATTCCGTAGTGTGGATATACCCTCCACAACACCTCTCTAGAGCTGACGGCTTTACCCTTTTGTAAAAGACACCTGGAGTTGAGCATGGTGATCTCAGATTTGTTCTGTCCATTCATTTACATTTACCCCCCGCCCCTCTTTAGCGTTCATTCCCATTCTGTGTTCTGGTGTGGTCTCCACATGGCAGCTCCTGATGGACTAATCCATGATATGTGCTTGTAGGTGATCAAGGAGGTTTCGGCAGAGATGGGAGGAATCGGTTGGTGGGTGTACTCTACCAAAGCCATTGGGTTCCGAGAGAAGAGGGGCAAAACGGGGTCCCCTTCTCCTTGGCCCCATCTATAGTGTGTGGCCCTTGTGGTGACATCTGTTCTAGTGCTGATAATTGTCTATGGAGTCTGAAGGCTGGAGCCGGGTTCTGGACACCCCTAAGCCAACTAATCAGGGGGGCACATACTTTTGTCAGATAACCAGCCCTTCTTCCTCTACAGATGTGACTTCTGCTCCTCCATTGCTTCCTTCTGTCTCCTCAGCCGCTGTGAAGCTATGACAACTATTTCCTCCTCTGCTCCTTCCATGTTTTCCAGGGATATCTGGGGATAAAGCGCCTTGTCCGGGGTCACACGGAGGTGACACAACCGCTCCGGTAAATCCCTCCATTTCATTACTGTGGGTCGGAGCCTTTAACCCTTGCGGCCACACTGAACGATATGCATCAAATATGGCGTCTCCTCTGTGCAGGACGTGATCTCGGATGAGGCTTCCTATAAAATAACCTGAAATACACAAAGTGGCAACTTTCTTAGTTTCTACCTGGAATTAAGATGTGGATTTCCCCCCCAAAATACTTAGTGTAAACATTCCGTAAAGGGGTACTTCTATTTAAAAATCTCCCGTCTTTCAGTACTTATGAGCTGCTGTGTGTCCTGCAGAAAGTGGTGTATTCTCTCCAGTCTCACACAGTGCTCTATGCTGCCACCTCTGTCCATGTCAGGAACTGTCCAGAGCAGCAGCAAATCCCCATAGAAAACCTCTCCTGCTCTGGACAGTTCCTGACATGGACAGAGGTGGCAGCAGAGAGCACTGTGTCAGACTGGAGAGAATACACCACTTCCTGCAGGACATACAGCAGCTGATAAGTACTGGAAGACGGGAGATTTTTAAATAGAAGTAAATTACAAATCTATAAAGAAATCTGGAAGAAAAAATGTTTATGGTCTATGCAGATAATGGATTTATAAAATCTGGTATCTCCTCGTATCTCTGCCGTCAGTCTCCATTTTGGATGCTCCAGGTCGCATGTGGATTAGCCCCGTTATGGTTTCTACCTGGAAACACATCAGTAGGTGGCATGTCACTTACTTATGGCGCCAAAGTTTTACGCAAAAGTGTGATTAACAGGTCAATGAATATTAAGGAGATCACATCACTGCGCTTTTCTCATTCACTTCTCTGGAAGGTGCGAAATTTGCGCAATTCGTACTAAGAAAAAGCTACAAATCCGTGACAGATACCGCGATGCTCTTCACCCGGCGATAACCTGACACAAGAGGCGTAAGGCCTCGGACAGATGGTGAGTGTGATTTGATATCGGCTCTCACATGAGGGGGAATCAGAATGAAGTCAAAAAATGAAGCCAAATCAGCAAAATTTTCCACAATATTCAGAAAACAAATATAGAGGTTGCATTGTACTTCACATACAGTACATTCTCTGCCCAGCCCCCCGCAGTCCCCCATGTTGCCCCTCGTGGTCGCCCTCACTTTACCCAGCAGGTTTTATTTTCCCCTCGTGCCCTCATCGCCCCCCCCGATTCTCTTCTATTTACATTGGAAGAAAAAACTTCATATAAAAAGTTTATACGACGATGAAAAAGGAAAATGAAATGAGGAAAGCGTATTCCGCCAGACGCCGGACGTGTCTTTATTCCAGTTTATTTAACATCAACTTTCATCAAAGGCCACAAATTGCTGCTTTTCTTGGCAAAAATCCAACACGTCCAACTTTGATGCCAGATAAAAACGTCTTCAATTTCCTACCTGACACCAACCGCTGCGCCCGTCCGATCGTCTGTCCTCCTGGAGGGATCACGCTGCACAGTGATGGAAGGAAGGAGCAGGGCGAAGAGGGGCAGATACATATCACCCTGCACAGGGACAAACAAGAGGCCGCAAGGGCGACACTATAAAGAATTAGGGTCCATTTACACAGAAAGATTATCTGACAGATTATCTGTCAAAGATTTGAAGCCAAAGCCAGAAACAGACTATAAACAGAGATCAGGTCATAAAGGAAAGCCTGATTTCTCCTCTTTTCAATTCCATTTCTGGCTTTGGTTTCAAATTTTTGGCAGATAATCTGTCAGATAATCTTTCTGTGTAAATGGACCCTCTGCTTCTATATATCATCTATCTATCTATCTATCTATCTATCTATCTATCTATCTATCTATCTATCTCCTATCTATCTCCTATCTCCTATCTATCTATCTCCTATCTATCTATCTATCTATCTATCTCCTATCTATCTATCTATCTATCTCCTATCTATCTATCTATCTATCTATCTATCTATCTATCTATCTATCTATCTATCTATCTATCTATATCTATCTCCTATCTATCTATCTATCTATCTATCTATCTATCTATCATCTATCTATCTATCTCCTATCTATCTATCTATCTATCTATCTATCTATCTATCTATCTCCTATCTATCTATCTATCTATCTATCTATCTATCTATCTATCTATCTCCTATCTATCTATCTATCTATCTATCTATCTCCTATCTATCTATCTATCTATCTATCTATCTCCTATCTATCTATCTATCTATCTATCTATCTATCTATCTCCTATTTATCTATCTATCTATCTATCTATCTATCTATCTATCTCCTATCTATCTATCTATCTATCTATCTATCTATCTCCTATCTATCTATCTATCTATCTATCTATCTATCTATCTCCTATCTATCTATCTATCTATCTATCTATCTATCTATCTATCTATCTATCTATCTATCTCCTATCTATCTATCTCCTATCTATCTATCTATCTCCTATTTATCTATCTATCTATCTCCTATCTATCTATCTATCTATCTATCTATCTATCTATCTATCTCCTATCTATCTATCTATCTATCTATCTATCTATCTCCTATCTCCTATCTATCTATCTATCTATCTATCTATCTATCTATCTATCTATCTATCTCCTATCTATCTATCTATCTATCTCCTATCTATCTATCTATCTATCTATCTCCTATCTATCTATCTATCTATCTATCTATCTATCTATCTATCTATCTCCTATCTCCTATCTATCTCCTATCTATCTATCTATCTATCTATCTATCTATCTACCTATCTATCTATCTCCTATCTATCTATCTATCTATCTATCTATCTATCTATCTATCTCCTTTCTATCTATCTATCTATCTATCTATCTCCTATCTATCTATCTATCTATCTATCTATCTATCTATCTATCTCCTATCTATCTATCTATCTATCTCCTATCTATCTATCTATCTATCTATCTATCTATCTATCTATCTATCTATCTCCTATCTATCTATCTATCTATCTCCTATCTATCTATCTATCTATCTCCTATCTATCTATCTATCTATCTATCTATCTATCTATCTGTTCAGTGGTCTGGTTCTGTTGGGGGCTGTAGTGCTCTATGTTCACTGGTTGGGTCTTTTTGGGGGCTGTAGTGCCCTATGTTCAGTGGTCGGTTCTCATTGGGTTGTAGTGCCCTATGTTCAGTGGTCGGTTCTCATTGGGTTGTAGTGCCCTATGTTCAGTGGTCGGTTCTCATTGGGTTGTAGTGCCCTATGTTCAGTGGTCGGTTCTCATTGGGGGCTGTAGTGCCCCATGTTCAGTGGTCGGTCTCATTGGGGGTTGTAGTGCCCCATGTTCAGTGGTCGGTTCTCATTGGGTTGTAGTGCCCTATGTTCAGTGGTCGGTTCTCATTGGGTTGTAGTGCCCTATGTTCAGTGGTCAGTTCTCATTGGGGGCTGTAGTGCCCCATGTTCAGTGGTCGGTCTCATTGGGGGTTGTAGTGCCCCATGTTCAGTGGTCGGTTCTCATTGGGTTGTAGTGCCCTATGTTCAGTGGTCGGTTCTCATTGGGGGCTGTAGTGCCCTATGTTCAGCAGTTGAATCCTGTTGGGGGTTGTAGTGTTCTATATATGCAGTATATAAAGGATATTTTAGTCTGGGAAGGTTTATTAATAACGGTTGTGTCAGACGTTATTTCCAGCCTCCTGTTTCTATAGGATCTGACCAGACGGTGTTGTGTGGTGATGATGAGGGACGTCTGTGGGGCCGCTGGAGGTTTAGACTGTGTTTGCGCTCCTCTTCCGGGTGATATTAGTTATTCGGTGTTGTGGCTGCCCCATATGTCTTTCCTTGCTGGCTGTGTGTTTGTTAGGAGCCGTGTTCCTGACTCCATCTCTTGCAGATTTCTTCCCACAGATGGTGTTCGCTTACTTATAAACCAGCGCCAGTCACGCATGATTTTGCATAATTTGTCACTGTTTATCAAACACGTAACCCCGCTACGAGCCGAGTCGCCATCGCTCCTGGGCAGTGCCGCCATGATATGTGTCAGGTATCAGTTATAGGGGGCGATCTTAAATTGTCCTTAAAATATTGGGAAACTATCTCATAATAATAACACATAATATGTGTTGCCCGTAGCAACCAATCACATCTCAGCTTTCATTTCATCAGAGCAATATGAGAAGTGAAAGCTGAGCTGTGATTGGTTGCTATGGGGGCTGTGATTGGTTGCTATGGGCAACTGAGAGAGTCTTACTATGAGACAACGCCATAAATCTCCTTCTATAGTCATGTTATGTGTAGAGGATATTAGAATCTAATTTAGGACAGCGCCATAAATTTCTCCGTTTGTTGCCCATAGCAACCAATCACAGCTCCCATAGCAACCAATCACAGCTCAGCTTTCACTTCTCACATTACTCTGGTAAAATGAAAGCTGAGCTGTGATTGGTTGCTATGGGGGCTGTGATTGTAATTGGTTGCTATGGGGGCTGTGAGACAGGGCCATAAATCTCCTTCTATAGTCATGTTATGTGTAGAGGATATTGAAGTGATTTATGGCGCTGTATGTTCCTTACCTTCCTCCTCTGCGCATTTAGAAGCCCTGGCCACCCCCATAGCGCCAATCCGGCCCACCCCTGGCTGGCCTGCTCCATTTATTATCATTAGAAAGTGGCAGGCTGGACGGCGGCGGACCGGTGCTATGGGAACATGGTGTCAGTGGGGAGGAAAATAGAAAAAAAATTATATTACACTTAAAGAGTTACTTTGGAAAAACATTTTTTTTAATAAACTGGTGTCAGAAAGTTAAACAGATTTGTAGATGACTTCTATGTAGAAATCTCCTGTCTTCCAGTACTTATCATCTGCCGTATGTCCTGCAGGAAGTGGTGTATTCTCTCCAGTCGACACACTGTTCTCTGCTGCCACCTCTGTCCATGTCAGGAACTGTCCAGAGCAGGAGAGGTCTTCTATGGGGATTTGCTGCTGCTCTGGACAGTTCCTGACATGGACAGAGGTGGCAGCAGAGAGCAGTGTGTCGACTGGAGAGAAAACACCACTTCCTGCAGGACATACAACAGCTGATAAGTACAGAAAGACTGAAAATATTTATATAGACGTAATTTACAAATTTGGATAACTTTCTGACACCGGTTGGCCAAAAATTCATCCAGGACATGGCCGCTCGTGAGTCGCACCGTGACCCCATTCACTTATATATTATATATATATAATCATTATTATATATATTATATATTATAATTATTTGCTTCTGTCTCCACGTCCTAATGTCGGACGTTCCGTGACCTGGAGCCGGACTGCGTTCCTCCACAGCAGCAATCATCGTGTCGGGATCCGGAGGGATTTGCCATTTTGACAACATTGTAATCAATGGAATGGATGTTGTCGTCTGGTGCGCACATCTGCGCCCCCGGCCCCTGCGCCGCACCGGTCCTTTCCCTCGTGTTATATTGACTGGTGGAATCAATATGTAATGATAGAAGGTTGCGGCGCTCGGGGATTACTCTGCTCTCTTACATTCCGGCCTGTGGTGATATTTACTAGTGAGCGGTGAAACCTCTGGGCCCCTAAACTACCCCCCCCCCCCGCACCACGGCCCGGACCCGATCTCCCCATAATGAGACATCCCGCTGTGCTCCTCAGCTGATGACCTCGTCTGCCTTATGCAGATCTCCAGGAATTCAGGATATTTGGGGTTTTCTGTATTTCCTGTCTTTGTTTTCCGTAATTTATTTATTTTTTTCATTTTCATTTTTATCTTATTTTGTTTTCAATGTCTCCTTCAAGGGACCTCCCACTATTGTGGAGGACTATTGTGGCACCGCGCTGCGGAATCTGTTGGTGCTATACAAATAAATATATTATTATTATTATTTATTCATTGCAATTTAACCAACAGTCGGAAATTCATTTCAGTTGTTGATGGTTAACCCTTTGAGGACCAGGCCCAAAATGACCCAGTGGACCGCGCAAATTTTGATCTTAGTGTTTCCGTTTTTCCCTCCTCCCCTTCTAAGAGCTCTAGCACTTTCAGTTTTTTATCTACAGGCCATGTAAGGGCTTATTTGTTACAGGAATAGTTGTACTTTGTAATGGCGTCTTTCATTTTACCATAACATGTATGATGGAACCCCAAATATATTATTTATGAAGATATAAATTGGTGAAATCGCAAAAAAGAATGCAATATGGTAACGTTTGGGGGGTTCCTGTGTCTACGTAATGCGCTATATGGTAAAAGCGACATGATATCATTATTCTATAGGTCAGTACGAACACAACCATATGCAGGTTACACAGATTCTCTAATGTTATAGATTTTTTTTAAATGAAATCCTTTTTTTTGGCAATTAATTATAAATAAAATGGGACTATTGTGACGCTTATAACGGTTTTATTTTTTCACCTACGGGGCTGTATGGGGTGTCATTTTTTCCGCCATGATCTCTAGTTTTTATTAATACCATATTTGTGAAGATCGGACGTTTTGATCACTTTTTATAAATTTTTTTATATATATATAATGTAACATAAAATCGGTAATCCGCGCACTTTTTTCCCTCTTTTCGTGTACGCCGTTTACCGTTCGCAATGACGCTTGCTATATTTTAATAGATCGGACAATTACGCACGCTACGGTATATTATATGTTTATCTATTTATTTATTTGTATATGTTTTATTTATATAATGGGAAAGGGGGGTGATTTCAACTTTTATTGGGGGAGGGGTTTTGGGGTAGTGTGTTAGTGTTTTTAACTTTTTTTTTTTTACACATTTGAAGTCCCTTTGGGGGACTTGTACATAGATTAGTTTGATTTCTACACTGATCAATGCTATGCCATAGGCATAGCATTGATCAGTGTTATCGGCGATCTGCTCATTGAGCCTGCCTGTGCAGGCTCAGTGACCAGAGCGCCGATCGGACCGCACGGAGGCAGGTGAGAGAGCTCCGGCGGCCCGTTTTACCGATCGGGACCCCCGCAGTCACACTGCGGGGGTCCCGATCGGTAAGTGACAGGGGACTCCCCCTGTCACTTACACTTAAACGCCGCGGTCGCGCCGCGATTGCGGCGTTTAAGGAGTTAATGACATGCGGCAGCGCGATCGCTGCAGCGTGTCATTACCGGTGAGGTCCCGGCTGCTGATTGCAGCCGGCCCCCACCTGCTATGAAGCGCGCTCCGCTCCGGAGCACGCTTCATAGCGTGAGAAACACCCAGGGCGTACAGTTACGCCCTAGGTCGTCTGGGGACAGACTTCCATGGCGTAACTATACGCCCTGGGTCGTCTAAGGGTTAAAGGGGTACTCTGGCAAAAAACTTTTTCTTTCAAATCAGCTGGTTTCAGAAAGTTATATAGATTTGTAATTTACTTCTATTAAAAAATCTCTAGTCTTTCAGTACTTATCAGCTGCTGTATGTCCTGCAGGAAGTGGTGTATTCTCTCCAGTCTGACACAGTGCTCTCCGCTGCCACCTCTGTCCGTGTCAGGAACTGTCCAGAGCAGGAGAGGTTTTCTATGGGGTTTTCTTTGCTCTGGACAGTTTCTGACATGGACAGAGGTGGCAGCAGAGAGCACTGTTTTAGACTGGAGAGAATGCCTTCCTGTAGGACATACAGCAGCTGATAAGTACTGGAAAACTGGAGATTTTTACATAGAAGTAAATTACAAATCTATATAACTTTCTGACACCAGTTGATTTGAGTTCCCTTTTAAGGGAAATCAGATGGAAAGGTTCTAATTTTTTAAATGATTTTATAGTCATCTCTTACTTTGTGTTATTACGGTGTTTATTATCACTATCGGGGGACGTGCACGATCCCTGATGAGGGAGCTGGATTCCCGCTCAGATTCTGCATCGGAATCTGCATAAAATCTGAATCCCTTAATATCAGTGTGAGATTCTCCAGCATGTGCACGCATAGGGCGGAATACTAAGCCGGGTATGACCGCCATCTAAGTGATCTCCCCGCTGACCCCCTGTGCTGGATTCACCAGGTCACTGTATCAATGTAAGTAAATATGTGGCCACACCCCTTTACATTGCATTCTACCCACGTTTTCAAAAGTTGTGAATTCTGGCGTTAATCTTTAATAAATTCCTCCTCCATAGTTTTCTTCCCATGGAATTTTCCGGCAGGGATTTGAGATTTTCTTTAAGAATGGACTTTCTGTTTCCGGAGCCTTCTGTTTGGAATTACTCATAGTAGAGGTCAATGGAACGTTGTAATTCTGCTGCAAATAGATACAATGTCGCTTTTAGACATTATTATAGCTGTTATTATTTATTATTATTGTTAATTACTATATCTGTCCTTATTATAGTATTTTATTTATTTGTTCATGTGATGATGATGATAATAATAACAGTAATTATTATTCTATTTTATAAATGTATATTATGTATTATTATTATTATTTGTTATTATTATTAGGGATAAGAAAATTTACAGTAGTAGTGAAGCGCAGCGCTCTGCTAGGCTCGGAGGTCAGCTGCCTTTGAACTCTGAACGGTGCCGCTCCTCTCTGGGTGCCTAGAAAAGCTGGATCCAGTCCTGGAAAACTGGGAGAAGTTTCCCAGGACTAGATCCAGCTTTCCGTTCAGAGTTCAAAGGCAGCCGACTGCCGAGCCTAGCAGAGCGCTGCGCTTCACTACTACTGTAAATTCGCTTATCCCTATTATTATTATTATTATTATTATTATTATTATTATTATTATTATTATTATTATTATTATCATTATTTATGATGGTTATTATTTTTTATTATTATTATTATTATTATTATTATTATTATTATTATTATTATCATTATTTATTATGGTTGTTATTATTATTATTATTATTATTTATTATGGTTATTATTTTTTTAATATTATTTGTCATTATTATTTATATTTTATTTTTATTATTATTATTATTATTATTATTATTATTATTATTATTATTATTATTATTATTATTATGTGTCATTATTATATTTTATTTATTTAGTATGGTGGTGATTATTATTATAGTAATTATATTGTATTTATTTATCACTTATTATATGTCATTATAATTAAATTTCATTTATTTATTATGGTTATTATTATTATAAGTCATTATTATTATTATTATTATTATTATTATTATGATTATTATTATTATATTTAATTTATTTATTATGTTGATTATTATAATTAATTTATTAATTTATTTTGGTAATCATTATGGTGATTATTTCAATATGTCAATATTATTATATTTTGTTTATTATTAATTATATGTATATGTGATTATTATTATTATCATTGCATTTATTTATCATGATGATTTTTCTTTACTACCTTTTCTCCATATATGTTTTGTATTCTTTGTAATGATGATGTAATAGTTTTGTTGTGGTTGTTACTTTGTTGCCTGTATCTCTTAGTATGGGTGTCCTCTCTCTGGTTTGGGTGGTATTTCAGTGGCAGCAGCGGGTTGCAGACAGCCCCGGTCCTCGCCTCCTTGCGCAGATGTCCCCCACATCTGGTAAGAGGGAGTCTCTCTACTTGTCAACAATAATTCACTTTAACAGCTGTCCCTTTTGACAGGCTCAGTGTCAGACTCTAAAATGAGAGAGGGTGACAGTCGCTCGGCTCCTCCATCACAATGTGCTGGAAATTAACTATTTACTGGCAGCGCAGGAACAAAACTGGCCACTTCTCTGCTATTCCATCATTTTCAAGGATTTTTTTTTTACATTTTTGGAACAGCTCAATAAAAAAGTGTGAACACGTCCTTCAGCCAGTTCACAATTTAGTATACAGACTATGGCCAAATCAACTTATACCGGGCCGATTATCTGCTGAAGGAGTGTCTCTAGTAACTCCACCCAGTGCTATGGTCATATATAACCCATAACTTCCCTCTGTACTATGGTAATATATAACGCATAACTCCACCCTGTACTACGGTAATATATAAGCCATAACTCCACCCTGTACTATGGTAATATATAACTATAACTCCACCCAGTGCTATGGTACTATATAACCTATAACTCCACCCTGTACTATGGTAACATATAACCCAAAACTCCACCCTGTACTATGGTTATATATACCCTATAACTCCACCCTGTACTATGGTAATATATAATCTATAACTCCACCCAGTGCTATGGTAATATATAACTATAACTCCACCCAGTGATATGGTAATATATACTGCATAACTCCCCCTGTACTATGGTAATATATAACCTATAACTCCACCCAGTGCTATGGTAATATAGAACCTAAAACTCCACCCTGTACTATGGTAATATATAAGCCATAACTCCCCCCTGTACTATGGTAATATATAACTATAACTCCACCCAGTGCTATGGTAATATATAATTATAACTCCACCCAGTGCTATGGTAATATATAACCTATAACTCCACCCAGTGCTATGGTAATATATAATTATAACTCCACCCAGTGCTATGGTAATATATAACCTATAACTCCACCCAGTGCTATGGTAATATATAACCTATAACTCCACCCTGTACTATGGTAATATATAAGCCATAACTCCCCCCTGTACTATGGTAATATATAACTATAACTCCACCCAGTGCTATGGTAATATATAATTACAACTCCACCCAGTGCTATGGTAATATATAACCTATAACTCCACCCTGTACTATGGTAATATATAAGCCATAACTCCCCCCTGTACTATGGTAATATATAACTATAACTCCACCCAGTGCTATGGTAAAATATAATTATAACTCCACCCAGTGCTATGGTAATATATAACCTATAACTCCACCCAGTGCTATGGTAATATATACTGCATAACTCCCCCTGTACTATGGTAATATATAACTATAACTTCACCCAGTGCTATGGTAATATATAACCTATAACTCCACCCTGTACTATGGCAATATATAACCCATAACTCCACCCTGTACTATTGTGGTGTTGGTAACCCCTGGGGATGTTTTGTCAGAGGATCGGCTGGTCACCTGCTAGATGGTAGGGTGTGACTCCACTCCAGTGATGGTTGTTAGAGATACAGCCGGACCTTAAGATGTTATTTCGTGATGCCAGTGCCAGTAGGGCACACCCGTTTTTATTTTAGAAGGCTGGTTGTACGTTTTTTCCCTGTGGACAGTGTCCTGCCGGATTGGTACGGGGACTCTTGGGTTAGAGTAGTCACGGATGGCCGGAGTGGTGTAGTGACCCTCCTGGACTATCGGATCTGCCACCCACAGAAAGGGGAAATGTCCCAAGGATGTAGTGTACACTGTGTCGGTGTAGGGTGAAGAATCACAGAGTCTCTTTATCATAAATAAGCTTGGTTTTACTTGAAAGGTAATTGTGTGCAGAAAGATAAAGAACTTGATAAGACACTTGATAATATGATAACCAGATCTGTTATAGGAATAGTGTAAAGAGTACAGTCGTGCTCACTGAGTAGCGTGTTGAGAGATACACAGAATCAGAGTAGCAGAGAGGAGGATGTTGTGAGAGTCTCAACCCAAGTAGTACTGTGCTCTGCCGGGATGTTGGGGGATAAGTTAGAATAATACTTAGAAGAAAAAGAAAATACTTGTTCCCGTGTATTGACCTTTGGATCTTCACAACCCTATATGCCCACTAGATTTGGGGGAGCTGTCCTAGAAGGTGACACAAGCCGCAGACCTTGTTCCCTGGGATGAGCGGAATGCTGAGGGTTCCCTACTGACAATCGCGCTGCGAGATAGAGTTCCTAGGCCTTAGCAACTTTGCTCTATCTGGATCAGTTCCTAGCTTACTGCTGTCTGTCCTGCTCTGTGACTCTCCTAGTCCACGGCGTGGGTTGAGGTTGTCTCTGACTTGTCCTCTCTTGAAAGTTGTTAAACACTGCATAGTGTTGGGTAGCCTTAACTGAGAAGAAACTGTTAGCTGTGTCTTGTCTTGCTTCCTACCAATACGTGGTTCTGACTAAGACTGACTAGAGTAGGGACCTGGCAGAGGGCCAGGGCCCAGAGAGGACCACTGTAGAGAGCTGTCTAGCTTGTGTCCTTCCTTTACAGTGTCCAACATGAAGACCCATGCACTTCCTCTACCCATGTGACTTCCTTCCTATCCAAAGTGCGCTGTGAGTGGCTGTAGAGTGCAATAGAAGAAGTAAAAAAGAAAAAAAGGGGGGGAAAAGGCGCTTCCTAGTGCAATATCTGAGTTACTGGATAGCAAATATGCACAAAAACATCATTGTGCTCACCTTAGGAGGTTGTGCAATAGTAGGCACAACACTATATCAAAGCGTATTATCAATACCGCAGCTTAGCAGAGGATCATCTACACAGCGTGTAGAGTCGATACACCAAAAAGAAGTCAGGTCCTTAGAGGACTATAGGGCCCACAAGCGATCCTTCCAATAGCATAGCGCAGGTATTCCAGCTGGGTGGTTAATAAGCCGTATGTGGTCGGCTCCCAATAGATGTAACTCACCAAGCCAAGTCCTTACTATAACGAATTTATTTAAAACAAGCGACGCGTTTCGGCACACTAATCTCTCAGTGCCTTTCTCAAGCTTGAGAAAGGCACTGAGAGATTAGTGTGCTGAAACGCGTCGCTTGTTTTAAATAAATTCGTTATAGTAAGGACTTGGCTTGGTGAGTTACATCTATTGGGAGCCGACCACATACGGCTTATTAACCACCCAGCTGGAATACCTGCGCTATGCTATTAGAAGGATCGCTTGTGGGCCCTATAGTCCTCTAAGGACCTGACTTCTTTTTGGTGTATAGAAGAAGTAAAGAGAGAGGTGATAGGAGAGAAGAAGAACAGATTCCCATAGGTTCACAGATCCATGTGACGTAGAAACAAACAATAACCCTTTACATACTTTAGCTGTGCAACATCTGAATACACATATCTACTACAGCGACATCTAGTGGCGAAACTTTATCACTACCTTCATCACCACTTTTGCACAATAAGTTCAGGCTTTTTCGAAGGGTGTAACCAATAGTAACATCCGTGGTAGGACACCAGACTATGGCAATATATAACCCATAACTCCACCCTGTACTATGGTAATATATAACCTGTAACTCCACCCTGTACTATGGTAATATATAACCTGTAACTCCACCCTGTACTATGGTAATATATAATCCATAACTTCACCCTGTACTATGGTAATATATAACAGTAACTTCACCCTGCGCTATTGTAATATATAACCCATAACTCCATCCAGAGCTATGATAATATATAACCCATAACTCCACCCTGTACTATGGTAATATATAACAGTAATTCCACCCTGTACTATGGTATTATATAACACTAACTCCACCTTGTACTATGGTAATATATAACAGTAACTCCACCCTGTACTATAGTAATATATAACAGTAACTCCACCCTGTACTACGGTAATATATAACAGTAACTCCACCCTGTACTATAGTAATATATAACCCATAACTGTACATCTCTTCCAGTACCCATATCTATACTCTGCCAGTTGACTACATGTACAGTATAATATTTGTATTTGATCGGTTTCATCATTGGTGCTTTAGTTGCACTGTGTTTTATATTATAGATATTACAATATATACTGACGCCTAATTGCATTTCTCTTTTCTTTCGGTACAATAAACAATTTCTCCATAGGTCGTTATAAAAAATTCTGTTTAGTTTCTTTTCCACCACCACCTGTCGAGTCCTGTTAATAATCCCAGAGATCAGAGGTAGTGTGATGGGCCCAGTCTCCAGCCCTTATCTCTCCTCTCCTGAACAAACTTCTTAGGTGACATAAGTAAAGTTAGTATAAATTGACCCGGTGAGTGGTATTCGGCCCTGAATTTGCTTCTTATTGTAGAGCAGGATCCAGTTGTGTTCATATACAGAGCATGTAACTCAGGGATATGTGCAGAATGCTTCCCACTCCCTCCTGGGGTTGATCCTCAGCATTAATGCGACCTCAGTCTCTTTATTTGCAGTCTCTTCCCTACTCTGTGAAGTCCTCAGCACAGTAAAGCCGTCACTGTATAAACAGTAATCACAGCGACGTCCGGGAACTCCTCCTAATCAGGCAGCTCCCAGCTAAAGACTATTATTTACTGTACGTCTGTAAAGAAACACGCTTATGTTATAGCAGAGATACAGGCGGAGGAAGAAGAGAGAGTCGAGACTGAGCGAAGGAGGAAGAGAGAGCTGAGACTGAGCGAAAGAGGAAGAGAGAGCTAAGACTGAGCGAAGGAGGAAGAGAGCCGAGACTGAGCGAAGGAGAAAGAGACAGCCGAGACTGAGCAAATTAGGAAGACAGAGCCAAGACTGAGCCAAGGAGGAAGAGAGAGCCGAGACTGAGCCAAGGAGGAAGAGAGAGCCGAGACTGAGCCAAGGAGGAAGAGAGAGCCAAGACTGAGTGAAGGAGGAAGAGAGCTGAGACTGAGTGAAGGAGGAGGAGAGCCGAGGCTGAGCGAAGGAGGGAGAGAGAGCCGAGACTGAGCAAAGGAGGAAGAGAGAGCCAAGACTGAGCGACGGAGGAAGAGAGAGCTGAGACTGAGTCAAGGAGGAAGAGACGAGACTGAGCCAAGGAGGAAGAGAGAGCCGAGACTGAGCCAAGGAGCAAGAGAGAGCTGAGACTGAGCGAAGGAGGAAGAGAGAGCTGAGACTGAGCCAAGGAGGAAGCGAGCCGAGACTGAGCGAAGGAGAAAGAGAGAGACGAGACTGAGCGAAGGAGGAAAACAGAGCCAAGACTGAGCCAAGGAGGAAGAGAGACACGGGACTGAGCCAAGGAGGAAGAGAGAGACAAAACTGAGACAATGAGCAAGAGAGATCCGAGACTGAGCCAAGGAGTTAGAGAGCTGAGACTGAGCCAAGGAGGAGGAGAGCCGAGACTGAGCCAAGGAGGGAAAGAGAGCCGAGACTGTGCGAAGGAGGAAGAGAGAGCCGAGACTGAGCCAAGGAGAAAGAGATAGCCGAGACTGAGCCAAGGAGGAAGAGAGAGCTGAGACTGAGCGAAGGAGGGAAAGAGAGCCGAGACTAAGCAAAGGAGGAAGAGAGAGCCAAGACTGAGTGAAGGAGGAAGAGAGAGCCAAGACTGAGTGAAGGAGAAAGAGAGAGCTGAGACTGAGCGAAGAAGGAAGCGAGCAGAGACTGAGCGAAGGTGGAAGAGAGAGCCGAGACTGAGTGAAGGAGGAAGACAGAGCCAAGACTGAGCCAAGGAGGAAGAGACGAGACTGAGCCAAGGAGGAAGAGAGAGCCGAGACTGAGCCAAGGAGCAAGAGAGAGCTGAGACTGAGCCAAGGAGGAAGAGAGAGCTGAGACTGAGCGAAGGAGGAAAACAGAGCCAAGACTGAGCCAAGGAGGAAGAGAGAGACGAGACTGAGCCAAGGAGGAAGAGAGAGACGAAACTGAGACAATGGGCAAGAGAGATCCGAGACTGAGCCAAGGAGTTAGAGAGCTGAGACTGAGCCAAGGAGGAGGAGAGCCGAGACTGAGCCTAGGAGGGAAAGAGAGCCGAGACTGTGCGAAGGAGGAAGAGAGAGCCGAGACTGAGCCAAGGAGAAAGAGATAGCCGAGACTGAGCCAAGGAGGAAGAGAGAGCTGAGACTGAGCGAAGGAGGAAGCGAGCCGAGACTGAGCGAAGGAGGAAGAGAGAGCCGAGACTGAGTGAAGGAGGAAGAGAGAGCTGACACTGAGCCAAGGAGGAAGCGAGCCGAGACTGAGCGAAGGAGGAAGAGAGAGCCGAGACTGAGTGAAGGAGGAAGACAGAGCCAAGACTGAGCCAAGGAGGAAGAGACGAGACTGAGCCAAGGAGGAAGAGAGAGCCGAGACTGAGCCAAGGAGCAAGAGAGAGCTGAGACTGAGTGAAGGAGGAAGAGAGAGCTGAGACTGAGCGAAGGAGAAAAACAGAGCCAAGACTGAGCCAAGGAGGAAGAGAGAGACGAGACTGAGTCAAGGAGGAAGAGAGAGACGAAACTGAGACAATGAGCAAGAGAGATCCGAGAGTGAGCCAAGGAGTTAGAGAGCTGAGACTGAGCCAAGGAGGAGGAGAGCCGAGACTGAGCCAAGGAGGGAAAGACAGCCGAGACTGTGCGAAGGAGGAAGAGAGAGCCGAGACTGAGCCAAGGAGAAAGAGATAGCCGAGACTGAGCCAAGGAGGAAGAGAGAGCTGAGACTGAGCGAAGGAGGAAGCTATCCGAGACTGAGCGAAGGAGGAAGAGAGAGCCGAGACTGAGTGAAGGAGGAAGACAGAGCCAAGACTGAGCCAAGGAGGAAGAGCCGAGACTGAGCCAAGGAGCAAGAGAGAGCCGAGACTGAGCGAAGGAGGAAGAGAGAGCTGAGACTGAGCGAAGGAGGAAAACAGAGCCAAGACTGAGCCAAGGAGGAAGAGAGAGACGAGACTGAGCCAAGGAGAAAGAGAGAGACGAAACTGAGACAATGAGCAAGAGAGATCCGAGACTGAGCCAAGGAGTTAGAGAGATGAGACTGAGCCAAGGAGGAGGAGAGCCGAGACTGAGCCAAGGAGGGAAAGAGAGCCGAGACTGTGCGAAGGAGGAAGAGAGAGCTGAGACTGAGCCAAGGAGAAAGAGATAGCCGAGACTGAGCGAAGGAGGAAGAGAGAGCGAGACTGAGCGAAGGAGGAAGAGAGAGCCGAGACTGAGCAAAGGAGGAAGAGAGAGCCGAGACTGAGCCAAGGAGGAAGAGAGAGCCGAGACTGAGTGAAGGAGGACGAGAAAGATGAGACTTAACGAAGGAGGAAGACAGAGCCAAGACTGAGCAAAGGAGGAAGAGAGAGCCGAGACTGAGCGAAGGAGGAAGAGAGAGACGAGACTGAGCAAAGGAGGAAGACAGAGCCAAGACTGAGCCAAGGAGGGAGAGAGAGCCAAGACTGAGCCAAGGAGAGAGAGAGAGCCGAGACTGAGCGAAGGAGGAAGAGAGAGCCGAGACTGAACGAAGGAGGAAGAGAGAGCCGAGACTGAGCGAAGGAGGAAGAGAGAGCCGAGACTGAAAGAAGGAGGAAGAGAGAGCCGAGACCTAGCGAAGGAGGATGAGAGAGCCGAGACTGAGCGAAGGAGGAAGAGAGAGCCGAGACTGAGCGAAGGAGGAAGAGAGCCGAGACTGAGTGAAGGAGGAAGAGAAAGATGAGACTGAGCGAAGGGGGAAGAGAGAACCAAGACTGAAAGAAGGAGGAAGAGAGAGCCGAGACTGAGCGAAGGAGGATGAAAGAGCCGAGAGTGAGCGAAGGAGGATGAGAGAGCCGAGACTGAGCGAAGGAGGATGAGAGAGCCGAGACTGAGTGAAGGAGGAAGAGAGACAGCTGATACTGAGCAAAGGAAGAAGAAAGAACAGAGACTGAGCGAAGGATGAAAAGAGCCGAGACTGAGCGATGGAGAGCGTACCAGGAGACACTACTGAGAGTTGTGGTGTTGGTGCTGGTTTTGGTTTAATAACACAGCAATCTCTAACTGTAGCAATTTGTTTTCTTTTTTCTTTGTTTTTTCATATAGCAAATGAAAAACTGAATTAAAAATGTGTGAAATTTATGATGTTTTATTTTAAAAGCAATTTTATCTTATTCAGAATCCTTCCTGGAACCTACATTTCCTGATCTGCCTTGTCATGATATCTTGACCCATTCTCCACCTCTTGCCCCCTATTCCCAGCTGGTTGTCCCCTCTTAATGGCCTATAGTTGTCCCCTCTTCTCCCTTGCCCCCGCACTCTGCCCCCCCCCCCCATCTTGGCATCACCTCCTGCTCTTCTGCTAATTTTTTGTCACTTTTCTGTATCATTCCTCTTGACATCCCGTCCTCCTGTTTTCACTATCTTCCGCTTTATGGCCTCCTGCCATCCACGTCTTGGCTTCCTGTCTTTCCTGACACCTCTTCTTGGCATCCAGTCCTCCTCTTACCCCACTTTTCCCAGATTACTATTATTAATGGCTCCCTTTCCCACTTCTTGCCATCCAGACCTGCTATACTTGGCTTCTAACGCCCCTTGCCCCCATCCATCCTTTTGGCCTCCTCTCTTTACTTCTGGAATCCTGTGCCCTACTTTATGGCACTCTGCCCCATTCATCTTGGCTTCCTCTTTTAACCACGTGCCCCTTTTCATGGTGCTGCTCTCCCTATGTCTCGACTTCCTGTCCCTTATCTTGCAGTCCTGTGCATCCCTTCATGGCACCGTGCCCCCCTCTTCTTTACTTTCTCTTACCTATCTTGCCCCCCCTCTTCATGCTCCCCCCCCCCTCGATTCCTTCTCTTTCCCTGGACTGGCATCCTGTCCTCCTTAGTGGCACCCGGACCCCTCTTCCTCTTTGTCTTGTCCTTTGCATTCTGTGCTCCTCATCTTGGCTTCCTCCCTCAACCACATGCCTCGTTTCATGGTGCTTTTCTCCCCTTGTCTTGACTTCCTCATCTCTCATCTTGACGATCTCTCCGCCTTGCCTCTTGTCTCTTCTTGTCCTCCTTTTACTTGTCTGGGTCTTGTTCCTCACATCATGGTGCTATCCTCCCTCTTCTTGATGTCTCTTTCTCATTGTTATACCTTGCACCCCTCTCAGTGGCATCCTGTCTACTCTTCTTGACTTCCTCTCTCTTTTTAGCTCTCTCTTTATGTCTCACCCTGGCACCCTGTACCCCACTTCATAGCACAATGCCCTCTCTTTTTGACTTCCCTTTTCTCTCATCCTGGCATTGTGTTCCCATCTTCATAACTCTGTGCCCACCTCTCCTTGGCTGCTTGTGTCTTTCATCCTGACTCCCAGTGCTGCAATTTATGGCACCCTGCACCCCCTAAAATCTGTCTCTCTCTCATCTTGGCCTGGCCCTACTTTTTGGGTTTCTAGTTCTCTCATCCGGGCCTCCTATGCCCCTGTTCATGGCACCCTGCACCCCCCTCTTCATAGCTTTCTATCTCTTATCCTGGCCTCCCATGCTACTCTTCATAGTACCCTGCACCCCCTCTTCTTGGCTCTCTGTGTCTCATCCTGGCCTCCTATGCCCCTCTTCATGGAACCCTGCACCCCCTCTTCTTGACTCTCTATCTCTTATCCTGGCCTCCCATGCCACTCTTCATGGCACCCTGCACCCCTTTTCTTGGCTCTCTGTCTCTCATGGCCTCCCAGCCCCTCTTCATGGCACCCTGCACCCCCTCTTCTTGGCTCTCTGTCTCTCATGGCGGCCTCCCAGGCCCCTCTTCATGGCACCATGCACCCCCTCTTCTTGGCTCTCTCATATCCTGGCCTTCCATTCCCCTCTTCATGGCACCCTGCGCCCACTTTTCTTGGCTCTCTTCCATCCTGGCCTCCCAGGCCCCTCTTTATGGCACCCTGCACCCCCTTTTCTTGGCTCTTTCCCATCCTGGCCTCCCAGCCCCTCTTCATGGCACCCTGCACCCCCTCTTCTTGGCTCTCTGTCTCTCATCCTGGCCTCCCATGCCCTTCTTCATGGTACCCTGCACCCCCTTTTCTTGGCTCTTTCCCATCCTGGCCTCCCAGCCCCTCTTCATGGCACCCTGCACCCCCTCTTCTTGGCTCTCTGTCTCTCATCCTGGCCTCCCATTCCCCTCTTCATGGCACCCTGCACCCCCTCTTCTTGGCTCTTTGTCTCTCATCCTGGCCTCCCAGCCCCTCTTCATGGCACCCTGCACCCCCTCTTCTTGGCTCTCTCCCATCCTGGCCTCCCATGCCCCTCTTCATGGCACCCTGCACCCCCTCTTCTTGGCTCTCTCCCATTGTGGCCTCCCATTCCCCTCTTCATGAAAAAACAAAGGGCGACAGCGCTCCATGGCGAGGATCAGAAGGGCAAGGTGAAAAAGGGATAGGGGTGCACGGCAACCCTCACCTGATGTGGTTGTGCAAAGGGAGGCACAACACTCTGCAGCGTATATATCAAGGACCGCAGCCACTCCCGATATCCAACAGGAAACAATGATGCAAACAACCTCCAACTCCAGACTACACGGATTATGGGGCGCAGGTCCAACTTGAGATCGAGGCACAGTGAGTAATAAAAATATATATTTTATTGTGGAGACTCAACGCGTTTCGGAACCGCACCGGTTCCTTTCTCAAGAGTCATGACTCTTGAGAAAGGAACCGGTGCGGTTCCGAAACGCGTTGAGTCTCCACAATAAAATATATATTTTTATTACTCACTGTGCCTCGATCTCAAGTTGGACCTGCGCCCCATAATCCGTGTAGTCTGGAGTTGGAGGTTGTTTGCATCATTATTCCCCTCTTCATGGCACACTGCACCCCCTCTTCTTGGCTCTTTGTCTCTCATCCTGGCCTCCCAGGCCCTCTTTATGGCACCCTGCACCCCCTCTTCTTGGCTCTCTCCCATCCTGGCCTCCCAGGCCCTCTTTATGGCACCCTGCACCCCCTCTTCTTGGCTCTCTCCCATCCTGGCCTCCCATTCCCTTCTTCATGGCACCCTGCACCCCCTCTTCTTGGCTCGCTCTTTCTGTTCCTGGCATCTTGTCCCCGTGTCACTCCATATTCAGATAAAACTTTCTCCCATCACATTTTTGCTTAATAGAATAAAACTGTTCATCAGAGTTTCAAAAATGTTCCGACTTCTCCTTAAAAGAATTATGTGCCCCGTCGGCCATTGATGCAGCCTGACAGGATCATTAATCATCCTTATTTAGGACACAGGACTAATTTTAAAATTAGATCAATATGTGCACCCCCCCTCCTCTATTGAAATCAGATCTGGCCGCTTTATTTTTACGGGAAATTTTGAATCTTTCCTATGTTTGACATTGAGGGTTTTGGCTTTTATAATCTGCTTCGGGCTTGAAAAGTAACTTTATTCTGTCAACTTTCATATCTGTGACGGAATTACAAGGTTCTCTCTCTTCAGAGCCCCAGTCAATCAGTATGATTTATAAACTCGCCCTATCTCCCTTACAGACTCGCTCAGGTTCTAGGACTTGATGTTGTCTCAACATTAATTTTCTGCGCAGTTTATTTGCCGGGTTCTTGAATGAGAACTCCCAACCTCGGCTCCGTACTCAGGGTAATAGATTGTTAACAAGATTCCCTTTACTTCAGGCGCAGACCGTTCTCAACCTGTGAGTAGTTTTTGATTTAGAATAAAAAAAGAAAAATGACAGGAAGATATGAGAAGTGACGCTCGGATTCCTCTCCCGGCTCTTCCCCAAACTGCTCATTGACACAATGTAGACAAATGGTTTGATTACGGCTTCTGGGAGCATCGAGCGAAAGCGGCAGATAAGTGATCACGTCCCCGACTGCAGTCACCCAACTTCCCATCAGATTTAAAGACACATAATAGCGCTATAATGAGGCGAGACGCACAACGCCGCTGCTGCTGCCTGAAAAGCAAGAAAAAAATGGACAGAAAGTCGAGTATTTTTTTGTTGGGAAATTGAAATTTCCTGCAACTTTTGGCAGAAAACGTATTCGTGACTTCTTACAAAACTGTACAAATGCGATAAAAAAGTAAGAACAAAATAATATAGTGCAGTCTAATACAAAATCATAGCGATAATAATGAAATTAATAGCAGTAGTAATAACAACTAAAATGGCGCACATAAAAATGTATAAAAAAAAATAAAAATATATGTAGAAAAAATATAAATAAAAAAAATGTAAAAACAAAAAAATAATAATACATATACATAAGAATCAATAACAAAAATCTGTAAGAATAAGTAAGAATACTGGTAAATAATGAAGAAAATATACAAACTGTCAAAGAATAAAAGGAAGTAATATTAATATTTTTATTAATTATTATTAATTATTAATATTTTTTATTAATATGACTTTTTAATATTAAGAGTTTCTTGATATAATGTAGGTCATATCATAACATGAGTAATCAATAAAATATATAAATAATTGGGTATTAGGTGACTTAGATAACGATTGATGTTGATCAGTAAGACATGTTACACTATATATTTGTGTATTTGTGTATATATATTGTCATCACTCACAGCGGTCCCTGACCCATTGAGTCTGGCGGCAACCTAACCCTTCCACACAGGAACAATTGTCGTTCCGGCCGTTCATGTAGTTGTGGGATTGGATGAGATACCTGTTCAAGAAATGGGCTGATATGGTTATGGCTATCTCTGAAGGAAGGGGGGGGGGGGGGGGAGAATCTTTCAAGAACAGACGAAGAACATACAATTCCACATAGATGTTGTAGGTGGTCGAACGTGAACCTGGTCCGAACTTCGGCACATTTGACATCTGACGTAAATCATGATGCTACTAAGGGAGTGTGGAGCTCTATACATGGCAGCCGTGTACCTGCCAGCAGCCGGACATCTACAAAGACAGGGTCTACTAGGGAAATTGCCTAAATGTAATACACGTCAACTGGTTATTATTGCTCTGTATTGTACTCCATTTCACTCCGTATTTATCTCCCTTACATGATCTAATAGTATAAGTAAAAAATAGTTTTTACCCCTTAACGATGGATGACGTATAGTTACATCATCCCAGCGCTAGGGGAGTTCAGAAGGGGGGTGCGCCGCAACCCTGCTCTGAACTGCCGCGATCCCGACTGCTATCTGCAGCCCGGGACCGCGGCTATTAGCGGGTGCGGCCGATCGCTGCTCCTTCTAATTAAGACCGTTAAATGCAGTTGTCAAACATGACAGCCGCATTTAAAAGTCTTTATTGGCCCTTTCCCTGGGGTCTAGTGGCGGGTTCCCCCCCCGTAATGCGATCTCTGAGGGGGGATCCCTTCATCTTACCGGCCTGGACCTCAGCATTGGAATGACGCTGATCCCGTCTCAGTATTCTATTGTTCTGGTCTGCAGCAGGCCAGACCAATAGAGCACCGATCTCATTGATCAATGCTGTATAAAGTATATTACACTGATCCCTATGAGAGATCAGTGTAGTTATATTAAAAGTCCCCCAGGGGGATCAGTGCTGTGTATATAGGAGGCCCCCAAGGGGACTTCTAATTACTGTACAAAAAAAAAAGAAAAAAAAAAGTTTTTTTATTAATAAAAAATCCCCTCCCCTAATAAAAGTCTGAATCACCTCCCTTTTACCATTTTATAAATATAAATAAATAAATAAACATATTTGGTATCACTGTGTGCGTAATCGCCCAAACTATTAAATTATCATATTCCTGCTCTCAAACGGTAGATGTCGTAAGCGCAAAAACCTGCCAAAGTGCACAATTGCGCATTTTTTGTTGCAGCAAATCACGAAAAATTTTAATAAGAAGCGATCAAAAAGTTGTATATGCGCAATCAAGGTACCAATAGAAAGTACAGATAATGGCGCAAAAAATGACACCTCACACAGCCCCATAGACCAAAGGATAAAAGCGCTATAAGCCTGGGAAGAGAGCAATTTTAAGGAACATTTATTTTCTTTAAAAGGTTTTATTTTTCTAAAAGCCATCAAATAAAATAAAAGTTATACATGTTACATATTGTTGTAATTGTACCGACTTGAGGAACATATATAACAAGGCATACCATAGGATGACGTAAAATCGAAGCCCCCCCCCCCCCCCCCCCCCCAAATAAAAAAGTATTATTTTTCTTTTCAATTTCACTGCGCATATATTTTTTTTTCTGGTTTTGCTGCGTATTTTATGCAAAGATTAAGTCTGCAATTGCAAAGTACAATTAGTGGCGCAAAAAAATAAGGGCTCATGCGGGTCTCTAGGTGGAAAAATACAAGTGCTATGGCCTTTTAAACACAAGGAGGAAAAAATAAGAACGCAAAAATGAAAATTGGCTCCATCATTAATGGATTAAAACACACACAAAAAAAGTATTAAAAACTTCAAGCATCCTTCGGAGGGGGGGGGGGGCAGTAATTGGTAAAGAGAATTGATATAATGGGATTTGGACATTTCTAAACCAATAACAAACAATGTTATTGGTGAACAAGGAAAAAAACGATGCTGTTTTTTTTTTTTTTGTGGTCTTGTCTCCATAGACTTAAGAGGAACCCGAAATCTCTGATGTGTCCATGCTAAAGAGTCCAGTCTATTTAGTGACTCCACCCACTGGACTCCTTATCACAGAATGAGCAGGGATTTCAATCAGCATGTTACAAGTTATATTGAATCTTTACCCACAATGTTATATATCAATCTGCTCAGCTCTCCCTGCTGTATAACATGATGGCGATAGATCAGTTAGCATTGTCTTGGTGACAGGTTCAATTTTAAGAAATCAAAATGTTTGATCTACACCAGAAGGGTACGTATAAAAACAACAATCACCCACTGAAAAAGACTTGGAATGGCCCCCTCATACAGTCCCTAGAGATGGAAAAATAATAAGTTACAGAGATTGCAATACGTGATGCATAGAAACTTTTTACAAAATTTTATGCTTTGTTTTGTGATTTGGTAATTCTCAAAAATGCCGGTGCCGTGGTCAATTTTTTTTTTTAATCGTCGCCCGGTTCCCACGCACGGTGCTGGTCTATTCCTGTGCACCGGCCCAGCATGAAGCACTGTGGGTAAGCCTGCCAGCCCCCACTGTGATAAATCCCCTCCTCTCTGTGACGCGACTTAATAAGAAGCTTCGGCATCTCCACGCCGGCGTCAGTCTGTTCACGTATAGAAAAAACAAAGCGATGTACCTAGTGGTACATTCGCTTTAACATACAGAAAAACATGGTCAACTACATTTTTGTGTATGCTAAAAAAAAACCATCCATTTCAATCTTTTTTTTATAATGGAAATCAATGGAAAAATTAATCCGTTTTTGCGTCCATTTTTTCAACCCCATAAAATGTTTCTGTTAAACGGACTGCAGAAATTCAGTGCGAACCCAGCCTGATTAAATAGTGGAATTGAAAAGTAAAAGTAGTTGTAAAAAAAAAAAATTATGGCTCCTATGGGGGGGGGGGGCAAATGTTGTTGCTGAAAATCTCGATGGCTGGAAGAGGTAATGCAGCCGGTACTCCGCCCCATCTTGAATCACTAGTAACAGTGTGGATGGTTCAGGCTTCTGCTGCGTATTCTGGGGGTCACAGCTGCCGGGATTGTTCTTCCTTATAGATGAGATGCAGACAAAGATCCCAATGTATATATTTGATAAATTAATTTTTTTTTTGCCAAATATTCAATTTGTTTATTTATTTATTTTTTTGCTATTTTTTATATGAACGCCAATAAACTCAGAGTTTAGGAGCGATTATTTGTAATAAAGAGATGAAAGCTCCCCAATCACGGAAATGAAATAAAACTGATCTGTCAAGTTTTTTACATTTTCAGATTTAATTTCCCACAGGTCACACAGCATGCCCACAACACTCTTACATAATACACATGGTCACAGCAGGTCAAAGTTGACTTCCTCTTCCTCCCTAAACACTGACTGCTGCATAGGTCACAGAGCATGCCCATATGGGTTCTTTTATTCAATAGGTAATAGTCACACTCCCAAGCCTCTCCCTGACCTGGTCAAAGAGCATGCTCACAACACTCTCTAATAGAGTTTAATACATAATGGTCAGTGTTGACTTTCTCACCTTCTTCTTGTATAATGACCTTTGCACAGGTCACAGTGCACACCCACAACACTCACCCATTCAAGTTAATAAGCTTGCTCCAGTTTGTTGTTTCTTATGGTTCATGTGCTGCTGTAAAGCATCTCTTTAAATGCTGTTGACAGAACAGAGCAAAAGCTCAGGCAATATGGCCGCCCACATAATCATATATAAGAAAAGAAAGTAAACAAACTTATGGTATGTGATGGCGGCATGTTATTACTTACACAGTTTGGATCGCTTTTTCTATGTCTTTGTCATAAAGACAGAGATGGACAGACAGGACCTCACAGTCATCCAGGTTATTCCTCAGAAATATTCAATAGAAAAGAAAAAAATAATCATTTACACTTTGCATTTCTATTTATTTTTGTTTAATTTTTAAATATTTAATTTTTAGATTTTCTCTTCATCTATTTGAGGCCACATCACACGTTCCGTAGTTTTGTCCGTAATTGTGGATCTGCAATTCTGGAAATTTACGGCACATTGATTACAATTGGGCTGTTCACACCGTCCGTATATTTACAGATCAGCAATCGGCAAAAATTCTATCCGCCAAAGTTACTGACAAGCTCTAGTCAAAACGGGAATTACGGCATAGATTGTCCCATAGAAGTTTATAGAAGCAACCGTAATTTTTGCATATCTGTAATTTTTAGAGATGTAACGTCCATAACGTCCACAAATCTGTAAAAAAATATTGATGAGTAATCGTTTCAAACCATTCCAAATTACATTTCTATCACCTTCCTGATCTGCAAAATATACAGATTTTACATACAATACGGACGCATTGCAGACAATTTTTTTACGGATAGTATACGCTCCTTAAACTCTACTGAACGTGTGAATGTAGCCTTCAATTTTTTTCTTATTTGACCGATTCAAGACATTATTTTTATTTATGTAATTTTATTCAACTAACTACTAACAATTTATTTATTTACTTTTTACTTTACCTGCACTTTTTATTATTATTATACTTTACCTGCACTTTTTATTACTATTGTACTTTACCTGCACTTTTTATTATTATTATACTTTACCTGCACTTATTATTATTATTATTAATATTATTATTATTATACTTTACCTGAACTTTTTATTACTATTATACTTTACCTGCAGTTTTTCTTTCTTTTTCAGCATAGTCATTTGTGTCCCTTTTTATGCTCCATTTTGCTCGGTGGTCGGAGGTTGGTGTTGCACGAGCCTTTTCTCGCATATTTAAGCGTTCTTTGGCCGGAGAAGGCAGCGGCCCAATGACAGCTGTAGGTCAATAAAGGAATATAGAACACTTGAAGACTATTTACATAGTTTTTTTCTTAACTTTTATTAGTTTTTTTGGGGTTTTGGTGGCATTTTTTATTAGGTTAGTGCTTCTATAATAAGCCAACAATTTTTTTTTTTTATTGATTTTATTATTTATTTATTTTTATATATTATAACTTTATTTATTTATTTATTTATTATTATTATTTTATATATTATTTATACATATTTATTTTGATTTTTATGTATTTCTTTAATTTCATTATGGTTGGTATTATAATTATTATTATTATTAATTGATGTTTAGCTTTTTGTTGTAATTGTATAATTTTTGTTGCATGTAGATCTGGTTGTCTGTCTGCTCAGCCCCCCCATGTCCACTATCACAATATTGTCTTGTTGTGTGAGGTCTCTTACATCGCCCACTGTTTGGGGTCTTGAAGCTTCGGCTTGCTCCTTGGATCCTGCTGGGAGTTATAATACAGGGCTGTTACCTTAGGCGGCAGTATCAAGATGCTGCAAATGACTCCCCCTCCCCCGCCCCCATCACAGCCGCATTACACCAGGATTGTGTTTTCATCTCACTTACATTTTCAATATCTCTCTCATACTCCCTCGCCGCTGGGTTCCTTGTCAGATTTGTAGTCATTTTTTTCCTCCTAAGCCATGTCCCCCGCTGACATAATTAAAATTACCATGAATAAAGAAACACGTGAAATGCATGGAGAATTCCGCAAAGTTTTCTGCGCTTCATCTATTTCACACATTGTTATCGGTGCCGCGACTTTGATGCTTTTTGTTTTAGACGTTCACAACCTCAATGGTTCGACGAGAAAGATCTCAGGTATCTATTACTGCTGACAACCAGCCTGTATATCATGTGTATAGAGAGGTAGTCACAGCCCCGCCCCCTGTATATCATGTGTATAGAGAGGTAATCATAGCCCCGCCCCCTGTATATCATGTGTATAGAGAGGTAATCATAGCCCCGCCCCCTGTATATCATGTGTATAGAGAGATAATCATAGCCCCGCCCCCTGTATATCATGTGTATAGAGAGGTAATCATAGCCCCGCCCCCTGTATATCATGTGTATAGAGAGGTAATCATGGCCCCGCCCCCTGTATATCATGTGTATAGAGAGGTAATCATAGCCCCGCCCCCTGTATATCATGTGTATAGAGAGATAATCATAGCCCCGCCCCCTGTATATCATGTGTATAGAGAGATAATCATAGCCCCGCCCCCTGTATATCATGTGTAGAGAGGTAATCATAGCCCCGCCCCCTGTATATCATGTGTATAGAGAGGTAATCATAGCCCCGCCCCCTGTATATCATGTGTATAGAGAGGTAATCATAGCCCCGCCCCCTGTATATCATGTGTATAGAGAGATAATCATAGCCCCGCCCCCTGTATATCATGTGTATAGAGAGATAATCATAGCCCTGCCCCCTGTATATCATGTGTGTAGAGTGGTAGTCACAGCTCCACCCCCTGAATATCATGTGTATAGAGGTAGTCACAGCCCCACCCCCTGTATATCATGTGTATAGAGGTAGTCACAGCCCCACCCCCTGTATATCATGTGTATAGAGAGGTAGTCACAGACCCGCCCCCTGTATATCATGTATAGAGAGGTAGTCACAGCCCCGCCCCGTGTATATCATGTATAGAGAGGTAGTCACAGCCCTGCCCCCTGTATATCATGTGTGTAGAGAGGTAGTCACAGCCCCACCCCCTGTATATCATGTGTATAGAGAGGTAGTCACAGCCCTGCCCCCTGCATATCATGTGTATGGAGAGGTAGTCACAGCCCCGCCCCCTGTACATCGTGTGTATAGAGAGGTAGTCACAGACCCGCCCCCTGTACATCATGTGTGTAGAGAGGTAGTCACAGCCCCGCCCCCTGTATATCATGTATATAGAGAGGTAGTCACAGCCCCGCCCCCTGTATATCCTGTGTAGGTAAAGCCACGCCCCCTGTTTATCATGTGTATAGAGAGGTAGTCACAGCCCCGCCCCCTGTATATCCTGTGTACAGAGAGGTAGTCACAGCCCCGCCCCCTGTATAATGAGAGGTAGTCACAGCCCCGCCCCCTGTATAATGAGAGGTAGTCACAGCCCCGCCCCCTGTATGATGAGAGGTAGTCACAGCCCCGCCCCCTGTATGATGAGAGGTAGTCACAGCCCCGCCCCCTGTATACTGAGAAGTAGTCACAACCCCACCCCATGTATAATGAGAGGTAGTCACAGCCCCGCCCCCTGTATGATGAGAGGTAGTCACAGCCCCACCCCATGTATAATGAGAGGTAGTCACAGCCCCGCCCCCTGTATGATGAGAGGTAGTCACAGCCCCGCCCCCTGTATGATGAGAGGTAGTCACAGCCCCGCCCCCTGTATACTGAGAAGTAGTCACAGAAGTGACTCGTGTTCCCTCTCTGTGACGCAGCACTTGTGCATTATATGGCAGGATCTTCTGGAGGTGATGTGTGCGGCGGACGTATACTGTTAGCTGTGCGGCGCTTCGCTTTATTCTGCGTCATCCCCTATAATGTGTCGTCCTGCATTCAGCGAGCTCCGTCTTTCCGTCTTAAGTAAATGAGGTTACGCGGAGCAGACAATGTTTTGGCAGAGAAAGTAAAAATAGAGTGAAACATATATCAAAAATGCAGGACATAAAAGTGTCAGAAATCCGTGTATTATGCGCGTAATTTAGTGGCGACCTTCAGCGCATGAATCACGTGGATTATATCCAAACATCTGACATCGCTCTCCGAAGTGAGGAAACCTGAAGGTGACACCAAGAAGTTGGGATATAAACAAGTTTGCAAATCTTATAAATGATGAATATTATATATACGAGCGCCGGGTCACGAGCGAGATGGCGAATGTTACCGCCGCCCCAGGTCCCATGAAAATCAAACTCCATCCAGATTATCAGATGGTTAATTATTATTACACTGACAGGGACAAAATATATGTACCGTAATGGAGCACTGTACCGTACTAGAAGGTGGAGCACTGTAAAAGGGTAGAGGGTGGAGCATGTACAGCGCTGGAGGGTGGAGCATGTACAGTGTTGGAGGGTGCAGCATGTACAGCGCTGGAGGGTGGAGCATGTACAGCGTTGGAGGGTGGAACATGTACAGTGTTAGAGCGTGGAGCATGTACAGTGTTAGAGGGTGGAGCATGTACAGTGTTGGAGGGTGGAGCATGTACAGTGTTGGAGGGTGGAGCATGTACAGTGTTAGAGCGTGGAGCATGTACAGTGTTAGAGGGTGGAGCATGTACAGTGTTGGAGGGTGGAGCATGTACAGTGTTAGAGGGTGGAGCATGTACAGTGTTGGAGGGTGGAGCATGTACAGTGTTGGAGGGTGGAGCATGTACAGTGTTATAGCGTGGAGCATGTACAGTGTTAGAGGGTGGAGCATGTACAGCGTTGGAGGGTGCAGCATGTACAGCGCTGGAGGGTGGAGCATGTACAGTGTTGGAGGGTGCAGCATGTACAGCGCTGGAGGGTGGAGCATGTACAGCGTTGGAGGGTGGAACATGTACAGTGTTAGAGCGTGGAGCATGTACATTGTTAGAGGGTGGAGCATGTACAGTGTTGGAGGGTGGAGCATGTACAGTGTTGGAGGGTGGAGCATGTACAGTGTTAGAGCGTGGAGCATGTACAGTGTTAGAGGGTGGAGCATGTACAGTGTTGGAGGGTGGAGCATGTACAGTGTTAGAGGGTGGAGCATGTACAGTGTTGGAGGGTGGAGCATGTACAGTGTTGGAGGGTGGAGCATGTACAGTGTTATAGCGTGGAGCATGTACAGTGTTAGAGGGTGGAGCATGTACAGCGTTGGAGGGTGGAGCATGTAAAGTGTTAGAGCGTGGAGCATGTACAGTGTTGGAGGTTGGAGCATGTACAGCATTGGAGGGTGGAGCATGTAAAGTGTTAGAGCGTGGAGCATGTACAGTGTTAGAGCGTGGAGCATGTACAGTGTTAGAGCGTGGAGCATGTACAGTGTTGGAGGTTGGAGCATGTACAGTGTTGGAAGGTGGAGCATGTACAGTGTTGGAGGGTGAAGCATGTACAGTGTTAGAGGGTGAAGCATGTACAGTGTTAGAGCGTGAAGCATGTACAGTGTGAGAGGTTGGAGCATGTACAGTGTTGGAGGGTGGAGCATGTACAGTGTTAGAGCATGGAGCATGTACAGTGTTGAAGGGTGGAGCATGTACAGCGCTGGAGGGTGGAACATGTACAGTGTTATAGCATGGAGCATGTACAGTGTTGGAGGGTGGAGCATGTACTGTGTTGGAGGGTGGAGCATGTACAGTGTTGGAGGGTGGAGCATGTACAGTGTTGGAGAGTGGAGCATGTACAGTGTTAGAGGGTGGAGCATGTACAGTGTTAGAGCGTGGAGCATGTACAGTGTTAGAGGGTGGAACATGTACAGTGTTGGAGGGTGGAGCATGTACAGTGTTAGAGCGTGGAGCATGTACAGTGTTAGAGGGTGGAGCATGTACAGCGTTGGAGGGTGGAGCATGTACAGTGTTGGAGGGTGGAGCATGTACAGTGTTAGAGGGTGGAGCATGTACAGTGTTGGAGGGTGGAGCATGTACAGCGTTGGAGGGTGGAGTATGTTCAGTGTTGGAGGGTGGAGCATGTACAGTGTAAAGAGCGTGGAGTATGTTCAGTGTTGGCGGGTGGAGCATGTACAATGTTGGAGGTTGGAGCGTGTAACGTGTTAAAGGGTGAAGTATGTAGGATGTTATGGGGTGAAGTATCATGCAATGATAGAAGATGGGGCAGTATAAAATGTGGGACATTTAGGATTCTATGGGGGTGGAGCACCATACAGTAATAGAGGGTGGAGTATAGTGCCAGAGGGTGGAGCATCATATACTGATAGAGGGTGTAGCATAGTCTCAGAGGGTGGAGCAATAAATAACAATACGGAGTGGAGCATGGACCACAGTGCTAGAGGGTGGACCACCATACAGTGATAGAGGGTGGAGCACCATATAATTATAGAGGGTGGAGCACCATATACTGATGGGTAGAGCATAGTCCCAGAGGATGGAGCCCAGTGCCAGAGGGTGCGGCCCCATAGTGATAGAGGGTGCAGCACCATAGTGATAGAGGGTGCAGCACCATAGTGATAGAGGGTGCAGCACCATAGTGATAGAGGGTGCAGCCCCATAGTGATAGAGGGTGCAGCACCATAGTGATAGAGGGTGCAGCACCATAGTGATAGGGGGTGCAGCACCATAGTGATAGAGGGTGCAGCACCATAGTGATAGAGGGTGCAGCACCATAGTGATAGAGGGTGCAGCACCATAGTGATAGAGGGTGCAGCCCCATAGTGATAGAGGGTGCAGCACCATAGTGATAGAGGGTGCAGCACCATAGTGATAGGGGGTGCAGCACCATAGTGATAGAGGGTGCAGCACCATAGTGATAGAGGGTGCAGCACCATAGTGATAGAGGGTGCAGCACCATAGTGATAGAGGGTGCAGCACCATAGTGATAGAGGGTGCAGCACCATAGTGATAAGAGGGTGCAGCACCATAGTGATAGAGGGTGCAGCACCATAGTGATAGAGGGTTCAGCACCATAGTGATAGAGGGTGCAGCACCATAGTGATAGAGGGTGCAGCACCATAGTGATAGAGGGTGCAGCCCCATAGTGATAGAGGGTGCAGCACCATAGTGATAGAGGGTGCAGCACCATAGTGATAGAGGGTGCAGCACCATAGTGATAGAGGGTGCAGCACCATAGTGATAGAGGGTGCAGCACCATAGTGATAGAGGGTGCAGCACCATAGTGATAGAGGGTGCGGCCCCATAGTGATAGAGGGTTCAGCACTGATCAGTTGGATACAATTAGATAATTCCAGTGTCATTCCCTGTTTCCTGCCCCCCCCCCCTCCTGTACAGCCCCACGGCCTATGTTGCTGCTTGTTCTCTGCCTATGTCTAATGTTCCTTATAGTCCTGAAGCTTTCCCTTTATCTTCTGATCGTTATACATAGTATCAGCCTCTCCCGTATGAAGAATCCCTGGACGCGGAGCCGCGGTACGTCCTCGCCTGTAACCTGCTGACAGTTTGTTTCATTCCTTGAAGGAATTGCCAAAGATCCTGTAAATGTGATAAAGGCCGAAGCCTCCTGCCAGCTACCGTGTGTGATCCGTGTCCTGGGCCGCAGCTGTCTTCTCCTTCTACAGTCACATCCGGGCAACCAGACAAAATACCGGGCTAAGACTCAGGTCGCCTTCTGGCATCAGAGCGCGTTGCGTCCGGCCGCAGATCCCGCTGCGCCGTCGTGTTGTGTCTCAATCTCCAGCCTTGCTGTAAACATTGGTTCATCTGAACTCGTCAGCCGCAATGGTTTGGTCCGGGTTGGCTCGGGTGGCGTTGTCAGTCGCGTCTCCTCAGAGGAGGTTAATCGGAGACGTTGTTTACTTCTGGGGAAAACTTTCTGACAGCTGAAATAGGATAATGCGAAAAAGCTTCAAACGCCTGAAGGTCAGAACAAGATTTTCCACGCATTAAATTTGGCTATAGGAGGAGAACGGTAACAATGAGATACAGACATTGGGGGAGAATACTGCCACATGGCCGGGTGGGAAGGGAAGCTGAGATATTGGAGCTTTATGTCTCTCATTAGAAGGAATTATCTTTTTAGTGCAAAACATTTATTGGAAAATTGAGCCTCTCATTCGTTTCATGTGTCTTCTGAGGGTGGTACGGCCCATGATGAGAATCAGATGGCCCTCTATGGCTGGAAACCAGGGCGGAGATGTATTTTAGCTATTTTACAGGGGTCTGTCCATAAACATGAGAAATCCACCCAAATATTTCCAGATCTTCAGGCATCCAAAGCCGTTGAGGCCTCTTCTGCCTTCTGAAAATGAAATCCTATTGACCTATAAGTAGTAGTACTGCCTGATCCCATCACAGTTGATTAAGAAAGCAAATCTCACAAGATCATGGAGAATATTGTCATATGATGACTAGACTATGGAGAAAAACAATGAATGATGGTTAGGAGACAGAGGAAAATCATAGGAGATGGCAAAGAGATGGAGAAGAACCACAAATGATGGCTAGAACATAGAGGAAAACAAAAATAAACATTAGGAGACAAAGGAGAACCATGAATGAAGGCTAGAAGATAGAAGAAAACCATAAATGATGGCTAGATGATAGAGGAGAATGATGAGTTATAGCTAGAAGATAGAAGAGAACCATAAACGATGGTTAGGAGACAGAGGAGTACCATGAATGATGGCTAAGAGATGGAGGAGAACCATGAATGATGGTTATAAGATAGAGGAGAACCATAAATGATGGTTAGGAGACAGATGAAAACCATAAATGATGGCTAGAAGATAGAGGACAACCATAAATGATGGCTAGGAGACAGGAGAACCATGAATGATGGCTACAAGAAGGACAAGAACCACGAATGATGACTAGAAGAAAGGGGAGAACAATGAATGATGGGTAGAAAATTGAGAAGAACAATGAATGATGGCCAGGAGATGGTGGAGAACAATGAATGATGGGTATGAGATTGAGAAGAACCATGAATGATAACTAGAAGAAGGATGACTGATGGGTACGAGATTGAGAAGACCCATGAATGATGGCTAGGAGATGGTGGAGAACAATGAATGATGGCTAAAAAGTACATAAAGAGGAAATTCATGTGATGACTATGCAGATGAACATTATATGATGACTAGCAGACCATTAAGAGAACCTTCATATAATAACTAGTAAACCATGACGATCACTATCATATAGTGAATGGTAGACCACGAAGAAAATAATATGGGGATGACCACCAGGCTGTACCAAAGACCATCATGACTTGGCTGGTAGAGTATGATGAATACTATAATATAGTGACTACTACACCATTGTGAGGATGTTCTAATGGTGACCAGTAGACTGTACATAGGACAGTGTTATGATGACTAGAAGACCATACAGAGAACAATAATACTGTGATCAGTAGATCATGAAGAAAACTAAGGTATAACCATGTCGGGGACTATCGTATGATGAAAAAGAATTTATGATGACTAGTAGACCATGAAGAGATGACTAGTAGACCATGATGAGGTATATTATATGGTGACTAGTAGCCCATGATGAGGTCTGTCATATGATGACTACTAGACCATGAAGACGTGTAACATATGGTGGCTAGTAGACCATAAGAGGACCAACAAACTGTACAAAGAACCATCATACGGTGACCTCTGACAATAAGTAAACCTGGCGCACATGTTGTCCCAGTCCTTTATGAATGGCTCCTTATATAAAACCTCTTCTTGGTATATAAGCTGAGGCACCAGGTGGAGCGAGTCCAGTAGAACAGATGAAACCTCAGAAGTCGGGGGCCCGGACCAGCGCGGTGCGATTCAAAGCGCTGGATCATTAATCATACATTTCCATCTCTTCCAGGACCCGCCACTCCTTTGCTTTTCTCCACTCTGCATAAATATATAGACTTTGGAACTTGACGCGCTTGGCACCACATCCCGGCCACACTGCGCTCTCGGCTCCACTCGTTGGCACCAGACGTGGCCTCCTAATTGGTTTCCTAAACATCCCAGTACGGCACAACGACACATTGTCATAGCAGGCGGCACCGGCTGAATAACCTGGCTTATATCTGTTCAGATTTTGGGGGAGGTCCTCCCCCCTGTCTTGAAGAGTCCACTAATGGCAGCGGGCGTCTGTGATGAATGACCGCGCTCATGTTTTATACGCCAGAGCCAGAGTCTCTTACCAAATGATCAGTTTGGGATTTGACTTTAGATTTGCGCACACTTACTGGAACGCCTCCGTGACACGGTGACAATAACGAGGTTTGTGTCGTCCAAGGAAACGGCTTTAATTCTACGTTACTGAAGTGGTAAACAAACCGGCCGCCAATTACCGAGTCATTCCATCAGGCGCTGGACGCGGCAGTTTTGGCAATTGCTTTGGAACAGTCGTGAGCTGCAGTAATCTATCCCTGTGAAAACCTCCCCTGCCTAGACTGATTGCTGATGGTCTCCGCCTCAGGTTACCGCCACATTTCCTGCTTTGGTAACAACAACCTGACACAATACATGGAACAAGTATAAGTGCTAATGTCATAATTTGGACCGCAAAATCTAGAAAAACAAACGTTCTGGGCCGCGGGGCCAGGAATTCTTCGGATTTGGCAGATTAGTGCAAAACAGTAAACTCAGGAGACCTAATATTTTTACAACTCAATTTTGTAATAGCAATCAATCCGCTCTTAATAACCCACAAGGATTATATTCAGCTCTCACAACCCGGGGCCGGAGTTAACTGTTTAGGGGATAAAATGAAGTGTAAGACGTCCTGAAGACAAATATACACAGGAAGGGTGTATGTAATAAGTCAGGAGGGTGGAGCAACTAGTTATGTCTGATTCCAGAACCAGGGTAGGAATCACACAGAATCCTCCACCCCCATCTCACCATTCACCTTCACTCCATCCTCACCCTGCCATTCTCCCTCCGTCCACTATGACCCTCCTCTTGTCCCTTACTGCATACTCACCCTACCATTCTCCCTCCACCATCACCCTACTCTTGTCCCTTACTGCATACTTACCCTGCCATTCTCCTTCCCTCCACCATGACCCTTCTCTTGTCCCTTACTGCATACTCACCCTGCCATTCTCCCTCCACCATCACCCTACTCTTGTCCCTTACTGCATACTCACCCTGCCATTCTCCCTCCACCATCACCCTACTCTTGTCCCTTACTGCATACTCACCCTGCCATTCTCCCTCCACCATCACCCTACTCTTGTCCCTTACTGCATACTCACCCTGCCATTCTCCCTCCACCATCACCCTACTCTTGTCCCTTACTGCATACTCACCCTGCCATTCTCCCTCCACCATCACCCTACTCTTGTCCCTTACTGCATACTCACCCTGCCATTCTCCCTCCACCATCACCCTACTCTTGTCCATTACTGCATACTCACCCTGCCATTCTCCCTGCCATTGTCTCTCTTCATCATCGTCACTTTTCACTTTATCCACCCTCACAATACCCACCCCCTCACACCAGCCTTACCCTACTTTTCCCCCATGTTCCATGCTCACGTTGCCTTTCTGCATAAATACAATATTACCATACCCTACCTCCCTCATTTTATCTTCATCCTACCCTTCTTCCTCACTCCGCCATCACCCTACCCTTCCCTCCACTTTCCATCCTCACCCCACCCTTTTCCCTCACTACAACCTCACCCTATCCTCCTCTCTCTTCCCATCCTTATTGTACCCTTCTCCATCATTCAATTTTCAACCTACCCTTTCACTTCCTGCATCCTCATCCTACTCTTCTTCCTCACACTCTACCCTCATCTTAACCATCTCCCTTACTCTTCCCTCCTCCTACAATTTTCCTTCTCCCAACTTTACCCAGTCTTCTCCCTCAGATGGCATACTCACCCTAACCTTCACCCTTACTCCCACCTAACCCTACCCTTGTCACTTACTCCATCTCACCTATCTCCCTCACTCTATTCTTACTATCTGTTCTCGGTTGCACTGTATCTTCCACACTTCCTTTTCATCCTACCATTCTTCCTCACTCCATCCTCACCCTACCCATATGCCTAAAACGTCATCCTCACCACGTCTCTCCTTCACTCCATCCTCACTCTAGCCTTCTCTGTCACACTCATTTTCCTCACTCACTCCATACTCACTCTACCCTTCTCCCCCACGTTCCTTCTTCACCCCCCTCATCCTCATCCTTCCCCTCTCCATTACATATTATCCTTACTTTGTGCCCTTTCCCATCACTTCACCCTCCCCCTACCCTCTTCTATTAATTCTTCCTCACCCTCACCCTTCTCCCTCACATTTTATCCTCTATCCTCACTCCAATACTGCGCCATATACCATTCCGCTCACCTCCTGAACCGCTAAAATATCCTCACTTTCCTGTTTGAGGCTCCATATTCGCACTGTCCATCCCCCTTCCATGCTGCCTTCTACACCACCTTGATCCCCCCGTTCCCCATCCTTCAGTTGGTAAGACTTCCCTCTCTTCCTTCATGGATGTCTTATTCCCTCCCGTGGACATAAGTGACCTTCAGCCTTTTAGCCTGAGTTTTTTGCATGTTGTTTCCATCCTCATCTGTGAATGATGTCATCGGCCGGGCCTTGCCTGCCAGCGGGGGATATCAGGGGTGACTCTGAAACTCATTACCAGAAATGGAACATGTGAAGCTTCTTAAAGTAAAAGGTTGTGGTTGCAAAGACTTTATAGAAACCCAGAAGTGTTTGGCCCTGATGAGGAGCATTAGGAGGTGCTAAGCCTCAGGCTATGTAACTCATGGGCTATAACACCATCTCATGGCTCTGGGATCTGTTTCTGTCCTCCATCTTCATGATAGAGACAATCAGGATTCAGTCCCAGGTGCTGAGAACACGCAACAATCCAGACCCAGATGTGGCCTGTGACCCCCTGCGAGGCTCGTGTACAGTGTTCACCCAATGGTGGATACATCATGTGATACGCCTCGACTTCACCTACAGGACACATCTCCAGTCTTACATATAACACACGTGTTCTCCACATTAGATCCAAAGCAGAGCCCGCAGGAGGAGTGGGCTGTGGTGTATCCAATCACTTTGGGATGATATATTATATATTGTTACAATGTATCCAATCACTTTGAACAAAAAACTATTGAAGATACTGGTAGAAAAAGTATATTGGGTGGAAAAAAACATGGCGGTCTCTGCGTCTGCTTGTTGGGGGACTTGGGGGGACCGAATATCACAGACGCCACAGCCTGTTGGTGTCCCTGTATATTGATATAATTGTGGTCCATTCTGTCAGGTTCGCTCTGTGGCCTTGTGTTCCGGCCGTGGCTCCGGACTATTGGCGGTTTCTTTGTAATCCACCATGACTGGATCTAGACCGCCGTCTGTTTTTAGAAATCTCCTCCATTAATCTCCACAGATTGACATTAAGGGGGAAAGAAGACATTTGTCGTACGTTTCCTGTAATTAAGGACGGCCGGATCTCCGGGGACTCGCTCTCCCCATTGGACGTTAATAACGTAGTGAAGGGTCTGATGATTAATCACCCAGTCCTGACAGGTCGGAGAATATCCTGATAATTACAGGCGGGGGAGATGAGCTGTGTATACACTGGGCACATGTGTGGGGATGTATACAGCCCAGCAACACCCACACTGTGTGTAATCACTCTGTATAGATATATAACTACCCCCCTCACACACACACATATACATACGGACACACATATACACTCATGCATATACATATAGATTCATACACACGTACATACAGACACATATTCATACAGACACATATACACACACACATATACATTCAGACACATATACACACACGCATATACTGTGCATAGAGATTCATACACACACACACATATACATACTGACACATACACACACATATACATACAGACACATATACACACACAGATGCTAAACAGATCTGCTATTCAGGAGCATGGGAATATGAAAAAGCTGGATTTCTATAGTACTGGGCGCCATGTGTGTAGCATCGGGTGCTATGTCTGTAATACCCAGTGCCATGTCTGCAGTACTAGGTGCCATGCGTGTAATACTGGGTGCCATGTCTGTAGTAACGGGTGCCAGTCTGTAGCAACTGTAGTATTGGGTGCCGTGTCTGCAGAAATGGCTGTTATGTTTGTAATAATGGATGCCAAGCCTGTAGTACTAGGCGCCATGTCTGCAGGGCCGGCTCTAGGGTTTTGTGGGCCCTTGGGTGACAGAGCCTCAGCAGTCCCCTTTGTGGAGCAAATTACATGGTGACAGTAAAACAGTAGGTCCCCCTATGTGTAGCCCCCTTATAGCTGCCCCCCTATGTGTAGCCCCCTTATAGCTGCCCCCCTCTGTGTAGCCTTATAGCTGCCCCCCTCTGTGTAGCCCCCTTATAGATGCCCCTCTCTGTATAGCCCCCCTTATAGATGCCCCCATCTGCAACACAAACATCTTAGGCACTTCAGCACCTTCCTCTATAAAAGCTCCCAACAGTAACGGGATCCTCTTGGTGCCCCTAAAGTTATGTCCTTTATGCCTTATTCTGTAGTTGGGATCTCATCTGTAGTTGTGCCCCATCTCTTTACCCCTATCTGTAGCTGTGCCCCCTCTTAGTGCGCATATCTGTAGTTAGGCCTTCTTTTCTGCCCTTCCCTTATGAACTGTGCCACTTCTCCCCAATAATCTGTGCCACTGCCCCCTAGATAAATTGGGCCACTGTCCCCATAAATCAGTGTTTCCCAACCAGTTGCTCGACAGCTGTTGCTAAACTACAACTCCCAACATGTCCTGCCAGCAGTGGATGATGAAAGTTGTAGTTTTGCAGCAACTGAAAAGTCACATGTTAGAGAACACGGCACTAATAAACTGTCCCACAAGTCACTGTTTCTCAACAAGTGACCCTTCAGTTGTAATCAAACTTCAACTCCCATCATGTTCTGCTAGCAGTACATGGTGGGAGTGGTAGTTTTTCTGCACTTGGAAAGTTATATGTTAGAGAACACCACATTAAATACACAGTCCCACAAATCACTGTTTCTCAATAAGTGACTTCAGTTGTTATCAATCTATAACTCCCATCATGTCCTGGTAGCAGTGCATGATTGGAGTTGGAGTTTTGCAGCAATTGAAGAGTCACATGGCCCCTAAACACCCCACAAAACACCCATCTCCTGGTCCAAGCTGAGCTGCTCTGGCCTCCTCTAGTCAGGTCTGGGCCGGGGCAGAAAGATGCAGGGAGTGCAGATCAGGCTGATCTACAGCAGGGAGGTGAATGTTCCCTACCTGGAGCCAGCCTCAGTGAGGAAAGAAAGCAGCCCTGGCAAGGCTGGGCCCCTAGGGATGCTGTGGGCCCCAGCACTTGCCCAGGTAAGCTGGGTGCTGACGCTGGCCCTGCATGTCTGTATTACTAAGTGCCATGTCTGTAGTCATAGGTGCCATGTCTGTAGTAATAGGTGCCATGTGTGTAGTACTGGGTGCCAGCTCTGTAGTAATGGGTGTTATGGCAGTAATACCGGGTGCCAGCTCTGTAGTAATGGGTGCCAGCTCTGTAGTAATGAGTGACATGTCTGTAATACTGGGTGCCAGCTTTATAGTAATGGGTGCCATGTCTGTAATACTGGGTGCCAGCTTTATAGTAATGGGTGCCATGTCTGTAATACTGGGTGCCAGCTCTGTAGTAATGAGTGTTATGGCAGTAATACCAGGTGCCAGCTCTATAGTAATGGGTGTTATGTCTGTAATACTAGGTGCCAGCTCTATAGTAATGGGTGTTATGTCTGTAATACTGGGTGCCATGTCTGTAATAGTAGGTGCCAGCTCTATAGTAATGGGTGTTATGTCTGTAATACTAGGTGCCAGCTCTATAGTATTGGGTGTTATGTCTGTAATACTGGGTGCCATGTCTGTAATAGTAGGTGCCAGCTCTATAGTTATGGGTGTTATGTCTGTAATACTGGGTGCCAGCTCTATAGTAATGGGTGTTATGTCTGTAATAGTGAGTGCCAGCTCTATAGTAATGGGTGTTATGTCTGTAATACTGGGTGCCATCTCTATAGTAATGGGTGTTATGTCTGTAATACTGGGTGCCAGCTCTATAGTAATGGGTATTATGGCAGTAATAACAGGTGCCATGTCTATAACACTGGGTGCCAGCTCTGTAGTAATGAGTGTTATGGCAGTAATACAAAGTGCCAGCTCTGTAATACTGGGTGCCAGCTCTGTCATAATGTTTGCTATGACAGTGATACCATTTGCCATGTCTGTAATACCGGGTGTCAGCTTTGTAGTAATGGGTGGCATGTCTGTAATACCGGGTGCCAGCGCTGTAGTAATGAGTGCTATGGCAGTAATACTGGGTGCCAGCTATGTAGTAACGGATGCCATGTCTGTAATACCGGGTGCCAGCTCTGTAGTAATGGGTGGCATGTCTGTAATACCGGGTGCCAGCTCTATAGTAATGAATGCTATGGCAGTATTACCGGGTGCCAGCTCTGTAGTAATGAGTGCTATGGCAGTAATACCAGGTGCCAGCTATGTAGTAACGCCCGCCATCATTGCTCAGTGCGTCAGTAACCATGTCCCCACGTTGGTGACAATGTAGAGGTTGGCAGCAGTTGGCACTAAACCAGGTCACTTATGAGATGGGTCTGTCTGCTTCGGTCCAGGGGCCTGCGTACCATTGTGTGAGGCGTAACAATGTGTCAGTGCTTCTCCCTGCTCCGCAGGCGTGGCGCTCTCCTCCATGAATATTCATCTGGCAGCAGAACAATCCTTGACAATCCGGAGATTCCCGCTAGAGATTTGTCATGTCCTTTCCAATTGCGATTCCCCCGGGCGCGGGGCCGCTTTCCATCGCTTCCAATTCCGTCCCATCTGTGGCCGTCGTAATTAACATGACTAAAAAGATTTGGTGGGATTACTGGAGGTTGTGGGCGCCGCGACGCGTTTCTTCTTGTTTTCTTATTTTTTTATTCCGTTTATCTCAGAAACGCCACCGCAATGGCCGCAGCCCCCCATATAGAAGGTGGGGAGAGGGGGAGGGGGGTCTCGGGGTCCTTCAATATACGTCTCAATCGTTTGGATTGGATTTCTACCAGATTTTTACAGATGGAAAAAAGCGAAGGATTTGCCAACGTGGCTTCAATGTCGCGGCAAAACGTCAAGTAAAATACGGAGAAGATGGGTTAACCCTTCCCACGCTGCAACCGCAATGACCGGTCACAATAAAATCCGGTTCTCCGTGCGACTTTTGACGCTGTGGCTGCGGTGGGAGCGTAAATCTCCCTTCTCTCAGCTCCTCTATCATTGTCCTCTGCGGATGAACAATAGGCGAGCTTAAGCGCACCGACCTGCCTGGAAACGCGCTCAGCTGCTTAGCCCGCAGAATAGATTTGATCTACTAATTGGCATTCAAGGCAGCGACTTGGAGAGAAACCAGCGCTGCAGCCGGGAGCCGGGCAAAAAATCACATAAATCATAGATCAATGACAGAAGCCCCAGCAACCGACAGATTACAAAAGTAAAGCTTTATTTAAAAATACATTAACCAATTCCCTGCTGGAATCAAGGGGGGGGGGGGGCGGCGTGGGGCGAAACGCACGGGTGCGCTGTATGATCCGTCTCAATATTTAGATGATTGTGTTAGATGAACGGATTAAGATGAAATGTAATACAATAAGGAAATCAATAGCTGTAATGGGAGACGTCCGCAGCTCACACTAACAGATAGGCAATTAGGGACGTCCAAACGCCCCGGAAATATCCGGAACACTAATGAAACGCGGAAGGTTTGGAATGATTTCTTCAATACGTAAATTAAGAGAGATGTCACAGAGGATGAGAAACGCCCAGCAACATCGATATCAGCGGAAAACGGCAAAACTCTAATAATTTACTATTTACTAATTGTTTTATAATCATCTATCATCTATCTATCTATCTATCTATCTATCTATCTATCTCCTATCTATCTATCTATCTATCTATCCATCTCCTATCTATCTATCTCCTATCTATCTATCTCCTATCTATCTCCTATCTATCTATCTCCTATTTATTTATTTATCTATCTATCTATCTATCTCCTATCTATCTATCTATCTATCTATCTATCTCCTATCTATCTATATATCTATCTATCTATCTCCTATCTATCTATCATCTATCTATCTATCTATCTATCTATCTATCTATCTCCTATCTCCTATCTATCTATCTCCTATCTCCTATCTATCTATCTCCTATTTATTTATCTATCTATCTCCTATCTATCTATCTATCTATCTATCTATCTATCTATCTCCTATCTATCTATCATCTATCTCCTATTTATTTATTTATTTATCTATCTATCTTCTATCTATCTATCTCCTATCTATCTATCTATCTATCTATCTATCTATCTATCTATCTATCTATCTCCTATCTATCTATCTATCTATCTCCTATCTATCTATCTCCTATCTATCTATCTATCTATCTATCTATCTATCTATCTATCATCTATCTCCTATCTATCTATCTATCTATCTATCTATCTATCTATCTATCTCCTATCTATCTATCTATCTATCTATCTACCTGCTATCTATCTATCTATCTATCATTTATCTATCATCTATCTATCTATCTATCTCCTATCTATCTATCTATCTATCATCTATCTCCTATCTATCTATCTATCTATCTATCTCCTATCTATCTATCTATCTATCTATCTACCTGCTATCTATCTATCTATCATTTATCTATCATCTATCTATCTATTATCTATCTATCATCTATCTCTTTCTGCTACGGCTAATGTTGGCATCCGTGTCACTTTTTCCTCACGTGATGATGTCATAATCCTGAGCACATGACATCATATCGTCACATGACACAGGTAGTAGTAATAGACCCATCTAGGCGCAGTGACCTCTGGCCCATTACACAGTGGCGTTTAATGTGTTGAGGTTGTGGGGTTAATACTCTGGATCAGGAGGATATGGTGTTTGCACTTTCCTTGGTTTTGCAGCAGTTACATGGGGGGGGGATGGGCTGTTGTGATTTTCCTCTTTATAAACACATCCAGATATTTCGGGGGCTACTTAATGTCACTTCCAGAGCAGTCATGATGTAAACACTGACTTAGAGCCCATTAACCCCGCCGGCCCCGCTCTCTTTGACGCTGTCACTTAGTGATTGTCATGTGGTAATGACTTTCACTCCGCGCTGACCTGGGGGGTGATGTGAACCAGACGCGGGGACTTCACCTGAGAGCGTCCCCTCTAAGTGCACAATGAGAACCAGGTGTGCCAGCAAATCCAACAACAGCTCTGCTCTGCAACATGTGGCGGCCCAGGACGCTGGCGCTGATCTGCTGCAAAGACTTAAAGACACAAGAAAATCACAGAAGAAATAGAAGGAAAGTCTATGAAGAAGGAAAAATACACTCTAAAAAACTAACAAGAAAAAAGAAAAAATTATAGATTAAGCCGTAAATATTATTTACATCTGAAGAAAACGAGAATCTAGTAAATATATAAGAAGAGACATCTAATCTATTACTGCTGACAATAAGACTGTATATCGTGTGTATAGAGGTAGTCACAGCCCCGCCCCCTGTACATCATGTGTATAGAGAGGTAGTCACAGCCCCGCCCCCTGTATATCCTGTGTATAGAGAGGTAGTCACAGCCCCGCCCCCTGTATACCATGTGTATAGAGAGGTAGTCACAGCCCTGCCCCCTGTATATCATGTGTATAGAGAGGTAGTCACAGCCCCGCCCCCTGTATATCATGTGTATAGAGAGGTAGTCACAGCCCAGCCCACTGTATATCATGTGTATAGAGAGGTAGTCACAGCCCCGCCCCCTGTATATCATGTGTATAGAGAGGTAGTCACAGTCCCGCCCCCTGTATATCATGTATATAGATAGGTCGTCACAGCCCGCCCCCTTTATATCATGTGTATAGGGAGGAAGTCACAGCCCCGCCCCCATATATCATGTGTATAGAGAGGTAGTCACAGACACGCCCCCTGATTGACATCACTGATATATTATAGTAAACAAGATATATTCTGATGTCTAACACCATTATTGCTATTGATTCAATAAATTCTCATAAAAAAATGCCCACAAATGATTCAGACAGGTGCCAATGAGATATAACACAGCAGAATATTTTATATGATGGAGATGAAGGAATATTCCGCTGTATTATATGATGGAGATGATGGAATATTCCTGTGTTATATGATGGAGATGAAGGAATATTCCGCTGTATTATATGATGGAGATGATGGAATATCCTGCTGTGTTATATGATGGAGATGATGGAATATTCCTGTGTTATATGATGGAGATGATGGAATATTCCGCTGTATTATATGATGGAGATGATGGAATATTTCGCTGTGTTATATGATGGAGATGATGGAATATTCTGTGTGTTATATGATGGAGATGATGGAATATTCCTGTGTTATATGATGGAGATGATGGAATATTCCTGTGTTATATGATGGAGATGATGGAATATTCCGCTGTGTTATATGATGGAGATGATGGAATATCCCGCTGTGTTATATGATGGAGATGATGGAATATTCCGCTGTGTTATATGATGGAGATGATGGAATATTCCTGTGTTATATGATGGAGATGATGGAATATTCCTGTGTTATATGATGGAGATGATGGAATATTCCTGTGTTATATGATGGAGATGATGGAATATTCCTGTGTTATATGATGGAGATGATGGAATATTCCGCTGTATTATATGATGGAGATGATGGAATATTCCGCTGTGTTATATGATGGAGATGATGGAATATTCCTGTGTTATATGATGGAGATGATGGAATATTCCTGTGTTATATGATGGAGATGATGGAATATTCCGCTGTGTTATATGATGGAGATGATGGAATATTCCTGTGTTATATGATGGAGATGATGGAATATTCCGCTGTATTATATGATGGAGATGATGGAATATTCCGCTGTATTATATGATGGAGATGATGGAATATTCCGCTGTATTATATGATGGAGATGATGGAATATCCCGCTGTGTTATATGATGGAGATGATGGAATATTCTGTGTGTTATATGATGGAGATGATGGAATATTCTGTGTGTTATATGATGGAGATGATGGAATATTCCGCTGTGTTATATGATGGAGATGATGGAATATTTTGTGTGTTATATGATGGAGATGATGGAATATTCTGTGTTATATGATGGAGATGATGGAATATTCCGCTGTATTATATGATGGAGATGATGGAATATTCCGCTGTATTATATGATGGAGATGATGGAATATTCCGCTGTGTTATATGATGGAGATGATGGAATATTCCTGTGTTATATGATGGAGATGATGGAATATTTCGCTGTGTTATATGATGGAGATGATGGAATATTCTGTGTGTTATATGATGGAGATGATGGAATATTTCGCTGTGTTATATGATGGAGATGATGGAATATTCCTGTGTTATATGATGGAGATGATGGAATATTCCTGTGTTATATGATGGAGATGATGGAATATTCCGCTGTGTTATATGATGGAGATGATGGAATATTCCTGTGTTATATGATGGAGATGATGGAATATTCTGTGTTATATGATGGAGATGATGGAATATTCCGCTGTATTATATGATGGAGATGATGGAATATTCCGCTGTGTTATATGATGGAGATGATGGAATATTCCTGTGTTATATGATGGAGATGATGGAATATTCCTGTGTTATATGATGGAGATGATGGAATATTCCTATGTTATATGATGGAGATGATGGAATATTCTGTGTGTTATATGATGGAGATGATGGAATATTCTGTGTGTTATATGATGGAGATGATGGAATATTCCTGTGTTATATGATGGAGATGATGGAATATTCCTGTGTTATATGATGGAGATGATGGAATATTCCGCTGTATTATATGATGGAGATAATGGAATATTCTGCTGTGTTATATGATGGAGATGATGGAATATTCCGCTGTGTTATATGATGGAGATGATGGAATATTCTGTGTGTTATATGATGGAGATGATGGAATATTTTGTGTGTTATATGATGGAGATGATGGAATATTCTGTGTTATATGATGGAGATGATGGAATATCCCGCTGTGTTATATGATGGAGATGATGGAATATTCCTGTGTTATATGATGGAGATGATGGAATATTCCGCTGTATTATATGATGGAGATGATGGAATATTCCTGTGTTATATGATGGAGATGATGGAATATTCCTGTGTTATATGATGGAGATGATGGAATATTCCTGTGTTATATGATGGAGATGATGGAATATTCCGCTGTATTATATGATGGAGATGATGGAATATTCCGTTGTGTTATATGATGGAGATGATGGAATATTCCTGTGTTATATGATGGAGATGATGGAATATTCCGCTGTATTATATGATGGAGATAATGGAATATTCCGCTGTGTTATATGATGGAGATGATGGAATATTCCGCTGTATTATATGATGGAGATGATGGAATATTCCTGTGTTATATGATGAAGATGATGGAATATTCCGCTGTATTATATGATGGAGATGATGGAATATTCCTGTGTTATATGATGGAGATGATGGAATATTCCTGTGTTATATGATGAAGATGATGGAATATTCCGCTGTATTATATGATGGAGATGATGGAATATTCCTGTGTTATATGATGGAGATGATGGAATATTTCTGTGTTATATGATGGAGATGATGGAATTTTCCGCTGTATTATATGATGGAGATGATGGAATATTCCGCTGTGTTATATGATGGAGATGATGCAATATTCCTGTGTTATATGATGGAGATGATGGAATATTCCTGTGTTATATGATGGAGATGATGGAATATCCCGCTGTGTTATATGATGGAGATGATAGAATATTCCTGTGTTATATGATGGAGATGATGGAATATCCCGCTGTGTTATATGATGGAGATGATGGAAAATTCCTGTGTTATATGATGGAGATGATGGAATATTTCGCTGTGTTATATGATGGAGATGATGGAATATTCCTGTGTTATATGATGGAGATGATGGAATATTCCGCTGTGTTATATGATGGAGATGATGGAATATTCCTGTGTTATATGATGGAGATGATGGAATATTCTGTGTGTTATATGATGGAGATGATGGAATATTCTGTGTGTTATATGATGGAGATGATGGAATATTCCTGTGTTATATGATGGAGATGATGGAATATTCTGTGTGTTATATGATGGAGATGCTGGAATATTCCTGTGTTATATGATGGAGATGATGGAATATTCCTGTGTTATATGATGGAGATGATGGAATATTCCGCTGTGTTATATGATGGAGATGATGGAATATTCTGTGTGTTATATGATGGAGATGATGGAATATTCCTGTGTTATATGATGGAGATGATGGAATATTCCGCTGTATTATATGATGGAGATGATGGAATATTTCGCTGTGTTATATGATGGAGATGATGGAATATTCCTGTGTTATATGATGGAGATGATGGAATATTCCGCTGTGTTATATGATGGAGATGATGGAATATTCCTGTGTTATATGATGGAGATGATGGAATATTCTGTGTGTTATATGATGGAGATGCTGGAATATTCCTGTGTTATATGATGGAATATTCCTGTGTTATATGATGGAGATGATGGAATATTCCGCTGTGTTATATGATGGAGATGATGGAATATTCCTGTGTTATATGATGGAGATGATGGAATATTCCTGTGTTATATGATGGAGATGATGGAATATTCCGCTGTATTATATGATGGAGATGATGGAATATTCCGCTGTGTTATATGATGGAGATGATGGAATATTCTGTGTGTTATATGATGGAGATGATGGAATATTCCTGTGTTATATGATGGAGATGATGGAATATTCTGTGTGTTATATGATGGAGATGATGGAATATTCCTGTGTTATATGATGAAGATGATGGAATATTCCGCTGTATTATATGATGGAGATGATGGAATATTCCTGTGTTATATGATGGAGATGATGGAATATTCCTGTGTTATATGATGGAGATGATGGAATATTCTGTGTGTTATATGATGGAGATGATGGAATATTCCTGTGTTATATGATGGAGATGATGGAATATTCCTGTGTTATATGATGGAGATGATGGAATATTCCGCTGTATTATATGATGGAGATGATGGAATATTCCGCTATGTTATATGATGGAGATGATGGAATATTCCTGTGTTATATGATGAAGATGATGGAATATTCCGCTGTATTATATGATGGAGATGATGGAATATTCCTGTGTTATATGATGGAGATGATGGAATATTCCTGTGTTATATGATGGAGATGATGGAATATTCTGTGTGTTATATGATGGAGATGATGGAATATTCTGTGTTATATGATGGAGATGATGGAATATCCCGCTGTGTTATATGATGGAGATGATGGAATATTCCTGTGTTATATGATGGAGATGATGGAATATTCCGCTGTATTATGTGATGGAGATAATTGAATATTCCGCTGTGTTATATGATGGAGATGATGGAATATTCCTGTGTTATATGATGGAGATGATGGAATATTCCGCTGTATTATATGATGGAGATGATGGAATATTCCGCTGTGTTATATGATGGAGATGATGGAATATTCCTGTGTTATATGATGGAGATGATGGAATATTCCTGTGTTATATGATGGAGATGTTGGAATATTCCGCTGTGTTATATGATGGAGATGATGGAATATTCCTGTGTTATATGATGGAGATGATGGAATATTCCGCTGTATTATATGATGGAGATAATGGAATATTCCGCTGTGTTATATGATGGAGATGATGGAATATTCCTGTGTTATATGATGGAGATGATGGAATATTCTGTGTGTTATATGATGGAGATGATGGAATATTCCTGTGTTATATGATGAAGATGATGGAATATTCCGCTGAATTATATGATGGAGATGATGGAATATTCCTGTGTTATATGATGGAGATGATGGAATATTCCTGTGTTATATGATGGAGATGATGGAATATTCTGTGTGTTATATGATGGAGATGATGGAATATTCCTGTGTTATATGATGGAGATGATGGAATATTCCTGTGTTATATGATGGAGATGATGGAATATTCCGCTGTATTATATGATGGAGATGATGAAATATTCCGCTATGTTATATGATGGAGATGATGGAATATTCCTGTGTTATATGATGGAGATGATGGAATATTCCTCTGTTATATGATGGAGATGATGGAATATTCCTGTGTTATATGATGGAGATGATGGAATATTCCTGTGTTATATGATGGAGATGATGGAATATTCTGTGTGTTATATGATGGAGATGATGGAATATTCCTGTGTTATATGATGGAGATGATGGAATATTCCTGTGTTATATGATGGAGATGATGGAATATTCCGCTGTATTATATGATGGAGATGATGAAATATTCCGCTATGTTATATGATGGAGATGATGGAATATTCCTGTGTTATATGATGGAGATGATGGAATATTCCTCTGTTATATGATGGAGATGATGGAATATTCCTGTGTTATATGATGGAGATGATGGAATATTCCTCTGTTATATGATGGAGATGATGGAATATTCCGCTGTGTTATATGATGGAGATGATGGAATATTCCGCTGTATTATATGAAGGAGATGATGGAATATTCCGCTGTGTTATATGATGGAGATGATGGAATATTCCTGTGTTATATGATGGAGATGATGGAATATTCCGCTGTATTATATGATGGAGATAATGGAATATTCCGCTGTGTTATATGATGGAGATGATGAAATATTTCTGTGTTATATGATGGAGATGATGGAATATTCTGTGTGTTATATGATGGAGATGATGGAATATTCCTGTGTTATATGATGGAGATGATGGAATATTCCTGTGTTATATGATGGAGATGATGGAATATTCCGCTGTATTATATGATGGAGATGATGGAATATTCCTGTGTTATATGATGGAGATGATGGAATATTCCGCTGTGTTATATGATGGAGATGATGGAATATTCTGTGTGTTATATGATGGAGATGATGGAATATTCCTGTGTTATATGATGGAGATGATGGAATATTCCTGTGTTATATGATGGAGATGATGGAATATTCCGCTGTATTATATGATGGAGATGATGGAATATTCCGCTGTATTATATGATGGAGATGATGGAATATTCCTGTGTTATATGATGGAGATGATGGAATATTCCTGTGTTATATGATGGAGATGATGGAATATTCCGCTGTTTTATATGATGGAGATGATGGAATATTCCTGTGTTATATGATGGAGATGATGGAATATTCTGTGTGTTATATGATGGAGATGATGGAATATTCTGCTGTGTTATATGATGGAGATGATGGAATATTCCTGTGTTATATGATGGAGATGATGGAATATTCCTGTGTTATATGATGGAGATGATGGAATATTCCTGTGTTATATGATGGACATGATGGAATATTCCGCTGTATTATATGATGGAGATGATGGAATATTCCTGTGTTATATGATGGAGATGATGGAATATTCCTGTGTTATATGATCGAGATGATGGAATATTCCTGTGTTATATGATGGAGATGATGGAATATTCCTGTGTTATATGATGGAGATGATGGAATATTCCGCTGTGTTATATGATGGAGATGATGGAATATTCCTGTGTTATATGATGGAGATGATGGAATATTCCTGTGTTATATGATGGAGATGATGGAATATTCCTGTGTTATATGATGGAGATGATGGAATATTCTGTGTTATATGATGGAGATGATGGAATATTCCGCTGTGTTATATGATGGAGATGATGGAATATTCTGTGTGTTATATGATGGAGATGATGGAATATTCCTGTGTTATATGATGGAGATGATGGAATATTCCTGTGTTATATGATGGAGATGATGGAATATTCCGCTGTATTATATGATGGAGATGATGGAATATTTCGCTGTGTTATATGATGGAGATGATGGAACATTCCTGTGTTATATGATGGAGATGATGGAATATTCCTGTGTTATATGATGGAGATGATGGAATATTCTGTGTGTTATATGATGGAGATGATGGAATATTCTGTGTGTTATATGATGGAGATGATGGAATATTCTGTGTGTTACATGATGGAGATGATGGAATATTCCGCTGTGTTATATGATGGAGATGATGGAATATTCCTGTGTTATATGATGGAGATGATGGAATATTCCGCTGTATTATATGATGGAGATGATGGAATATTCCGCTGTATTATATGATGGAGATGATGGAATATTCCGCTGTATTATATGATGGAGATAATGGAATATTCCGCTGTGTTATATGATGGAGATGATGGAATATTCCGCTGTGTTATATGATGGAGATGATGGAATATTCCTGTGTTATATGATGGAGATGATGGAATATTCCTGTGTTATATGATGGAGATGATGGAATATTCCGCTGTGTTATATGATGGAGATGATGGAATATTCCGCTGTGTTATATGATGGAGATGATGGAATATTCCTGTGTTATATGATGGAGATGATGGAATATTCCTGTGTTATATGATGGAGATAATGGAATATTCCGCTGGGTTATATGATGGAGATGATGGAATATTCCTGTTTTATATGATGGAGATGATGGAATATTCCTGTGTTATATGATGGAGATGATGGAATATTCCTGTGTTATATGATGGAGATGAGAGTTTTCACAGATTTTCTCTGGCACTGGTGGTGGTGGTGGGGGATATATTTTCTAGACACTTTGTGAGACCTCAGGAGTTTAATTATGGAGCAAAAGTCAGGTCTTTTCTTGAGGAGAGGAAATGCCACAGGGATCTCCTCAGAACGGAGCAAGGTCAACCCGGACGCTGAGAGAGCGCGATTTTCTGAGAATATTAAGTGCGAGTAAGATCTTCCTGGAGGCTGCGGCCAAGAATAAAGAACGGAGTGAAAGTTCTCCAGGAAAATGAAGAACAGAGAAAGTTACAGAACAGACAGACGTCCCATCACCTTCCTGGTTAGAGAAACCCCACATCTTCTGCTGCAGAGTTTTAATATTTTTAATTCTGTATATGGAACCGCGAATGATCCAGTAACACATGGGCCCTCATGTCCTGTAAGACAACGTGTGATACCATGGATCTCATGTGGTGTCATCACACGTCATAGATCAGATACAGGATGATTTCATGGATCTAATATGGTGTGATGTCATCACATGTCACAGATCAGAAACAGGATGATACCATGGATCTCATGTGGTGTCATCACACATCACAGATCAGATCCAGGATGACATCATGGATCTAATATGGTGTGATGTCATCACATGTCACAGATCAGAAACAGGATGATACTATGGATCTGATACTGTGCAGTGTAATCACATCCCAAGGATATCATACAGTGTGATGTCATCACGTGTCATGGATCCAATACAGTGTGATATTATTAGGGCACATAAGATGAAAAGAAATGACACCTCAAGTAGCCCCATAGCCCAAAGAATAAAAGTGTTACATAAAAGTGCACATAGTTCGTTTTGGGTTTTGCAGCATAAATATTTAATATTTTTTAGTACTTTGACGTTTTACTTTGACCTTTTTAATACTGTGACGTTTTACTCTCTGTTCACAATAATTGGGGTTGCTGTTAGCAGAGAGGAGCAGTGCATTGTGGGAGAAGCTCCTTGCCAATACCCTGCAGGTCAGTAAGGGGTTAATCTATAGGAGTAGCGGGGGCTGATTACACTGTCATCTATGGGGGGAATCTGCGGCTGCTCATTAGTGATCATTTACATAAGTGATGACGGCCGTAGTGATAATACGATTATAATTACTCGGGGATTTGCCCTAATGTTGTGTTATTAGTAAACACCGGGAGCGGCTGATTACAGCCGGTGCCACCGGAGTATAACGGTGCTGGCCTCCTCTGGAGGATAGAAATGTACCAGACTTCTCATAGCTGAGGGTTTGTTACAGTTGTATCTCTGGATTGATACATTTTACCTGCACTGATACATTGTAACAAACTATCAGGACAGAGGGGGCGCTGTGTCTCCAGTACAGGGGGCGGTGATGGTGCGATATATAAGTCACCTGCGGCTTTTACCTGTGAGATCTACAGGGAGGAATCACATGACTACACAGCGCTGAGCACATTAACCCCTCCGGTCACACAGAGCGGGGGGCTTCCTGAGCTCTCAGCTCTCATCCCATTAAACCAAAGGAAATAAACTCCTCAGAGCAGAACATTATCCCAGTGTGACCTGAGGCCAAGACCCTCCACAACCTCCGGGGGCTTTGTGGCCACTCAGGTGTCCAGGGGGGTCAGGTGGGATCAGTGGGGTCTCTGCACCCAGCCAGGTGGGATCAGTGGGGTCTCTGCACCCAGTCAGGTGGGATCAGTGGGGTCTCTGCATCCAGTCAGGTGGGATCAGTGGGGTCTCTGCATCCAGTCAGGTGGGATCAGTGGGGTCTCTGCACCCAGTCAGGTGGGATCAGTGGGTTCCCTGCACCCAGTCAGGTGGAATCAGTGGGGTCTCTGCACCCAGTCAGGTGGGATCAGTGGGGTCTCTGCATCCAGTCAGGTGGGATCAGTGGGGTCTCTGCACCCAGTCAGGTGGGATCAGTGGGGTCTCTGCACCCAGTCAGGTGGGATCAGTGGGGTCTCTGCACCCAGTCAGGTGGGATCAGTGGGGTCTCGGCACCCAGTCAGGTGGGATCAGTGGGGTCTCTGCACCCAGTCAGGTGGGATCAGTGGGGTCTCTGCATCCAGTCAGGTGGGATCAGTGGGGTCTCTGCACCCAGTCAGGTGGGATCAGTAAGGTCTCTGCACCCAGTCAGGTGGGATCAGTGGGGTCTCTGCACCCAGTCAGGTGGGATCAGTGGGGTCTCTGCACCCAGTCAGGTGGGATCAGTGGGGTCTCTGCACCCAGTCAGGTGGGATCAGTGGGGTCTCTGCACCCAGTCAGGTGGGATCAGTGGGGTCTCTGCACCCAGTCAGGTGGGATCAGTGGGGTCTCTGCACCCAGTCAGGTGGGATCAGTGGGGTCTCCTTTTCTATGTAAAAGATTCAATTTTTGGGAAATCTCAGGGACAAGAAGTGGCCATTACACCCAGATCGGCAGACACCTCTGCATAGATATAAGTGACCCCCCCATCACTGTATGATTACATACACAGATTATGTGTCCGGTAATATTGGGTGAGCAGTAGAGATGAGCGAAGAGTGAAATATTTGAAAATTTTAAATTTTATTTGAATAGCCCCCGATATTCGACTATTCGATCGAACATCGAATGCCATTATAGTCAATGGGAGAAAAATACTCAGGACTTGGAAATCAATATTCGACCACTAGGAGGTCACCAAGTCCAATGACACCTCAGGAAATGATGCCAACACCTCTGCAATGCAACTGGGACAGCAGGGGAAGCGTGCCAGGGTGCAGATAACACGCCAAAGTCACAGATTACGCCACTATCGCAGCCTCTAAACTATACACTCCAAACACAATATAACCGCTATGTATAATGGAAAAAAAACTTTGAAAACTTCTTTCCTCTACATTAGCATGGACAGAAAGCCAAATATTAAGAAAAAGAAAAATTATCATGCGCCCCTTTAAATCACGCTGCCCATGACAACCACAGATGGCATAGTCATTGTGTTTTTATGTCACACTCCGTATACAGCCGTATATCGGATATATCCATTTTTTAGAATGCCAAACAGAAAAAGGCGTTCAAATTCTTTATAGGACGCACAGTGCGCAAATCAGTAGTACAAAGATAATAGTTTTCATAGCAGTATACAGCTGTATACCCTATCTCTACAGTCGATATACTTACAAGGGCTTTTGGGGGTCCCTTCCTATCTAACTAGGAATTCTATCGAATCTGAAATCCCCTATTCTTATACTCAGGAGGTCACATGGTTTAGCCAGCCAATCACAGTTGAAGTCCTGCCTATTCGTAGTGCCTGTCACTCCCCCCTGCATGTTTATTGGCTGCAAAAAAGCGAATCAAATTTGTACTGTGTCTTCGATCGAATATTCGATCGAAAACGAATAGTTCGAATGGTGTCGTATTCGATTGAACACTAGTCGCTCATCACTAGCGAGCAGACCCCAGGGGTGATTTGCAGTCTTGTATTTCCCGAGGATTCACATATTATTGCTCTTTGATAGTAACAAGGACCCCAATACACCCCCTTCCCCCCCATGATGCTGAGCGGAGTCAGGGGTCTCCCGATGCCCCGCCGCACATTCCTGGGATGATGAGTTATAGGATCTGTGCTGGGAGCTGTCACCTCATACTCAGCGGAGATGAAGCAGGAATAACCCGCTGCCCCTGTATCTGCGCCAGATGAAACGCCAGCGCCCAATGAAATAATCCAGACGCCGAATCCACAAGCTATAAACTACAGGAACATTAAATGGTCAAAACACCAGAAACAATGAGATTTCCCTGATTTACTGTCACTATCCGGTACAGCATAGAATGGCGCACGGTGAGCGCTGCGCAGCCCCGGTGATCACATGACTAGGCGAGGTTATTCACTGGATGTCTCCACCATTGTTAGTCAGTGACTGGATATCCAGTCCAGACAATGCTCTGTGAGCGCAGCACCAGCCCCATGTGAGGAGATGATCGGACGCCACCGCCGCTCAGACACATAACAATTCATTTACCTTAAATCTGAGTCCAAAACTAACGCCCGGAGAGGGCGCGGAACCTTCCAGAATCAGAAGAATGGTGAGATTTATCTATATGGTTGCCAAGAGCAACCAATCACAGCTCAGCTTTCATTTTACCAGAGCAATATGAAAAGTGAAAGCTGAGCTGTGATTGGTTGCTATGGGCAACAGTGAGGCTGACTGTAAGATATGATAAATCAATCTATTGCATATATGGTTTAGTGTTATAGTACTGTAGCACCCTGCTAGTTCTTATTTTGTGGTGCCCTACCCCCCCATTATATTAAATCAATCTATTGCTCTCTGATATCAGCCACTCCTCTTATAACGCTCCAGCACTGATATAACCTCCTATTACATCCTATGTGACTGATATCAGCCGCTCCTCTTATAACGCTCCAGTACTGATATAACCTCCTATTACATCCTATGTGACTGATATTAGCTGCTCCTCTTATAATGCTCCAGCACTGATATAACCTCCTATTACATCCTATGTGATATCAGCCGCTCCTCTTATAACGCTCCAGCACTGATATAACCTCCGGAGACGTTGCCATCACTCTGTAGATCCTGTGCGGAGCCTTTGCCCCTTTCCCAGCAGCTTCCTGACATTAATAGGATGCGGGGACCCTCCCTTCTCATCATTATATAGTGGATTCTCCTGTGTTCTCTTCCCTCGGGGCGACCTCCGCACCTTCCCGGTGACACTGAACATTATAGAACTTATCGCTTCACAAAGGGAAAAGTTACAGCAGAGAAAGGTTCGTTTCATCTGTTCCCTGCCGGTAATTCTATTCAGTGTGTCTGATCTTCCCGCCATCTGTAGTCACGTTCCTCCCAGAGGAGAAATCCCTGCAGGGTGATGGACGGGACGGAGCGCTTCACATTCATCTGATCCATCCATCCCTATCTGCTCCTAGGAAAGCTGGGTGAAGTCTATTACAGCCACCAGTACAAGTGGCAGCACTCAGCTGTCCATGCTCCTATCCATTCAGGGTCCTGGGAAAGCTGGGTGAAGACTATTACAGCCACCAGTACAAGTGGCAGCACCCAGCTGTCCAGGCTTCCATGCATTCAGGGTCCTGGGAAAGCTGGGTGAAGACTATTACAGCCACCAGTACAAATGGCAGCACCCAGCTGTCCAGGCTTCCATGCATTCAGGGTCCTGGGAAAGCTGGGTGAAGACTATTACAGCCACCAGTACAAGTGGCAGCACCCAGCTGTCCAGGCTTCCATCCATTCAGGGTCCTGGGAAAGCTGGGTGATGGAGCTGATGACAACATGATACTCTCCAGTAACCGGAGCTGGTGTGACGCTGCGTCCTGCCGTCCCCGGCTCGCCACCATCTTTAAGTGGTTATGAATCGGCCTTTAATCATCTCTGGAGCAGGATCTGTAACGCAGGGCGATGAATTATTCATAGGAAGATAAAATATAGGATCCATTGTGGCGGAGCGCGAGGCGTATCACATGTCCGCCGGGTGCTCACACATGTTGTACCAATCTGTTACCATTATTATAAGTCACTTCCTGCCCTGTCCAGGACGATTCCCACACCTGGATCTAATAAGCAGAACACTGGCAGGCACCGCCATGAGTAATGTCCAACAGCGGGGCGATGGCGACCTCACTGCCCCAAATGTGTCATGTGATCACTAACTCTTATGTGTCATGTGATCACTTACTGCCCCTATAATGTGTCATGTGATCACTTACTGCCCCTATAATGTGTCATGTGATCACTACCTCTTATGAGTCATGTGATCACTTACTGCCCCTATAATGTGTCATGTGATCACTTACTGCCCCTATAATGTGTCATGTGATCACTACCTCTTATGTGTCATGTGATCACTTACTGCCCCTATAATGTGTCATGTGATCACTTACTGACCCTATTATGTGTCATGTGATCACTTACTGACCCTATTATGTGTCATGTGATCACTACCTCTTATGTGTCATGTGATCACTACCTCTTATGTGTCATGTGATCACTACCTCTTATGTGTCATGTGATCACTTACTGCCCCTATTATGGTACTAACATTAGAGTAGTAACATTATCTATCTATCTACACAGCAAAATTCCGCAGCACACCAGCATCGGGTGAAAAAAAGGGGATATTTATTGCATGTGGCAAAAAATAACAATGAGGATGCAATGTGGATGCTTGATAACGGTCTTGTGAGAAGACAGAAACGTTGCATCCTCCTTGTTATTTTTTGCCACATCCAATAAATATCACCTTTTTTTGACCCGATGCTGGTGTGCTGCGGAGTACAGAACCCGCTTCTTGGATTTGGAAGTGCGGCTTTCTCCTGTATCTATCTATCTATCTATCTATCTATCTATCTATCTATCTCCTATCTATCTATCTATCTCCTATCTATCTATCTATCTATCTATCTATCTATCTATCTATCTATCTATCTCCTATCTATCTATCTATCTATCTATCTATCTATCTATCTATCTCCTATCTATCTATCTATCTATCTATCTATATATCTCCTATCTATCTATCTCCTATCTATCTATCTATCTATCTATCTATCTATCTATCTATCTATCTATCTCCTATCTATCTATCTATCTATCTATCTATCTATCTATCTATCTATCTATCTCCTGTCTATCTATCTCCTATCTATCTATCTATCTATCTATCTATCTATCTATCTATCTATCTCCTGTCTATCTATCTCCTATCTATCTATCTATCTATCTATCTATCTATCTCCTATCTATCTATCTATCTATCTATCTATCTATCTATCTATCTCCTATCTATCTATCTATCTATCTATCTATCTATCTATCTATCTATCTATCTCCTATCTCCTATCTATCATCTATCTATCTATCTATCTATCTATCTATCTCCTATCTATCTATCTATCTATCTATCTATCTATCTATCTATCTATCTCCTATCTATCTATCTATCTATCTATCTATCTATCTATCTCCTATCTCTCTGTCTCCTATGTAACAATATACTGAGGGGTTAGGATGGGGTCTGATCTCGCTGTATGACGCTATTAACCCTTCGGAGTGTTCCATGATATCTAGAACATTCCGCTGGCTCTTGGCTCGGGTACAGGATTCATTTGCACTCAGACACATTTCATGTAATTGAAAAGTGCTCTTCAGACTTCTCACCTCCAATGTGTTCGCTGCCTGATGCGGAGACCATATGTCATGTGAGGATTCGGATTCCTCAATTCTCCAACAATTGGGAATAAAATCCTGTAAATCCGGTGTTCATCATGAATGTGAGATTCTCCGTCTTCAGAATGAGGGCGACGCGTTCCTGCTCTTCCTCCTGTGTATGACATTCATTTATTCTAGATATATCCATGACCCATACATAGCAGATACTGTGATCAGCACCATCCACTCCTGAAATACTCTGCACTGCAGGTAGGACTCTGTAATCATCTATGACCTCTCACACGGTCGGTCACTCCCTGCCTGTAATACTCTGTGCTGCTGTGACCTCTCGTCATAATTCTGCACTTGTCACATGCAGCATAGTAATAAGAATGAAATTAGCAGGAATTGTGCAATGGTCACATGACATGTAACATTGAGGTCTATGGCATTGTTCTGCTCAGTCATCTGTATCCTGGAGTCACATGGCGTTCACTTATCATGTGACCAGGAGATTGTACATGGATACTGCTGTGGAGGCCGCAATGTACTGAGAGCAGGTCCTATGTGTGCAGCCATAAATCTTATAGATTAGGCCGTCCTGTGTGTACATGAGGGGCAGCTCTAATTCTGTATATGGCATTTTTCACCAGTTTTCCCCCCTGCAGGCTTTATCTGTTGTCTGAGCTAGTGGGTGAAGACTAGTTGCAATGGGGTCTCCATACACTATAGAGCAGTGATGGCTGACCTTGACACTCCAGCTGTTGCAAAACTACAATTCTCATCATGCCTGAACAACCAAAGATATGGCTTTGGCTGTCCAAACATGATGGGAGTTGTAGTTTTGCAACAGCTGGAGTGTCAAGGTCAGCCATCACTGCTATAGCGACTCCTGCTCCCCTATATCTCTATAGAACACCATCAAAAGCAGAAGCATCATGGAGGACATTACAGAGCAGACCCGAACAGTGTAATCTGTCAATCCAACAATGGGGAAGTTGCTACAAGTTGCTGCAGTCTCTCCAGCTCTCTTCAGCCACTCTCCTCTTCTCCTCCCCCCCCCCCCTCCATAGACCTAAATGAGCATGTATAACCTGATCCCTCAGTTTTTTAGGGGAGGTGTAATCTTTCTATAAATGTTCACACACCTCCTGAGTTACCAAAACATCTGTTGTATAGCAGTTTCCATCTTTGTGTAGATGAAATGGAACAGAGTGTGAGGGGAGGGGGATGCTGCTGCAGTGTCTCTCCTTTAGTCTGTGTGAGGCTCAGTGCTGTGAGGGGAGGGGGATGCTGCTGCAGTGTCTCTCCTTCAGTCTATATGAGGCTCAGTGCTGTGAGAGGGGAAGGGGATGCTGCTGCAGTGTCTCTCCTTTAGTCTGTGTGAGGCTCAGTGCTGTGAGAGGGGAGGGGGATGCTGCTGTTGTGTCTCTCCTTCACTCTGTGTGAGGCTTAGTGCTATGAGTGGGGAGGGGGGATGCTGCTGCAGTGTCTTTTCTTTAGTCTGTGTGAGGTTCAGTGCTGTGAGGAGGGGGATGCTGCTGTTGTGTCTCTCCTTCAGTCTATATGAGGCTCAGTGCTGTGAGAGGGGAGGGGGATGCTGCTGCAGTGTCTCTCCTCTAGTCTGTCTGAGGCTCAGTGCTATGAGAGGGGATGGGGTACTGCTGAAGTGTCTCTCCTTCACTCTGTGTGAGGCTCAGTGCTATGAGAGGGGAGGGGGGATGCTGCTGCAGTGTCTATCCCTTAGCATGTGCCATGGCCAGTGCTGTGAGAGGGGGGTGCAGGCAGGTGTCTGATTGGCTTAGAGCACAGCACAGCTCTGACATCACCAGAAGGGGACCACCCAGCAGAGGGGTAGGCGCACAACCTGCCCTGTGTATACAACCTTTCTGCCTCTGCTGTATCTAATAATCATCTACAGTCTTCTTCGTAAAAAAAAAAAAAAAAAAAATAGAAAAAAAACAAGCAAATGGAAAAATAAAATAAAAGCCCAAAGTAAGCAGTGATGTGTAATAGTGATGTGTTGTGTCCGGTGCGATCAGCCGTGATCTCTCCGCCTCCAGCAGACGCTCCCCCTCGCAGGATCACAGGCTTTTTCAAGTTATCATCTTGGGAAATTTCTTTGAAGGAAATGAGTACAAAGCCTTGTTCCCGAGCGTCGCCCACTGTGCGCCCCACTGTGAGTTTTTAATAAGGAGAGTCACCCAGCCAGAAAGGTGGATCCTGTTCTACATGGATGAGAGTCTATCAGCGGGATCCCGCCGGCTCCGACGCTTTATTCTGCAGACCGGGAATATCTCTCGCTCCATTGTGGATTTATCAGCATTTAGCTAAAGACCTGCGAAGACTGCCAGCGACTATGTGCCAGGCAGAGACTGGTGCTGCCCACTGTAACGCCTGCTCTGCCCGCTGTACAACACACTGTATACTGTACCCCACACTGTATATTGTACCCCACACTGTATACTGTACCCCACACTGTATACTGTACCCCACACTGCTTACTGTACCCCACACTGTATACTGTACCCCACACTGCCCACTGTACCCCACACTGCTTACTGTACTCCACACTGTATACTGTACCCCACACTGCTTACTGTACCCCACACTGTATACTGTACCTCACACTGTATACTGTACCTCACACTGTATACTGTACCCCACACTGCCCACTGTACCCCACACTGTATACTGTACCCCACACTGTATACTGTACCCCACACTGCATACTGTACCCCACACTGCTTACTGTACTCCACACTGTATACTGTACCCCACACTGCTTACTGTACTCCACACTGTATACTGTACCCCACACTGCTTACTGTACCCCACACTGTATACTGTACCTCACACTGTATACTGTACCTCACACTGTATACTGTACCCCACACTGCCCACTGTACCCCACACTGTATACTGTACCCCACACTGCATACTGTACCCCACACTGATTACTGTACCCCACACTGTATACTGTACCTCACACTGTCTACTGTACCTCACACTGCCTCCTGTACCCCACACTGTATACTGTACCTCACACTGCTTACTGTACCCCACACTGCATACTGTACCCCACACTGCTTACTGTACCCCACACTGTATACTGTACCCCACACTGCTTACTGTACCCCACACTGTATACTGTACCTCACACTGTATACTGTACCCCACACTGCTTACTGTACCCCACACTGTATACTGTACCCCACACTGTATACTGTACCCCACACTGTATACTGTACCTCACACGGTATACTGTACCCCACACTTCCTCCTGTACCCCACACTGCTTACTGTACCCCACACTGTATACTGTACCCCACACTGTATACTGTACCCCACACTGCTTACTGTACCCCACACTGTATACTGTACCCCACACTGCTCACTGTACCCCACACTGCTTACTGTACCCCACACTGTATACTGTACCTCACACTGCTTACTGTACCCCACACTGTATACTGTACCCCACACTGCTTACTGTACCCCACACTGTATACTGTACCCCACACTGCTTACTGTACCCCACACTGTATACTGTACCCCACACTGTATACTGTACCTCACACTGTATACTGTACCCCCACACTGTATACTGTACCCCACACTGTATATTGTACCCCACACTGCTTACTGTACCCCACACTGTATACTGTACCCCACACTGTATACTGTACCCCACACTGCCTCCTGTACTCCACACTGCTTACTGTACCCCACACTGTATAGTGTACCCCACACTGTATATTGTACCCCACACTGTATACTGTACCCCACATTGCTCACTGTACCCCACACTGCTTACTGTACCCCACACTGTATACTGTACCCCACACTGTATATTGTACCCCACACTGCTTACTGTACCCCACACTGTATACTGTACCCCACACTGACTACTGTACAACACACTGTATACTGTACCCCACACTGTATACTGTACCCCACACTGTATATTGTACCCCACACTGCATACTGTACCCCACACTGTATACTGTATACTGTACCCCACACTGTATACTGTACCCCACACTGTCCACTGTACCCCACACTGTATACTGTACCCCACACTGTATACTGTACCCCACACTGCCCACTGTACCCCACACTGTACACTGTACCTCACACTGTATACTGTACCCCACACTGTATACTGCACCCCACACTGCTTACTGTACCCCACACTGCCTCCAGTACTCCACACTGTATACTGTACCCCACACTGTATACTGTACCCCACACTACTCACTGTACCCCACACTACTCACTGTACCCCACACTGCCTCCAGTACTCCACACTGTATACTGTACCCCACACTGTATACTGTACCCCACACTACTCACTGTACCCCACACTACTCACTGTACCCCACACTGTATACTGTACCCCACACTATACACTGTACCTCACACTGTATACTGTACCCCACACTGTATACTGTACCCCACACTGCCTACTGTACCCCACACTGTATACTGTACCCCACACTGTATACTGAACCCCACACTGCCTACTGTACCCCACACTGCTTACTGTACCCCACACTGTATACTGTACCTCACACTGCCTCCTGTACCCCACACTGTATACTGTACCCTACACTGCCTACTGTACCTCACACTGTATACTGTACCCCACACTGTATACTGTACCCCACACTGCTTACTGTACCCCACACTGTATACTGTACCTCACACTGTATACTGTACCCCACACTGCCTACTGTACCCCACACTGTATACTGTACCCCACACTGTATACTGTACAACACACTGCCCACTGTACCCCACACTGTATACTGTACCCCACACTGACTACTGTACCCCACACTGTATACTGTACCCCACACTGTATACTGTACCACACACTGTATACTGTACCTCACACTGTATACTGTACCCCACACTGTATACTGTACCTCACACTGTATACTGTACCCCCACACTGCTTACTGTACCCCACACTGCATACTGTACCCCACATTGCTCACTGTACCCCACACTGTATACTGTACCCCACACTGTATGTTGTACAACACACTGCCAACTGTACCCCACACTGTATACTGTACCTCACACTGCTTACTGTACCCCACATTGCTCACTGTACCCCACACTGTATACTTTACCCCACACTGTATACTGTACAACACACTGCCCACTGTACCCCACACAGCTTACTGTACCCCACACTGTATACTGTACCCCACACTGCCAACTGTACCCCACACTGCATACTGTACCCCACATTGCTCACTGTACACCACACTGTATACTGTACCCCACACTGTATACTGTACAACACACTGCCTCCTGTACCCCACACTGTATACTGTACCCCACACTGCCTACTGTACCTCACACTGTATACTGTACCCCACACTGTATACTGTACCCCACACTGCTTACTGTACCCCACACTGTATACTGTACCTCACACTGTATACTGTACCCCACACTGCCTACTGTACCCCACACTGTATACTGTACCCCACACTGTATACTGTACCCCACACTGTATACTGTACAACACACTGCCCACTGTACCCCACACTGACTACTGTACCCCACACTGTATACTGTACCCCACACTGTATACTGTACCACACACTGTATACTGTACCTCACACTGTATACTGTACCCCACACTGTATACTGTACCTCACACTGTATACTGTACCCCCACACTGCTTACTGTACCCCACACTGCATACTGTACCCCACATTGCTCACTGTACCCCACACTGTATACTGTACCCCACACTGTATGTTGTACAACACACTGCCAACTGTACCCCACACTGTATACTGTACCTCACACTGCTTACTGTACCCCACATTGCTCACTGTACCCCACACTGTATACTTTACCCCACACTGTATACTGTACAACACACTGCCCACTGTACCCCACACAGCTTACTGTACCCCACACTGTATACTGTACCCCACACTGCCAACTGTACCCCACACTGCATACTGTACCCCACATTGCTCACTGTACACCACACTGTATACTGTACCCCACACTGTATACTGTACAACACACTGCCCACTGTACCCCACACTGTATACTGTACCCCACACTGTATACTGTACCTCACACTGTATACTGTACCCCACACTGCCCACTGTACCCCACACTGTATACTGTACCCCACACTGTATACTGTACCCCACACTGCTTACTGTACCCCACACTGCTTACTGTACAACACACTGCCCACTGTACCCCACACTGTATACTGTACCCCACACTGTATACTGTACCCCACACTGACTACTGTACCCCACACTGTATACTGTACCCCACAATGCTCACTGTACCACACACTGTATAATTAGCCTACACTGCTCACTGTACCCCACACTGCTTACTGTACAACACACTGCCCACTGTACCTCACACTGTATACTGTACCCCACACTGTATATTGTACCCCACACTGTATACTGTACCTCACACTGCATACTGTACCCACACTGCTTACTGTACCCCACATTGCTCACTGTACCCCACACTGTATACTGTACCCCACACTGTATACTGTACAACACACTGCCCACTGTACCCCACACTGCTTACTGTACCCCACACTGTATACTGTATCCCACACTGCTTACTGTACCCCACACTGCATACTGTACCTCACACTGTATACTGTACCTCACACTGCTTACTGTACCCCACACTGTATAGTGTACCCCACACTGCTTACTGTACCCCACACTGTATACTGTACCTCACACTGCATACTGTACCCCACACTGCTTACTGTACCCAACACTGCATACTGTACCCCACACTGCTTACTGTACCCCACACTGTATACTGTACCTCACACTGCATACTGTACCCCACACTGCTTACTGTACCCAACACTGCATACTGTACCCCACACTGCTTACTGTACCCCACACTGTATACTGTACCTCACACTGCATACTGTACCCCCACACTGCTTACTGTACCCCACACTTCCTCCTGTACCCCACACTGCTTACTCTACCCCACACTGCTCACTGTACACCACACTGTATACTGTACCCCACACTGTATACTGTACCCCACACTGCTTACTGTACCTCACACTGTATACTGTACCCCACACTGTATACTGTACCCCACACTGTATACTGTACAACACACTGCCCACTGTACCCCACACTGTATACTGTACCCCACACTGCCCACTGTACCCCACACTGCTTACTGTACCCCACACTGTATACTGTACCCCACATTGTATACTGTACAACACACTGCCCACTGTACCCCACACTGCTTACTGTACCCCACACTGTATACTGTACCCCACACTGTATACTGTACCCCACACTGCTTACTGTACCCCACACTGTATACTGTACCCCACACTGACTACTGTACAACACACTGTATACTGTACCCCACACTGTATACTGTACCCCACACTGCTTACTGTACCCCACACTGTGTACTGTACCTCACACTGCGTACTGTACCCCACACTGCTTACTGTACCCCACACTGCATACTGTACCCCACACTGCTTACTGTACCCCACACTGTATACTGTACCCCACACTGCTTACTGTACCCCACATTGCTCACTGTACACCACACTGTATACTGTACCCCACACTGTATACTGTACAACACACTGCCCACTGTACCCCACACTGCTTACTGTACCTCACACTGTATACTGTACCCCACACTGCCCACTGTAACACCTGCTCTGCCCACTGTACCCCACGCTGTATACTGTACCCCAGACTGCTTACTGTACCCCACACTGCCTCCTGTACCCCACACTGCTTACTGTACCCCACACTTCATACTGTACCCCACACTGTCTACTGTACCCCACACTGTATACTGTACCCCACACTGTACTGTACAACACACTGCCCACTGTACCCCACACTGTATACTGTACCCCACACTGCCCACTGTACCCCACACTGCTTACTGTACCCCACACTGTATACTGTACCCCACACTGTACTGTACAACACACTGCCCACTGTACCCCACACTGTATACTGTACCCCACACTGCTTACTGTACCCCACACTGTATACTGTACCCCACACTGCTTACTGTACCCCACACTGCTTACTGTACCCTACACTGTATACTGTACCCCACACTGACTACTGTACAACACACTGTATGATGTACCCCACACTGTATACTGTACCCCACACGGCTTACTGTACCCCACACTGTATACTGTACCCCACACTGCATACTGTACCCCACACTGCTTACTGTACCCCACACTGTATACTGTACCCCACACTGCTTACTGTACCCCACACTGTATACTGTACCCCACACTGCTTACTGTACCCCACACTGTATACTGTACCCCACACTGCATACTGTACCCCACACTGCTTACTGTACCCCACACTGTATACTGTACCCCACACTGTATACTGTACCCCACACTGTATACTGTATCCCACACTGTATACTGTACCCCACACTGACTACTGTACAACACACTGTATGATGTACCCCACACTGTATACTGTACCCCACACGGCTTACTGTACCCCACACTGTATACTGTACCCCACACTGCATACTGTACCCCACACTGCTCACTGTACACCAAACTGTATACTGTACCCCACACTGTATACTGTACAACACACTGCACACTGTACTCCACACTGTATACTGTACCCCACACTGCCCACTGTACCCCACACTGCTTACTGTACCTCACACTGTATACTGTACCCCACACTGCCCACTGTAACGCCTGCTCTGCCCATTGTACCCCACACTGTATACTGTACCCCAGACTGCTTACTGTAACGCCTGCTCTGCCCACTGTACTTCACACTGTATACTGTACCCCAGACTGCTTACTGTACCCCACACTGCCTCCTGTACCCCACACTGCTTACTGTACCCCACACTGTCTACTGTACCCCACACTGCCTCCTGTACCCCACACTGTCTACTGTACCCCACACTTCATACTGTACCCCACACTGTCTACTGTACCCCACACTGCCTCCTGTACCCCACACTGCTTACTGTACCCCACACTGCATACTGTACCCCACACTGTATACTGTACCTCACACTGCCTACTGTACCCCACACTGTATACTGTACCTCACACTGCCTACTGTACCCCAAACTGTATACTGTACCTCACACTGCTTACTGTACCCCACACTGTATACTGTACCTCACACTGCCTCCTGTACCCCACACTGTATACTGTACCCCAAACTGCTTACTGTATACATTGAAAATCTCGAAATCTCAGCAGTAAACCCCATCTGCTGCCTCCGCCAACCCTCCTAGGCCAATGTCCTTTTATATCATCAGCTACTAATTATAGTCAACGGCTACAAAAACACTAAAAAATAACCCCCCCCCCAACCGTTGACCCCCCCCCCCAACCATTGCCCTCCCCCCCCCGTGCCAAAAGTGCGAATAAGAGGTAAAAGTGGAATGTCACGGTTAATAGGCGGCATTAGCTGGCAGCCTCCATCTTGTCTCCAGCCGCCCGCGGTTCGTAACCTTGTACAGGAGCAGCGTTGATGGTATTACGGAGACGGCGGCGGTCGCACAAACGCCGCTCTTTTTATTTTCCCATCTCGTCTGCGTAATTTCTGAGACGGAAGCGAAAAAAATATCTATATTTCCATTGTGGCGAAAACAATTTCTGACATAATGAAGTTGAAATTGGGAGATAAAAAATGAGATTGTAGGAAGACTGTTGGTTTACAGTCCTGAGGATCGGGCTGTGCGGAATCCATGACAACCGGCCGGCCGCTCGCGCCTAATACTATTATCTTACAGATCCGCCGCTGCATGCTAATGTATCTATATTCAGGAAATCAGCTGCCACATCTTCAGATGAAATGAGTATACATCTAGATCCGCTCCTCCACAGCCACGTACAGCTCTGCTACACGGAGGACACACACAGCTCTGCTACACGGGAGACTGCTACACGGGGGACACACACAGCTCTGCTACACGGGGGACACACACAGCTCTGCGCACAGCTCTGCTACATGAGGCTGCGCACAGCTCTGCTACATGGGGCCGTGCACAGTCCTCACATCCTACCAGCTGCTAAATAGCACAAACTCCCTCATCCCCATTTGGTTCAGGGATCAAATAATAATTATAATAATAATATAAAACACAGTGGTGCCTTGGATTATGAGCATAATTTGTTCCGGGACCGCGCTTGTAATCCAAATCCACTCTTACACTGAAGCAAATTTTCCCATAAGAAATCATAGAAATACAGATAATTGGTTCTATACCCCAAAAATAATGATTTATTTTTCTGAATAACATGTGGAACAGATTAAACAAACATTCAGAAACAGCAGAATCTGTAACTGTATAACCCTGATAACACAGCAGCTGGATATGTGATATATAAGTTACTGTACAGTATAGCAGCATGTGGTGTATAATGTATAGTAACTGTATAACCCTGATAACACAGCAGCTGGATATGTGATATATAAGTTACTGTACAGTAGAGCAGCATGTGGTATATAATGTATAGTAACTGTATAACCCTGATAACACAGCAGCTGGATATGTGATATATAAGTTACTGTACAGTATAGCAGCATGTGGTATATAATGTGTAGTAACTGTATAACCCTGATAACACAGCAGCTGGATATGTTATATATAAGTTACTGTACAGTATAGCAATCAGTATGTGGTGTATAATGTATAGTAACTGTATAACCCTGATAACACAGCAGCTGGATATGTGATATATAAGTTACTGTACAGTATAGCAGCATGTGGTGTATAATGTATAGTAACTGTATAACCCTGATAACACAGCAGCTGGATATGTGATATATAAGTTACTGTACAGTATAGCAGCATGTGGTGTATAATGTATAGTAACTTTATAACCCTGATAACACAGCAGCTGGATATGTGATATATAAGTTACTGTACAGTATAGCAGCATGTGGTGTATAATGTATAGTAACTGTATAACCCTGATAACACAGCAGCTGGAGATGTAATATATAAGTTACTGTACAGTATATTTGCATGTGGTATATAATGTATAGTAACTGTATAACCCTGATAACACAGCAGCAGCTGGATATGTGATATATAAGTTACTGTACAGTATAGCGGCATGTGGTGTATAATGTATAGTAACTGTATAACCCTGATAACACAGCAGCTGGATATGTAATATATAAGTTACTGTACAGTATAGCAGCATGTGGTGTATAATGTATAGTAACTGTATAACCCTGATAACACAGCAGCTGGATATGTGATATATAAGTTACTGTACAGTATAGCAGCATGTGGTGTATAATGTTGTGGTGTATAACCCTGATAACACAGCAGCTGGATATGTGATATATAAGTTACTGTACAGTACAGCAATCAGCATGTGGTATAAAATGTATAATAACTGTATAACCCTGATAATACAGCAGCTGGATATGTGATATATAAGTTACTGTACAGTATAGCAGCATGTGGTGTATTATGTATAGTAACTGTATAACCCTGATAACACAGCAGCAGCTGGATATGTGATATATAAGTTACTGTACAGTATAGCAATCAGCATGTGGTATATAATGTATAGTAAATGTATAACCCTGATAACACAGCAGCTGGATATGTGATATATAAGTTACTGTACAGTATAGCAGCATGTGGTGTATAATGTATAGTAAATGTATAACCCTGATAACACAGCAGCTGGATATGTGATATGTAAGTTACTGTACAGTATAGCAGCATGTGGTATATAATGTATAGTAACTGCATAACCCTGATAACACTGCAGCTGGATATGTGATATATAAGTTACTGTACAGTATAGCAGCATGTTGTATATAATGTATAGTAACTGTATAACCCTGATAACACAGCAGCAGCTGGATATGTGATATATAAGTTACTGTACAGTATAGCAGCATGTGGTATATAATGTATAGTAACTGTATAACCCTGATAACACAGCAGCTGGATATGTGATATGTAAGTTACTGTACAGTATAGCAATCAGCATGTGGTATATAATGTATAGTAACTCTATAACCATGATAACACAGCAGCAGCTGGATATGTGATATATAAGTTACTGTACAGTATAGTAATCAGCATGTGGTATATAATGTATAGTAAATGTATAACCCTGATAACACAGCAGCTGGATATGTGATATGTAAGTTACTGTACAGTATAGCAATCAGCATGTGGTATATAATGTATAGTAGCTGTATAACCCTGATAACACAGCAGCAGCTGGATATGTGATATATAAGTTACTGTACAGTATAGCAGCATGTGGTGTATAATGTATAGTAACTGTATAACCCTGATAACACAGCAGCAGCTGGATATGTGATATATACGTTACTGTACAGTATAGTAATCAGCATGTGGTATATAATGTATTGTAACTGTATAACCCTGATAACACAGCAGCTGCATATGTGATATGTAAGTTACTGTACAGTATAGCAATCAGCATGTGGTATATAATGTATAGTAACTGTTTAACCCTGATAACACAGCAGCAGCTGGATATGTGAAATATAAGTTACTGTACAGTATAGCAATCAGCATGTGGTATATAATGTATAGTAACTGTATAACCCTGATAACACAGCAGCTGGATATGTTATATATAAGTTACTGTACATAATAGCAGTATGTGGCATATAATGTATAGTAACTGTATAACCCTGATAACACAGCAGCTGGATATGTGATATATATGTTAATGTACAGTATAGCAATCAGCATGTGGTGTATAATGTATAGTAACTGTATAACCCTGATAACACAGCAGCAGCTGGATATGTGATATATAAGTTACTGTACAGTATAGCTGCATGTGGTGTATACTGTATAGTAACTGTATAACCCTGATAACACAGCAGCTGGATATGTGATATTATAAGTCACTGTACAGTATAGCAGCATGTGGTGTATAATGTATAGTAACTGTATAACCCTGACAACACAGCAGCTGGATATGTGATATATAAGTTACTGTACAGTATAGCAATCAGCATGTGGTATATAATGTATATTAACTGTATAACCCTGATAACACAGCAGCAGCTGGATATGTGATATATAAGTTACTGTACAGTATAGCAGCATGTGGTATATAATGTATAATAACTGTATAACCCTGATAACACAGCAGCTGAATATGTGATATATAAGTTACTGTACAGTATAGCAGCATGTGGAGTATAATGTATAGTAACTGTATAACCCTGATAACACAGCAGCTGGATATTTGATATATAAGTTACTGTACAGTATAGCAGCATGTGGTGTATAATGTATAGTAACTGTATAACCCTGATAACACAGCAGCAGCTGGATATGTGATATATAAGTTACTGTACAGTATATCAGCATGTGGTTTATAATGTATAGTAACTGTATAACCCTGATAACACAGCAGCAGCTGGATATGTGATATATAAGTTACTGTACAGTATAGCAATTAGCATGTGGTGTATGATATATACTAACTGTATAACCCTGATAACACAACAGCTGGATATGTAATATATAAGTTACTGTAAAGTATAGCAATCGGCATGTGGTATATAATGTATAGTAACTGTATAACCCTGATAACACAGCAGCAGCTGTACATGTGATATATAAGTTACTGTACAGTATAGCAGCATGTGGTGTATTATGTATAGTAACTGTATAACCCTGATAACACAGCAGCTGGATATGTGAAATATAAGTTTCTATACAGTATAGCAGCATGTGGTGTATAATGTATAGTAACTGCATAACCCTGATAACACAGCAGCTGGATATGTGATATATAAGTTACTGTACAGTATAGCAATCAGCATGTGGTGTATAATGTATAGTAACTGCATAACCCTGATAACATAGCAGCAGGTTGTAGATACAGGATGGAGCTGCAGATCCCCATAATGCAGTAGCCTAGTACAACAGGCTATAATAGAGAAGCAGGGCTGCTGTCAGAGGTCTGTGTGGTCACATGACAGCAATGGGGAAGGGGTGTGTTCAGCATGAACCAGTCAGGATGTGAGAATCACATAGCTGTGCAGGAGGACAGAAACTTTTCTATACAGCAGTGTAAGCGGCTGAGTGTAAGTGCAGGCACATTATATACAGCAGTGTGCATAGCTGAGTATAAGTGCAGGCACATTATAGAAGCAGTGTGTATAGCTGAGTGTGAGTGCAGGCACATTATAGCAGCAGTGTGTTTAGCTGAGTGTAAGTGCAGGCACATTATAGCAGCAGTGTGTATAGCTGAGTGTAAGTGCAGGCACATTATAGAAGCAGTGTGAATGGTTGAGTGTGAGTGCAGGCACATTATAGCAGGAATGGAGAGGATCTGTGATCTCTTTTTGCAATTTGCTCTCAATCCAAATTACTCTTAAACCGTGGTACCACTGTATATACAATGACATATTTATTCTTCCAGAACCAAATAATTGTAACAAACACATAAAAGGTTTGTATTATATACAAGGAACAACTGCTGGATATTATAATGATAGATGACAAACTTTAACAACACTACAGAGATCATTATTACAGAGTCACACGTGGCCCATTATAACAGAGGCATCACTTATCCTGTACTGATCCTGAGTTAATTATTAGACTCCAGAGCTGCAATCACTATTCTGCTGGTGGGGTCACTGTGTACATACATTGATGATCCTGAGTTACATCTATACTTCAGAGCTGCACTCGCTATTCTGCTGGTGGGGTCTTTATGGACATGCATTGCATTACTGATCCTGAGTTACATCTTGTATTATACCCCAGAGCTGTACTCACTATTCTGCTGGAGGGGTCACTGTGTACATACATTGCATTACTGATCCTGGGTTACATCTTGTATTATACTCCAGAGCTGCACTCACTATTCTGCTGGTGAGGTCACTGTGTACATATATTATATTACTGATCCTGAGTTACATCCTGTATTATACCCCAGAGCTGTGCTCACTATTCTGCTGGTGAGGTCACTGTGTACATACATTATTTTACTCATCCTGTATACCCCAGAGATGCACTTACTAAACTCATTTTTGATGCTCTGGTTTGCAAGGTGCTATGTAAGCAGTAAAAAAATGTATAGGATTCTTAGCAAAAGAAAGGTTAAATCACATAAGCAGCCCTGTTCTAAGCAGTGAACTGCTGCTGCTGTGGGTAATTTCAAGCTAAGGCAGGGGGAGTTACATTCAGGAGGCGGGGAGGGGGGGGGAATACATTCAGGAGGTGGCAGGGAATTACATTCAGTAGGTAGGGGGTATTACATTCAGGAGGCAGGAGGAAATTACACTTAGGAGGCGGGGGAATTTCTTTCAGGAGGCGGGGGGATTACAATCAGGAGGCAGGGGGAATTACATTCCGGAGGCAGGAGGGAATTACATTCAGGAGGCAGGGAGGAATTACATTTAGGAGGCAGGAGACAATTACATTCAGGAGGCAGGGAGGAATTATATTCAGGAGGCAGGAGCAAATTACATTTAGGAGGCAGGGGGGATTACATTCAGGAGGCAGGGAGGAATTACATTCAGGGGTAGAGGGTATTACATTCAGGAGGCAGGAGGAAATTACATTCAGGCGGCGGGGGAATTACATTTAGGAGGCAGGAGGGAATTACATTCAGGAGGCAGGAGGGAATTACATTCAGGAGGTAGAGGGTATTACATTCAGAGGTAGAGGGTATTACATTCAGGGGTAGAGGGTATTACATTCAGAAGGCAGGAGGAAATTACATTCAGGCGGCAGGGGGAATTACATTTAGGAGGCAGGAAGGAATTACATTCAGGAGGTAGAGGGTATTACATTTAGGAGGCAGGAGGAAATTACATTCAGGAGGCGGGGGAATTACGTTCAGGAGGCAGGGGGAATTACATTCAGGAGGCAGGGGAAATTACATTCAGGAGGCAGGAGGAAATTGCATTCAGGAGGTGGGGGGATTACATTCAGGAGGCAGGGGGAATTTCATTCAGGAGGCATGAGGAAATAACATTCAGGAGGCATGAGGCAATAACATTCAGGAGGCGGGGGAATTATGTTCAGGAGGCAGTAGGGAATTACATTCATGAGGCAGAGGGAATTACATTCAGGAGGCAGGGGGAATTACATTCAGGAGGCAGGGGAAATTATATTTAGGAGGCAGGGGAATTACATTCAGGAGGTGGAGGGAATTACATTCAGGAGGCAGGAGGAATTACATACAGGAGGTAGAAGGGAATTACACTCAGGAGGCAGGAGGGAATTACATTCAGGAGGCAGGAGGGAATTACATTCAGGAGGCAGAAAAGAATTACATTCAGGAGACAGGGGGAATTACATTTAGGAGACAGGGGGAATTACATTCAGGAGGTGGGGGGATTACATTCAGGAGGCAGGAGGAAATTACATTCAGGAGGCAGGAGGGAATTACATTCAGGAGGCAGGAGTGAATTACATTCAGGAGGAAGGAGGGAATTACATTCAGGAGGAGGGGGATTACATTCAGGAGCCAGGAGGAAATTACATTCAGGAGGCAGGAGGGAATTACATTTAGGAGGCAGGAGGGATATACATTTAGGAGATAGGGGAATTACATTCAGGAGGCAGGAGGGAATTACATTCAGGAGGCAGAAAAGAATTACATTCAGGAGGCAGGAGAGAATTACATTTAGGAGACAGGGGGAATTACATTCAGGAGGTGGGGGGATAACATTCAGGAGGCAGGAGGAAATTACATTCAGGAGGCAGGAGGGAATTACATTCAGGAGCCAGGAGGAAATTACATTCAGGAGGCAGGAAGGAATTACATTTAGGAGGCAGGAGGGAATTACGTTTAGGAGATAGGGGAATTACATTCAGGAGGCAGGAGGGAATTACATTCAGGAGGCAGAAAAGAATTACATTCAGGAGGCAGGAGGGAATTACATTTAGGAGACAGGGGGAATTACATTCAGGAGGTGGGGGGATTACATTCAGGAGGCAGGAGGAAATTACATTCAGGAGGCAGGAGGGAATTACATTCAGGAGGCAGGAGGGAATTACATTCAGGAGGTGGGGGGATTACATTCAGGAGGCAGGAGGAAATTACATTCAGGAGGCAGGAGGGAATTACATTCAGGAGGCAGGAGGGAATTACATTCAGGAGGCAGGAGTAAATTACATTCAGGAGGAAGGAGGGAATTACATGTAGGAGGAGGGGGATTACATTCAGGAGCCAGGAGGAAATTACATTCAGGAGGCTGGAGGGAATTACATTTAGGAGGCAGGAGGGAATTACATTTAGGAGATAGGGGAATTACATTCAGGAGGCAAGGGGGGATTACATTTAGGAGGCAATTATGTGTGCATAGCAAGAACACTGATATTTACATAAGGTACAACTGCCAAGAACTTTCTGGGCGATAAACGTGAAGTCTTGATTTACCATTTACTGTCTTGAGGAGACTGACAGGTTTAGAATACCTGCACATAGTCAGGACTTTCTCACAATGTGCCTGTAGTCTATAAGACTGAATAGGAGAGCAGGGAGATGCCCCACCACTATGTGAAGCTGTGTTCGGTTAGTTTTACATAATTCAGCTCTCTATCACCTCCAGTATATTATTTCACCTCCACTATATTATATCACCTCCAGTATATTATTTCACCTCCACTATATTATATCACCTCCAGTATATGTTGTCACGTCCAGTATATGATGTCACCTCCAGTATCCGATATCAAACCTCTAGTATATATCACCTCCAGTATATGATGTCACCTTCAGTATATAATGTCACCTCCAGTATCCGATATCACACCTCCAGTATATGATGTCACCTCCAGTATATGATGTCACCTCCAGTATTTGATGTCACAGTCCTGTGTGACCTAGATATCCTGGACATAAGCCAAACACAATTGTATACACTGTAACAGGACAGGAGAGATTAGGGCTGGGGATATAGATAGAAGTGATAGATAACATAGCCGTATAATACTAATACATAACATAGCTGTATAATACTGATACATAACATGGTCATATAATACTGATACATAACATAGCCGTATAATACTGATACATAACATAGCCGTATAATACTAATACATAACATAGCCGTATAATACTGATACACAAAATAGCTGTATAATACTGATACATAACATGGTCATATAATACTGATACATAACATAGCCGTATAATACTAATACATAACATAGCCGTATAATACTGATACACAAAATAGCCGTATAATACTGATACATAACAGAGCCGTATAATACTGATACATAACATAGCCGTATAATACTGATACACAACATAGCTGTATAATACTGATACACAACATAGCTGTATAATACTGATACATAACATAGCCGTATAATACTGATACATAACATGGTCATATAATACTGATACATAACATAGCCGTATAATACTGATACATAACAGAGCCGTATAATACTATACAACACAAAAATCTTTATTATAACACTGACATAGATACAAAAATACCACATAAATATGTGAATGTACAGGAGTAGTAAGATGAGGGAGACAACACCCCAAATACTGCTCTACATTAAAAACACTAAAATGTCACCATAAGTCCTGCTGGCGTTCCAGCCGGGACTAATCTACCACTCTGACCATGGACTGTATGTACAATAACAAAAATCCAACATCTCTACCTGATCCCTGAAGAAGCCGCTAGACGGCGGAACGCGTGGGGTGATTTCTTATCCCATCTGACTCTCATTCTGTTGGACTGTATATGGTGATCTTTTCCAATTTTTTTATTTTTTTTCCTATGCTCCATTTTTTGTGGTTATATTTTGTTTTACTGGGTCTCTGTCTAGGTAGAGATGTTGGATTTTTGTTATTGTACATACGGTCCAGAGTCAGAGTGGTAGATTAGTCCCGGCTGGAACGCCAGCAGGACTTATGGTGACATTTTAGTGTTTTTAATGTAGAGCAGTATTTGGGGTGTTGTCTCCCTCATCTTACTACTCCTGTACATTCATATATTTATGTGGTATTTTTGTATCTATGTTAGTGTTATAATAAAGATTTTTGTGATGTGCTACCATTTTTTGTGCATATGCTTTTTTTCTTTTGAGAGGATGATGTACTACTTATATGCATTGGTTTAGCACTCCATGATTATTAGTGGTGCCCACTAGCTTTATATATATGACGATAATACTGATACATATCATAGCCATATAATAATGAGTGTTCCTGTTACTGCTAGATGTAATAGCGCGGGATGGCCTGTAGGGGGAGGGGCTCCTGCTAGTTACTTTCTTACAGTAATAAAACTTTAGGGGAGTCTGGAGACCACTTGCAGCCTCTGCGGGGGGATTTGTCGCTCATAATGTTGCGCTCATTTTCCCTAAATGTTCTCTTTTCAGATCCTCCTGGCAGCCGTGTGCTCCGGAGCTGAACTCCACGGTAACAATGTTTTATTACATCAACCTGGAAACAGAGAAGACGCTGCCTGAGGCCTTTATAAGTTACTTGGGGTAATGGGCGTCAGGTCGGGGGAGGGGGGACCAACGTGGGTACAAAGTATATTAGAAAGCTGCCCAAGTTTACATTTCATGATGATTAAGATTTCCTTACACAGGACTTACATAGGGTTTACATAGGACTGCACAAGTGATTTTCACCTATATACAGGGCCCAGGGCGCACTATAAATATCACACAGTATTCTGTAGCTACACACAGAGATGTGTAATATAGGGCCTATCCCCCTGTGACCTCCACACACAATGACACCCTCTACTGTATATTCTACCAGTGCTTCCTGGGGTGATGTCATACTGCAGTATAAACAGCCCCAGCATCACACAATGATGATGTCATACTGCAGTATAAACAGTCCCAGCATCACACAATGATGATGTCATACTGCAGTATAAACAGTCCCAGCATCACACAATGATGATGTCATACTGCAGTATAAACAGTCCCAGCATCACACAATGATGATGTCATACTGCAGTATAAACAGTCCCAGAATCACACAATGATGATGTCATACTGCAGTATAAACAGCCCCAGCATCACAAAGTGATGTCATATTACAGTATAAACAGCCCCAGCATCACACGATCATGATGTCATACTGCACCATGAACAGCCCTCAGTATTAAAGAGATGATGTCACATTGTACCAAGAATAATCTGCATCACATAGAGATGATGTCATACTGCAATGTGGAATACGATACATATCACATAGAAATTACATCATGCTACACAACGAACAGCCCCGAGAGTGACACAGAGATGATGTCATACTGCACCATAAACAGCTTTCAACATTACATTTAAGTGATGTCACCATGAACATCTCTATCTATCTATCTATCTATCTATCTATCTATCTATCTATCTATCTCCTATCTATCTATCTCCTATCTATCTATCTATCTATCTATCTCCTATCTATCTATCTATCTCCTATCTATCTATCTATCTATCTATCTATCTATCTATCTATCTCCTATCTATCTATCTATCTATCTATCTCCTATCTATCTATCTATCTATCTATCTATCTATTTATCTATCTATCTCCTATCTATCTATCTATCTATCTATCTATCTATTTATCTATCTATCTATCTCCTATCTATCTATCTATCTATCTATCTATCTCCTATCTATCTATCTATCTATCTATCTATCTATCTATCTATCTATCTATCTATCCGTAGAAAATTCCCACAGCACTCCGATGTAGCAATCAAACGTGATTTATTGCATAGTGAAACACAGCACAAAAAAGTCAAAGCAACGTTTCAACGACCACCGTCGTCTTTTTCAAGCGTGAAAAAGACGACGGTGGTCGTTGAAACGTTGCTTTGACTTTTTTGTGCTGTGTTTCACTATGCAATAAATCACGTTTGATTGCTACATCGGAGTGCTGTGGGAATTTTCTACGTATAGCTAATTGGAAGCCGTGGTCGCGGCCACCCGCTGGCACCCACCTGGATTCATCAAGTAGTGCTGCTCCAAGATACAAGTTTTTCTATCTATCTATCTATCTATCTATCTCCTATCTATCTATCTATCTATCTATCTATCTATCTATCTATCAATTCAATTCAATTCAATTCAAAAAAGCTTTATTGGCAGGTCCAAAATAAACATTTAGCATTGCCAAAGCAACAGAGTATAATAGATGGAGTGTGGGGAAGATGGGGGGGGGGGGGGTCATGTGGGGAGCAGGGTGGATATGGGGTAAGGGGCAGGATTGGGGTATAATAGGGCGTATAACAGTCCATGGTATCTCATAATCCTCTCAGCCGGTGGCAGGTGGAGACATACTGGGCCGCTACTTCCATGGTGGCCTCCTCTTCCCCCAGCAGAATGTGGAGTTTCCTCTCCTCATCTATGGAGGTGAAGTCCGGGATGATGGTGGAGAGTCTCTGGAAGTAGGTGCTCCTGGGGGATGAGTATTTGCTGCAGTGTAGCAAGAAGTGGGCCTCATCCTCCAGGTCTCCCTGCTCGCAGTGCCGGCACAGTCGGCTCTCCAGCGGCTTGTATATTTGTCTGTGCCGCCCCGTCTCTATCTCCAGGCTGTGGGCGCTCAGTCTATAGAGGCTTAGGGTCTGCCTGTGTTTGGGGTGGTGCAGCCTCTCCAGGTATGGCGCCATGGTGTAGTCTCTCTGCAGTGACTGGTAGATGGTGAGTTTCTGGGAGTTACTTATTTCTATCTATCTATCTATCTGTCTCCTATCTATCTATCTATCTATCTATCTCCTATCTATCTATCTATCTATCTATCTATCTATTTATCTATCTATCTATCTCCTATTTATCTATCTATCTATCTATCTATCTCCTATCTATCTATCTCCTATCTATCTATCTATCTATCTATCTATCTATCTCCTATCTATCTATCTATCTATCTCCTATCTATCTATCTCCTATCTATCTATCTATCTATCTATCTATCTCCTATCTATCTATCTGTCTATCTCCTATCTATCTATCTATCTATCTATTTATCTATCTATCTCCTATCTATCTATCTATCTATCTATCTCCTATCTATCTATCTATCTATCTATCTATCTATCTATCTATCTATCTCCTATCTATCTATCTATCTATCTATCTATCTCCTATCTATCTATCTATCTATCTATCTATCTCCTATCTATCTATCTATCTATCTATCTATCTATCTATCTATCTCCTATCTATCTATCTATCTATCTATCTATCTATCTATCTATCTATCTATCTATCTCCTATCTATCTATCTATCTATCTATCTATCTATCTATCTATCTATCTATTATCTATCTATCTATCTCCTATCTATCTATCTATCCATCATCTATCTATCTCCTATCTACCTCCTATCTATCTATCTATCTTTCTATCTATCTATCTATCTATCTATCTATCTATCTATCTATCTATCTATCATACAAGTGTTCATCACAGCACCAGACATTCAGTGTGAACAGCGGTTTATTCCATCAGCCGTGAGCTGTTGACGTTCCTCTCCTGGGGCCGTCATCCTCCCTCCTCCTCTTCTATATTCTGTTCTTCTTCCTTCAGAATGAGCTCAGGCATCTTCTCGGCTGTCTGGAGAGAACATTGTGTGCTGGTGTATGTGTCGTCCCCAGTGGGCGGCAGCGGTGGCGGTGTTGATGGGGGGGCTGCCGTCCGTCACACCGTATTGTTTCTCTGTGGGTAAAACGATTAAAAATTTACCCGGAGTCCTGACTGTGGTCGGCCATCATTTCCTCTGATTAACCTCCACCTGACCTGCTGCCTAAGGCTCCTTCTCAGGGTTTTTTTTTTGCCTTTTTTCTGAAGCACCGCCCCCCCCCCCCCCCCACTTCCATCGGATGATAATAAGACTTTGCCGCTACCAGGGGCAGTAGATTTATTTCACCATTTTCTCAGCGAGACACTTAGTAACATCAATGTCTCTGAACGGCCCCGGGGCCCCTACATCTGCATAAGGGTTGTCAAGGACACTTCAAGGTTGTGCACATTAGTATACACTCATATGTGTGCTGCATATCAGGATGCAGATGGTCACAGCCCGATCCTGGAGCCCCGGAAGGTCCTAAGGCCGATCTGTATATAAGACATCAGGATTCTGCTGGTTCCTCTATGGTAATGGACCAAGGTGTAATGCAGGATGGGTACGCCTCAGCGCCCAATTCCCATCATGCTTGGACAGCCAAGACTTCTCTTTGGCTGCCCAGGCATGATGGGAATTGTAGTTTTGCAACAGCTGGAGGTCTGAAGGTTCCCCATCCCTGATCTAAAATCCCCAGAAGAAGTGGCCGCCCAATGCTGCAGAACTTCATGAGACCAGTGCCGTAGTGATAGGGGTCATATTGGCCACCACCACCACATCTCATCACTTTGCAGTTCTATATCAGCTGTCAAAATAGCAGTGCAGTGCAGCCTGGTCAATTTAGTGCACTTCTTTCCTGGCATAGCAGAGAAGTAGGTGGTGTGCTGTAGAGTAGACATGAACTTTGATGCAAAGTTCGTGTTCGATGGCATAAACCTAAAAGAAACTGCACCAAAACAGCATGTCTTCGTTCCAGTGTTGCTATTGGAAATGAAAAGCAGCAACATTGGAACTAAACATGCTGCATTAAGTAAATATACACAAAAGAAGCTGACGGGAGAGAAAGCATTTGGCAAACACAGAATCGTGTCTATGCAAAGCAAGTATACAGAAAATGAACTGTATGCAGCTTCCTCATCTCTAAAATAATATAAATTATAATATTTTAGGGGATTAGGCAGTATATATAGCTTGATATAGATGTGATCGCCAGGTATACAGATTGCTTTCTCTGCCGCCAGCTTCTTTTGTGTATATTTACTTATCACAGCATGGTTTCATTCCAACATTGTTGTTTTTCATTCCCAACAGCAACATTGGAACAAAAACATGCTGTGATGAGTAAAGGTACACAAAACAAGCTGGTGGTAGAAACCGGAGACCCGTGGAAGGACATTGGGGGAGCACGGACAAGTAAACATAGGCTCTTTTTCGTTTTTTTATGTGTATTAAATTTTGGGGCCATTATTTTTACGAACTTTGCAAAAAATTTGGTTTGGTAATGAACTAAATTTTTGCAAAGTTCGAAGGCAAATCTAAGTTTCTTAAACATACCAGTCCTCAAAGCAAAATCTGATAATATGTGTCAATTTATTGTAATAAAATGTAATAAAAATATATATAAATATATAATAAAAAGAAGAAGAAGAAAAAATAATACTCTTAAACCTGAAGTGTCTTTCTGTCTAGTCCAGGATAAAATACTCATAAACACATTAAAAGCATAAACCATACAAATACATAAGCCCCGGGGCCCTTATAGTACAATAGATCAACACAGAGGGTTAGGGAGTGTGGTACAAAAGCATATGAAAACAAATGGAAGAAAAAAGAAAACAAAACAAAACATAAAGGTGTAAAAGTGTATAAAACAACTAGATACTCATATAAATAGCCATATAGTCATTGTACTGCAATGCTTCAAATATATAATCAGCACAAAAAGTGGTAGAACTGGTCTTTTGGTTCAGACCAAGAGGGGGACTTTTGAATTTTAACAACAAAGTGGGATCAGTCCAGTGAGCCAGGACTACTACCCCCATCTGCCTGCTTTCACTGTGTGATTCTACTGCAAGTCAGTGAGAGGATGATGGGAATCCCCCTCTTGGTCTGAACCAAAAGACTAGTTCTACCACTTTTTGTGCTGATTATATATTTGAAGCATTGCAGTACAACGACTATATGGCTATTTATATGAGTATCTAGTTGTTTTATACACTTTTACACCTTTATGTTTTGTTGTGTTTTCTTTTTTCTTCCATTTGTTTTCATATGCTTTTGTACCGCATTCCCTAACCCTCTGTGTTCATCTATTGTACTATAAGGGCCCCGGGGCTTATGTATTTGTATGGTTTATGCTTTTAATGTGTTTATGAGTATTTTATCCTGGACTAGACAGAAAGACATTTAAGGTTTAAGATTTTTTTTCTTTTTATTATATATTTATATATATTTTTATTACATTTTATTACAATAAATTGACACATATCAGATTTTGCTTTGAGGACTGGTATGTTTAAGAATTTTTTAGTTACTGTGTACATTGGATGGTGTATTCCAGTTAACCTCAGCCAAATCAGATACAGGTGAGCTGCACCTTAGATCGTTACTGTGCAAATCTAAGTTTGTCTAGTTTGGTTCATTCTTTTTAAGAGAAGAAAAGTAGAGAAAAAAAAGTGCCTGTGTGTGAACTGCTGGCAAAGAGCCCCCTGAAGTGTAGAGAATCAGGAACATCTGTGCGCTATGGAGGGGTCCTTTACTGACAGCACTAACCATGGAGGGGGCTCACTGACGAAACTAACCATGGAGGGGGCTCACTGACGAAACTAACCATGGAGGGGGCTCTTACTGACAGCACTAATCATGGAGGGGGCCATTACTGACAGCACTAACCATGGAGGGGGCCATTAATGACAAAACTAACCATGGAGGGTGAGCTTACTGACAGCACTAACCATGGAGGGGGCTCTTACTGACAAAACTAACCATGGAGGGTGAGCTTACTGACAGCACTAACCATGGAGGGGGCTCACTGACGAAACTAACCATGGAGGGGGCTCACTGACGAAACTAACCATGGAGGGGGCCATTACTGACAGCACTAACCATGGAGGGGGCCATTACTGACAGTACTAACCATGGAGGGGGCTCTTACTGACAGCACTAACCATGGAGAGGGCTCTTACTGACAGCACTAATCATGGAGGGGGCCATTACTGACAGCACTAACCATGGAGGGGGCCATTACTGACAGCACTAACCATGGAGGGGGCCATTACTGACAGCACTAACCATGGAGGGGGCTCTTACTGACAGTACTAATCATGGAGGGGGCCATTACTGACAGTACTAACCATGGAGGGGGCTCTTACTGACAGCACTAACCATGGAGAGGGCCATTAATGACAGCACTAACCATGGAGGGGGCTCTTACTGACAAAACTAACCATGGAGGGCGATCTTACTGACAGCACTAACCATGGAGGGGGCCATTACTGACAGCACTAACCGTGGAGGGGGATATTACTGACAGCACTAACCATGGAGGGGGATATTACTGACAGCACTAACCATGGAGGGGGCTTTTACTGACAGCACTAACCATGGAGGGGGCTTTTACTGATAGCACTAACTGTAGAGGGGGCTCTTACTGACAGCGCTAACCATGGAGGGGGCTCTTACTGACAACGCTAACCAAGGAGGGCGATCTTACTGACAGCACTAACCATGGAGAGGGCCATTAATGACAGCACTAACCATGGAGGGGGCTCTTACTGACAGCAGTAACTGTGGACGGGGCAATTACTGACAGCACTGACGTCACCTGTCACCTCTCAGACATCTATAGAATTGTATGGCTGCCTATGAAACCAGCAGAATTTCATACATTCATCTCTGCTCAATACCCGGGGGGGGGGGGGGGGGGGGGGAGAACTCGACGGCACAACACTTGTCCCACACTGCGCTTTATTCTCCACCCAGAGATTTCCAGAAGCGCGGGAACAATGCGGGACATATTTCCCTGAATAGAGAGACTGGGTAAAGCATATTGCCGTGTTTTTCACCAGACTTGTTTTCCCGTAAATCATCGTTCTTGATCTTATTCAGGTCCCACCTGTTCTCGCTCCTTTTGCCAAGAATCAAATCCATTGCCCTTGGCAGCCGCGCGTTCTGTCTGTCTGGAGGCAGCTTCACCGGAGACGGGATGCGAGCGGCAGCCAAACCTCTTCTGTGCACAGTCACATTTACCCAAATTGCCATTCAAAGCCCTGAAAGCCGAAATCTGCGGATCCTGCTGCACAGAAAGAGGCGACTGAGGCGAACGAGGAGAAGGGAAAATAGCTGGAAAATAAAACGCTGCGCCGAGGCGAGAAGACATTACTGTGATCTATAGGGCTCAACAGGTGGACGGGAGCGAGAAGATGATACAGACGTACCTGCTAGAGGAGGATATAGGAGGCTATAGGGGACATCGCATGGTATAGATTATATATGACGGCTCACACACATCCTGGTTACTTCATGTACGAGGACTCGGTGGGACGGGAACGGACTGTGTCACCGCAGATGTATTTGCCAATGGGACAAGTCGTAGACGTTTACTGACTGCGCTGAGTGTTATACCGGTTCAGCTGATGAGTACAATTAGGTAGTGTAGGCTTGGTGGGCATAATGAGGCACTCTAGGCTTGGTGGTTACAATGAGGTAGTGTAGGCTTGGTGGGTATAATGTGACAATCTAGGCTTAGTGGGTACAATGAGACACTAGGCTTGGTGGGTATAATGAGGTAGTGTAGGCTAGGTTGTTACAATGAGGCACTCTAGTCTTGGTGGGTACAATAAGGTAGTGTAGGCTTGGTGGGTATAATGAGGCACTCTAGGCTTGGTGGTTACAATGAGGTAGTGTAGACTTGGTTGACACAATGAGGCACTCTAGGCTTGGTGGGTACAATGAAGCAATCTAGTCTTGGTGGTTACAATGAGGTAGTGTAGGCTTGGTGGGTATAATGAGGCACTCTAGGCTTGGTGGTTACAATGAGGTAGTGTAGACTTGGTTGACACAATGAGGCACTCTAGGCTTGGTGGGTACAATGAAGCAATCTAGTCTTGGTGGTTACAATGAGGTAGTGTAGGCTTGGTGGGTATAATGAGGCACTCTAGGCTTGGTGGTTACAATGAGGTAGTGTAGACTTGGTTGACACAATGAGGCACTCTAGGCTTGGTGGGTACAATGAGACATTCTAGGCTTGGTGGTTACAATGTGGCAATCTAGGCTTGGTGGGTACAATGAGACACTCTAAGCTTCATGGTTACAATGAGGTAGTGTAGGCTAGGTGGTTACAATGAGGCACTCTAGGCTTGGTGGGTACAATGAGGTAGTGTAGGCTTGGTGGGTACAATGAAGCAATCTAGGCTTGGTGGGTATAATGAGGCACTCTAGGCTTGGTGGTTACAATGAGGTAGTGTAGGCTTGGTGGGTACAATGAAGCAATCTAGGCTTGGTGGTTACAATGAGGTAGTGTAGGCTTGGTGGGTATAATGAGGCACTCTAGGCTTGGTGGTTACAATGAGGTAGTGTAGGCTTGGTTGACACAATGAGGCAATTTAAGCTCAATGGTTACACTCACAGGCCAGCGGTTGTGGCTTCCTTCGCCTATTCTGGTTCTGATGACCTTCTCACCTTCTCAGGTCTTTTCCCATCGTTCATGGTTCCTTCTTGACAGGCCCCTTAGTTGTCTCTCTGGGGCACACACCATCACTTACACAGTAGCTGTCACTGTCAGAGTCTTGTAACACCATCCCACATATCCTACAAAATATTGTGTAGTCACAGCAGGGATGGAGGCGGCCGTCAAAGCTGCCCCTAAGGACCAAACATAGGAAAACCCCCATTACTATTACAGTGATACGAGCCCCCATACATAAGTGATGTAATAATCTGTATGATAAGAATAATATAATATCGCCATTACTATTGCAGTGATACCAGCCCCTGTACATGTTCATAAGTGATGTAATAATCAGTATAATAATAATATAATACCGCCATTACTATTAGTTATACAAGCCCGTACATGTGTATAAGTGATGTAATAATCAGTATAATAATAATATAATACCGCCATTACTATTAGTTATACAAGCCCGTACATGTGTATAAGTGATGTAATAATCTGTATGATAAGAATAATATAATACCGCCATTACTATTACAGTGATAAAAGCCCCTGTACATGTCCATAAGTGATGTAATAATCTGTATAATATAATCATATAATAAGGCCGCTTGTTTTATTGGTTTTCGGTGACTTTCCTTCTCTGTGACCTCCGGGGATTCTGGATGGTTCTGACACAGAAGAACGGCAGAAAAGGTTAGAAAAATGTGAGGTTAAATATTAACAGTGGCCGGTTATAGAAGATCAGGATGTGAGAGGCACAAGGGGACATGGAGGGTAAGAGCAATCACCCCATAGATATATACACACAGGTCCATAACATACATAACTGATCCCATATATACAGGGTAACTGATCCCATATATACAGGGTATCTGACCCCATATATACAGGATAACCTATCCAATATATACAGGATAACTGATCCCATATATACAGGATAACTGATCCCATATATATATATGGTGGCTGATCCCATATATACAGGATAACTGATCCCATATATACAGGATAACTGATCCAATATATACAGGGTAATAACACTGATCCCATATATACAGGATAACTGATCCCATATATACAGGGTAACTGATCCCATATATACAGCGTATCTGACCCCATATATACAGGGTAACTGATCCTATATATACAGGGTAATAACACTGATTCCATATATACAGGGTAACTGATCCCATATATACAGGATAACTCATCCCATATATACAGGGCAACTGATCCCATATATACAGGGTAACTGATCCCTTATATACAGGATAACTGATCCAATATATACAGGGTAATAACACTGATCCCATATATACAGGATAACTGATCCTATATATACAGGGTAACTGATCCTATATATACAGGGTAACTGATCCCATATATACAGGGTAACTGATCCTATATATACAGGGTAACTGATCCTATATATACAGGGTAACTGATCCCATATATACAGGGTAACTGATCCTATATATACAGGGTAACTGATCCTATATATACAGGGTAACTGATCCTATATATACAGGGTAACTGATCCCATATACACAGGGTAACTGATCCCATATATACAGGGCAACTGATCCCATATATACAGGGTAACTGATCCCATATGTACAGGGTAACTGATCCCATATGTACAGGGTAACTGATCCCATATATACAGGAAACTGACCTCATATATACAGGGTAACTGATCCAATATATACAGGGTAATAACACTGATCCCATATATACAGGGTAACTGATCCTATATATACAGGGTATCTGATCCTATATATACAGGGTAACTGACCCCATATATACAGGGTAATAACACTGATCCCATATATAAAGAGTAACAGATACAATATATACAGGGTGATAACACTGATCCCATATATACAGGGTAACTGATCCAATATATACAAGGTAATAACACTGATCCCATATATACAGGGTAACTGATCCTATATATACAGGGTAACTGATCCCATATATACAGGGTAACTGATCCCATATATACAGGGTAATAACACTGATCCTATATATACAGGGTAACTGATCCCATATATAAAGAGTAACTGATCCCATATATACAGGGTAATAACACTGATCCCATATATACAGGGTAACTGATCCCATATATACAGGGTAACTGACCCCATATATACAGGGTACAGGGCCTAAGGTGTTAAAAATGAGTCCATGACATTGGGACCAGTCCAGCCGACATGACCCTATTATCTGCAGTACAGTGACCGCTGCAGGATGGAGAACACTGAAGGATCTGAACGCGTTTCAAACCTCGAGGTCCCAGATGATCACGACAAGTTTTCTTGATCCTCACACCAGCACATGATCCCTTGTAGAGAACACTAGAAATCACTGGTGGCCGCCGTGGATTGTTATTGGTGACTCACATAGTAACGTATATGGAGAAGTCGCCGCAATGCTCCGAAACACGCCGGTGCCTCATCAGCCGAAAGACGCCGGGAAACCTCGGCTCAGATGCTGACAGATACATTTGTGGTAAAAATCTCCCAATTGTCGGGCGTAATCTGCGAATAAATATTACCGCACGTTAGCGCCACGCTGTGAACAATAAAGAGGTTAATTGATGCCGCGGAGGTGACGGCGGCTCCGACATTCGCCAGCAGTTAACTGATTAATTATCTGCTCATGTGGCTATTAAAATGCAATTATGTATACATTACTTATGTGATAATTTATATGCTGGAGGAGGGGGCTCCGCTGCAACGACTCAGGGGCTGCGGCTGCCTCCTTTATCAGCAACGTTTTCATATCGTCTCATGTTCTTACAAGAAACCAAACCTGCCCGTCCCAATCCGGTCGGACGTAGGAAGCGCGCTCTATACTGTGGATATAGTAGTCAGCAGAACCTGAACAAGAAGGAGGTGACATGAGCATCCAGTCTCTATTAGCTCACAAGAAAGAGCTGCAGGGATCTGCTGTATCTGGTTTTCTTCTTTTTTCGGCTCCCGGATTGATGAGGACACGTGACTCCTGGAGACTCCTCGCAGTGATGTCACCGCCGACCCTGTAGCCTCCCCGCACACCGGCAGCTTTCAGGACGCTTCTTCATCAGGCGGGTGTGGGGCTTTTCCTCTCACCTGAGTGCAGTCAGACTGATGTTTTGCCGCCGGCGGGTTTCGTGTTTTTGATTTTACAACACCATGTATCAGATCTCAGATCCTCAAGGACGCCGCTCGCGTTTCATGTTAAGACAATTTATTTTACGGTATAATTCATTGTGCAGCAACAATAAAGGAGAAGCGTTACAAGCGAACAACTGCGGCATCTTCACAATCACAACAACTGAGAAATCACAACAGCTCAGCAATCACAACAATCACAATAACTAAGCAATCACAACAATCACAATAACTGAGCAATCACAACAATCACAATAACTGAGCAATCACAACAGCTCAGCAATCACAACAATCCCAATAACTAAGCAATCACAACAATGACAATAACTGTGCAATCACAACAGCTCAGCAATGACAACAATTACAATAACTAAGCAATCACAACAATCACAATAACTGAGCAATCACAACAGCTCAGCAATCACAACAATCCCAATAACTAAGCAATCACAACAATGACAATAACTGTGCAATCACAACAGCTCAGCAATAACAACAATCACAATAACTAAGCAATCACAACAATCACAATAACTGAGCAATCACAACAGCTCAGCAATCACAACAATCACAATAACTGAGCAATCACAACAACTCAAAAATTACAAAAACAGAACAATTCAGCAATTGCAACAATTACAACAACTCAGCAACCACAACAGCCAAGCAAACACAACAAGTCAGCAACCACAACAGCCCAGCAATCACATCTGAACATTTCAACAATCCAAACATATTAGTGGTTATAATGACTCAATAATCCTATCTAAATAGTTAAAACATTTCGAGAACTTAAAAATTTCAACACTTACCAACAATTCCACAATCTTGACAGGACTGTATGAACAATCACTGGGATTATTTGTGCGGCCCGTTACTTCCAATATGATGAACAATATTCCAATGAACGATGATATGTGAGATCAGCTGACATACAGTATAAGCATTTCTATAGATGATTGCTGAGCCTGTCACTCAGGACAATATCAGTCTGTCACTCGGGACAGTATCAGCCTGTACAGCCATTAGGGACTGGGTCAGGCTAAAAGGAATGTGCCATCAGAAAAACAAGTTATCCTTTGTGATAGTCTATATGGTACCCAACATATTTACCTAAAATTAGACAGAATTTACCTAAAAAAAGCCAGCTCTAAAGTCTTGGCCACTTATCTCTGCAATCTACTGCCCATTGCCTGTTGTTAGGGGGAATCTGTCTCTAGTAACAGCCTCAGCAAGACAGAAGACAGGATGTGAGGGTAGGGCATACTACATGACCTATACAGGAGAGCCTGCAGATGATCAGCACTGTCTATACAAGGCAAAGGCTTCCCTCTCATCTCAGCAGCAGTAACCCATTCTGCTCCACATGCCATCTATAGTAGTATACAGTGTATATCTCCCTAGCCCGGTTCAGTGCAAGCACTATGCCATGGGATAACAGAAAGAACTATGGAATGCATTTTGCTGTGCTGTAATTGACTGGAGAAGTCAGGAAAAAGAAGTCCCTGTGTGTGTACTGCTGCCAAACAGCCCAACCCTAGTCCCGCTACCTGAAATAGGCACATTGGGAAATAGCTGTGCACCATGGAGGGGGCTCTCAGGGGCACAATAACAGCAGGGACAGCACAAACATCACCCTTGGCTGCAGGCCGCACTACGAATGCTCCGTCCTTTATGGAGCACTATACTGCCACTTTATTAGCCACAAATCCCAGTCTGCATTACACTAGAACCCCTTTTTGCGCCACAGATTGCGGCCCGTACACACGTACACACATGTGAACAAGGCTATAGAGTAACAGTGGGCAATTGCGGACAGGACGATGAATGTGTGAATAAGGCCTTAATCTACTAAAACCTAATATACAGCATGACCCCTATCCTCCATTTCCCCCCCTATATACAGTATGACCCCTATCCTCCCCCATATACAGCATGACCCCAATCCTCCCCTCCCCCCATATACAGCATGACCCCAATCCTCCCCTCCCCCCATATACAGTATGACCCCTAGCCTCCCCCATATACAGCTTGACCCCTATCCTTCCCTTCCCCCCATATACAGTATGACCCCTATCCTCCCCCATATACAGTGTGACCCCTATCCTCCCCTTCCCCCCCATATACAGTGTGACCCCTATCCTCCCCTTCCCCCCATATACAGTATGACTCCTATCCTCCCCCATATACAGCCTGACCCCTATCCTCCCCCTTCCCCCCCATATACAGTATGACCCCTATCCTCCCCTTCCCCCCCATATACAGTATAACCCCTATCCTCCCCCTTCCCCCCCATATACAGTATGACTCCTATCCTCCCCCATATACAGCCTGACCCCTATCCTCCCCCTTCCCCCCCATATACAGTATGACCCCTATCCTCCCCTTCCCCCCCCATATACAGTATGACCCCTATCCTCTCCCATATACAGTGTGACCCCTATCCTCCCCTTCCCCCCCCCATATACAGTATGACCCCTATCCTCCCCCTTCTCCCCCATATACAGTATGACTCCTATCCTCCCCCATATACAGCCTGACCCCTATCCTCCCCCTTCCCCCCCCCCCATATACAGTATGACCCCTATCCTCCCCCATATACAGTATGACCCCTATCCTCCCCTTCCCCCCATATCCAGTATGACCCCACTCCCTACTTTACCTTTATCCTATGTTACCGTCTCCTCGCCCCCTCCCCCCCCCCCCCCCCCCCCCCCCCGTGATGATCAGCATTCAGCTGCGCTCGTTTCTCGGGAGCTCTGTGCTACTACTTTTCAGTACAGGTAGTGCCGCCCTTCAATTACGGCGTTCATCAGAGACAATCTTCGGAGACCTCTTGAGGGTTTTCTTCAGATCTTGTCAATTATTTATATAGCACTTTCATTTTATGAGAGCGGGGAAGTAAAAAGATTTGTTTTGATTTTGCTATTCGCACTTTTTAAAGAATTGATTGCTTCACTTGAGAAGTTAACTTCCTCCGACGCACGGAATGAATCTTCCCCCCACCCCGTGATTATCAGGAATGAGCGCCATTCATCAGGGCGAAAGTGTCCGACAACAAGTGAGCCGCTCCGACTATAGGACTGGATTACTGTAACTATGTATAGATTACTATTGTTACACTGTATGTTTGTCGTGTTCTGTTTATACTGAATGACCCTTTTATTAGAGCCTGCAGCTCTAATGATCTCTGTGGGGAAACATGGCCGGTCAGATGGATCCAGATCTCTGTGGGGAAACATGGCCGGTCAGATGGATCCAGATCTCTGTGGGGAAACATGGCCGGTCAGATGGATCCAGATCTCTGGGGAGACACATGGCCGGTCAGATGGATCCAGATCTCTGGGGAGAAACATGGCCGGTCAGATGGATCCAGATCTCTGTGGGGAAACATGGCCGGTCAGATGGATCCAGATCTCTGGGGAGACACATGGCCGGTCAGATGGATCCAGATGTCTGTGGAGAAACATGGCCAGTCAGATGGATCCAGATTAGAGAAGAGCGAACTGGGTTCGGGTTCGAGTCGATCTGAACCTGAACGTTCGGTATTTGATTAGCGGTGGCTGCTGAACTTGGATAAAGCTCTAAGGTTGTCTGGAAAACATGGATACAGCCAATGACTATATCCATGATTTCCACATAGCCTTAGGGCTTTATCCGACTTCAGCAGCCACCGCTAATCAAATGCCGAAAGTTCGGGCTCGGATGGACACGATCCGAACCCGAGTGTTCGGCATTTGATTAGCGGTGGCTGCTGAAGTCGGATAAAGCCCTAAGGCTATGTGGAAATCATGGATATAGTCATTGGCTGTATCCATGTTTTCCAGACAACCTTAGAGCTTTATCCAAGTTCAGCAGCCGCAGCTAATCAAATGCCGAACGTTCGGGTTCGGAACGACTCGAACCCGAATGGCCGGTTAGATGGATCCAGATCTCTGTGGAGAAACATGGCCGGTGAGATGGATCCAGATCTCTCTGGGGAAACATGACCGGTCAGATGGATCTCAGGGGTGAAGCAGAATGGATTGCTCCGAGCAGGTCAGGACCTCCATCTAATGTGTGGCAGAATTGTTGCAGATTTACCAATACTCTGAAATCCAACGTAGACCAGAGAATCTAATAATCACCACCGTTATTATAGTGACTATTACTGATACATGTGGCTTGACTTTAGACCTTGCTGCGCAGATGATCTATTAGTTCCACCATTATGGCACATTTTATGGTACACAATTTTTCATGAAGCCACGCCCACACCCTAGTCAAACCACACGCTTCCTTAGCAAGCCACACCCCCTTGTCAAATGAGGCTAAATAGTGTCTGTAATACATAGCAGGTGTGTAATATAGCAGCTCGGTCTGATGATCTAGAATCAGTGTCTGTTGGGTGTCCTCCGCTCCGCAGTGACCAACGCTCCTCCGCCTCGTCTGATACTTAATATTGAAGTCAGTGAAGTAAGACAATGACTTGTAATTTACTTCTCCCATCACTAATCTAATATTGGAGACACTTCATAAATATAATTAGTTGCTGCGTAGCCCTTGGGTACAACGTCCAGACACGAGTGTGAACGCCACCCTCCCCCTCCGCGCTGTAAGATTCCAGCTCCATCCTCCGAGAATTGGTAGATGGTCTTCAGCCAAACAATGGGGCAATGGGGGAAGAGTTACTACCCTGTCCTGTAACCCTGATGATGCTGTGTGTGATGTTACTGCAGTGTTATTATCCTGTCCTGTAACCCTGATGATGCTGTGTATGATGTTACTGCAGTGTTACTATCCTGTAACCCTGATGATGCTGTGTATGATGTTACTGCAGTGTTACTATCCTGTAACCCTGATGATGCTGTGTGTGATGTTACTGCAGTGTTACTATCCTGTAACCCTGATGATGCTGTGTATGATGTTACTGCAGTGTTACTCTCCTGTAACCCTGATGATGCTGTGTATGATGTTACTGCAGTGTTACTATCCTGTAACCCTGATGATGCTGTGTATGATGTTACTGCAGTGTTACTATCCTGTAACCCTGATGATGCTGTGTGTGATGATACCGCAGTGTTATTATCCTGTAACCCTGATGATGCTGTGTGATGAAACCGCAGTGTCACTGTCCTGACCTGTGGATTGATCCCAGGGGATCCCTATTGTCCGGCCGTTGAGCCGGGTTATAAATCAGCCACCAATGCATTAGTTTTATTTTGCCGTAAAATCCTACACACAAACCTTATAAAATCTCCTCATAATAACAGAGCGGAGTCTCCAAATTCAATTTCAGGTGGTTCCCAGCAGGCGGCCATATAAACCATTTCATAGCTGGAGAAAGCGTACATCTCCAGACTGTAAAGATCCCCCCGGGACCTGGAGGAGATGTGCACCTCCATACTGTAAGAACCCACCCCCCTCCTTCCCAGGGAGCAGAGAGGAAACGTACAGCTCCCGAATGAGAAAGACCCCCGCCACCTCCCTGCTACAGGAGAAGCCTACACCTCCCGAATACCGAGACCCGCACCACCTCCCTGCTACAGGAGAAGCCTACACCTCCCGATTACAGAGACCCCCACCACCTCCCTGCTACAGGAGAAGCGTACACCTCCCAAATATATAAAGACCCCCACCACCTCCCTGCTACAGGAGAAGCGTACACCTCCCGAATATAGAGACCCCCGCCACCTCCCTGCTACAGGAGAAGCCTACACCTCCCGATTACAGAGACCCCCACCACCTCCCTGCTACAGGAGAAGCGTACACCTCCCAAATATATAAAGACCCCCACCACCTCCCTGCTACAGGAGAAGCCTACACCTCCCGAATATATAGAGACCCCCACCACCTCCCTGCTACAGGAGAAGCCTACACCTCCCGAATATATAGAGACCCCCACCACCTCCCTGCTACAGGAGAAGCCTACACCTCCCGAATATAGAGACCCCCGCCACCTCCCTGCTACAGGAGAAGTGTACACCTCCCGAATACAGAGACCCCCACCACCTCCCTGCTACAGGAGAAGCCTACAACTCCCGAATATAGAGACCCCCGCCACCTCCCTGCTACAGGAGAAGCGTACACCTCCCGAATACAGAGACCCCCACCACCTCCCTGCTACAGGAGAAGCGTACACCTCCCAAATATAGAGACCCCCGCCACCTCCCTGCTACAGGAGAAGCCTACACCTCCCGAATATAGAGACCCCCACCACCTCCCTACTACAGGAGAAGCCTACACCTCCCGAATACAGAGACCCCCACCACCTCCCTGCTACAGGAGAAGCCTACACCTCCCGAATATAGAGACCCCCACCACCTCCCTGCTACAGGAGAAGCGTACACCTCCCGAATATAGAGACCCCCACCACCTCCCTGCTACAGGAGAAGCGTATACCTCCCAAATATAGAGACCCCCACCACCTCCCTGCTACAGGAGAAGCCTACACCTCCCGAATATAGAGACCCCCGCCACCTCCCTGCTACAGGAGAAGCGTACACCTCCCAAATATAGAGACCCCCGCCACCTCCCTGCTACAGGAGAAGCGTACACCTCCCAAATATATAGAGACCCCCACTACCTCCCTGCTACAGGAGAAGCCTACACCTCCCGAATATAGAGACCCCCACCACCTCCCTGCTACAGGAGAAGCCTACACCTCCCGAATATAGAGACCCCCACCACCTCCCTGCTACAGGAGAAGCGTACACCTCCCGAATATATAGAGACCCCCACCACCTCCCTGCTACAGGAGAAGCGTACACCTCCCGAATATAGAGACCCCCACCACCTCCCTGCTACAGGAGAAGCGTACACCTCCCGAATATATAGACCCCCACCACCTCCCTGCTACAGGAGAAGCGTACACCTCCCGAATATAGAGACCCCCACCACCTCCCTGCTACAGGAGAAGCGTATACCTCCCAAATATAGAGACCCCCACCACCTCCCTGCTACAGGAGAAGCCTACACCTCCCGAATATATAGAGACCCCCACCACCTCCCTGCTACAGGAGAAGCCTACACCTCCCAAGTATATAGAGACCCCCGCCACCTCCCTGCTACAGGAGAAGCCTACACCTCCCGAATACAGAGACCCCCACCACCTCCCTGCTACAGGAGAAGCGTACACCTCCCGAATATAGAGACCCCCGCCACCTCCCTGCTACAGGAGAAGCCTACACCTCCCGAATATAGAGACCCCCGCCACCTCCCTGCTACAGGAGAAGCGTATACCTCCCAAATATAGAGACCCCCACCACCTCCCTGCTACAGGAGAAGCGTACACCTCCCGAATATAGAGACCCCCACCACCTCCCTGCTACAGGAGAAGCGTACACCTCCCGAATATAGAGACCCCCACCACCTCCCTGCTACAGGAGAAGCGTACACCTCCCGAATATAGAGACCCCCACCACCTCCCTGCTACAGGAGAAGCGTATACCTCCCAAATATAGAGACCCCCACCACCTCCCTGCTACAGGAGAAGCCTACACCTCCCGAATATAGAGACCCCCACCACCTCCCTGCTACAGGAGAAGCGTACACCTCCCGAATATAGAGACCCCCACCACCTCCCTGCTACAGGAGAAGCCTACACCTCCCGAATATAGAGACCCCCGCCACCTCCCTGCTACAGGAGAAGCGTACTCCTCCCGAATATAGAGACCCCCGCCACCTCCCTGCTACAGGAGAAGCGTACACCTCCCGAATATATTGAGACCCCCACCACCTCCCTGCTACAGGAGAAGCGTACACCTCCCGAATACAGAGACCCCCACCACCTCCCTGCTACAGGAGAAGCGTACACCTCCCGAATACAGAGACCCCCACCACCTCCCTGCTACAGGAGAAGCGTACACCTCCCGAATATATAGAGACCCCCACCACCTCCCTACTACAGGAGAAGCGTTCACCTCCCGAATATATAGAGACCCCCACTACCTCCAGACAGTAGCGTGCGCTCCCCCGGGACACATTCGCAATCTCGCATTCTTCTCTTCCAATTGATGATTTCTCTGGGATATCTACAAATATTTCCAACATAAACTATTTGATTTATTCTTTGCCGAACCACAAATTATCTTTCAGGACAAATTTATAGACTACTTAAAGTTCTGCATTCAGATTGCCTCCTGGAGGCGCCGCCACCACTAATTTATGTCCTTAAAGGTGTTTGCAGTCCCTGAAGCATTTCTTACTTTTTGTACAAATCATAAATGTTTGGATTCGGAGTAAATTACCGGCACTCCGCTCCGTCTGCTGATTTCCTGACTACTGACTCGTCTTAGGGAACTTAGTCACTGTTTATGGGATGTGATCAATGAGATGGAATCAGATGGAAGGCCGATATCCATGATGTCATCAGGGTAATGCAGAACTATAAATTACATAGAATGTCGGGGAATAAACAAATAATCAGCCATGGAAACAATGCAACATTTACACAGAAAATGACACAAACCAAGACTGGACCGAAACAGCATCACTAAGCCAAGCCTGGAGCGAAACAGTGACAGAAAACCAAGACTACACCAAAACAGCATCACTAAGCCAAGCCTGGACCGAAACAGCGTCACTAAGCCAAGCCTGGGCCGAAACAGCATCACTAAGCCTGGACCTAAACAGCATCACTAAGCCAAGCCTGGACCGAAACAGTGACAGAAAACCAAGACTACACCAAAACAGCATCACTAAGCCTGGACCAAAACAGCATCACTAAGCCTGGACCTAAACAGCATCACTAAGCCAAGCCTGGACCGAAACAGCATCACTAAGCCAAGCCTGGACCAAAACAGTGACAGAAAACCAAGCCTGGACCAAAACAGCATCACTAAGCCTGGACCTAAACAGCATCACTAAGCCAAGCCTGGACCAAAACAGCATTACTAAGCCTGGACCGAAACAGCATCACTAAGCCTGGACCTAAACAGCATCACTAAGCCAAGCCTGGACCAAAACAGTGACAGAAAACCAAGACTACACCAAAACAGCATTAGAAAACCAAGACTGGACTGTAACAGCATCACTAAGCCTGGACCGAAAGAGTGATAGATAGATAGATAGATAGATAGATAGATAGATAGATAGATAGGAGATAGATAGATAGATAGATAGATAGATAGGGAGATAGATAGATAGATAGATAGATAGATAGATAGATAGATAGATAGATAGATAGATAGATAGGAGATAGATAGATAGATAGATAGATAGGAGATAGATAGATAGGAGATAGATAGGTAGATAGATAAATAGGAGATAGATAGATAGATAGATAGATAGATAGATAGATAGATAGATAGATAGATAGATAGATAGATAGGAGATAGATAGATAGATAGGAGATAGATAGGAGATAGATAGATAGATAGATAGATAGATAGATAGATAGATAGATAGATAAATAGGAGATAGATAGATAGATAGATAGATAGATAGATAGATAGATAGATAATCTACAATAACAGAATGTAAACCTTTTTCTGAAGACAATCTTTTTTATGTTTCTATGAGTTGCCATTCACTGACAGGAAGCAGAGATCTTGATGGAGATGCTCTTTACTCTCACTTTATACTATAGACTAGACCATCCCTTTAAGTGAACCTTTTCACAGCACAGCACCTCTCGGATTATGGCAGGCGGCTGTCAGTTATTAATCTGTTCTCCTGACCCTCCTGGCCTCCAGGGGGCGCCGTGCTCCTGACCTCCATATTCCACGGTTACCAGGTCTCCTCTCCTGCTGTCGCCCCCTGATCCCGACCTGTATGCTCCGGCCCCCGTGTCAGCCCTGACAATAGAAAATAATGGATGTTCTCATTTTAGGTGGAATATTTATGCGCAGCGCGTGCAGGAGCGTCGGCCCCGGCGTTCTCCAGGACATTGCAGCCATGAAACGCGTCGGGGGCATATTTATGGCTTTTTATGAAACATTGAAAGGGGGCAGTTTATTTATGGCCGCAATATTCCATGTTCTCGGTGACAGATGTATGTGCGTAATTTATGAACGCGTGCCTGTATGCAAAGTAGATGCGCGATAAGTGCGCGTGATTTATCGCCACATCCGCGCCGGAGCCCTGACTGAAAGCAAGTAAATTAGACGGAGATGGTGAGGGGGCTTTTTATCGGAGCTTTGTGGATGAATACGATTAGAACATCCATCTAGTGGATCATTCCTGTCGTGTAAACCAGAGAGGCCCGGAGTTACCATGTCAGCCGCAGGGGGGGGCACATATATATTCCCTCACTGATAGGGGCCGCAGTACTGACGACGCATATCTCCCTCAGTAACTCATAGTCGTATGTGTGATAATCAGGATGTGAATTATCCGGGGCCGCAGGTCATGTGACGTCTTCCGGTCCTCTCACAGCCTCCATTCTGTAGTTGTAATCTGGGTCGGAAGAGTCAAATGCTTCATCAGGGCACATAGAGCCAACAGGGTGACGTGATACGGACCTCCACTACTCATCCAACCCCCATTGCTGCCACCAGGGTGACCCATGGCCTTGTGGGACCGCGCACCCAATAAATCCAATGGACGCCCATAAACGTCACTACAGGATAACGGAGCTCTGCATTCCCGCATTGTAATGGTAACTCTTACAACTTTCTAAATGACTAAAGGGACACTTAATGCCGCCGTCTTATAGTAAGATTCTGCAACCAATCAGGGCTCCCATAGCAACCAATCACAGCTTAGCTTTCATTTTATGAGAGCCTAGTTGCCTGTTGTCCCGGATTTGACAGGGCAGTCCCAGCAAATAATGTCCCAGGTATGTCCCAGCAAGCCCCGCCCCTAGGTGTCATGCCCCACCCCCCGTAAGAGCCCCCATTGCAAACCATAAGTAAAGTAAAGCTGGCAGTATTGGCTGTGGGCTGTATATTCCGCCTCCATCCACTAGATGCCGCTCTCTCTCCTCCCAGCTACAGGTCCTGGCAGGGACGACACTCTTGCCTCTAGGCTAGAAGGGCCTGAAGGAAATGAAGATGGCCGTGTGCTGCAGAGAGCAGGTAATAATGAGGAGCCCACATAAGAGGATTATGGTGAAGGAGGAAAAGCTATATACACTGGTGTGAGAGGCCAGGAGTATAGTGATCAGAGCTGTGACTGGTATATACTGTATACACAGCTCTGATTACCAGTCTCCCAATCTCTCACACCAATGTATATAGCTTTATCTCCTGCAGCATCATCCCCTCATGTGAGCTCCTCAGTATATACCAGCAGTCTCACACCTCACTGTATTATACTGGTGGTATACTGAGGGGCCCACATGAGGGGGATGATGCTGAAGGAGATAAAGCTCCAGTCACCCCCCAGTCTAACCCAGTCACCGCCCAGTCTGCCCCAGTTACCCCCAGTCTGCCCCAGCCACCCCCAGTCACCCCCCAGCTACCCCCAGTCTGCCCCAGTCACCCTCAGTCTGCTCCAGTCACCCCCAGTCTGCCCCAGTCACCCTCAGTCTGCTCCAGTCACCCCCAGTCTGCCCCAGCTACCACATTTTCAAGATTTCATGGGGCCCCATGCAGTTGTTCGCTATGGGCCCCATGACTTCTAGTTACACCCCTGCCCCTCATCTGTTCCTGCACTACTACTACACCCCTCATCTATTCCCGTGCTACTACTACACCCCTCACACACCTACCACACACACCTAGACCACACCTACTATAAGCCACACCCATTGTTGTCAAAGGTAAAGTGTCCCTGGAAAAATTTTTCAAATGTTGGCAACTAGGGGAGAGTAATGTGAGAAATAAAATCTGAGCTGTGATTGGTTGCTATGGGCAACAAAGGGAATCATATTATAAGACTGTACAATTAATCTCTGTGTGAAGATGGCGGCAGGTGCACCAGTCATACAGTATAGATGGCGGCAGGTGCACCAGTCATACAGTATAGATGGCGGCAGGTGCACCAGTCATACAGTATAGATGGCGGCAGGTGCACCAGTCATACAGTATAGATGGCGTCAGGTGCACCAGTCATACAGTATAGATGGCGGCAGGTGCACCAGTCATACAGTATAGATGGCGGCAGGTGCACCAGTCATACAGTATAGATGGTGGCAGGTGCACCAGTCATACAGTATAGATGGCGGCAGATGCACCAGTCATACAGTATAGATGGCGGCAGATGCACCAGTCATACAGTATAGATAGCGGCAGGTGCACCAGTCATACAGTATAGATAGCGGCAGGTGCACCAGTCATACAGTATAGATGGCGGCAGGTGCACCAGTCATACAGTATAGATGGCGGCAGGTGCACCAGTCATACAGTATAGATAGCGGCAGGTGCACCAGTCATACAGTATAGATGGCGGCAGGTGCACCAGTCATACAGTATAGAAGGCGGCAGATGCACCAGTCATACAGTATAGATGGCGGCAGGTGCACCAGTCATACAGTATAAATGGCGGCAGGTGCACCAGTCATACAGTATAGATGGCGGCAGGTGCACCAGTCATACAGTATAGATGGCGGCAGGTGCACCAGTCATACAGTATAGATGGCGGCAGGTGCACCAGTCATACAGTATAGATGGCGGCAGGTGCACCAGTCATACAGTATAGATGGCGGCAGATGCACCAGTCATACAGTATAGATGGCTCAGATGCACCAGTCATACAGTATAGATGGCGGCAGGTGCAGCAGTCATACAGTATAGATGGCGGCAGGTGCAGCAGTCATACAGTATAGATAGCGGCAGGTGCACCAGTCATATAGTATAGATGGCGTCAGGTGCACCAGTCATACAGTATAGATGGCGGCAGGTGCACCAGTCATACAGTATAGATGGCGGCAGGTGCACCAGTCATACAGTATAGATGGCGGCAGGTGCACCAGTCATACAGTATAGATGGCGGCAGGTGCAGCAGTCATACAGTATAGATAGCGGCAGGTGCACCAGTCATACAGTATAGATGGCGGCAGGTGCAGCAGTCATACAGTATAGATGGCGGCAGGTGCACCAGTCATATAGTATAGATGGCGGCAGGTGCACCAGTCATACAGTATAGATGGCGGCAGGTGCACCAGTCATACAGTATAGATGGCTGCAGGTGCACCAGTCATACAGTATAGATGGCGGCAGGTGCACCAGTCATACAGTATAGATGGCGGCAGGTGCACCAGTCATACAGTATAGATGGCGGCAGGTGCACCAGTCATACAGTATAGATGGCGGCAGGTGCACCAGTCATACAGTATAGATGGCGGCAGGTGCACCAGTCATACAGTATAGATGGTGGCAGATGCACCAGTCATACAGTATAGATGGCGGCAGGTGCACCAGTCATACAGTATAGATGGCGGCAGATGCACCAGTCATACAGTATAGATGGCGGCAGGTGCACCAGTCATACAGTATAGATGGCGGCAGGTGCACCAGTCATACAGTATAGATGGCGGCAGGTGCACCAGTCATACAGTATAGATGGCGGCAGATGCCCCAGTCATACAGTATAGATGGCTCAGATGCACCAGTCATACAGTATAGATGGCGGCAGGTGCAGCAGTCATACAGTATAGATAGCGGCAGGTGCACCAGTCATATAGTATAGATGGCGTCAGGTGCACCAGTCATACAGTATAGATGGCGGCAGGTGCACCAGTCATACAGTATAGATGGCGGCAGGTGCAGCAGTCATACAGTATAGATGGCGGCAGGTGCACCAGTCATACAGTATAGATGGCGGCAGGTGCACCAGTCATACAGTATAGATGGCGGCAGGTGCACCAGTCATACAGTATAGATGGCGGCAGGTGCACCAGTCATACAGTATAGATGGCGGCAGGTGCACCAGTCATACAGTATAGATGGCGGCAGGTGCACCAGTCATACAGTATAGATGGTGGCAGATGCACCAGTCATACAGTATAGATAGCGGCAGGTGCAACAGTCATACAGTATAGATGGCGGCAGGTGCACCAGTCATACAGTATAGATGGCGGCAGGTGCACCAGTCATACAGTATAGATGGCGTCAGGTGCACCAGTCATACAGTATAGATGGCGTCAGGTGCACCAGTCATACAGTATAGATGGCGGCAGGTGCACCAGTCATACAGTATAGATGGCGTCAGGTGCACCAGTCATACAGTATAGATGGCGTCAGGTGCACCAGTCATACAGTATAGATGGCGGCAGGTGCACCAGTCATACAATATAGATGGCGGCAGGTGCACCAGTCATACAGTATAGATGGCGGCAGGTGCACCAGTCATACAGTATAGATGGCGGCAGGTGCAGCAGTCATACAGTATAGATAGCGGCAGGTGCACCAGTCATACAGTATAGATGGCGTCAGGTGCACCAGTCATACAGTATAGATGGCGGCAGGTGCAGCAGTCATACAGTATAGATGGCGGCAGGTGCAGCAGTCATACAGTATAGATGGCGGCAGGTGCACCAGTCATACAGTATAGATGGCGGCAGATGCACCAGTCATACAGTATAGATGGCGGCAGGTGCACCAGTCCTACAGTATAGATGGCGGCAGGTGCACCCGTCATACAGTATAGATGGCGGCAGGTGCACCAGTCATACAGTAAAGATGGCGGCAGGTGCACCAGTCATACAGTTGGATGGCGGCAGGTGCACCAGTCATACAGTATAGATAGCGGCAGGTGCACCAGTCATACAGTATAGATGGCGGCAGGTGCAGCAGTCATACAGTATAGATGGCGGCAGGTGCACCAGTCATACAGTATAGATGGCGGCAGGTGCACCAGTCATACAGTATAGATGGCGGCAGGTGCACCAGTCATACAGTATAGATGGCGGCCGGTGCAGCAGTCATACAGTATAGATGGCGGCAGGTGCACCAGTCATACAGTATAGATGGCGGCAGGTGCAGCAGTCATACAGTATAGATGGCGGCAGGTGCACCAGTCATACAGTATAGATGGCGGCAGGTGCACCAGTCATACAGTATAGATGGCGGCAGGTGCACCAGTCATACAGTGTTGATGGCGGCAGGTGCACTAATCATATAGTATAGATGGCGGCAGGTGCACCAGTCATACAGTATAGATGGCGGCAGGTGCACCAGTCATACAGTGTTGATGGCGGCAGGTGCACCAGTCATATAGTATAGATAGCGGCAGGTGCACCAGTCATACAGTATAGATGGCGGCAGGTGCACCAGTCATACAGTATAGATGGCGGCAGGTGCACCAGTCATACAGTGTTGATGGCAGCAGGTGCACCAGTCATACAGTGTTGATGGCGGCAGGTGCACCCGTCATACAGTATAGATGGCGGCAGGTGCAGCAGTCATACAGTATAGATAGCGGCAGGTGCAGCAGTCATACAGTATAGATGGCGGCAGGTGCACCAGTCATACAGTATAGATGGCGGCAGGTGCACCAGTCATACAGTATAGATGGCGGCAGGTGCACCAGTCATACAGTATAGATGGCGGCAGGTGCACCAGTCATACAGTATAGATGGCGGCAGGTGCACCAGTCATACAGTATAGATGGCGGCAGGTGCACCAGTCATACAGTATAGATGGCGGCAGGTGCACCAGTCATACAGTATAGATGGCGGCAGGTGCACCAGTCATACAGTATAGATGGCGGCAGGTGCACCAGTCATACAGTGTTGATGGCGGCAGGTGCACTAATCATATAGTATAGATGGCGGCAGGTGCACCAGTCATACAGTATAGATGGCGGCAGGTGCAGCAGTCATACAGTATAGATGGCGGCAGGTGCACCAGTCATACAGTATAGATGGCGGCAGGTGCACCAGTCATACAGTATAGATGGCGGCAGGTGCACCAGTCATACAGTGTTGATGGCGGCAGGTGCACTAATCATATAGTATAGATGGCGGCAGGTGCACCAGTCATACAGTATAGATGGCGGCAGGTGCACCAGTCATACAGTGTTGATGGCGGCAGGTGCACCAGTCATATAGTATAGATAGCGGCAGGTGCACCAGTCATACAGTATAGATGGCGGCAGGTGCACCAGTCATACAGTATAGATGGCGGCAGGTGCACCAGTCATACAGTGTTGATGGCAGCAGGTGCACCAGTCATACAGTGTTGATGGCGGCAGGTGCACCCGTCATACAGTATAGATGGCGGCAGGTGCAGCAGTCATACAGTATAGATAGCGGCAGGTGCAGCAGTCATACAGTATAGATGGCGGCAGGTGCACCAGTCATACAGTATAGATGGCGGCAGGTGCACCAGTCATACAGTATAGATGGCGGCAGGTGCACCAGTCATACAGTATAGATGGCGGCAGATGCACCAGTCATACAGTATAGATGGCGGCAGATGCACCAGTCATACAGTATAGATGGCGGCAGGTGCACCAGTCATACAGTATAGATGGCGGCAGGTGCACCAGTCATACAGTATAGATGGCGGCAGGTGCACCAGTCATACAGTATAGATGGCGGCAGGTGCACCAGTCATACAGTATAGATGGCGGCAGGTGCACCAGTCATACAGTATAGATGGCGGCAGGTGCACCAGTCATACAGTATAGATAGCGGCAGGTGCACCAGTCATACAGTATAGATGGCAGCAGGTGCACCAGTCATACAGTATAGATGGCGGCAGGTGCACCAGTCATACAGTATAGATGGCGGCAGATGCACCAGTCATACAGTATAGATGGCGGCAGGTGCAGCAGTCATACAGTATAGATGGCGGCAGGTGCACCAGTCATACAGTATAGATGGCGGCAGGTGCACCAGTCATACAGTATAGATGGCGGCAGATGCACCAGTCATACAGTATAGATGGCGGCAGATGCACCAGTCATACAGTATAGATGGCGGCAGGTGCACCAGTCATACAGTATAGATGGCGGCAGGTGCAGCAGTCATACAGTATAGATGGCGGCAGGTGCACCAGTCATACAGTATAGATGGCGGCAGGTGCACCAGTCATACAGTATAGATGGCGGCAGGTGCACCAGTCATACAGTATAGATAGCAGCAGGTGCAGGTAAATTTTTTTTTAGGTTTTTCATTTACAAATTGTGTATATAGGGAAAACCTGCCCTCAAATTGACACTTTACTCCCCGCAGGTCCTCAGTAGCAGATGACAGAACCAGAGGGTCAACAGATCCTGCCTGACTACAGGGATATTTCCCCTTTAAAAGCTGCAACTTTTTTTTTTTTTTTATAAAAATTTTTATGCTGAAAATAAAGCTTTATTTAAGGAGAAAGTTGAAGCAGAATAAATGATATGCAAAGCTGTGAGCCCTGCAGCCGAGCAGAAGAGAAGCGGCGCCCTCCCCCCCTCTGCAGCCAAATATCAGGAAAATTAGCAAAAGGGGAAAAAAAACAGAACTGTTACTGGAAGCAAAAACAAATGTCAGGGATTCATTATTTGTTAGAAAGTGAGTTTATCATAAATCTGCCCTGTGCCACATGATAACCGCGAGCTGTGAAGGTTACTGGGCAGCGGCGCACAGTGTAGGTGAGAGCAAATGTGCAGGGAATGTTAATGAAACCCTGGGGAAATTAGGCTCCGGGTTGCAGCGGGAACGTCCATCGCCTTTTATTCAAATGGTAAAATATATTCACAAGTTTGTTGTTTGTCACTCAGGGAAATCAGATAATTCACAGCCCAGCAAATGAAATGAGCAGAGAGCGCTCCCGTCTCCCGGCATGTGCAGCCCCCGCAGCAGCAGCAGAATGGAGAGGCGCCACGTGGTGCACACAGGCGGCAGAAGCTTTCATTCTGGCCTACTTCTTTATTTCCTGACACCTTTTGTCTGATACGGAGCTGGGAATGTACAGGGAGCCGGCCAAGGTCTACATCACAATGACCGGGGCAAATGACTGAAAATTACCCAAATTATGCCCTCCCACTCCACAGTCATGTGACCACTGAGCAAAATTGACAAAAGACCCCATTTGACCCCAAGTGTCTTCAGTAAATAGATGAAGAATCTGAGAGTAATCTGCATGGAGAGGGTTGTGTTTCTATCAGTCCTTCCTCGCTCCTTCTCTAAGTCTCGGCACTTTCATGCTCCTGTAAAAGTAGGTCTCCCCCACCTCCTTGGCTCCAGTGTAACAGAAGCCCCAGCCCCCCACCCACCGTGCACTATGTACCATTTATTACTGGTGTCTTCTTAGGTGGCTGAGGTGCCTTGGCATCCCCATGGGCACAGTCTTTGGGCTTCAATATCAACTAGTTGTGGAACCTATAGCAGACATTGTCATCTACCCTTGAAGTTACGGACCCCCTAGTAGACATTGACTTTTACTCCCATAGTTGTGGACCCTATGGCAGACATGGCCTTCTACCCCCATAGTTGTGGACCCTATGGCAGACATTGACTTCTACCCCCATAGTTGTGGACCCTATAGCAGACATTGACTTCTACCCCCATAGTTGTGGACCCTATAGCAGACATTGACTTCTACCCCCATAGTTGTGGACCCTATGGCAGACATTGACTTCTACCCCCATAGTTGTAGACCCTATGGCAGACATTGACTTCTACCCCCATAGTTGTGGACCCTATGGCAGACATTGACTTCTACTCCCATAGTTGTGGACCCTATAGCAGACATTGACTTCTACCCTGGTTGTCGTAGACCCTATAGTAGCTGCTATGTCTTTTACCCTGCTAGCTGAAGATTCCATAGCAGCATCTATTTCTACTACAATAGTACCTAAAGACTCTATGGCAGCTGTGGCAGCCTACATCCTTGGTAGCTGAGGACCCAATGGAAGCTGCTGCCTAATACTCCAGTAGCTTTGGTGCACACTGTGTCCTGTTCTTAACAGACTGTATATCCTATGGTGTTCTGTACTCATGTGGATGTTGACCCTTTGGTGCCCACTGTGTCTCGTACTTATGTGGCTGTAGACCCTATGGTGCCTGCTGTATCTTGTACTCATATAGCTGTAGACTCTATGATGGCCACTGTGCCCAGTACTCATGTGGATGTAGACCCTATGGTCCCCGCTGTGTCTTGTACTCAGGTGGCTGTAGACTCTATGGTGCCCACTGTGTCTCATACTCATATAGCTGTAGACTCTATGGAGCCCACTGTGTCCAATACTCATGTGGCTGTAGACTCTATGGTGCCCACTGTGTCTCATACTCATATATCTGTAGACTCTATGGTGCCCACTGTGTCTCATACTCATAGAGCTGTAGACTCTATGGAGCCCACTGTGTCTCGTACTCGTGTGGCCGTAGATCCTATGGTGCCCACTGTGTCTTGTACTCATGTGGCTGTAGACTCTATGGTGCCTGCTGTGTCTCGTACTCATACAACTGTAGACTCTATGGTGCCCACTGTGTCTCGTACTCATGTGGCTGTAGACTCTATGGTGTGCACTGTGTCTCGTACTCATGTGGCCGTAGACTCTATGGTGCCCACTGTGTCTCGTACTCATGTGGCCGTAGACTCTATGGTGCCCACTGTGTCTCGTACTCATGTGGCCGTAGACTCTATGGTGCCCACTGTGTCTCGTACTCATATGGCTGTAGACTCTATGGTGCCCACTGTGTCTTGTACTCATGTGGCTGTAGACTCTATGGTGCCCGCTGTGTCTTGTACTCGTGGCTGTAGACTCTATGGTGCCCACTGTGTCTCATGTGGCTGTAGATCCCATGGAGCCCGCTGTATCTTGTACTCATGTGGCTGTAGACTCTATGGTGCCCGCTGTGTCTTGTACTCATGTGGCTATAGACTCTGTGGTGCCCACTGTGTCTCGTACTCATGTGGCTGTGGACCCTATGGTTTCCGCTGTATCTTGTACTCATGTGGCTGTAGACTCTATGGTGCCCGCTGTATCTCGTACTCATGTGGCTGTAGACTCTATGGTGCCCTCTGTGTCTTGTACTCATGTGGCTGTAGACTCTATGGTGCCCACTGTGTCTCGTACTCATGTGGCTGTAGACTCTATGGTGCCCACTGTGTCTCGTACTCATATAGCTGTAGACTCTATGGTGCCCACTGTGTCTCGTACTCTTATAGCTGTAGACTCTATGGTGCCCGCTGTGTCTTGTACTCATGTGGCTGTAGACTCTATGGTGCCCACTGTGTCTCGTACTCATGTGGCTGTAGATCCATTGGTGTCCGCTGTATCTTGTACTTATGTGGCTGTAGACCCTATGGTGCCCGCTGTGTCTTGTACTTATGTGGCTGTAGACCCTATGGTGCCCGCTGTGTCTTGTACTCATGTCGCTGTAGATCCATTGGTGTCCGCTGTATCTTGTACTTATGTGGCTGTAGACCCTATGGTGCCCGCTGTGTCTCGTACTCATGTGGCTGTATACTCTATGGTGCCCTCTGTGTCTTGTACTCATGTCGCTGTAGACTCTATGGTGCCCACTGTGTTTTGTACTCATGTGGCTGTAGACCCTATGGCTGCTACTTTGTCTTCTACCCTTATAGGTAAGAACCCAATGGCAGTCACTTGGCCCCTTCCTCGTTTTAGTATCTTCTGATCATCTGTTCATCTGCTTCTTTGGTGTTTGGCATCTGGACTTGTGGAGGAGCCCAGAATCGTGATAATGTATGGATCTATGGGCAATGTACAAAAACTTTTCTTTCTCTTCCACACGCGACTACCAGGTGCCGAGTCAGCGGAGCATTCCTAATCCCTTTCACGCTCAGCGGTGATCATTGGCGCCCATCCATGCAGAACGTGATAGGATCTCCCCCTCCCCTGTGCGTCACTTATTTCACCAGGACCAGGTTCAGCCAGAGGGGTGAGAAGTGTCACATTGCAGCTTCGGGTTGGGTCATGGCTAAATAGTAAAGAGTGTTTGCTTAGCGGGTTATGTACATTGGCACGAAACACATCATTCCTGCAGTCTTCTGACTATGAAGAGTGATAGAATTGGCTGCAGGGGGTTAACAAGAACCTAAGGGTAATTTCATACCGGTGTAATATGGGGGCATCTCTTCCCTGACCCCAGCCCCATTGTCTGCTGTGTCTGGGGATATCATGGTCAGAGACCCCACTCATTGTCTAGGACTGAGCTCCTGAGCCTGGTGGTGTCTTCTCCACAGTATTCCAGGATAGCAGCAATTTATTCTGGGCATGCATGGCTGCTTACAGCGCACGGGGGAACGTCTACTTACAATTAAATGTGCATCACTTATTCCACTTTAAAGAATTCCCACAGTCTGAGGATATGAGGCTGGATATTGAATAATGCTGAGACGTTATGGCCCAAAGTCTGCACCAATGTGATCCCATAAAGACACTGGCAGCATCATCACCTTAGTACTACAGACTACAGCCTCAAGTCTCCTGACCACCACAAGTTTCCTGACCAACTCAAGTCTCCTGACCACCTCAAGTCTCTTGACCAACTCAAGTCTCCTGACCAACCCCAAGTCTTCTGATCAACCTAAGTCTCCTGGCCACCCCCAGTCTCTTAAACACCTCAAGTCTTCTGACCACCCCAAGTCTGCTGATCACCCTACGTCTCCAGACCATCTGAATTATCTTGATTGCCCCATGTCTCCTGACCATCTAACTTCTCTGGGGCACCTCCTTAGAGTTTTCAGCTGCCTCATATCTCCAGAGCACCTGAAGTCCCAAGTCTCTGGACTCCTTCACATAGCCTGACTAGTCTCAAGTCTCCGGACAATCTCTGTAGGGATTTTGCCTCGTTAAATTACCAGTTCACCTGAAGTCTTTGACATACCTCATGCCTTTCGACTGCCTTAGGTCTCCAAACCACCTTAAACCTTCTGAGCGCCTCAAGTTTCCTGACCAGCTCAAGTCTCTTCTGACCTATTCATATCTACAGATTTCCCCAAGTCATCTGAGCACCTGAAGGCTCAGAATTTCTGAAAGTTTCTGGACTTTCTCAAGAATGTCCCAAGTCTCCTGACTACCTAAAGTCTCCCAACCAACTCAAGACTTCTGATCACCTCAAGTCTCCTGACTACCTAAAGTCTCTCAACCAACTCAAGACTTCTGATCACCTCAAGTCTCTGAACCATTTCAAGGCCCCAGACATCCCAACTCTTACGTGTCCTGACCGTCTAAGCTTCTACACCACCTTGTGCCTTTTGATCTTTTAAAGCCTCTTTCAAGTCCCCTGACCAGCTCAAGTGTCTGGACCACTTTAAATTTCTACACTGCCCAATAATGCTATAATATCCAGCCCACATAATACCACCGTACAGAGCTCCCATAGTGTGCAGTATTTAAAGTGGATCTACCATCAGATACATCACTGCTTTTTTTGTAAGCTTAATCGATCATCGCCAGGGTCGGGATGCTGGCGGCTTGGTCTTTTTTTTTAAATACTGCCTTTTCCCTGTGCTCCGCGATGGTCTTTCTCCAAGATCCGGCTTGAAGCACTGAGAGCAGGCACCTTAAAGAGAATGTCCCATCAGGTACATTGCTGCATTTTTTTTTATACCTTATTCAGTCGATGTCCAGTCTTTCCTGAGCACTGGAGGCAGGCCCGCTGAACCCCCCCCCCCCCCCCCCCCCCGTCTGGCGAAACCCCCACCCCTCTGCGATGCGGCTCCATTAGAACCTATGGAGCCGCGTCACAGAGGGGAGGGGATATTGCTACACTAGGGGGCTCCGGGTTTGCCCCTAGTGCTCCGGATCGGTGCTCGGGAGAAGAAAGGCATTGAACGCTTTAGGTAGGAAAAAAACTGCGATGTACCTGATGGGATATTGGCTTTATGGAGCCCAGATAAAGCTGCCCTATAGTACCCTTATAATACCGCAGATCAGTTCCCTAATAATAACGTAGTTTGGGGATCCCGCATAAAAAGGACTTTTTTTTTACCCTCCTAAAATGTAGATTTTCCCTTCTCTTTTTTTCCCCGTAATTTTCACCTTTTTTGTTGGGTCGCGGCATCTTTTTGTTGATTGTCTGTACATGGCAGGTGGACGATTATTTCCTTGCAGTCGATGAGGTGGCTGATTGGCCGTCAGTAAGTTATGGCTGCTCCTTCCAGGCCGCCGTCGCCTCCTCGGTGTGGTCTCCTGGAGATGTTGTTATCAGCTTTCTGTTTATTATTGTGCTCCGTTTAAAGGGAATTTGCCAAGTGATCCCCGGACTCCAATCTTTAGGTCTGTTGTCAGGACAAATTAATTTCTGTGGAAGCCCACTGTGCCGGCGATAGCATCTCGGAAACCGAGGATTAATGTGCAACTTGCTTCATAACACAGATGCCGGGGCGGGGGGAGGGAAATGATACTGCCGGGAGAAACAATCCAACGTGCCGCAGCTTTAAGGTGATGGGGAAAAAAAAGCTTTGTAGCAATAATCTGGTTAAAACAATAAAAACAATATCCACTGTGACAGCAGCAGCGGTGGCGGCACACGGGAGCAGGGGGCAGCACTGAGCACGTGCAGCATACTCACTGTATTGTAAGATCTTCTCCTGAAGCCCCACAGATCAATGCACCACGGGACTTATTATATATCAAGGACTCATCCTGAGCTTTCTGGTTCAGTAGGAAAGGGAGCTCTGGAAGACGCAACATGGCTCATGTATAGTTCATGTATATTTCATATATATATATATATATATATATATATATATATATATATATATATATATATATATACACACTACCATTCAAAAGTTCTGGGTCACCCAAACAATTTTGTGTTTTCCATGAAAAGTCACACTTCTTCACCCCCATACGTTGTGAAATAAATAGAAAATAGAGACAAGACATTGACAAGGTTAGAAATACTGATTTGTATGTGAAATAACATTGTTCTTCCATCACACTTTGCTTCCGTCCCAGAATCCTCCTTTTGCAGCAATTCCAGCATTGCACACCTTTGGCATTCTAGCTATTAATCTGTTGGGGTAAGCTGGAGAAATTGCCCCCCACGCTTCTAGAAGCAGCTCCCACAAGTTGGATTGGTTGGATGGGCACTTCTGGCGTACCATACGGTCCAGCTGCTCCCACAATGGGGTGGTGATCTGGTGACTGCGCTGGCCACTCCATTACCTATGATAGAATACCAGCTGCTGCTTCTGCTGGAAATAGTTCTTGCACAATTTGGAGGTGTTTAGGGTCATTGTCCTGTTGTAGGATGAAATTGGCTCCAACCAAGCGCTGCCCACTGGGTATGGCATGGCGTTGCAGAGTGATGGCCTTCCTTATTCACAATCCCTTTTACCCTGTACAAATCTCCCACCTTACCAGCACCAACCCCAGACCATCACATGACCTCCACCATGTATAACAGATGGCGTCAGGCATTCTTCCAGCATCTTCTCATTTCTTCTGCGTCTCACAAACGTTCTTCTTTGTCATCCAAACACCTCAAACTTGGATTCATCCGTCCACAACACTTTTTTCCAGTCTTCCTCTGTCCAATGTCTGTGTTCTTTTGCCCATCTTAATCTTTTTCTTTTATTGGCCAGTCTCAGATATGGCTTTTTCTTTGCCACTCTGCCCTGAAGCCCAAAATCCGGCAGCCGCCTCTTCCCTGTAGATGGTGACACTGGTGTTTTGCAGGTACTATTTAATGAAGATGCCAGTTGGGGACCTGTAAGCAGGGGCGGTCTTGGCATTTCTGGGGCCCCAAGCGAAGTTATGTCTGGGCCCCCCCCTCGACATGCGTTCCAAAACAATAGACCGCTGTGTGTTGCCTCCAGTAGTATATACCCCTTGTGCACTACCGCCAGTAATATATACTCCTTGTGTGCTGCCCCCAATAGTATATACCCCTTGTGTCCTGCCCCCAGTAGTATATACCCTTGTTTGCTTCCCCCAGTAGTATATAGACCCCTGTGTGTTCCCCCAGTTATATATAGCCCCCCCCCGTGTGCTCCCCCAGAAGTATATAGACCTCCTGTGTGCTGCCCCAGTTGTATATAGACCCCCTGTGTGCTGCCCCCAGTTGTATATACCCCCTGTGTGCTCCCCCACAAGTATATAGGCCCCCTGTGTGCTCCCTCAGGAGTATTTAGCCCCCCTGTGTGCTCCCCCACTTGGATATAGACCTCCTGTGTGCTCCCCCACTTGGATATAGACCCCAGTGTGCTCCTCCAGTAGTATATAAACCCCCTGTGTGGTTCCCCCAGTAGTATATAGACCTCCTGTGTGCCCCACCAGTATTATATAGACTCCTTGTGTGCTGCCCCAATAGTATACAGGCCTCTGTGTGCTCCCCCAGTTATATATAGACCACCTGTGTGCCTCACAAGTAGTATATAGACCCCCTGTATGTTCCCCCAGTAGTATATAGACCCCATGTGTGCCCCAACAGTAGTATATAGACCCCTGTGTGCTCCCCCAGTATTATATAGCCCCCCTGTGTGCTCCCCCACTTGGATATAGACCTCCTGTGTGCTCTCCGAGTTGTATATAGACCCCATTCTGCTGCTCCAAGTAGTATATAGACCCCCTGTGTGCTGCCCCCAGTAGTATATAGACCCCTGTGAAGCCCCAGTAGTCTATAGCCCCCCTGTGTGCTCTTCCCATTTATATAGACCCCCAATGTGCGCTCCCCCAGTTACACAGGCCCCTGTGTGCTCCCCCTCCCATATAGTATATAACACAATAAAACAAACACTTATACTCACCTGGGTCCGGGCGTCTTCTCTTCTCTTCACTCTTGTGGCTGCAGGAAGGGTTTTCCCTGCGATCACAAGAGGCCGCACTCCCCTTGTCCTGGCGCCGATGCTCCAGGGATGTCACTGGAGCGCCGGCACCACAAGGACAAAGCTGCCACTTGTGACCGCAGGGAAAACCCTTCCTGCGGCCACAAGAGTGACTGACAGGAAGGGAGCCAATGTCTCCCGCCCTGTCAGTGCTGCTGCATGTAACTATGAGCGCTCATTACGAGTGCTCATAGTTACAGTTCAGATGGCAGCAGCGAGCGGGGCAGCGGCCCTGTCCAGCGGTCTTGAGCACAAGAGCAGGGCGTGGGGGCCCCCCTGGATGTTGGGGGCCCCAAGCGACCGCTTGGGGTGCTTGGTGCCAAAGACCGCCACTGCCTGTAAGGCGTCTGTTTCTCAAACTAGAGACTCTAACGGGCTTATCTTCTTGCTTAGTTGTGCAACGCGGCCTCCCACTTCTTTTTCTACTCTGGTTAGAGCCTGTTTGTGCTGTTCTCTGAAGGGAGTAGTACACACCGTTGTAGGAAATCTTCAATTTCTTAGCAATTTCTCGCATGGAATAGCCTTCATTTCTAAGAACAAGAATAGACTGTTGAGTTTCAGATGAAAGTTCTCTTTTTCTGGCCATTTTGAGCGTTTAATTGACCCCACAAATGTGATGCTCCAGAAACACAATCTGCTCAAAGGAAGGTCAGTTTTGTAGCTTCTGTAACGAGCTAGACTGTTTTCAGATGTGTGAACATGATTACACAGGGTTTTCTAATCATCAATTATCCTTCTGAGCCAATGAGCAAACACATTGTACCATTAGAAGACTGGAGTGATAGTTGCTGGAAATGGGCCTCTATACACCTATGTAGATATTGCACCAAAAACCAGACATTTGCAGCTAGAATAGTCATTTACCACATTAGTAATGTATAGAGGGGATTTGTTTAAAGTTAGGGCCAGTTTAAAGTTATCTTCATTGAAAAGTACAGTGCTTTTCCTTCAAAAATAAGGACATTTCAATGTGATCCCAAACTTTTGAACGGTAGTGTGTATATATATATATATATATATATATGAAAATATATATGTATCCTTATGAATCCCGTCATGTCAGCCATATGGCTATACACGTTCCTGCTGCTGATGCCTCATGCAGTAGGAGTATATGTATATGACTGTGTATTTATATAAAAAAGAAAAAAGAAAAAAAAATATATATATATATATATATATATATATGTTTAAAAATGATCCTGGCATGAAGGGGTTGAAATGTGTGCGGGGCAGCTTCAGTGTGGTCAGCCTCACATATATCAGTGTTCCAAGAGCCGGGATAGTGGGGATCAGCTGGCTGGGGATATAATACTTACCTCCGTCCTGTCAGATCGGTGATCTTCTTATAGAGTCTGCTTCAGGCAGAATAGAGGAGAGGAAAAAAAACACCACGATTGATGATTTTTTTGAAATTAAATATCAGAAAAAAAATGTCTAAAAACAAAAAAATAACGATCAAAATTTTTTATTTACACCAAAAAGTCACCAATAAAAATGATAGATCATGGCAAGGAAATTACGACCCGACTGGCCCTGTAGGTGGAAAAATAAAACCATCAGGGCGCCATCTGACACTTTTCAGGCCAAAAATAAATAATAGAACGCCAAAAAAAAAAGAAACGCCAATGCGGCACATAGCTTTTTTTTCATGCATTTGCATTTTTTTCTGGCAATTTTTATTTTGTGTGTGAATGATCTTGTTTGTGCTTTAGGTGTTTTTGTGTGCGGAACTTTTTTTTTCCCTCTGCCATCACGTGACTGGACCACAAAAGGTGACAAAAATGTCAAGAAAAAAAAACGCACAGCAATGGCATCTGTGCAACCACCAGAACAATCCCATTGAAGTATATGGGGGGAAAAAATGCCACAGTTTGCCAAAAAAAACATGTTCATAAACTTCATAAACTTTCATTGACCTCCAGCTAACATCTGGCCACTGGCGTTTTTATTGGCGGTTTTCCGAAATTTTAAGGCGGTGTCATGCCGGCCTCACAGCTCTTAGAAGGCAAGGAGGGAGGTTGCTTCCATGTGACCTGGACATCCATACATCAATGAGGTTTGGTCATGAAGGGGTTAAATAATCACTCTGCATTGCCATGATTCTGGGGCAAATTGAGCTTAGACCAGACTGGACAGTACCTGTGATAAATCTGTCTAGTCTAAGTTTTCACTATATAACGTTAGTAAATCCACTACAGATGTACAGATTTTGCCTTAAAGGAGTAGTCCACCCAAAAAATTTTTCTTTCAAATCAACTGGTGCCATAAAGTGCCAGAGATTTGTAATTCACTTCTATTAAAAAATCTTAAGTCTTCCAGTACTTATCAGCTGCTGTGTGTCCAGCAGGAAGTGGTGTTTTCTTTCCTGTCTGACCCAGTGCTCTCTGTTGCCTCCTCTGTCCATGTCAGAAACTGTCCAAAGCAGGAGCAAATCCCCATAGAAAACCTCTCCTGCTCTCCAGACTGGAAATAATACAACTTCCTGTTGGGCATACAGCAGCTGATAAGTACTAGAAGGCTTGAGATTTTTTAATAAAAGTAAATTACAAATCTCTGGCACTTCATGGCAGCAGTTGATTTGAAAGAAAAAAAATTTGGGTGGACTACCCCTTTAAGTGAAACACTAAAAAATTTGATTAAAATGTTTTTGTGAATGTTAAAATTAATTGAATATATACAATGAAATCAGTCATCTCTCTCTATAAAAAAAAAAGGCATATAAAAGCTAAAAAAGCAACAAGAAAAAAAAAACACGTGAAGGAGACCTAAACCTAGAACACATGTAAAACGTTCCCTTATGCCCCCGGGTTCAGGGATTGTTGTCTTTTACCCCATTGGGACTAACGGGTCTGATTTTTTGTATTTCTGACGTGCTGCGGCCGATCTCACTCATGGAGGACGGATAGTGAGATTTTCCAGGGAGTGGAAGAAATCTAAAAGTGCTAAGACCGCCATCTAAATAAACCGCCATCTAAATAAACCGCCATCTAAATAAACTGCCATCTAAATAAAAATTGAAAGGGAGAAAAAAAAGTTTTGTTTTAAATCAACTAGTGTAACAAAGTTATATAGATTTGTAAAATACTTCTGTTTAAAAATCTTCAGTCTTCTAGTACTTATCAGCTACTGTATGCCCTGCAGGAAGCAGTGTATTCTCTCCAGTCTGAGACAGTGCTCTCTGCTGCCACCTCTGTCCATGTCAGGAACTGTCCAGAGCAGCAGCAAATCCCCATAGAAAACCTCTCCTGCTCTGGACAGTTCCTGACATGGACAGAGGTGGCGCTATGTCAGACTGGAGAGAATACACCACTTCCTGCAGGACATACAGCAGCTGATAAGTATTGGAAGACTAGAAGTAATTACAAATCTGTATATTTTTCTTATATCAGGTAATTTGAAAATATAAATAAAAAAAACAAATCGTTCCCCTTTAAGTTTTTCCCATGTGATCTTTTTTGTTGCCCTTTGTTGGATCTACTCTTAATAAACTCTTAATATGTCTCCCAAGGAGTGTCAGGAAAGCTTCTATAGCCGTCCTTCCACATCTAGAGGTGAGAGATCTGATTGGCCTCGTATCCAGGGTAAATTATTGACTCAAAAATTAAATAAAAATTTTTAAAAATTGATTAAGCAATGTGTCCTGAGGATCAGCAGATCAGGGCGGTGGATCCAGCCGCTCCTCCCTGTAAGGGATTATAGTGGTAGTCATGTCATGTAGTAGTCATGTCCGCACCACCGACCATTTGCACAGATGACCCCCATTAGTCGGCCGGTGTTGAGAGATTGAGGACTTTCTCCCATCAGCTCAATGACAAAACCAACGAAAGGCAAATGTAATCATTGTGAGGTCCCAGCAGTGCGAGTGTTAACAGACGCTCTATGGGGGGGGGCAGGAGATAACAGATTCCAGCCGGGGTCCAGCAATCACTCCAGCCTGACAGCTTCAATGACAGTAAATGTCCATTGTACATCCAGACCCGCCATCCCCCCCCCTGACTTCTGCCACTTCTGGGGTCAACAGCAAAATCCAAACCCATCAGCAAGAACAACAGGAGAAACATAACCCAAAGCTAATGTCACACAAACACCAGAGAGCGGAAATCCTGGAAAAAGGGAACAAAAAGAAATACAAAAATAATAAAACAAAAATAAATACAAAAACTATAAATAAAAAAAGAGAGAAATCTAAAACCAAATGTATCTGCAGAATATTCCGAGCCTCGTCCCCAGGATGGAAATTTATTCTAATTTCTCTGTTTTCAGTGACTTTTCTTTTGTCTCGTCAGCAGAATATCAGCTCCCTCGGGCCTCCTCTTCCCTCATGTTTTACACAATTTTCTTCTTAGTTATTTTTGTTTCTTCCTTCGTTGTTTTCCAAAATGTGACCCCCATAGAGACGTTCACCGATCTTACCGAGCCCCCCGAGGTCAGAGCAATAAAAGGGGCGACAGAGCCCCAAAATACAAAGTCTTCCTTAAAGTTCTTGCTGATTGTTCAATTTTAAGTAGATTTTATTATATAATATTGTGTATAGAATACATTTTTTTATTTCTAGTGGTCGCACACACACAAAGACCCAAAATAAAAATAAAAAATACAATGTAATAAAATTCTATGTATTTAAATTAAATATTCAGAATCGAGAGGATACATTTTTGCTTTTTATTTTTATTTTTTTTTAATTCCGCCAAAAATTTACTTCAGTTTTCAAATAAATTAAGGAAAAAAGAGAATCTTTTCAGTAAGTTCAGCAGATATTTGGGGGGACCAGAGTCTTTATTTATGAAAAATTACTATTATTAGTACTATTATATTCTTAGTCTTTATGCCGATTAATAAGCCAATAAATTTATGATGCAGTCAAAAACATTTGTGTTCTAGCAACTTTTTGCAGTTTTTATTATATATATATAATATATAAATTATTGTTGTTGTTGTTGTTGTTGATGATTATTATTATTATTTGGTTATTATGTTACTTTGACACACACACACGTATAATCAAATTTAAAGACATTCTTTGTGAATCAGCCTTTAAATCTGCACCAAAATCCATGATAAGATTGTTTTGTACACTTATTGGGGCATTAAAAATCTGCATGGTATACAGAATCCTCGACTGTTTTTAGGCTGTTGAGTCTCATACTCTTGCATTGCATTGCAGTCTCCTGGGGAGTTTTAGGCTCTGTTCACACGTAAAATTTCAGTCATTTTAAACCAGAACCAGGAGAGGCTACGTTCCCATATCTTTTTTTGGCCGTTTTACGTCTAAGCCCGGATCCAAAAAAGACGGTCGTAAAAAAAAAAAAAAAGTCCTTTTAGGAGCATAGCCAAAAGGTGCAAATCTTTCCATTATAGACTTTCTCTTTTAGTTCCACTTCTTGGCTATAAATGCTGACCGACGTTCTGTATGTGAGTATAACCTTACTGCCTTTATATGCTGCATGAATTCAACCTAATGCTAAGGGTTAAAACCCTTTGATCATGTGCACACGTGTTTTTTTTGGACAGCCGTCACTGTATTTTTGGACAGCCGGCATTTAGAGGCGAAAATATAAAAAAAATATGTTGTGTGAACATAAACCTAAAACTAAACATTCTCTAAAACTGATCAACCCCGAACACTAAAATTGTGATTAATAGGCTAGAAAGGAAGTGAGGGCTGCTGGTCCATTCTTCTAGCTCAGGTGGACTGATCTTCCTTTGTTGTTAATTAGTCCATTGAATTTAATAGTAAAAACAGTTAGGCTATGTTCACACAACGTTTTTTTTTTCGGCTCCGTTTAAAAATTACGTCCGTTATTTTGAGTCTAAAATAACGGACGTATTTCGAAGCCTGACCTCCCCTTAGTGCACTGACGGGTGTTGGCACATTATTCTAGTTTGGTTACTAATTGGACTTTGGATGCGGCTTAATTGAAAAGTCCATTGAATTTAATAGTAAAAACGGAGACAAAAGGAAAACTATGTGTGAACAACTGATAAAAAAACGTCCGCTGTTTGCAAAACAAAATAATGATTATGTTCATTATTTTGACGCCCGCGGCAAAAACGTCCAGTAATCAATACGCTGTGTGCATTGGATGTCCGTCTTCCTATTGACTTCAATGCATTGCATTGCAGTCAGTTAAATTTTGGCAAAAACGGACGTTATTTTAAATATGAAAATCGGACGCCTTTTTAATATTTTTGATGTTGTGTGAACATAGCCTATTGAACATGATCATTATTTTTGGACGTCTTTTGCAAACAGCGGATGTTTTTTATTTGTAGTTCACGCACAGTTTTCCTTTTGTCACCGTTCTGTGTCCGTTTTTACTATTAAATTCAATGGACTTTTCAATTAAGCTGCATCCAACGGCCGATTAGTAACTAAACTAGAATAATGTACAAACACCTGTCAGTGCACTAAGGGGAGGTCAGGCTGCTAAATAACGTCCGTTATTTTAGACTCAAAATGACGGACGTAATTTTAAACGGAGATAAAAAAACGTTGTGTGAACGTAGCCAAAGGCTACGTTCACACAACTTCAAAAAAAGAGAAAAAACATCAGTTATTGCTGCGATTTAACTGACTGCAATGTATTGCTGTCTATGGGATGAAGGACGTCCAATACACACGGTGTTTAAAATAACGGACATTGTGCGGACATTAAAATAATGATCATGACATCGGACGTCTTTTGCAAACAACGGACGTTATTTTTTAGTTGGCCACACACAGTTTTTCTTTTTTCACCGTTTTTTCTATTAAATCCAATGGACTTTTCAATTAAAGACAAAGGGCGATCAGTCCACCTGACCTAGAACAATGCACCAACAGCCACCACTGCACTGACGGGCGGCCAATCCTCAAAATAACAGACGTCGTTTACAATATTATAAACGGAAAAAACAAACGTTGTGGGAACATAGCCTCAGGATGGTGAAAAAAGAAAAACTGTGAACAACTAAAAAATAACGTCCGCTGTGTGCAAAAGACGTCTGAGAATAATCGCCATGATTGTTATTTTGGCATATGCGCAGATAACGTCCGTCATTTTATACATTGTGTGCATGGGACGTCAAAGCCCCCCTTAAAAAAAGGCACCCTAAGGCTATGTTCACACAATGTCTTTTCAGCTCCGTTTAACTAATAGAAAACGTCCGCTGTTTGCAAAACACGTCTGAAAATAATGATCATCTTCATTATTTTGACGTCCGCAGTAAAAACGTCCGTTATCCAATGCATTGTGTGCACTGGACATCCATCTTCCCATTGACTTCAATGCATTGCCATTGCAGTCAGTTAAATCATGGCAAAAACGGACGTTTTTTTAAATTAGAAAAGTCGTCCGCCTTTTCAATATTTTGACGTTATGTGAACATAGCCTTTCTGTGTTTTCAATCCACTCCTGGTTTTGATTGCAAAATACTGTGTGTGAACATAGCCTAAAACTAAAAATGTGATTAATAGGCTACAATGGAAAAAGATCACCTACAAGTGTTAATAATAATAATAATAATAATAACTACAATGATAATAAAGGTAATTGTAAAAAAATATATATATATAAGAAATGATAAGTAGTATCATAGAAGTAATAATGAATACAAATACTAGTAACAATAAAATAAATTGATGAATAATATGTAAGGTAAAAATAATAATAATATAAATAATTACTGAGATAATAAAATATAAATAAATAGTATAAATTATATATGTTTCCAGAATTCTGTAGCAGAAGAGCTGACAATCTACCTGGCGGGAGCGTATCAATCTGTGACTGATCTGTATATAATAGTCACTCATCCATTATAATAATAATAAGAAGAAGAATTCTTCCTCCAGTTCTGGGATCGGAAGCGTTTCTTCCTCCAGGAATTCTGGGACTCTTGTTATTCCAGCGCTAATAATAATTCCCATTCTCTGATCTGCTGTTTATTATACTGAGAAACCCTCAGTTCCCCTGACCCCGGGGTCCGGCCCCCACGGCCGCTTATTATACAAACTCGTCCATTATCATTCTAAAGAATTTATTCAAATTTTACAAATCCTTATGAAATTCTGCTTATTTGTTACAATCTGTGTGGACGAGCTCGGAAAAACAGCTTCCTTATGGTGAGAAAATACCACACTGGTATAAATGTGCAAGTCTCCCATGATACATCACTTCCCGCACTCTCCTGTCACATGACTCTGCAGGAAGTCACTGCAGGGGGCGGAGCCTAGAGAGAAAATAACAGACGCAAATTGATACATTGTAGAAACCAGACTGTAACGTTGACAGCAAGAGGCGGAGACTTCACACAGTGTGGGAGGAGCTTATAGAAAGGGGAGGGGTGATCTCAAGAATAAAAAGTAGAAAATGCTTAATAAATGTTGTTTTTTTTATTTCTTCCTTCTTTTTTTTTTGCGCCGCCAGCAGATATATTTATTTATTTATACTTTTTTTCTTTTCATCATTTTTTTCCAGGTTTTTTTTTTTCTTAATTTACATTTACATAACTAATTTTGGCCGAGTTTTAGTTGTTTGAGTTTGATACAGATATTGTTGGTTCTTCAATATAATAAAGATCACATGATCCAGATACGGCGTCTCTTTATATTTTGGAACAGTTTTCACTTATACAACATTGAGGTCTGAGCTTCCCCTGGACGTTACCCCTACCCTGCCCAGAGGGGAGCAACTGCCAATGATCGCCAGGACCGGGAATCTAGGGCTATTGAGTGCCAGGGTGTCCTTGCAGCTGAAGGCTCATCCTGTAGCCCACAGGCTTCCTTGGATCTGCAGTCTACAGGACTCCTGCACTCTACCACCTGCCGCTCAGGTACATACATGATGATGTCATCATCATTGTGCAGGCACCTCCAGTCTGCAGAGGGGGTTAGTGCAGGTCCTGCGATAGGAGGAGTATTTTAAGTATTTATTTTGGTTTATTCCTTTTTGCATAGGTGGCACCTGTCTACCCTCATGGGGCACCTATCTAAAATGGGGGCAACTGTCTACCTCCAAGGAGGAGAGGAGTATGTATCTAAACTGGGGGAAATTGTGTACCTCTTAGGGGGAACTTTTGTGTACTAGGTAGTAACTATACCAACTAAAGCCACTTATATCCCTACTGGGGGCACTTAGCTACCTAATGGGGACCTATATACTTACTGGGGAGCAACTACTGATTAGGTGCACTTATCAGTATGGGGGGCACCTATATTTTGTAGAGTGGGGGCAATTACTTACTTGGGAACACCTACTTACCGACTGGGGGGATAAATACCTACTGGGGCATGCATGTACTTACTGGGGGGCACCTTTCTACTGGGTGGTACATATCTACCTACTGGGGGCAAATGCCTACAGGGGGCATGTATATTCCCAGAGGGGCGTTTTTACCATTAGAAGCACTATGGGGGGGACTGAGAGATTTGTCTTACAGATTCTGCAGATAAAAGTCAAGGATGGGAGAAGTCATCATGGTGGTCTGGGCCTGATGGAAAGGCAAGGAAGACAATGTCTCTTATCAGAGAAGACGCCCCCTGTGAGTCACTGGATGTAACTGTAATCACTCATATGTTCTGCAGAGCCTGTGTACAGCTCTTATCTACTATTTTATGTCACTGTGTGACTGTATTTCTAGTCTGTATATTGTATAGGTAATGGTGGTGGTCAGGGTGTGGCGGTATTATTTATACCTGGTATACCTGGTATTATTGGTAACATCGGTGTCGGTATACAGTAACATATGATGGTAATATGTATATATATCCTATAATGGTATTATTTAGTAGTTATATATATGTCTTGGCCCTGCAGGAAATCCCACGTCACCATATTGCGGTTCTAATAGAATGAAGCCACTTTGGGCCCCGGATACATTTGATCTCCTCATTTTCTCTTGCAGCAGAACTTTTGGCTACTGTCTGCTCCTCGGTAGAAGATTCCGGGCCCGGTAGTCTGTGTTATTCCACAGTCGGGAGCCTGAACGTCCTGAGTCCTGTGTCCGCATGACGTTGACATGGAGCCATAGCTCGTCCCTCTGATAGCTCAGCATAATTCTGCGTGTTTTTGTTTTCACAGACTCGGCTCTGCTGCGCCGCGCAGTGTTTTTCTAAATAAATTAAATCGTCCACTTGTGTGTTCATGAACGGCGGATTCATCAGCGAATGTGGAGATCCACTTGTTGTAGGATCATTTGCAGGAAGAGGATCGGGTTCTGTCCAACATGAAGACGTCCCATGCAAGAAGGAATCCACAGAAAATGTATTAACTATAATGACTTCAACGTAACAAAGTGATCTGGTGATGTCACCTAGTGTAATGCTACATGTCACATAATGATGATGTCACATAGTGATAATGTCATGTGTGATGTCACATAGTGATCATGTTACATAGTGATGATATCACATAGTGATGTCACATAATGATGATGTCACAGTGTGATGTTACATAGTGATGATGTCACATGGTGTGATGTCCCATAGTGATGATGTCACATGGTGTAATGTTACATAGTGATGATGTCACATAGTGTGATGTTACATAGTGTGATGTCCCATAGTGATGATGTCACATATTGTGATGTCACATAGTGAGATGTTACATAGTGATGATGTTACATAGGGATGATGTCACATAATAATGATGTCACAAAGTGTGATGCATGGTAATGATGAATAATCATGAGGATTTTATGATATTGTGATATCTGGTAATCATGAATGCTGATGATGTCATACTGTGATGATAGATATTGATGATGTCATAAAGCTATGGCTAGTGATGGCAAGAATAAGATAAATATTAGTTGGATATTAATATTAATGATGACCAATGGGATAGACTGGTGGTGAATGATGGATAGTGATGAGCAATATTAACTAAGCGTGATGAAGAATTGTGGGATGAATAGCTATGAGGTCATGCTGAATAGTGATGTCATATAGTGTGGTGACTTGTGATAATGAATGGAGATCAGTAGTGATTATATACTATAGTGTGATGGCTACAGGTAGTCATGTGATATAATTATGATGTCTTATAACATGATGGATAGTGATGATGTCATATAGTGTGATGACTGTGTGTGATGAATGGTGATGATAAGTAATGATGACATCATATAGTGTGATAGCTAATGATGAGGAATCCCGATAAGAAGTAGTAATGATATTATATGGAGTGATGGCTAATGAAGATGAATGGTGATATGTAACAATGATGTCATATAGTATGATGATTCATTGTGGTGGTAAGTAGTGATGATGTCATCTAGTGTGATGAATACGAACGATTGATGGTGATAAGTAGTGATGATGTCATGTGGTGTGATGATTAATGGTAATGATAAGTAGTGATGATGTCATGTGATGTGATGATTAGGGATGATAAATCAGGTAATGAATAGTTAAGATATATAGTAATGTTGAGTAGTGATGATGTCATATAGTGTGATGAATAATGGTGATAAGTAATGATGACGATGATGATGCATGATGATGATTGGTGATGATGTCACATAGTATGATAACTGATATGTTACATATCACAAAAAAACATATCAGACCGCACCTTTTTATATACAGAAAGAAAACTTTATTTAAATCTGACATAATACAAGAAACAGGAAGACTATAATCATTTAAGAAGCACAAGCGTCTATGTAGATGTCAGCGACCTCTGGACACATAGGAATACAAGAGCATGGAGAAGAGCGACGTAACATCAGCTAAAATGCTGAATATTTATGTGTCACATGTAACATCCAAAGAGAAAACACTAAGGATATCATATGTAATAAGACTCAGGGGCAGTAAGTATATATATATATATATATATATATATATATATATATCATCAGAGGGCTACATGTATGTGTTATCTGCACACACAGATTGTTCCTACATTCCCAGGAAGGTCCCTCCATTTGATACTGCTGTCAGTATTAATGTGCTGCAGAGCTGCAATCAATCAGAGAGATAAATGCTGGAGTGTAATACAATGTATATGGGCTGCAGTGATCACATGTTCTAAACACTCACAGGGGATACCATGGGATGGATAGTGAGTGGGTGATGAAGATAGGACGCCAGGATGAATAGACCTGTAGCAGTCACCATTGTGGAGCAAGAAGGAGATCCTCAGTCCAGAGATGTCAGACCTGCAGCAATATAAGATAATGAAAATATATAATAATCATTCATGTACCAAAATCCTCCCCATGCATAATAATCATCCATGTACCATAATCCTCCCCATGTATAATAATCATCAATGTACCATAATCCTCCCCATGTATAATAATCATCCATGTATAATAATCCTCCCCATGTATAATAATCATTCATGTATAATAATCCTCACCATGTATAATAATCATCCATGTACCATAATCCTCCCCATGTATAATAATCATTCATGTATAATAATCCTCCCCATGTATAATAATCATCCATGTATAATAATCCTCCCCATGTATAATAATCATCCATGTATAATAATCCTCCCCATGTATAATAATCATTCATGTATAATAATCCTCACCATGTATAATAATCATCCATGTACCATAATCCTCCCCATGTATAATAATCATCCATGTACCATAATCCTCCCCATGTATAATAATTATCCATGTACCATAATCCTCCCCATGTGTAATAATCATCCATGTACCATAATCCTCCCCATGTATAATAATCATCCATGTATAATAATCCTCCCCATGTATAATAATCATTCATGTATAATAATCCTCACCATGTATAATAATCATCCATGTACCATAATCCTCCCCATGTATAATAATCATTCATGTATAATAATCCTCCCCATGTATAATAATCATTCATGTATAATAATCCTCACCATGTATATTAATCATCCATGTATAATAATCCTCCCCATGTATAATAATCATCCATGTATAATAATCCTCCCCATGTATAATAATCATCCATGTATAATAATCCTCCCCATGTATAATAATCATTCATGTATAATAATCCTCACCATGTATAATAATCATCCATGTACCATAATCCTCCCCATGTATAATAATCATCCATGTACCATAATCCTCCCCATGTATAATAATTATCCATGTACCATAATCCTCCCCATGTATAATAATCATCAATGTACCATAATCCTCCCCATGTGTAATAATCATCCATGTATAATAATCCTCCCCATGTGTAATAATCATCCATGTATAATAATCCTCCCCATGTGTAATAATCATCCATGTATAATAATCCTCCCCATGTATAATAATTATTCATGTATAATAATCCTCCCCATGTGTAATAATCATCCATGTATAATAATCCTCCCCATGTATAATAATCATCCATGTACCATAATCCTCCCCATGTATAATAATTATCCATGTACCATAATCCTCCCCATGTATAATAATCATCAATGTACCATAATCCTCCCCATGTGTAATAATCATCCATGTATAATAATCCTCCCCATGTGTAATAATCATCCATGTATAATAATCCTCCCCATGTATAATAATTATTCATGTATAATAATCCTCCCCATGTGTAATAATCATCCATGTATAATAATCCTCCCCATGTATAATAATCATCCATGTACCATAATCCTCCCCATGTATAATAATCATTCATGTATAATAATCCTCACCATGTATAATAATCATCCATGTACCATAATCTTCCCCATGTATAATAATCATTCATGTATAATAATTCTCACCATGTATAATAATCATCCATGTACCATAATCCTCCCCATGTATAATAATCATTCATGTATAATAATCCTCCACATGTATAATAATCATTCATGTATAATAACACAGGTCAACAAAAAAAAAAAAAAATTTACTGGTGTCCAAAATATTTTAATGATTTTGGGGTGCTGATTCTGAATATGCTATCAGTTTTGCCAGATTGGCTAAAGTTTTTTTTCATGTCTTGTTCATTTTTGAAGATTACTTTCTAAAACTAGTTAAAATAAACTAAAATCAACATTTACTTTGTAAAATTTATTGTATTCATGACAATAGCAATAAATTAATGCGCGTGTAGCAAATTACGTCTTTTTTTTTTTACACATTTCACGAAAATTCTCAAAAACTTGAGCCAATCTGGCAAAACTGATGACATATTCAGAATCAGCACCCCAAAGTTACCCTAAATTCGTCGAAATATCTTTGGCCCCAAAAATGCTGTTGACCTGTGTAATCATCCATGTACCATAATCCTCCACATGTGTAATAATCATCCATGTATCATAATCCTCCCTGGTATAATAATAATCATCCATGTATAATAATCATCAATGTACCATAATCCTCCCCATGTATAATAATCATCCATGTACCACAATCCTCCCCATGTATAATAATCATCCATGTACCACAATCCTCCCCATGTATAATAATCATCCATCTACCAAAATCCTCCCCATGTATAATAATCATCCATGTACCACAATCCTCCCCATGTATAATAATCATTCATGTATAATAATCCTCCCCATGTATAATAATCATCCATTTATCATAATTTCCCGGTATAATAATAATCCATCTACCATAAACCTCCCCATGTATAATAATAATCCATCTACCATAATCCTCCCCATGTATAATAATCATCCATGTATATAATAATCCTCCCCGGTATAAGAATCATCCATCTACCATAATCCTCCCCATGTATAATAATCATCCCGTTATAATCATAATTTTCATGTATAATCATCATCACTTAGTATATTTACCTCCATATATGATAATTATTTTTATGTATGATGATAATCACCTCTGTGCAAAATAATCATGTTGTATAATATTGATCAACTCCATGTATAATATTCATCTCTGTATATAGCAATTACCAGACCCATGTATAATAATAATCTCTGTATATATAACAGCTATCAGCCACATGTATAATAATAATCTCTGTATATAACAGCTACCAGTCCCATGTATAATAATAATCTCTGTATATAACAGCTACCTGCCCCATGTATAATAATAATCTCTGTATATAACAGCTATCAGCCCCATGTATAATAATAGTCTCTGTATATAACAGCTACCTGCCCCATGTATAATAATAATCTCTGTATATAACAGCTATCAGCCCCATGTATAATAATCATCTCAGTATATAACAGTTACCAGCCCCATGTATAATAATAATCTCTGTATATAACAGCTACCAGTCCCATGTATAATAATAATCTCTGTATATAACAGCTACCTGCCCCATGTATAATAATAATCTCTGTATATAACAGTTACCAGCCCCATGTATAATAATAATCTCTGTATATAACAGCTAGCAGCCCCATGTATAATAATAATCTCTGTATATAACAGCTATCAGCCCCATGTATAATAATAATCTCTGTATATAACAGCTACCTGCCCCATGTATAATAATAGTCTCTGTATATAACAGCTATCAGCCCCATGTATAATAATAATCTCTGTATATAACAGCTACCAGCCCCATGTATAATAATAATCTCTGTATATAACAGCTACCAGCCCCATGTATAATAATAATCTCTGTATATAACAGATACCAGCCTCATGTATAATAATAATCTTCCCTGTATATAACAGCTACCTGCCCCATGTATAATAATAATAATCTTCCCTGTATATAACAGCTAGCAGCCCCATGTATAATAATCATCTCAGTATATAACAGCTAGCAGCCCCATGTATAATAATCATCTCTGTATATAACAGCTACCAGCCCCATGTATAATAATAATCTCTGTATATAACAGCTACCAGCCACATGTATAATAATCATCTCTGTATATAACAGCTATCAGCCCCATGTATAATAATCATCTCAGTATATAACAGCTACCAGCCTCATGTATAATAATAATCTCTGTATATAACAGCTACCAGTCCCATGTATAATAATAATCTCTGTATATAACAGCTACCTGCCCCATGTATAATAATAATCTCTGTATATAAGAGCTACCAGTCCCATGTATAATAATAATCTCTGTATATAACAGTTACCTGCCCCATGTATAATAATAATCTCTGTATATAACAGCTACCTGCCCCATGTATAATAATAATCTCTGTATATAACAGCTATCAGCCCCATGTATAATAATAATCTCTGTATATAAGAGCTACCTGCCCCATGTATAATAATAATCTCTGTATATAACAGCTATCTGCCCCACTACAGTCATGGCCAAAAGTTTTGCGAATGACACAAATCTTATATTTTCACATGATCTGCTGCCCTCTGGTTTTTATGTGTGTTTGTCAGATGTTTTTATCACATACAGAAATATAATTGCAATCATATTATGAGTAACAGAAGCTTATACTGACAGCTAGACTGAGTTACTGCAGCAAGTCAATATTTGCAGTGTTGCGCCTTCTTCTTCAGGACCTCTGCAATTCTCTGGACCAAATCCTGACTGATAGCCGTCCATTCTTGCACAATCAATGCTTGCATTTTGAATTTGTTGGTTTTTGTTTGCCCACCCGTCTCTTGATGATTGACCACAAGTTCTCAATGGGATTAAGATCTGGGGAGTTTCCAGGCCATGGACCCAAAATCTCTATGTTTTGTTGCCTGAGCCATTTAGTTATCACTTTTGCTTTATGGCAAGGTGCTCCATCATGCTGGAAAAGGCATTGTTGGTGGCCAAACTGCTCTTGGACGGTTGGGAGAAGTTGCTCTTGGAGGACATTCTGGTCCCATTCTTAATCATGGCTGTGTTTTTAGGCAAGACTGTGAGAGAGACGATTCCCTCGGCTGAGAAGCAACCCCACACATGAATGGTTTCATGATGCTTTACAGTTGGCATGAGACAAGACTGGTGGTAGCGCTCACCTCGTCTTCTCCCAATAAGCTGTTCTCCAGATGTCCCAAACAATCGGAAAGGGGATTCATCAGAGACAATGACTTTCCCCCAGTCCTTAGCAGTCCGCTCCCTGGACCTTTCCCCCAGTCCTCAGCAGTCCACTCCCTGGACCTTTTGCAGAATATCAGTCTGTCCCTGCTGTTTGTTCTGGAGAGAAGTGGCTTCTTTGCTGCCCTCCTTGAGACCAGGCCTTGCTCCAAGAGTCTCCGCAGTCTCACAGTGCACAGTGCAGATGCCCTCACACCTGCCTGCTGCCATTCCTGAGCAAGCTCTGCACTGCTGGTAGCCCCATCCTGCAGCTGAAACACTTTTAAGAGACGGTCCTGGCCCTTGCTGGTCTTTCTTGGGCGCCCTAGAGCATTTTCGGCAACAATGGAACCTCTCTCCTTGAAGTTCTTGATGATGCGATAGATTGTTGACTGAGGTGCAATCTTTCTAGCTGCGATACTCTTCCCTGTTAGGCCATTTTTGTGCAGTGCAATGATGGCTGCACGTGTTTCTTTAGAGATAACCATGATTAACAGAAGAGAAACAATGATGCCAAGCACCAGCCTCCTTTTAAAGTGTCCAGTGGTGTCATTCTTACTTAATCATGACAGATTGATCTCCAGCCCTGTCCTCATCAACACCCACACCTGTGTTAATGGAGCGATCACTGAAACAATGTTAGCTGCTCCTTTTAAGGCAGGGCTGCAATGATGTTGAAATGTGTTTTGGGAGATAAAGTTCATTTTCTAGTCAAATATTGACTTTGCAAGTAATTGCTGTTAAGCTGATCACTCTGTATAACATTCTGGAGTATATGCAAATTGCCTTTTTAAAAACATTCAGATCTGGGGCGTGTCCTTACACTCTCTAACAATATCCAATTAGAGCTGGCAGTGTCAGTGTCCATGGACACGCCCCTAACTGGTAACACCCACTTGGTTATTGAGTCATTCATTTCTAGTAAGAATAACAGAGGATCAGCAGATCACACCCCTATAATAAGAGGTGATCCAGCATTGTTATTTCATGGGGAATAGTGATGAGCGAGTACTAAAATGCTCGGGTGCTCGTTACTCGAAACGAATATTTCCCGATACTCGGGTGCTCGTTTCGAGTAACGAACCCCATTGAAGTCAATGGGAGACTCGAGCATTTTTGCAGGGAACCCAAGTTCGGTAGGGGGAAGGTCGTGTGAAAACCTGTCAACCTCAGAAAATGATGGAAACACCACAGAAATGGACAGGAAACAGCAGGGCCAGCATGTATGCATGCCTCTGAGGCTGCCTAATGGCACCATTATGCTTAATTCTGTGCAACAGCCTGGTTAAAACAGAGGTATACATATGGACCACCCAAAAACTCAGCCTGGCACAGCATGGCAGTAAGAACACAGGGAACCATTAAAACAGAGGTAGCATATGATGAAACACCCCAAAATTTAGCCTGACACAGCATGGCGGTAAGGACAGAGTGAACAAGGTAGAAGCGGTAGCCAGTTAGCCTTCCAAAAATTATACCAGACACAGCAAGGCATTGAGCTCACAGAGAACCATTAAAAGTAAGTGAGGAAGCAAGTGAGCCTCCCAAAAATTAGGCCAGACACAGCATGGCATTGAGCACACAGAGAACTCCCGGGAGCAGCAGTAGCCAACATGGATGCCAGTGAAGGCCCAGCAGTAGTCAACATGGATGCCAGTTAAGGCCCAGCAGTAGTCAACATTGATGCCAGTTAAGGCCCAGCAGTAGCCAACATGGAGGCAAGGGCAGGCACACCAGTAGTCAACATGGATGCCAGTTAAGGCCCAGCAGTAGTCAACATAGATGCCAGTAAAGGCCCAGCTGTAGCCAACATGGATGTCCATTACTGCTCTGGTCAATTCTGCCTTAAAAACAGCTACAACATTGAAAAAGTTAGAAGGTACTGGTGAAAGAATGGCAGAGGACACCCGTAAGATAAGATGACATCCACAGATAATATGGTTCGAAATGGAGAAGACAAGGAAGGTAAATTGAATTTGATTATGAATTTGAATGTATCAGTTGGGGTAACATTCCCTGCATCATGTGACTCCCCACTTCCCCCCCCCCTTGTTGTTTTGAGTTTGAATTTGACTTTGAATTTGACTGTAGCAGTTGGGGTGCGGTGCACCTTGGGGTAAGTTTTAAGGAACCGCAGCAACATTAGGTTGAAGACGTGGGCCAGGCATGGTACATGTGTGAGGCTGCCAAGTTGCAGAGCCGCCACCAGGTTCCGCCCCTTATCACACGCAACCAAGCTCACTGCTAATTACACACGAACCCGGGTGCTGACAGCTAACTGGCTAGGCCAGCTGTCAGTCACCATCAAGGGTACACCTGATGCCCCTCGAATGGGGGTGGTGAGGCCCCAACTACAGCTAGACCAAAAAAATAAAAAATAAAACAGCTGGCTGGTTGGTGGGGGCGCGATCGGCAGGCCCCTGGCAACCAGTCCCGCTCCTCCGCAGATGTAGTGTGAAGTCAGGCATGGCAGTGAGAACACAGAGAACAATTAAAAGTGAGGTAGCAAGTGAGCCTCCCAAAAATTAGGCCAGACACAGCATGGCAGTGAGCACACAGAGAACCATTAAAAGTGGTTTCTTTCCCTGGAGGGGCCAGGCTGTGGGAAAGGAGGCTGAGCTAATGGAGCAAGGGTTCCACTCCCTTGGGTAGCGTGGCTAGACAGCGTGGAAGACTGGGTGGTGGATAAGTTACTGGACACATTATCTGCTATCCGCCTGATCACCTGTTCACACTGCTGCAGTTTCAATATCGGTCTACCATGAGAGTGGACGTCTGCGGTGTGCCACTGCTACCTCCTCAACAGGTGCTGCTGTGTCACCCTGCCCTGAACCACGGCCTCCGACAACGGCATCACTTGGAACCCCACGTCCACGCCCTCGACCCTTACCCCTGGGGTTCACCATTTTATGGACACTGCACAGTATGGAACTGAGATGGGCCATGTGTATGAAATACAGATATCTGGAAAAATACTTGTGCTCCCACTAGTTTAGGGGGGGCTTTACGGTACAATCTGATAGTGGCTGGACCTAGACACACTCACTGACACCCCGTCCAATGAGCAGTAAAGTTCTATGCAAGTGTACTACAAATCCCAGCAATTCAATGTAGTACAGCAGGACCACCAGCCCCAAAATCAAAAAGGAGTACACTGAGCACTTCTTAGGGGTGTGTATGCAACACCTAATGCCCCCTTTTTGCCAGCAGCTGGTACCACAGTGTGCTGGTTAAATCGCGGTAGCAGCACTGCACCTCCCAGCCAGCAGTCTGTAGTAATAGTATTAATAAAAGCTTTAAAGCCCTGAAAAGGTCTGTTTGTTTGTATTGCTAGTATATACCCTGCCTACTGGAACGCTATATCCTACACTGACACTCTCCCTGACCAGCAGCAGCTCTGTCCCTGATCTCTCAGCATGCGTCTGAAGCGAGAACTGCCGGCGCCGAGTTTTATATGGCAGGGTCCTACGTGATCGCTGCATGTTTATTGGCTGCGAAATAGCGCCCAACCTTACAGGAAATGGATGGTGAGATTTCCTTGAGTATCACGAGATGCTCGTCCAAGTAACGAGTACCATCAAGTACCCTAATACTCGATCGAGTACCAAGCTCGGACGAGCACGTTCGCACATCACTAATGGGGAATAAAAGTATCTAAAGCAGAGAGATCAGCCGTGGTGACAGATCCTCTCACCTTTCTCGTAAGATATGGGTAAATAATTTCTAGAGATCAGACATCGATCCAAGAATTTTGCCCCCTCTAGATTAACAGTTGGATAAGTTTTACAGAACTGTGTGATTTATTTTCTACCATAAATACCATGTATATTATATAATCATCAACAGCACAGAAAATCACGATCCTCTTTATCAATAAGGATGTGTTATATATGAACAAGACTATAACTACTATAATACTGCTCCTATATACAGGAATATAACTACTATAATACTGCTCCTATATACAAGAATATAACTACTATAATACTGCTCCTATATACAGGAATATAACTACTATAATACTGCTCCTATATACAAGAATATAAGGAAAGACGCAGGAATATAACTACTATAATACTGCTCCTATATACAAGAATATAAGGAAAGACGCAGGAATATAACTACTATAATACTGCCACTATATACAAGAATATAACTACTATAATACTGCTCCTATATACAGGAATATAACTACTATAATACTGCCTCCTATATACAGGGATATAACTACTATAATACTGCTCCTATATACAGGGATATAACTACTATAATACTGCTCCTATATACAAGAATATAACTACTATAATACTGCTCCTATATACAGGAATATAACTACTATAATACTGCCCCTATATACAAGAATATAACTACTATAATGCGGTTCAGGGAAGAAACAGAGTGCTGCACCTCACACCCATGGCTGATACTAGTGCCGCTTGGCTAAATAAAAAACACATCAGAATTTTGTGTATGAATTGATCAAACCATACTGCCCCATGTACCTCGTGCCGGTATCTGATACACATGGGTCCCTACACTAAGTCCACACCGTGCCAGTCAGTGGCCACCAACCCCGCAGGCGTGCACAGCCAGGGAACGGGGGCCATGGGATGGCCCTGCGACCCCCATGCCACAGGACCAGACCCAAAAACACCACACCAGAACCCGGCCAGCAGTGAGGTGCAGCACTCTGTTTCTTCCCTGAACCGCATTTTGTTTCTCTCTTTTCTCCGTGTTTTGCACTCCTCCTGGTGAGACCCACATGACCGCTATTAGCAGGAGACACCTGAGTGCACATGGTTTTAATCCCTCCTGTTTTTTTCCATTCTGTTTGCTGCAGCTATGGTGAGTGTAATACCTTATCCAGACTTGTGCTGCTTGGGGGCGACCTTCCCCGCCGGCGGTGCTGGCCGGGTTCTGGTGTGGTGTTTTGGGGTCTGGTCCTGTGGCATGGGGGTCGCAGGGCCGTCCCATGGCCCCCGTTCCCTGACTGTGCACGCCTGCGGGGTTGGTGGCCACTGACTGGCACGGTGTGGACTTAGTGTAGGGACCCATGTGTATCAGATACCGGCACGAGGTACATGGGGCAGTATGGCTTGATCAATTCATACACAAAATTCTGATGTGTTTTTTATTTAGCCAAGCGGCACTAGTATCAGCCATAGGTGTGAGGTGCAGCACTCTGTTTCTTCCCTGAACCGCATAACTACTATAATACTGCTCCTATATACAGGAATATAACTACTATAATACTGCTCCTATATACAGGAATATAACTACTATAATACTGCCACTATATACAAGAATATAACTACTATAATACTGCTCCTATATACAGGGATATAACTACTATAATACTGCTCCTATATACAGGGATATAACTACTATAATACTGCCCCTATATACAGGAATATAACTACTATAATACTGCTCCTATATACAGGAATATAACTACTATAATACTGCTCCTATATACAGGAATATAACTACTATAATACTGCTCCTATATACAGGAATATAACTACTATAATACTGCTCCTATATACAGGAATATAACTACTATAATACTGCTCCTATATACAAGAATATAACTACTATAATGTGGCTCAGGGAAGAAACAGAGTGCTGCACATCACACCTATGGCTGATACTAGTGCCGCTTGGCTAAATAAAAAACACATCAGAATTTTGTGTATGAATTGATCAAGCCATACTGCCCCATGTACCTCGTGCCGGTATCTGATACACATGGGTCCCTACACTAAGTCCACATCGTGCCAGTCAGTGGCCACCAACCCCGCAGGCGCGCACAGTCAGGGAACGGGGGCCATGGGACGGCCCTGCGACCCCCATGCCACAGGACCAGACCCAAAAAACACCACACCAGAACCCGGCCAGCACCGCCGGCGGAGAAGGTCGCCCCCAAGCAGCACAAGTCTGGATAAGGTATTGCGCTCACCATAGCTGCAGCAAACAGAATGGGAAAAAAACAGGAGGGATTAAAACCATGTGCACTCAGGTGTCTCCTGCTAATTGCGGTCATGTGGGTCTCACCAGGAGGAGTGCAAAACACGGAGAAAAGAGAGAAACAAAATGTGGCTCAGGGAAGAAACAGAGTGCTGCACATCACACCTATGGCTGATACTGCTCCTATATACAGGAATATAACTACTATAATACTGCTCCTATATACAGGAATATAACTACTATAATATGATGAGGGGAGAAACGGTGGCCGGCACTCGCTGATATGGGGCACACTAAATCAGGATAGATAGGACAGGAGGTACGCAGCTGTCAGCGATGGTGTCCTTACCACTGAGTTGCGGTGCAGAGGCAAAACAAAGACGGGTAAATAACAGTATGGAGAAAGAGAGTCTCGCACTCACCAACTTCAAAGATGCAGGTGGTTTAATTCAGACACATCGGAGCATATGCAGCAGGGAGAGGGAAGGTGGAATGGCAGGTGCGTTCACGGAGGACTCCTCCGTGAACGCACCTGCCATTCCACCTTCCCTCTCCCTGCTGCATATGCTCCGATGTGTCTGAATTAAACCACCTGCATCTTTGAAGTTGGTGAGTGCGAGACTCTCTTTCTCCATACTGTTATAACTACTATAATACTGCTCCAATATACAGGAATATAACTACTATAATACTGCCCCCTATATACAGGAATATAACTACTATAATACTGCTCCTATATACAGGAATATAACTACTATAATACTGCTCCAATATACAGGAATATAACTACTATAATACTGCCCCCTATATACAGGAATATAACTACTATAATACTGCTCCTATATACAAGAATATAACTACTATAATACTGCTCCTATATACAGGAATATAACTACTATAATACTGCCACTATATACAAGAATATAACTACTATAATACTGCTCCTATATACAGGAATATAACTACTGTAATACTGCCCCCTATATACAGGAATATAACTACTATAATACTGCCCCCTATATACAGGAATATAACTACTATAATACTGCTCCTATATACAGGAATATAACTAATATAATACTGCTCCTATATACAGGAATATAACTACTATAATACTGCTCCTATATACAGGGATATAACTACTATAATACTGCTCTTATATACAGGAATATAACTACTATAATACTGCTCCTATATACAGGAATATAACTACTATAATACTGCTCCTATATACAGGAATATAACTACTATAATACTGCTCCTATATACAGGAATATAACTACTATAATACTGCTTCTATATACAGGAATATAACTACTATAATACTGCCCCCTATATACAGGAATATAACTACTATAATACTGCTCCTATATACAAGAATATAACTACTATAATACACGAACTGGAGAGAATGGAACGGCTGCACATCCCATCTATGGCTGATACTAATGCCGCTAGGCCTATATTAAAAATCAACACCAGAGTGTCTGTATATGAATTGATCAAACCATATTGCCCCGTGTACCACCGCGCAGGTCCTCTGGTCCACACGGGTCCCTACGCTAACTCCACACCGTATCAGTCAGCGACCGCCAACCCCGCAAAGCGTGCACGTGCAGGGAAGGGAGGCCATGGAACGGCCCTGCAACCCCAATGTCACAGGACCAGACCCAAAAAGCCCCACCAAAACCCGGCCAGCACCACCGGCGGGGAAGGCTGCCCCCAAACGACACAAGTATGGATATGGTATTACACTTACCATTGCTGCTCTCACATAATGGGGAAGACATAGGGTCCAGACATGTGAGCACAGGCATATCCTGCTAATTATGGTCCCACGGTGTGGAGTTAGCGTAGGGACCCGTGTGGACCAGAGGACCTGCGCGGTGGTACACGGGGCAATATGGCTTGATCAATTCATATACAGACACTCTGGTGTTGATTTTTAATATAGGCCTAGCGGCATTAGTATCAGCCATAGATGGGATGTGCAGCCGTTCCACTCTCTCCAGTTCGTGTATAACTACTATAATACTGCTCCTATATACAGGAATATTACTACTATAATACTGCCACTATATACAGGGATATAACTACTATAATACTGCTCCTATATACAAGAATATAACTACTATAATACTGCTCCTATATACAGGAATATACTACTATAATACTGCCCCCTATATACAGGAATATAACTACTATAATACTGCTCCTATATACAGGAATATACTACTATAATACTGCTCCTATATACAGGAATATAACTACTATAATACTGCTCCTATATACAGGAATATACTACTATAATACTGCCCCCTATATACAGGAATATACTACTATAATACTGCCCCCTATATACAGGAATATACTACTATAATACTGCTCCCTATATACAGGAATATAACTACTATAATACTGCTCCTATATACAGGAATATAACTACTATAATACTGCTCCTATATACAGGAATATAACTACTATAATACTGCTCCTATATACAGGAATATAACTACTATAATACTGCTCCTATATACAGGAATATAACTACTCTAATACTGCTCCTATATACAGGAATATAACTACTATAATACTGCTCCTATATACAGGGATATAACTACTATAATACTGCTCCCTATACACAGGAATATAACTACTATAATACTGCTCCTATATACAGGAATATACTACTATAATGCGGTTCACGGAAGAAAAAGAGTGCTGCACCTCACACCTATGGCTGATACTAGTGCCCCTAGGCTAAATAAAAAACACATCAGAATTTTGTGTATGAATTGATCAAGCCATACTGCCCCATGTACCATCGTGCAGGTATCTGATACACATGGGTCCCTACACTAAGTCCACACCGTGCCAGTCAGTGGCCACCAACCCCGCAGGCGCGCACAGTCAGGGAACGGGGGCCATGGGACGGCCCTGCGACCCCCATGCCACAGGACCAGACCCAAAAACACCACACCAGAACCCGGCCAGCACCGCCGGCGGAGAAGGTCGCCCCCAAACAGCACAAGTCTGGATGAGGTATTGCGCTCACCATAGCTGCTGCAGACAGAATGGGAAAAGACAGGAGGGATTAAAACCATGTGCACTCAGGTGTCTCCTGCTAATTGCGGTCATGTGGGTCTCACCAGGAGGAGTGCAATACACAGAGAAAAGAGAGAAACAAAATGCGGTTCACGGAAGAAAAAGAGTGCTGCACCTCACACCTATGGCTGATACTAGTGCCGCTAGGCTAAATAAAAAACACATCAGAATTTTGTGTATGAATTGATCAAGCCATACTGCCCCATGTACCATCGTGCAGGTATCTGATACACATGGGTCCCTACACTAAGTCCACACCGTGCCAGTCAGTGGCCACCAACCCGGCGACCTTCTCCGCCGGCGGTGCTGGCGGGGTTCTGGTGTGGTGTTTTTGGGTCTGGTCCTGTGGCATGGGGGTCGCAGGGCCGTCCCATGGCCCCCATTCCCTGACTGTGCGCGCCTGCGGGGTTGGTGGCCACTGACTGGCACGGTGTAGGGACCCATGTGTATCAGATACCTGCACGATGGTACATGGGGCAGTATGGCTTGATCAATTCATACACAAAATTCTGATGTGTTTTTTATTTAGCCTAGGGGCACTAGTATCAGCCATAGGTGTGAGGTGCAGCGCTCTTTTTCTTCCGTGAACCGCATTTTGTTTCTCTCTTTTCTCCGTGTATTGCACTCCTCCTGGTGAGACCCACATGACCGCAATTAGCAGGAGACACCTGAGTGCACATGGTTTTAATCCCTCCTGTTTTTTTCCCATTCTGTTTGCTGCAGCTATGGTGAGCGCAATACCTCATCCAGACTTGTGCTGTTTGGGGGCGACCTTCTCCGCCGGCGGTGCTGGCCGGGTTCTGGTGTGGTGTTTTTGGGTCTGGTCCTGTGGCATGGGGGTCGCAGGGCCGTCCCATGGCCCCCGTTCCCTGACTGTGCGCGCCTGCGGGGTTTGTGGCCACTGACTGGCACGGTGTGGACTTAGTGTAGGGACCCATGTGTATCAGATACCGGCACGAGGTACATGGGGCAGTATGGCTTGATCAATTCATACACAAAATTCTGATGTGTTTTTTATTTAGCCTAGGGGCACTAGTATCAGCCATAGGTGTGAGGTGCAGCGCTCTTTTTCTTCCGTGAACCGCATAACTACTATAATACTGCTCCTATATACAAGAATATAACTACTATAATACTGCTCCTATATACAGGAATATAACTACTATAATACTGCTCCCTATATACAGGAATATAACTACTATAATACTGCTCCTATATACAGGAATATAACTACTATAATACTGCTCCTATATACAGGAATATAACTACTATAATACTGCTCCTATATACAGGAATATAACTACTCTAATACTGCCCCCTATATACAAGAATATAACTACTATAATACTGCTCCTATATACAGGAATATAACTACTATAATACTGCTCCTATATACAGGAATATAACTACTATAATACTGCCCCCTATATATAGGAATATAACTACTATAATACTGCCCCCTATATACAGGGATATAACTACTATAATACTGCTCCTATATACAAGAATATAACTACTATAATACTGCTCCTATATACAAGAATATAACTACTATAATACTGCTCCTATATACAGGGATATAATTACTATAATACTGCTCCTATATACAGGAATATAACTACTATAATACTGCCTCCTATATACAGGGATATAACTACTATAACACTGCTCCTATATACAGGAATATAACTACTATAATACTGCTCCTATATACAAGAATATAACTACTATAATACTGCCCCTATATACAGGAATATAACTATTATAATACTGCTCCTATATACAGGAATATAACTACTATAATACTGCTCCTATATACAAGAATATAACTACTATAATACTGCTCCTATATGCAAGAATATAACTACTATAATACTGCTCCTATATACAGGAATATAACTACTATAACACTGCTCCTATATACAGGAATATAACTACTATAATACTGCCCCTATATACAGGAATCTAACTACTATAATACTGCTCCTATATACAGGAATATAACTACTATAATACTGCCCCCTATATACAGGAATATAACTACTATAATACTGCCCCTATATACAGGAATATAACTACTATAATACTGCCCCCTATATATATCTGGATTCCCGCTTTATTTCAGGAGTCCCTTGTAGAGTCAGTCTATGTTACTCATTTGTTTCACCTCCCGGGGGGGGGGGGTATTGATGTCCGGCGTACACCGTCCCTTCTCTCCAGCTGTTGGGGCTCGTCCGGGGCAGGTGACATTGCGGGGCTGACTGCGGCAGGCTCTCATTGTCAGTGAAGGTTAGGACGCGCCTGTCTCGCCATCCTGCTGCCGCCGCGTCTTTCGCCTTCCAGAGAGAAGGGAAATAATTCGCCATTGTGGGGGGGTAGAGGTCAATAATAAGTCTGCGCAGGCTGGAGCGGAATCCTCCGGGGTGACTGCGGGCTAATTAATAATTAATGCCAGAGAGCGCTGTTTGAAATGCAGATGTGAGGAGCGGGGGGGCCGGGGCGCAGCGCTTCAGAGCAGGCAGCAGGGAATAGCGGCTCCCGCGCCGGCTGCTCGGAGACCAGACCTGGGTGCAGCGCTCGTCCGCGGCTTTAGATTAGATTCCCCTCAGCTCTTAATTACCTGAACTCGCTTTGAAGTTGCCGGCGTTTTATCCTTGCATGAAAAGAGATTGGTTTAGCCGAGGGACTCGGCGCAACCATCAAATGTACAGGGAGGGGGACCGAGGGGGGAGGCGGGGGGATCTGTATCTGTCACTGTGTATACAGGGGGGAGAGGTCAGCCCGCACAATCCCCCCATAGTGTAGGAGGAGCATGGTGTGCCAACATATTCCATAGCGTGGTACAAAGATGGCTGCCAATCCTATCCCAAGACGCTAACAATCTAATTCTGCTGTAACCCACCGATCCCATAGGAAACCGTCTGTACGAGTGCGGAGAACCTGATGGAGCTCATAGGGGATTGTACAGACTCTGTATACATAGACAGGAGATTGTACAGACTCTGTATACATAGACAGGAGATTGTACAGACTCTGTATACATAGACAGGGGATTGTACAGACTCCGTATACATAGACAGGAGATTGTACAGACTCCGTATACATAGACAGGGGATTGTACAGACTCCGTATACATAGACAGGGGATTGTACAGACTCCGTATACATAGACAGGAGATTGTACAGACTCTGTATACATAGACAGGAGATTGTACAGACTCCGTATACATAGACAGGAGATTGTACAGACTCTGTATACATAGACAGGAGATTGTACAGACTCTGTATACATAGACAGGAGATTGTACAGACTCCGTATACATAGACAGGGGATTGTACAGACTCTGTATACATAGACAGGGGATTGTACAGACTCCGTATACATAGACAGGAGATTGTACAGACTCTGTATACATAGACAGGAGATTGTACAGACTCTGTATACATAGACAGGAGATTGTACAGACTCCGTATACATAGACAGGGGATTGTACAGACTCCGTATACATAGACAGGAGATTGTACAGACTCTGTATACATAGACAGGGGATTGTACAGACTCCGTATACATAGACAGGAGATTGTACAGACTCCATATACATAGACAGGAGATTGTACAGACTCCGTATACATAGACAGGGGATTGTACAGACTCCGTATACATAGACAGGGGATTGTACAGACTCTGTATACATAGACAGGGGATTGTACAGACACCGTATACATAGACAGGAGATTGTACAGACTCCGTATACATAGACAGGAGATTGTACAGACTCCATATACATAGACAGGAGATTGTACAGACTCCATATACATAGACAGGAGATTGTACAGACTCCGTATACATAGACAGGGGATTGTACAAACTCTGTATACATAGACAGGGGATTGTACAGACTCCGTATACATAGACAGGAGATTGTACAGACTCCATATACAGTAGATGGGATTGTACAGACTCCGTATACATAGACAGGGGATTGTACAGACTCCGTATACATAGACAGGGGATTGTACAGACTCCGTATACATAGACAGGGGATTGTACAGACTCCGTATACATAGACAGGGGATTGTACAGACACCGTATACATAGACAGGGGATTGTACAAACTCTGTATACATAGACAGGGGATTGTACAGACTCCGTATACATAGACAGGAGATTGTACAGACTCCATATACAGTAGATGGGATTGTACAGACACCATATAGATGGGATTGTACAGACACCATATAGATGGGATTGTACAGACTCCATATACAGTAGATGGGATTGTACAGACACCATATAGATGGGATTGTACAGACGCCATATAGATGGGATTGTACAGACGCCATATAGATGGGATTTATGGGAATCTTCTCCCATAAAAATACATATCAATCTGCTCAGCTCCTCCTGCTCTATAACATGATGGTGATAGATTAGATAGCATTGTACTGGTGACAGGTTCCCTTTCAGTGTGTGTGTGTATATATTTATATGTGTGTGTGTGTGTGTGTGTGTGTGTCTATATATGTGTGTGTCTATATATGTGTGTGTGTGTGTGTGTGTGTGTGTGTGTGTGTGTACCTGCATATGTGTTCTATTAGTAAAATAGAAGAAAAGTTTATAGGTTTAAAGTAAGAAATAAAATGGAAACTGCCGGAAACAGAGAAGACACTGATCCCATGAGCTGACAATCTACAGGGGAACTGGAAGCTGTGACTGGAGAAAGGGAGGAGATCTCATGTACACAATGATAATTATATACATACACTACCGTTCAAAAGTTTGGGGTCACCCAAACAATTTAGTGTTTTCCATGAAAAGTCACACTTCTTCACCACCGTACGTTGTGAAATGAATAGAAAATAGAGACAAGACATTGACAAGGTTAGAAATAATGATTTGTATGTGAAATAACATTGTTCTTACATCACACTTTGCTTCCGTCCCAGAATCCTCCTTTTGCAGCAATTCCAGCATTGCACACCTTTGGCATTCTAGCTATTAATCTGTTGGGGTAAGCTGGAGAAATTGCCCCCCACGCTTCTAGAAGCAGCTCCCACAAGTTGGATTGGTTGGATGGGCACTTCTGGCGTACCATACGGTCCAGCTGCTCCCACAACAGCTCAATGGGGTGGTGATCTGGTGACTGCGCTGGCCACTCCATTACCTATGATAGAATACCAGCTGCTGCTTCTGCTGGAAATAGTTCTTGCACAATTTGGAGGTGTTTAGGGTCATTGTCCTGTTGTAGGATGAAATTGGCTCCAACCAAGCGCTGCCCACTGGGTATGGCATGGCGGTGCAGAGTGATGGCCTTCCTTATTCACAATCCCTTTTACCCTGTACAAATCTCCCACCTTACCAGCACCAACCCCAGACCATCACATGACCTCCACCATGTATAACAGATGGCGTCAGGCATTCTTCCAGCATCTTCTCATTTCTTCTGCGTCTCACAAACGTTCTTCTTTGTCATCCAAACACCTCAAACTTGGATTCATCCGTCCACAACACTTTTTTCCAGTCTTCCTCTGTCCAATCTCTCTGTTCTTTTGCCCATCTTAATCTTTTTCTTTTATTGGCCAGTCTCAGATATGGCTTTTTCTTTGCCACTCTGCCCTGAAGCCCAAAATCCGGCAGCCGCCTCTTCCCTGTAGATGGTGACACTGGTGTTTTGCGGGTACTATGTAATGAAGATGCCAGTTGGGGACCTGTGAGGCGTCTGTTTCTCAAACTAGAGACTCTAATGTGCTTCTCTTCTTGCTTAGTTGTGCAACGCGGCCTCCCACTTCTTTTTCTACTCTGGTTAGAGCCTGTTTGTGCTGTCCTCTGAAGGGAGTAGTACACACCGTTGTAGGAAATCTTCAATTTCTTAGCAATTTCTCGCATGGAATAGCCTTCATTTCTAAGAACAAGAATAGACTGTCGAGTTTCAGATGAAAGTTCTCTTTTTCTGGCCATTTTGAGCGTTTAATTGACCCCACAAATGTGATGTTCCAGAAACACAATCTGCTCAAAGGAAGGTCAGTTTTGTAGCTTCTGTAACAAGCTAGACTGTTTTCAGATGTGTGAACATGATTGCACAAGGGTTTTCTAATCATCAATTCGCCTTCTGAGCCAATGAGCAAACACATTGTCCCATTAGAAGACTGGAGTGATAGTTGCTGGAAATGGGCCTCTATACACCTCTGTAGATATTGCACCAAAAACCCGACATTTGCAGCTAGAATAGTCATTTACCACATTAGCAATGTACAGAGTGGATTTGTTTAAAGTTAGGACTAGTATAAAGTTATCTTCATTGAAAAGTACAGTGCTTTTCCTTCAAAAATAAGGACATTTCAATGTGACCCTAAACTTTTGAACGGTAGTGTATATACAGTGACTATGAGGCTACGCTATGTAACAGCCACATGTAGTAAGGATGCACGGTCCTGCGCTCTGCTGTGCGGTGTAGTGTCTGGCAGTGACGCAGCTGAGCTGGAGAATATAAAATCTGTATAAAGAGTCGTAGACGTTTCTAGTCATCACTCGTATGGACCAAATGTTTACCTAAAAGAAGAAGAGGCCTGCGGGGACCCCACCGCCTCCACCGCCCCCTCCCCTGCGCTGCCCCCTCAGTCATCCTCTCTGACAGGCTGATGAAAACTGGACACCCCAAACCTCCAGGCGAGACACCTGCAACGCACACAGCTGGGGGTGACCTGAGGTCCAGAGCTCAAAGGGGGGCGCTAATGCCGGACACCTGACACACACGTGCAAACCACACAATACAGACAGTACTGCACACAGCTATACCGTATACCAGCACTGCACACAACTATACCGTATACCAGCACTGCACACACCTATACCATATACCAGCACTGCACACAACTATACCGTATACCAGCACTGCACACAACTATACCTTATACCAGCACTGCACACAACTATACTATATACCAACAAAGCACACAACTATACTATATACCAGCACTGCACACAACTATACTATATACCAGCACTGCACACAACTATACTATATACCAGCACTGCACACAACTATACTATATACCAGCACTGCACACAACTATACTATATACCAGCACTGCACACAACTATACCGTATACCAGCACTGCACACAACTATACCGTATACCAGCACTGCACACAACTATACCATATACCAGCACTGCACATAACTATACCGTATACCAGCACTGCACAGAACTATATCGTATATCAGCACTGCACACAACTATACCGTATACCAGCACTGCACACACCTATACCATATACCAGCACTGCACACAACTATACCGTATATCAGCACTGCACACAACTATACCATATACCAGCACTGCACACAACTATATCGTATACCAGCACTGCACACAACTATACTATATACCAGCACTGCACACAACTATACCATATACCAGCACTGCACACAACTATATTGTATACCAGCACTGCACACAACTATACTATATACCAGCACTGCACACAACTATACCATATACCAGCACTGCACACAACTATACTATATACCAGCACTGCACACAACTATACTTTATACCAGCACTGCACACACCTATACCATATACCAGCACAGCACACAACTATACCGTATACCAGCACTGCACACAACTATACCGTATACCAGCACTGCACACAACTATACCTTATACCAGCACTGCACACAACTATACTATATACCAGCACTGCACACAACTATACCATATACCAGCACTGCACACAACTATACTATATACCAGCACTGCACACAACTATACCATATACCAGCACTGCACACAACTATACCGTATACCAGCACTGCACACAACTATACCATATACCAGCACTGCACACAACTATACCATATACCAGCACTGCACACAACTATACCGTATACCAGCACTGCACACAACTATATTGTATACCAGCACTGCACACAACTATACCGTATACCAGCACTGCACACAACTATACTATATACCAGCACTGCACACAACTATACTATATACCATCACTGCACACAACTATACCGTATACCAGCACTGCACACAACTATACTATTTACCAGCACTACACACAAGTAAACTGTATACCAGCACTGCACACAACTATATTGTATACCAGCACTGCAAACAACTATACCATATACCAGCACTGCACACAACTATACTATATACCAGCACTGCACACAACTATACCGTATACCAGCACTGCACACAACTATACCGTATACCAGCACTGCACACAACTATACCATATACCAGCACTGCACACAACTATACCATATACCAGCACTGCACACAACTATACCGTATACCAGCACTGCAAACAACTATACCATATACCAGCACTGCACACAACTATACCATATACCAGCACTGCACAGAACTATACTATATACCAGCACTGCACACAACTATACTATATACCAGCACTGCACACAACTATACCGTATACCAGCACTGCACACAACTATACCGTATACCAGCACTGCACACAACTATACCATATACCAGCACTGCACACAACTATACCGTATACCAGCACTGCACACAACTATACCATATACCATCACTGCACACAACTATACCGTATACCAGCACTGCACACAACTATACCATATACCAGCACTGCACACAACTATATCGTATACCAGCACTGCACACAACTATACTATTTACCAGCACTACACACAACTAAACTGTATACCAGCACTGCACACAACTATATTGTATACCAGCACTGCAAACAACTATACCACATACCAGCACAGCACACAACTATACCATATACCAGCACTGCACACAGCTATACTGTATACCAGCACTGCACACACCTATATCGTATACCAGCACTGCACACAACTATACCATATACCAGCACTGCACATAACTATACCATATACCAGCACTGCACACAACTATACTATATACCAGCACTGCACACGACTATACCATATACCAACACTGCACACAACTATACTATATACCAGCACTGCACACAACAATACTATATACCAGCACTGCACACAACTATACCGTATACCAGCACTGCACACAACTATACCATATATCAGCACTGCACACACCTATATCGTATATCAGCACTGCACACAACTATACCGTATACCAGCACTGCACACAACTATACCATATACCATCACTGCACACAACTATACCGTATACCAGCACTGCACATAACTATACCGTATACCAGCACTGCACACAACTATACCGTATACCAGCACTGCACACAACTATACCATATACCAGCACTGCACACAACTATACCATAGACCAGCACTGCACACAACTATACCGTATACCAGCACTGCACACAACTATACCATATACCAGCACTGCACACAACTATACCATATACCAGCACTGCACACAACTATATCGTATACCAGCACTGCACACAACTATACTATATACCAGCACTGCACACAACTATACCATATACCAGCACTGCAAACAACTATACCATATACCAGCACAGCACACAACTATACCATATACCAGCACTGCACACAGCTATACTGTATACCAGCACTGCACACACCTATATCGTATACCAGCACTGCACACAACTATACCATATATCAGCACTGCACACACCTATATCGTATATCAGCACTGCACACAACTATACCGTATACCAGCACTGCACACAACTATACCGTATACCAGCACTGCACACAACTATACCATATACCATCACTGCACACAACTATACCGTATACCAGCACTGCACATAACTATATCGTATACCAGCACTACACACAACTAAACTGTATACCAGCACTGCACACAACTATATTGTATACCAGCACTGCAAACAACTATACCATATACCAGCACAGCACACAGCTATACTGTATACCAGCACTGCACACACCTATATCGTATACCAGCACTGCACACAACTATACCATATACCAACACTGCACACAACTATACCATATACCAGCACTGCACACAGCTATACCGTATACCAGCACTGCACACAACTATACCATATACCAGCACTGCACATAACTATACCATATACCAGCACTGCACACGACTATACCATATACCAACACTGCACACAACTATACCATATACCAGCACTGCACACAACTATACTATATACCAGCACTCCACACTATTATACCATATACCAGCACAGCACACAACTATACCATATACCAGCACTGCACACAGCTATACTGTATACCAGCACTGCACACACCTATATCGTATACCAGCACTGCACACAACTATACCATATACCAGCACTGCACATAACTATACCATATACCAGCACTGCACACAAATATACTATATACCAGCACTGCACACGACTATACCATATACCAACACTGCACACAACTATACCATATACCAGCACAGCACACAACTATACCATATACCAGCACTGCACACAGCTATACTGTATACCAGCACTGCACACACCTATATCGTATACCAGCACTGCACACAACTATACCATATACCAGCACTGCACACAACTATACCATATACCAGCACTGCACACAACTATACCGTATACCAGCACTGCACACAACTATACTGTATACCAGCACTGCACACACCTATATCGTATACCAGCACTGCACACAACAATACTATATACCAGCACTGCACACAACTATACCGTATACCAGCACTGCACACAACTATACCATATATCAGCACTGCACACACCTATATCGTATATCAGCACTGCACACAACTATACCGTATACCAGCACTGCACACAACTATACCATATACCATCACTGCACACAACTATACCGTATACCAGCACTGCACATAACTATACCGTATACCAGCACTGCACACAACTATACCGTATACCAGCACTGCACACAACTATACCATATACCAGCACTGCACACAACTATACCATATACCAGCACTGCACACAACTATACCGTATACCAGCACTGCACACAACTATACCATATACCAGCACTGCACACAACTATACCATATACCAGCACTGCACACAACTATATCGTATACCAGCACTGCACACAACTATATCGTATACCAGCACTGCACACAACTATAGTATTTACCAGCACTGCACACAACTATACCATATACCAGCACTGCACACAACTGTACCATATACCAGCACTGCACACAACTATACCATATACCAGCACTGCACACAACTATACCATATACCAGCACTGCACACAACTATACCATATACCAGCACTGCACACAACTATACCATATACCAGCACTGCACACAACTATACCGTATACCAGCACTACACACAACTAAACTGTATACCAGCACTGCACACAACTATATTGTATACCAGCACTGCAAACAACTATACCATATACCAGCACAGCACACAACTATACCATATACCAGCACTGCACACAGCTATACTGTATACCAGCACTGCACACACCTATATCGTATACCAGCACTGCAAACAACTATACCATATACCAGCACAGCACACAACTATACCATATACCAGCACTGCACACAGCTATACTGTATACCAGCACTGCACACACCTATATCGTATACCAGCACTGCACACAACTATACCATATATCAGCACTGCACACACCTATATCGTATATCAGCACTGCACACAACTATACCGTATACCAGCACTGCACACAACTATACCATATACCATCACTGCACACAACTATACCATATACCAGCACAGCACACAACTATACTATATACCAGCACTGCACACAACTATACTTTATACCAGCACTGCACACACCTATACCATATACCAGCACAGCACACAACTATACCGTATACCAGCACTGCACACAACTATACCGTATACCAGCACTGCACACAACTATACCTTATACCAGCACTGCACACAACTATACCATATACCAGCACAGCACACAGCTATACTGTATACCAGCACTGCACACACCCATATCGTATACCAGCACTGCACACAACTATACCGTATACCAGCACTGCACACAACTATACCGTATACCAGCACTGCACACAACTATACCGTATACCAGCACTGCACACAACTATACCATATACCAGCACTGCACACAACTATACCATATACCAGCACTGCACACAACTATACTATTTACCAGCACTACACACAACTAAACTGCATACCAGCACTGCACACAACTATATTGTATACCAGCACTGAAAACAACTATACCATATACCAGCACAGCACACAACTATACCATATACCAGCACTGCACACAGCTATACTGTATACCAGCACTGCACACACCTATATCGTATACCAGCACTGCACACAACTATACCGTATACCAGCACTGCACACAACTATACTATATACCAGCACTGCACACACCTATATCGTATACCAGCACTGCACACAACTATACCATATACCAGCACTGCACATAACTATACCGTATACCAGCACTGCACACAACTATACCGTATACCAGCACTGCACACAACTATACTATATACCAGCACTGCACACAACTATACCGTATACCAGCACTGCACACAACTATACCATATATCAGCACTGCACACACCTATATCGTATATCAGCACTGCACACAACTATACTATTTACCAGCACTACACACAGCTATACCGTATACCAGCACTGCACACAACTATATTGTATACCAGCACTGCACACAACTATACTATATACCAGCACTGCACACAACTATACCATATACCAGCACTGCACACAACTATACTATATACCAGCACTGCACACAACTATACTTTATACCAGCACTGCACACACCTATACCTTATACCAGCACTGCACACAACTATACTATATACCAGCACTGCACACAACTATACCATATACCAGCACTGCACACAACTATACTATATACCAGCACTGCACACAACTATACCATATACCAGCACTGCACACAACTATACCGTATACCAGCACTGCACACAACTATACCGTATACCAGCACTGCACACAACTATACCATATACCAGCACTGCACACAACTATACCATATACCAGCACTGCACACAACTATACCATATACCATCACTGCACACAACTATACCGTATACCAGCACTGCACACAACTATACCGTATACCAGCACTGCACACAACTATACTATATACCAGCACTCCACACTATTATACCATATACCAGCACTGCACAGAACTATACTATATACCAGCACTGCACACAGCTATACCGTATACCAGCACTGCACACAACTATACCGTATACCAGCACTGCACACACCTATATTATTTACCAGCACTGCACACAACTATACCGTATACCAGCACTGCACACAACTATACCGTATACCAGCACTCCACACTATTATACCATATACCAGCACTGCACACAACTATACTATATACCAGCACTGCACACAGCTATACCGTATACCAGCACTGCACACAACTATACCGTATACCAGCACTGCACACAACTATACCGTATACCAGCACTGCACACACCTATATTATTTACCAGCACTGCACACAACTATACCGTATACCAGCACTGCACACAACTATACCGTATACCAGCACTGCACACACCTATATTATTTACCAGCACAGCACACAACTATACCGTATACCAGCACTCCACACTATTATACCATATACCAGCACTGCACACAACTATACCGTATACCAGCACTGCACACAACTATACCGTATACCAGCACAGCACACAACTATACTATATACCAGCACAGCACACAACTATCCCCTATAACAGCACTGCACACGACTTTACTGTATGCCAGCACTGCAATACACTATACGCTATATATCAGCACTGCAATACATATACTCTATATACCAGCACTGCAATACACATATAATATATACCAGCACTGCAATATACACACATATATATATATATATATATATATATATATATATATATATATACCAGCACTGCAATACACTATATACCAGCACTGCAATATACTTTTTACCAGCACTGCAATACATATACACTATATACCAGCACTGCAATACACATACACTATATACCAGCACTGCAATACACATACACTATATACCAGCACTGCAATACATATACTCTATATACCAGCACTGCAATAAATATACACTATATACCAGCACTGCAATACATATACACTATATACCAGCACTGCAATACACTATATACCAGCACTGCAATACACATACACTATATACCAGCACTGAAATACACTATATACCAGCACTGCAATACACTATATACCAGCACTGCAATACACAAACACTATATACCAGCACTGCAATACATATACACTATATACCATCACTGCAATACACTATATACCAGCACTGCAATACACATACACTATATACACCAGCACTGCAATACACATACAGTATATACCAGCACTGCAATATACTATATACCAGCAGTGTAATACACTATATACCAGCACTGTAATACACTATATACCAGCACTGCAATACACATACACTATATACACCAGCACTGCAATACACATACAGTATATACCAGCACTGCAATATACTATATACCAGCAGTGTAATACACTATATACCAGCACTGTAATACACTATATACCAGCACTGCAATACATATACACTATATACCAGCACTGCAATACACATACACTATATACCAATACTGCAATATACTATATACCAGCACTGCAATATACTATATACCAGCACTGCAATACACATACACTATATACCAGCACTGCAATACACATACACTATATACCAGCTCTGCAATACATATACACTATATACCAGCACTGCAATACACATACACTATATACCAATACTGCAATATACTATATACCAGCACTGCAATATACTATATACCAGCACTGCAATACACATACACTATATACCAGCTCTGCAATACATATACACTATATACCAGTACTGCAATACACATACACTATATACCAGCACTGCAATACACTATATACCAGCACTGCAATACACATACAATATATACCAGTACTGCAATATACTATATACCAGCACTGCAATATACTATATACCAGCACTGCAATACACATATACTATATATCAGCACTGCAATACATATACTCTATATACTGGCACTGCAATACACTATATACCAGCACTGCAATACACTATATACCAGCACTGCAATACACTATATACCAGCACTGCAATAAACATATACTATATCCCAGCACTGCAATACACATACACTATATACCAGCACTGCAATACATATACACTATATACCAGCACTGCAATACATATACTCTATATACCAGCACTGCAATACACTATATACCAGCACTGCAATACACATACACTATATACCAGCACTGGAATACACATACACTATATACCAGCCCTGCAATACATATACACTATATACCAGCCCTGCAATACATATACACTATATACCAGCACTGCAATACACTATATACCAGCACTGCAGTACACATACACTATATACCAGCACTGCAGTACACATACACTATATACCAGCACTGCAGTACACATACACTATATACCAGCACTGGAAAACACATACACTATATACCAGCACTGGAATACACGTACACTATATACCAGCCCTGCAATACATTTAGGGCCACATGTATCATCCGGCGAATGGATGATTTTCGGCGGAAAGTGCCGATTTGCGTCTTTTTTTAAGCAAAAATGGCGGATTTGCGAATAAAATATTCGCAAATCGGCACTTTCCGCCGAGTACGCCAGGGGGCGGAAAGGGGGCGGAAAAGGGGCGGAGAGTGGGCGGAATGGAGGGCGCGGACTCAGAGTCCGCGCGATTTATCATATGTTCCGCCAAAATGTACGCCGAAAACCTACTCCAGTCCTCAGCTGGCGTAGGTTTTCGGCGGTGCGCAACGGCGCGCACGGGATTTATGTAGAGGCAGTCCGCCTCTACATAAATCTCCGTAGCGCCGGAGCTGCGGGGGCATTTTTACGTCCGGCGTAAAAAACGCCGGACTTAATAAATGCCTCCCATACACTATATACCAGCCCTGCAATACACTTGCACTATATACCAGCACTGCAATACACATACACTATATACCAGCACTGGAATACACATACACTATATACCAGCCCTGCAATACATATACACTATATACCAGCCCTGCAATACACTTGCACTATATACCAGCACTGCAATACACATATACTATATACCAGCACTGGAATACACATACACTATATACCAGCCCTGCAATACATATACACTATATACCAGCCCTGCAATACACATACACTATATACCAGCACTGCAATACACATACACTATATACCAGCACTGCAATACATATACACTATATACCACCACTGCAATACACATACACTATATACCAATACTGCAATATACTATATACCAGCACTGCAATATACTATATACCAGCACTGCAATACACATACACTATATACCAGCACTGCAATACACATACACTATATACCAGCTCTGCAATACATATACACTATATACCAGCACTGCAATACACATACACTATATACCAATACTGCAATATACTATATACCAGCACTGCAATATACTATATACCAGCACTGCAATACACATACACTATATACCAGCTCTGCAATACATATACACTATATACCAGTACTGCAATACACATACACTATATACCAGCACTGCAATACACTATATACCAGCACTGCAATACACATACAATATATACCAGTACTGCAATATACTATATACCAGCACTGCAATATACTATATACCAGCACTGCAATACACTATATACCAGCACTGCAATAAACATATACTATATCCCAGCACTGCAATACACATACACTATATACCAGCACTGCAATACACATACACTATATACCAGCACTGCAATACATATACACTATATACCAGCCCTGCAATACACTTGCACTATATACCAGCACTGCAATACACATACACTATATACCAGCACTGAAATACACTATCTACCAGCACTGCAATACACTATATACCAGCACTGCAATACACATACACTATATACCAGCACTGCAATACACATACACTATATACCAGCACTGCAATACATATACTCTATATACTGGCACTGCAATACACTATATACCAGCACTGTTATACACATATATTATATACCAACACTGCAATACATATACACTATATATCACCATTGCAATACACATACACTGTAATACATATACACTATATACCAGTACTGCATTACACATACACTATATACCAGCACTGCAATACATATACACTATATACCAGTACTGCATTACACATACACTATATACCAGCACTGCAATACATATACACTATATACCACCACTGCAATACACATACACTATATACCAGCACTGCAATACATATACACTATATACCAGCACTGCAATACACTATATACCAGCACTGCAATACACATATACTATATACCAGCACTGCAATACATATACTCTATATACTGGCACTGCAATACACTATATACCAGCACTGCTATACATATACACTATATACCAGTACTGCAATACACATACACTATATACCAGCACTGCAATACACTATATACCAGCACTGCAATACACATACACTATATACCATCACTGCAATACATATACTCTATATACCAGCACTGCAATACATATACTCTATATACTGGCACTGCAATACACTATATACCAGCACTGCAATATACTATATACCAGCAGTGTAATACACTATATACCAGCACTGTAATACACTATATACCAGCACTGCAATACACATACACTATATACCAGCCCTGCAATACATATACACTATATACCACCACTGCAATACATATACACTATATACCAGCACTGCAATACATATACACTATATACCAGCACTGCAATACATATACACTATATACCAGCACTGCAATACACTATATTCCTGGGTGCTATATGCAGCTCGGGACAGCGGGCATGGTCCGATTGCTGTGCCTGCTGTAAATGTATTCAGATGCAGATGTCAATGAGAGATCACAGCAGTCATACTAGAAGTTTCCCAGGGGGGGAATAACCCTAACCCCAGGGGGGGAATAACCCTAACCCCAGGGGGGGAATAACCCTAACCCCAGGGGGGGAATAACCCTAACCCCAGGGGGGGAATAACCCTAACCCCAGGGGGGGAATAACCCTAACCCCAGGGGGGGAATAACCCTAACCCCAGGGGGGGAATAACCCTAACCCCAATCGCCTGAACCCAATAACCCTAATCGCCTGAACTATTAAGTTATCATATTTTCGTTTTCACATGGTAAATGGCGCAAGCACAAAAAAATTCCAAAGTGCAAAATTGCGCATTTTTGGTCGCATCAAATCTAGAAAAATTGTAATAAAAAGTGATTAAGAAGTCACATATGTGCAATCAAGGTACCGATAGAAAGAACACATCATGGCGCAAAAAAAGACACCTCACACAGCCCCATAAACCAAAGGATAAAAGCGCTATAAGCCTGGGAATAGAGCGATTTTATGGAACATATATATATATATATATATTTTTTTTTAAAGGTTTGGAATTTTTTAAAAGCCATCAGATAAAATAAAAGAAATACAAGTTACATATCACTGTAATTGTACTAACTTGAGGAACATGTATAACAAGTCAGCTTTACCCTTGGGTGAACGGCGTAAAAACAAAACCCGCCAAATAAAAAAATAGAATTTTTTTTTTTCAATTTCACCACACATATAATTTTTTTCTGGTTTCACAGCAAATTTTAGGCAAAAATAACATATGCCATTGCAAAGAACAATTAGTGTCGAAAAAAATAAGGGCTCATCTGGGTCTCTAGGTGGAAAAATGCACGCGCTATGGCCTTATATACACAAGGAGGAAAAAACTAAAGCGCAAAAATGAAAATTGGCAGTGTCCCCTAAGGGTTATCACGGGTGATATAATTATTCTCATCAGTATTATCACAGGTGATATAATTATACTCAGTGCATTAGGTATTATCACAGGTGATATATAATTATACTCTGTGCATCAGGTATTATCACAGGTGATATAATTATACTCAGTGCATCAGGTATTATCACATGTGATATGTAATTATACTCTGTGCATCAGGTATTATCACAGGTGATATCATTATACCCAGTGCATCAGGTAGTATCACATGTGATATATAATTATACTCTGTGCATCAGGTGTTATCACAGGTGATATAATTATACTCATCAGGTATTATCACAGGTGATATAATTATACTCTGTGCATCAGGTATTATCAGAGGTGATATCATTATATTCATGAGGTATTATCACAGGTGATATCATTATACTCATCGGGTATTATCACAGGTGATATCATTATACTCATCAGGTATTATCACAGATGATATAATTATAGGGTATTATCACAGGTGATATATTTATTCTGATAAGGTATTATTACAGGTGATATCCTTATACTCATCAGGTGTTATCACAGGGGATATCATTATACTCGGTGCATCAGGTATTATCACAGATTATATCATTATACTCAGGGCATCAGGTATTATCACAGGTGATATAATTGTACTCATCAGGTATTATCACAGGGGATATAATTATTCTGATAAGGTGTTATCACAAGTGATATCCTTATACTCATTAGGTGTTATCACAGATGATATAATTATACTCGGTGCATCAGGTATTATCACAGGTGATATAGTTATACTCAGTGCATGAGGTAATATCACAGGGGATATAATTGTACTTATCAGGCATTATCACAGGTGATATCATTATACTCGGTGCATCAGGTATTATGACAGGTGTTCCTTGTATGGGATATCCTCAAAACCTGACGATCTATAGCATGGGTCTCCAAACTGCGGCCCTCCAGCTGTTGCGAAACCACAACTCCCATCATGCCTGGACAGCTAAAGCTTTGGATTTAGCTGCCCAGGCATGATGGGAAATGTAGTTTTGCAACAGCTGGAGGGCCGCAGTTTGGAGACCCATGATCTATAGTATAGATTCTATACTATACAACTCCTTATCAACGCTATGTAACAAGTCCACAGTATGTACACTATGTCACATATCTACACTAAATTACATATACACATTATATAATGTACATGATATAATATACGGATCTTCTCCCATTTATATAGGCTCTATATTATATAGTATATGTATATGTAAGGTACATCATCTACTCAATATTATTTAACCTCTTCATATCACAAACTCTATAATCTATAGGAATAACACAAATAGAAAATATACCATTATTAGTCGGCACAAGTAGCATTAAGTATATAGACATTATATACTCTATATTACACTGTACACATCATATACCTTATATCCTCAGTAGTGTACCCCAACAGGTTATAATATGTATACATCAAACCCTACATCACCCACACTATATACCATATCTACTTCATAGATCCTATATCCTATCGGCTATTATATGGACCTCAGTACTACATATAATGTAAACATTGCATACTCGATCTCAAACGAGCGCTATTGCGAAAGACCTGAAAACGTTCACTCATTTCCATGGAACGATAATCGTTACTTACGATCGTATTTGCAATCGTTTTTTCTTCACTATTGCGTTCGTATCTACTGCAAACGACCGAACGAGCAACGATAAAAATATGGCTGCTACAGTGGTAGTTACGCCCCTGTCACTGAGCATGCCCAGAAGCCTTTCCTTTCTATTCATCAACATGGGATCGGTCCTGTCTATTGGTGCCTGGGGTTAATGGGCATGGTTGGATCGCTTTAAATGCTAATATAATATCTCAGGCAAGATGGCGGCCCCTATAATAATGGACAAAAATATATATATTAGATTAGAAAAAGAAAATGTTCCAGTATCTGGCTTCATATAGGAGATAAAATATAGGAACTATATTATATTATGGTGAGCAGTGCTCCAGAGCAGCGCTCCTCAAACCTTTTCTACTGGAGCATCACCCAACAGACCAAAGCAACGTCTGGGCCTCACCAGACTGACCAAGAGGAAGCTTGGCCTCACCATTAGTGATAAGTGAATACTATTCGGTCGAATAGTACGCTATTCAAGCTATTTGAATGCATTTGAATATTCGAACACCAACGCAGTAAAAATTCGATAAAAACTCTTACTGTGATTGGCTGGCTAAACCATGTGACCTCCTGAGTATAAGAATAGTCATTTCAGATTCGTGTCACTTACTGGTTGGAGCTAGAGAGGGACAGACTGTATACCAGGGAGAGAAAGCTTTTAGGTGAAGTTAGGTAGGGAGGGACCCCCAAAAGCCCTTTTTAGGGCTAAAAGTATAAAAAACAGCGATTTAAAAGCTGTTGTGAGACAGGCAGTGTGTTCAGACATCTACTGATAGTGTATACGGCTGTACACTGTGAGTGTGGGATAATAGCTGTTATCTTGCTACTACTGATTTGCGCAGTCTGCGTTCTGTAAAGGCGTTGTCCAGCCCTTTAATTTTATTATTTTAAAACCAATTATATATCCGGTATACGGCTGTATACTGTGATTGCGGGATAATACCTCTTATCTTGCTACTACTGATTTGTAGTTATCGTTAATTTTCGTTATTACGCATTTTACATTGCACCTGACCTGATACGTACGCCTAGAGAATGTAACAATGTAAATTATATATCCCTGGACATCCACTGTATATACAGTCATGCTACATCCTTCATATTCACATCATAAATCCCATAACACATAGGACATATACAAATCATATAAAAAACCTATATCCTATGTGTCCTACTGGATAGCGGCCAAATAGTAACCTCCATACAGGTGGTTATCCGGAAGGGTTGGACATGTGAGGTGCTGGACTCTAATACTGCAACTGTATATACACATCTATATATTATATATACCTCTTATATACTGCACCTGTATACACACATCTATATATCATTATATACTCCTCTCATATACTGCACCTGTATATACACATCTATATATTATATATACCTCTCATGAACTGCACCTGTATATACACATCTATATATTATATATATACTGCACCTGTACATACACATCTATATATCATTATATATACCTCTCATGAACTGCACCTGTATATACACATCTATATATCATTATATATACCTCTCATATACTGCACCTGTATATACACATCTATATATTATATATACCTCTTATATACTGCACCTGTATATACACATCTATATATCATTATATATACCTCTCATATACTGCACCTGTATATACACATCTATATATCATTATATAAATATACCTCTCATATACTGCACCTGTATATACACATCTATATATTATATATACCTCTTATATACTGCACCTGTATATACACATCTATATATTATTATATATACCTCTCATATACTGCACCTGTATATACACATCTATATAATACACATCAATACACCACGTGCATCAGTCTTCTCCAACCTGTGGCTATCTGACTGCTGCCAACACTACAACTCCCATCATTCCTTGTCAGTCAGAGTCTGCCATGACATGATGGGAGTTGTAGTTCTTCAGCAGCTATTGCAGATGTGGGGGGGTGTTTGCTGTGTTTTGAGGGGGTCCTGTTCCTGGGATGTATTATGGGGGGGTCTGTTCCTGGGATGTATTATGAGGGGGGGGGGGGGTCCTGTTCCTGGGATGTATTATGGGGGGGTCTGTTCCTGGGATGTATTATGGGGGGGGGGGTCCTGTTCCTGGGATGTATTATGGGGGGGCTGTTCCTGGGATGTATTATGGGGGGGCTGTTCCTGGGATGTATTATTGGGGGGGGGGGGCTGTTCCTGGGATGTATTATGAGGGGGGGTCCTGTTCCTGGGATGTATTATGGGGGGGCTGTTCCTGGGATGTATTATGGGGGGGGCTGTTCCTGGGATGTATTATGGGGGGGGCTGTTCCTGGGATGTATTATTGGGGGGGAAAGGGGGGGTCATGGCTCCTGATTAAGCCTGAGAGACTCATCTGTCATCCTGTAACTAGAAGCACATTGTAGCCAACACGAGGAAACCCGAGGACCCCCCCCCCCTCCCCCTCCCATAACATTACAGACAATACCATATATATTACAGTAATCACACTGCGCCATTATCGGTGGATTATATAATAACGAATATACCGAGTACTTACCGCCCACCTGCGGAATCTCTACGGAATAGGCGACAAACGTCTCCCAGAACTGATGGGCAAAGTTACCGGCTGCGCCATTCCTGGAAAGTTCCTGCGACAATTCCCCAATCCAGTTCTAAAACTTATTGATAGAAGCCGCAATAACCCGATAATATCCTGGATTAGACATTACAAGTACTGAGCATTATAAGGTGATATAACTACCTGGGACATCACCCCATACACCCCATCACCTCCTTATAAACGAATGCAGAGAACGTGACGTCACTACAGTCTTATACACGTCACACCTTGCCAGAATATAGCAAATCTAGGCTGCTCTTTATGTCTTATAATTCAGGGGTCCCCGTCCACCTGCAGTGCACTGAACCCCCATACTGTACATCATATTCAGGGGAGCATTTCCATCCCCCTCCCCAAACTATGACTTTAATATGCGCCCCCATTCCTATCCCTGTATAGACGTCAGGACTGCTGGCAAAGTGCATGACCCTCCAGAAAAATCGCATAAGAGCGCCAAATGCTAAAGCCCTGCGACATATGGATGAATTCTTACTTTATGCAGGTAATTATTACTGTATATACTTGTATCATTATCCTTCATTTATTCCATCTGTATAATAGAGTATAGAAGAGGATTGTCTCTGGATTCCATGGCTGGCAGTGGGCACTCAATAATAATAATAATAATAATAATAATAATTATTATTATTATTATTATTATTATTATTATTATTATTATTATTATTATTATTATTATTATTATTATATCATCATCATCATCAATTATTCTTTAGTAGTTTTGTAATTTTTAGGATTCTCTTCTTTTTAATGGAAGATGTAGAATTGTGTATGATGAAGTATAGAGAAGTTTTGAGCAATGCTGCCGGTCAGAGGGAATAGCTGTCTTGATGATGATGATGATGATGAATACTATAATTAATGCCTGTTATAGAGTATATATAATGTATACTCTGTAATCACTGCAAATCCGCCAATGATATTACTTTATTTTATTTATTGCTTTATTTTGTTACTTAGTTATATATTGAATTGATTAATAATTGTATTTATTTAACATTATTAGTTTATTTATAGATTGAACTAATTGTTTATGTATATATTTAATTATTATATATTTAACTAATTGTGTGTTTATTTATTATTTGTTTATTGAACTAATTATTTTTTATTGTTTATTTGTTTATATATTTAATTAATTATTAATATATCAAACTATTTGTTTGTTTATTGTATTATATATATTTATTTAGATATATTTCTTTATTGAACTAATTATTTGTTTATTTATTGTATTATATTTAGATATATTTATTTATTGAACTAATTATTTGTTTATTGTATTATATATCTATTTACATATTTTTTTATTGAACTAATTATTTGTTTATTTATTGTATTATATTTAGATATATTTATTTATTGAACTAATTATTTGTTTATTGTATTATATATCTATTTACATATTTTTTTTTATTGAACTAATTATTTGTTTCTCTGTTTCTTCAGCTCTTTCTTTTGGACACCTGGTTGCGACCTTTGCCCCTTGCAGACAGGGGTGGAGACCCCGGGGTCGCCCCCATGATATTATTTCTTAGTAGAATGACTATTGTTGCTGTTATTAGATAGCAGTATGCTGGGTGTATTGTTGGTGCAGCTGCCCATAGGGGACCATGCCCCCTCCCCAGCAGCAGCCTGGCAGGACAGGGAGTGGGCACAGGCTGGGGGGGGGCAGGGAGTGGGCACAGGCTGGGGGGGCAGGGAGTGGGGGCACAGGCTGGGGGGGGCAGGGAGTGGGCACAGGCTGGGGGGGCAGGGAGTGGGGGCACAGGCTGGGGGGGCAGGGAGTGGGGGCACAGGCTGGGGGGGGCAGGGAGTGGGCACAGGCTGGGGGGGCAGGGAGTGGGGGCACAGGCTGGGGGGGGGGGGGGCAGGGAGTGGGCACAGGCTGGGGGGGGGCAGGTAGTGGGGGCACAGGCTGGGGGATTAGCCTTCTTCATGTTGCACTTTAGTTGCTGTGAATTGCCTCTGATCTTTTGCTCCTGGTAACAGTTTCTCCTCCTCTGCTGAGTCCTTTCTCCCGGGTCCAGACGGGGTCGTCCATTGAATGAGGCTCCTATTCTTGTGCGCAGGGCAGGGGATTTGTGGCCATGGTCCCCCCTTTCTTCTGCTCTCTATGGAAACCCGGATCATGGAGAGAAAAATGCGAGAGAGAAGAAAGGGGAAGAGGGGGACAGGGCCGCATCTGTTACACTGGGGGAGTGAGAGTGACAGCTCCCAGCTACAGAGACCACTCAGCTACAGAGACCACTCAGCTACAGAGACCACTCAGCTACAGAGACCACTCAGCTACAGAGACCTCTCAGCTACAGAGACCTCTCAGCTACAGAGACCACTCAGCTACAGAGACCACTCAGCTACAGAGACCACTCAGCTACAGAGACCTCTCAGCTACAGAGACCACTCAGCTACAGAGACCTCTCAGCTACAGAGACCACTCAGCTACAGAGACCTCTCAGCTACAGAGACCACTCAGCTACAGAGACCTCTCAGCTACAGAGACCACTCAGCTACAGAGACCACTCAGCTACAGAGACCCCTCAGCTACAGAGACCAGTCAGCTACAGAGACCTCTCAGCTCCAGAGACCTCTCAGCTCCAGAGACCCCTCAGCTACAGAGACCACTCAGCTACAGAGACCTCTCAGCTCCAGAGACCTCTCAGCTACAGAGACCTCTCAGCTCCAGAGACCACTCAGCTCCAGAGACCTCTCAGCTACAGAGACCTCTCAGCTACAGAGACCACTCAGCTCCAGAGACCACTCAGCTCCAGAGACCTCTCAGCTACAGAGACCACTCAGCTCCAGAGACCACTCAGCTCCAGAGACCACTCAGCTCCAGAGACCTCTCAGCTCCAGAGACCACTCAGCTACAGAGACCTCTCAGCTACAGAGACCACTCAGCTACAGAGACCACTCAGCTCCAGAGACCTCTCAGCTACAGAGACCTCTCAGCTACAGAGACCACTCAGCTCCAGAGACCACTCAGCTCCAGAGACCTCTCAGCTACAGAGACCTCTCAGCTCCAGAGACCACTCAGCTCCAGAGACCACTCAGCTCCAGAGACCTCTCAGCTCCAGAGACCACTCAGCTCCAGAGACCTCTCAGCTACAGAGACCACTCAGCTACAGAGACCTCTCAGCTACAGAGACCACTCAGCTACAGAGACCACTCAGCTACAGAGACCCCTCAGCTACAGAGACCACTCAGCTACAGAGACCACTCAGCTACAGAGACCACTCAGCTACAGAGACCACTCAGCTACAGAGACCTCTCAGCTACAGAGACCACTCAGCTACAGAGACCACTCAGCTACAGAGACCCCTCAGCTACAGAGACCACTCAGCTACAGAGACCACTCAGCTACAGAGACCACTCAGCTACAGAGACCTCTCAGCTACAGAGACCTCTCAGCTACAGAGACCACTCAGCTACAGAGACCACTCAGCTCCAGAGACCACTCAGCTCCAGAGACCTCTCAGCTACAGAGACCACTCAGCTACAGAGACCACTCAGCTCCAGAGACCTCTCAGCTACAGAGACCACTCAGCTACAGAGACCACTCAGCTCCAGAGACCACTCAGCTCCAGAGACCCCTCAGCTCCAGAGACCCCTCAGCTCCAGAGACCACTCAGCTCCAGAGACCCCTCAGCTCCAGAGACCACTCAGCTCCAGAGACCTCTCAGCTCCAGAGACCCCTCAGCTACAGAGACCAGTCAGCTACAGAGACCTCTCAGCTCCAGAGACCTCTCAGCTCCAGAGACCCCTCAGCTACAGAGACCACTCAGCTACAGAGACCTCTCAGCTCCAGAGACCACTCAGCTACAGAGACCACTCAGCTCCAGAGACCACTCAGCTCCAGAGACCACTCAGCTACAGAGACCTCTCAGCTACAGAGACCTCTCAGCTACAGAGACCTCTCAGCTACAGAGACCACTCAGCTACAGAGACCTCTCAGCTACAGAGACCACTCAGCTACAGAGACCTCTCAGCTCCAGAGACCACTCAGCTACAGAGACCTCTCAGCTACAGAGACCACTCAGCTACAGAGACCTCTCAGCTCCAGAGACCACTCAGCTACAGAGACCTCTCAGCTACAGAGACCCCTCAGCTACAGAGACCCCTCAGCTACAGAGACCCCTCAGCTACAGAGACCACTCAGCTCCAGAGACCACTCAGCTCCAGAGACCTCTCAGCTCCAGAGACCACTCAGCTCCAGAGACCTCTCAGCTCCAGAGACCACTCAGCTCCAGAGACCACTCAGCTACAGAGACCAGTCAGCTACAGAGACCACTCAGCTCCAGAGACCACTCAGCTACAGAGACCTCTCAGCTACAGAGACCTCTCAGCTACAGAGACCTCTCAGCTACAGAGACCACTCAGCTACAGAGACCTCTCAGCTACAGAGACCACTCAGCTACAGAGACCTCTCAGCTACAGAGACCCCTCAGCTACAGAGACCTCTCAGCTACAGAGACCACTCAGCTACAGAGACCACTCAGCTACAGAGACCACTCAGCTACAGAGACCTCTCAGCTACAGAGACCTCTCAGCTACAGAGACCTCTCAGCTACAGAGACCTCTCAGCTACAGAGACCACTCAGCTACAGAGACCACTCAGCTCCAGAGACCACTCAGCTCCAGAGACCACTCAGCTCCAGAGACCACTCAGCTCCAGAGACCTCTCAGCTACAGAGACCACTCAGCTCCAGAGACCTCTCAGCTACAGAGACCTCTCAGCTCAAGGAGCAGATAGTAGGGACTAACATCCTGCAAGAGAGGGCAAGAAAGTAGGGACAGCTCACATGCACCTCAGTAGTATCCTGCAATAGACATAGTGATTGCATGAGGACTGTGCGACAATGTTCTGGAACTACATGGGGACCAATAATCGGGATCTCTGAAGGATAAACTAGAATGTACAGAATTTCCAGGCTACAACTCTCCAGCTGTTGCAAAACTACAACTCCCAGCATGACCTGACAGCCTTTGGCTGAGGGCTGTAGTGTGGCAGCAGCTGGAGAGACACAGACTGAGGGACTTTGATATACAACAACAAACCTGGAAGGGGCAGGCTACAGATAAGACAGGGACCAACCACTTTAGGGACAGGGAAATGGGGACTAAGCTAAAGAGAACTACATGATAACAACTACCCGAGAGCAACTGCAAAAAGAAACGAATGTGAAGTATAAAAATCCCAGCAAAAATGAAGGAGGATTTGGGTTATGCTGCAAGAAAGAAGTAAAGAGGGGGATGGGATGCAAATAATAAACGCATAGCCAGAGCCCAGTGTGGACTGTCTCCAAATAATAAACGCATAGCCAGAGCCCAGTGTGGACTGTCGGCAAATAATAAACGCATAGCCAGAGCCCAGTGTGGACTGTCTGCAAATAATAAACGCATAGCCAGAGCCCAGTGTGGACTGTGTGCAAAGAGAAGGGGGGGGGGGGAGCTGGCAACAACCTGGGCCTGAAACACACTGCAGTAAACTGGGACAATAACAGGGACAACCAGAACCCTCTGCTAAAAGGGACTAGGCAGGGGAACTTGGGGAACTTCACTTCAAGAAAAGGAATATAGGGAACTGCAAGAAATAAGGGCAAACATACAGAAAAAGCCCTGAACACACTCACATAGACACATATACACATTAAAAAAACACACACACATGAAAACACACATGCACACTCATACACACCAAAATACACACATATACAAACACATGCACACACTCACAAACATATGCACACACACACACACACACACACTCACACTCACAAACATATGCACACACACACACACACACACACAGCAGCTCTTACCTGTCGATCCTAGGATCAGTCTCACACACCCGAAATCCTGACATTTATCCTCAAACACTGAGCAATAGAAGAGCAGCAACAAGCAGCAGGGAAGCCCCCACCTCCTGCAGCCGGGGATCAGTCACATTATACAATGGCAGAAAGGTCTAATGAGGCCAAAGAATGTCACATAGAGGGAGAAAGCCCCCAGACCCATACAGGGGCAACTACCGGGTTATTGGAGGGGACTGGCACATAATACAGGGGGTAACTGCACAGCTTATGGCACATACAGGGGGTAACTGCACAGCTTATGGCACATACAGGGGGGTAACTGCACAGCTTCTGCTCCATACAGGGGGTAACTGCACAGTCTGGCACATACAGGGGGTAACTGCAAAGCTTATGGCACATACAGGGATAACTGCACAGTTTATGGCACATACAGGGGGTAACTGCACAGTTTATGGCACATACAGGGGGTAACTGCACAGTTTATGGCACAAACAGGGGGTAACTGCACAGTTTATGGCAGATACAAGGGGTAACTGCACAGTTTATGGCACATACAGGGGGTAACTGCAGAGCTGCTGCTTCTTACAAGGGGTAACTGCACAGCTTATGGCACATACAGGGGGTAACTGCACAAGTGCTGCTCCATACAGGGGGGTAACTGCAGAGCTGCTGCTCCTTACAGTGGGTAACTGCACAGCTGCTGCTCCATGCAGGGGGTAACTGTCCAGTTTATGGCACATACAGGGGGAAACTGCACAGTTTATGGCACATACAGGGGGAAACATGCAGGAGGACCATATACCACCCAGGGGGTGTGAAGTCCCAGCTGATGCCACACACAGGGGTAGATGCCCATACAATGCCACAGTCAGGGGTCACAGACCCCCCTGCACACATGTAACCTGGAAGGATCTATAATGCCCCCCCCCCAGTAGAAAGGAAGCGATGGGCACACTGGGAAGGTGCGGATACATTGTACAGACACCTGGAGGAGGCAGCAGTGTATTGTCAGACGTCACACTGCCACCATATAGACAGGTATACACTGCACTTATAGGCACATATACAGACACACAGCCTGAGGTCCCCAGAGAACGCACATCCCCCGGGCTCCAACTACAGGGAACTCACTGACGCCCATACAGGTGGGTTCTCTGTCCTCTCTATAGAGATCTATAGGATCATAGAGGGATCTGCTGGCAGACAATGAGATAGATCCCAACAATACATCATATATTAACAAACTACACACATATACATGCACAATACATATATACATATAACCTACATGCACACACAAACATATATGTATAAACACTGCTGTGTGTGTCTGTGTGTGTGTGTGTGTGTGTGTGTGTCTGTGTGTGTGTACACATATAGAAGTATACACACCGATTGCCATAATACACTCACTATATATACTCAATATACAGTAATACACACACCACACGTATATACACTACAATATACACATAGAGATAAATATGCTCTTATAATAATCACACTATACATATATATATTTACCCACACTATACACACCGATGTATATACGCTGCTTACAATATAATACTGTACACCCCCCCCCCCCAGATAGATGTATATACACTGATTACAGTACACACACTATACAGATACAGATGTATACACGCTGCTTATTATATAACACTATACACACTTGTATATAGGCTGTTTATTATATAACACTATACGGGTACAGATGTATACGTGCTGCTTATTGTATACCACTATACACATGTATATATATAAAGTCTATAATACGCGGCTTATATTACATAACATTAGAGGTTTTGTATTCAAATTTGCATAAAAAGAAATAAAATATAAAGATTTTGCCACAAGAATAATAAGGGATAAATGTCGGCACAGCAGAGGGGGGGGGGGGGTGCAGAGGAGCCCCCCATACACAGCATCCTGCTGCCGGGAAGTGTAGGCCCCCCAAACCTACTATATACTCCTCCACCCCTGTATATACCCCTGCACCTCTGTATATAACCCTCCACCCCTGTATATACCCCTGCACTTCTGTATATAACCCTCCACCCCTGTATATACCCCTGCACCTCTGTATATAACCCTCCACCCCTGTATATACCCCTGCACTTCTGTATATAACCCTCCACCCGTGTATATACCCCTCCACCCCTGTATATACTCCTCCACCCCTGTATATACCCCTGCACCCCTGCATATTCCCCTCCACCCCTGTATATACCCCTGCACCTCTGTATATACATCCAGCTATGAGGATGAATCCGCCCCGGGGATACTGCTGGAATTAGCATCCAGTGATTACAGGATGTCCCCAGAAAACCTCTGCTCCAGTATATACCCCTGCACCACAGTATATACCCTCTGCACCCCAGTATATACCCCCTGCACCACAGTATATACCCCCTGCACCCCAGTATATAACCCTGCCCCCCAGTATATACCCCCTGCACACCAGTATATACCCTCTGCTCCCAGTATATACTCTCTGCCCCCCAGTATATCCCCCCTGCCCCCTGTATATCCCCCCTGCCCCCGGTATTTCCCCTGCCCCCCAGTATATACCCCTGCATCCTAGTATATACCCCTGCACCCCAGTATATACCCTCTGCACACCAGTATATCCCCCCTGCCCCCCAGTATATACCCCCTTCACCCCAGTATATTCCCCCTGCCCCCCTGTATTTAGCCCTGCCCCCCAGTATATCCCCCCTGCCCCCCAGTATTTCTCCCCTGCCCCCCAATATTTCCCCTGCCCCCCAGTATTTCCCCTGCCCCCCCCCCCCAGTATTTCCCCTGCCCCCCCAGTATTTCCCCTGCCCCCCACCTTCTTACCTTCTCCCTGGGAATCTTATTGTTCAGCTCTTTCGCCCACTTTCCCCCAGTTGTGGCGTCTTCCAGAAACTAAAGCCTTAATGACTTTGTGCACAGGGCTCCTTCCTTTATTTCTGCTAAACAGATGAAAATGTATGCTAATGGGAATCAGCTTAACCTGGGAGCCGGCGATGGATTTCATGGAGTCTCCAGACCAATAAGAGGCGGCTGCGCAAACCCAGCGAGGAGCCCGGCTATTGTGCCCAAAGGTCATAGCTAAGGGGATTTACCGAGGGAAGAAACGCACTGGGCACAGTGCACACCGGGCGGCCACATAACGGGAGAGCTGAACCCCCAGTGCAGGGCACATTGATAGCGCTACAGAGCGGCGCGCGGGAGATTCAGCCGTTAGACAACGAAATCAAAATATTGCAACACTTACAAATGACAAATATTTATTTTACAGTTTGTATCGTTTATTTAACGGCTGGTAACGGTTTCTCCGGGCGCAGACACGAGACCTGGTGCGGGTTTTCCGCCACAGATTCCGCACTGAGCATCACCGCCGGGATCCCGGGGGCTCGGGCTTTCTTCCACGCGTGGAGCTGCTGCATGTGGACGTGTCTGGGAGGCTTCTCGTTGCTGGATGCCCAGGATGGGGCCAGGGGGAGAGATTCAGCCGCCGTGCACACCATGCGATAACACGAATTAATCTTCATTATTGCACCGGTGACATGCCGTTTGCTGCTGGGGAGGGAAGGGTTAATGCAGCGGCTCTGGCCCCTGAACCTGCAGGAGCCAATGAAGGATCCGGGCTCCCTCACTTCCTACTCAGTCCCATTTAACCCCTGCGCCTCCCCGGCTGCTGTGGAGGCAGGGTCCCTCCTCCTGGTGGTCCATTGGCAGGCGGGAAGGCTAGCCAGCAGAGGAGGGGTCCCCATTGGCTGCAGCGGCTGTCACTCACAGCCCGGTTAGTGATTTGGCTTGGTTGCCTTGTAGATGTCAGAGGCTGGAGCTGCACCCTGAGCACATTAGAGCTGCTGGGGGATCCACACTGAGGAGCAATGGCCACAGCTGCCTCCAATCCCTACAGCATCCTGAGCAGCACATCCCTGGTCCATGCAGACTCGGCGGGCATGCAGCAGGGGAGCCCCTTCAGGAACCCCCAAAAACTGCTCCAAAGTGACTACCTGCAGGGGGTGCCCAGCAATGGCCACCCCCTGGGACACCACTGGATGAGCAGCCTGGGCGATGGCAACCCTTGGTCTACAAGTTTGGCCAGCAGCCCCCTGGACCAACAGGACATTAAACCAGGCAGAGAAGACCTTCAGCTGGGCACCATCATCCATCACAGGTCCCCCCATGTCAGCCATCACTCCCCCCATACCAACCACCCCAATGCCTGGGGGGCCAGCCCAGCTCACAACCCCTCCAGTGCCCAGGCCATCAATGTCTACTCGCAGCCTGGCTTCACGGTGAGTGGCATGCTGGACCATGGTGGGCTCACCCCTCCTCCACAGACTGTGACCACGCAGAGCCTGCACCCTGTGCTTAGAGGGGAGACCACCGACCATGGGGACCTGGCCTCCCACCACTGCCAGGACCATTCCGACGAGGAGACCCCCACCTCAGACGAGTTGGAACAGTTTGCCAAGCAGTTTAAACAAAGACGCATCAAGCTGGGCTTCACCCAGGCAGATGTGGGGCTGGCACTGGGGACCCTCTATGGCAATGTCTTCTCCCAGACCACCATCTGCAGGTTCGAGGCGCTGCAGCTCAGCTTTAAGAACATGTGCAAGCTAAAGCCACTGCTGAACAAGTGGCTGGAGGAGGCTGACTCCTCTACAGGTAGCCCCACCAGCATCGACAAGATAGCAGCCCAGGGCAGGAAGAGGAAGAAGAGGACCTCCATAGAGGTGAGTGTCAAGGGGGTCCTGGAGACCCATTTCCTGAAATGCCCCAAACCAGCCGCCCAGGAGATCTCGTCCCTGGCAGACAGCCTCCAGCTGGAGAAAGAAGTGGTCCGGGTCTGGTTCTGTAACAGAAGACAAAAGGAGAAAAGGATGACCCCACCGGGGGACCCCCAACCCCACGAGGTCTTCTCCCACAATGTCAAAACAGACACGTCCTGTCACGACCTCTGACTATAGGCGCCTGACCTCTGCCTGGAGCTCACAGCAAACACAAGGACAAACAGTGGAAAGGCTCTTTTTTTTTTTTTAACTTTTTTTTGTTTCTTTAAATTATGTTCTATTCCTAATGGCGGAACAAAAAAATACATTAAAAAAAAACTTTTGCAAAAAAAAAAGAAAAAAAAATTATATATAAAAAAAAAACTGACTTAAGACTCGAGGAGCTGCTTGTTCCAAATCTGGCAATATACGTGAGACTTGCTATATACCTGCTGTTTACTGGCCAGAAGAGGAGTGGATGTGCTGAGTCTCTTCTGCTAGGGTCAGACCTGTGCCTCTCACCTTCCTGCGCCTTGATGACGTCACACCCAAGATTTCAGGTGACTTTGGTTTTACAATCGTTTTCTCCTCTCACTCTGGAGATGGATCTGGGATTAGTCGAAGTTTTTTTTGGTTGTTCTCCTGTGTTCTCACCATGCGGTTCTGTACACGATATTTGTGAAGGCGATTTCTTGTTTCATCCGGGCTTTGTTGATCAGGAGGGTCCCTGCAGTCATCACCTTCATCACCTTCATCACCCTCATCATCCTCTCCAGTGTTGTGTAACCAGGTACTCCTCCTCCTTCTGCCATGTGTCACAGGGGTGACTGTTCCTGAGCCTCCTGGCTATAGTAACCGTGTATCCAGACCACCGAGCATTTATCCCTATGTTATTGCTGAATATTACTGAGGTGTCCTTATAATTGTCTGTCCTTCTCCTGTAGTCAGTGATGGTTCTGGGGACCCAGCAGGGACAGGACCAGCCTGGGGCTGAAGCAAGAGCCTCTGTATGTCTATATATCGCTGTATCTATCTCATTGCCTATTGCTCTTTCTCTGTTCCCATGTCCAATGAAAACCCAAGGTTGTTGGTGGTCTCAGTGCTGGTGGGGTCTATGTATGTGACTGTGAAACCTCCATAGGGGCTGTTAGATCCATGATGCCACCATAAGGTTGTGTTCAGATGTGATATTTCCATCAGGATTTGTAAACAAAACCAGAATTGGCTACAAATACAAAACCTATTATAACATAACAAATATAAATCCATAACATAACATAACAGCTACAAATACAAAACAGATAACATAACAAATATAAATCCATAACATAACAGCTACAAATACAAAACATATAACATAACTAATAACTAATAACAACATAACATAACAGCTTCAAACACAAAACAGATAACATAACAAATATAAATCCATAACATAGCAGCTACAAATACAAAACATATAACATAACTAATAACTAATAACAACATAACATAACAGCTACAAATACAAAACATATAACATAACAAATATAAATCCATAACATAACAGCTACAAATACAAAACATATAACATAACTAATAACTAATAATTAATAACAACATAACATAACAGCTTCAAACACAAAACATATAACATAACTAATAACTAATAATTAATAACAACATAACATAACAGCTTCAAACACAAAACATATAACAACTACAAATACAAAACCTATTATAACACAATAAATATAAATACATAACATAGCAGCTACAAATACAAAGCATATTATAACATAACAACTATAAATACACAACATTATAACTACAAATCCAGAACATATTATAACACATACAAATACAAAACATATTATAACATAAATATAAATACAAAACATAACATCTAAATACACAGCATAACAAATCCAAAACATACCAGCTAAAAATACATAACATAAGAAATAAAAAAATATACAATATAACAACTTCAAATCCAAAATATAACAAATACACAACATGGTAAAAAGTATGAATTGCTTCTTCTTTTTTTTATGTATATAGTTTTTATAGTTCCACTCCTGATTTTGGCTACAAATATTGACCATAATGCTACATGTGAACACAGCCTTACATGAATCCTGAGTCAGTCCATCCTTTTTCTTCTTGTTATTGTTCCTATACTCCACCGCATCTATATGGTTTGCACATTTATATATCATTTTATGTAATTTTGTATCTAATTTTTATAACATTATGTATTGTAAAGCTTCCAGATGCTATAGGATTATATCAAAAGTCGCGCTTCTGAATTCCAATATATACAGTCACTGATTTGCATACAACCCCATCATCCTACTATAAATATTATCAATCATTAAAAAAAATATTTTTCTATTTTACCTATTTAACCCCCCCCACCCCCGGTCCAGTACAAACCCATCATCCATATACACAAAGCAGAGCTATATGTGCGCACATCCATGTACAAACAGTCACAAATGTGACCCTGGACGAGACCTTCTACAAATTTTTTTGCATTAAATTTTAAATTTTTTTTTGTTTCCATCAAAACTGAGAAATCTTTATTTCTGCCATTTGTCATCTTTTCAGTTCTTCTCCAGTCAGAGCTAAAACTTTAGCCCCAAACAATCGACAAAAAAATGTTTCTGCCAACTTTCTAAGTGTACAGTTTTGTATATTGAACTTTTTGAATTTATTAATTTAAAAAAAAAGCAAAATAATAAAAAAGATCATTTACTTTATTCATTTAGTATCTGATGTATAATAAACGCTATTTTGATTAAGAGTTGCTTTTTTCAACAATTTTATTCAGAATTGCCTATTATAGTTACCAATTATTTATTTTCAATAAATTCTGCCGTCAGTTTTAAAAAAAATGGAAAAAAAAAAACCCACACACAAAAAAAGAACAAAAGTCTGAGGATAAATCGAGCGCAAAGACACAAGAAAAACAGATGTTATTGTTTGTTTGTCACCTGGTTTTAGTTTAGGGTTTATAATGACGCAATATTTTATTTGTTGTAAAAAAAAAAAAAATTAAAAAAGAAAGAAAAAAATTGAAGAAATAAACAATTTTTACAAAATGAGAAGTAACTGGGTTGTTTGTATATTATCAATGCAGCGCTGACATTGTGGGGGAGAACTCAGGCCGACAGAAATTATTCCGAAAATGTCTTTTTAATCTCTTCTTAATTGAATTTGCAGTTTTGCTTGTAAGTAATATTTGCACTTTGTCTTTTGATGATTTTATTTTCTTTTGCACAAAATTTATACAGGAAATTTCACTTCTTTTATAAATCGTATATCTTCCCGGAGGTTTATTTCACCTCGGATTATTATAATGATTAACTCCAATATTCCAGAAAACACCTCACCCAGGACGAGACCTTATACCCTGACAGATTTCTGCCTAACTATTATAATGTATGAATATGACAATTCATTAAAAAATTAGCAAAATTTCTAGACTATTTTGATAATTCCTAAATTGTAAATTTATTTGGCACCATGTTTGCAATTTGGTATTCTTTTGAATCGATGCAGTTTTTAAGTTTTTGGTAATAAATTATAGACATAAAAGCCATAAAAATAAATCATAATTAGAGTTTTTGCAGAACTGAGTAATGGTTAGGGGTGAAATTTTCTGGAATAACAGAGAACTGGTAGAAAAAGAGTAAAGAAAATCTGAATTATACAGATTTTTTTTTTTTTGCATAAAGTGTAAAGAAATTCGGGTTGCGTCCATGTTGTGATGTTACCGTTGTAGCACATCGGCCTTGTGTTTCAGGTATAAACCATATTCTGCTTATTGTGATCTTTGTGTAGAATATGTTAGAATCAGATGGGGGGAAAAATTGAGAAATGTAAAAAAAAAAAAAATTGTTGGTTATGGTAGAGATGTACATTGAAGGAACTTAACGAGATAGAAGGATCTCTGTATAATTTCTGAATCATTTCCGTCACCGAGGCCGATGACGCTTTGGCTGAGTTTAGAAATGGCGGCGATGCTTTTTAACGTGTAAATTTAAGTAAGTGTGCCCCCCCCCACCTTCCCAGTTTCCGTAGGGTGTTAATGAAAAGCACAAAGCTAAATGTCTAATTCCTATGTGTTTCCCCAGCTACTATCTGTCCGTCTATCAGTAAGCGGCGGCCATTATTGTTTTCTTATTTAGATTATTTTGAGCGTGAAGCTGAAGCGACTCTTCCTGGAGAAATCCCAGGATGCCTTGTACTGGGGTTTTGTGTGATATAAATGCCGTCCTCTCTCTCTGTATTAAATGGCCAGAACATCAGTCATCTGCACAAAGGCCCGGCCTTCCATGTTGAATCAGAGCTCAGTGGCCGGCGGAGGGGATGTGATCTGAATACACAGTAAGGAAAGATCCGACAGATTTCCCCCCCATCACATTCCTTCTTAAAGTCGCATTGTAGTGAATATCCAGTTGTCGGTGTTTTAGGGCCGGTGAGGTTCGGCTTCAATGATTTAGGCCTAAGGGAAATTTACACAATGCGGGGGAGGGGGAATAAACCTGAACATTCCCTGTATAGAGATTAAGCCAAAGTGACTGAGGACTCTGAGGAGGGAGGAGCCAAAGCGGCGACCACCGGTCAGTAATCTGCTATCCCGGGCCTCGCCGCACCTCAGGGTGACAATCAGTTGTTGCATGTACTGAAATGTATTTACATATAGGTATATAACCTCTGTATATGTTCTGTGTATGTGATACATGTGATATGTGATCAATGGGGGGGGCATTTATTTACCTAGTGACATGGATCGTTTTCTTATACGTTATGTTGATGCAGTGTACAGGTCAGTGTACCCTGATAGATATGAGAGAGAGAGAGAGACAGAGATGATAGATAGATAGATAGATTATAGATAGATAGATAGTAGATAGATAGATATGAGATAGATAGATAGGAGATAGATAGGAGATAGATAGGAGATAGAAGATAGATAGGAGATAGATAGATAGATATTCCAAGGAATCGCCCGCAGCACTCCAAAATACGGTGAAATCAAACGTGATTTATTTCAGATCATAGTGATACAGCACAGCAATAACAGTCCATAGAATATTGCTGTGCTGTATCACTATGATCTGAAATAAATCACGTTTGATTTCACCGTATATTGGAGTGCTGTGGGCGATTCCTTGGAATATATACGAGAAGGTTACTGGTCAAAACCACCTGCTGGCACCCGCCATCTTCATTGTACAAGTAGTGCTGCTTACAAGATTCTTCAGACTAGATAGATAGATAGATAGATAGATAGATAGATCACAGATAGATAGATAGGAGATAGATAGATAGATAGATAGGAGATAGATAGATAGATAGATAGATAGATAGATAGATAGATAGATAGATAGGAGATAGATAGATAGGAGATAGATAGGAGATAGATAGATAGGAGATAGATAGATAGATAGATAGATAGATAGATAGATAGATAGATAGGAGATAGATAGATAGATAGATAGATAGGAGATAGATAGATAGATAGATAGATCACAGATAGATAGATAGATAGATAGATAGATAGGAGATAGATAGATAGATAGATAGATAGATAGGAGATAGATAGATAGATAGGAGATAGATAGATAGATAGATAGATAGATAGGAGATAGATAGGAGATAGATAGATAGATGATAGATAGATAGATAGGAGATAGATAGATAGATAGATAGATAGATAGATAGATAGATAGATAGATAGATAGGAGATAGATAGATAGATAGATCACAGATAGATAGATAGATAGATAGGAGATAGATAGATAGATAGATAGATAGATAGATAGATAGATAGATAGATAGATAGATAGATAGGAGATAGATAGATAGATAGATAGATAGGAGATAGATAGATAGGAGATAGATAGGAGATAGATAGATAGATGATAGATAGATAGATAGGAGATAGATAGATAGATAGATAGATAGATAGATAGGAGATAGATAGATAGATAGATAGATAGATAGATAGATAGATAGATAGGAGATAGATAGATAGATAGATAGATAGATAGATAGATAGGAGATAGATAGGAGATAGATAGATAGATAGATAGATAGGAGATAGATAGATAGATAGATAGGAGATAGATAGATAGATAGATAGATAGATAGATAGATAGATAGGAGATAGATATATAGATAGGAGATAGATAGATAGATAGATAGATAGGAGATAGATAGGAGATAGATAGATAGATAGATAGATAGATAGATAGATAGATAGATAGATATGGGGTGCTTAGCCCACCAGTAGAATTGACTCTACAGGACACAGAAAAACATCATGAATTTACTATGACTATGGTATTGTGCAAATCACAGCAAAGTGCAGAGACATGTCAAGGAATAATTCAGGAGGGAAGCTGGGGATCCACCTGTTCCCTGGTGGGCTAGTCTATGTGTGGATAGATATTTGAGGTAGAAGATAAAATGGAGATGAGTAGATAGATATATAATAGCAGGAAAAAGTGAAAATAGTGACAGAGACTATCTAGCTCCTATCTATCTCCTATCTATCTATCTATCTCCTATCTATCTATCTATCTATCTATCTATCTATCTATCTCCTATCTATCTATCTATCTATCTATCTATCTATCTATCTATCTCCTATCTATCTATCTATCTATCTATCTATCTATCTATCTATCTATCTCCTATCTATCTATCTATCTATCTATCTATCTATCTATCTATCTATCTCCTATCTATCTATCTATCTCCTATCTATCTATCTATCTATCTATCTATCTATCTATCTCCTATCTATCTATCTATCTATCTATCTATCTATCTATCTCCTATCTATCTATCTATCTATCTCCTATCTATCTATCTATCTATCTATCTCCTATCTATCTATCTATCTATCTATCTATCTATCTATCTATCTATCTATCTCCTATCTATCTATCTATCTATCTCCTATCTATCTATCTATCTATCTATCTCCTATCTATCTATCTATCTATCTATCTATCTATCTATCTATCTATCTCCTATCTAACTTCTATGTATGTCTATATTATATTCATAGACAGGAGATAGTAAACTTAAAGTTAAATGTAAAAGTTGCTGCACTGTATGTACTAACATTTCCCAGACAGTGAGATATAATAAAGCATAGACCATAATGCCTGACCAAACCAATCAGTATATTAGTAGAGAGAGAGAGATAGATAGATAGATAGATAGATAGATAGATAGATAGATAGGAGATAGATAGATAGATAGATAGGAGATAGATAGATAGATAGATAGATAGGAGATAGATAGATAGATAGGAGATAGATAGATAGATAGATAGATAGATAGATAGATAGGAGATAGATAGATAGATAGATAGATAGGAGATAGATAGATAGATAGATAGATAGGAGATAGATAGATAGATAGATAGGAGATAGATAGATAGATAGATAGATAGATAGATAGATAGATAGATAGACAGACAGATTTAGGAAAATGTAGCTGCACTCCTTGTACAAGTTGGGTGGGTGCCTGCAAGTAGGCCGTGACCAAGGACCTTCTTATTAGCTACAGTTCACAAGTCCGAAGATGTGCCGCAGACTTTCTGTGAACTGTAGATAGATAGATAGATAGATAGATAAAAGATAGATAGATAGATAGGAGATAGATAAAAGATAGATAGATAGATAGATAGATAGATAGATAGATAGATAGATAGATAGTAAAGGATGATGAGTGGCACTACTGAAAACAGGTGTGGGTGCCAGTGAATGTAGTTCAGACCACGAACCTTCAGTGTAGATATGGACGATGATCCACGGCACTCAGGTAAAGTGAAAAAACTTCAAATTTATTCAAAGAGGTGAATTACATAATGCAACACAGCAAGACACTGTGTTGCATTATGTAATTCACCTCTTTGAATAGATTTGACGTTTTTTCACTTTACCTGAGTGCCGTGGATCATCGTCCATATCTAGATAGATAGATAGATAGATAGGAGATAGATAGGAGATAGATAGATAGATAGATAGATAGATAGGAGATAGATAGATAGATAGATAGATAGATAGGAGATAGATAGATAGGAGATAGATAGATAGATAGATAGATAGATAGATAGGAGATAGATAGATAGATAGATAGATAGATAGATAGATAGATAGATAGATAGGAGATAGATAGATAGATAGATAGATAGATAATAGATAGATAGATAGATAGATAGATAGATAAGAGATAGATAGATAGATAGATAGAAGATAGATATTGATAGCTTCATTTGCTACTCTTTCTTTTCTTCTGTATATACATTGATGATGGATTGGCGGATATAGTCAGAACACTGGCGACCTCTCCACAGATAAATGTCAGACATGGACCAGGACGAGGGTTCTTCTCATGGACACGTCTTCTATCCTCAGACACATCCAGGAGCACCGACCTTGTGCAGGATCCCTAGAAGTCTAATAAGAGGATCAGTCGTCACACCTAACCTGGTTTTCTAGGATTGTATGAGCTGTAAGTGTGACCTCTCCTGATAACCCAGCATTCATCCTACCAGGAACATCAGCTCAAGAAGAGGACTACAACTCTCATCTGTAATACAGGACTGTACCCTAATGTGCACATCTTATACTACAGTTATTCATCTGTGACTGCTGACGACTGGCCTGTATATCATGTGTATAGAGAGGTAGTCACAGCCCCGCCCCCTGTATATCATGTGTATAGAGAGGTAGTCACAGCCCCGCACCCTGTATATCATGTGTATAGAGAGGTAGTCACAGACCCGCCCCCTGTATATCATGTATAGAGAGGTAGTCACAGCCCCGCCCCCTGTATATCATGTGTATAGTGAAGTAGTCACAGCTCCGCCCCCTGTATATCATGTGTATAGAGAGGTAGTCACAGCCCGCCCCCTGTTTATCATGTGTATAGAGAGGTAGTCACAGCCCCGCCCCCTGTATATCATGTATATAGAGAGGTAGTCACAGTCCCGCCCCCTGTATATCATGTGTATAGAGAGGTAGTCACAGCCCGCCCCCTGTTTATCATGTGTACAGAGAGGTAGTCACAGCCCCGCCCCCTGTTTATCATGTGTACAGAGAGGTAGTCACAGCCCCGCCCCCTGTATATCATGTGTATAATGAGATAGTCACAGCCCCGTCCCCTGTATATCATGTATATAGAGAGGTAGTCACAGCCCCGCCCCCTGTATATCATGTGTACAGAGAGGTAGTCACAGCCCCTCCCCCTGTATATTATGTGTATAGAGAGGTAGACACAGCCCCGCCCCCTGTATATCATGTGTATAGAGAGGTAGTCACAGCCCCGCCCCCTGTATATCATGTGTACAGAGAGGTAGTCACAGCCCCGCCCCCTGTATATCATGTGTACAGAGAGGTAGTCACAGCCCCGCCCTCTGTATATCATGTGTATAGAGAGGTAGTCACAGCCCCACCCCTGTATATCATGTATATAGAGAGGTAGTCACAGCCCTGCCCCTGTATATCATGTGTATAGAGAGGTAGTCACAGCCCCGCCCCCTGTATATCATGTATACAGAGAGGTAGTCACAGCCCCTCCCCCTGTATATTATGTGTATAGAGAGGTAGTCACAGCTCCGCCCCCTGTATATCATGTGTATAGAGAGGTAGTCACAGTCCCGCCCCCTGTATATCATGTGTACAGAGAGGTAGTCACAGCCCCGCCCCCTGTATATCATGTGTACAGAGAGGTAGTCACAGCCCCTCCCCCTGTATATTATGTGTATAGAGAGGTAGTCACAGCTCCGCCCCCTGTATATCATGTGTATAGAGAGGTAGTCACAGCCCCGCCCCCTGTATATCATGTGTACAGAGAGGTAGTCACAGCCCCGCCCCCTGTATATCATGTGTACAGAGAGGTAGTCACAGCCCCGCCCTCTGTATATCATGTGTATAGAGAGGTAGTCACAGCCCCACCCCTGTATATCATGTATATAGAGAGGTAGTCACAGCCCCGCCCCCTGTATATCATGTGTATAGAGAGGTAGTCACAGCCCCTTAATTGTCCCAGTATATAGGTAAATACAGTGTTTGGGCCATTATATGGATCCTGTATAGAACTGCTATCTAGCTAATGTATGAAAACAAATATTATTGTTATTTGGTCACTGTATAGTGGTGTTATCTATTAACAAATGGCGAATATACTTGAGCACAGTTTAGCGCTGTCATTGTGGCACCGTATGGTCATGTTATTTGTGCACCGCCTGTCTGTAATATTAGATGATGTATAAGGGTATGTGCACACTATGGAATCTCATCGTATTACTTGGATTCTGCAGCTCGCCCCCGCTTGTGGACGCTTATGGACGTGCACATCTCCACTGCTCCCATAGGCTTCATTCTAAGGTTTGGCAGATTCTGCCGTCCACCTGAAGAATGGACCCGCTCATTCTGTAGTGTGCACATACCCGCATCCTATTATTTATCATTATTTATTCAGGCCTGATATGGTGTATCATTGGTTGAGCATATGGTGTTGTTATGTAAGAACCACTTTATATTATGCTATAAACACTACGTAGCATTATAAAGTTTTGAACTTTTTATTTGGGCACTATATGGCTGTAATGGGAAGACACTGTATACAGGTATATCTATGTGTGCACCTTATGGCAGTATCATGCAACCACTATAAACATGACCGCAGCATATAAAGGAAGGACAGTACTCATTGGCTGACCATGCTGATCTCTATGCCCGGATCCTATTGGTCAGACAGGCAGCAGTTACCTAAGCATCAGGCATGAGGTTCATTCAATGGGAACTTCTCCTTAGTAATACTAGATTTTTCCTTATTAGGTGAAGGGTTAAACAGGCTGCAAACAATTGTGTCATAGAGCAACAAGACAGCGAGATGCTCTGCAGAATCTAGGAAGAAAATCACAAATTATTATATATTTATTATTATTATAAATTCATTATATATGTGAAGGTTCTACTTTATGTTTTGCATAAAATGTTCTGATGAAAAATTCATATAAAACTGATATTTGTATAGGAAAAATTATCACAGGTGTCTCCTCTTCCATAATGTTGTGAGGAAGCGAACAATAAGGTTTTATAAATCTGTACAAAGAGAATTTCACAGAAACCTAAAAATATTTCAACTGAAGAATCCATTAACTAATGCCTTGTTTATATACAAGAATATAACTACTATAATACTGCCTCCTACCTGTGAGGAGGTGTGTTTGTAGCTCTCCTGCATAGCTCTGATGCCTGGAGAAAGCCCAGGGCGGGGCCACCCTGGGTGGGGAATCTCCCCAAGCGAGGCCCAGGCTCCAAGGCCTACACTGGGAGACAACTCCCAGCATTCTAAGGTGGATGAAAATCCCAAAGTTTCTAGTAATCAAAAGAACGTAAGCAGCACAAGTAAACTGAAAGATAACAAGATGGAAGTCAGTGAGAAAACAGCAGCAGCAGCAGCAGGAAGCCCAAGGCAAAGCCAGCAAGGTGAGCACATGGTCAAACAAGCAGGAGAAGCAGCAGGTGCACAGCCCCCCACTCCTGCACCCAGGCAGAAGAGGACATCTCTGGAGAGACAGACTCTGCAGGAGAACATCAGGCAGCAGGTGATGGTCTCCAGGATGGTGGGTCACGGCAAGACCAGATCTGCAACAAAGCTGGAAGGAAAGCTGGAACCAGGTGATTGCAAACAGCCTGAGAGAGCACAGAGGCCTACACCTGAGGAGAAAGAGCCAGAGAGACCAGCAGCACCAGAGAAGGAGCCAGAGAGAGCACCTGAGCTGCAGATGGCGGAGGAGATCCCAGGTCTGGTAAGGAGGATGGGGGAGCTAAAACACCATAAGCAACTGCTGCAAATGCAGATTGACTGTATTTACAATCTAAAAACTGTGCAACCAGAGAGTAACACCCTGTATGATGCTAAGCTGCACTCACTGAGCATTGAGCTGGCTGATGTGGTGAGGGAGATGGACTGTGTCCTGGAGAGGATGGGGCCTCTGGCTGAGACTTACCACAACCAGGAACGCTTTGCTGCCCAAGCTCAGACTGTATCATCCCAGTCTAGACCCTCAGACGCTGCGTCTATGTCCCAGCGAGGGCCACGTGTCATCCTGCAGGCCCCAAGTTTTGTATTCCAGAAGGAGAAAAAAGACCAGCTGGGACAACCACATGCACTACAAGTCCCAGCCAACACTGTACAACAGCAGGACATTGGAGAGTGTGGAGAGTCATCTGTGTGTGAGACTGTGGACAGTAATGTTAATCCTGGTGTACATAACCCTCAGGTAGCAGCACATGGACTACAAGTCCCAGGAGAAGCAACATCGGCACCACAAGTCCCAGCCAACACTGCCCAGCAGCAGGACAGTGGACAATTATCTGGGTGTCAGACTGTGGACAGTAGTGGTGGTCATGGTGTACCTGAGGTGTCAGGGGTTGGAGGGGATACGCAGTCTGTGTGGGACATGGAACCATCTGATGATGCCATGGTTGATGGGGTGGAGGAGGTTAAAAATAATGTTGCATGTGATTTCCCCCCATTAAGCCCCCCACATGTTGAGGCTGCCCCCTCTAGTACAGATCCTCACCCTAAACCCCCTGAGAGTGCCCCCCGTCAGGAACCCCCCAGAAACGCCTGGAGTCGGGGGGCTCCATCATTCACCCCCAGTGCCCATTATACCGGCCAGGCGTTTAAGAGGAGGAACGTGGTGAGGTTCAAACATAAGGGCAACAAGGAAGACCTTCCTGCCAGGAGACTGGTGATCCGGGAGCTCCTATGCCACCAGATGGGGTTTACACCAGCCGACATCCTGGCCGTAATAAACCTTCCAGACAGACAGGGCTATGACGTTAGCTTTAAGCTCATGTCCAGTCTGGATCGGTTTTGGGCGCAGTTTCCCAGGTTTAGGGACACAGAGGGCTGGAGTAATTTCATCCTCATTCCCATTTCTAAGCCCGATACGGCCACGGTAAATATCATCTTCTGGAATGAGTCTGTTCCCCCCCAGGATATAGTGGTATGGCTCAGACGACACTGTGACCTCATGTCTGACCTCACCAAAGCCCGTGACGATGATGGTATCTGGACTGGAGGGTGGCGGGCACTGGTGAAACTACGGCAGCATAATAACATCACGCTGCATCTCCCCAATTCCTTCTTCATTGGGAGAGAGAAGGGGGTCTGTTTCTACCCCGGTCAGCCCAGGAAATGCTTTAAGTGCGGTAAACTTGGTCATGTGGCGAGTGTGTGCACGGTGCTGAGGTGCAACCTGTGTGGGGAGGTCGGCCATGTCAGTTCCATCTGCAAGAACATCCGCTGTAACCTATGTGGTAGGATCGGCCACCCGCACAGGGAATGCCCAGATGCCTGGCACAATATATGTGGAGACCTCCCTGACCAGGACTTGCTGACAGCGACAGATGTCTTAGAGGAGGAGGCTTTAATATCAGGGACAGTACTGACCAGACAGGAGGTCCTGCAGGGGTCAGACAATGTAGAACCAGGTCCATCATCAGAGGGGGTGCAAGCACACACACAGGGGGTACAGAGACGCACAGAGGGGGTACAAGCACCCATAGAGGCCACCTCAGACCAACAGCAGTCACAGACAGTCTCCTCTAGGTCACCATCTGTATCTGAGGAAATTAAGTGCAATAAGAGGAAGAAAAAAGACCCGTCCACCCGAAAACCTGAGGAGAGTCCCAGCGCAGGCCAGAGGGCCAAGAAACCAGTCACTACCATTGATGGAGTCATGGTCTTATCTAATAGATATGATGTCCTCTCAGAATCAGATGGTGACTATGAGAAAGAGCTAGGAAGGATAGATAAAGAGTGTGAAGAGGACACAGGGCTCCCCCGCACAAAAAAGAAAACACCTACTGTAGAGACTCCAACACAGTCAGATATGGAGACTGGGGGTAGAGACAGCGACTCTGACATATAATGATGGCAGTCACGTATATGGTATTCCTCTATTGTCTTCTCATGGCTGGGTTCTCATTAAACATCATCTCCAGTAATGCCAACAGTATAAAAGTAAGAAGAACAAGACATGCAGTATACGACCATCTGAGACACCTTAATGCTGATGTCATCTTCTTACAAGAGACACGTCTGACGTCATCTGGACTGTTGTCTGAGGCCCAGAGAGATTGGACATCTGGTCCGTCCTTTTGGTCTCTGGCTGTAGAGCCTTATGCGGGAGTAGCCATACTTTTTACCACCACTGACGTGACTGTACATAGGATGACTGAGGTTGTTATGGGAAGGTGTCTGGTCCTTGAGGTCACTGTCCACGGCAGACGGCTTAGATTTATTAACATCTATGGCCCACAGACAGTGACCGAAAGGATCCATGTGTTTAATGAGGTGAAGCCATACCTGTTTACCTCTATGCCCGTTGTATTAGCTGGAGACTTTAACGTTGCCCGGTCATCAGGTGACAGGTCCTCCGGCAGAGCTGTGGTCAGGGACTCTACAGTCCTTAATAATATCATTTTGCAGGCTGGTCTGAGTGATGTGTTTACTCAGGGTGGAAGGAGGCCAAAATTCACATACTGCTGTGGTAACAGGAGGAGTAGAATAGATCTGGCGTTTGTGAATCCCACAGAAACTATTAGTGGTATAAATGAGAAAGCCGTCCCATACTCCGATCACCTGGCCTTGTGTTTCTGTCTGGGAGTCGCTAAACGTCCAGATCTTGGTAGGGGGTTATGGAAACTTAATTCCAGCCTCCTGGATGACGTTCATGTCCAGCGTTGTGTTCACTCCCTCCTTCAGAACCAACTTGAGAGAGTGGATTTTTATAACAGTATGGCTGACTGGTGGGAGGATGTCAAGGAGGAGATCCGCTCCCTCTTGAAGAAACTGTCTATTAAGAAAGGGAAGAGTAAGTATGGCCAGTATCTAAGACTGCGTAAAGAATTGGAGTCACTCTATTCGGCGGGTGAGGGTGACCAACAAAGGATTGACCGGCTGAAATCTGAGATAAGGCAGTATCAGTACAGTAGGTATACCTCCCTGGTGGTTGAACGGGATTATGGGTCCTTAGGGTCTCCTGATCCCTTTGAGAATTGCCGGGAGCGGGTGGCAAAGAAATTAATCTCAGGTCTCACTGACTCCCAGGGTGTTTTGCAGGAATCGCGGGAGGGTATCTTGGGGGTCGTGAGATCCTACTATACTGACTTGTTTCGGAGGAAGGCTTTGGATAAGGAAAAAGTGACCCAATTCTTGGAGGCAACTCCAGTGCCTGATACTAATAATTTGGACTTTTCTCCTTTGACAGCAGAGTTAACGGTGGAGGAGGTCAAAGAGGCCATTGATAAGTTACATCTGAAGAAGGCACCAGGTCCAGATGGGATAACAGCAGAATTCTATAAGAAATTCAGAGACCTCTTGGCTCCAATCCTTGTGGATGTATATAGGAATTGTCTAGAAAATCACCTGATGCCTCCATCCATGAGGGTCTCATCGTTGATTCTGCTGTCTAAAGGTAAAGACCCTAGCGACATCAAGAACTGGAGGCCAATTGCCCTCTTGAATGTCGACAGGAAGATTCTGGCAAAAATTCTGTTCTCTAGATTAGTTTGTTTGTCCCCGGCACTGTTGGCAGGCTGTCAGTATGGCACGGTAAAAGGGCGGAACATCTCTGGAGCGGTGCTCTCTATCAGGGAGATGTTTGAGAGATGTAAAGCCCTTGGGTGTGGGAGATATGTTGTAGGTCTTGACCAGGCTAAAGCCTTTGACAGAGTAGATCATGTTTATCTATGGGCCACTTTATCAAAGTACGGTATTCCGGGACAATTCATAGATTGGCTGAGAACTTTGTATTGTGAGGCTGAGAGCTTTCCTCTGATCAATGGTTGGCAGGGTGGCACGTTCAGGGTAGAGGCAGGGGTGCGACAGGGTTGCCCACTGAGTCCACTGCTGTATGTGTTTGCTATCGATCCGTTCCTGAGATCACTGCAGCGGTGGGGTTTTCAGGGGGTACCAGTCCCCCATTGCTTGCCCCTGGATGTTGTTGCTTACGCGGATGATGTGACTGTAGTAATATCTGAGCCTCGTGAGGTGGAGATGTTGTCTGCAGCCATCAGAAGCTACTCGGAGGCCTCAGGGTCTCTGGTCAACCTTGAGAAGAGTCAAGCTTTCTGGACATTGAATACAGACCCAGATTTTGATCTGCCGCAGTTTGCCAAGGCCTCCACCCATATTAAGATCTTAGGGGTTAAATTTGGGAGGGATGACAATGCCAGGCTAAATTGGGAGGAAAAGTTGGAAGCCGGAAATGTAAAGGTTCAGCGATGGAAGAACTGGAGGCTGACCTATAGAGAGCGGATCTCAATGTTGAAGACTTACCTGGTCCCCGTCTTCTTGTACGTCTCTGTCGTCTTTCCTTTGCCAGAAACTTTCTCGGCTAGGCTCTTTAGCCTGTTCTTCCAGCTTTTATGGGGGAACAGGTTGAACCCAGTTAAAAGAGGGATAACTTACCTGCAGAGGAGAGAGGGTGGGCTAGATATGTTAAATCCAAGGGTGTTCTTTGACTCCATGTTTCTTAAAGTCAATTTTGGTTGCCTGGACTCAAACAACAGTCCTCTGTGGGTGAATAGTGTCAGGGACTGGATATTGCCTTTTGCAGAACCTTGGATGCGAGGCGGCAGTCTCAAGAGGGGGAGATTGACTCCTGGACACCTTCCCCAGTATCTGGAGTATGGAATACGATGTCTCAAGAAATGGGGTATTGATAAATCTTTCATAGAGAGTAAAACCAGGAAAGATCTATACTCCAGAGTGTGTAAGACCTTCTACAGTGTACAGCCTGTACTTAGGGACTGTCCAACCACAACCCTGCAGGATAGTCTGAGGCTTCTCAATGATCCGCGGCTCCCCCCTAAGTTCTGGGATATTGCCTGGCTGTCATTACAGGGGAAGCTTTTTGTCAGGGGAAATCTAAAGTTCCTCAGTGTGTCAGATCGCATGTGTCCCTTGGGTTGTCAGCAGGAGGAGACTATGGTTCACTTCTTCTCAGATTGTTGGGGTGGACGGAAAATCTGGTGTGACATATCAGCCAAGCTACAGATCCCCACATTACAGTCCCTGAAATACCCAGAAATCATCTATGGGGTCACATCTAATGGGTATAACATCAACCAGGGGACCCTGTATCTGATCATCTCGGTGACCAAGTATTACCACTGGCACACTAGAACAAGAGTCTCCATACATAGTGAGCCATTCAATCACAGCAAAGCCATATCCCTCATTCTGTCAGAGCTCAGGTGGATCCAGGCACTAGAGGTCAGGAAAAAAGGGGAGAACATCAGATTATGGAGGAACGTCCATCTGGACTGATGTATTGTATTGTATTGTATATTGTCATGGAGGCTATTATTTACTTCTTTTTCTTTTCCCCTTTAGTTAAAATGCACTTAAGGTACAATTAGTATAAATTTATTTTCCTTTGCACAAGTATAAGTTATACTGTATGATCATTTATTTATTTATTCTGATGGAAAAGTATTTCTGTATTTATGTTTGTTTTATACAAATAAAAATTGCCTCCTATATACAGGAATATAACTACTATAATACTGCTCCCTATATACAGGAATATAACTACTATAATACTGCTCCTATATACAGGAATATAACTACTATAATACTGCTCCTGTATACAGGAATATAACTACTATAATACTGCTCCCTATATACAGGAATATAACTACTATAATACTGCTCCCTATATACAGGGATATAACTACTATAATACTGCTCCTATATACAGGAATATAACTACTATAATACTGCTCCTATATACAGGAATATAACTACTATAATACTGCCCCCTATATACAGGAATATAACTACTATAATACTGCCCCTATATACAGGAATATAACTACTATAATACTGCTCCTATATACAGGAATATAACTACTATAATACTGCTCCTATATACAGGAATATAACTACTATAATACTGTCCACTATATACAGGAATATAACTACTATAATACTGCTCCTATATACAGGAATATAACTACTATAATACTGCCCCTATATACAAGAATATAACTACTATAATACTGCTCCTATATACAAGAATATAACTACTATAATACTGCTGCTATATACAGGAATATAACTACTATAATACTGCTCCTCTATACAGGAATATAACTACTATAATACTGCTCCTATATACAGGGATATAACTACTATAATACTGCTCCTATATACAGGAATATAACTACTATAATACTGTCCACTATATACAGGAATATAACTACTATAATACTGCTCCTATATACAGGAATATAACTACTATAATACTGCCCCTATATACAAGAATATAACTACTATAATACTGCTCCTATATACAAGAATATAACTACTATAATACTGCTGCTATATACAGGAATATAACTACTATAATACTGCTCCTCTATACAAGAATATAACTACTATAATACTGCTCCTATATACAGGAATATAACTACTATAATACTGCCCCTATATACAGGATATAACTACTATAATACTGCTCCTATATACAGGAATATAACTACTATAATACTGCCCCTATATACAGGATATAACTACTATAATACTGCTCCTATATACAGGAATATAACTACTATAATACTGCCTCCTATATACAAGAATATAACTACTATAATACTGCCTCCTATATACAGGAATATAACTACTATAATACTGCTCCTATATACAGGAATATAACTACTATAATACTGCTCCTATATACAGGAATATAACTACTATAATACTGCTCCTATATACAGGAATATAACTACTATAATACTGCTCCTATATACAGGAATATAACTACTATAATACTGCTCCTATATACAGGAATATAACTACTATAACACTGCTCCTATATACAAGAATATAACTACTATAATACTGCTCCGTATATACAAGAATATAACTACTATAATACTGCCTCCTATATACAGGAATATAACTACTATAATACTGCCCCTATATACAAGAATATAACTACTATAATACTGCTCCTATATACAAGAATATAACTACTATAATACTGCTCCTATATACAGGGATATAACTACTATAATACTGCTCCTATATACAGGAATATAACTACTATAATACTGCCCCCTATATACAGGAATATAACTACTATAATACTGCTCCTATATACAGGAATATAACTACTATAATACTGCCTCCTATATACAGGAATATAACTACTATAATACTGCCTCCTATATACAGGGATATAACTACTATAATACTGCCTCCTACCTGTGAGGAGGTGTGTTGGTAGCTCTCCTGCATAGCTCTGATGCCTGGAGAAAGCCCAGGGCGGGGCCACCCTGGGTGGGGAAGCTCCCCAAGCGAGGCCCAGGCTCCAAGGCCTACACTGGGAGACAACTCCCAAGCTCTTTCTAAGGTGGATGAAAATCCCAAAGTTTCTAGTAATCAAAAGAACGTAAGCAGCACAAGTAAACTGAAAGATAACAAGATGGAAGTCAGTGAGAAAACAGCAGCAGCAGCAGCAGCAGGAAGCCCAAGGCAAAGCCAGCAAGGTGAGCACATGGTCAGACAAGCAGGAGAAGCAGCAGGTGCACAGCCCCCCACTCCTGCACCCAGACAGAAGAGGACATCTCTGGAGAGACAGACCCTGCAGGAGAACATCAGGCAGCAGGTGATGGTCTCCAGGATGGTGGGTCACGGCAAGACCAGATCTGCAGCAAAGCAGGAACCAGGTGATAGCAAACAGCCTGAGAGACCACAGAGGCCAACACCAGCAGAGAAGGAGCCAGAGAGACCAGCAGCAGCAGAGAAGGAGCCAGAGAGAGCACCTGAGCTGCAGATGGCGGAGGAGATCCCAGGTCTGGTAAGGAGGATGGGGGAGCTTCAACACCATAAACAAATGCTGCAAATGCAGATTGACTGTATATACAATCTAAAAACTGTGCAACCAGAGAGTAACACCCTGTATGATGCTAAGCTGCACTCCCTGAGCGTTGAGCTGGCTGATGTGGTGAGGGAGATGGACTGTGTCCTGGAGAGGATGGGGCCTCTGGCTGAGACTTACCACAACCAGGAACGTTTTGCTGCCCAAGCTCAGACTGTATCATCCCAGTCCAGACCCTCAGACGCTGCGTCTATGTCCCAGCGAGGGCCACGTGTCATCCTGCAGGCCCCAAGCTTTGTGTTCCAGAAGGAGAAAAAAGACCAGCAGGGACAACCACATGCACTACAAGTCCCAGCCAACACTGTACAACAGCAGGACATTGGAGAGTGTGGAGAGTCATCTGTGTGTGAGACTGTGGGCAGTAATGTTAATCCTGGTGTACATAACCCTCAGGTAGCAGCACATGGACTACAAGTCCCAGGAGAAGCAACATCGGCACCACAAGTCCCAGCCAACACTGCCCAGCAGCAGGACAGTGGACAATTATCTGGGTGTCAGACTGTGGACAGTAGTGGTGGTCATGGTGTACCTGAGGGGTCAGGGGTTGGAGGGGATACGCAGTCTGTGTGGGACATGGAACCATCTGATGATGCCATGGTTGATGGAGTGGAGGAGGTTAAAAATAATGTTGCATGTGATTTCCCCCCATTACCCCCACATGTTGAGGCTGCCCCCTCTAGTACAGATCCTCACCCTAAAGCCCCTGAGAGTGCCCCCCGTCAGGAACCCCCCAGAAACGCCTGGAGTCGGGGTGCCCCATCATTCACCCCCAGTGCCCATTATACCGGCCAGGCATTTAAGAGGAGGAACGTGGTGAGGTTCAAGCATAAGGGCAACAAGGAAGACCTCCCTGCCAGGAGACTAGTCATCCGGGAGCTCCTGTGCCACCAGATGGGGTTCTCGCCAGCCGACATCCTGGCCGTAATAAACCTTCCAGACAGACAGGGCTATGACGTTAGCTTTAAGCTCATGTCCAGTCTGGATCGGTTTTGGGCGCAGTTTCCCAGGTTTAGGGACACAGACAGCTGGAATCAGTTCATCCTCATTCCCATTTCTAAGCCTGATACGGCCACGGTAAATATCATCTTCTGGAATGAGTCTGTTCCCCCCCAGGATATAGTGGTATGGCTCAGGCGACACTGTGACCTCATGTCTGACCTCACCAAAGCCCGTGACGATGATGGGATCTGGACTGGAGGGTGGCGGGCACTGGTGAAACTACGGCAGCATAATAACATCACGCTGCATCTCCCCAATTCCTTCTTTATTGGGAGAGAGAAGGGGGTCTGTTTCTATCCTGGGCAGCCCAGGAAATGCTTTAAGTGTGGTAAACTGGGTCATGTGGCGAGTGTGTGCACGGTGCTGAGGTGCAACCTGTGTGGGGAGGTCGGCCATGTCAGTTCCATCTGCAAAAACATCCGCTGTAACCTATGTGGTAAGATTGGCCACCCGCACAGGGAATGCCCAGATGCCTGGCACAACATATGTGGGGACCTCCCTGACCAGGACTTGCTGGCAGCGACAGACGTCTTAGAGGAGGAGGCTCTAATATCAGGGACAGTACTGACCAGACAGGAGGTCCAGCGGGGGTCAGACAATGTAACACCAGGTCCATCATCAGAGGGGGTGCAAGCACACACACAGGGGGTACAGAGACGCACAGAGGGGGTACAAGCACCCATAGAGGCCACCTCAGACCAACAGCAGTCACAGACAGTCTCCTCTAGGTCACCATCTGTATCTGAGGAAATTAAGTGCAATAAGAGGAAGAAAAAAGACCCGTCCACCCGAAAACCTGAGGAGAGTCCCAGCGCAGGCCAGAGGGCCAAGAAACCAGTCACTAGTGGTGATGGAGTCATGGTCTTATCTAATAGATATGATGTCCTCTCAGAATCAGATGGTGACTATGAGAAAGAGCTAGGAAGGATAGATAAAGAGTGTGAAGAGGACACAAGGCTCCCCCGCACAAAAAAGAAAACCCCCACTATAGAGACTCCATCACAGTCAGATATGGAGACTGGAGGTAGAGACAGCGACTCTGACATGTGATGATGACAGTCACCAATATAGTCTTCTGTTGTCTTCTCATGGCTGGGTTCTCATTAAACATCATCTCCAGTAATGCCAACAGTATAAAAGTAAGAAGAACAAGACATGCGGTATACGACCATCTGAGACACCTGAATGCTGATGTCATCTTCTTACAAGAGACACGTCTGACGTCATCTGGACTGTTGTCTGAGGCCCAGAGAGATTGGGCATCTGGTCCGTCCTTTTGGTCTCTGGCTGTAGAGCCTTATGCGGGAGTAGCCATACTGTTTAACACCACTGACGTGACTGTGCATAGGATGACAGAGGTTGTTATGGGGAGGTGTCTGGTCCTTGAGGTCACTGTCCATAGCAGACGGCTGAGGTTTATTAACATCTATGGCCCACAGACAGTGACTGAAAGGATCCATGTGTTTAATGAGGTGAAGCCATACCTGTTTACCTCTATGCCCGTTGTATTAGCTGGAGACTTTAACGTTGCCCGGTCATCAGGTGACAGGTCCTCCGGCAGAGCTGTGGTCAGGGACTCTACAGTCCTTAATAACATCATTTTGCAGGCTGGTCTGAGTGATGTGTTTGCACAGGGTGGGAGGAGGCCGAAATTCACATACTGCTGTGGTGACAGGAGGAGTAGAATAGATCTGGCGTTCGTGAATCCTACAGAAACTGTTAGCGGGATGAGTGAGAAAGCCGTCCCATACTCCGACCACCTGGCCTTGTGTTTCTGCCTGGGAGTCGCTAAACGTCCAGATCTTGGTAGGGGGTTATGGAAACTTAATTCCAGCCTCCTGGATGACGTTTATGTCCAGCGTTGTGTTCACTCCCTCCTCCAGAACCAACTTGAGAGAGTGGATTTTTATGACAGTGTGGCTGACTGGTGGGAGGATGTCAAGGAGGAGATCCGCTCCATCTTGAAGAAACTGTCTATTAAGAGAGGGAAGAGTAAGTATGGCCAGTATCTAAGACTGCGCAAAGAATTGGAGTCACTCTATTCGTCGGGTGGGGGTGACCAACAAAGGATTGACCGGCTGAAATCTGAGATAAGGCAGTATCAGTATAGCAGGTATACCTCCCTGGTGGTTGAACGGGATTATGGGTCCTTAGGGTCTCCTGATCCCTTTGAGAATTGCCGGGAGCGGGTGGCAAAGAAATTAATCTCGGGTCTCACTGGCTCCCAGGGTGTTTTGCAGGAATCTCGGGAGGGTATCCTGGGGGTCGTGAGATCCTACTATACTGACTTGTTTCAGAGGAAGGCTTTGGATAAGGAAAAAGTTACCCAATTCTTGGAGGCAACTCCGCTCCCTGATACTAATAATTTGGACTTTTCTCCTTTGACAGCAGAGTTAACGGTAGAGGAGGTCAAAGAGGCCATTGATAAGTTACATCTGAAGAAGGCACCAGGTCCAGATGGGATAACAGCAGAATTCTACAAGAAATTCAGAGACCTCTTGGCTCCAATCCTTGTGGATGTATATAGAGATTGTCTAGAAAATCACCTGATGCCTCCATCCATGAGGGTCTCATCGTTGATTCTGCTGTCTAAAGGTAAAGACCCTAGCGACATCAAGAACTGGAGGCCAATTGCCCTCTTGAATGTCGACAGGAAGATTTTGGCAAAAATTCTGTTCTCTAGATTAGTTTGTTTGTCCCCGGCACTGTTGGCAGGCTGTCAGTATGGCACGGTAAAAGGGCGGAACATCTCTGGAGCGGTGCTCTCTATCAGGGAGATGTTTGAGAGATGTAAAGCCCTTGGGTGTGGGAGATATGTTGTTGGTCTGGACCAGGCTAAAGCCTTTGACAGAGTAGATCATGCGTATCTATGGGCCACTTTATCAAAGTACGGTATTCCGGGACAATTTATAGATTGGCTGAGAACTTTGTACTGTGAGGCTGAGAGCTTTCCTCTGATCAATGGTTGGCAGGGTGGCACGTTCAGGGTTGAGGCAGGGGTGCGACAAGGTTGTCCCCTGAGTCCACTGCTGTATGTGTTTGCTATCGATCCGTTCCTGAGATCACTGCAGCGGTGTGGTTTTCAGGGGGTACCAGTCCCCCATTGCTTGCCCCTGGATGTTGTTGCCTATGCGGATGATGTGACTGTAGTAATATCTGAGCCTCGTGAGGTGGAGATGTTGTCTGCAGCCATCAGAAGCTACTCGGAGGCCTCAGGGTCTCTGGTCAACCTTGAGAAGAGTCAAGCTTTCTGGACATTGAATACAGACCCAGATTTTGATCTGCCGCAGTTTGCCAAGGCCTCCACCCATATTAAGATCTTAGGGGTTAAATTTGGGAGGGATGACAATTCCAGGCTAAATTGGGAGGAAAAGTTGGAAGCCGGAAATGTAAAGGTTCAGCGGTGGAAGAACTGGAGGCTGACCTATAGAGAGCGGATCTCAATGTTGAAGACTTACCTGGTCCCCGTCTTCTTGTACGTCTCTGTCGTCTTTCCTTTGCCAGAATCTTTCTCGGCTAGGCTCTTTAGCCTGTTCTTCCAGCTCTTATGGGGGAACAGGTTGAACCCAGTAAAAAGAGGGATAACCTACCTGCAGAGGAGAGAGGGTGGGCTAGATATGTTAAATCCAAGGGTGTTCTTTGACTCCATGTTTCTTAAAGTAAATTTTGGTTGCCTGGACTCAAATAACAGTCCTCTGTGGGTGAATAGTATCAGGGACTGGATATTGCCTTTTGCAGAACCTTGGATGCGAGGCGGCAGTCTCAAGAGGGGGAGATTTACTCCTGGACACCTTCCCCAGTATCTGGAGTACGGAATACGATGTCTGAAGAAATGGAGTATTGATAAGTGTTTCATTGAGAGTAAAACCAGGAAAGATCTATACTCCAGAGTGTGTAGGACGTTCTACAGTGTACAGCCTGTACTTAGAGACTGTCCAACTACCATCTTGCATGACAGTCTGCGGCTTCTCAATGGTCCGCGGCTCCCCCCTAAGTTCTGGGATATTGCTTGGTTATCATTACAGGGGAAGCTTTTTGTCAGGGGAAATCTAAAGTTCCTCAGTGTGTCAGATCGCATGTGTCCCTTGGGTTGTCAGCAGGAGGAGACTATGCTTCACTTCATCTCAGAGTGTTGGGGTGGACGGAAAATCTGGTGTGACATATCAGCCAAGCTACAGATCCCCACATTACAGTCCCTGAAATACCCGGAAATCATCTATGGGGTCACATCTAATGGGTATAATATCAACCGGGGGACCCTGTATCTGATCATCTCTGTGATCAAATATTACCACTGGCACACAAGAACGCGAGTCTCCATACATAGTGAGCCATTCAATCCCACCAAAGCCATATCCCTCATTCTGTCAGAGCTCAGGTGGATCCAAGCACTAGAGGTCAGGAAAAAAGGGGAGAACATCAAATTATGGAGGAACGTCCATCTGGACTAATGTATTGTATATTGTATATAGTGACGGAGGCTATTACTTACTTCTTTTTCTTTTCCCCTTTAGTTAAAATGCACTTAAGGTACAATTAGTATAATTTCATTTTCCTTTGTACAAGTATAAGTTATACTGTATGATCATTTATTTATTTATTCTGATGGAAAAGTATTTCTGTATTTATGTTTGTTTTATATCAATAAAAATTGCCTCCTATATACAGGAATATAACTACTATAATACTGTCTCCTATATACAAGAATATAACTACTATAATACTGCTCCTATATACAGGAATATAACTACTATAATACTGCTCCTATATACAAGAATATAACTACTATAATACTGCTCCTATATACAGGAATATAACTACTATAATACTGCTCCCTATATACAGGAATATACTACTATAATACTGCCCCCTATATACAGGAATATAACTACTATAATACTGCTCCTATATACAGGAATATAACTACTATAATACTGCTCCTATATACAGGAATATAACTACTATAATACTGCTCCTATATACAGGAATATAACTACTATAATACTGCTCCTATATACAGGAATATAACTACTATAATACTGCCTCCTATATACAGGAATATAACTACTATAATATGGTTCAGGGAAGAAAAAGAGTGCTGCACCTCACACCTATGGCTGATACTAGTACCTCTCGGCTGCATAAAAAACATCAGAATTCTGTATGTGAATTGATCAAGCCACACTGCCCCATGTACCGCGTGCAGGTATCTGATACACATGGGTCCCTACACTAAGTCCACACTGTGTCGGTCAGCGACCACCACCACCGCAGGCGTGCACAGTCAGGGAACGGGGGCCATGGGACGGCCCTGCAACCCCCATGCCACAGGACCAGACCCAAAAATGCCACACCAAAACCCAGCCAGCACCACCGGCGGAGGAAGCTGCCCCCAAACAGCACAAGTCTGGATAAGGTATTGCACTCACCATAGCTATCAAAGATAGAATGGGACCATGGCCGGCGTTAGGGGGGGGCAGACAGGGCAAATGCCCAGGGCCCCCATGCCCTGGGGGCCCCCTACGGCAGTTACAGTATGTGTCAGGGGCAGGAGTGCACAGACAGCGTCCTGCAGGCTCTGGCAGTGATCCCTGACTACAGCTGATGGCTGATATCAGGGGTCACACAGAGGCTGCAGGACCCGCTCTGCTCCGGAGTGTGCTTCCTCCCCTCCCCCTCCCTCCAGCTTTACTGCACCTTGTGACTTCCTCTGTGTCACATGGTGTAATATTACAGCAGTCGGGACATGGAGGAGAGGGCTGCAGGCTGCAGTGTGAGGATCCCAACCTGCTGCTGCTGCATGGACATTAGAGGATGCACCACTACTCCCAGCATGCTGCTAGTGGTAGTAAGTATACTGTATATGTAGTGTGTATGAGGGATGAATGTAGGTGTATGAGGGATGAATGTAGGTGTATGAGGGATGAATGTAGTGTGTGTTACATGTCTGTGTACTGTATGGACTGGATGGTTTTGATTTGTATGTGTTTTCATGGATGTGTTATTGTGTGTGTGTGTGTATATATATATATATATATATATATATATATATATATTTGTATAGTGTGTGTGTATTAGCATTGCTGACTCCACTGTCCAACAGAGGTGTAGAAGTGAATGTACTGTATATAGGAGCTGCAGCCATTGTCCGGCCTCATCCGTCCTATGTAATTGCTGCAGGTGACCACTGAGGCCGCTGATTGGCTGCAGCTCCTATGTATAGTGTATGATGATGTCACTAAGGCAATACCGTGTGTTTTATTGAGAAAAAATAAGGTGGTATTCAATCCTTAGGTGGTGGTCACTGTATGGGGGTAATATTAGTCTGTATATAGTGTATATAGAGTCATTACTGCCATAGACTGACCACCACATAATATAGTTCTGTATATAATGCATACATAGAGTCATTATGTGGCGGTCAATCTATGGCAGTAATATTGGTCTGTATATAGAGTCGTTATGCAGCGGTCAGTCTATGGCGGTAATATTGGTCTGTATAGTGTATATAGAGTCATTATGCAGTGATCAGTCTATGGGGGTAATATTGGTCTGTATATAGAGTCGTTATGCAGCGGTCAGTCTATGGTGGTAATATTGGTCTGTATAGTGTATATAGAGTCATTATGCAGTGATCAGTCTATGGGGGTAATATTGGTCTGTATATAGTGTTTATATACAGTCATTACTGCCATAGAGTGACTGCCACATAATGACTCTATATACAGACCAATATTACCACCATAGACTGATCACTGCATAATGACTCTACAGTATATACAGACCAATATTAGCACCACACCATAACCGCCACATAATGACACTATACATTCTATATACAGACCAATATTACTGCCATAGGGTGACCTCCACATAATGACTCTATATACAGACCAATATTACCGCCATAGAGTGACCGCCACATAATGACTCTATGTATGCATTATATACAGAACTATATTATGTGGTGGTCAGTCTATGGCAGTAATATTGGTCTGTATATAGAATGTATAGTGTCATTATGTGGCGGTTATGGTGTGGTGCTAATATTGGTCTGTATATAGAGTCATTATGTGGCGGTCAGTCTATGGTGGTAATATTGGTCTGTATATAGAGTCATTATGTGGTGGTCAGTCTATGGCGGTAATATTGGTCTGTATATAGTGTATATAGAGTCATTATGTGGTGGTCAGTCTATGGTGGTAATATTGGTCTGTATATAGAGTCTTTATGTGGCGTCATGGTATGGTTCTAATATTGGTCTGTATATAGAGTCATTACGCTGTGGTCACTCTATGGTAGTAATATTGGCCTGTATATAGTGTGTTTTCTTCAATAACAGTTTGGAGGTGATATTTGGTCCTGATATAGTGATTTTTTTTTTATTTTTTTTTTAAAACAATTCATATAAATAGTTCTTGTGTTTACAACACTAGCGGCAGTCCTGGCATGTACAGTAGCGGCAGTCCTGGCATGTACAGTAGCGGCAGTCCCGGCATGTACAGTAGCGGCAGTCCCGGCATGTACACTAGCGGCAGTCCTGGCATGTAACCTTCTGAACTGACTCAATGTGAATAAGGGCCCTAATACAAGGAGCGAAAATTGTTCGAATCCGGACGATATCGCTCTGTGTAATAAAAACAACAATCATCAACTGATCGTTTTCTTTTGGCAAGTTTAAAAATCATTGGCTGATGTGCATATAAAATAATAAAGCTGTTGCTTACCTGATCATGTTCCTGGTGTCCTCAGGCTTTGTCTGTTTGTTACGGCCAGTGATTGCCTGAGCGGCCTGTCACCTCAGAGAGGGGACTAGAAGTGAGAGCTGCAGCTGCGGTGACTGGAGGATCCCACAGACAAGGCCTGAGGACACCAGGGAACGTGATCAGGTAGTATATATATATCTTAATTATTTACTATATACAGCAAGGGCTGCACAGACATCACTAATGATAAATTATATATATACAGCCTTTGCTGCACAATAATTGAGCCATGTGGTTGGCTCTGTAAGCGAGCTCCATTTTACTAGATTGGCGCTCACTTCTCCGGAATATCAGGCCGTGTAGTACGGCCCTTATACTGTCCGTACACTTTTAGTAGCTGCTGGCTGAACAATCCTTCAGCTGACAATTCTCTCTCCCATCCGGCCCCATCCACCCATACACAGGAATGTTCGGCACAGATAAGTGTTCCTGTGTCCTCTATAAGAGGGATAAGCTATAGCCAGACAGATCTGATGGTGGCTTATCTCTCTGACAACAAAGAGGTTGGGTGTTGATTTTCCATCAAGTCCGACCCCCTATGTCCACTGATGTCATCTGTCAGACTGTCCAGAGAGCCCCATACACCTTACACTGATGGCCGAACCCACCACGAGCAGCAGTTACCACCAACAAAAGTGTAAAATGTATGGGGACCTTAAATTGTTGCTACAATATTTCAGCATATGGGGCCTCACCTTTAACTTTGCCCAGGGCCACATTTAGTCTAAAACCGGCCCTGAATGGGACAGACATTGGGGTTGCAGGGCCGTTCCATGGCCTCCCTTCCCTGCACGTGCACGCTTTGCGGGGTTGGCGGTCGCTGACCGACACGGTGTGGAGTTAGCGTAGGGACCCGTGTGGACCAGAGGACCTGCGCGGTGGTACATGGGGCAATATGGCTTGATCAATTCATATACAGACACTCTGGTGTTGATTTTTAATATAGGCCTAGCGGCATTAGTATCAGCCATAGATGGGATGTGCAGCCGTTCCATTCTCTCCAGTTCGTATAACTACTATAATACTGCTCCTATATACAGGAATATAACTACTATAATACTGCTCCTACATACAGGGATATAACTACTATAATACTGCCCCTATATACAGGAATATAACTACTATAATACTGCCCCTATATACAAGAATATAACTACTATAATACTGCTCCTATATACAGGAATATAACTACTATAATACTGCTCCTATATACAGGAATATACTACTATAATACTGCCTCCTATATACAGGAATATAACTACTATAATACTGCTCCTATATACATGAATATAACTACTATAATACTGCCCCTATATACAAGAATATAACTACTATAATGCGGTTCAGGGAAGAAACAGAGTGCTGCACCTCACACCTATGGCTGATACTAGTGCCCCTAGGCTGAATAAAAAACAAATCAGAATTTTGTGTATGAATTGATCAAGCCATACTGCCCCATGTACCTCGTGCCGGTATCTGATACACATGGGTCCCTACACTAAGTCCACACCGTGCCAGTAAGTGGCCACCAACCCCGCAGGCGTGCACAGCCAGGGAACGGGGGCCATGGGACGGCCCTGCGACCCCCATGCCACAGGACCAGACCCAAAAACACCACACCAGAACCCGGCCAGCACCACCGGCGGAGAAGGTCGCCCCCAAACAGCACAAGTCTGGATAAGGTATTACACTCACCATAGCTGCAGCAGACAGAATGGGAAAAAACAGGAGGGATTAAAACCATGTGCACTCAGGTGTCTCCTGCTAATTGCGGTCATGTGGGTCTCACCAGGAGGAGTGCAAAACACGGAGAAAAGAGAGAAACAAAATGCGGTTCACGGAAGAAAAAGAGTGCTGCACCTCACACCTATGGCTGATACTAGTGCCGCTAGGCTAAATAAAAAACACATCAGAATTTTGTGTATGAATTGATCAAGCCATACTGCCCCATGTACCTCGTGCCGGTATCTAATACACATGGGTCCCTACACTAAGTCCACACCGTGCCAGTCAGTGGCCACCAACCCCGCAGGCACGCACATGGGTCCCTACTTAGTGTAGGGACCCATGTGTATCAGATACCGGCACGAGGTACATGGGGCAGTATGGCTTGATCAATTCATACACAAAATTCTGATGTGTTTTTTATTTAGCCTAGCGGCACTAGTATCAGCCATAGGTGTGAGGTGCAGCACTCTGTTTCTTCCCTGAACCGCATAACTACTATAATACTGCCCCCTATATACAGGAATATAACTACTATAATGCTGCTCCTATATACAGGGATATAACTACTATAATACTGCTCCTATATACAGGAATATAACTACTATAATACTGCCCCCTATATACAGGAATATAACTACTATAATGCTGCTCCTATATACAGGGATATAACTACTATAATACTGCTCCTATATTCAGGAATATAACTACTATAATACTGCCCCCTATATACAGGGATATAACTACTATAATACTGCTCCTATATACAGGGATATAACTACTATAATACCGCTCCTATATACAGGGATATAACTACTATAATACTGCTCCTATATACAGGAATATAACTACTATAATACCGCTCCTATATACAGGGATATAACTACTATAATACTGCTCCTATATATTAATACTTATACTGAGTACAGGGGTAGATCAAAATAAATAAAAAATATAAGAATAAGAATATAATAATTAGACTATTCTCCTGATTATTTTCTGTGTATTTTGTATATTTCTCCCAGGATTTTCCCTTCCTCTTTGCTCCTCTTTATCCGTGCTCGGTCTCGTATTTGATGGCCGTTCTGGGGTTAACCATTGACCCTCTTGTTGAATGTGTAACTTTCTCGGTGGATCTGATATTCCTTATCTGATTGGTTATCGTTCATTAAGCGCAGGAACCTTATTTCTTCCCCTGACGCAGTAACCAGGCTGCGGGGTTAATCATTGGCGCGTGGACGGGAAGAGAGGCGGGGCGTAGAGAGCCTCATCCGCCTTCATTCACACATAGCGGGATTTACGCTGCGGAATCTGCAGGGAAATCCACCAGCAAAGTTTAGGAAGGGAAATCATTCATTGGCCACATGGATAAAAATTTGCTTCTTTTCCTCTCATCTTATTTAAATTTTGCACAAATTTAAATTTTTTTCGGTGTGACAGAAGTAAAGGGTGAGATGGCGCCAGAGGTCACATGATCCAAGATCTGTGATTCTGCTGCACTGGAGCTGATGCAGGTGAACGGCAATGGCGAGAAATCGATCCAAGTGGATTTTTTACTGTCGGGTCTCGGTCATGGCTGCTCGTGGCTTATAATGTGACCCCGTTCACTTAGATGAGCTGTGATGTAGCGACATCCGTGTAGAAGGACAGGGTGACCTCTGATCACATGACCCCTGACGCCCCTGCGTGCACCAGGAATTGCAAGGAAGTTTTATATATATATATATATATATATGCACAGCTAAACAGGGCAGCCAGCAGAAGAAGTGTAAATAAACCTGTAAGAGGTGGGGTAACAGTAGCTCTGGGCCTGACTGGAGTAGAGGACATTATAGAACAGCAATAGAATAGTGAGTGCAGCTCTGGAGGTGACTGGAGTAGAGGACATCATAGAACAGCAATAGAATAGTGAGTGCAGCTGCAGGCCTGACTGGTGTATAAGACATGATGTAACAGCTGAATAGTGAGTGCAGCTCTGGAGTATAGGACATGATAGAACAGCAATCACTGGACCCCATAGTAAGTCATACCCTGCAGGAGGAGGTCAGCATCACAGATGGACCATACAGGGATTCCCTCGTGTTCTCTCCTCTTTTATCCCGGACAGATCATCACTCATTGTGTCATCTCTTCCATCTATAATACATAAAAGTGTAAGAACAGGAACCGTGAGGAAGAAATCAGCGGCCATTGTGCTGTATAGGAGGTGATAGGATGGATGGTCTGTATATAAGATCTATGGTGTCCCACACTGCTGAGCACACAGAGTATTACTCCCATCATCCCTGACCCCAGAAGCTGACACTCTAATCTCCTATCACACACAGTGTTTCATCACTCCCATCATCCTCCCTAACCCCAGGAGCTGACACTCTAATCTCCTATCACACACAGTGTATCATCACTCCCATCATCCCGGACCCCAGGAGCTGACACTCTAATCTCCTATCACACACAGTGTATCATCACTCCCATCATCCTCCCTGACCCCAGGAGCTCACACACTAATCTCCTATCACACACAGTGTATCATCACTCCCATCATCATCCCTGACCCCAGGAGCTGACACTCTAATCTCCTATCACACACAGTGTATCATCACTCCCATCATCCTCCCTGACCCCCGGAGCTGACACTCTAATCTCCTATCACACACAGTGTATCATCACTCCCATCATCATCCCTGACCCCAGGAGCTCACACTCTAATCTCCTATCACACACAGTGTATCATCACTCCCATCATCCCGGACCCCAGGAGCTCACACTCTAATCTCCTATCACACACAATGTATCATCACTCCCATCATCCCTGACCCCAGGAGCTGACACGCTAATCTCCTATCACACACAGTGTTTCATCACTCCCATCATCCTCCCTAACCCCAGGAGCTGACACTCTAATCTCCTATCACAAACAGTGTATCATCACTCCCATCATCCTCCCTAACCCCAGGAGATGACACTCTAATCTCCTATCACACACAGTGTATCATCACTCCCATCCTCCCTGACCCCAGGAGCTGACACTCTAATCCCCTATCACACACAGTGTATCATCACTCCCATCCTCCCTGACCCCAGGAGCTGACACGCTAATCTCCTATCACACACAGTGTATCATCACTCCCATCATCCTCCCTGACCCCAGGAGCTCACACACTAATCTCCTATCACACACAGTGTATCATCACTCCCATCATCCTCCCTGACCCCAGGAGCTCACACACTAATCTCCTATCACACACAGTGTATCATCACTCCCATCATCCCTGACCCCAGGAGCTGACACGCTAATCTCCTATCACACACAGTGTTTCATCACTCCCATCATCCTCCCTAACGCCAGGAGCTGACACTCTAATCTCCTATCACACACAGTGTATCATCACTCCCATCATCCCTGACCCCAGGAGCTGACACTCTAATCTCCTATCACACACAGTGTATCATCACTCCCATCATCCCTGACCCCAGGAGCTGACACGCTAATCTCCTATCACACACAGTGTTTCATCACTCCCATCATCCCTGACCCCAGGAGCTGACACTCTAATCTATCACACACAGTGTATCATCACTCCCATCAGCTACTGTCCAGAGCAGCAGTCAATCCCTATAGAAAACCTCTCCTGCTCTGGACAGTTCCTGACATGGACAGAGGTGGCAGCAGAGAGCGCTGTGTCAGACTGGAGAGAATGCACCACTTTCTGCAGGACATACAGCAGCTGATAAGTACTGAAAGACTGGAGGTTTTTTAATAGATGTATATTACACATTTCTGTCACTTTTTGGCACCAGTTGATTTGAAATAAATATTTTGTGCTGGAGTTCCTTTTTAGCAACGGTATGTGCGGTATCAGTACTCCCATCATCCTCATCTGTCTTTTCCATAGAGAACTACAGGCTGTGTGGCCCTTCACCCGGAGGACTCTGTGTGGGACTTACAGCGGTGGAGCCCCCCCCCCCGGGTCAGAGGTCAGGCCCAGCCGCAACTAGGCAACTAGGAGACATTGAAAGCTTCTGTCATCCTCTCAATCCAATTTCCCTAATGGGGGGGACAGGTCCCCAGGTTCCCGGCCGCCAGCACAGACGCTACCAGCACATCGTGTGTTTGTGGAGAGCGGATAGTGGATTTCACTACTGAGACACCAAGGGGGAGATTTATCAAGTATGGTGCAAAGTGACACAGGCCCAGTTGCCCCTAGCGACCAATCAGATTCCACCTTTCATTTTCCAAAGAGTCTGTGAGGAATGAAAGGAGGAATCTGATTGGTTGCCGGGGGGATCAGTGCAGCATGAGTGCGGGGGGGGGGGGGGGGGGTTAGGTGGGGCATCAGTGCAGGATGAGCGCGGGGGGGGGGCAGGGATAGGTGGGGGATCAGTGCAGGATGAGTGTGGGGGATCAGTGCAGGATGAGCGCGGGGGATCAGTGCAGGATGAGCACGGGGGGGGGGGGGGGTTAGGTGGGGGATCAGTGCAGGATGAGTGCGGGGGATCAGTGCAGGCTGAGTGCGGGGGATCAGTGCAGGATGAGCGCGGGGGATCAGTGCAGGATGAATGCGGGGATCAGTGCAGGATTAGTGCGGGGGATCAGTGCAGGATGAGTGCGGGGGGGTTAGGTGGGGATCAGTGCAGGATGAGTGCGGGGGATCAGTGCAGGATGAGTGCGGGGGGGGGTTAGGTGGGGGATCAGTGCAGGATGAGTGCGGGGGATCAGTGCAGGATGAGCGCGGGGGGCTTAGGTGGGGGATCAGTGCAGGATGAGTGTGGGGGATCAGTGCAGGATGAGTGTGGGGGATCAGTGCAGGATGAGCGCAAGGGGTAGGGGGGTTGGTGGGGGATCAGTGCAGGATGAGTGCGGGGGATCAGTGCAGGATGAGCGCGGGGGGGGGGGGGGTAGGTGGGGGATCAGTGCAGGATGAATGCGGGGATCAGTGCAGGATTAGTGCGGGGGATCAGTGCAGGATGAGTGCGGGGGGGTTAGGTGGGGGATCAGTGCAGGATGAGTGCGGGGGGGTTAGGTGGGGGATCAGTGCAGGATGAGTGCGGGGGATCAGTGCAGGATGAGTGCGGGGGGGTTAGGTGGGGGATCAGTGCAAGATGAGTGCGGGGGATCAGTGCAGGATGAGCGCGGGGGGCTTAGGTGGGGGATCAGTGCAGAATGAATGCGGGGAATCAGTGCAGGATGAGTGTGGGGAGATCAGTGCAGGATTAGTGCGGGGGATCAGTGCAGGATGAGTGTGGGGGATCAGTGCAGGATGAGCGCAAGGGGTAGGGGGGTTTGGTGGGGGATCAGTGCAGGATGAGTGCGGGGGATCAGTGCAGGATGAGCGCGGGGGGGGGGGTAGGTGGGGGATCAGTGCAGGATGAATGCTGGGATCAGTGCAGGATTAGTGCGGGGGATCAGTGCAGGATGAGTGCGGGGGGGTTAGGTGGGGGATCAGTGCAGGATGAGTGCGGGGGGGGGGGTGTTAGGTGGGGGATCAGTGCAGGATGAGTGCGGGGGATCAGTGCAGCATGAGTGCGGGGGGGGGGGGGGGGGTTAGGTGGGGCATCAGTGCAGGATGAGCGCGGGGGGGGGGGGCAGGGATAGGTGGGGGATCAGTGCAGGATGAGTGTGGGGGATCAGTGCAGGATGAGCGCGGGGGATCAGTGCAGGATGAGCACGGGGGGGGGGGGGGGTTAGGTGGGGGATCAGTGCAGGATGAGTGCGGGGGATCAGTGCAGGCTGAGTGCGGGGGATCAGTGCAGGATGAGCGCGGGGGGGGGGGGGTAGGTGGGGGATCAGTGCAGGATGAATGCGGGGATCAGTGCAGGATTAGTGCGGGGGATCAGTGCAGGATGAGTGCGGGGGGGTTAGGTGGGGGATCAGTGCAGGATGAGTGCGGGGGATCAGTGCAGGATGAGTGCGGGGGGGGGTTAGGTGGGGGATCAGTGCAGGATGAGTGCGGGGGATCAGTGCAGGATGAGCGCGGGGGGCTTAGGTGGGGGATCAGTGCAGGATGAGTGTGGGGGATCAGTGCAGGATGAGTGTGGGGGATCAGTGCAGGATGAGCGCAAGGGGTAGGGGGGTTTGGTGGGGGATCAGTGCAGGATGAGTGCGGGGGATCAGTGCAGGATGAGCGCGGGGGGGGGGGGGGGTAGGTGGGGGATCAGTGCAGGATGAATGCGGGGATCAGTGCAGGATTAGTGCGGGGGATCAGTGCAGGATGAGTGCGGGGGGGTTAGGTGGGGGATCAGTGCAGGATGAGTGCGGGGGGGGTGTTAGGTGGGGGATCAGTGCAGGATGAGTGCGGGGGATCAGTGCAGGATGAGTGCGGGGGGGTTAGGTGGGGGATCAGTGCAAGATGAGTGCGGGGGATCAGTGCAGGATGAGCGCGGGGGGCTTAGGTGGGGGATCAGTGCAGAATGAATGCGGGGAATCAGTGCAGGATGAGTGTGGGGAGATCAGTGCAGGATTAGTGCGGGGGATCAGTGCAGGATGAGTGTGGGGGATCAGTGCAGGATGAGCGCAAGGGGTAGGGGGGTTTGGTGGGGGATCAGTGCAGGATGAGTGCGGGGGATCAGTGCAGGATGAGCGCGGGGGGGGGGGGTAGGTGGGGGATCAGTGCAGGATGAATGCTGGGATCAGTGCAGGATTAGTGCGGGGGATCAGTGCAGGATGAGTGCGGGGGGGTTAGGTGGGGGATCAGTGCAGGATGAGTGCGGGGGGGGGGTGTTAGGTGGGGGATCAGTGCAGGATGAGTGCGGGGGATCAGTGCAGGATGAGTGCGGGGGGTTAGGTGGGGGATCAGTGCAGGATGAGTGCGGGGGATCAGTGCAGGATGAGCGCGGGGGGCTTAGGTGGGGGATCAGTGCAGGATGAGTGCGGGGGATCAGTGCAGGATGAGCGCGGGGGGCTTAGGTGGGGGATCAGTGCAGGATGAATGTGGGGGATCAGTGCAGGATGAGTGTGGGGAGATCAGTGCAGGATTAGTGTGGGGGATCAGTGCAGGATGAGTGCGGGGGATCAGTGCAGGATGAGCGCGGGGGGGGGTTAGGTGGGGGATCAGTGCAGGATGAGTGCGGGGGATCAGTGCAGGATGAGCGCGGGGGGGTTAGGTGGGGGATCAGTGCAGAATGAGTGTGGGGGATCAGTGCAGGATGAGCGCGGGGGGGGGGTTAGGTGGGGGATCAGTGCAGGATGAGTGCGGGGGATCAGTGCAGGATGAGCGTGGGGGGGATCAGTGCAGGATCGGTGTGGGGGGATCAGTGCAGGACGAGTGCGGGGGGGGGGTAGGTGGGGGATCAGTGCAGGACGAGTGCGGGGGGGCGGTAGGTGGGGGATCAGTGCAGGATGAGCGCAGGGGGGGGGTTAGGTGGGGGATCAGTGCAGGATGAGTGCGGGGGATCAGTGCAGGATGAGTGTGGGGGGATTAGTGCAGGATCGGTGTGGGGGGATCAGTGCAGGATGAGTGTGGGGGATCAGTGCACTGTGCAGGATCGGTGTGGGGGGATCAGTGCAGGATCGGTGTGGGGGGATCAGTGCAGGATCGGTGTGGGGGGATCAGTGCAGGATGAGGGTGGGGGTTCAGTGCAGGATCGGTGTGGGGGGATCAGTGCAGGATCGGTGTGGGGGGATCAGTGCAGGATCGGTGTGGGGGGATCAGTGCAGGATCGGTGTGGGGGGATCAGTGCAGGATGAGGGTGGGGGTTCAGTGCAGGATCGGTGTGGGGGGATCAGTGCAGGATCGGTGTGGGGGGATCAGTGCAGGATCGGTGTGGGGGGATCAGTGCAGGATCGGTGTGGGGGGGATCAGTGCAGGATGAGGGTGGGGGTTCAGTGCAGGATCGGTGTGGGGGGATCAGTGCAGGATCGGTGTGGGGGGATCAGTGCAGGATCGGTGTGGGGGGATCAGTGCAGGATGAGTGTGGGGGGATCAGTGCAGGATGAGTTTGGGGAGATCAGTGCAGGATCGGTGTGGGGGGATCAGTACAGGGTCAGTGCGGGTGGGTCCTCCGCTGCATTGTGTCCCATCGGATTGGAGCCCCCAGATGTGATAACGCTACCCGCGGTGGGGGGCGCTCTATAAGGGGGTGGTCACACATCGCGTATACAAGGAGGATTTAAAGGAAATCTGGGTCGGGATTCTCTGTGTAAAATCTGCACCTGATGACATCATGCAGCATTTAGGCCGCGTCTAATGACTGATCGATTACACAGGGTGGATTCTACCGACTGTAGCTCTCCTGCTATTACAAAACTACAACTCCCAGCATGCAACAGAGACAAAACTACAACTCCCAGCATGCAACAGAGACAAAACTACAACTACCAGCATGCAACTGAGGCAAAACTACAACTCCCAGCATGCAACTGAGGCAAAACTACAACTCCCAGCATGCAACTGAGGCAAAACTACAACTCCCAGCATGCAACTGAGGCAAAACTACAACTCCCAGCCTGCAATAATTGCAAAACTACAACAAAGCCGCTGGGCCATATAGAAGGATATACAAGTACAACTTGGTGTGTGGCTCTTGTGTCTGATATATGTCATTATATCAGTAATGTCATCCAGAGGGCGGGGCTGTGACTACCTCTCTATACACATGATATACAGGGGGCGGGGCTGTGACTACCTCTCTATATACATGATATACAGGGGTGGGGCTGTGACTACCTCTCTATACACATGATATAAAGGGGGCGGGGCTGTGACTACCTCTCTATACACATGATATACAGGGGGCGGGGCTGTGACTACCTCTCTATACACATTATATACAGGGGCGGGGCTGTGGCTACCTCTCTATACACATGATATACAGGGGGTGGGGCTGTGACTATCTCTCTATACACATGATATACAGGGGGCGGGTCTGTGACTACCTCTCTATATACATGATATACAGGGGGCGGGGCTGGGACTACCTCTCTATACACATGATATACAGGGGCAGGGCTGTGACTACCTCTCTATACACAGGATATACAGGGGGCGGCGCTGTGACTACCTATCTATATACATGATATACAGGGGGCGGGGCTGTGACTACCTCTCTATACATATTATATACAGGGGGTGGGACTGTGACTACCTCTCTATACACATGATATACAGGGGGCGGGGCTGTGACTACCTCTCTGTACACATGATATACAGGGGGCGGGGCTTTGACTACCTCTCTATACACATGACATACAGGGGGCGGGGCTGTGACTACCTCTCTATACACAGGATATACAGGGGGCGGGGCTGTGACTACCTCTCTATACACATGATATACAGGGGGCGGGGCTGTGACTACCTCTCTATACACATGATATACAGGGGGCGGGGCTGTGACTACCTCTCTATACACAGGATATACAGGGGGCGGGGCTGTGACTACTTCTCTATACACATGATATAAAGGGGGCGGGGCTGTGACTATCTCTCTGTACACATGATATACAGGGGGCGGGGCTGTGACTACCTCTCTATACACATGATATACAGGGGACAGGGCTGTGACTACCTCTCTATACACATGATATAAAGGGGGCGGGGCTGTGACTACCTCTCTATACACATGACATACAGGGGGCGGGGCTGTGACTACCTCTCTATACACATGATATACAGGGGGCGGGGCTGTGACTACCTCTCTATACACATGATATACAGGGGGCGGGGCTGTGACTACCTCTCTATACACATGATATACAGGGGGCAGGGCTGTGACTACCTCTCTATACACAGGATATACAGGGGGTGGGGCTGTGACTACCTCTCTATACACAGGATATACAGGGGGTGGGGCTGTGACTACCTCTCTATACACATGATATAAAGGGGGCGGAGCTGTGACTACCTCTCTGTACACATGATATACAGGGGGCGGGGCTGTGTATGGTATAAGGTGTGTGGATTGCTGTGCAGATAAATGTAAGAATAATCTAATATTCGGTTACTATGCATATGGTAGAATTACCCTTTAAGCTTTGTTACAATCATTCTGATCATTTACTATAACTAATGTTTATTTTGTCCCCAGGACGAGGGATTTGCAGTCACAGACTAAACTCCATTTAGAGACGTGTAACAACAGTGACATCTGCAGGCCGACCGCTGGTACTACCACAAATAGCCAAACTACACCGACTATTCCGCTCTGTATTCTCTCCTCTGGATCTTTGCTGTTACAATAGAAACAATTACAGATTTTTTTTATTTTATTTTGGCAACCAGTTATATTGCAGCAGCACTAATCAGGGGTGGAAGGGTTTTATTATTATTATTATTATTATTATTATTATTATTATTTTCAGATCATACAAAACACAAAGTGTTATACCTGTAATGAAGTGTAATGTAAAAGCTTTATGAGTGAGTCTATGGGATATAATATACTGTTATATAATGATCTCTCGCTGTTTCCAAGAGCTAATTTAGAGCTCCCCCTAATGGTGAAATATAGAAAATAATGATGTAAAAAGATCACAATGACATCATGTGACATCACAACCAACCAACAAAGAACAACAGAGGTATGTAATTAACGTAAGGCACACCACAACAAATTTAGGAAAATACAAAAAAGAATTTTTATTCACATGATTGCAAGAAACATATACAAATACATGAAAAACATATGGCCACAAAGCCCCCTAACGTTTAAAAACAACTAAAAATGTACAACAAGGGACCTATGAAATATAAAGGTACCCTAAGACTCAACAGCCTATATGAGATATATGCTCCGGATGCAAACAGAAGTCAATAACATGATAAAAGATCAAAAAAATCCCAAAGAGAAAATGTGATCATGTGCAAGTGTAAACTGATACTACTGAAATACATCAAACAGACAACTGATCAAGCCCAAAATAGAAAGCCACCTAAAAATGAATGAATAAAAATACATCACTATAAACACGGATAAGCTACACTTCACCATATCGGGAAAAAATGATGGGTAACCGGAGCAACAAGGTTGGAGTCATGGACTCATTCCCAAGGTTTTCCTTTCAAATCAACTGGTGCCAGAAAGTGCCAGAGATTTGTAATTTACTGTTCATGAAAAAAAAAATCTCCAGTCTTCCAGTACTTATCAGCTGCTGTATGTCCTGCAGGATGTGGTATATTGTCTCCAGTCTGACACAGTGCTCTCTGCTGCCACCTCTGTCCATGTCAGGAACTGTCCAGAGCAGCAGCAAATCCCCATAGAAAACCTCTCCTGCTCTGGACAGTTCCTGACATGGACAGAGGTGGCAGCAGAGAGCACTGTGTCAGACTGGAGAGAAGACACCACTTCCTGCAGCTGATAAGTACTGGAAGACTGGAGATTTTTTTTATAGAAATAATTAGCAAATCTCTGGCACTTTCTGGTACCCATTGATTTAAAAGAATTTTTTTTTGTGAATAACCCTTAAGAGAATGGGAACATTCAATGAAACTATATGAGAATGAAATGTCTGAGCTGGAATAAGACCAATTATTATTATTATTATTATTATTAGACGGGGATAGGGGGAGTTTAGGGTATAAAACATGAGTAAGAATATAAAGTGAATGTGTTATATGTTACAGCTGTATCTGGAAAATATTGTGGTGAGTGAAATAAAATTGTTGCATAAAGTGAAATTTCAATAAAGAAAGATTTAAAAACAAAAAGCAAAACACAGCGCTGGTAGTGTTATCACACGTCATACAAAATCCAACAATGACATCACACATCTTACAAAAGCGCATCTTACGTATAGCAGAACTGGCAGTGACCACACATAAAAAGGCATGGTGGTGACATCACACATCACAGAAAGGAAGCAGTAGTGACATCACTCATGGTACAAGAAGGAGCTGTGCATTATACCAATGAATGGTAGTGACATCACATACAAATGAACGGTAGTGACAGCATACATCATACTAGAGATGGCGGTGACATCATATATCATACAAGACATGGCAGTGACAGCATACATCATACTAGACATGGCAGTGACATCATACAAGAGATTGCAGTGACATCATACATCATACTAGATATGGCGGTGACATCACATATAATACTAGAGATGGCGGTGACATCACATATAATACTAGAGATGGGAGTGACATCATACATCATACAAGAGATGGCGGTGACATCATACATCATACAAGAGATAGCGGTGACATCATACATCCTACTAGAGATGGCGGTGACATCATAATAGAGATGGCAGTTACATCATACATACATCATACAAGAGATGTGATGACTTCATACATCATACTAGAGATGGCAGTGACATCTCATAAATCATAATAGAGATGGCGGTGACATCATACTAGAGATGGTGACAGCATACAGCAGATGCCGGTGACATCACACATGAAGAATGATGACATCACTGGTGTTGTGAGGGGATAACTCATCTGGGGGGGATCCCTCTCCTCCATCTTTATCTTTCTTTATAGTTTTGCAAAAGAGGAGCAGCAGAACTATAAGTGCCAGCAGTAGCCGTAGCCCCTCCCCTATTGTATCTCCTCGTTATTCCCGTGAGGCTGCGGGTCGGATTCTGTCCATCGTCTCTTCTCGTTATTCCGGTGAGGTTGTGGTCGGATTCTGTCCGTTGTTTTTCCTCGTTATTCCGGTGAGGCTGCGGGTCGGATTCTGTTCGTTGTTTTTCTTTGTTATTCCGGTGAGGCTGCGGTCGGATTCTGTCAATCGTCTCTTCTCGTTATTCCGGTGAGGCTGCGGGTCGGATTCTGTGAATCGTCTCTTCTCGTTATTCCGGTGAGGCCACGGGTCGGATTCTGTCCGTCGTCTCTCCTCGTTTTTCCGGTAAGGTAGCGGGTCCGATTCTGTCCGTCATCTCTCCTCGTTATTCTGGTGAGGCTGCGGGTCGGATTCTGTCCGTCATCTCTCCTCGTTATTCTGGTGAGGCTGCGGGTCGGATTCTGTCCGTCATCTCTCCTCGTTATTCTGGTGAGGCTGCGGGTCGGATTCTGTCCGTCATCTCTCCTCGTTATTCTGGTGAGGCTGCGGGTCGGATTCTGTCCGTCATCTCTCCTCGTTATTCTGGTGAGGCTGCGGGTCGGATTCTGTCCGTCATCTCTCCTCGTTATTCTGGTGAGGCTGCGGGTCGGATTCTGTCCGTCATCTCTCCTCGTTATTCTGGTGAGGCAGCGGGTCAGATTCTGTCCCTTGTTTTTCCTCATTATTCCGGTGAGGCTGCGGGTCGGATTCTGTCCGTCGTCTCTCCTCGTTATTCCGGTGAGGCTGCGGTCGGATTTTGTCCGTTGTTCTTCCTCGTTATTCCGGTGAGGCAGCGGGTTGGATTCTGTCCGTCGTTTTTCCTCATTATTCCAGTGAGGCTGCGGGTCGGATTCTGTCCGTCGTCTCTCCTTGTTATTTGGGTGAGGCCACGGGTCGCATTCTGTCCGTCGTCTCTCCTCGTTATTCCAGTGAGGCTGCGGGTCGGATTCTGCCCATCGTTCTTCCTCATTATTCCCGTGAGGCTGCGGGTGGGATTCTGTCCGTTGTTTTTTATCAATATTCCGGTGAGGCTGCGGGTCGGATTCTGTCTGCCATCTCTCCTCGTTATTCCGGTGAGGCTGCGGGTCGGATTCTGTCCGTCGTCTCTCCTCATTATGCGGGTGAGGCTGCGGGTGGGATTCTGTCCGTCGTTCTTCCTCATTATTCCGGTGAGGCTGCGGGTCGGATTCTGTCCGTCGTTCTTCCTCGGTATTCCCGTGAGGCTGCAGGTTGGATTCTGTCCGTTGTTCTTCCTCGTTATTCCCGTGAGGCTGCGGGTCGGATTCTGTCCGTCGTTTTTCCTCATTATTCCGGTGAGGCTGCGGGTCGGATTCTGTCCGTCGTTCTTCCTCGTTATTCCCGTGAGGCTGCGGGTCGGATTCTGTCCGTCGTTCTTCCTCGTTATTCCCGTGAGGCTGTGGTCGGATTCTGTCCGTCGTTTTTCCTCATTATTCCGGTGAGGCTGTGGTCGGATTCTGTCCGTTCCACATTAGCTCATTATCTGGGCTGTTCAGGCCATTAATTCTGCGGTTTTATTAGGCGGCGCTGGGCGCTCGCTCCTGTCGCGGTGACAAGCGTTTCAGCAGCTAATCTGACAGCTAATGACTCCATTACAGGCGGAATACTAATTGCTTTACATCAGGGACGGGAATTAATTGATGTAAATAGATTACACCTGAGCGTGCGTCCCCCCCTGGAAATACGGAGCCTGAGTCACTGCCCACCGGCTGGGGACCGCACCAGGAGCCGGGGGCTGGGGGGCCCAGTGATGGCGGGGATGTGGGGGGTAACCTATTGAAATCAATGAAAGATTGAGCTTAAACCCAAGCAGCAGTGAAGATGTCCTGACACCAGGATGGAAGAGACAGTAATTTATCTGGTGGCCACTAGGTGTCACTGTAATCCAGCACTTACTCTTACGGTACACTGTAATTTGTGCACCCTGATGGGCAGGAACCACATAGGCCGATCTCCTCATTAGGAAGGCACCATCACAGGAATATACACTCCTCATCTTCAGTGCTCTTCACAGCCCCACTAAAAGCAATGAAAACTATTGTATATGGACAGTGCACAGTACCACCTCTCCTGTCCTGTATGGTGGGTGTAATCCTCAGTATGTATATATATATATATATATATATATATATATATATATATACAGTGCACAGTACCACCTCTCCTGTCCTGTATGCTGGGTGTATTCCTCAGTGTATATATATACAGTGCACAGTACCACTTCTCCTGTCCTGTACCCTGGGTGTAATCCTCAGTATCTGCTCCTATTCTGTATATATGAACATTGCACAGTACCACTTCTCTTATTCTGTATATATAGACACTGCACAGTACCACTTCTCTTATTCTGTATATATAGACACTGCACAGTACCACTTCTCTTATTCTGTATATATGAACATTGCACAGTACCACTTCTCTTATTCTGTATTTATGGACAGTGCACAGTACCACTTCTCTTATTCTGTATTTATGGACACTGCACAGTACCACTTCTCTTATTCTGTATATATGGACAGTGCACAGTACCACTTCTCTTATTCTGTATATATGAACATTGCATAGTACCACTTCTCCTGTCCTGTATATATAGACGGAGCACAGTACCACTTCTCTTATTCTGTATATATGGACAGTGCACAGTACCACTTCTCTTATTCTGTATTTATGGACAGTGCACAGTACCACTTCTCTTATTCAGTATATATGGGCAGTGCACAGTACCACTTCTCTTATTCTGTATATATGGACAGTGCACAGTACCACTTCTCTTATTCTGTATATATGGACACTGCACAGTACCATTTCTCTTATTCTGTATATATGGACACTGCACAGTACCACTTCTATCCTGTATATATGGACACTGCACAGTACCACTTCTATCCTGTATATATGGACACTGCACAGTACCACTTCTATCCTGTATATATGGACAGTGCATAGTACCACTTCTCCTGTCCTGTATATATAGACGGAGCACAGTACCACTTCTCTTATTCTGTATATATGGACAGTGCACAGTACCACTTCTCTTATTCTGTATTTATGGACAGTGCACAGTACCACTTCTCTTATTCTGTATTTATGGACACTGCACAGTACCACTTCTCTTATTCTGTATATATGGACAGTGCACAGTACCACTTCTCTTATTCTGTATATATGAACATTGCATAGTACCACTTCTCCTGTCCTGTATATATAGACGGAGCACAGTACCACTTCTCTTATTCTGTATATATGGACAGTGCACAGTACCACTTCTCTTATTCTGTATTTATGGACAGTGCACAGTACCACTTCTCTTATTCAGTATATATGGGCAGTGCACAGTACCACTTCTCTTATTCTGTATATATGGACAGTGCACAGTACCACTTCTCTTATTCTGTATATATGGACACTGCACAGTACCATTTCTCTTATTCTGTATATATGGACACTGCACAGTACCACTTCTATCCTGTATATATGGACACTGCACAGTACCACTTCTATCCTGTATATATGGACACTGCACAGTACCACTTCTATCCTGTATATATGGACAGTGCACAGTACCACTTCTCTTATTCTGTATATATGGACAGAGCACAGTACCACTTCTCCTGTCCTGTATACTGGGTGTAATCCTCAGTATATATGGACAGTGCACAGTACCACTTCTCCTGTCCTGTATACTGGGTTCTATCCTGTATATATGGACAGTGCACAGTACCACTTCTCTTATTCTGTATATATGGACAGTGCACAGTACCACTTCTCCTGTCCTGTATACTAGGTGTAATCCTCAGTATATATGGACAGTGCACAGTACCACTTCTTCTGTCCTGTATGCTGGGTGTAATCCTCAGTATATATATATATATATATATATATATATATATATATATATATATATATATTGTATATTGCACAGTACCACTTCTCCTGTCCTGTATACTGGGTTCTATCCTGTATATATGGACAGTGCACAGTACCACTTCTCTTATTCTGTATATATGGACAGTGCACAGTACCATTTCTCCTGTCCTGTGTGCTGGGTGTAATCCTCAGTATATATATATATATATATATATATATATATATATATATATATATACAGTACAGTACCACTTCTCCTGTCCTGTATACTGGGTGCAATCCTCAGTATATATGTATATATATTGCACAGTACCACTTCTCCTGTCCTGTATATATGGACAGTGCACAGTACCACTTCTCCTCATCCAGTCCATCCCCATCCTGCCACCATAGTGGGAGGAGCTTAGAGACGATTTATCGGTAATAATAAGAAGCTGTTGCTGTTATTACTATCATTGGTCGTCCGTACACGGTTTGTCACATTTGGACACAGCAGCAGAATTTCCGCCGTCTCCCGTAAAACAGATGTCTTCTTCACTTCCATCACTCAGACATAACAGCCAAACCCCCCAACAAATCTCAGACCTGCAGAAACGGAACATCTGTCAGTAAATAACTTCCCATCTCCGCCTGGAGGGTGCAGCCTGTGCGGAGGAAGCGGGGGCAGATATGGGGGGTCTCCAGCCAGCACCTCCCCCACACATGGTTACCCTGGGCACAGGCAACTGGAGCCACATGATAGTGATATCATGTGTCATAGCCATAGTGATATCATGTGTCATAGCCATAGTGATATCATGTGTCATAGCCATAGTGATATCATGTGTCATAGCCATAGTGATATCATGTGTCATACTCATAGTGATATCATGTGTCATAGCCATAGTGATATAATGTGTCATAGCCATAGTGATATCATGTGTCATAGCCATAGTGATATCATGTGTCATAGCCATAGCGATATAATGTGTCATAGCCATAGCGATATAATGTGTCATAGCCATAGTGATATCATGTGTCATAGCCATAGTGATATCATGTGTCATAGCCATAGTGATATCATGTGTCATAGCCATAGTGATATCATGTGTCATACTCATAGTGATATCATGTATCATAGCCATAGCGATATAATGTGTCATAGCCATAGTGATATCATGTGTCATAGCCATAGTGATATCATGTGTCATAGCCATAGTGATATCATGTGTCATAGCCATAGTGATATCATGTGTCATACTCATAGTGATATCATGTGTCATAGCCATAGTGATATCATGTGTCATAGCCATAGTGATATCATGTGTCATACTCATAGTGATATCATGTGTCATAGCCATAGGGATATCATGTGTCATAGCCATAGTGATATCATGTGTCATACTCATAGTGATATCATGTGTCATACTCATAGTGATATCATGTGTCATACTCACAATTATATCATGTGCCATAGCCATAGTGATATCATGTATCATACTCATAGTGATATCATGTGTCATAGTAATAGTGATATCATGTGTCATAGCCATAGTGATATCATGTGTCATACTCATAGTGATATCATGTGTCATAGCCATATCGATATCATGTGTCATACTCATAGTGATATCATGTGTCATAGCCATAGTGATATCATGTGTCATAGCCATAGTGATATCATGTGTCATACTCATAGTGATATCATGTGTCATAGCCATAGTGATATCATGTGTCATAGCCATAGTGATATCATGTGTCATACTCATAGTGATATCATGTGTCATACTCATAGTGATATCATGTGTCATACTCACAATTATATCATGTGCCATAGCCATAGTGATATCATGTATCATACTCATAGTGATATCATGTGTCATAGTAATAGTGATATCATGTTTCATAGTAATAGTGATATCATGTGTCATAGCCATAGTGATATCATGTGTCATACTCATAGTGATATCATGTGTCATAGCCATAGTGATATCATGTGTCATAGCCATAGTGATATCATGTATCATACTCATAGTGATATCATGTGTCATACAATGAAGATGACTAGAAGGATGAGATGACGGGAGGAGGAGGGTGAGAAGCGGCTTTGTTTTCTGTAATAATGTTAGTCTAACCACGATGACATAATAGTAATAATCATAGTACAGATATATGGGCAGGGTCTATGGAAAGCTGGGTGACCACAACCACCACCATGAGCATCATAATGGTGACTGGTGGTAATGTCTTCCTGTCTGTGATCCGAGTACGAGACAAAGGGAACTGAGGAGCATTCAGACAGAAGAGTAAGAAACGATAACACGAGAGACGATAACACCCCACACACAGGATGATAACGCCCCACACACAGGATGATAACACCCCACACACAGGATGATAACACCCCACACAAAGGATGATAATACCCCACACACAGGATGATAACACCCCGCACACAGGATGATAACACCCCACACAAGAGACGATAATACCCCACACACAGGATGATAACACCCTGCACACAGGATGATAACATCAGAGTCCATATCACCCCACACAAGAGACGATAACACCCCACACAAAGGATGATAACACCCTGCACAAGAGACGATAATACCCCACACACAGGATGATAACGCCCCACACACAGGATGATAACGCCCCACACACAGGATGATAACGCCCCACACACAGGATGATAACGCCCCACACACAGGATGATAACGCCCCACTCAAGAGACGATAACACCCCACATAAAGGATGATAACACCCCGCACACAGGATGATAACACCCCGCACAAGAGACGATAATACCCCACACACAGGATGATAACACCCCACACAAGAGACGATAACACCCCACACACAGGATGATAACGCCCCACACACAGGATGATAACGCCCCACACATGAGATGATAAAACCGCACACACTGAGCGATAACACCCCACACAGGACAATAACACCCCAGACACAGTACAATAACACCCCACACACAGGACAATAACACCTCAGACACAGGGCGATAACACCCCACACAGGACAATAACACCCCACACACAGGGCGATAACACCCCACACAGAACAATAACACCCCACACACAGGGGGATAACACCCCACACACAGGGCGATAACACCCCACACACAGGGCGATAACACCCCACACAGGACAATAACACCCCACACACAGGGGGATAACACCCCACACAGGACAATAACACCCCACACACAGGACAATAACACCCCAGACACAGGGCGATAACACCCCACACATGAGACCTTAACACCCCACACAGGATAATAACACCCCAGACAAGAGATGATAACACCCCACATAGAAGACGATAACCCCATATATGAGACGATACCAAGACTGAATTCTATAAGAACAAATCAACATGAGACGAGCTTCATCATCCTTCTCCTTCTTCTCCTCATCATCACAATTCTCTTCTCATCATATTCATCATCAGCCTCCATTTTATTATCGTTATGCCTTTCCTCATCTTCCTCCTAATCATCATCAGCCTCCTCCTCCTCATTCCTGTTATCACCATTCTCTTCATCATTATCCTCATCACCACCATCCTCATCATCCTTATCATTGTTTGTGATCCCCATGACCCTCCTTTTCACCATCACCACCTTCATCCTCCTCTTTCTCTTTCTCATCTTCCTCCTAATCCTCCCCCTCCTCCTCATCATGCCTCTTATCCTCCTTCTCATCACCCTCCATCATCCCAATCATCATGACCATCCTCCTCCTCATCACCCTCCTCCTCCTCCTCATGTCCTGACCCTGTGCCATCTCTCTCCATCTTATTAATAATCTCCTTCTTCCTCTCCCTCCAGCATCTGGCTTCTTCCTTGGGATAAGCGGCTTCTGAGGAGCCATTCACCTGACGCTCCTCCTGCCTCGTATTTGTACAAGACCAACAAGCCAGAAGTTTTCTGCAAATAAGGAGAGTGACAAGGCGGGCAGTGAGCGGGCAGTGAGCGGGCAGTGTGCATGCAGTGAGCGGGCAGTGAGCGGGCAGTGTGCGGGTAGTGAGCGGGCAGTGAGCGGGCAGTGAGCGGGCAGTGTGCGGGCAGTGAGCGGGCAGTGTGCGGGCAGTGAGCGGGCAGTGTGCGGGCAGTGAGCGGGCAGTGTGCGGGGAGTGAGCGGGCAGTGTGCGGGCAGTGAGCGGGCAGTGAGCGGGCAGTGTGCGGGCATTGAGCGGGCAGTGTGCGGGCATTGAGCGGGCAGTGAGCGGGCAGTGTGCGGGTAGTGAGCGGGCAGTGAGCGGGTAGTAAGCGGGCAGTGTGCGGGCAGTGAGCGGGCAGTGAGCGGGCAGTGTGCGGGCAGTGAGCGAGCAGTGTGCGGGTAGTGAGCGGGCAGTGTGCGGGCAGTGTGCGGGCAGTGAGCGGGCAGTGAGCGGGCAGTGTGCGGGGAGTGAGCGGGCAGTGTGCGGGCAGTGAGCGGGCAGTGAGCAGGGAGTGAGCGGGCAGTGTGCGGGCAGTGAGCGGGCAGTGTGCGGGCAGTGAGCGGGCAGTGAGCGGGCAGTGTGCGGGGAGTGAGCGGGCAGTGTGCGGGCAGTGAGCGGGCAGTGAGCGGGCAGTGTGCGGGCATTGAGCGGGCAGTGTGCGGGGAGTGAGCGGGCAGTGAGCGGGCAGTGTGCGGGGAGTGAGCGGGCAGTGTGCGGGCAGTGTGCGGGCAGTGAGCGGGCAGTGAGCGGGCAGTGTGCGGGGAGTGAGCGGGCAGTGTGCGGGCAGTGAGCGGGCAGTGAGCAGGGAGTGAGCGGGCAGTGTGCGGGCAGTGAGCGGGCAGTGTGCGGGCAGTGAGCGGGCAGTGAGCGGGCAGTGTGCGGGGAGTGAGCGGGCAGTGTGCGGGCAGTGAGCGGGCAGTGAGCGGGCAGTGTGCGGGCATTGAGCGGGCAGTGTGCGGGGAGTGAGCGGGCAGTGAGCGGGCAGTGTGCGGGGAGTGAGCGGGCAGTGTGCGGGCAGTGAGCGGGCAGTGAGCGGGCAGTGTGCGGGCATTGAGCGGGCAGTGTGCGGGCATTGAGCGGGCAGTGTGCATGCAGTGAGCGGGCAGTGAGCGGGCAGTGTGCGGGTAGTGAGCGGGCAGTGAGCGGGCAGTGTGCGGGCAGTGAGCGGGCAGTGAGCGGGCAGTGTGCGGGCAGTGTGCGGGCAGTGAGCGGGCAGTGTGCGGGGAGTGAGCGGGCAGTGTGCGGGCAGTGAGCGGGCAGTGAGCGGGCAGTGTGCGGGCATTGAGCGGGCAGTGTGCGGGCATTGAGCGGGCAGTGAGCGGGCAGTGTGCGGGCAGTGTGCGGGTAGTGAGCGGGCAGTGAGCGGGCAGTGTGCGGGCAGTGAGCGGGCAGTGAGCGGGCAGTGTGCGGGCAGTGAGCGGGCAGTGTGCGGGCAGTGAGCGGGCAGTGAGCGGGCAGTGTGCGGGCAGTGTGCGGGCAGTGAGCGGGCAGTGTGCGGGCAGTGAGCGGGCAGTGAGCGGGCAGTGAGCGGGCAGTGTGCGGGGAGTGAGCGGGCAGTGTGCGGGCAGTGAGCGGGCAGTGAGCGGGCAGTGAGCGGGGAGTGAGCGGGCAGTGTGCGGGCAGTGAGCGGGCAGTGTGCGGGCAGTGAGCGGGCAGTGAGCGGGCAGTGTGCGGGGAGTGAGCGGGCAGTGTGCGGGCAGTGAGCGGGCAGTGAGCGGGCAGTGTGCGGGCAGTGTGCGGGGAGTGAGCGGGCAGTGAGCGGGCAGTGTGCGGGGAGTGAGCGGGCAGTGTGCGGGCAGTGAGCGGGCAGTGAGCGGGCAGTGTGCGGGCATTGAGCGGGCAGTGTGCGGGCATTGAGCGGGCAGTGTGCATGCAGTGAGCGGGCAGTGAGCGGGCAGTGTGCGGGTAGTGAGCGGGCAGTGAGCGGGCAGTGTGCGGGCAGTGAGCGGGCAGTGAGCGGGCAGTGTGCGGGCAGTGAGCGGGCAGTGAGCGGGCAGTGTGCGGGTAGTGAGCGGGCAGTGTGCGGGCAGTGAGCGGGCAGTGAGCGGGCAGTGTGCGGGCAGTGAGCGGGCAGTGAGCGGGCAGTGTGCGGGGAGTGAGCGGGCAGTGAGTGGGGAGTGAGCGGGCAGTGTGCGGGCAGTGAGCGGGCAGTGTGCGGGCAGTGAGCGGGGAGTGAGCGGGCAGTGAGCGGGCAGTGTGCGGGCAGTGAGCGGGGAGTGAGCGGGTAGTGAGCGGGCAGTGAGCAAGCCTTTGTCTGTTGTGGATCCTGATCCAATGTAACAGAGTCAGGATTTCCTGGTCACTGCCCTGTATGTTAATGAGGCTAATTAATTGTCTATTGGCACAAAGTTCTCAATGGTGGGGGAGGGGAGGGATCACTGAAGCCACATAAGCAGCTTATGATAGTCACAAAAACATTAAAATTGCTTCTCCCCCTATAGTATGAGGGGGTCTCTGGATTGAACATAGAGGGGGCCTCGAGGAAAATGATTTTAACGCTTCATTCTTTAAGGTCTTTTAGATGTTAAACTATCTGGACCTGGTGACTTCTTGAGGACAAGCCCATCAATCTCCAACCTGACTTCCTCTTCCTGAATCATCTTTGTCAAAAGGGAAGGCTCTGTGCTCAAGTATTCAATTCTTCGTCCAGGGTTGGAGAATTTGCTTCTTGCTGAAGTGCCCCCTGGCCTGCCATCTTTCTTTCAGCCTTTCTTTGGCGGAATTCCCTGTGAACACGTTTTTCTCTCTTCTATCAACACGCAGCCAGTTAAATTCTGATTGGACTGAGAACTCCTTAAGTAGTCGCCCATATCTCTGCTTAAGTCACCTTACAAAACTACTACCTCACTGTTCCTAGTCTTCAGTAAAGTAACATCTTTACCTGCTAGCAGCGGAGCTACTTCTGGAGGGTTTACAAGCTCTTCTGCACCCTGTAAACAAGGGCCTGTGTATTTCACTGTACTTGGAAAAGACTGTTCAGTAAATGTGGTGTCCCACAGTTAAGTGCCCTTGGCACCTGTCGCAAAGTTATCTCTTCAGTTCTGTGGTGATGAAGGTAGCATTCTATAATTTCACCACTAGGTGTTAGTATTATTTTTAAACTCTGTTATGTGTCGCACAACTATAGTAAGCAATGGGTTACTGTTAGTGTTGTACCATGTGGTCTGTGCTGACCTATAGGAGGTGCTCTCTCTTCTTCTACCTATCCCTGCTCTCCACACACACACAGCCCCTGGGAAGTAGCTAGTTAGCCCCATGTGGACAGGAAGTCTAGTTCTGTTGTGTTAGTGAGGTGGTGAGACAACATTGTGTGGAGGAGGAAAGAGCTGCCTGTAGAGCTCAGAGATAGGACTGTGTGGAGGAGGACAGAGCTGCCTGTAGAGCTCAGAGACAGGATTGTTTGGAGGAGGAATGAGCTGCCTGTAGAGCTCAGAGACAGGACTGTGTGGAGGAGGAAAGAGCTGCCTGTAGAGCTCAGAGACAGGACTGTGTGGAGGAGGAAAGAGCTGCCTGTAGAGCTCAGAGACAGGACTGTGTGGAGAAGGAAAGAGCTGCCTGTAGAGCTCAGAGACAGGACTGTGTGGAGGAGGAAAGAGCTGCCTGTAGAGCTCAGAGACAGGATTGTTTGGAGGAGGAATGAGCTGCCTGTAGAGCTCAGAGACAGGACTGTGTGGAGGAGGAAAGAGCTGTCTGTAGAGATCAGAGACAGGACTGTGTGGAGGAGGAAAGAGCTGTCTGTAGAGCTCAGAGACAGGACTGTGTGGAGGAGGAAAGAGCTGCCTGTAGAGCTCAGAGACAGGACTGTGTGGAGGAGGAAAGAGCTGCCTGTAGAGCTCAGAGACAGGATTGTTTGGAGGAGGAATGAGCTGCCTGTAGAGCTCAGAGACAGGACTGTGTGGAGGAGGAAAGAGCTGCCTGTAGAGCTCAGAGACAGGACTGTGTGGAGGAGGAAAGAGCTGCCTGTAGAGCTCAGATACAGGATTGTGAGGAGGAGGAAAGAGCTGCCTGTAGAGCTCAGATACAGGATTGTGAGGAGGAGGAAAGAGCTGCCTGTAGAGCTCAGAGACAGGACTGTGTGGGGAGGAAAGAGCTGCCTGTAGAGCTCAGATACAGGACTGTGAGAAGGAGGAAAGAGCTGCCTGTAGAGCTCAGAGACAGGACTGTGTGGGGAGGAAAGAGCTGCCTGTAGAGCTCAGATACAGGATTGTGAGGAGGAGGAAAGAGCTGCCTGTAGAGCTCAGATACAGGACTGTGTGGAGGAGGAAAGAGCTGCCTGTAGAGCTCAGAGACAGGACTGTCTGGAGGAGGAAAGAGCTGCCTGTAGAGCTCAGAGACAGAACTGTGTGGAGGAGGAAAGAGCTGCCTGTAGAGCTGAGAGACAGAACTGTCTGGAGGAGGAAAGAGCTGCCTGTAGAGCTTAGAGACAGAACTGTGTGGAGGAGGAAAGACCTGCCTGTAGAGCTCAGAGACAGCATTGTGTGGAGGAGGAAAGAGCTGTCTGTAGAGCTCAGAGACAGGACTGCAAGGAGGAGGAAAGAGCTGCCTGTAGAGCTCATAGACAGGGCTGTGTGGAGGAGGAAAAAGCTGCCTGTAGAGCTCAGAGACAGGACTGTGTGGAGGAGGACAGAGCTGCCTGTAGAGCTCAGAGACAGAACTGTGTGGAGGAGGAAAGAGCTGCCTGTAGAGCTCAGAGACAGAACTGTGTGGAGGAGGAAAGAGCTGCCTGTAGAGCTCAGAGACAGAACTGTGTGGAGGAGGAAAGACCTGCCTGTAGAGCTCAGAGACAGCATTGTGTGGAGGAGAAAAGAGCTGTCTGTAGAGCTCAGAGACAGGACTGCAAGGAGGAGGAAAGAGCTGCCTGTAGAGCTCATAGACAGGACTGTGTGGAGGAGGAAAAAGCTGCCTGTAGAGCTCAGAGACAGGACTGTGTGGAGGAGGAAAGAGCTGCCTGTAGAGCTCAGAGACAGGATTGTGAGGAGAAGGAAAGACCTGCCTGTAGAGCTCAGAGACAGGACTGTGTGGAGGAGGTCAGAGCTGCCTGTAGAGCTCAGATACAGGATTGTGAGGAGGAGGAAAGAGCTGCCTGTAGAGCTCAGATACAGGATTGTGAGGAGGAGGAAAGAGCTGCCTGTAGAGCTCAGAGACAGAACTGTGTGGAGGAGGAAAGAGCTGCCTGTAGAGCTCAGAGACAGAACTGTGTGGAGGAGGAAAGAGCTGCCTGTAGAGCTCAGAGACAGGATTGTGTGGAGGAGGAACGAGCTGCCTGTAGAGCTCAGAGACAGGACTGTGTGGAGGAGGGAAGAGCTGCCTGTAGAGCTCAGAGACAGGATTGTGTGGAGGAGGAAAGAGCTGCCTGTAGAGCTCAGAGACAGGACTGCAAGGAGGAGGAAAGAGCTGCCTGTAGAGCTCAGAGACAGGACTGTGTGGGGAGGAAAGAGCTGCCTGTAGAGCTCAGAGACAGGACTGTGTGGAGGAGGAAAGAGCTGCCTGTAGAGCTCAGAGACAGGATTGTGTGGAGGAGGAAAGAGCTGCCTGTAGAGCTCAGAGACAGGACTGCAAGGAGGAGGAAAGAGCTGCCTGTAGAGCTCATAGACAGGACAGTGTGGGGAGGAAAGAGCTGCCTGTAGAGCTCAGATACAGGATTGTGAGGAGGAGGAAAGACCTGCTTGTAGAGCTCAGAGACAGAACTGTGTGGAGGAGGAAAGAGCTGCCTGTAGAGCTCAGACACAGGACTGTGTGGAGGAGGAAAGAGCTGCCTGTAGAGCTCAGAGACAGGACTGTGTGGAGGAGGAAAGACCTGCTTGTAGAGCTCAGAGACAGAACTGTGTGGAGGAGGAAAGAGCTGCCTGTAGATCTCAGAGACAGGATTGTGTGGAGGAGGAAGGAGCTGCCTGTAGAGCTCAGAGACAGAACTGTGTGGAGGAGGAAGGAGCTGCCTGTAGAGCTCAGATACAGGACTGTGTGGAGGAGGAAAGAGCTGCCTGTAGAGCTCAGAGACAGGATTGTGTGAAACGACCTCTATAATTGGTATATTTATCCTGTACTGATCCTTCATCCTAATCCTGTACTGCTCCTGGAATGTGATGATGTCACCTGCAGTTTATGACATCATCAGGTGTGACTGGACACAGGAGGCTCCATGTGGGGCAGCTGCCAGTTATGGAGGATCAGCAGAGGTAATGTGATCACTTATAGGGGATTACATGGGGAGACTGAGGTTTGGGGCATCCCGTCTTGTGTGCTTGAAAGCACCGGGGATTTTCTGACCTGCCCATAGCGACCAATCACAGCTCAGCTTTCATATCCTAATCAGCTCTGGTAAGATGAAAGCTGCTCTGTGATTGGTTGCTATGGGCAGATCAGTAGGTAGTATCTCACCTCAAGGTCTTTGCTGGACCTGCTGTAAGGGTGTGCAGTTCCCTAGCAACCAATGACAGCTCCCATAGCAACCAATCACAGCTAAGCTTTCATTTCTCATGTTGCTCTGGTAAAGTGAAAGCTGAGCTATGATTGGTTGCTATGGGAGCCGTGATTGGTTGCTATGGGCATACTTGCCGTATCACTTCATGACGTTCCATCTTTAAGTGACGCAATGGCGGAAGAGAAGGAGATTCCTGCGGGCAGCGAGGAGGAGGAGTTCCTGGACGCGCTGGATGAGGAGTTTGATGTTTTTTATCTCAGCAAAGAGGATTTTACCATTGAAGAGAAAGCAACGAACCGTACGTAACGTGTATCAAAGGATAAGATACTAGAACCTGATAGAAAGTATCCACAGAAAGCCCCTCCCCCACTGTATCCAAGCCGTCTACCACATAGCTCTGCACCCCGTGTCATTATAAACTACCACAAGTGTCATTATCCAACACCTCATAGGTGACCTAGTATGCCAGGTGTCATAGCTCTGTACCCCAAGTCATAGCTCTGTACCCCAAGTCATAGCTATGTACCCCAAGTCATAGCTCTGTACCCCAAGTATCATAGCTCCGTACCCTAAGTCATAGCTCTGTACCCCAAGTATCATTATCCAACACCCCAATAATTACTATCCAGTACCACGTGTGTTATCCAGTAAGTGTCATAGATTTGTGTCATCATCCTGAACCTCAGGCATCACAGCTGTTCATCCAGCGTCATAGTTCTGCCCCCCAGGAGTCGCTATTCTGTCCCCATGGTGTCACTCTGTACAGGTCAGACATTGGGGGGACAAAGCTCCGATCCTCCATTCTCAGGGCGCTCATCATCTTCCCTTCTCTTCTTTTCTTCTCAGTTCTGGACGCCATTTTTGGTTCGTTTCCTCCCAGACATCTAGTGAGATATGAGATGAAATTCCGAAGACCCCGCGGACCCCAGAAGAAGCACAAACCCTCCACAATCTTCCCACTTGTGGATTATCCAGTATGTTGGGGTATAATATACAGGATTTAACTCAGGATCAGTAATGCAATGTATGTACACAGTGACCCCACCAGCAGAATAGTGAGTGCAGCTCTGGAGTATAATACAGGATGTAACTCAGGATCAGTAATGTATGTACACAGTGACCTCACCAGCAGAATAGTGACTGCAGCTCTGGGGTATAATACAGGATGTAACTCAGGATTAGTATAGGATCAGTAATGTAATGTATGTACACAGTGACCCCACCAGCAGAATAGTGATTGCAGCTCTGGAATACAATATAGGATGTAACTCAGGATCAGTACAGGATCAGTAATGTAATGTATGTACACGGTGACCCCACAAGCAGAATAGTGAGTGCAGCTCTGGAATACAATATAGGATGTAACTCAGGATCAGTACAGGATCAGTAATGTAATGTATGTACCCAGTGACCCCACCAGCAGAATAGTGATTGCAGCTCTGGAATACAATATAGGATGTAACTCAGGATCAGTACAGGATCAGTAATGTAATGTATGTACACGGTAACCCCACAAGCAGAATAGTGAGTGCAGCTCTGGAATATAATATAGGATGTAATTTAGGATCAGTACAGGATCAGTAATGTAATGTATGTACACGGTAACCCCACAAGCAGAATAGTGAGTGCAGCTCTGGAGTATAATATAGGATGTAACTCAGGATCAGTACAGGATCAGTAATGTATGTTTACAGTGACCCCACCAGCAGAATAGTGAGCGCAGCTCTGGAGTATAATACAGGATGTAACTCAGGTTCAGTACAGGATCAGTAATGTAATGTATGTACACGGTGACCCCACAAGCAGAATAGTGAGTGCAGCTCTGGAATATAATATAGGATGTAACTCAGGATCAGTACAGGATCAGTAATGTATGTTTACAGTGACCCCACCAACAGAATAATGAGTGCAGCTCTGAAGAAGGGCCGGACTGGGACTGAAAATCAGCTCTGGCATTTCAGAGCACAAATGCCCACTTGGAGGGCCCGGGAGCGCTGGACAGTCTAACACTGGCATTCCAAGGGCTAATCCCCTCTTCCTCCTAGCCCTGTTGTTTCTTCCCCATACAGTAGGGAGAGGGAGTCACCAGGCCAGAAGGAAGACGAGACCGACCCACAGAGGGTACTGGCCCATCTGGCATTTGCCCACAATGGAGTATCATACAGTTCATTTCTTCCTTCATTTCGCTGATGTTTTCACCTTTGGATGTAGTTATTGTCCGGTCTCCTTCCACCATTCTCCCAGCATTTGACCTTATGTGTCAGATGGTGGTGAGCCGTGATGATGATGGTGATGATGGTTGGATACATGTCAAGGTACCCATCATACAATGTTTCCAGCACTCAGGGTAACACTCTCCCCATTTTCTGTCTATTACAGATCACTTCTCCGGAGACGCTGGAGCAGAGCGAGCAGGTAACAGAGGCGGCAGAGATGGACGCCATGCAGCCACAGGATGGGGGACCCCTCTATATGAGGATTGGCGGGATGTTGGCATTACCGATGCCAGTGTGTGAACCGCTATTCTGCGAGGAGGAGATGGAGAAATGAAGTCACCACAGGAGGCGCTATTGATCACAATCGAAACTGAGCGCAATAAAAAATCGACAGCATCTCATCTCCGCTAGTGGGAATTCAAGATTTTATGACATATGTGTATATATGTATACCAATCCTTCCCCAGTCACAGAGGGAGGTCATCCATAGTCATTGAGAAAGTCCAAGGGGAAAGCTCACAGCAAGTGATGGCAGTAGTATATGGCCAGGGCTCTGCGGTGACATCACCTGTGACCCTATGATGTCACTACGCTATGATCTTATGTATTATATGAGCTGTATATATCCACACTAGGGGGTGAGACCATGCACACCTTCAGGCTCCGGCAGGTTGTCAGAATTCCAGCGTCCGGCGTTATATAACATGGATATCTTTATTTGGCGCTGACAATGAAGAACGTTACATTTTGCTACATTGATATTCTGCCCCGGATACAAAGGTATAAAATCTCCAGTAACAAAGGTCAGATCTCCGCTTCACGGCAGACGCATAAATCATATGGGAAATGTGGCGTAACCCGCAGAGTGCGCAGAATGACAAGGCGGAGCACGGACCAGTGAATCCTAAGAAATCAGCGCTGCATCGCCAGCAAATATATCCAGAGCACGGACGGTTAATAAAACTCTTTATAGGAAGTTTATTAGGACTGGGGTTTCTTAAAGGGGTTGTTCACCAAATATTTTTTCTTTGAAATCAACTGGTGCCAGAAAGTGCCAGCGATTTGTAATTTACTTCTAATAAAAAATCTCCAATGTTCCAGTACTTATCAGCTGCTGTATGTCCTGCATGAAGTGTTGTATTCTTTCCAGTCTGACACAGTGCTCTTTGCTGCCACCTCTGTCCATGTCAGAAACTGTCCAGAGCAGAAGTTTTCTATGGGAAGTTGCTGCTGCTCTGGACAGTTCCTTACATGGACAGAGGTGGCAGCAGAGAGCACTGTGTCAGACTGGAGAGAATACACCACTGCAGGACATACAGCAGCTGATAAATACTGGAAGACTGGAGATTTTTTAACTGGAAATTTCAAATCTCTGGCACCAGTTGATTTGAAAGAAAAAAAATTTTGGTGAACAAAACCCTTTGAAGAAAACCTGACGGGTACCAGGAACCCGAAGCGTCCGATCCCCCGTGACTGTTCAGAGTTATCTTTAAGTGCTATGTTCTGTAGCCTGATACATCCGACATAAGGAAGACTTATGGAAAACCACAAGCATATTATAAACGGTGTAGTGTATGAAGAACGCATAAAAACAATGTATTTCGGCAGTGGAATACTCCCGTCCTCAGGTCATGGCGTCTACTAAAACCGAACGCAATGACTTAACTCCCCGCCGCAGGAAGTGACCGGAGCCAGTAATGTGACATCACATCTATAACACCGCTCATCTTAGTGTACAGTGCAGGAATCCATAGTACAAGTGAATATAAGAAACTCTGTAATAGGTTTAATTGGGCAAAAGAGCTTCCTTCTGTGCTGACAAGGCTGCTTTGCTTCCTCCTGTTTTTGCCACTCAGTATATATTAAGTTTTGCTTTAATGGGCACTGTCATTTCAAACAGCTTTGCATCAATAATAAAATTAAAAATAATTAAATAATAAAATTAAAAATAAAAAGAAGTATTTTTCTGTGTGAAATTCAAAGTTATAACATCGGCCACTAGGTGTCACTATATTGAGCTTCACTGCCTATTGTCAATGAAAATTTAGAAGGGGACCAGTGAGAAAGGGAGATTCAAAGCTCTGCTCCTGTGCTGTCAATCACAGTGCAGGGAGTGAGAAACAGACATCAGAGACAGAGAGACACATTAGGTAATCTGGACTAATCCTGTATACTTTGTGTATATCATTGTGACATCTATCATTTGCATGTTTTTAAAATGCAATTTAGCTGTGAATTCGATAGAATTGTGGTAAAAATGATAAAAAATTGTAAAAATTAAAATTAAATAATTAAATAAAATTGCATTATTTTTATGAAAAAAATCTTGCTAAAATTGTGCAATGTTTTACTTTAAAGCTGTGGGGAATTTTCTTTAAGTAATGCAAATTTTTCTAATATTGCACAATTGTTTAAAATAAATTTGCTTTCAAAAATATTTTTTTTTCTGTGTTCTGTGGCGCAATTCTTGCAAAAGTTGCGCTAGTTTTTACTGAATATTGATGGTAAAGAAAATTGCAGAATTTTAGAAAAATGTGTGCAAAAAAATGCATCATTTTTAACCTAAAATTTATGGTTAGATTGCACAGTTCTAGAAGCACTTGTGGCAATAGCGATAAAATTGTGAAATTTTTTTACCACAAATTTTACCACAGATTACCTAATATGTCTCTGTTGTCTGTTGATCTCTCCCTGCACTGTGATTGACAGCACAGGAGCAGAGCTTTGAATATTCCTCCCTCATTGGTCACCATCTAAATTGTTATAATTATTTATTTTCAGTCATTGACAACAGGCAGTGGAGCTGAAAATAGTGACATCTAGTGGCCAATGTTATAGCTTAGAATTTCACACAGAAAAATAAATTTTTAAATGAAGTGACTTACAAATATTCAAGATACTGATGATACTGTCAGAATATGCAAAGATGTTTTTAAGGACAGGTGCACTCTAAAGGGGTACTCCAGTGATTTTTATTTTATTTTATTTATTTATTTATTTTTTTTCAGAAAGTTCAGAAACTTATTTAGATTTGTAAATGACTTCTTTTTAAAAATCTCCAGACTTCCAATACTTATCAGCTGTTGTATGCTCTGCAGGAAGTGGTGTATTCTCTCCAGTCTGACACAGTGCTCTCTGCTGCCACCTCTGTCCATGTCAGGTACTGTCCAGAGCAGCAAATCCCCATAGAAAACCTCTCCTGCTCTGGACAGTTCCCCTTTAGGGCAATTTTCAGTCTTTATATTTTGGCTAGTTTTTACGTCCAATTTTATATTGAAACAAAGATTAGCTATTCATAAATGGCTAAATAGAGCAAATCCGATAAATTTTATGGCTGTAAAATCAATTTCATATGCATAAAAGACATAATGTAACAATAGACTTGTGATAGATCTGGACTGAGGTATAAAATTGATGTAACAGCAGAAGTGTGAGTGCAGCTCTGGATGACAAAGGAATATACAGGTGATATAACAGCAGAAGTGTGAGTGCAGCTCTGGATGACACTGGAGTATACAGGTGATATAACAGCAGAAGTGTGACCGCAGCTCTGGATGACACTGGGGTATTCAGGTGATATAACAGCAGAAGTGTGAGTGCAGCTCTGGATGACACTGGGGTATTCAGGTGATATAACAGCAGAAGTGTGAGTGCAGCTCTGGATGACACTGGGGTATTCAGGTGATATAACAGCAGAAGTGTAAGTGCAGCTCTGGATGACACTGGAGTATACAGGTGATATAACAGCAGAAGTGTAAGTTCAGCTCTGGATGACACTGGGGTATACAGGTGATATAACAGCAGAAGTGTGACCGCAGCTCTGGATGACACTGGGGTATTCAGGTGATATAACAGCAGAAGTGTGAGTGCAGCTCTGGATGACACTGGAGTATACAGGTGATATAACAGCAGAAGTGTGAGTGCAGCTCTGGATGACACAGGAATATACAGGTGATATAACAGCAGAAGTGTGAGTGCAGCTCTGGATGACACAGGAATGTACAGGTGATATAACAGCAGAAGTGTGAGTGCAGCTCTGGATGACACTGGGGTATTCAGGTGATATAACAGCAGAAGTGTGAGTGCAGCTCTGGATGACACGGGAGTATACAGGTGATATAACAGCAGAAGTGTGAGTGCAGCTCTGGATGACACAGGAATATACAGGTGATATAACAGCAGAAGTGTGAGTGCAGCTCTGGATGACACAGGAATGTACAGGTGATATAACAGCAGAAGTGTGAGTGCAGCTCTGGATGACACTGGAGTATACAGGTGATATAACAGCAGAAGTGTAAGTTCAGCTCTGAATGACACTGGGGTATACAAGTGATGTAACAGCAGAAGTGTGAGTTCAGCTCTGGATGACACTGGGGTATACAGGTGATATAACAGCAGAAGTGTGACCGCAGCTCTGGATGACACTGGGGTATTGAGGTGATAACATCAGAAATGTGAGTGCAGCTCTGGATGAAACTGGGGTATACAGGTGATGTAACAGCAGAAGTGTACACTACACTAATCCCCCATTGGAGATGATGGGGGATGTTGTCCCTCCATACACTGATACTAATGCCCCTGTAGGGATGATGGGGGTTGTTGTTCCTCCATGCACTGATACTAATCCCCCCTTGGGGATGATGGGGGATGTTGTCCCTCCATACACTGATACTAATCCCCCGTTTTGGGGTCCGGCAGCAGCGCAGGCGATGGGCTGGCACCTCACGCTGCCGGAGGGTTAAGGTGTTTAGCATGCGCCTTGTCTCAGGTATAATGTGTCTCTTTTATGGCGGGATGCATCGGCTCACGGAGGCGCCAGTAATTAGGTGCCTCCATCTGTGCGCTTTTCTTGTCGAGACACAACACACAATAAATTATTGTTAGGGCGCCACTTTGCAGCAGTAAAGATAAAACAAAACAGCAAATTTTCTCTCCATTTTTCTGCATTTTAATTGCTCGCCATATTTCAGGATTTTTTATGGGAATTTTATGTCTATTTATGTTGCTGCCTCCCCGCGCTGCGGAGGAACAGGACGCGCCTCAGCCCCGAAACGCTGACATGCTCAAGAATCTGCAGCTTTATGGGGAAAGTTTGGCAAAAAAAAAAAATCTCAGCGAGCAAAGTTTATGAATTTTGATGCGTTTATGCGGCTACATCGGTCTAGTGAGATGTCACAGCGTCCAACCCGACGGACAGGACCTTAAAGGGATTCTCCGCATTTACATACAAAGTTTAGTTCTTCTATGATAAGAAGTTCTGCGGCTATCCCAGGGATTTACTTAGACTGGTGTACAATACACAACGTTTATTAAAGGGGTATTCCCTTGCGTCCTATTACACTCAGAACAGATGTGGTGTCTCTGCCCCTATGAGCTCTCAGGACGAAGGAATTTTAGTGGTTAAAACTTGTGACTCCACCTCCGCCGGCTATAACCCAGCGTTAGCCCCCCCCTTTACCTCAGTTCTTTCCTTTGTCCCTTGAGCTTTAGAGGACGAAAAATGTTTGCTCCCACTTTTTGATGTGGCCCTTCGGACTCTGCTGGCTGTATTGTGGGCTGTTCGGGAGCTCACTGCCTGTATGGTGTGTTGCGGCTTGTCTCCCGGCTTGGGTGCCGCCATCTTTCCGGAGTCCGCGTCGCTACCCGAAGTGACGTTACGCCGTTAGTGACGCACTTCCGGTCCCGCGGCCGGATGGAATCATGGATTTCTCCATTACAGGTGACCTCTCGGATAAAAAGGGCAAGTCACTTCCACAGAATCAGAAACCTTTTCGGAGAGAAAGAACCCCTCAAAGGGTGCGTCAATACCGCTACTCCTCCAGAGGGAGAGGAGCTTATGCCAATAGAAAAGGTAACACACGTCAGCAAGCCAAAGGGAACGTTTAAAAGTCAGATTTCTGACGTTGGATGCCTACCGGTAGGAGGCCGTCTAACTTTTTTTTGCCAGTGCCTGGGAATCTGCAATAAAAGATCCCTGGGTTGTGAGTTTGGTTCGGGAGGGTTACTCCCTTTCTCTGGATCCTCTGCCCCCAGAGAGGTATTTAATTTCTCACAGGCGGGGGCCCTCAGAAAGCAAGATTTTAGAGGAAGAAATCCAGCTATTAATTTTGAAACGCCTTGGAGGAGGTTTCTCCAGAAGATGTGGGGAAAGGAGTGTATTCCCCGGTTTTCTTAGTTCCCAAACCCTCCGGGAAGTGGAGGTTAATAATCGACTTACGTTTTCTCAACAAGTACATCATAAAGAAAAGGTTCCGCATGGACACCATAAGGTCGGTTCGGTTTCTTCTCCAGAAAGGCGAATACCTAGCATCCCTCAACCTTCAAGATGCGTATTTCCATGTACCAATCTGGGAACCCCACAGGAAATATTTGCGGATCGCAGTGTATGTCGGAGGTCATTTGAGACACCTTCAATTCAAAGTGTTACCCTTTGGCATAAGCACAGCCCCGTTCGTGGCTTCAGGGAATCAGGATAATTCACTACCTAGACGACTGGCTGATCATTGCAGCCACAGCCGACCTCCTAAACACGCATGTCTGTACGATACTCCAATTCGTTCAGCATTTAGGGTGGATTGTCAATCAACAAAAGTCGGACCGAATTCCTTCAACGCCCAAGACTTTCCTAGGATTCATCGTGGACACGGTTCAGACCAAAGAAAGGAAGACGAGAATTATGAAAGGATGTCAATTACTATCCAAGACAAGACGAGTTCCCAGAAGAACAGTCATGAAATTCTTTGGCCTCCTTTCTTCAACAGCAGACGCTGTACCCTGGGCCCTCTGGCACATGCAAACTCTTCAGTGGCAACTTCTTCACACATGGGACAGATCCCAGGAAACACTGGACAACAAGATTACTCTGTCAGTACACAGCAAGAGATCTCTTTTATGGTGGTGCGACATAAAGGATGGTCTTTTCATAGAGGAACCCCAGTGGACAATCTTGACAACCGACGCATCAGGTACAGGATGGGGAGCCCACCTGGAGGATCGCCAGGTGTCAGGTCTGTGGACAACAGAGGAATCCCTTATGTCATCCAATGTCAGAGAACTGAGAGCAATCAGACTAGCTCTACGTCACTTTGCGCCGATAATCAACAGCAAGGCAGTACGAGTACAGACGGACAACATCGCATGTGTATGCTATATAAACAAACAAGGAGGCACCAGATCCCAAGCTCTACTCAAGGAGGTAGAAGGGATCTTCAACTGGGCAGAGGGGAGGATAACGAGGTTATCCGCAACCCACATCAAGGGGGAACAGAACGTGCTGGCGGATCGCCTCAGTCGTTTGAAAACAGAGATCTTCAATCAGATAGTGGACAAGTGGGGGCTTCCCCAAATAGATCTGATGGCAACCAGAGCCAATACCAAGCTCCAGATGTTCTGTTCCCTGTACACAACGGACAACCCAGTAGTCATAGACGCAATGTCCATACCTTGGGAGTACCAGCTAGCATATGTATTCCCGCCTGTATCAATGATACCGCGAGTATTAGCAAAGATCAGGCGGGACCAGGCTTCAATCATTGCAATTATACCCTTCTGGCCGAAGAGAGTTTGGTTTCCAGTCCTGTGGAACATGAGCAAAGGGAACTTCTGGAGACTTCCCTTACAGCAAGATCTTCTCTCCCAGAATGGACGGTTCTGCAGCAATCTGAAGTCATTCAATCTGACAGCCTGGAAGTTAATAGGCCCCTATTGAGACCTGCAGGGTTATCTCAGAGGGTGCTGGAAACGTTTTCTCACTCTAGAATGAGGCGACCAATAAATCCTATGAAAGGATAAAGAATATTTTCCATCGCTGGGCTACTCCTAAAGGTATAATCCCTAATTCTCCAACGGTACCTGAGATCCTAGACTTTTTACAAGACGGATTCGATAGAGGCTTAAGGCCCAGTTCTTTGAGGGTTCAGATTGCGGCTATGTCAGCGTTTCTAGGCCGGAAACTGTTGCTAATTCAGGAAGTTAAAGACTTCACTAGGGCTATCGACAGACTAAGGCCTCCACTAGTCAGACCAGCATCTGCCTGGGATCTTAGCCTGGTTCTCAAATGTCTATGTGGTGAACCCTTCGAACCGCTTCAAGAAGTAGATCTCAAGTTCCTTACCTTAAAAGTGGTTTTTCTCCTAGCAATCACATCCGCGAAGAGAGTAGGAGAAATTCAAGCCTTGGGCTCTTCTGAACCTTATGTGACCTTCTTCTCGGATAGAGTTATCTTACGATATTTACCAACCTTTAGGCCAAAGGTGCCCTCACACACAAATCTGAATCAACCAATTCTTTTACCAGTTTTTTCTCCCTCTTCTGAAGAAGAAACAAACTTTTCCTCGCTCGATGTGGTTCGTGCTCTGCAAACTTACCTTTCTAGGGTGATCCATTTTAGGAAGGAGGAAAACCTCTTCATTCTTTTCCAAGGAAGATTCAAGGGGGAAAAGGCCTCAAAGCCTTCTATCTCTACATGGATCTCAGAATGTATTCGTACATGCTATGAATTAGAAGGACTTCAACCACCGGAATTCCTCAAAGCCCACTCAACGAGAGCAGTATCTACGTCTTGGGCAGAGAGATGCTCAGTTCCTATTGAAAATATATGGCTTTCAGCAACCTGCTCTACTCCTCTGACTTTTGTCAGACATTACCGTTTAGACTCCATCTTGTCTAGGCGAACTGAGTTCGCTAGAGCTGTATTAAATGTCGTGTCTACTGAGTGCCCTCCCAGTGGGGGTAATTCTTGCTAAATCCCCATCTGTTGTGAGGCTAATAGGACGCAAGGGAAGTTAACATTTTGTCATGTTAATGTGTTTTCCCTGAGTCCTATTAGCATCACAAGAGTCCCTCCCTGTCGACTACTTTCAAAATAACTGAGGTAAAGGGGGGGCTAACACCAGGTTATAGCCGGCGGAGGTGGAGTCACAGGTTTTAACCATTAAAATTCCTTTGTCCTGAGAGCTCATAGGGGCGGAGACACCCCATCTGTTGTGATGCTAATAGGACTCAGGGAAAACACATTAACATGACAAAATGTTAACTTCCACTCAAACATAACTTGTGATATGTTGCTGCACATAGTGAGACTATCAATTCCTTCCATACTTGTTATTATCTATTCAGTCTCCTTCCCCCAGTTCTCAGCTGCTGCTTTCTGATGAAGACACAAAAATCTGTGTGTGAGCTTTTCTCTCTGCCTCTGTGAGCTTTTCTCTGTATATAGGAGCAGTATTATAGTAGTTATATTCTTGTATATAAGGGGCAGTATTATAGTAGTTATATTCCTGTATATAGGGGCAGTATTATAGTAGTTATATCCCTGTATATAGGAGCAGTATTATAGTAGTTATATTCTTGTATATAGGGGGCAGTATTATAGTAGTTATATTCTTGTATATAGGAGGCAGTATTATAGTAGTTATATTCCTGTATATAGGGACAGTATTATAGTAGTTATATTCCTGTATATAGGAGCAGTATTATAGTAGTTATATTCCTGTATATAGGAGGCAGTATTGTAGTAGTTATATTCCTGTATATAGGAGCAGTATTATAGTAGTTATATTCTTGTATATAGGAGCAGTATTATAGTAGTTATATTCTTGTATATAGGAGGCAGTATTATAGTAGTTATATTCTTGTATATAGCAGCAGTATTATAGTAGTTATATTCCTGTATATAGGGGGCAGTATTATAGCAGTTATATTCCTGTATATAGGGGGCAGTATTATAGTAGTTATATTCCTGTATATAGGAGCAGTATTATAGTTATATTCCTGTATATAAAAGCAATATTATAGTAGTTATATTCTTGTATATAGGAGCAGTATTATAGTAGTTATATTCCTGTATATAGGAGCAGTATTATAGTAGTTATATTCTTGTATATAGGAGCAGTATTATAGTAGTTATATTCCTGTATATAGGAGCAGTATTATAGTAGTTATATTCCTGTATATAGGAGCAGTATTATAGTAGTTATATTCCTGTATACAGGAGCAGTATTATAGTAGTTATTTTTTTGTATATAGGAGCAGTATTATAGTAGTTATAATCCTGTATATAGGGGGCAGTATTATAGTAGTTATATTCCTGTATATAGGAGCAGTATTATAGTAGTTATATGCACAAGCCAAAAAGACAGAAATGGCTGCACATCGCACCCATGGCTGACACGAAAGCTTGTTCAGCTACATTTAAAACCAACATCAGAAGTTAGTATATAATTTGGCCAAACCATATTGCCTCATGTACCACGTGCAGGTCTTCTGATACACATGAGTCCCTAACCAAACATCATCACTGTGCCGGTCAGCGACCACAATCCCCGCAAAACGTGCGCAAGCAGAGAAGAGGGGCCACGGAATGGCCCTGCAACCCCATTGTCACAGGACCAGACCCAAAAGGGCACCCCAAACCCCGCAGGCGCCACCGGCGGAAAAAGTGGACGCCAAGCAACACAAGTGTGAACAAGCTCTTACCTCTCTCCATTCCTCTGCAGGTAGAATGGGAAAATACTAGGAGATCCTCCCCTTATGTACACAGGTGCTTCCTGCTAATTTGGATCACATGGGTCTTACACAGCACGAGTGCTAGCCACAATGAAAAAAGGGACAGAATACATAAAATATGCACAAGCCAAAAAGACAGAAATGGCTGCACATCGCACCCATGGCTGACACGAAAGCTTGTTCAGCTACATTTAAAACCAACATCAGAAGTTAGTATATAATTTGGCCAAACCATATTGCCTCATGTACCACGTGCAGGTCTTCTGATACACATGAGTCCCTAACCAAACATCATCACTGTGCCGGTCAGCGACCACAATCCCCGCAAAACGTGCGCAAGCAGAGAAGAGGGGTGCGATGTGCAGCCATTTCTGTCTTTTTGGCTTGTGCATATTATAGTAGTTATATTCCTGTATATAGGAGCAGTATTATAGTAGTATATCCCTGTATATAGGAGCAGTATTATAGTAGTTATATCCCTGTATATAGGAGCAGTATTATAGTAGTTATATTCCTGTATATAGGAGCAGTATTATAGTAGTTATATTGCTGTATATAGGGGGCAGTATTATAGTAGTATATTCCTGTATATAGGGGGCAGTATTATAGTAGTATATTCCTGTATATAGGAGCAGTATTATAGTAGTTATATTCCTGTATATAGGAGCAGTATTATAGTAGTTATATCCCTGTATATAGGAGCAGTATTATAGTAGTTATATCCCTGTATATAGGAGCAGTATTATAGTAGTATATTCCTGTATATAGGAGCAGTATTATAGTAGTTATATTCCTGTATTTAGGAGCAGTATTATAGTAGTATATTCCAGTATATAGGAGCAGTATTATAGTAGTATATCCCTGTATATAGGAGCAGTATTATTGTAGTTATATTCCTGTATATAGGAGCAGTATTATAGTAGTTATATTCCTGTATATAGGAGCAGTAATATTTATATTCTTGCACATAGGGAGCAGTGTTATAGAAGATGAACCAACCCCATCAGCTTCTCCGGTCTCTGCAGAGATCAGTATTTACTTGGAACCAGCGGTCTCTAATATTAGGATGATGTTGGGAGATTATATTGATTATTTGTTATTTTTCTTGCTGTGAATTCTTCCTATCTGTCATGAAGGGGTTAAGTGGGTTTCCCATCCGTAGCCCAGATAAATAGCCCTGTATGGATTATGTATTTATTTAGCTCTGATTGCGTCTTATCACAAGTGAGCTGTTCATGTCGTCCACAGAGCCAGATTATGAGAGGTGCCAAGAAGTTCGGGCCACCAGCGCCGCCTCTGTTTTCTTAAACTGTTCACTTAATCTTAGGTAAAACTGCAGAGGACGGTGCTGAGCTTAAAAAAGAGGTACACTACATATGACAAAATATTCATCTACCCTGTGACCCCTGAGGTTTAGGGACATGTGCCCTGCCCAGGAACCACCACCACTAGTCAGCAGTAACCTGTGATAGACAATAGGGCCCCCGGGCCATACAGGAAAATGGAGCCTAGAACAATCCGCACTGATTGAAGAAATGGCTAAAGGTATGTAAAAAAAATATAAAGAAAAAATATATATATATATATATATATTCAGTGGTTACTTGGTTTAAGAGCTCACAGTTTTTAAAATTGTAGCTTGGTGTAAGAGCATTGCTTTGGTGTAAGAGCTCCCTGTACTGGGTGGGAGGGGGAGTGGGGGAGGGGCACGGTCTGCATAGCCGGGTCTACAGCTCTGTACTCTGACCCAGGAAGTCTCCCTCACCCTCCAAATCATAGCAGATCCACTTCAGGCTGGGGCTTACATCAGGGGACAGGACTGTGGAGGTAATCTCTCCATAGCTGTAACCCCTCTCTCCCCGGACAGAGAGTGCTGCATGTATGTGCCCACATCTGCCCTGCTCATTCCTTCCTGCTCCCTGCAGTCTCTGTCAGCCCTTGTGTTTCCCATCTTCATTCCTGCTATATTGTGCCTGCACTCACACCCAGCTATACACACTGCTGCTATAATGTGCCTGCACTTACACCCAGCTATACACACTGCTGCTATAATGTGCCTGCACTTACACCCAGCTATACACACTGCTGCTATAATGTGCCTGCACTTACACCCAGCTATACACACTGCTGCTATAATGTGCCTGCACTTACACTCAGCAATATACATTCAGTTGTTTTTTTTTGTTATCAGGGTAAACACGGCACTTCCTGTGTTCTGACTCTTTTTTTTTTCTCTCAGAGTCAGAAAACAAGAATTCCCATGTTTTCCAGGTCATCTAGACGCTCACAGAGAAGGCAGTCATATGATTGATGGATGCACTGAGCTGTTTTTTTTAAAATCAGCACAAGTCTAAAAATCTGCCGTCAGGAGACTGGACCTTCATTTCTGGTAAGTATAGCTGTTATATAGCTGCCTTCAGAAGACTGGACCTGGATACAGTAAGTATAGCTGTTATATAGCAGGAGACTGGACCTGGATACAGTAAGTATAGCAGTTATATAGCTGCCTTCAGGAGACTGGACCTGGATACAGTAAGTATAGCTGTTATATAGCTGCCTTTAGGAGACTGGACCTGGATACAGTAAGTATAGCTGTTATATAGCTGCCTTCAGGAGACTGGGCCTGTTGCAACAAAAATCAGGAGTGGGTTAAAAACACAAAAAGGCTGTGTTCTCACACTGTTGAAATTGAGTGGATGGGACCCATTGAGGCTGGGTTCACACTACGTATATTTCAGTCAGTATTGTGGTCCTCATATTACAACCAAAACCAGGAGTGGATTAAAAACACAGAAAGGATCTGTTCACATAATGTTGTAATTGAGTGGATGGCCGCCATTTAATGGCAAATATTTGCTGTTATTTTAGAACAACGGCTGTTATATTGAAATAATGGCCGTTATTTACTGTTATATGGCGGCCATCCACTCAATTACAACATTGTGTGAACAGATCCTTTCTGTGTTTTTAATCCACTCCTGGTTTTGGTTGTAATATGAGGACCACAATACTGACTGAAATATATGTAGTGTGAACCCAGCCTTAACCCCTTAACGACATCGGGCGTAAACTTACGCCCTCGCGCCCTGGTACTTGGCGCATCAGGGCGTAAATTTACGCCCGATGTTTCCCCGATCGCTGCGTGTTCACACACAGCGGTCGGGGAAGATGGCCTGCTATAAATCATAGCAGGCCATCTTAGCTTCACGGCACGGGGGGTGGTTAACACCCCCCGTGCTTACGATCGCCGCTATAGGCTGATCAATTCAGATCAGCCAATAGCGGCGATCGGAACCTTTCCGGGTCATCGGCGACCCGATGACCCGGAAAAAAATGGCGGTCGGTGCTGTCCGAGGACGGCACCGACCGCCATTACTGTAAAAAGTAATGGTGATCGCCGTGCCACCGGCCCGATCGCCATGAACGGCCGGCCGGTACCGGCCGGCCATTCACGGCGATCGGGCCGGTGGCACGGCGATCAGAGTCCCACAATATAGTAAATACCTGCCCTGGACCCCTCAGCTAGGTAGCCGAGGGGTCCAGAGCAGGTATTTGTACATTACTCACCTGTCCCGGGCTCCTGATCGGCGTCTTCCGGGTTCGCGGCATCCTCGTCTTCGTTCGGGTCTTCGGCTTCTTCCGTGACGTCACGTTCGGCTTCTCTCGGCTATTTTCGGCTCCAGCGTCGGCTCTTTCCGTATTTTGCGCTCTGCTGCCCTCTAGCGGCTGATATGTGTAATACACTTATCAGCAGCTACAGGGATGTTCAAATGTAGAAATTTTTTTTTTTTTTTTTTTTCAAATTTTTTTTTTTTCTATTTTCCGCACCCTATCGCCGCTGAGTGTTGATTAGCATCGCACGAAAGTGCGCTGCTAATCAGCAACTCCTCCTTTTTGGCGTAGGGTGTTTTTTTTCTATATTCTACTGCCACGGTCTGCTTATAAGTGCCGCACATAAGTGCGGCATTTATCAGCAACTCCTTTGTTGGCGTAGGTTTTTTTTTTATACTTACTGTAAAAAAAACACGTAAAAAACACTACATTACACCACACTACATTGAATAAAGTTTGACACTACACCACTACATACCCCATATACCAATCCCCGTATAAAGATGGCCCCCAGGGTGTTTTCGGCGTCAGAGGGATACGTTATTATTGCCTCCGACACCGAAACAGCCAGTGAGGATGAATGGGGGGTCCTTCGTTCCTCCATTCATCCTCATCATCCTCATCATCCAGTGACGTGTCTGGGGGTAGCGTAGCGTACGCTGCCCCCCAGACACGTCTTTTCCGCCAGTACCGTCCCAATAAGAGATGACGGTATGGTGTGAAATTCTACAAACTCTGTGAGCGTGCCTTAGGGTACACTTACAGATTTAGGGTACGTGCACACTGCGGAATGGCGAAGGATAACCCTTTGTGCATTCCGCAGCTGGCACCCGCCGGCGGACTGATGCAGGGGCGCGTCTCCGCCCGTGTCATAGACTCTATCCTATGCATGGGCGGATTCCATCATCCGTCATTCCATCAACACGTTGGACGCAGAGCGGAATCCGCCCGTGCATAGAATGGAGTCTACGACACGGACGGAGACGTGCGCCTGCATCAGTCCGCCGGTGGGTGCCAGCTGTGGAATGCACGAAGGGTTATCTGTCGCCATTCCGCAGTGTGCATGTACCCTTAGAGTGTATGTAGGAAGGGACACCCGAATCCAGCCCCCAGATGCCCCCCTCCCCCCCATCCTCGGAGTTAGTGGGAAGATCGTCCGGGAACTGATCTTCCCACTGCTGGATAAAGGTTACCACCTGTACGGGGATAACTTTTATACCAGCGCCCCCTCCTCTGGTCTCTCGCTGCCCTGTAGCTTGCGGCACGATCCGAACATATCAGAAGCAGTAATAGCGCCCTAATATTTAGCAGCCATGGAGCGGACCCAGCACTTCTGGATATGAAGGACCCCGTATCGCACCAGGGCAACATTTTCCAGGTGACGTCCCCCACACTGGAGAACGGGAGACCCCAGAAGAAGTGCAGAGTGTGGTGTAACAGGGGGATCAGGAAGGACACCATTTTCCCGTGTGACACCTGTCCTGATCGCCCCGACCTCTGCATACTGGATCGCTCCAAGGCGCACCACACGTCATTGGGGTTCTACATTATCTAAATTCTGTCCCTTATTCCTATTTCAGGGGTCACGTTGATCCAGGGATTATTCTGATCGCCATTATGGAGTCAGGAAGGAATTTTTCCCCTGTGATGAGGCTACTGTCGTCTGCCTTAAGAGGGTTTTTTTGCCTTCCTCTGGATCAACACAGGTTGAGTTTGATGGACACCTGTCATTTCCAACCTTATAAACCAATAATTGGCCTAATACCCCCAAATAAATTAGAATTGTCCCTTTTCCCCAGCTAAGTAGGTATGGCCGCCATTCCCATTAGAGGATGCCATGTCGCAATTACAAAGCCTCTGTGCGGCCAGGACAGTAGAAACCCCCCACAAGTGACCCCATTCTGGAAACTACACCCCATAAGGAATCTAAGAAGGGGGGCAGCGGGGATATGGCCCCCTGGTGACGGCCACATTTGGGACGTGAAAATGAAAAAAATTGTATTTTTTATTTTCTCGGCACATGTTCTACGTAAGTGCCCGTCACCAGTGGGGTCCATATGCTCACTGCACCCCTTGTTAGATTCCTTATGGGGTGTAGTTTCCAGAATGGGGTCACTTGTCGGGGGTTTCTACTGTCCTGGCAGCACAGGAGCTTTGTAATTGCGACATGGCCTCCATCCTCCATTCCAGCCTCTAAATGGCGCTCTGTCCCTTTGGTGACTTGCCCTGTGCCCATATGGCACATTATGTCCACATGTGGGGTATTTTCGTACTCAGGGGACACTACCCTACACGTTTTGTGTTCATTTTCTTTTTTAACCCCTTGTGGAAATGGAAAAAAATCAAGGCTAGACCAACATTTAGTGTAATTTTTGTAAAATTTTTACTCTAAATCATTAATCTTGTCATGTTTTTTCATTTTCACAAGGGGTTAAAAGATAAAAAAAAACATTTAATGTGTAGAGCAATTTCCCCTGAGTACGGAAATACCCCACATGTGGACATAAAGCGCCATGCGGGTGCAGGGTAAGCCTCCGAAGGGAAGGAGCACCATTTCTTTTTGAAGGCTGGATTTGGATGGAATGGATTTCGAGGGGCCATGTTGCATTCAAAAGGCCCCTGTGTTGCCAAGACAGTTGAAACCCCCCACAAGTGACCCCATTATGGAAACTGCACCCCTCAGGGAATGTAACAAGGGGTGTAGTGAGCATATGGACCCCACTGGTGACGGACACAAATGTGGAACAATGTGGCGTGAAAATGAAATATTACATTTTTTACACTATAATGTTGGTTTAGCCTTGAATATATCATTTTCACAAGGGGTTAAAAGAGGAGAAAAAAAACAAAATGTGTAGCGCAATTTCCCCCGAGTCCATAAATACCCCACATGTGGACATAAAGCGCCATGCGGGTGCAGGGTAAGCCTCCGAAGGGAAGGAGCACCATTTCGTTTTTGAAGGCTGGATTTGGATGGAATGGATTTCGAGGGGCCATGTTGCATTCAAAAGGCCTCTGTGTTGCCAAGACAGTTGAAACCCCCCACAAGTGACCCCATTATGGAAACTACACCCCTCAGGGAATGTAACAAGGGGTGTAGTGAGCATATGGACCCCACTGGTGACGGGCACAAATGTGGAACAATGTGGCGTGAAAATGAAATATTACATTTTTTACACTATAATGTTGGTTTAGCCTTGAATTTATCATTTTCACAAGGGGTTAAAAGAGAAAAAAACACACAATATGTGTAGAGCAATTTCCCCCGAGTCCGTAAATACCCCACATGTGGACATAAAGCGCCATGTGGGCGCAGGGCAAGCCTCCGAAGGGAAGGAGCGCCATTTGGATTTTGGAGGTTGGATTTGGCTAGAATGGATGATGAACGCCATGTCGCATTTACAGAGCCCTCCTGCTGCCAAAACACTGGAAACCCCCCACAAGTGACCCCATTATGGAAACTGCACCCCTCAAGGAATCTAACAAGGGGTGCAGTGAGGATATGGACCCCTTGATGACGGGCACATTTGTGCCATGAAAGTGAAAAAATGAAATTTTTCCCTTTCACGTCACATTGTTCCACATTTGTGCCCGTCACCAGTGGGGTCCATATGCTCACTGCACCCCTTGTTAGATTCCTTGAGGGGTGTAGTTTCCAGAATGGGGTCACTTGTGGGGTGTTTCCAGTGTTTTGGCAGCACGAGGGCTCTGTAAATGCGACATGACCCTTGAAATCTTTTTCAGTGAAATTCAGCTTCCAAAAGCCAATTGGCGCTCCTTCCCTTTGGAGGCTCGTCCTGCGCCCCCTTGGCACTCTATCGCCACATGTGGGGTATTTCTGTACTCGGGAGAAACTGCGCTACACATTTTTTGTCTTTTTTTGCCTCTTATCCCTTTAAGAAAATGAAAAATTGAAGGCTAGAACAACGTTTTAGTGTAAAAAATAAATTTTTCTTTTTTCACGCCATATTGTTCGGAAAATCTGTGAAGCACCTGTGGGGTCCAGATGCTCACCGCACCCCTTGTTACATTCCTTGAGGGGTGTAGTTTTCTAAATGGTGTCCCTTTAGGGGTGTTTTTTAGGTTTTGACACCCCAGAGCCTCTGCCAACCTGAAGTGGTACAGTCAAAAATGACCAAATATAACGGAGGCGTTGAAATTCACTAGGCGCTCCCTTATATCTGAGGCTTGTGGTTGCGTCAAATAGCGCAATAGGGCCACATATGGGGTATTTCTATAAACTGCAGAAACGGGGCAATAATTATTGGGGTGCATTTCTCTGGTAATAGGTTTATAATTATGAAAAATATTGGATTACAATAAAATCTCTGCACAGAAAATTAAAATTTTCAAATTCCTTACACACTTGGCTTTTATTTCTGTGACTCCCCTAAAGGGTTAAAACACTTTCTGGATGTGCTTTTGCAGAGTTTAGGGGGTGCAGTTTCTGAAATGGGGTGCTTTGTGGGGCTTTCTAACATACAGGCCCCTCAAATACACTTTAAACCTGAACAGGTCCCTAAAAATATCTGATTTTGAAATTTTACTGAAAATTTGGAAATTTGCTGCTAATGTTTTAAGCTTCCTATCGTCTAAAAAAAATGAAAGATAGTTTAATAAATGCCGCCAACATAAAGTAGACATGTTGCTAATGCTATTTAATATATAATTTATGTGGTATAACCACTTTCTGTATACGCAAAGAAGTTTCAAAGTTGGAAAAATGCATTTTTTCACATTTTTTCACATTATTTGGTTTTTTTTCATAAAGATTTGTTATGAGTATCGACTCCAATTTACCAGAAATGTAAAGTACAATATGTCACGAGAAAACAATCTCAGAATCAGCCGGATAGGTAAAAGCATCCCGAAGTTATTAATGACTAAAGTGACACAGGTCATATTCATAAAATTTGTCTCTGTCATTAAGGCCATTTCAGGCTCTGTCCTTAAGGGGTTAAAGGGATTATCCAGCGCTACAAAAACATGGCCACTTTCCCCCCTCTCTTGTCTCCAAATTAGGTCGGGTTTCAAACTCAGTTCCATTGAAGTAAATGGAGCTTAATTGCAAACCACACCTGAACTGGAGACAAGAGAGGGGGGAAAGTGGTCATGTTTTTGTAGCGCTGGATAATCCCTTTAATGATCAGTGGTCAGGGGTCTGTACTCTGGGGTCTGTACTGTGGGGTCTATGATCAGTGCTCAGTGTTCTGTACTCTGCGCTCTGCGGACGGTCCTGTACTCACAGATCTGTACTCGGGGGTCTGTGCTGAGTGATCAGGAGTCTGTGATCAGTGGTCGGGGGTCTGTAATTCTGGACATACAGTATTGTTACGCTCTGCGGATGGTCCTGTACACACAGATCTGTGCTCAGTGGTCAGGGGTCTGTGCTCAGTGGTCAGGGGTCTGTGCTCGGGGATCCGTGATCAGTGGTCAGTGCTCGGGGGTCCGTGATCAGTGGTCAGGGGTCTGTGCTCGGGGATCCGTGATCAGTTGTCAGTGCTCGGGGGTCCGTGATCAGTGGTCAGGGGTCTGTGTTCGGGGATCCGTGATCAGTGGTCAGGGGTCTGTGCTCAGTGCTCGGGGGTCCGTGATCAGTGGTCAGGGGTCTATGCTCAGTGGTCAGGGGTCTGTGCTCAGTGGTCAGGGGTCAGTGCTCGGGGGTCCGTGATCAGTGGTCAGGGGTCTGTGCTCGGGGATCCGTGATCAGTGCTCGGGGGTCCGTGATCAGTGGTCAGGGGTCTATGCTCAGTGGTCTGTGCTCGGGGGTCAGGAGTCTGTGCTCAGTGGTCAGGGGTCTGTGTTCGGGGATCCGTGATCAGTGGTCAGTGCTCGGGGGTCCGTGATCAGTGGTCAGTGCTCGGGGGTCCGTGATCAGTGGTCTATGCTCAGTGGTCTGTGCTCAGTGGTCAGGGGTCTGTGCTCGGGGGTCCGTGATCAGTGGTCCGTGATCAGTGGTCCGTAATTCTGGACATACCGCGTTGATCCTTACGCTCTGCGGATGGTCCTGTACACACTGATCCGGTCTCTCCGCTCGGCACATTATGTAGCATGAGCCTCCGCAGTCTCGGGACGCCTCATCCTTCAGCTTCCCCCACTTATAAGCCCCGCTGGCCCTTTCGGTGCCGTCTAACACGGTGGAAATTGTTTTGCCAATTTTCATTAGCGGCTGATTATGTCGTTCGCTTTCCAGGCAGGATCGGGGTAAATATCTAAATGAACTGGTTAGGATTTTGCCGGTACTGGAGGGCGGCGCACAAAGCTTCCTCCCCGTATTGGCAATCTGTGCTTTCTGATCCTTGACATGTTAATTAGACAATTGGGATGCAGGTGGAGGGGTGCAGGCTGCGGGCGGCCGCTCTCCCCCTCCCATAATCCTCTGCTTCTCCAGGCTTGTTGGCTGCAGCTGCCGGGGGCCGCCTTACATTGTTCTCTGAGATTTCTATCCCTTATTATAGAGAAGACGACATGGAATAACGGAGAAACCGCGATGGTGTCTGTGTATGTGGCGGCTGCAGAACCCGAGCGTACGGCATATGACTACCGGTGGCTGAAGAAGTTGGATGCAGCCATAAGCCGTATCCAGGTTTTCCCAGACTCCCTAGGTCGGCATCCAACGGTAATCAAATGCCGCACACTCAGGTTCGCTCAACTCTAACTCCAACGTCCAGAGCTGCAGACAGCAATGCATTTTGAGACAGCTGATGTAAACAAGTTCCTGGCAGGCTGTATCTGCAACATTATAGCTTCTTTGTAATGCTGGGAGAGTTATTCTGAGGTCAAGTTGCTAATGACCTCACTCTGATTATCCCTCCTGACAGAAAGCAGCAGCTGAGAACTGGGGGAAGGAGACTGAATAGATAATAACAAGTGTGGAAGGAATTGTTAGTCTCATCATGGGCAGCAACATATCAAAGGTGATGTATGAGTGGAGTACAGCTTTACAGACATAATACAATACACAAACAGTTACACATTCATGACATGATAAATTACATAAAGTATGAGTGGAGGATAAGACATACTGTAATAGCAGAATAGTGAGTGCAGCTCTGGAGGATAAGACATACTGTCACAGCAGAATAGTGAGTGCAGCTCTGGAGGATAAGACATACTGTCACAGCAGAATAGTGAGTGCAGCTCTGGAGGATGAGACATATTGTAATAGCAGAATAGTGAGTGCAGCTCTGGAGGATAAGACATACTGTAATAACAGAATAGTGAGTGCTGCTCTGGAGGATAAGACATACTGTAATAACAGAATAGTGAGTGCTGCTCTGGAGGATAAGACATGTTGTAATAGCAGAATAGTGAGTGCAGCTCTGGAGGATAAGACATACTGTAATAGCAGAACAGTGAGTGCAGCTCTGGAGGATACAACATACTGTAATAGCAGAACAGTGAATGCAGCTCTGGAGGATAAGACATACTGTCACAGCAGAATAGTGAGTGCAGCTCTGAAGGATAAGACATACTGTAATAGCAGAATAGTGAGTGCAGCTCTGGAGGATGAAATATACTGTTATAGCAGAATAGTGAGTGCAGCTCTGGAGGATGAGAGCTGGGAGACTCTCCCAGGTGGGCTTCTCCCTGTATAAATCCCAATCACATATCACTGCTCCATATTCCAGCAGACAGGTGGAGGCAGCGGGGAGGGGTGACTGCTGGATGGGACAGATGGTTGGAGAAGTGATGAGCCGGAAGGACGGCGGCAGAGACAGGAAAAGGTGAAGCGCACAGTTTATTTAGCCGGGTTAATGGCGTGTGTAATAGGAGGACAAATCCGTCCCCTCATCAGCCAGCAACGGCCGCCATGTCTGTCTGCTCCCCAGATATTACACAGCGCAGGAGCCATCACCTTCTTATACCATCTCTATGTGTGTTACCCAGCTCTCCACACACCCTGAAAGGCCAGCTGCTTCCCACTGCCCATAGTGGTCATTACATTTTATTCATGAACCAGGAAGCTCAGGATGGACAGCGGAGAGCAGTGCATGGGAATAGGAGAGGCTACGACTGATCAGCCTTACACTGCCCGAACCTAGCTATGACCCATCTGACCCTGTGATGTGTCCCCCCCCCAGACCCCATTGCCATCTTGTATTCTTCCCATAATGCATCCTGGTGCCATCTCCTCCAGGTAAGTGACGCACTCGGCCGTCCACATGACCCATCACACCAGGGGTCTTCTTCCATTGCTCCAGTCCTGATGACCATTGTAGACACTATCGGGGGGGCTGGGGTGGACAGGGGTCACATGACCGCTGTGGGGTCCCATACACAGCGAACTGCCATGTCCTGTCAGTGATCAGTCTTTTTTCTATCTTAGCTGACAGGAGGTTTTTCAGCAGTTTGCTCTACAGCAATTGGTCGGTACTAGAGATGAGCGAACCTGGAGCATGCTCAAGTCCATGCGAACCCGAACTTTCAGCATTTGATTAGCGGTGGCTGCTGATAGCAGGGTCCCCCATAAGTCCGTCCCCTCTGTTGATATTGGGAGGCTGTGACCCTGGTGTCATATATATTGGGGGGCTGTGACCCTGGTGTCATATATATTGGGGGGCTGTGACCCTGGGGTGATATATATTGGGGGGGCTGTGACCCTGGGGTGATATATATTGGGGGGCCGTGACCCTGGGGTGATATATATTGGAGGGGCTGTGACCCTGGGGATATTTATATTGGGGGGCTGTGACTCTAGTGTGATATATATTGGGGGTCTGTGACCCTGGTGTGGTATATTTTGGGGGGCTGTGACCCTGGTGTGGTATATATTTTTTTTTTTGGGGGGGGGACACACTGGTGTGATATATATATATATATATATTGGGGGTCTGTGACCCTTGTGTGATATATATTGGGGGAGCTGTGACCCTGGTGTGAGATATATATTGGGGGGGCTGTGACCCTGGTGTCATATATATTGGGGGGCTGTGACCCTGGTGTCATATATATTGGGGGGCTGTGACTCTGGTGTGATATATATTGGGGGGCTGTGACTCTGGTGTGATATATATTGGGGGGCTGTGACTCTGGTGTGATATATATTGGGGGGCTGTGACTCTGGTGTGATATATATTGGGGGGCTGTGACTCTGGTGTGATATATATTGGGGGGCTGTGACCCTGGTGTGATATATATTGGGGGGCTGTGGCAGCTGACACGTCCGGGCTGGATCACACGAGGAGGCGCCTTTAATTCCTCAGTCACCTCCGGACTCTCTTCATTTGTTTAAAATTGACTCTGAAGATAATTAAAGTATTGAGAAAATTCAATTTCTTTGGCCCTCGGGCTGCGGAGGGGGAGGGGGGGGGCTGTTTGTGCAGGAAAGTCAAACACGTCGCCGCAGCGGAGAATCGGGAGATATTAATTTAGCCGCCAGCCGTATAATGTATTTATTTCAGTAAATTGTCTGGTAATAATTTGTGAGCAACTTTGTGACTTTTATGGCTGCGGAGACTGGGGAACCTACAGGGGGCGCTGCAGCAAGTTACATCACATTACATCATGGCGACATAAAAGCTAAATGCAAAAAACTAAATCAACCATAGACCAGCGGGGCCCTACCAGGACCACAGGGGATGAGGAGGAGGATGGTATAGCCGCCCACCTACACGTTAGTCACTTATAGATGTTACAATGTATCACATTCTATCACCTACACTGGATACAATGTAACAGACCCCCAGGTATCATACAACAGTCCTGTGCATTCCGGCAGTGACCGCTGGAGAAAGGAGAGATCACCTATTTTTTATTATGAAATTTTATTGATTTCAGTTTTAAAAAATAAAAAGGGGGTGAGGGGATCCCAGCATTAGCTGCAGGGTTACACTTATTATCCTGTACTGGAAGCCTGTAAGTTCTGCACAATGTGTCAGTGGAGAATTGTGCTCATATGGTATCTAACAGGACGGTGCTGCCATCCAGTGGCCACAGGGGAAACTACACTCATCTTGTATCGTAGCACTTATGGGTCATTTATACGTCCACAGAATTCTATCCTTCCGTGGAACTGTGTCAGTACCAGTGGCGTAACTAGTATGGAGGCAGACCTTGCAACTGCTATGGGGCCCATGTGGCAGGGGGGCCCAGGAGGGCTTGCCTCACCTCTATGGTACTAGCTGTAATGCCAACAGTTTAACCCCCCAACAGCATCTAAGATCAGTTCGCAAATACAGCCAACAATCTCCCCCCCCCCAATGGCGCTCAGCGGCTCTCACAGACCCCCCCCCCCCCCCCATGGCACTCAGCGGCTCTCACAGACCCCCCCCCCCCCCAGACAGCGCTGAGCTGTACTGAAAGAGTCGCTCTTAGTGCTGTCTCGGGGAGGAGGGGTGGTCTGTGAGTGCCGTCCGGGGTAGAACTGCACTATGAGAGGCGCTCTGAGCCTATTCCCAGACAGGAGGGGTGTTATATGAGTGCTGTTTCTGGGGGAAGAGGGGGTTGTTGGGTGCTGCGCTTTTACAGCCGCTCTGAGTGCCATACGGGGGGGGGGGGGGGGGCAGGGGGTTGTCAATGCGCTGTTAAGTGCTGTTCAGGGGGAGTGGGGGCACTTACATACACTACCCCCTAGACACTAGGATTCATGGGGCCCATATTGGTTTTTGCTATGATGTGCAAACTTTTCTCTGTTGGAGAAATACTCTGTAAACCTTTAAAAAAAAAAAAAACAGTATGAATGCTCTATAAGTTGCTACATAGGGCCAGGACCGCATAGGATGCATCACCCCATTAATCAAAACTGATCGCCAGCACCCGGGCACCCTGGCAAGTGCCTCATACTATATAGAGGCTGCACAGGGGGGCCTATACTATATAGTGACCTCACTACTATATAGGGGCACAGAGTAATCCTATTATGTTGGGGCACAGGGGCCCTAACTACTATATAGGGACACAGGGGCCCTAATTACTATATGTGCTGGAGCAAGGAGCCTGAAATGTCAGATTCTGAAGAGATTCATGGAGAAGACTTCAAGATGGGCCAGGCTGGACGGATGGAAAAAGGAAAAGTGAACGACTCTGATCAGAGATGCCGCCCCCTGTGAGTCACTGGATGTAACTGCGCACTCTTATAGGGTCTGTAGTGATTGTGATCATGGTGTGGTAATATGGGGTGGTATCATTGGTAATATCTTCTATTCAGTAGCAGTATGGAAGTAATCAGGGAGATGGTGATGTCGGCTGGAGGAGCTGGTCAGAGATGGTGACATCACTCAAGGGGTGTGGTTAGAGCTCAGAGTCCAGACCTAGCCACGCCTCCTGTGACATCAGATGATGCATTGTCTCCAGAGACTGAGGAGTCAGGGAGCTAAAGGGCTCGTTTTTTGTAGGACTGTTTGTACTTTGTAATTTTTTATTTTACCATACAATGTAGCGCAAAACCAAATTATTATTTGTGGGCGTGAAATAACAGAAAACTATCATTCTGCAACTTTTGGGGTTTTTCGGGGCACCTTATAGTAACACAGGCAGGTTATCTTTGATCTGCACATCTGTCTGATTACGATGCCCATGTAGGTTGTTTTTACCACTTTCAAAAAGTAAAAATTTTTACAAGATAAATATTCATAAATGGACAGTGTCATCTATATTATATAATAATCCTGATATCTTTCAGTCTTCATTCTCACCACTGGGGCTAAAGCTAAGCTGAGTCTTCCTGTTGTGTCTGTGGTGATAAGAGGAGGCTGCTGTAAAGCGTCATGAGACACCAGTAGATAGAGGAGACAATAGCAGCTCAGCAATGTTTCACAATAATCTCAAAAAGGACAGAGTCTGTTTATTGTCATCTATGTCCATGAGTCTTGCTGTAAAGCATGTCACTAAATGCTGTTAACAGCAGCTCAGGCTAGACAGCCGCCTGCTCAAAAAGTGAATTAAAAAAAATTACACTCAGAATATAGAAACAGATTAGAATAAAAGAACAAGTTTTAGTATCTGACTCTAATCAGAAAAATAAAATGTAGGTGACACTATCTTTAAAATCACTGTCCATGTCAGGAACTGTCCAGAGCAGCAGCAAATCCCCACAGAAAACCTCTCCTACTCTCCAAACTGGAAAGAATACAGCACTTCCTGCAGGACATATAGCAGCCGATAAGTACTGGAAGACTGGAGATATTTTATTAGGAATAAATTACAAATCTCTGGCACTTTCTGCCACCAGTTGATTTAAAATCATTTGATTTTTTTTGTGAACTACTCCTGGTCGTTATATACAAGTACATGACGTCACCAGGGGGGGATAATTACATAAATAAAATAAAACTGAAAAAGTGTTGCCCCTAGGAAATAATGTAACAGTGGAGGAAGAAGAGGCAAAGGCCAATCAACTAAAAGCAGCGTTCTCCTACTGTGTTTGCAAAGGAAGATTCTGAGGGGAATCTGGATGCTATGGGACAATGTAAAAATCCAGGGTGGGGGTGGACATAATAAAGAAGCTATGCGCTTACTCTTCCCCATGTCCCCGGAGCGCAGCGACAGCGGCTCACCGACAGCCTCCAGTGGATGATGGTCCGTGGGCCGTGAGGCTGTGCTTGGGGGCACTGGGACAGGTAAGTGGTGTGTGTCTCTGTAGAATAGAGATGAGCGAACCTGGAGCATGCTGGAGCCCATCCGAACCCGAACTTTCGGCATTTGATTAGCGGTGGCTGCAGAAGTTGGATAAAGCCCTAAGGCTATGTGGAAATCATGGTTATAGTCATTGGCTGTATCCATGTTTTCCAGACAACCTTAGAGCTTTATCCAACTTCAGCAGCCACCGCTAATCAAATGCCGAACGTTCGGGTTCGGATCGACTCAAACCCAAACCCGGTTTCGCTCATCTCTAGTGTAGAAGTAACTTTTTTTTCCTTTTTTAACCTGACGTCACATAGCAAATGATTCAGCAGCCGCTCCGGTCCGTGTCGTATAATGCAAATTTTAATGACAATATATACAGAGCTGTAAAAGAATCATAAATCATTCTAAAAAAACAAAATAAATAAATACAATATAATACAAAATGCACAAGATGGGCAATAAAGAGCAGAGAAAAAGATGGAGACCGTTCAGGCCCTAGGAGCACAGGGAGCTGCAGTGCGCTTGGAATAGTACATAATGCCCTTTCATGTTATCACATAATTAGGTAAGAGCTGCGTGAGTGTGAGGACACAACCGAGGGGAGAGCTGAGGAAGGGGAGAGGATAAGAATGCACTGATGGTGGGAGAGGAGGAGAGGATAAGACTGCACTGATGGTGGGAGAGGAGGAGAGGATAAGACTGCACTGATGGTGGGAGAGGAAGAGAGGATAAGACTGCACTGATAGTGGGAGAGGAGGAGAGGATAAGACTGCACTGATGGTGGGAGAGGGAGAGAGGATAAGACTGCACTGATGGTGGGAGAGGAGGAGAGGATAAGACTGCACTGATGGTGGGAGATGAGAGGAGGAGGAAACACGAATGGTGGGAGATGAGGAGAGACAGATAGTGGGAGAGGAGGAGGCAAGGATGGTGGGAGATGAGGAGAGGAGAAGGCACGGATGGGAGTGGGACATAAGTAGGCACAGATGGTGGGAGAGGAGGAGAGGAGGAGGCATGAATGGGGGTGGGACGTAAGGAGGCACAGATGGTGGGAGACTAGGAGAGGAGGAGGCACGGATGGTGGGAGATGAGGATAGGAGGAGGCATGGATGGTGAGAGAGGAGGCGGCATGGGCGGTGGGAGATGAGGATAGGAGGAGGCACCGATGGTGGGAGAGGAGGCGGCACGGGCGATGGGAGATGAGGATAGGAGGAGGCATGGATGGTGGGAGAGGAAGAGGCAAGGATGGTGGGAGATGAGGAGGCATGGATGGTGGGAGATGAGGAGAGGAGGAGGCACGGGTGGGAGTGGGACGTAAGGAGGCACAGATGGTGGGAGAGGAGGAGGCAAGGATGGTTGGAGACGAGGAGAGGAGGAGGCACGGGCGGTGGGAGATGAGGATAGGAGGAGGCATGGATGGTGGGAGAGGAGGAGGCACGGATGGGGGTTGGACATAAGGAAGCAGCACTGATGGAGTGGGAAATGGGGATGGGGATGCCACTGGTGGGGGTGGGAGATGAGGGGTGGCATTCATGGGAGTAGGAGAGGAGGAGGCACTTGTGGGGGTGGGAAATGAGGAGGGGAGGAGGCACTGGTGGGGGTGGGAAATGAGGAGAGGAGGAGGCACTGGTGGGGGTGGGAAATGAGGAGAGGAGGCAGCACTGATATAAGTGGGAGACAAGGAGGCGGCATTGATGGGAGTGGAAGCACTGAGGAGGCACTGATAGGATGGCAAATGGAAGAAGGTATTAAGGGTGAAAGATAAGGAGAGGAGGCACTGATGGGGGTGAGAACTGAGGAAAGGATCAGGCACTGATGGGGGTGAGAACTGAGGAAAGGATCAGGCACTGATGGGGGTGAGAGATGATGCAATGGTGGGAAAGGAAACAGGAAGAGGAGGAAGTAATGATGGGAGATAAGGAGGCAGAAGAGAGAGTGGGAAGCAGGGAGAGGAGGAATATTAGGGTCACTCACAGGATGGGAGAGGAGGAATATTAGGGTCACTCACAGGATGGGAGAGGAGGAATATTAGGGTCACTCACAGGATGGGTGACGGGGGGAGCAGGAATATTAGGGTCACTCACAGGATGGGTGACGGGGGGAGCAGGAATATTAGGGTCACTCACAGGATGGGTGCAGGGGAGAGGAGGAATATTAGGGTCACTCACAGGATGGGTGCAGGGGAGAGGAGGAATATTAGGGTCACTCACAGGATGGGTGCAGGGGAGAGGAGGAATATTAGGGTCACTCACAGGATGGGTGCAGGGGAGAGGAGGAATATTAGGGTCACTCACAGGATGGGTGCAGGGGAGAGGAGGAATATTAGGGTCACTCACAGGATGGGTGACGGGGGGAGCAGGAATATTAGGGTCACTCACAGGATGGGTGACGGGGGGAGCAGGAATATTAGGGTCACTCACAGGATGGGTGCAGGGGAGAGGAGGAATATTAGGGTCACTCACAGGATGGGTGCAGGGGAGAGGAGGAATATTAGGGTCACTCACAGGATGGGTGCAGGGGAGAGGAGGAATATTAGGGTCACTCACAGGATGGGTGCAGGGGAGAGGAGGAATATTAGGGTCACTCACAGGATGGGTGTCGGGAGGAGAAGATTCGATGATGTGACAGAGTGGAATAAAACATTAATTGCACATTGACCACAAGTTACAGATCTGTAATGTTATAACTTCAGTAGAATAAGTTCCTGTTGAGTTTATATTAGACGGTCCTAGGCTAAGCTCCTCCCTCTGGCAGTACAGGCTCCGCCTACAATTTACCTTCAAGCATACAGTATAAATATTAAGTGGGACACTGTGCAGGGTCAGAGGGCGCCCCCTACACTGAACCTCCAGCCTGTCTATTGGGGATCATGAAACGTTCCATTTCAAGGCAAATACGGAATCCTTTTAAACTGCAGCCATGAGTCTGAGGAGTTGTGGTTGCGTGAGGATTTCTCCACCATCAGGTTCCCGTTATGGCACCACAATAATACATGAAAGTGCTAAAAACACTAGAAAACTGTGAACCATCACAGTGCGCCCCCACACACAATGAGCGACAACATAGAAACCAATAGAGGTAGAGCTAAAACACAGAATTGCTTCAAGGGTTCGTCCATCCCATGTTACAGCTTACATAGAGAGTAAGTCTCCATAAACAAGGGAGTCACACTATACATATATACATACATATACTTTACATATATTACAGTACAGACACCTGCTAATAAGCAATCCAAGAACCCAGGGGCGTAACTACCAGTGTAGCAGCCATAGCGTCTGCTACTGGGCCCGTAACATCAGGGGGCCCCATGGCCTGCAATACTCTGGGCCCCCTGCACAGTCCTCTCCCTTCTCCTGCCAAGCACCAATCAGTGATGTCAGCCATGTGATTAGTCACTTAACTGACTAGTGTACAGATACTGTATATGTGTGTCTGTATGTAGCAGAGCTGTGAGTGTGTCTGTATGTAGCAGAGCTGTGAGTGTGTCTGTATGTAGCAGAGCTGTGAGTGTGTCTGTATGTAGCAGAGCTGTGAGTGTGTCTGTATGTAGCAGAGCTGTGAGTGTGTCTGTATGTAGCAGAGCTGTGAGTGTGTCTGTATGTAGCAGAGCTGTGAGTGTGTCTGTATGTAGCAGAGCTGTGAGTGTGTCTGCATGTAGCAGAGCTGTGAGTGTGTCTGCATGTAGCAGAGCTGTGAGTGTGTCTGCATGTAGCAGAGCTGTGAGTGTGTCTGCATGTAGCAGAGCTGTGAGTGTGTCTGCATGTAGCAGAGCTGTGAGTGTGTCTGCATGTAGCAGAGCTGTGAGTGTGTCTGCATGTAGCAGAGCTGTGAGTGTGTCTGCATGTAGCAGAGCTGTGAGTGTGTCTGTATGTAGCAGAGCTGTGAGTGTGTCTGTATGTAGCAGAGCTGTGAGTGTGTCTGTATGTAGCAGAGCTGTGAGTGTGTCTGTATGTAGCAGAGCTGTGAGTGTGTCTGTATGTAGCAGAGCTGTGAGTGTCTGTATGTAGCAGAGCTGTGAGTGTGTCTGTATGTAGCAGAGCTGTGAGTGTGTCTGTATGTAGCAGAGCTGTGAGTGTGTCTGCATGTAGCAGAGCTGTGAGTGTGTCTGCATGTAGCAGAGCTGTGAGTGTGTCTGCATGTAGCAGAGCTGTGAGTGTGTCTGCATGTAGCAGAGCTGTGAGTGTCTGCATGTAGCAGAGCTGTGAGTGTGTCTGTATGTAGCAGAGCTGTGAGTGTGTCTGTATGTATGTAGCAGAGCTGTGAGTGTCTGTATGTAGCAGAGCTGTGAGTGTCTGTATGTAGCAGAGCTGTGAGTGTGTCTGTATGTAGCAGAGCTGTGAGTGTGTCTGTATGTAGCAGAGCTGTGAGTGTGTCTGTATGTAGCAGAGCTGTGAGTGTGTCTGTATGTAGCAGAGCTGTGAGTGTGTCTGTATGTAGCAGAGCTGTGAGTGTGTCTGTATGTAGCAGAGCTGTGAGTGTGTCTGTATGTAGCAGAGCTGTGAGTGTGTCTGCATGTAGCAGAGCTGTGAGTGTGTCTGCATGTAGCAGAGCTGTGAGTGTGTCTGCATGTAGCAGAGCTGTGAGTGTGTCTGCATGTAGCAGAGCTGTGAGTGTCTGCATGTAGCAGAGCTGTGAGTGTCTGTATGTAGCAGAGCTGTGAGTGTGTTTGTATGTAGCAGAGCTGTGAGTGTGTCTGTATGTAGCAGAGCTGTGAGTGTGTCTGTATGTAGCAGAGCTGTGAGTGTGTCTGTATGTAGCAGAGCTGTGAGTGTGTCTGTATGTAGCAGAGCTGTGAGTGTGTCTGTATGGAGCAGAGCTGTGAGTGTGTCTGTATGGAGCAGAGCTGTGAGTGTGTCTGTATGTAGCAGAGCTGTGTATGTTTTAATGTTGCACAGCTGGGTGTGTAGGATGCAGCAGAGCTGTGTATGTGTGCAAATCATGTACTGTCATTAAGAGTGTTAAAGTGGGGCTGTCCTTTCAATAAACTTTGACCCCCTTCACTGCATTAGACCACCTGCAAGTATAATTAGCATGAATCCCCCCCAGTTTTTAGTTGTCTAAACCAGGGGTGCGTCTTATAGTCAGGTGCGTCCTATAAAGTGAAAAAATACAATATATGTTTCAAATCACAAGCAGAATAGTGAGTGCAGCTCTGGAGTTTAATACAGAATGTAACTCAGGATTCAGTACAGGATCAGAAATGTAATATATGTACACAGTGACCCCACCAGCAGAACAGTGAGTGCAGCTCTGGAGTATAATACAGGATGTCACTCAGGATCAGTGAAGTAATGTATATACACAGTGACCTCACCAGCAGAATAGTGAGTGCAGCTCTGGAGTATAATACAGGATGTAACTCAGGATCAGTACAGGATTAGTAATGTAATGTATGTACACAGTGACCCCACCAGCAGAATAGTGAGTGCAGCTCCGGAGTATAATACAGGATGTAACTCAGGATCAGTAATGTAATGTATGTACACAGTGACCCCACCACTAGAACAGTGAGTGCAGCTCTGAAGTATAATACAGGATGTAACTCAGGATCAGTAATGTAATGTATGTACACAGTGACCGCACCAGCAGAACAGTGAGTGCAGCTCTGAAGTATAAATCAGTGTTGACAGTGATTTACTCTATATTAACTGTAACAGGGACCAGATACGGACAAGCAAAAAATAAAATAAAAGTAGACATGGTGTTGTGCACTCTCTCACCAGTAGAGACATTCTCTCCATAGAGACCTATGACTACACAGAAGCCCAGGTCACCGGCGGCTGAGCGCACCTGACCGTCTTTTATCTATCACACACAGGGACTACACATATTCACGTTTCTTATCTCTTGCGTAACCTGGAACCAACAGCAAACACAGACACAAGGTACTGAATTATGCCGGGGCCTAAAGGACTGGCGCAGACTGGGACAACAAGTACTGACCCAACACCGAATGGGCACAAAGACCACCATGAAGAACACCACAGAAGCCTCAGTGAAATAAAGATGCCGCCAGGAGTTTTTTTTTTTTCTTGATGTTTTATTTACATTTTTTTTTAACAAAAATAATTTATGTTGCGTTGTATTTTCCTGCTGCCTCATGCACGAAGAAGGCCATAAAATCAAATAAAAAACCCGCACGGGTGTCCTGACTGCTCTAATACAAGACGGCTTTATACAAACATGGCACAAGTCGGGGGAGTGGGGGGCCACCGCTGTATCGCGGGAAGAGGAGTATGGCTGTCTCTAAGAAGCGCAAACACAAGCGTCTGGTCATCTCTTCTCCAGCCGGGTATAATGTAACAAAGCCATGGCCGCCGCTCCTCGCCAAACACACACACACCGTCTACAGACTACACACAAGAGTTTACCGCAACCAGGCCGCACCCGGTCATCCAGCAAACTCCAAGATATAATACAGAACAATGGGGAGGGAGGGCGTAATCGCCTCGTAACTACACGGAGAACGGGTACGCCAAATTTGCGCATTTTACCGAATACGACGATATACTGGACGCTGCTACTCACAGTATCGGGAGTAAATCTCCAACGCGGATCAAACCTACAGACAGAAACAGCCCTTAAAAGTATCGTTCAAGTATCTGAAGTAACAAAGGTAACAAAGGTAACAACGGGGTTTGGCTCTTAGGAGGAGGTGACGGAACTTGATACAGGATCGAGAACAGAAAACGGGAGACCTTGCAAAACTATAACTCCCATCATGCCTGGACGGCCAACAAATTGTAGTTTTGTGACAGCTGGAGAGATGAAGGTTTCCCTGTTTCTGATCTACAACTTGGACACGAAGCAGTGACTGGGGGGTCCAACCTGCACTGGTAACTTAAAGGGGAACTACAACTTTGCTCCAATCTAATTAAAGGAGAAATCCAGTCAAAATTTTTATTTTAAAGTATCGTATCGTCCCCCAAAAGTTATACAAATAACCAATATACACTTATTACGGTGGATATACACTTCCTAGATAACCTGGTGATGTCACTTCCTGGATAACATGGTGATGTCACCTCCTGGATAACATGGTGATGTCACCTCCTGGATAACATGGTGATGTCACCTCCTGGATAACATGGTGATGTCACCTCCTGGATAACATGGTGATGTCACCTCCTGGATAAACATGGTGATGTCACTTCCTGGATAACATGGTGATGTCACCTCCTGGATAACATGGTGATGTCACTTCCTGGATAACATGGTGATGTCACGACCTGACTCCCAGAGCTGTGCGGGCTGCTGGAGAGAATGATGGCAGAGGGACACCGAGCATCTCTCTGCCATCATCCTCTCCTGCAGCCACAGCCAGAACAGCTCTGGGAGTCGGAGTGTGACATCACTGTGTTATCCAGGAAGTGACATCACCATGTTATCCAGGAAGTGACATCACCATGTTATCCAGGAAGTGACATCACCATGTTATCCAGGAAGTGACATCACCATGTTATTCAGGAAGTGAAGCCTTGATGCAGTAGTAAGTTCAGGGAAAAAACAACTTTATAAGCAGTTCCCTTAATAAGTGTATATTGGGGATTTGTATAACTTTTGGGGGACAATACAAAACTTTAATAAAAATTTTCGCCAGACTTCTCCTTTAATGAGTTAAAGGGATTTTGAAAAAAATCCCTCAGATACTAGCAGATCATTCGCATGGCACTCTGAGACTATACAGAGACCATTTTGCTTGCATGTCTTTAGCCAGAACCACTGATTTCAGGAGACATCTGGAAATTGATCCTTTTGTTCTTGGGGGGCTAAGTAGCTGGGACTCCACTTATTCCAATTGTCCAATCCTGGCATACATGTGTATGAGGCTCAGGTAAGGCAGGTTGGGTTGACAGTAGTGTCCAAAGAACTTGCCGAAAGTTCAGGTCCGGCAACGTTCATCCAAACCCAAACAGTCGGCTTCTGACTCCCAGTTGGAGACCTAGGCAGTCCTGGAAATCATGGACACAGCCTATGGCATCCAACTTTTCCAGATGCCGAAGTCAAATGCCGAGCATATGGGTTTGGACGAACGTTGCCGAACCTGAACTTTTGGTAAGTTTGCTCAACATTAGTTGTCATTTTTCTAAAATCAATGTCCAGCTATGTGCTATGTATATACATCACTATGTGCTGCTAAAAGTGGAGTTCCCCTTTAAGCCTTATACACACACGGGTTTAATGCCACATAAGAAAAGAAAGAATGTCCTGGACTGCTTGTACCAACAACATGGAGGAAGGCAACTAAAATCTCACGTCAGGTCAAAAGCCCGACCACCAAGTGCCTGACAACCAGGAGCCCGACCACCAGGAGCCAGCTATAACGCTAAGATCATTCTGTGGCAGACGCTCAGTTATGGCCGAGGTGTAGACTACCATATACTGAAGACTTCTCACAGAACGGACGAGATGCCGTCCAGATACTCATCATTGCAGTTTTTGCATGATCCTGTCCTGATCTATAGCCGCTCCACACACCGCTCCATCGCTGCTATCCCAGGAAGGATTGATGGTAAAACTACCCAGCATGATCTAGGCTACACTACTCCCTAAGATGATGTACGTAATTACAAAATTACAGGTGGCGTTATTCAGTCGGGGGTCTAAACACTGAAAACTTTTCTAAGTGACGGAGACTTTCAGTAAACTTTTTTTTTTTGTGTCAATTTCATTAGTAAAATGATGTTTGATAGTAGATCTGCGCTGACACATACTACATAGGTAGCCCCCTCTGCAGCCAATCAGAGGCCGGTTTTTATTAGCCGGACTACTAGCGGACGTCCATGTGACATCACTGCTCCGAACACAATGACTTTCCTGTACGGTGGTCACCACAGATAACACAATGCATAGATTTAAAGGGGAAATCTAGCCGCAACAAATCTGAACCGGAGCTTCCTAAAAAGCCTCTGGTTGGTTTTTTTCCGCCATGGTGAAGTGGAGCCCCCAACGCGGCTTATCCAAGGTCCAAGGTCCTCTAACCCCGACCTCATCTCACCTACTCGTCTTTTCCTTTGTGTGAGGTCTCCCTTTAAGGGATCCTCCACACGGCGGACACTTGGCTCCTCCTCCCCCCTTCCTGCCATCCTAATTTTGGTTTTTTCTTTTTTTTTTTTTTTTTTTTTTTTTAAGAGGCGATTCTACAAAAATAGAAACTTTACCAACTTGGTAAAATCATCTCCCAGTACCATGAGAATAAAATAACATCAAAACTAAAAAAAACACACACAGAACCAGAGATTTGTACAATAGGTAGAAACCGAACACGACACGCAACCTATATACAAGCCCAACCCGAGATAACTTAACGCACAGCAAACCCACGGCAAGGTCTTCTGCGGAGTACCACCTTGTCCGGGCGGCGGCCCGGTGACTACCAGCAGGGGGGGGTATATAAAGCACTTGTTCTCTCCACCAACAACGTCCATCGCTCCCAGGAATATATATATTTTTTGGGGAAAACAGAGATTTCCTAAGAACTACAGCAAGGAGGTGTACACAGTGATAGTGAGTAGAATAGGTTATAGTCCGCCATGAGGCATAAGCCCCTTCCCCACTATAGTCAGGGATGCAGCGGAGGATTGTGGGTTATGAACACTCACCATCCTTAACACTGCTGAACAACCACGGTCACCACTGACCTCCATTTACATAGGGCATTATTGTAATGGGGGTCAGAGGTGACAGACACTACACGTACCAGACGGACAGGTGACCCCCTCGCTCCTTTATATACACAGTCCTGCGAGCAGACGGCCCGGAATGAACATGGACGCAGAATGTACAGCATCTTGATGAATGGGAACCAAGGTGTAGTCGGCAGGTGCGGAGCTATGGTGCGGCCCAGCGTCGTACCCGGATGAGGAGGAGGAGGTGGTGAAGTAATAATGGAGCACAGTATGAACCTCCCCGCAGACCTGTACAGAATATTCAAGTATTTGAGATCCTCGTTCCTCCCCGGCTTCGGCTTACTCTACAAGTCTGTCGAAGTTCGCTTTTTCATGCTCCGTCTTTGGGCCAGATTAGAGGCTGCGACCGGCTCCAGGACCGGCTGAAAAGTCTTGTGATTCAGAGCAGAGTAAGTGGCGGCCATGGCTCCCTGCGAAGGTGACAGAGGTCAGGGGAGGTCAGCACAGGGCTTAAAGGGACAGTGTCATCAGAAAATTCATTATTGTAGAAATAAGGTTGTATGTTAAACAGATTTTTTTTTTTGAATTTTTGATGACATTTTTCTATCACTATTATAAAATAATCCTGAGATCTTGCAGTTTTTACTCCCACCACTGGAGCTGAGACTTCCTGTTGTGTCTGTGGTGATAAGAGGAGGCTGCTGTAAAGTGATCTGTACAGCATTATGTGACACCAGTAGATAGAGGAGACAACAGCAGCTCCCTGTGGAATGACCTCTTCACAGGTCACAGAGCGCGCTCAGTAAAGTCTCACACTCATCTCAAGGGAACAGACCCTGTCTGTTGCAGTCCACGAGGCTTGCTGTAAAGCATGTCACTAAACGCTGTTAAAGCGGTTATCTAGCTCTACAAAAACATGGCCACTTTTCTCCCTCTCTTGTCTCCAGTTCATGTGTGGTTTGCAATTAAGCTCCATTTAATTCAATGGAATACATTTTGAAACCCCACCCAATCTGGAGACAAGAGCGGTGCAAAAGTGGCCATGTTTTTGTAGCGCTGGATAACCCTTTTAAAGGGTGCGGTTTGCAATTAAGCTCCATTTACTTCAATGCAACTGAGTTTTAAAACCCCACCCAAACTGGAGACAACAGTAGGGGGAAAGTGGCCATGTTTTTGTAGCGCTGGATAACCCCTTTAAGTACAGCTCAGGCAAGATGGCCGCCCCCATAACAATGTACAAAAAGGGAAATAAAAAAATTACAGTCAGAAAATAGAAAATGATTAGAATAAAAAAACAAGTTAATATCTGACTCTTCTAGTATCTGTCATAGAGACATGTCAAAAGTTTTGATTAGTGGGGAAAAGGGTTCTGAGGCCCCTGCCGCTCAAAAGAGACACAGAGTCTGAAGAGAAGAACCAAGCTGAGCGCTTCTTCTATAAATGAGCAGGTAAGAGACCTGTCTGCTTTGGTGGTTCCCATGGGCTCCTTACCTTGACCAGGTGGGGTGCGTCCTGTCTGTTGAGCTGGTAATGGGGGAGCTGGTCCCGGCAGGCGATCCAGGAATGCTTTAACACCTTCTCTGCTGTATAACGCTGATGAGGATCGACATGGAGCATGTGTGACAGTAGGTCCTACAAACGGCAATGGGTTCAGAGGGGAAATAAACCATCATGTGACTCACCAGTCAGCTGTATATCTATACACACACAGGAGGGGGCGCTCTTACTTTTGCAGCATCTGACACCGTATCCCAATTCCCTCCACTCAGTGAGAAATTGCCGCTTCCTATTCGCAGTAAGATTTCTTCAGGTGTGTCATTGGGGCCGTTGGCAAAAGGAGTGTACCTGATTTAAGGGAGAGGAGGGTCAGAAAGCGGCGAGGGAGCGGAGATAGAGAATCACATGCGTAATACAGAAGGGGAAGAAAACACTGTAACCACCCAAGTCGATAAACACTGGACAGGAGGTACAGCGCACTCTGCTGCTCATCTATGTGTATTGCAGGAATTTCCACCTGTGCAAAAAATCTCAGGAAAACCCCAAAAAGCGAGTAAGGCCGGGTTCACACTGAGTTTTAGCAATCCGTTTTTTCATTTTTTTTTATGCAAAAAAAATTTTATGAAAAACTGAAAAAAACCTGACGCATTGTGATCCATTTTTCCACTGACTTCCATTATCAAAACGCAGTATATGGTTGCTCACACCAAAGAAAAAGCATGTGTTTTGATTATTTTTTTTTTAATAATGAAAGTCTGTATGCATCTGTTTTTCATCCGGTTTTTGCATAAAACGAATTGCAAAAACTCAGTGTGAACCCAGCCTTATTCCATGTCCCGGGTCTTACCCTGCGAGCATCGTATACAGGAGGACGCCGAGGCTCCAGATGTCGCAGGCTGCATCATATCCCTGCCGCATCAGAACCTGCAAAGGAGAGATGCACAATCCTTAAGGTGTGAATGCTGACAAACCTGATACCCACATGACTATCTGAATATATGAAAATATATATATATATATATATATATATATATATATATATATGCGGCTCATGTCACAGCTCAGTCAGCTAGATGGATTCTATGGGTAACGTTCCTTAGCCCTGTATTAAAGGGGTTGTCTAGGCTTAAAAAACATGGCCGCTTTCTTCCAGAAACAGCCAGACTCTTGTCTATATGGCACCGAATTGTAATCCCAAACACAGCCTGAGGACAGGGGGTGGTGCTACAATAAAGTAGCAGGGTTCTTATTTTAATCCTGGATAATCCCTTTAAGTGCTTTCAGTACCTCTGGGGCTACAAAGTTGGCGGTGTAACACGGAGTCAGGAGGAGGCCGTTCTCTCCTCTCAGCTGCTTAGCAAACCCGAAGTCACATATCCTGATGGAGTCGGCATTACTGGAGTCGTCCATGTACAGAATATTACTGGGCTTTAGGTCCCGATGAACTACCTGAAAACACAAGAAATAAAAGGCTAAGAAACAGTCTGAGCCTGTACTGTGCACAAAATTTACTATTCAGGAGTCTAGGAAAGCCAAGTGACCAGAGACATCTCTATCACAGCCCTACACTTTCATCCAGCCTTCCCAGAATAAGAAGTGGCCAAGGAAGAAGGATACTAGAGATGGCACCTACTCCTTGGCAGTGCAGATAGTCCACAGTCTTGGTGATGGTGTACAGGACGGCGCCGGCCTCCCGCTCAGAGAAGTATTTCTGCCTGAGGATGCGATCCAGCAGTTCTCCTCCCTTCATCAGCTCCGTAACCAGGTAAACGTATCGTCCGTCATCATCATACACCTGCCACATGTCAACAGCAAGAGGGAGACAGCGCTCACTACAGAGATCATAATTGGAGATGAGCGAACCTCGAGCATGCTGGAGTCCACCCGAACGTTCGGTATTTGATTAGTCGGGGCTGCTGAACTTTGATAAAGCTCTAAGGTTGTCTGGAAAACGTGGATACAGCCAATGACTATATCCATGATTTCCACATAGCCTTAGGGCTTTATCCAACTTCAGCAGCCGCCGCTAATCAAATGCCGAAAGTTCGGGTTCGGATGGACTCCAGCATGATCCAGGTTCACTCATCTCTAATCATAATACCTTACACATATCAACCACAAGAGGGAGACAGCGCTCACTACAGAGATCATAATACATCCAGCTCAGAGCAAAGAGGAGATGATCAGCACTTACATCCTTCAGGGTGATGATGTTCGGGTGTTGGCCGTAACGCATCAGGATCTCAATCTCTTCTGATGGATCTCGCTTACTCTTATCTATGATCTGAAAGAAACATGAGAGGTTGGTGTAAGTACCAGAATAGTGAGTGCAGCTCTGGAGTATAATACAGGATGTAACTCTGGATCAGTAATTTAATGTATGTACACAGTGACCCCACCAGCAGAATAGTGAGTGCAGCTCTGGAATACGGGGTGTAACTCAAAGTGAGATGTCAACTGATCTAAATTTTAGTTCATTTCAATGACTTTAAAGGGGTATCCAGCTCAAATTAAACTGTTTATATGTTGCTGCCCTAGTGGAGAACATAATAAACAGGCTAGTCTACCTCTCTGAGCTCCCGCTGTGTCGCCCTACGGCATCTTCGGGTTCTTGGCTGAACGATCCCTCCTCCACGGACTTGTGTTGTCAGTGACAGCCCGCTCAGCCAATCACTGGCCTCGGAGCTATCCTGTCTCAGTGACTGATTGGCTGAGCCGGCTGTGACTGATTAAGTCTGTGGAGGTGGGATCAGTCAGCCAGGGACACTAAGATGCTGTAGGACGACACCGCGGGGGCACAGAAAGGTAAGAGTAGGCTGTTTATTATGTTCTCCGCCAGGGCAGCAACATATTAAAAGTTTAATTTGAGCAGAAAACTCTTTTAAGACTAGAAGTATTCATCACATAACGATGGGTAAAAATAGGAATATATAATAACTTAAAAGTGGTTGTCCAGCATAAACTCAATCTGCCATGCTGCTGTGGACAGGACAGTGCTGTATACTTACCTGAGCAGATCCGCGGCAGCTGCTGGTTCCCAGGCCACCCGCCGTCTACACATCCGCTGACATGCCCTTCCCAAAGGAAATGGCCGCTCAGCATGGACAGCACTATTATGTCCCCCTGCAGCATTGCGGACTATGAGTTAAAGCGAACCCCCCCTTTAACGGTGAGAGCCGCCCCCTCCGTACCTTGACAGCGTACTCCATGTTCGTGGCCCTATGTATACACCGCTTGCAGATGGAATAGGAGCCGACGCCGATGTCTTCCTTCAGGTCGTAGATATCTGTGAATTGTGCGCGGCCTCCATGAAATTGCTGTGAAAATAAAAACAAAAAAGTTAACTCCGACCCCGGCCGCTGTAACTGAGATCGTACAGACTGCGCCCCTCCGTGTTACCTGTACGATAGGCAGGACGTTGGTAACAGAGGAGATTTTATGCTCCTCGATGGAAGAAGGTGCCACAAAACTAAAGCCTTTAAAGAGCTGGTGAGCGTTGGCGCTGGGCGGGACGCCCGGAGAATCTGCAGGACAAGATGGACCGAGAATTAGGGCCCTAATATACGGGGCGATTATCGTGAGAATTACCGTTATATTGTTTGAATTTAAACCATAATCGTGCAGGCAACGATCAAATGACCAGCGAGAAATCATTCTTTGTTCATTTGGTGATAACATAAAAATCATCAAATCACCCGCTAAAACTCCACGCCCATATACCAATATATAGCCATTGCAAGGGATGGAGGAGGGATCAGTGCAAGCGCGCACACCCAGGCACGTGCCTGCACTGATCATTCCTCCCTCCCTTGAAATGGAAAAGTAATTAGCGATAGAGGGTGGTATGAAGCAGGAGGCTCTCCTTACTACTCTCTACTACTTACTACTCTATCCCTTTTTTATGTTATTGTCAGGCACCAATTGTTATTTTTATTCTGGCATCATAACTTTAAATTCCCTTATGGAACTGATAGTTGGATGGTGTGTACAGTACTCTGTAGTGCCAATATAAGGGCAGGGTGTACTGGGAGCAGCAGGATGACAGGCCTAGATGCATTCACTCCATCCTAACTGCTCAGCAGCCAGAGACTGTACGAGTAGCCACAGCACCTAGGTGGTTAAATGTTTGGCTTCAGGGTTGTGATTAAAAGGGTACTGCAGCAAAAAAAAAAAAAAAAAAAAAAAAATTAAATGAACTGGTGTACTTATCAGCAGCTGTATGTCCTGCAGGAAGTGGTATATTTCCCTCCAGTCTGACACAGTGCTCTCTGCTGCCACCTCTGTCCATGTCAGGAACTGTCCAGAGCAGCAGCAAATCCCCATAGAAAACCTGTGTCAGACTGGATAGAATACATCACTTCCTGCATGACATACAGCAGCCGATAAGTACTGGAAGACTGGAGAATTTTATAAGATAATAGAAGTAATTTATAGATCTATTTAACTTTCCGACACCAGTTGGCTTTTTTTTTTTGCTGGATTTCGCCTTTAATTCTTGGTCACAGGTGGTCAGTGTCACCAAACAGCCAGATCCCGCAGTGTAGGGTATGAGCTCAGCATCTAAGTATTTTCCATACAACTTATAAGGTTAAATAACAGGAATAGGTTTAACAGGTTTCCAGTCCTACTAGGGGACTGCATGCGGTGATAGTTGAGCTGTGACTGGCACAGGACACCAGGGTCCGTACTCCAGCTGCAGACTGCCAGTATAAGGCCAGGTTCACACGTGCTTAGTACTGTTCGTGGCCGCCGTCTTCCATACAAATGAACGGGTCCGTAATTGCAGACAGAAATGACAGACGTGTAAACCCGGATGTCCATAAACCAGCACCGGCCGTCAGCCAAATGTTCTCACCTTTTGGCGTTTTCGCTGTAAACTCTGGGTCGAAGCAGAACGTGTCTTCAGGTTTCCCCGACGCCGGTTTAAATGGAGGCTGAATCTCCCGTCTGTACAGCTTCTAGAAACAAAAAAAAACACAAAAGCTCTATACATACACCTGATTACCCATACTCATATCTATATTATCCCAGTAACCCATCATATACTCCAGAGCTTCATTCACAAATCCCACAGCATAATCTCTAGGCATTCCCTGCTTGTTCAGCTTCTGCATGCAGCTTGCATACTGGGAAGTGTCTTTTTATATGGCTGTTACCTACACTGACCCACTGTAGGTGGTGGTTTAAGTGTAACTGACCTTTAAATGTCACTGTTTTAGAAATCTATAAATAACAATAGTACAAGCGATTTTAATAAACTCTGTAATAGGTTTCATTGAGCAAGAGTGTTTCCTTCTGTACTCAAAAAGCTGTTTTCCACCCCCCTTCCCCTCACTTTAGGAGAAGCATGATTTCTGAGTCTATTATGGTGTAAAGGGGGGAGGGGATGAGGGGGATGAGTGAGCACAGACAGAAGAAAAGGCAGCCCTGCCCAGCACATCCTCCTGCAATCTTCTCTCACCAAGATCCCAGATAAGCACTGACCTTCCTGACCTGTGAATCCAGTGTTATGTGCCCAGCCAGTCTCCAAACTGTACAGCTGCTTCTCTGCTCTCCCTGCTCACTCATCCCCCTCCATAGGATATAATGGACTCAGCGAACCAGTCTTCACTTTCCTTCTCTGTAATGAAGACGACTTTGCCTTATAATGCACAGAGAGGTGGTGTGTGTGTAAGTGTGTGTGGGGGGGATAATGGGAAACAGCTTTTTGAGTATAGAAAGAGGCTTTTTTGCCAAATAAGACCTAAAAATCGCTTGTACTATTGATTTCTGCAAAAATGTTTTAAATGGCAGCTACACTTTAAGAAGGGTTCTAAGTCTTTAATTATTTCAATTCACTGACAGAAAGCAGATATCCTGAAAAAGAAACTGAGGCAGAAGGTCTATTAGCCATCTGCAGAACAGGTCATGATGACGGTTATGGGACAGGAGGAGCGCGGTATCGGATATTTATACAAAGATGAAAGCAATGACCTTCGGAAGTGAATAGAAACAGAAGCCACTTACATTCCAGTCAATGGTAGCAAAAAACGGATGCCGTTTGATTTCTTCCACCCGGTCCAGGCCGGCCCCTGGGGACGAAGAAATAACAGATGTCATAGGTTGGGATGGATGGGGAATTCTGCTGTTCATGTCCATGTGCAGAGATTACATATCAGACTGTGCTATAGTCACAGTTATCTTCTGTTTGAGGTAAGACACTTGTCACGCCACCCCTATCCTCAGGTTGTGAGTGGTATTACAATTCAGCTCCATTAACTTTAATGGTACACAGAGTTGCAAAACTGGAGGACAGGAGTGGAGCTGTTTCTGAAAGAAAGTAGCCATGCTCTACTAATCCTGGACAACCCCTTTAAGACTTTAAAACCTTGACATAAATGCAGATGGTGCTTGATGATGCCAGTGAGGGGGGAGGTACGGTGGGGTGACCCAAGGCTGATCTTTACGTTCTGCTTTGCGCCATTTTTAGGGGTAGAGGCAGATGGCAGCAAAGTCAAAGCAGTGACTTTTGCTTTAATCCAGCATCAACTGGACCTCTGGATTACTAGGAGGTTGGAGAACCTCTATAAATGTGACTAGTCAGTCTGATAACCTTCACTGAAGGGCACAGAGACAGGCGCTGGACTGGATCCACGGCAGGGCACAGGGGCTGCTGACAAAAGCCGATGATCTCACCAACTCACCTAATCGGTTTAGAGGATTCCGCTTGAACAACATTCGGAGGAGACTCTGAGCTTCGGGGCTTAAAAACTGCGGCATCCCGAGCTTTGATCTGAGGAAAGGTCATAAGGGTTAAAACGTACTCAAAAAAGTGTGAGAAGTTATTTCTTCCCCTCCCCCATCATATCGGATACAGAGGAGATCAGTAGAACACTTTTTGGCCAGGTTGACACCTATGTAATTTTTATTGTTCTGCTCGGTTATAGAAACAGAACAATTAAATCAGGCGGCTGCCAGAAAGTTATACCGATTTGTAATTTACTTCAATTTAAAAATCTCCAGTCTTCTAGTACTTATCAGCTGCTGTATGTCCTGCATGAAGTGGTGTATTCTTTCCAGTCTGACACAGCGCTCACTGCTGCCACCTCTGTCCATGTCTGGAATTGTCCAGAGCAGGAGAGGTTTTCTATGGGGATTTGCTGCTGCTTTGGACAGTTCCTGACATGGACAGAGGTGGCAGCAGAGAGCACTGTGTCAGACTGGAGGGAATACACCACTTCCTGCAGGACATACAGCAGCTGACAAGTAGCTGGAAGACTGGAGATTTTTTAATAGAAATCTATATAACTTTCTAACACAAATTGATTTGAAAAAAAAAAAAATCCTGGAGTACCCCAAGTGCACTTAAAACTTCTGACATTGTAAAACCCAAACCAATCCCTGGCTGGCTGCTATCTCCATTAGACTAGACCCATTATAAGTGTATGAAGAGGCTGGCTGAGGATATCTGGGGAGCAGCGGGTGATCAAAACATTTTATGTGCCTGTGAGACCTATCAAAAGTTTCTCAACAACAGGAGGGAGGCATTAACCCTTTGAGGACCCGGCCCAAAATGACCCAGTGGACCGCGCCAATTTTCAGTTTTGTTTTTTCCTCTTCCCCTTCTAAGGGTCCATTTACACAGAAAGATTATCTGACAGATTATCTGCCAAAGATCTAAAGCCAAAGCCAGAAATGGATTTGAAAAGAGGAGAAATCTCAGGCTTTCCTTTATGACCTGATCTCTGTTTATAGTCTGTTTCTGGCTTTGGCTTCAAATCTTTGGCAGATAATCTGTCAGATAATTGTTCTGTGTAAATGGACCCTTAGAGCTCTAGCACTTTCCGTTTTCTATCTACAGGGCCATGTAAGTGCTTTTTCTTTTTTACAGGAATAGTTGTACTGTGTAATGGCATCATTCATTTTACCATAACATGTATGATGAAATCCCAAATATATTATTTATGAAGATATAAATTGGTGAAATTGAAAAAAGAGTGCAATATGGTAACGTTTGGGGGGTTCCTGTGTCTACGTAATGCACTATATGGTAAAAGCGACATGATACCATTATTCTATAGGTCAGTCCGAACACAGCCACATGCAGGTTACACAGATTCTCTAATGTTATATATTTTTCTTATGAAATTTTTTTTTTGCAATTAATTATTTATAAAATGGGCCTATTGTGATGCTTATAACAGTTTTATTTTTTTACCCACGAAGCTGTATGGGGCGTCATTTTTTGTGACATGATCTCTAGTTTTTATTAATACCATATTTGAGAAGATCGCACATTTTATTCAGTTTTTATTATTCTTTTTACATGGGGACTTTTACATGCAGTCAATAGATTGCAGACACTGTACAATGCCATAGGCATAGAATTGATCAGTGTAATAAGTGCTCTGCTCATTGAGCCGGCTGTGGCAGACTCAATCAGCAGAGCGCCGATCGGACCACACGGAGGAAGGTAAGAGACCTCTGGCGGTCCGTAAAAGCGATCGGGACCTCAGCAGTCACACTGCGGGGTCCCAAACGGTAGGAGACAGGAGCTGCTCACTTACACTTAAACACTGGGGCGTTTAAGGAGGTAATGACTGTCATTAAAGGTGAGCGCCTGGCTACCGAATGCAGCCGGCCCCACCTGCTATAAAGCTCGCTCCGATCCGGAGCACACTTCATAGCACTTTAGACACCCAGGACGTAAATGTATGTCCAGGGTCATCTGTTGAGTGGCGGCCAGGACGTACATTTACGTCCAGAGTTATCTAGGGGTTAAAGGGCTTTTCTAACCTGACATGTTATTCCCTACCCCCAGGAAAGCGGGTGGCTGGCTGATGGTGGGGTGCCCCAGTATCAGCCCTCTATCCTGTGGACTTGGATCTTGACATCGGGGACCTCAGTCTCCTATTAGAACGCAGTGGTGGTCACACATACATTTATTCTCTATGGGAGCCACGTTCTATTCTAATGGGAGACTGGAGTCCCTGGTCACAAGATTGTCGGGCGCCCCAGAAATTTTATTCAGATGGAAAAACCCCTATGAACAATGAGGAAAAACAAGTTGTTTAAAGGGGTTTTCCCATATGACTAAAGTTAGAATCCTGCAAAATGATGAACCCAACCGACCCCATAATACTCAGTGTACATTGTGCCGCGGTGTGGTCAGGTCCATTGGCTGGTCCATAAAGAGACGCCTCGGGTCAGGCACCGAAAGCCTCAGGGGTCAGGCACGAGAGCCTCAGGGGTCAGGCACGAGAGCCTCAGGGGTCAGGCACGAGAGCCTCAGGGGTCAGACACGAGAGGCTCAGGGGTCAGACACGAGAGCCTCAGGGGTCAGGCACCGAGAGCCTCAGGGGTCAGGCACAGAGATCCTCAGGGGTCAGGCACCGAGAGCCTCAGTAGTTCACTTACTTCAGGATCATGTTCATTGTCTCATTCCGGTCTTTTCCTTGAAAGGGCAACGTCCCAGTCAACATCTCAAACTGGAAAATAGAAATAAGGGGTAAGGAGTGAGGAATAAGCTTTTTATATGGAAGGTCTCATCCCTTCTGGTATAACTTCTTCCCTGAGCTGCTATAAGGGTACAAACACACACACTGTATACGCTGCTTATTTACTGCTGCGATACGCAGCAGATTAGATCTATATAACTGAACACAGCATAAAATCTGCTGCGTATATAGTGTGTGTGTACCCTTACAACGTATAATATAATATAATATATTTCATCAAAGGAGAAAGAGAAAGAACCGATCATCCGAGATATCCTGAGAGTCCACACACAGAGCGCCCGCCGTCCCACATACACAAACGGCAGCCGCCGTCTCACACACACACACATACACACACACACACACAGCGTGGCCACCATCACACATACACAAAAGGCGGCCGCCGTCTCACACACACACACACACACACAGCGTGGCCACCATCACACATACACAAAGGGCGGCCGCCGTCACACACACACAGCGCGGCCGCCATCACACATACACAAAGGGCGGCTGCCGTCTAACACACACACACAGCGCGGCCGCCATCACACATACACAAAGGGCGGCCGCCGTCTAACACACACAGACAGCGCGGCCGCCATCACACACACACAAAGGGCGGCCGCCGTGTCACACACACACAAAGGGCGGCCGCCGTGTCAGACACACACAAAGGGCGGCCGCCGTGTCACACACACACAAAGGGCGGCCGCCGTGTCACACACACACAAAGGGCGGCCGCCGTGTCACACACACACAAAGGGCGGCCGCCGTGTCACACACACACACAGCCCAGCCGCCGTGTCACACACACACACAGCCCAGCCGCCGTGTCACACACACACACAGCCCGGCCGCCGTCACATACATGATACTCCAGAGCTGCACTCACTATTCTGCTGGTGGGGTCACTGTGTATATACATTACATTACTGATCCTAAGTTACATCCTGTATTATACTCCAGAGCTGCACTCACTATTCTGCTGGTGGGGTCACTGTGTACATACATTACATTACTGATCCTAAGTTACAACCTGTATTATACTCCAGAGCTGCACTCACTATTCTGCTGGTGGGGTCACTGTGTACATACATTACATTACTGATCCTGAGTTACATCCTGTATTATTCTCCAGAGCTGCACTCACTATTCTGCTGGTGGGGTCACTGTGTACATACATTACATTACTGATCCTGTACTCATCCTGTATTAGACTCCAGAGCTGCACTCACAATTCTGCTGGTGAGGTCACTGTGTACATACATTACTGACCCTGAGTTACATCCTGTATTATACTCCAGAGCTGCACTCACTATTCTGCTGGTGGGGTCACTGTGTACATACATTACATTACTGATCCTGTACTCATCCTGTATTATACTCCAGAGCTGCACTCACAATTCTGCTGGTGAGGTCACTGTGTACATACATTACTGACCCTGAGTTACATCCTGTATTATACTCCAGAGCTGCACTCACTATTCTGCTGGTTGGGTCACTGTGTATTATACTCTAAGACACACCACACACCATAATCCCAGCCGCACATCTGGTTACATAGTGAACATACCATAAGGACCCCAAATGACCACCAGTCGGCGCTCTGCGTGTGGCCCCTTCGGTTGACCACTTCGGGGGCCATGTACTCCACAGTACCACAGAAGGAGTACGCCTTCTTTTCATGGTCCACCGATTCTTTGCTGAGCCCAAAATCTGGAAAACAGAAAGAAATGCAAAAGTGCCCCCTGCGGAAACATTGCCAGGCCCTGACCGACACGGATAATACAAGGAGCACGGAGGGGAAGGTTCCATCACTAACCCTGACATCTGACAGACACAAGTGGAGCCGATCGCTGCTACAGGGGATCTACAGGTTATCCTATACAAGGGGTTAATTACTTTTCCTCCCTGCACTGTGGAGGTTTACTCAGTGTGCTCAATACAAGACATGAACCATACTACTGTCTGCGAGTTATAGGTTTAGTTACACCGTGCTTTTAATTGAGAGGGGTCATGCTATAATTCCATTTTTAGGTAGAGTTTTCCTTTAAGTCTGAATGGAACCGATGATGATGTAAGACTCTCCCCATACACTGGTAAGATGTAGAGGTTGCTGCATGGAGTATATTATGTACTTCTCTGCTACCCTATACGGGAATACAGAGGTAAGACTGGGTCCTATGGAGACCCTTCCACTATAGAGCTGCCACAATTATGCATATTGTATCTATCAGCACAGCTGACAGGCACTAGGACCCAGTAAGGAGGTCAGAAATTTAAGGATTTTTCTTAATAAAGCAGAAAATATTTATATTGCTTGTCAGAAACTCTCCCCGGTGCGTAGTCACAGGCCGCCAGCTGTCCTGACACCACCAGATAATGAAGCAACAATGGCAGCCAGAGGGGACAACGGTGCAAAGCGAAAGAAGCTGACGGCAGGCAGAAGATGAAGAAACCGCACAATGAAAACTCAAGAGACCAGGACGGACCTCCAAAATACACAAATGAGATGAAAGAAAAGACTCAGCTGAAAAATCGGCACCTACCTGTTAACTTGATATGTCCTGCTTCATCAAGCAAAATGCTGAAAATTAAAATGTATGTTCACCAATACACATAAGGGGAATCGGAAGAGAAGTAAAAATAATACAAAAAAAGTAACAGAGTAAAGAGCTATGCACTAACCCCAGACATCTCAGTACCCCAAGTATCAGAGGGTGAAGAGCTATGCACTACTCCAAGAACAGCGATGCATTAACCCCCAGACACCTCAACACCCCAAGTGCCAGAGGGTGAACAGCTATGTATAGTATCAGTGGGTAAAGAGCTATGCACTTATTCCACACACCTCAGTACCCCAGAGATCAATGGGTGAAGAGCTAGGCAATAACTCCAGACACTTCAGTACCCCAAGTATCAGAGGGTGAAGATCTATGCACTAAACCCAGACACCTCAGTACCCTAAGTATCAGAGGGTGAAGAGCTATGCACTAACCCCAGAAATATCAGTACCATAAGTATAAGAGGGTGAAAAGCTATGTACTAGCCCCAGACACCTCAATACCCCAAGTATCAGAGAGTGAAGAGCTATGCACTAACCCCAGACATCTCAGTACCCCAAGTATCAGAGGGTGAAGAGCTATGCACTAATCCCAGATACTTAAGTAACCTAAGTATCAGAGTGAACAGCAATGCATTAACCCCCAGACACCTCAGTACCCCAAGTATCAGAGAGTGAACAGCAATGCATAGTATCATTGGGCAAAGAGCTATGCGCTAACTCCACACACCTCAGTACCCCAAATATCAATGGGTGAAGAGCTATGCACTAACTCCAGACACCTCAGTACCCTAAGGATCACAGGGTACTAACCCCAGAAACCTCAGTACCCTAGGGATCACAGGGTGAAGAGCTGTGCACTAACCCCCAGACACCTGAGTACCCTAAGGATAAGAAGGTGAGGAGCTATGTACTAATCCCAGACACCTCAGTATCTTAAAGATCAGAGAGTGAAGAGCTATGCACTAACCTCTAGAAACCTGAGTACTCTAAGGATCAGTGGGTTAAGAGCTATGCACTAATACCAGACACCTCAGTACCCTAAGGATCAGAGGGTGTAAGCATAGAGTGCATGCAGAGATAAAGACAGAGGGGACAGAGAAGGCAATGAGCCGAGAAGGTTTTACTTTACTTTTCTGGCTTCAGGTCTCTGTAGACGATCCCCAGGCTGTGTAGGTGATCCAGCGCCAGGGCCAGCTCTGCCAAGTAGAATTTCACATCTTCCTCTGTAAACATAACCTAATAAGAACTGTATAGATTTACTTTATATTCTATCAGTAACGTCACGTGAAAGCAAGAAAACATCCCGCAGATCAGACAAGAACCCAACGCCGTCCCCGCTGCTCTATCCCAGCCTGAGCCGCCCTGTATCCTGAGCCGCTCTGCCCTCTCATCTCTGTGATCTGATACTCTACGACTAGGCCACAAGGCAGGGGCTACAAAACAAGTCACGCAATGGTAAAACGTCCGCGGTGCTGCAGCTGCGGTGACGGCCTCGCGGCTACCACTGCTTCTTTCTCCTATAAAGGTCGGTAACACACAGTCGTGATTCATTCTTTCCCGAGAGCTAAAAATACTCCTGGTGAGACGGTATTCGCCACTAATAATATGAGCCGAAATTGAGTAACGAGATCTCTGCGGCCGTAAGTACGGCGCCCCCTGCTGGCCCCACTTTCATGGTGAATAATTCAATTATAACGCCCCAGGCTGCGACATTTCCAAAGAAAACACCTCAGAGTGTAAATTCTGCAAACATTTAGGTATTACGGACAAAGGGCGAGTTCTGGAAACAGCGAGGTTCTCACCAATAGCAAGGCATGCTGGGAATATTAAAGGGGTATTCCACTCAATCATAACTTGATATGTTGCTGCCCATGGTGAGACTAACAATTCCTTCCATACTTGTTATCTATTCAGTCTCCTTCCCCCAGTTCTCAGCTGCTGCTTTCTGCTGAAGACACAAAAATCTGTGTAAGAGCCTCTCTGTCTCCTCCTCCTCCTCCCCCCTCCCTTCTGAGACAGCTGATGTAAACAAGTCCCTGGCAGACTTTATCTGTAACATTGTAGCTTCTTTGTGATGCTAGAAGAGATAATCTGAGGTCAAGTTGCTGATGAACTCACTGTAAGTATCTCTCCTGGCATTACAAAGAAGCTACAATGTTGCAGATTCATCCTGCCAGGGACTTGTTTACATTAGCTGTCTCAGAAGGGAGGGGGAGGAGGGGGAGACATAGAGAAAGGCTCACACACAGATTTTTGTGTCTTCAGCAGAAAGCAGCAGCTCAGAACTGGGTGAAGGAGACTGAATAGATAATAACAAGTATGGAAGGAATTGTTAGTCTTACCATGAGCAGCAATATATCAAAAGTTATGTTTGAGTGGAGTACCCCTTTAAGAGAAAACTTATGAAAAGCTTATGCATCTGCTGCTAAAAATCTGGCATCAAATGCTGCGAGACTGTCCGAGCAACCGCAAATCTGTAGGGCAGGGACCCAACCATAACGAGAGACCGCCTGCCCTCCCGTAATGGATTGCTACCTGGATACCGGAGACCAGCAGAATAGTGAGTACAGCTCTGGAGTATAAAGGTAAGTGACAGGATGAGTACAAGTCGACATAAGCATTGTGGAGGTCAGATGTGCAGCCGGTGCAGGGACAGCAGGGAGAAGACGGCTGATCAGTAACATGGCAGCAGGTTTACAGTGTGGACAGCGAGGACACGTGCGCAGTGCGAGATCTCCGTGTCCTGGATTACACATATAACATGAATCATAGAGTCATCCACCGCAAACTGAGAGGAGGGATGTGGGCGGCTGAAGATGTTCTCGACATGGAGACTGCATATTAACTATTGAGTAATCGGATGCCGGCAGGACAGCGCCACCATCTCCAGCTCTATGCACAAAGCTCATAACTATACAAGGGACTCCATGAAATACTGCGAAACACATACAGCTCATCATAGGTCTAGCTGAATAATACCTGTACAATCAGGAGCTGCTGTCACTATTCTGCTGGTGGGGTCACTGTGTACATACATTACATTACTGATCCTGAGTTACATCCTGTATTATATTCCAGAGCTGCACTCACTATTCTGCTGGTGGGGTCACTGTGTGCATACATTACATTACTGATCCTGAGTTACATCCTGTATTATACTGCAGAGCTGCACTCACTATTCTGCTGGTGGGGTCACTGTGTACATACATACTGATCCTGTATTATACTCCAGAGCTGCACTCACTATTCTGCTGGTGGGGTCATTGTGTACATATATTACATTACTGACCCTAAGTTACATCCTGCATTATACCGCATACAGCAGAAGTAGTATATGCCGGATCCAGCAACAGGAAGGAGACACAAGGCCCCAACCTATTCCCAGCTACAAACCCCTGATACCTGGGCGTCCGCCTGTATGCACCCCCATTTATCTGTTACTCTCCAGTGATATCCAGAGCTGCATTCACAATGCTGCTGGTTCCTGTTAGCTCTAAGGCTCGTGCAGTAAGTGTCTGCACAGAACAGGCTCTGCGGCAGTGCATTGTGGGAGATGTAGTGTTTACAGCAGGTCACAAAGCACAGAGATCCTGGATATATTGGCTCATGGATTAGACAATGGCCCTGTCACCATGCTCCCTGGCGGCCGGTCACTTCCCAGCAGTACCCGCTACCAGGCTACACACCAGGTGTAACATCAATCCCATACAGCAGAGAATTGTGGACGATCAATGGTGTAAAAGCAGAGAGTTACCTCTTTGGATAATCGTGTGAAGACGTCGCCTCCCCTGAGAAAATCCAGGATTAGGTATAATTTCCCTTCCGTCTGAAAGGCTGAAATAAAAGGATGGGAGACGAGTTACTCCAATGGCATCCAAGGGGATCCGGTATAACATGGCAGACGGCGGCAGGGAGGTGAGCTCACTACTCCGGCCGCAGGGGCCATCCCGTCACATACAGGCACTCGGTCACATACAGGCACTCGGTCACATACAGGCACTCACCATAGTGCAATTTGACAATAAACGGATGATTGACTTCCACCAGGATGTCGCGCTCCATCTTTGTGCGGACTCTGTCTCTTACTGGAGGTGAAAAAGAGAGGAAGAGACATGAAGCACAAAATACACAGGGTCCATAGTGTCACCCCGTGACTCCAAGAGCTTACAGTCTAATCCAACACACAGTGTATCCCTCCTATCATCCCTGACCCCAAGAGCTTACAATCTAACCTTTATACTTCTGACTGTATTCCTCCTATCATCCCTAACCCCCTGACCCCAATCTAAGCTGTATACCCCTGAATGTATTCCCCTCCTATCATCCTTGACCCCAAGAGCTTACAATCTAACCTCCATAACTCTGAATGTATCCCTCCTATCATCCCTGAACCCTGGAGCTTACAGTCTAACCCAACACACAGTGTATCCCTATTACCATCCCTGACCCCAAGAGCTTACAATCTAACCTTTATACCTCTGAACGTATCCCTCCTATCATCCCTGACCCCAAGAGCTTACAATCTAACCTTTAAACCTCTGAACGTATCCCTCCTATCATCCCTGACCCCAAGAGCTTACAATCTAACCTTTATACCTCTGAATGTATCCCCCCTCCTATCATGCCTGACCCATGGAGTTACAATCTAACCTTTATACCACTGACTGTATCCTTGCCCCTGAATGAGTGGGATACACTGTATCTAAGCTCTGACAATAGTGTAATACACACACACACACACAGTGTAGACCAGGGATGGGGAACCTGCTTTCCTCCAGCTTAGCTTTGGCTGCCCAGGCATGATGGGAAATGTAGTTTTGCAGCAGCTGGAGGGCCGAAGTTTCCGCATCCCTGGTGTAGGCCATCGTGTATACAGTGTTACACAAGGGCCGACCTCTCACCTTTCAGAGACGCCTTTTTTAACACTTTCATTGCATACAGCTGTCCGGCATCCGGTCCCACAGTTTTCCGCACGAGAAATACCTAAGGGGGTAAAACAGACACAACCCCATTACTCTGCAACCCCAATACACGGGATGTGACACTACCGAAGGTTACAAACTAACCAGCCCTAACGCCACTGCTGAGATCCAGACAGCGCCAACCTTCTCAAGTCTCAAGACTAGACTGCAGGTTGCTGCATTACTAGAATTTCAATACCATATTAAAGGGGTTGTTTACCCAAATCTTTTTCCTTTCAAATCAACTGGTGGCACAAAGTTACTTTTGTTAAAAAATATGAAGTCTTCAAGCACTGTGTCAGACTGGAGAAAATACACCACTTCCTGCAGAACATACAGCAGCTGATAAGTACTGGAAGACTGAAGATTTTTTTTTAAATAGAAGTACATTACAAATGTTTGACTCTTGATTTGAAATAATTTTTTTTTCCGTGAACTACCCATTTAAAGGGGAATTCCAGAGTGTTATAAAAATTATTTCTTGGATGTCCATGAGCAAAGACCCCCTCCTCCACGCTGTGTATAGCAATCGGCTATCTCAGTCAGACCCTAAATGTGTGACCATCACTCTATACAACTCATGGCAGGAGGGTCTTTCATGGGCATACCCCCTTTAAGGTTACACTATTGGTGGCATCAGGCGGGATGAGGGCACAGGTTACACCAATTGTGCAGGTCCACATGGCGCTTACTTTTCCAAAAGATCCCTGTCCCAGAACCTTCAGCAGCTCGAACTGTGCGGGGTCGGCCTTCTCACATCCCTCCTTCACATGGTGGGTGATTGGGATCTCTTTGACGTTTCCTTCGTCCTACAGAGACGATAAGACACAACAAGAAACGCTTGTCAGAACAGCACTGATAGGGGCCCTAACCTGGGGAAGCCCCACCAGGGGCCACAGACCTTCTCCTATAACATAACACATACAATACATCCAAACAGAACTATAGCAGAGAAGTGGGACTCACATAAGGAAGTAGGGGCTCCCCTTCATCCATCGGCTCGTCCATCATCATCATCTTCACACCATTTACCTACAAAACAAAGTCATACAAAACAATGAAAGCAGCGAACACATACAGGAATCCATACATACCTAATAAAGGAGGAGACCCATACATCCTCCAGCATAGCGGCAACTACTATGGAATCATCATCCTCCAGCCCCAACCATAATGCAGCACAGCAACCAGACTGATACACAGAACCAAATACCCCACTCTGCAACCATAATGCAGGATGTAACTAGTCACCCCACCAGCAGAATTGTGAGCGCAGCTCTGGGGTATAATACAGGAAGTAACTCAGGATTAGTATAGGATCAGTAATGTAATGTATGTACACAGTGACCACACCAGCAGAATAGTGAGTGCAGCTCTGGAGTATAATACAGGATGTAACTCAGGATCAGTAATGTATGTACACAGTGACCCCACCAGCAGAATAGTGAGTGCAGCTCTGGGGTATAATACAGGATGTAACTCAGGATCAGTTATGTAATGTATGTACACAGTGACCTCACCAGCAGAATAGTGAGTGCAGCTCTGGAGTATAATACAGGATGTAACTCAGGATCAGTAATGTAATGTATGTACACAGTGACCCCACCAGCAGAATAGTGAATGCAGCTCTAGAGTATAATACAGGATGTAACTCAGGATCAGTAATGTATGTACACAGTGACCCCACCAGCAGAATTGTGAGCGCAGCTCTGGGGTATAATACAGGAAGTAACTCAGGATTAGTATAGGATCAGTAATGTATGTACACAGTGACCCCACCAGCAGAATAGTGAGTGCAGCTCTGGAGTAAAATACAGGATGTAACTCAGGATCAGTAATATATAAACTGTATGAAGACAATAGATAGTAGGGGCCATAGTTGGCTGTAAGGACCACACAGTTATGACTACTCCTTCAGTGCTGGGCTCGTCTTTAGGGAAGGTTGTGCTGAGTTGGAAGCGGACACAGAGATGATCTCATACTGCAGAGACTCAGGGAACGTCACAGGATATTTCTCCAGTCAAAGCCCGAATAATCGATGGATCACAAAGACGCAATAATCCATTACATGTCAAAAAAAGCCAATTCTGAGAGTGAATGTACGAGTCAGAACTTCTTTATTATGACCGATGTGACCGTCATCCTTAAACTGAACGGCGATGAAGGTCCAATCCAGACAAGGGAAGAATAGAGAAGATTGCTTGGAGAGGACTCCGAACTGGAATTGGCTACAAAACTACAACCCTCAGCATATTCCTTTGCTCTATTTATGAACCAGGAGGCTCATGATGAGCAGAGATGAATGGTGGTGGGGTACAGATTTAGGTACTGGCATCCGTAATCCAGGCCATAGCTAGATTGATGGGGGGGGGGGGGGGGGGTCATCATCTTTACACCCCATGACGAGTCAATGACTGATCACCCACAGCCTGGACAGTCAGTGACATCTAAACCCTACGAACAGGAGTTCTGGAGTGCTGACAAATCGACGTGTCTCTGCCTGAAGAGGAAGGCGGTAATTAAAAGGTGCCAGGATTTACGCAGCACAGGGTGAGGGTGAAGCCGACCTGCCGGATGGGATTTCCCTGCAGGAATTACTGTACCGAGCGCTGAGAGATAGCAATTATCCCAGTGACCTCCACCCACCGGCACAGACGGCAACTAACCCTGAGGAACCGGGACACCAGATGCTTCCAAAAATACAAGAGAACCTCAGTGGGTTCTAGATTAGGAACCGGACGACCACTGGAAAGTACAGTGGAGAGAACAATATTCCTCCGTCTTGATAATCTGGAAAGATCATCCGGCTCGTGTCCGGCACAGATTGTGGCATATAAAGAAGCAGAGAGAACCATGGGGAAAAGACATCGGTGATTGAATCGGAAGACGACCATTGCGTCATCTATACTGCAGTCAATAGAAGGGAATGCGTCCGTGTTGCAAACTATGGGCCGCCGATGATTCCTTGTCGCAACTTTTATTACCTGTGATGGTAACTGATTGTATCGACACAGAGAACATGAGCTCAGCCAATCACTGATCGCAATGGCAACCCACCTCAACTACTGACCCACCAACACTTTCAAGACTGGTGGGGGTCCCAGCCAGAAGGCAAACCAGAATATTGAGAATATATAGTAGTGAAGGGTAAGAAAGATACAAAACAAAGCACACGATAATTTGACAGTGGAATAAAAAGGCATATAAAGAAAACTCGTAAGAATGACTGAGGCTTGTCCTTACCGCGCTGCCTCTGCTACATAGCAGCCCTCGTGTGTCAGAAGGTGCTGCTGCTGCTGCGGAGGAGGAGAAAGCACCTGGAGGAGCAGCAGCAGCCGTAGCGTCTCCTGCGACAAGTCCTCCAGCGATCACGCTCTGCGCTCCTCCTGCTTCTAAAACTAAACTCCTCTGGAAACCCCACACCCAAAGCACAATCACCTGCTCCCAGGATACTACAGTGACTAAGGGAAAATAAAGTGGAATGGGAAGTTTACGTAAAATCAGCTCACACCTGAGGATGACGAGGGACTGTGTAAGAGAGCAAGGAGAGCAAGGAGCGATTCCAGCACCGAGAGAGCAGAGAGCAAGGAGCGATTCCAGCACCAAGAGAGCAGAGAGCAAGGAGCGATTCCAGCACCAAGAGAGCAGAGAGCAAGGAGCGATTCCAGCACCAAGAGAGCAGAGAGCAAGGAGCGATTCCAGCACCAAGAGAGCAGAGAGCAAGGAGCGATTCCAGCACCAAGAGAGCAGAGAGCAAGGAGCGATTCCAGCACCAAGAGAGCAGAGAGCAAGGAGCGATTCCAGCACCAAGAGAGCAGAGAGCAAGGAGCGATTCCAGCACCAAGAGAGCAGAGAGCAAGGAGCGATTCCAGCACCAAGAGAGCAGAGAGCAAGGAGCGATTCCAGCACCGAGAGAGCAGAGAGCAAGGAGCGATTCCAGCACCAAGAGAGCAGAGAGCAAGGAGCGATTCCAGCACTGAGAGAGAAGAGAACGAGAGCGATTCCAGCAATGAGAGAGCAGAAAACGAGAGCGACTCCAGCACTGAGAGAGCAGAAAACGAGAGCGTTTCCAGCACCAAGAGAGCAGAGAGCAAGGAGCGATCCCAGCACTGAGAGAGCAGAGAGCAAGGAGCGATTCCAGCACCGAGAGAGCAGAGAGCAAGGAGCGATTCCAGCACCGAGATAGCAGAGAAAAAGGGCAATCCCAGTACTGAGAGAGCAAAGAGGAAGAGTGATTCCGGCACTTAGAGAGGGGAGAGGAAGAGCGATCCCAACACCGAGAGAATGGAGAGAAATAGCGATCCCGGCACCGAGAGAGGGGAGAGGAAGAGCGATCCCAGCACCGGCATGGACATCACTTAGGGCTCAATCAGACTAGGGTCATGTTAGGGTTCTATATCTAAGGTTTTTTTTTCCTTTTTTCATAAAGCTTTTTAAGATCAACTGTTCATCTTTTCACTCACTCATTTGCATCAGTCCAGTTTCAAACCAACTTTTTTATTTTGCTTTCTTATTGTTATTTGATTTATTTTTATTTCAACTAACACACTTGTAGGATTTGTCCAGTTAAATATTTTTGCAGATCCATTCATATACCGAACGTGTCTCCTCCTCCTCATATACTGCTCTTTCCCTCCCAATGTTGATGTGTCGTCTAGACCAGCGCTTCTCAAACTGTGAGGCGCCCCCTAGTTGTTGGTGCGGCACGATTCACAAACCTGACTATAATCAGCAGTCCTGTCCCCGGCTGCAACAATCTCTGGTTTAGGAACATTATTGACTCATTTTGTACTTATTTTAATGTCATACAGAATTTAGGAGCCAAATGAGGGGTAGACTGAGCAACGTTTTTTATTTTTGCATGGACTTCCACCACAGATGATGAGGCCCTGGCACCTGACATGGACAGAGGCGGCAGCAGAGAGCACTGTGTCATACTGGAGAGAATACAGCACTTCCTGCAGGACACACAGCAGCTGATAAGTACTGGGAGACTGGATGTATTTAAATAGAAGTAAATTACAAATCTGTATAACTTTCTGGCACCAGTTGATTAGAAAACAATTTTTGATTTTTACCAGGGTTTAACTTGACGAGTTCTAAAAGTATAACCGCTCATCGGGCTGCGGCGCTTTGAAGTGTGCTCTGTGCCGCTCCTTCCCAGGTGCTGGGAAAAGATGGGAATCTTCTCCCAGTTTCCCAGGATGGGATCCATCTTTTTTCCAGCACCTGGGAAGGAGCGGCACGGAGAACACTTTAAAGCGCTGCAGCGCGATGAGCGGAATACAGATGGGACGAAGCGCTTCGCTTCATCCTTACTGTATATTCGCTCATCTCTACCTTTAAGTCAATTGTTACTTTATTGTTCTTATTACAGAAGAACGAGACAGGCTGTTAACAAAAGTGAACAAAGGCAGAAAGTGTCATTTTTAAAGATGGCGGACGCCTCATTGAGGTCCCGTGGGAATCGGAGAACTGATCTATCTCAACATCCAATTGTGACGTGAACGGAGCCAGACTGAAGGTTACTGTCTCCCTACTTAATAAGATCAGCGACGCTTGTTTTCTAATGTTGTGATACAAGGTCTGAGAAACAATTATCAGCTCCGCAACCTACAGAGCGACGTGCGGCTCGGGAATAAGTGTTTTGTTTCCATATGAACCACACAGGAACATACGGCGAAATACGGCAGTAACACAGGTATAAAACAGCCGTATTTATAATCTAGTCATGTGCGACATCACGTTAGAGTCTATGGCCCCAGTGTCCCCCATCATAACACGGCCAGCCCCAGTGTCCCCCATCATAACGCTACCGGCCCCAGTGTCCCCCATCATAACGCTACCGGCCCCAGTGTCCCCCATCATAAGACGACCGGCCCCAGTGTCCCCCATCATAAGACGACCGGCCCCAGTGTCCCCCATCATAAGACGACGGGCCCCAGTGTCCCCCATCATAAGACGACGGGCCCCAGTGTCCCCCATCATAAGACGACGGGCCCCAGTGTCCCCCATCATAAGACGACGGGCCCCAGTGTCCCCCATCATAAGACGACGGGCCCCAGTGTCCCCCATCATAAGACGACGGGCCCCAGTGTCCCCCATCATAAGACGACGGGCCCCAGTGTCCCCCATCATAAGACGACGGGCCCCAGTGTCCCCCATCATAAGACGACGGGCCCCATTGTCCCCCATCATAAGACGACCGGCCCCAGTGTCCCTCATCATAAGACGACCAGCCCCAGTGTCCCTCATCATAAGACGACCGGCCCCAGTGTCCCTCATCATAAGACGACCAGCCCCAGTGTCCCCCATTATAATCTGTCTGGCAACAATGTCCCCCATCATAACCCGTCCTGCCATAGTGTCCCCCATCATAACGCGGCCGGTCCCAGTGTCCCCATAACAACGCGGCTGGTCCCAGTGTCCCCATAACAACACGGCCGGTCCCAGTGTCCCCATAACAATACGGCCGGTCCCAGTGTCCCCATAACAATACGGCCGGTCCCTGTGTCCCCCATCATAACACGGCCGGTCCCAGTGTCCCTCATCATACCACGGCCGGTCCCAGTGTCCCCCATCATAACGCTACCGGCCCCAGTGTCCCCCATCATAAGACGACGGGCCCCAGTGTCCCCCATCATAAGACGACGGGCCCCAGTGTCCCCCATCATAAGACGACGGGCCCCAGTGTCCCCCATCATAAGACGACGGGCCCCAGTGTCCCCCATCATAAGACGACGGGCCCCAGTGTCCCCCATCATAAGACGACGGGCCCCAGTGTCCCCCATCATAAGACGATGGGCCCCAGTGTCCCCCATCATAAGACGACGGGCCCCAGTGTCCCCCATCATAAGACGACGGGCCCCATTGTCCCCCATCATAAGACGACCGGCCCCAGTGTCCCTCATCATAAGACGACCAGCCCCCGTGTCCCTCATCATAAGACGACCGGCCCCAGTGTCCCTCATCATAAGACGACCAGCCCCAGTGTCCCCCATTATAATCTGTCTGGCAACAATGTTCCCCATCATAACCCGTCCTGCCATAGTGTCCCCCATCATAACGCGGCCGGTCCCAGTGTCCCCATAACAACGCGGCTGGTCCCAGTGTCCCCATAACAACACGGCCGGTCCCAGTGTCCCCATAACAATACGGCCGGTCCCTGTGTCCCCCATCATAACACGGCCGGTCCCAGTGTCCCCCATCATAACACGGCCGGTCCCAGTGTCCCCCATCATAACACGGCCGGTCCCAGTGTCCCCCATCATAACACGGCCGGTCCCAGTGTCCCCCATCATAACACGGCCGGTCCCAGTGTCCCCCATCATAACACAGCCGGTCCCAGTGTCCCCCATCATAACACGGCCGGTCCCAGTGTCCCCCATCATAACACGGCCGGTCCCAGTGTCCCCATAATAACGCGGCCAGCCCCAGTGTCCCCATAATAACGCGGCCAGCCCCAGTGTCCCCCATCATAACACAATCGGCCCCAGTGTTCTCATCATAACATGGCCGGCCTAAGTGGCCCCCATAATAACACGGCTGACCCCAGTAGCCCCCATAACAACACGGGTGTCCCCCATCATAATGTGGCCAGCCATGTGTCCCCCATCATATAGCGGCCAGCCATGTGTCTCCCACCATAACACGGCCGGTCCCAGTGTTCCCCATCATAACCCGGCCGGCCCCAGTGTCCCCCATCATAACCCAGCCGGCCCCAGTGTCCCCCATCATAACCCAGCCGGCCCCAGTGTCCCCCATCATAACCCAGCCGGCCCCAGTGTCTCCCATCATAACCCAGCCGGCCCCAGTGTCTCCCATCATAACCCAGCCGGCCCCAGTGTCTCCCATCATAACCCAGCCGGCCCCAGTGTCCCCCATCATAACCCAGCCGGCCCCAGTGTCCCCCATCATAACCAAGCTAGCCCCAGTGTCCCCTATCATAACACGGCCGGCCCCAGTGGCCCCCATCACAACACGGCAGGCCCCAGTGTCCCCCATCATAACGCGCCCAGCCCCAGTGTCCCCCATCATAAAACAACCGGCCCCAGTGTTCTCATCATACTGCGGCCGGCCCCAGTGGCCCCCATCATAACACGGCCGGCCCCAGTGTTCTCATCATGATGTGGCTGGCCATGTGACCCCAATCATATAGCAGCCGGCCGCAGTGTTCCCATCATAACATGGCCGGCCTCAGTGGCCTCCATAATAACACGGCCGGCCCCAGTGGCCCCCATAACAACACGGGTGTTCCCCATCATAACCCAGCCGGCCCCAGTGTTCCCCATCATAACCCAGCTAGCCCCAGTGTCCCCTATCATAACACGGCCGGCCCCAGTGGCCCCCATCACAACACGGCAGGCCCCAGTGGCCCCTATAATAATGCGGCTGGCCATGTGTCCATTATCATATAGCGGCCAGCCATGTGTCCCCCACCATAACAAGGCCGGCCTCAGCGTTCCCCATCATTACCCAGTCGGCACCAGTGTCCCGCATCATAACCCAGCCGGCTCCAGTGACCCCCAACATAACCCAGCCGGCCCCAGTGCCCCCCATATCACAGCCTGTGCATGTTGTTTGTGGGTGACGTGAAGACCATCATAAGGGAGGCTATGCATCGTATGTAACTGTAGTCTGATATTCTGTGACCTGAAATCACCTCCCGATGTCACGGAGCAGCTGAGACCTCCCGTCCCATAGCCGGGGATTATAGATGCTGGAGGGCGTCACATTCCTGTATCACACCAACGTGTACGCCACGGATTATATTTATCTATATTATCACTGGTGCAGGACACTAACACACTGTAACCGGCCAATAGTACAACTAGGACCAGGACAGGTTATCTGCTCTAGATACAATCATTTCCATTCACTGACAGCAAGACTGAAAACTACTGGGAAGCAGCAGATTGTTTCCCTTCTATTGTACAACAATAAGACGACGCCGGCCCTTTAAATGTCAGAGCTGGTAAAGGTTTTCTTATTCTGCCCCAAAGTAGAAAGTGTTCTTTTTCTTCCCAAGCCGTATGCACAAAACACAACCGTGACCTGCAGCCTAGCTAAGTGATAGTGACACACCGTAATGAAGACGCACAACCCGCGCCACAACCATTACCGCAGAAACGAGAGTATAAGACCCTGCGGTAATGAGAGAAGAGAAATGAGAAAGAGATCCGGCCCGGAGAGCGCCTGCACAGGAGTTTATAGACATCACTACCATATCTTATATGGGGGCTCCCCGAGATCAGCAGCGCCCCGAGTGCTAAGCAGCCAATATGATGAGGTACGGTGGCACGGTCATCGCAAGGTTCTCCAAAACCTCCCATCTGGATTATTCAAACCAGCCCTGTGGGGAGACGCTGCAAGAAACCCAATTCCCTCCATGTCTATGGATTTTTTTTTAGGATTTCTGCAAACCCCATACATTTTAATAGAGCAGTCCTAATAACTTCTGCAAGACCTCGTCTAATATGTACAGGGGTCTTTCGATATCATCTGGGGATCAAACATGCTCAATTTGTTCTCAGAGGGATAAGTCACCACTATAGAGGCCTGGCAGTGGCTTACCTTGGCCCTCTCCATGGAACATATATGAACACTCAGCTGAGCCAAGCGTGCATGGTATGGGGGTGAGCGGGAGAGACAGTGGCTGACAATGACCATATGTGCGCTGTCAGATATAGTTGTTCTTGCAACACACTGTGGACATTATGGTGACTTTCCGGGTACTGCAGGAAGCAAGCAACTACAGAGGACACTGCTGCTGATCCCTGCAGAGCTGACTCTTTTATTCTCTATGGCAGATGGCCCTATGCTGCTGATCCCTGCAGAGCTGACTCCTTTATTCTCTATGGCAGACGATCCTGAACTGCTGATCTCTGCAGGGTTGACTCCTCTATTCTTTCTGGCAGATGACCCTGTTCTGCTGATCTCTGCAGAGCAGACTCCTCTATTCTCTATGGCAGACGATCCTGAACCGCTGATCTCTGCAGAGCCGACTACTCTATTCTCTATGGCAGACTCCCCTGTGCTGTTGATCCCCGCAGAGATGACTCTCTTATTCTCTATGGCAGACAATCCTTAGCCGTTGATCTCTGCAGAGTTGCCTCCTCTGTTTTCTACGACAGACGACCCTGTTCTGCTAATCTCTGCAGAGCTGACTCCTCTGTTCTCTATGGCAGACTCCCCTGTTCTGCTGATCTCTGCAGAGCTGACTCCTCCATTGTCTATGGCAGACGCAGTTCCCAGAGCTGCACTGATCACAGACTCTCAGCAGGATCTGTCGATGTCCTACCACCCTGGGTGGGAGAGGAGAAGGGCCACCTCTGATGTGTGAGCAGTGTGAGGGAATCCTCTCTAACACCCGAAGCACAATAATATTTCAAGAAGCAAAATCAATATCCCGCCTGAAGACTGAAAGGTTTCTTAATTATCTGTATTGCAAACGTCCATAATTCCCCGAGCAGGCGACGGCCACAGCGAGAGGGAACAGCCAAGGGCTTGTGCCATTAAGGAAGTGAGCGTAATCACTATTGTTTTATTTATATGGAGCCGTGTCTGTATAGGAAGCCTAATCGATAGATCATCAAGTGTTGGGAAACGTTCTGAAGGCTCCATCATATCACCATGCCGACATAATGTGCACGCAGCGACTAGGACCCGACTTTAGTCACATACGTGCAAATACAGACTGGTTCAGCATTTGGTTGAAAAACACAATGAAACTGTGATGGATCTTTCGTCCACCTTAGGGGGCATTCACAAGTTCTGTAAATACGGATTAAGTGCTGTTTAAAGGGGTTATTCTGAGTTAGAAAAACATGGCACCACTCTTGTATCTAGTTTGGGTGCAGCCTTCGCAACTCAGTTCCATAGAAGTAAATGGAGCTGAACCGCAAACCTCACCTGACCTGGACACAAGAGTCGGGTAGTCTTTGGAAAAAACTGACCATGTTTTTCTAATTCTGGATAATCCTGTTAAATCTTAACGTCAGTGTACTGAGGCAGTGGCTGTATCAGTACAGTAGTGTGAAAACTTAAATGTGAATCAGCAGGTAAGATATCTAACCTGTCGATACATCCCTATTGCACACGAGATGCTGAGGAGGAAGATATGTATCTTACCTTCTTCCTCTGTGACGTCCTGGTGCAGTTAGTCGTGTGTTCCACGGTCCAGTGAGACCATTAGGAGCACCGCCTGCCCCCATAGCACTGATATGCCCCAGGCCGGCCCAATTCTTTCTAATAATAATGAATAGAGTGGGCAGGATTGGCGCTATGGGGGCGGGCAGTGCTCCTAATGGTCTCACCGGACCGTGGATCACACGACTAACTGCACAAGAATGGTGCCGAGGAGGAAGGTAAGTAGAGATGATCGAACATCAGAAAATCTTAGGTTCTATAGTACTCGAACCTTGTTGAACCTTCCGCATTTGATTCCCGATGCCTTCCCGGTCTGTGGGGAAGGAGGAGACAGCCCAGGTACCGCCTGGAATTCCAGGATACAGCCTATTACCTAGGCTGTATCCAGGAATTCCCCGGGCTGTCTCCTCCTTCCGCACAGACCGGGAAGGCATCGGGAATCAAATGTGGAAGGTTCGAGTTCTATAGAACCTAAGATTTTCCGACGTTCGACCATCTCTAAAGGTAAGAGACATACTCTCCTCCTGGGCTTCTCCTGTGCAATAGGGACGTATCAGTAGGTTAGAGTTGCCTAACCTGCTGATAGTTCCCCTTTAAACAGTTTTGGAGCCCTGGGCATCATAAAGATACATGATGCTGGGAGTTCTGTATTTACGGACTGTATTTATTGAAGTGTGAATGTCCCCTCTAAGGTGGACGAAAATTCCCTCACACAACATCCTGCCCCGATAGAGGCGTCTTCGAGAGATTTCATCGTATTTTTAACAACATTCGGGACCGAAATCTGAGGTCAACACTTGGGTTTCTAGCAGAGATGGACCAGCGGACCCATACAAGCATAAGACCCATGGCTGTTCCTGGCAGAATAGTGACCGTTCATCTGTAGCATATGTATTGTTATGCTGCACGTGAATAGGACCTCACCTTCTGAGGATTTCCGCTAATGCTGCATGGATACTTTCCAGCCAAAGGCATTCAGGGCATGATGGGAGTTGTAGTTTTGTACCAGATGGAGAGCCACAGATTCGGGATCACTGTTTTATACAATGACTGAGCTGAACCTGTAAACTGGGGGTCCTATTGCACGGGGCAATTATCGTGCGAAAAATCGTTATATTGTTCAAATGTGAACAATGATTGTTTCGTGTGAATGCAGCAATGATCGATAAATCGCTTGTGTGTCGTTGACTGATCTTTCGAGCTGAACCTAAAATTGTAATTAATCGTTCGTTATCATTTCGCAATCATTTACTAATCAATCACTAATCGTTCAGTGCAATTCTACGTCGTTCGCTAATCGTTCAGTGTAATTCCACGTCGTTCGCTAATCGTTCAGTGTAATTCCACGTCGTTCGCTAATCGCTCAGTATAATTCCACGTCGTTCGCTAATCGTTCAGTGCAATTCCACGTCGTTCGCTAATCGTTCAGTGTAATTTCACGTCGTTCGCTAATCGTTCAGTGTAATTTCACATCGTTCGCTAATCGTTCAGTGTAATTTCACATCGTTCGCTAATCGTTCAGCGTAATTATGCATCGTTCGTTCATTTGCTGGGATCCGATGGAGTAAATGATCCTAGTAACTAATGACTATCGTCCTAATAATAATAATCGTGTAATACGGTGAACGATATCGGGTAGCTCTCGTTTGCCATCGTATATGGTGGGAGATGCTGCTCAGAGAAAGTGAGTCAGACCCAGAGCCAAGAAGAAGCGCAAAGCAAAACTAAGGCAGTTACCCTGCGCCACCAATCAGATCCTACATTACTGCCCCTTACATAATGAAAGCAGCGCCCTGATTGGCTGCCACAGACAACTAGGCCACTTTTCAGCTACACTTTAAATAGCCAAAATCCTCATGAAAACAAATATAACCCCCCCCCCCCCCCCCCCCAAACCACATAGCATTTAACCCAATGGCTGCGGCGCCCCGCACAGGTAGGTTAGGTGTAATCCTATCACTGGGTGTTAGTGAGGGTGGCCGCTCAGCTGTTTCCATCAATCCTCGACCACCCATCTTGAAGCTGGAGTAAAAGTGTTCCCTTGTTGTGATGCATGGTGGGGGGCCCCAGCAGTCTGCCCCCCCCCCCCCCCCCAAGTAGGTAGGTGATAAATGTTTCGGGCTGGGTAAGTATATAAGGCGGGGTAGGGAACCTACGGCTCTCCAGCTGTTGCAAAACTACAACTCCCATCACATTCGGCTGTCCAGGCACGATGGGACTTGTAGTTTTGCAACAGATGGAGGGATGGAAGTTTCACATCGCTGATATAAGACAATATAAACAGTATACAGAGAGGCCGGAGGCTGAAGAGGTGAAAGATCAAAATATTGTAGAATAGGGGGCACACAGGATACGGGCAGGACACCAGGGGGCACACAGAACATGGGCAGCATACAGGGGGCACACAGGACACGGGCAGGACACCAGGGGGCACACAGAACATGGGCAGCATACAGGGGGCACACAGGACACGGGCAGGACACCAGGGGGCACACAGAACATGGGCAGCATACAGGGGGCACACAGGACACGGGCAGGACACCAGGGGGCACACAGAACATGGGCAGCATACAGGGGGCACACAGGACACGGGCAGGACACCAGGGGGCACACAGGACATGGGCAGCATACAGTGGGCACACAGGACACGGGCAGGACACCAGGGGGCACACAGAACATGGGCAGCATACAGGGGGCACACAGGGCACGGGCAGGACACCAGGGGGCACACATGATAGGGGCAGGTAGGATACCGGGGGGCACACAGGACACGGACAGGTAGGATACCGGGGGGCACACAGGACAGGGGCAGGTAGGATACCGGGGGGCACACAGGACAGGGGCAGGTAGGATACCGGGGGGCACACATGACAGGGGCAGCACACCAGGGGGCACACAAGACAGGGGCAGGACACCAGGGGGCACACATGACAGGGGCAGGACACCAGGGGGCACACATGACAGGGGCAGGACACCAGGGGGCACACATGACAGGGGCAGGACACCAGGGGGCACACATGACAGGGGCAGGACACCAGGGGGCACACATGACAGGGGCAGGACACCAGGGGGCACACATGACAGGGGCAGGACACCAGGGGGCACACATGACAGGGGCAGGTAGGATACCGGGGGGCACACATGACAGGGGCAGGTAGGATACCAGGGGGCACGTAGGACACCAGGGGGCACACATGACAGGGGCAGGTAGGATACCGGGGGGCACGTAGGATACCAGGGGGCACACATGACAGGGGCAGGTAGGATACCGGGGGGCACACATGACAGGGGCAGGTAGGATACCGGGGGGCACACATGACAGGGGCAGGTAGGATACCGGGGGGCAAACAGGACAGGGGCAGGTAGGATACCGGGGGGCAAACAGGACAGGGGCAGGTAGGATACCGGGGGGCAAACAGGACAGGGGCAGGTAGGATACCGGGGGGCACACAGGACAGGGGCAGGTAGGATACCGGGGGGCACACAGGACAGGGGCAGGTAGGATACCGGGGGGCACACAGGACAGGGGCAGGTAGGATACCGGGGGGCAAACAGGACAGGGGCAGGTAGGATACCGGGGGGCACACAAAACAGGGGCAGGTAGGATACCGGGGGGCACACAGGACAGGGACAGGAAGGATAGCGGGGGGCACACAGGACAGGGGCAGGTAGGATAACGGGGGGCACACAGGACAGGGGCAGGTAGGATACAGGGAGGCACACAGGACAGGGGAAAGTAGGATACGGGGGGCAAACAGGACAGGGGCAGCATACAGGGGGGCACACAGGACACGGGCAGCATACAGGGGGGCACACAGGACACGGGCAGCATACAGGGGGGCACACAGGACACGGGCAGCACACCGGGGGGGGGGGGCACACAGGACACGGGCAGCATACAGGGGGGGGGGGCACACAGGACACGGGCAGCATACAGGGGGGGCACACAGGACACGGGCAGCACACCGGGGGGGCACACAGGACACGGGCAGCATACAGGGGGGGGTCACACAGGACACGGTCAGCACATCGGGGGTCACACAGGACACGGGCAGCATACAGGGGGGGCACACAGGACACGGGCAGCATACCGGGGGGCACACAGGACACGGGCAGCATACAGGGGGGGCACACAGGACACGGGCAGCATACCGGGGGGCACACAGGACACGGGCAGGACACCGGGGGGCACACAGGACACGGGCAGCATACCAGGGGGCACACAGGACACCGGGGGGCACACAGGACACGGGCAGCATACAGGGGGCATACAGGACACGGGCAGGACACCGGGGGGCACACATGACAGCGGACACACCTCGCTCCCGCCGGTCCCGTACACCTCCATGTTCATCCCCGGATCCTCCAGATGACTGAGCCGCTGAGGCATCCCCCTCGCGGGCGGCTCGGTCCACGCACCCCCCGCCAGCTCCTAAGGGGGGAGCGGAGAGGTGAGAATTCCCCCTCCGGAGCCGCCTGTTCCCGGTCCCCGCAGCCACAGGCTCCGCCAATATGGCGGCCGCCGTCACCTGTGCAGCATGGAAACCGGGGGGGAGCCGCGTCACCGTGACGTCACCGAGGAGATCCCCAGCCTGGCGACCAAGGCGGGAGCGCGCATCCAAACCAAGCGGGCGGGTCTCCAATGCGCGCGCGCGGGAGAGAAAGTGATGTAAATAAGGGGCGTGTTCTACGACTGTGCGTATATAAGGGGCGGGACAAGAGGGGATGAAAACCTGAAGCGATGGCGGGAAACCGTGAGGAGAAATGCTGGAGATCGGCGGTGGAAGAGGCCCGGGGTCCGCGTACCGAAAACACCGCTAATACACCCCATAATACCTTACTGACCTGGAATATAATATACCACCTTAATACTACCTCACCCCGTGATATCGGCTTTATCCGATATATTAATACACCCCATAATCCTCCCTCACCTGTAATACTAATACACCCCATAATACCTTCTCACCTGTAATACTAATACACCCCATAATACCTTCTCACCTGTAATACTAATACACCCCATAATCCTCCCTCACCTGTAATACTAATACACCCCATAATCCTCCCTCACCTGTAATACTAATACACCCCATAATACCTTCTCACCTGTACTACTAATACACCCCATAATACCCCCTCACCTGTAATATTAATACACCCCATAATACCCCCTCACGTTATACTAATACACCCCATAATACCTTCTCACCTGTAATACTAATACACCCCATAATACCTTCTCACCTGTAACACTAATACACCCCATAATACCCCCTCACCTGTAATACTAATACACCCCATAATACCCTCTCACCTGTAATACTAATACACCCCATAATACCCTCTCACCTGTAATACTAATACACCCCATAATACCCTCTCACCTGTAATACTAATACACCCCATAATACCCTCTCACCTGTAATACTAATACACCCCATAATACCCTCTCACCTGTAATACTAATACACCCCATAATACCCTCTCACCTGTAATACTAATACACCCCATAATCCTCCCTCACCTGTAATACTAATACACCCCATAATACCCTCTCACCTGTAATACTAATACACCCCATAATCCTCCCTCACCTGTAACACTAATACACCCCATAATACCTTCTCACCTGTAATACTAATACACCCCATAATACCCCCTCACCTGTAATACTAATACACCCCATAATCCTCCCTCACCTGTAATACTAATACACCCCATAATACCCCCTCACCTGTAATACTAATACACCCCATAATACCCCCTCACCTGTAATACTAATACACCCCATAATACCTTCTCACCTGTTATACTAATACACCCCATAATACCCCCTCACATGTTATACTAATACACCCCATAATACCCCCTCACCTGTAATACTAATACACCCCATAATACCCTCTCACCTGTAATACTAATACACCCCATAATACCTTCTCACCTGTGATACTAATACACCCCATAATACCCCCTCACCTGTAATACTAATACACCCCATAATACCCCCTCACCTGTAATACACACCATAATACCCCCTCACCTGTATACTAATACACCCCATAATCCTCCCTCACCTGTAATACTAATACACCCCATAATACCCCCTCACATGTTATACTAATACACCCCATAATACCTTCTCACCTGTAATACTAATACACCCCATAATCCCCCCTCACATGTTATACTAATACACCCCATAATACCCCCTCACCTGTAATGCTAATACACCCCATAATACCTTCTCACCTGTAATACTAATACACCCCATAATACCCCCTCACTTGTAATACTAATACACCCCATAATACCCCCTCACTTGTAATACTAATACACCCCATAATACCCCCTCACATGTTATACTAATACACCCCATAATACCCCCTCACATGTTATACTAATACACCCCATAATCCTCCCTCACCTGTAATACTAATACACCCCATAATACCTTCTCACCTGTAATACTAATACACCCCATAATACCCCCTCACATGTTATACTAATACACCCCATAATACGCTCTCACCTGTAATACTAATACACCCCATAATACCTTCTCACCTGTAATACTAATACACCCCATAATACCTTCTCACCTGTAATACTTATACACCCCATAATACCCCCTCACATGTTATACTAATACACCCCATAATACCCCTCACCTGTAATGCTAATACACCCCATAATCCTCCCTCACCTGTAACACTAATACACCCCATAATACCCCCTCACATGTTATACTAATACACCCCATAATACCCCCTCACCTGTAATACTAATACACCCCATAATCCTCCCTCACCTGTAATACTAATACACCCCATAATACCCCCTCACCTGTAATGCTAATACACCCCATAATCCTCCCTCACCTGTAACACTAATACACCCCATAATACCCCCTCACATGTTATACTAATACACCCCATAATACCCCCTCACCTGTAATACTAATACACCCCATAATCCTCCCTCACCTGTAATACTAATACACCCCATAATACCCCCTCACCTGTAATACTAATACACCCCATAATACCCCCTCACATGTTATACTAATACACCCCATAATACCCCCTCACTTGTAACACTAATACACCCCATAATACCCCCTCACTTGTAACACTAATACACCCCATAATACCCCCTCACTTGTAACACTAATACACCCCATAATACCCCCTCACTTGTAACACTAATACACCCCATAATACCCTCTCACCTGTAATACTAATACACCCCATAATACCTTCTCACCTGTAATGCTAATACACCCCATAATACCCCCTCACCTGTAATACTACTACACCCCATAATACCACCTCACCTGTAATACTACTACACCCCATAATACCCCCTCACATGTTCTACTAATACACCCCATAATACCCCCTCACTTGTAACACTAATACACCCCATAATACCCCCTCACATGTTATACTAATACACCCCATAATACCCTCTCACCTGTATTGCTAATACACCCCATAATACCCCCTCACTTGTAACACTAATACACCCCATAATACCCCCTCACATGTTATACTAATACACCCCATAATACCTTCTCACCTGTAATACTAATACACCCCATAATACCCCCTCACATGTTATACTAATACACCCCATAATACCCTCTCACCTGTAATGCTAATACACCCCATAATACCCTCTCACCTGTAATGCTAATACACCCCATAATACCCTCTCACCTGTAATACTAATACACCCCATAATACCCCCTCACCTGTAATACTAATACACCCCATAATACCCTCTCACCTGTAATACTAATACACCCCATAATACCCCCTCACCTGTAACACTAATACACCCCATAATACCCCCTCACCTGTAATACTGATACACCCCATAATACCCTCTCACATGTTATACTAATACTCTCCATAATACCCCTTCACTTGTAACACTAATACACCCCATAATACCCTCTCACCTGTAATGCTAATACACCCCATAATACCCTCTCACCTGTAATACTAATACACCCCATAATACCCCCTCACTTGTAACACTAATACACCCCATAATACCCTCTCACCTGTAATACTAATACACCCCATAATACCCCCTCACCTGTACTACTAATACACCCCATAATACCCCCTCACCTGTACTACTAATACACCCCATAATACCCCCTCACCTGTACTACTAATACACCCCATAATACCCCCTCACCTGTAATACTAATACACCCCATAATACCCCCTCACCTGTACTACTAATACACCCCATAATACCCCCTCACCTGTAAAGCTAATACACCCCATAATACCCCCTCACCTGTAACGCTACTACACCCCATAATCCTCCCTCACCTGTAATACTAATACACCCCATAATACCTTCTCACCTGTAATACTAATACACCCCATAATACCACCTCACCTGTAATACTAATACACCCCATAATACCCCCTCACCTGTAACACTAATACACCCCATAATACCCTCTCACCTGTAATACTAATACACCCCATAATACCACCTCACCTGTAATACTAATACACCCCATAATACCCCCTCACCTGTAATACTAATACACCCCATAATACCTTCTCACCTGTAATACTAATACACCCCATAATACCTTCTCACCTGTAATACTAATACACCCCATAACACCCCCTCACCTGTAATACTAATACACCCCATAATACCCCCTCACATGTTATACTAATACACCCCATAATACCTTCTCACCTGTAATACTAATACACCCCATAATCCTCCCTCACCTGTAATACTAATACACCCCATAATACCTTCTCACCTGTAATACTAATACACCCCATAATACCCCCTCACTTGTGACACTAATACACCCCATAATATGCACTTCACCTGTAATCCTAATACACCTTGTTATATCCCCTTCCGCTATACTAATACACCCCATAATCCTTCCTCACCTGTAATCCTAATACACCCCATAATACCTTCTCACCTGTAATACTAATACACCCCATAATACCCCCTCACTTGTGACACTAATACACCCCATAATATGCACTTCACCTGTAATCCTAATACACCTTGTTATATCACCTTCCGCTATACTAATACACCCCATAATACCCCCTTTGCCTGTAATACTTACACACCCCATAACACCCCCTCACTTGTAATACTAATAATACATTCCGTTATACCCCTTCACCTGTAATCCTAATACACCTTGTTATATCCCCTTTATCCGTTATACTTATACGCCCCATAATACGCCCTTACTTATAATACTAATGTTAAAGTTGCACATGACACACAGGCAGGATACCGGGGGGCACACATGAGACTGGCAGGGTGTCGGGGAATGGCTTATTGGGATTGAAATGATACGTACAAGCCTCTCTCAGACCAGGAAGTGACCAGAGCAGCGTGATGCAGCCCCAGCGCTGGAATCTGGAAGGTAACTGGACGTTGTTTCTTTCATCGACCTCCTCCCCGACCATTGTGAAAACTTGTTACGGTGGTTTTTAAAGGACAACCCCCCCCCCTTTTTTTTTGGCTTAATTGCCCAAAATGACAATTTAGTTGGTTTTCAGAGATTTTATGTTACGCTGGTTAATTTCATAGTACAAACATGTAGTAAATGAAGACCAATGTCTCACTCCACCTCTTCACTTTACCCTCTCACTGTTGGTGTCCCCCAAGGCTCTGTCCTGCTATCCAGGATCTCAGGGTGTCTATGAGCTATATCTACCTTATTCTCCTCCCGCTTTCTAAAACTCATCAAGGACAAAACAAAATTCATCATCTTTCCCCGGTCTCGCTTCAACCAACCTCCCCCCATCTGATCTGTCAATTAAAGACAATGGTGGCCCTCTCCCCTCTGCCAATCCCTTCACTGTCGCCACATTGGCCAACAAATTCAGTTCATACTGTTAACCATGTCACACGAGGCCATCCACACCCTGTATATATCTCTGACCTGATTGCCTCATTCTGCACTTCATGCAATTGTCGATCCTTAAAAGATTTCTGTCTGTGCTTTCCCCCTTTGTCCGTTTGTAACACAACTGCCTCCAAGATTTCTCCTGATCTTCTATTCTCTGGAACTCACTACCCTGACATATCCAGCTCTCGCCCATATTTTCAGAATAGTCTACAATCTACCATAACTCTGCTGCCTCCTCTCCTACAGTCTTCACCCTCATGTAAATCCTTGTTAGCAGGGTCCTCTCTCTTCATTTAAGCCCCCTCAGGCAGGGTCCTCTTTCCTTGTAGAAGCCCTCTCGGGCAGGGTCCTTTTTCCTTGTGGAAGCCCTCTCGGGCAGGGTCCTCTTTCCTTGTGGAAGCCCTCTTGGGCAGGGTCCTCTCTCTCTATGTACCAGTTTGTCATTTACTATATTTGTGTTTTGTTCTTGATTTTGTTACATTCTTTATGTTAACCCTTTATCATATGTACAGCTCTCTGGATGCAAGGGCGCTTTAAAAATTAATAATAATAATAATATAGTTGGGAAACCAAACCAGCCTTCTTTCTCTTTGGACACGTAGGATAAATGTCTTTTTATACGCACAGATAAATCGCTTTTTCTTTTAAGCGATTGACATTTAGGCCCCGTTCACACTGAGCAAGAACGTCGGAATTCCGCGGCGGAGCCCCGCCGTGCTCTTTGTGCTGCTTTGAGTGAGTGAGAGGGCTGCCGCTGCTCTCTGCTCAAAGAAATGACACCTCACTACTTTGAGCAGCGGAGGAGCGTGCGCCCTCTCCTTCACTCAAAGCAGGAGACTGAGCGCGGCGGAGAGGTACGTAGTGGAATTCTGTTCTTGTTCGGTGTGAACGGGGTCATAGATGGAAAAAAAAACTTTAATATAATTGCAATATAATACTGATCCATGCAAACAACCAAATAAGTGGTTACTAGCGAGTAGTGAAATATTCGACTTTCGAGAATTTGAATCGAATAGGCACCGATATTCGACTATTCGTACAAATATTCGATTCCATTATAGTCTATGGGAAAAAAATTCAATGCACTTGGAAATCCAAATTCGACCACTTGGAGGTCACCAAGTCCCACATGAATCCTCCCTAAACGATGCCACCGCCTCTGGAGTGACACTGTGACATCAGGGGGAGCATGCCTGGGTGCACCCAACACCCCAAAATCGCAGTATAATGCCACTCTCCGCAGTTGCGAAGGAAAAATATTTGCGAATGCTTTACGAACGTTTATGGCAATGTTCACACATTTTGTTCGTATTTCTTGCGCAGTGTTACATACATGATTCCAATGTGCGTCCGTAGAGCGTCAAGTTATTCGCGCGTAGGCCGCAGCAGAGCAGAAATTAGGCAACTGGCACATTAGATATCACTTGCCTTTTACTAGGCAACTGGCACAATAAGGTATCACGTGCCTTTAACTGAGCAACTGGCACAATATGTATAACGTTGACGTGCCCTTAGTGGGCTAAACCAAGGACACTATAAGTCACTTGTACGCACCAGGTACTGGAATGAATACACCTGCTGCTGATGCTGTTATATCATCTATTTCTTAGCACTGATTAGTGCTTTGGATTCAAAGATGACCTTTTTTGCTGGATCTTAGCCCTGAAAAGGACTTTTGGGTTCTGTAGTAATCCTACCTAACCAAAACGCTACTAAAATCTATCTCTCCCTGCTCGAAGATCTCTCCCTGGCTAGGTTGAAAGCGCATCTGCGGTCGAGAGCCGGAAGTCAATTATTAAATATTCAAGGTCATGGGGTTCAGCCATCCAATGAGCGTAGACACAGTTTTCGCACTGCGTGCGTACTCCCAGGGTCCCTTACGGCCTCCCTGCATGGTGATTGGATTAAAAAAAAGCGCCAAGTGCGATGGGAGGGCTTTCGAATGTTTCCCGCATATTCGTCACACTACTCGATTGAATTTGAATCTTTTGAATACCGCAATATTAGATTGAATACCATCTCGATCAAATCGTATTAGCTCATCTCTAGTGGTTTCACTAAAAGACTTGCGAACGATTAACAATGATTTTGAGGTCTGCTCAAATGATGCTATCATCGACAGACGAACGACTTTTGTCATTTTATTGTTGCCGTAGTTACACTAGAAGCTTATCACTCAAATTCAAATGAGTTATTGCTCATTACATGGCCCATGTAAAAGGCTTTTTAGGAAACTTAACAGAAACTGCAGTTCTTTATGATTTTGTTCAGATAAGAAGAATTGGATACCAGCACCAGGAGGAATGGCTACAGGAATCATCCACAGAAAAATCGTTAATACAATCGCTAAATAATTCTGATCTCTGTGAATGACCGAACATCAAGTGTTTACACTGAAGGACGTGTGAACAACTAACAATGATTTTGAGGTCAGCTGAAAAGATGTGATCGACACATGAAAAACTTTTCTTTTGTCGTTTGGTTCCGTTTTCACACCAGTGAATTATCACTCAAAGTCGAACAATTTATTGCTCAATAATTGGCCTATGTAAAAGGCCTTTTAGGCAACTTAAAGGGGTATTCCCCCCAAAATTATTTTTGCATTAATACATTGCCCAAGCATAGCTTTCCAACTTTCCAATATCAATCTATTATGGATTTTGCATAGTTTTGCTGTTATCTAGGTGCACTCACCACCTCTGTTCACATAAAATCATCAAATCTCAGTCCAACCCGACACGCTCCTGGCCCCTACCCTCCGTGTCGGGATCACGTTTCCTCAGTCTCTTCAATGGACTGGGTTAGCGCTTCTAACCCTGCTCACTGAAGTGAGGGAAGACAGGTCACTGTGTGGTCCCCTCAGCTCACCCGCTGCCACCTCTCACCCCCCTCTCTCCCCCCAGCTCACCCGCAGCTGCCGCTCACCCCATCCGCTCACCCGCTGCCACCGCTCACCCTCCTCTCTCCCCCCAGCTCACCCGTGGCCGCCGCTCACCCTCCTCTCTCCCCCCAGCTCACCCGCAGCTGCCGGTCACCCCATCCGCTCACCCGCTGCCACCGCTCACCCTCCTCTTTCCCCACAGCTCACCCACTGCCACCGCTCACCCTCCTCTCTCCCCTCAGCTCACCCGCGGCAGCCACTCACCCTCCACTCTCCCCCCCCCCCCAGCTCACCCGCGGCCGCCGCTCACCCTCCTCTCTCCCCCCAGCTCACCCACGGCCGCCGATCACCCCATCCGCTCACCCGCTGCCACTGCTCACCCTCCTCTCTCCCCCCAGCTCACCCGCGGACGCCGATCACCCTCCTCTCTCCCCCCAGCTCACCTGCGGCCGCCGATCACCCCATCTGCTCACCCGCTGCCACTGCTCACCCTCCTCTCTCCCCCCAGCTCACCCGCGGCCAACGCAACCCCCCCTCACCCTTCTCTCTTCCCCCAGCTCATCTCACACTCTTTCAGCGCAGCTATATCACACTCTCTCAGCCCTGCTATATCACACTCTCTCAGCCCTGCTATATCACACTCTCTCAGCGCAGCTATATCACACTCTCTCAGCCCTGCTGTATCACTCTCTCAGCGCTGCTATATCACACACTCTCAGCGCAGCTATATCACACTCTCTCAGCGCAGCTATATCACACTCTCTCAGCGCAGCTATATCACACTCTCTCAGCGCAGCTATATCACACTCTCTCAGCCCTGCTATATCACACTCTCTCAGCGCAGCTATATCACACTCTCTCAGCCCTGCTATATCACACTCTCTCAGCCCTGCTATATCACACTCTCTCAGCCCTGCAATATCACACTCTCTCAGCCCTGCTATATCACACTCTCTCAGCGCAGCTATATCACACTCTCTCAGCGCAGCTATATCACACTCTCTCAGCGCAGCTATATCACACTCTCTCAGCGCTGCTATATCACACTCTCTCAGCGCTGCTATATCACACTGCACCTTTAACAGAAACTATGTACAATTCTCTGATTTTGTTCACATAGGGCCCGTGTACACTACGGAATCGGCACCGAATCCTGCATACTATCTGTTTGAATGGGAAGACTCACGCTTCTCCGCTCAGAGGCTTCCAAGCCTTTCCATTCAAACAGATAGTAGGCAGGATTTGGTGCCAATTCAGTAGTGTGAACGAGCCCATAAGAGGAATTAAATACCAGTGACAGGATGAATGGCTACAAGAATCATCCACAGAACACCATGTAAATAACGCTTTAATTTGTATAGCACCAACTCATTCTGCAGCACTTTGGCCGTGTTGCCCCTGGTACATGTTACATTAAAAATACAGCCTAATCTACAGATACCGTGATATAAAGCGAGAAAAGGTGAGCAGACCATAGTCCATAGTGTGGTGAGAAACCTGCCAGAGTAACATCATATATTCATATAAATCTCTGCTTATTCAGGACACTTAAACTGATCGTGAACAGTGCCATACTACAACCAGAGACCACTGGATTTTATAATGTGCACACAATTATTAGGCAAGTTGTATTTAAATTTTAATACTGAACAACTACAATGTAGTCTGTTAATTAAAAATGTTGATGAACCTCAAACCTTAAAGGGATACTCAGTGACTTTTTTTTTTCTTTCAAATCAACTAGTTTCATAAAGTTTATATAGATTTGTAATTTACTTTCATTTAAAAATCTCAGTTCTTCCAGTACTTATCAGCTGCTGTATGTCCTGCTGGAAGTGGTGTGTGCTCTCTGCTGCCACATCTGTCCATGTCAGGAACTGTCCGGAGCAGCAGCAAATCCCCATAAAAAACCTCTCCTGCTCTGAAAGTTCCTGACATGGACAGAGGTGGCAGCAGTAAAGAGCACTATGTCTGACTGGAATAATATACCACTTCTTGCACGACATACATAAGCCGATAAGTATGGGAAACTGGAGATTTTTAAATAGAAGTAAATTACATATCTGACACCAGTTGATTTGAAATAAAGGGGTACTCCAGCTAAAAAATGTTTCCTTTCAAATCAACTGGTGTCAGAAAGTTATATACAAGGAGATGGTTCATGTCAATGAAATCAGCCAAATACAAGAATTTGTTTTACTACATTCCCAAAGAAAACTGCTCTACCTAGTCACACAATAGTGTGAACACTGCTCCCATCTATGGTGCAGTTGAAGGGGTACTCCAGTTAAAAAATTTTTTTAACTGCACCATAGTTGTGAGCAGTGTTCACACTATTGTGTGACTAGGTAGAGCAGTTTTCTTTGGGAATGTAGTAAAACAAATTCTTGTTTTTGGCTGATTTTCATGCCTTGTATATAACTTTCTGACACCAGTTGATTTGAAAGGAAAGATTTTTCACTGGAATACCCCTTTAATATATACCCCGTAATACCCCTTTTTTTGCAACAAACATTTGATCTTTTGTTCTGTGATTGCACCCCAATATCCGAGTAGTTTCAGGAGTACTGCATCCTCTGAAAGACTATGCATCAAAATATGGTCAAAATACTTCCTTGCCTAATAATTGTGCACATATTGTAGAATGACAAATTTGAGGGAAATCGGGGAGAGAATGCTCAGTGGACAATATTATAAGACCCATCATGATGGCAAGTAAAAGGAGGAAGAAGTAGTTGTGGTTTACTGAAGAGGTTAGAACTATAACAATAGAAAAAAAGTTGGCCAGTAAGAGGTACAAAGAGACTGGAAGTGTAGCTGACAGAGAGGGGGATACAATTACAAAAAGAAGCAGATTATAAATGCTGCTAAAGCCTCAAAAAGAGGAAGAAAAGGCCAAATCTGTTAAGGAGGGGAATAAAACCACATATCTAGCACATAAAACCACATATACATTAGTAACAGGAAGAAAATAAGGGGAATAAAGCTGTTGCCAACAGAATAAGCTTCTCAGTTTTTTTAGGAGGAGGTTTTCAGAATCTCAATGCCTCTAGTTATGGGGGTTCAGCTTCAGCGTTTTTAGAGGAACTCATCAATTTAAGGTGGTATTCCCATTACCTAAACTTTTGTTAGGTTATGGGAAGTGCAAGAGAGGTTTTTTGTTTTTTTTAGGTTTGGCCCCTTTCTCTTGCTGTCATTGACAGCGGTTGCCTAAGTTCCTGGTAAGTATGATTTTCATTTTTTTTTATTTCTCCCTCTGACATCCCACATGTCTCCAGGGCTTGGATTGTTCCTTGAGACGTGTAATGTCGGAGACAGCGGCGCCAAGCTCATTCACCTCATCCCAACTGCATCCTGTCCTGGTGCCCCACCACCAAACCAGGAAGTGAGAGCAGGGCACAGCAGTGCTGAGGTGAAAAGGAGGAGATAAAAAAAAAAAACTTTAAATAAGGCGATGAGCACTGATGGTGGCAGAAATCTGATAAGTGATTGCTACCCTGATAAATCACAATCTGACATCTTTGGTTTATTAGTTCATAAGATCTTCTTCCATTCTTCAGCACTGGAGATGCTACATGGCCTAGTCATTACATAGCATTGATTAGTGTTATTGGTGTTCTTCTCATAGAGCATGCCTGAGGCAGACTGTATCAGAGAGCAACGATTTGACCGCACAAAGGTAAGGAGAATTCCGATGGTCAGGCGGTCCCAATCGTTAATTGAAAGGAGTGGCTCCTGTCACTTGGCCTTAAACCATGCGGCGGCCTTCCATTGCGGATGAGGACACGGATGAATCTGATGAAGCACGCATGCGCGCAAAATCGCCGTAATGTCTATGTTGTATATGTGAAGTGGTCGGCATCTGCTGAACGGTGACGTGTCGTGTTTACTACATGTTGAAATAAAGAAGCATCACAATATTCCGGTGAGTGCCCTCAGCTTTTTACTGAACTTTTTGTAGCCATTTGGCTTTCTTACAAGTGTAGGTCCGTCCTACAGAGAAATTTCTAAGGTATATAATTGTTATATTTACATACATTACCTGATCTAAACCAAGCGCTCTATTTGATCTGCGCTCAGCTCATCAAGCTGCCGATTTTTCAGCGATGTCCCACTCCCTGCAGTTCCTCTCAGCATGCCGGGAAAAGCTGGATCTAATCCTGTGAAACTTCTCAGTTTCCCAGGAATGGATCCAGCTTTCTCCCAGCACCCGGGGAGGAGCGGAGCAGCTTGATGAACGGAGCACAGATCAAACAAAGCGCTTCACTCATCTCTAATGATAACAATGAATGAAACTGGACCAAATCCTGCCCTAGATGGTGTTGTAAAGTAATGTAGTCTGTTCAAGCACTGGTTACACAGAATACGAGGATTTAAAGTGTCACTGTCGTGAATTTTTTTTTGCAGAAATCAATAGTCCAGGCGATTTTAAGAAACTTTGTAATTGGGTTTATTATCCGAAAAATGCATTTTTATCATGAAAAAGCAGTTTGAAGCTCTCCCCCCTGTCTTCATTGTTCTCCTATGGAGAGAGCTAAAGAAAAGACCAAAACAGGACAACAAAGAGTTAATCTACAAATCCCTCACGGGATATCTCCTGTGACAGTCACCAGTGACCTGTCTGAGCTCAGATTACAGCTGTCACCCAGCTCCGTGCCTGTAATCCTCTGTTATCTGCTTTCTGCTGCCGGCTAACTCCCTCCTTCCTCCTCCCCCCTCCCCTCTCCCTAGAGCAGACAGGGTACGACTCCTGCAACAAGTCACAATTTTCAGATTTTTCAGAGTGGATGAAAAAGAGGAAGGAGGGGGGGACCTGGGACAAGGCTTTTTACATGCAGATAATGGCAGATTTGGCTAATAAACCCAATTACAAAGTTTCTTAAAATCGCCTGGACTATTGATTTCTGCAAAAAAAAAAAAATACGACAGTGACTCTTTAACCTCTTAAGGACCCATGACGTACCGGCACGTCATGGATCACTGTCACTTAAGGACCCATGACGTGCCGGTACGTCATCCCTTTAAACGGGCGCCGCGGCCGGCCGGGTCCCGATCGGGGGAGATAGCCTGCTATAATACATAGCAGGCCATCTCTCCCTGTCGGCATGGAGGGTTGTTAACCCCCCCCATGCCGACGATCGCCGCTATTGGCTGATAAGCCCATAGCGGCGATCGGAACCTTTCCGGGCCATCGGTGGCCCGATGACCCGGAAAAAAATGGCGGTCGGTGCTGTCCGAGGACGGCACCGACCGCCATTACTGTAAAAAGTAATGGTGGTCACGGTACCACCGTCCCGATCGCCGTGAACAGCCGGCCGGCCGTTCACGGCGATCAAAGTCCCCACAAGTAATAAATACCTGCTCCGGACCCCTCAGCTAGGTAGCTGAGGGGTCCGGAGCAGGTATTTGTACATTACTCACCTGTCCCGGGGTCCTGATCGGCGTCTTCCGGGTTCCCGGCGTCCACTTCCTCTTGTTGGGACTTCGGCTTCTTCCGTGAGTCCCGATCGTCTCTTTCCGGCTCCAGCGTCGTCTATTTTCGTATTTTTCCGGCTCCAGCGTCGTCTATTTTCGGATCTTGCGCTCTGCTGCCCCCTAGCGGCTGATAAGTGTAATACACGTATCAGCCACTACAGGGATGTTCAGAATGTAGTAAAAAAAAAAAATTTTTTCCCAATTTTTTTTTTTTCTATTTTCCGCACCCTATCGCCGCTGAGTGTTGATCAGCATCGCACGAAAGTGCGCTGCTAATCAGCAACTCCTCCTTTTTGGCGTAGGGTGTTTTTTTTTTTATATCCTACTGCCACGGTCTGCTTATAAGTGCCGAACATAAGTGCGGCATTCATCAGCAACACCATTTTTGGCGTAGGTTTTTTTTGTATACTTACTGTAAAAAACACGTAAAAAAACACTACATTACACCACACTACATTGAATAAAGTTTTACACTACACCACTACATACCCCATATACCAATCCCCATATAAAGATGGCCCCCAGGGTGTTTTCGGTGTCGGACGCATACATTATTATTGCCTCCGACACCGAAACAGCCAGTGAGGATGAATTGGGGGGATCCTTCTTTCCTCCATTCATCCTCATCCTCCTCATCATCCAGTGACGTGTCTGGGAGTAGCGTAGCGTACGCTGCCCCCCAGACACGTCTTTTCCGCCAGTACCGTCCCAATAAGAGATGACGGTATGGCGTGAAATTCTACAAACTCTGTGAGAGTACCTCAGGGTACACTTACAGATTTAGGGTACGTGCACACTGCGGAATGGCGAAGGATAACCCTTCGTGCATTCCGCAGCTGGCACCCGCCGGCGGACTGATGCAGGGGCGCGTCTCCGCCTGTCATAGACTCTATCCTATGCATGGGCGGATTCCATTATCCGTCATTCCATCAACACGTTGGACGCAGAGCGGAATCCGCCCGTGCATAGAATGGAGTCTACGACACGGACGGAGACGTGCGCCTGCATCAGTCCGCCGGCGGGTGCCAACTGCGGAATGCACAAAGGGTTATCCTTCGCGATTCCGCAGTGTGCACGTACCCTTAGAGTGTATGAAGGAAGGGACACTCGAATCCAGCCGCCAGATGCCCCCCCCCCCATCCTCGGAGTTAGTGGGGAGATCGTCCGGGAACTGATCTTCCCACTGCTGGATAAAGGTCACCACCACCCGTACGGGGATAACCTTTATACCAGCACCCCCTCTTCCGGTCCCTCGCTGCCCGAGCTACTGTAGCTTGCGGCACGATCCGAACATATCAGAAGTAGTAATAGAGCCCTAATATTTAGCAGCCATGGAGCGGACCCAGCGCTTCTGGATATGAAGGACCCCGTATCGCACCAGGACAACATTTTCCAGGTGACGTCCCCCACACTGGAGAACGGGAGACCCCAGAAGAAGTGCAGAGTGTGGCGTAACAGGGGGATCAGGAAGGACACCATTTTCCAGTGTGACACCTGTCCTGATCCCCCCGGCCTCTGCATACTGGATCGCTCCAAGGCGCACTACACGTCATTGGGGTTCTACATTATCTAAATTCTGTCCCTTATTCCTATTTCAGGGGTCACGTTGATCCAGGGATTATTCTGATCGCCATTATGGAGTCGGGAAGGAATTTTTCCCCTGTGATGAGGCTACTGTCGTCTGCCTCACGAGGGGTTTTTGCCTTCCTCTGGATCAACACAGGTTGAATTTGATGGACACCTGTCATTTCCAACCTTATAAACTAATAATTGGCCTAATACCCCCAAATAAATTAGAATTGTCCCTTTTCCCCAGCTAAGTAGGTATGGCTGCCATTCCCATTAGAGGAGGCCATGATGCAATTACAAAGCCTCTGTGCGGCCAGGACAGTAGAAACCCCCCACAAGTGACCCCATTCTGGAAACTACACCCCATAAGGAATCTAACAAGTGGGGCAGCGGGTATATGGCCCCCTGGTGACGGCCACATTTGGGACGTGAAAATAAAAAAAAAGGTATTTTTTATTTTCACGGCACATGTCCTACACATGTGCCCATCACTAGTGGGGTCCATATGCTCACTGCACCCCTTGTTAGATTCCTTATGGGGTGTAGTTTCCAGAATGGGGTCACTTGTCGGGGGTTTCTACTGTTCTGGCAGCACAGGAGCTTTGTAATTGCGACATGGCCTCCATCCCCCATTCCAGCCTCTAAATGGCGCTCTGTCCTTTTGGTGACTTGCCCTGTGCCCATATGGCAAATTATGTCCACATGTGGGGTATTTTCGTACTCAGGGGAAACTACCCTACACGTTTTGTGTTCATTTTCTTTTTTAACCCCTTGTGGAAATGGAAAAAAATCAAGGTTAGACCAACATTTAGTGTAATTTTTTTAAAATTTTTACTCTAAATCATTGATCTTGTCTTGATTTTTTCATTTTCACAAGGGGTTAAAAGATAAAAAAAAACACAATGTGTAGAGCAATTTCCCCTGAGTACGGAAATACCCCACATGTGGACATAAAGCGCCATGCGGGTGCAGGGTAAGCCTCCAAAGGGAAGGTGCGCCATTTGGTTTTTGAAGGCTGGATTTGGATGGAATGGATTTCGAGGGGCCATGTTGCATTCAAAAGGCCCCTGTGTTGCCAAGACAGTTAAACCCCCCACAAGTGACCCTATTATGGAAACTACACCCCTCAAGGAATGTAACAAGGGGTGTAGTCAGCATATGGACCCCACTGGTGACGGGCACAAATGTGGAACAATGTGGCGTGAAAATGAAATATTAAATTTTTTACACTATAATGTTGGTCTAGCCTTGAATTTATCATTTTCACAAGGGGTTAAAAGAGAAAAAAACACACAAAATGTGTAGAGCAATTTCCCCCGAGTCCGTAAATACCCCACATGTGGACATAAAGCGCCATGTGGGTGCAGGGCAAGCCTCCCAAGGGAAGGAGCGCCATTTGGATTTTAGAGGTTGGATTTGGCTAGAATGGATGATGAACGCCATGTCGCATTTACAGAGCCTTTGTGCTGCCAAAACACTGTAAACCCCCCACAAGTGACCCCATTCTGGAAACTACACCCCTCAAGGAATCTAACAAGGGGTGCAGTGAGGATATGGACCCCTGGATGACGGGCACATTTGTGCCATGAAAGTGAAAAAATGAAAATTTTCACTTTCACGTCACATTTTTCCACATTTGTGCCCGTCACCAGTGGGGTCCATATGCTCACTGCACCCCTTGTTAGATTCCTTGAGGGGTGTAGTTTCCAGAATGGGGTCACTTGTGGGGGGTTTCCAGTGTCTTGGCAGCACGAGGGCTCTGTAAATGCGACATGGCCCTTGAAATCCATTCCAGTGAAATCCAGCTTCCAAAAGCCAATTGGCGCTCCTTCCCTTTGGAGGCTCGTCCTGCGCCCGCTTGGCACTTTATGTCCACATGTGGGGTATTTCCGTACTCGGGAGAAACTGTGCTACATGTTTTGTGTTTTTTTTTTCCTTTTATCCCTTTGTGAAAATGAAAAATTGAAGGCTAGAACAACATTTTAGTGTAAAAAATACTTTAGTCTTTTTTCAAGCCATATTGTTTGGAAAATCTGTGAAGCACCTGTGGGGTCCAGATGCTCACCGCACCCCTTGTTACATTCCTTGAGGGGTGTAGTTTTCTAAATGGTGTCCCTTTAGGGGTGTTTTTTAGGTTTTGGCACCCCAGAGCCTCTGCCAACCTGAAGTGGTACAGTCAAAAATGACCAAAAATAACGGAGCCATTGAAATTCACTAGGCGCTCCCTTATAGCTGAGGCTTGTGGTTGCGTCAAATAGCGCAATAGGGCCACATATGGGGTATTTCTATAAACTGCAGAAATGGGGCAATCAATATTGGGGTGCATTTCTCTGGTAATAGGTTTATAATTATGAAAAATATTGGATTACAATAAAATCTCTGCACAGAAAATTAAAATTTTCAAATTTCTTACACACTTAGCTTTTATTTCTGTGACTCCCCTAAAGGGTTAAAAAACTTTCTGGATGTGCTTTTGCAGAGTTTAGGGGGTGCAGTTTCTGAAATGGGGTGCTTCGTGAGGCTTTCTAACACACAGTCCCCTCAAATACACTTTAAACCTGAACAGTTCCCTAAAAATATCTGATTTTGAAATTTTACTGAAAATTTGGAAATTTGCTGCTAATGTTTTAAGCTTCCTATTGTCTAAAAAAAATTAAATATAGTTTAATAAATGCCGCCAACATAAAGTAGACATGTTGCTTATGCTATTTAATATATAATTTATGTGGTATAACCATTTTCTGTATAAGCAGAAAAGTTTTAAAGTTGGAAAAATGCATTTTTTCACAATTTTTCACGCTATTTTGGGTTTTTTCATAAAGATTCGTTATAAGTATCGACTCCAATTTACAAGAAATGTGAAGTACAATATGTCACGAGAAAACAATCTCAGAATCAGCCGGATAGGTAAAAGCATCCCGAAGTTATTAATGAATAAAGTGACACTGGTCAAATTCATAAAATTTGCTCCGGTCCTTAAGGCCATTTCAGGCTCTGTCCTTAAGGGGTTAAAAGCAATCTCCAGAGACTAAAACTCCTGTAGGAAAAGTTTGCCTTAAATTTTAAACTATAATTTGCTTTCTCTGATAAAGAGCAAATGTCCTTGATGTCTTCCCTAAAAAACAAACAAAAAAAAAACTTATAGTTAAAATCTGAAATTTAGACTATGGCTGAGTTTGAGGTTAAAAAAAAATATATATTTTTTTTAATGTTTTTAACTTACTTGAGATATTCTAAAGAGGTCCCATCACTCGCCCATCTTGTGAAGCAAAGTGTAATTTATTCACACTGCGTATATACGCCTTGAGGACGTGTTTTGGCTCTCGCCTGCATCAACTGTAGAGGAAATAATATAATGGGAGACTAGATGGATTGGGGGAAGAGGGGGTAATGCCAACAATCTGCTATGCTTTGGCTAAGTAGTCAAGTGGGCGAGCTATATATGTGCTTAGCTCCTCTGATTCTATAACCTGATCCTTGCCGACTGGACAACCTTTATTGTACGCAGTTACAGTAATACATACACTCATAACACATTATTATAACCATCTAGTGATATCTTTAACTGCCATGTGCAGCACGGACAGCAGCTTGACAGGCCTGGAGTGACTCAATAAGGTTCTGGTAGGTGTAACAGCCATCTGGAGCCATGCTGACTGCATCCCAAAGCTTCTAGAGATTCCATAGAACATACACAATTGGGTTCAAATGAGGGGAATTAGGGGCCAGGGTGGTATTTGCAATTCTTGGTCATGCTCTTTCAACCAGTGTTGAAAATTTCTTGTCATGTGACATGTTGCATTGTCTTGCTGGAAGATTCCATCCCATTTTTTGATGTTTCTGTCCTGACGTGAAAACCGTGACTCATCGGAGAAGACAACCCTTTACCAACCAGCGTAGAAGACAACCTTTTACCAACCAGAGGAAAAGACAACTTTTTTACGATAAGCGGACAAGACAACCCTTTACCGATAGGCGGACACAAGATTACCCTTTACCGATCAGTTCACCCTCACACTCCTTTGTACCCGATGTTCTCCTCTCACATATATAATACATGTTGGTTCCACTTTACTTTTTTGCAGCGCTTTCATTTGTCCACCTATAATACGCTTTCATCAGAGCAGCATGAGAACATTAAGGAAAACTGACATAAGAGTCTTATGTTCCACTAGAAGAACACACTCAATGTGATGAGACAAAGCATAAAGCTTAAATATATGAAATCAGTCAAAAACTTTGAAGTAAAGCAATGGGAAGTATCTCGGGCCTCACTGAAAACTGTCTTTGTCCACCCACAAGAAGTATTATTCTCCCTTCTACTGCACTGGTAAATTGTACGTGTGTAGGAAGCTGAAAATCTGACTAAACCAGATGAAATAATATTGGCAAAAACATTGTTTTCTATTTGAGGAATGAAATCAACTGCAAGAACTTTATATGATTCCTGCACTTTTGTAGCCAGTTTCAAAAAAGCCTGATCAGTGGTGAGCAGAAATGGCAAATGATTCTAAAGGCCCTTTTACCAGTGGTGCTAGAAACTCTCCTGTGCTATGGAACAGAGTTTATAGCTGTGTCAGTACAGTAGCGCGAAGATTTAAACAGTTTCGAACTCTGTTCCGTAGCGCATCCTCCATATTATGCAACGTGGGAATAAGGCCTTCCTTTGTCTGAGGGACAAGAGCAAAGCAGTAGAAAGTGTTCTGTTTCAATAGAAAGGTGGTAGGACGTGTGCGCTGTAGCCCCTTTCAAATCTGTAGGCCTGATGACTAGAGATGAGCAAACCTTGAGCACGCTTGGGTCGTCCCAAGTTACAAGGGGCTGAAGTGCACATTTCCGTACTGATAATGATGCAGTACGCCAGCCCTCACTGTTTTCCCCTGTTGCAGATACCAAACCCATGTTAGAAAAAAATCTAAAAATGTGAATACTGGTTCCAACATGGAATCTGCATGAAAAAAACTGGATGAACAAGGTCTTTTTTTTCCCCTATCTATTACTTTTATGTATCTTTATGGTGTTTTTAGTACGGGCAGTGTTTGGCTGCACTTTTTTGTGGCATTTTGCTCGTTACAAATCATGTGCTTCAGTGATTTGTAATGTGCCACCAGCCTTGTGTGTGCAGCTGAGTTTTTATTAGTTTTTTTTGATTGCCATCTTGGGGCTTTCACATGCGCAATTTTTAAAGTTAGTGTCCTGTGTGAATAAAAAAGAGTTTCTATTACGTTCCTTTTCTGAATTTTGACCTGGAAAATACATAAAAACCAGCATCAAAAATGGAAGGCTTGGACTTGCCCTAAACCTGATCACGTTAGGAAATATCAGAGGACAATTCCTTCAGTTCTAAGCCAAACACTGAGCCGTGAGTCAACACAGACTAATAAGTTGTTTTTGGAATAGGAGGTGACTAATCCTCAACCTTCTTATTTTCAACAAGAATTAATATTGAACTATTAAAAACCACAAGTCATAACTCCCGAGAAGTAATTAAAGCGACTCTGGATTATTCGTCAGCTCCTGTGTATAATTAAACAGCCGCCCGAAAGTTTATTGTGTCATTATTTGTCTCTATAAAATTCTGTATGTTTTCCCCTCCGTGTAATCTGAAAATAGCAGTAATAGGTTTTATTGGTAATTTAATGATGTATCGGGCTGGAGAAACATTTACACAATGTACTGCAGGCTTAACCCCTTCCCTGATCGATGGAAATGTATCTATAAGGTGACATAAAACCTTGGGAGACTGGGCAGCTATGGGTCCTAGTGAGAGCAGGATAGATTGAGCATTGTACATATGGATGGTCTCCATCTGGGAAGCTCTGGGTCCTAGTGGCAGCAGGATAGACTAAGCAATGCATATAGATAGCTTCCCATACACATTAGACTTGCATTTGCCGACCATCCATCTATCTATTCTATATGGGAATCCCCACTCTCTTGCAGTAATTGAAGTCTGAGGAGAGAAAGGTCAAAAGTGTTGAAACTCAGCCGGCTAATCCTTCTGTACTTTGGGAGATATCTGCCACCAGAGGAGTATGATAGCATTAGTAAAGGCTCTACTCCAGGGGCCAACTGTGAGGAGCAAATGAGCGCTGTCAGCGCTCTCTTGCTCCTCATTCCCCCTCGCTACCGCCGCTTTTGCAGCAGTGGCGAGCGGGGGGGGCTACCCAGGTGATCGCTAGATTGTCCGGGCAGCCCATAGAGGATAGTGGCAGTCTGCCATGGAGCGACGGCAGAAAATCACTGCTATCATAGTTTTGTCTTTCAACATGGTTGTACTGCTGTTACCTGTAATAAAGTTAGTTAGCTCTCCAGCTGTTACAAAACGACAACTCCCATCATGCATGACAGTCTTATGCAACGTTTACACGGAACGATAATTTGCCCAACTCGATTGTTTGGTTTTGGTTTTTATAACGATCAGCGTTTAGACGAATAAATTGTTAGAAAAATCTTTATTGCGATAGGTTTTAAGATCGCTTAAGCCCATCTCACACATAAGATGACTCTTAGAAAGACTGTTTACACGAAGCGATCAGCGAATTTTTAGTGAACGATCAACGACGATTTGAGAACATGTTGAAAGATCACAATGAACTATTTCGCTCTCGTTGCCTAATTGTTTGCGGTATTTACACGAGCCGATAATCGCTCAAATGCGATAGTTATCAGGTAAATTCGAACAATAATCGTTCCGTGTAAATGCACCATTAGGCTGCAATATCACGTCTCCATTAATGTTTAAAGCTTGCAGGACCTTGGACAGCACCTTCTGGTCCGCAGAAGATTAGAGCTGACAGAGAAACCTGCTGGACCTCAGTTATTACATGCTGAATGTAGCCGGTCACTGCGTACTGTACACTGAATGAGGCCTTAGATATGAGAGCCCAGATCGTGACTTACTTTCCATCATATCTCCAGCCAGGACTTCGGATTCTTCAGAAAGGTAAACATTTGCCTGGAAGACGGTTCTGGTGCCGCTCAGCAATAACATGAGATCAATAGAAGCGGGGCATGGGGATCACTGTGTCTAACAGGTTTTTTTCCATTAAATTCTTTAAGAAAAAGAGAAGATGAAGCCGTGGAGAAGATGACCATATGCTCCGAAATCTGTTGCTGTCAGGAAATATTGATATTTAACACTGTCATTTACACATAATATTTTCGCCAGTTGGAATAAAACAGATACAGGAAGTGAGTGAGAAACCTGCAGAGAATAGAGGGGTGACCGGAGGATAGAGGGAGGGGGGCTGAGGTGAGAAAACTGCTGAGAGGTGACCGGAGGATAGAGGCTGAGGTGGGAATTGCAAAGAATGAAGAGGTGACTGGAGGATAGGGGGAACAAGGTGAGAAAACTGAAGAGAATGGAGGGGTGACTGGATGATTGGGGGAGGGGGAATAAGGTGAGAAAACTGAAGAGAATGGAGGGGTGACTGGATCATTGGGGGAGGGGGAATAAGGTGAGAAAACTATAGAGAATGGAGGGGTGACTGGATCATTGGGGGAGGGGGAATAAGGTGAGAAAACTATAGAGAATGGAGGGGTGACTGGAGGATAGGGGGAGGTGAGAAAACTGCAGAGAATAGGGAGGTGACCGGGGGAGGGGGGCTGAGGTGAGAAAACTACAGAGAATGGAGGGGTGACCGTAGGATAGGGGGAGGGGGGCTGAGGCAAAAAACCTGCAGAGAATGGAAAGGTGACCGGAGGATAGGGGGAGGGGGGCTGAGGTGAGAAAACTGCAGAGAATGGAGAAATGATCCAAAGATTGGGGGAGGTTGGCTAAGTGACAAAACTGCAGAGAATGGAAGGGTGACCAGACGATAGGGGGAGGGGGGCAGAAGCGAGAAAACTGCAGAGAATGGAAAGGTGATTGGAGGATAGGGGGAGGGGGCTGAGGCGAGAAAACTAGAAAGAATGGAGAGGTGACCAGGGGATAAAGGTAGAGGCGAGAAAACTGCAGACAATGGAAAGGTGACTAGAGGATAGGGGGAGAAAACTGCACAGAATGGAGAGGTGATCGAAGAATAAAGGCTGAGGCGAGAAAACTGCACAGAATAGGGAGGTGACTGCAGAGAATGAAGAGATGACCGGAGGATAGCGGGAGGGGGCTGAGGCGAAAAAGCTTCAGAGAATGGAGAGGTGACCGGAGCGTGGGGGGTGCTGAGGCAAGAAAACTGCAAAGAATGAATAGGTGACCAGAGGATATTGGGGCTAAAGGCCCTATTCAACGGAACGAATGTCGTTCGTATTCGGCCGATATCGCAACGAACAGCCGACATTATTCATGTCGGCTGATCATTGCAGTCGCTTGTTTTTCAACATGTTGAAAAACAAGCGACCGATACAGCAACGATCTGCTGCCGTCGCTCCGTTGAATAGGAGCATCGGCAGCAGACGCTGCTGTATCCTATGGGCTGCCCGGACGATCAGCGATCCTCCGAGCAGCCCCCCCCCTCCCCCCGCAGCTCCCCGCCGCCCCTCCCGCACTCACCCGCTCGCTGCAGCCGCGTTGAATAGCGGCAGCAGCGAGCGGGGAACGAGGAGCAAACGAGCACTGAGAGCGCTCGTTTGCTCCTCTTAACGACCGGTGGAATAGGGGTATCAGGGTCCTATTTCACCGGACGATTATCGTTTGCATAATCGTTAACAATCTCAAAAGATCGCTATTGCGAAAGACCTGAAAACGTTTACTCATTTCCATGGAACGATAATCGTTACTTATGATCGTAATTGCGATTGTTTTTCTGCGCTATTTCTTCGCTATTGCGTTTGTATCTATTGTGAACGACCGAACAATGTCTTATTCAATGCGAACGATTTGCGAACGAGCAACGATAAAAATAGGTCCAGGTCTTATAAAGCGATCAACGATTTCTCGTTCGGTCGTTAATCATTAACTGCATTTCAACCAAACTATTATCGTTTAGATTCGAACGATTTAACGATAATCTGAACGATAATCGTCCGGTGGAATAGGGCCCTAAGGCAAGGAAACTGCAGAGAATGGAGAGGTGACTGGAGTATGGGGTGGAGAATGAAGAGGTGACTTGAAGACGTGGGGGGGGGGGGGTGGCTGAGATGGGAAAACTATATAGAATGGATAGGTGACTGGAGTATGGGGGGGGGGGTTGAGGCGAGAAAACTGCAGAGAAGGAATAGGTGACCAGAGGATGTGGGGGAGGGCGGTATTGATGATATCATTGTATTTTCTGATATGAGAGGATTCGGAAAATGGGTTTGGGAAGATGTTCTGCTGCTTCAAATGAGATGAAGATCTGACACTGAAGATGTCATTAGGTGTATTCTGCCTGAAACAAGGGCCACATTAAAGGGGTAATGCGGCACTAAGAAATTATTTACAAAATAACACACATTACGTGAATGGCCCCCCTTCCCTGTGTTCCCCGCCCGTGGACCCGGAAGTGTAGTGCATTATACATACCTGATTCGTGTCGACCCCCGTCCACATTTCTTCTGACAGTGATGTAATCTTCGGGAGGCCGGCCGACCCGCTCCTGCCGCGATTGGCTGAGCACAGTGATGACGCGGCAGAGGGGGGGCGGCATGAAGGACGGCAGGAGCGGGTCGGCCGGCCTCCCGAAGATTACATCACTGTCAGAAGAAATGTGGACGGGGGTCGACACGAATCAGGTATGTATAATGCACTACACTTCCGGGTCCACGGGCGGGAGGCGGGGAACACTGGGAAGGGGGCCTTTCACATACATAACATACATTACAAAGTTCTAAATAATTTCTTAGCGCCGCACTACCCCTTTAACTAGTGACAGCAATGCTGAACAGGCTAAACACCCAGCATCCTCAGAAATCTGTATAAACACTCTAACTTCCAAAGCATTTTATTGTGGGTGGAGCTTAGTTGTCACCTGACAGCCCTTACCTGTGTAGTGAAAGGAGAATCCTATAAAAAGATGATGTCTCACACTTAATTGCTGGCGTGGGAAAATAGTTGTCATGGAGAAGACAGCGGCAAGCTGCTATAACGTCGAAACCAGAGACATCCTGACAGAAGGGAACGCTCCTTAAAGGGGAAGTGCACGTGTAAACTCTGCATCCTGTAATCTGGTGCATTTCTGAGCAGATTCATCACTTTTGGAAAGTTGGGTGACAAGTTGCGTTGGTTGTCACTCACTTTTCCTAGAATAGATACAACAAGGCATTTCCAGGTTGGCTCTTAAAGGGCCAGACACACACATAACGGCGATCACTGATTGGATAAAGGATTGTGTAAACCTGCGCGGTAGGCATTTCCTGATAGTTATACATTTATTTCCTTGCGATTAGATTTCCACGATGCAAAATAGATTCTATTTCCACTTGATGAAAATAAGTTAGGGATTTGAGATTGTTTTTTTATTTCCGTTTTTTTGTTTGTTTTTTCGTAACTTTTTTTTTAAAATCCATCAGTTCTTTGGGCTTTGGGGGGGGGGGGGGGTGCGGGAATTTACACACTGTCCGGGTTGTTCTTCTCAGACATGGAGGAAATGCTGTATGAGGTATCATCGGGATCGGGAGACGTGTGGCTGTAGTCCATGTCCTCCAGCTCCAGAGGCGGCTCAATCATCAGGATCTGCAGTGAGAAGAAGAAGAAGCCTTTATCTCTGCTACTGTTCCTATCGGGTTAATGGGGTACTAGTATTCTACTCATGAATCAGGTGTCTCAGGCTGAACAGTTTTAAAGGGGAACTCCAGCAAAAAAAGGTAAATAGCTTGGTAATTTACTGATATTTAATTTTTTTTAATCTATTTTAAAAGTAACCTCACCAGCAGACTAGTGAGTGCAGCTCTGGAGTATAATAAAGGATGTAACTCAGGATCAGTAATGTAATGTGTGTACAGAGTGACCCCACCAGCAGAATAGTGAGTGCAGCTCTGGAGTATAATACAGGATGTAACTTAGATCAGTACAGGATAAGTAATGTAATGTATTTACACAGTAACCCCACCAGCAGAATAGTGAGTGCAGCTCTGGAGTATAATACAGGATGTAACTTAGGATCAGTACAGGATAAGTAATGTAATGTATTTACACAGTGACCCTACCAGCAGAATAGTGAGTGCAGTTCCAGAGTATAATACAGGATGTAACTCAGGATCAGTAATGTAATGTATGTACACAGTGACCCCACCAGCAGAATAGTGAGTGCAGCTCTGGGGTATAATACAGGATGTAACTCAGGATCAGTAATGTAATGATTGTACACAGTGACCCCACCAGCAGAATAGTGAGTGCAGCTCTGGAGGGCGTGGTGAGCAGACGTACCTGTGTGAGCTCCTGAGAACCAGAGTAGAGCAGAGAGGGTGAATTCCATCTGCCTTTCCCAGGAAGGTGGCAGGTTCCTGGGAGGGGGCCCCCACTATGGAGTCCCGGACTCCCACTCTCCAGTCCAGGCTGGCGGAGAGTGGGGAGAATCATCCATTACTAGCCAGTGCTCCTGAGGTGCCTTCGGTAAGAAGATCTAGCCGCACTCCCAGCAATGTGAGTCTGGCTCCGTCGGCACCAGTCAGAAGCCAAAAGGCTTCACAAAGTAAAGGAGGGAGGAAGAAAGATGAGCCATGTGGCCCTAATCCATCTAGGGCCCAAGCAAGTGTTGTGGAGTGGGGGGTTTCAGGCCCCAAGGAGTCTATGGACACCTTCACCTCCAGGATTGTGGCCAAGCTCCAGGAATACCAGCACCTGGGGAAACAGCTGAGAGAGCTGCGGGTGGAGCACAGGTTCCTGAGAAGCAATGCAGGTGCAGCCAGCAAGAGGAGCAAGCCTGTGCTCTCCCAGCGTATACAGGCCCTGAGAGCTGAGATCCAGAGGATGGAAGGTGAGCGGCAGATCCTTCTGGAAGGTGCTGGGCCTTTCCAAGAGAAAATGCTCAATGAGGAAAGGTTTGAGCAGATGAGAAGAAAGAGCGCTAATCTGGACTATGAGGCAAGTGATGAAGAGAGTGAGGGAGAGGAAGAAGCTGAAGCGGGAGAAGTGGCAGAAATGTCGCAGTGCGTTTCCCAAAGCGCTTCCCAGGATCCCCCAGTGATGTCTTCCAGGAGTGCGGGTGAGGAGATGGCTGAGGCGGGAGATACAGAGAGGTCCCAAAGCCAGGAGACTGCACCCAGGAAAAGTACTGTGCATGAGAGCAGCGTTCCAGAGAGCCAGGCGAGTGACTACATCCAGGCTGCTCAGGTGGCCCTACCTGAGTCTGCTGAGTCTGAGGAGGAGATGGATGGAGGCCTGCTGAAAGCCATTATCCAGCAGGAGTCCCCAACAAGACTGGAGAATTTCTCCTTTGGAGAGGAGCTGGGGGAAGACTCCTCTGGAAGGAAGAAAAAGAAGAATAAGAGGAAGAAAAGTAAAGAGGAGCAAGTAAGCTTTGTATTTTCTCCTTTCCAGCAGTTTGGGTCGACTGAGAAGTCAGTCCAGTCTGCTGGCTCCTCTAACCTGCCAGTCCCCGTTTCTGATGTGGAGCGGGGCCAGCAAAGAGGAGAGATAGATGGCAAGATGGTGGCGGGCACCACTTCCGCTGGTATCTGTAGTGGGAGCAGTGTTAGTAAAGCAAGTAAGGGGCCGAACATGAAGGTGCAGGGCGATTCGAGAAGCTCCAGTGTTGGGGGACGCTCCTCTGTGGGGCAGGTCCGGGCACTGGAGGCTGGTGAAGGGCTCGGGCGGCCGAGCAGTGGCAGGGCAGCGGGCTCTGCTGTGTCAGGACACATGTCCGGTGTGGATGCCTGTGCCCCTGCTGATCCTGCAGGTGGCATAAGAGAAGAGGTGGCACTAGAAGTTGCGTCTGTTGTTGTGTCCACCTCTAAGAGTAAAAACAATAAGACTGTAAATACATCAAAATCTGCTAAAGACATTTTAAAACCAGCCACCCTGGTGTACAAGCCCAGCCCAGCTAATACTGCAGAAGCTATGGAAGTGGTGATGGCTGATGAGAGTGGTAGTGGTGTGCATGAAGGCGGTAGTAGTGGTGTGCATGGAGGTGGTAGTAGTGGTGTGCATGGAGGTGGTAGTAGTGGTGTGCATGAAGGCGGTAGTAGTGGTGTGCATGGAGGTGGTAGTAGTGGTGTGCATGGTGGTGGTAGTAGTAGTATGCAAGTTGGGAGGGGTGGTGTTGTGCATGATCAGAATGATGGTTTGCAGGATGAGAGTGGTAGTCCCTGTATTTCTGTAAATGCTGATGGTATCATGGTTAATGGCAGTAATGTTGGGAATACTGTGGGGAATGTTGCTAGTGAGGCGGGGACTGGTCCGGCTGCCCCCCCAGCTGCTACTAGGAGTTATGCAAGTGTGGCAGCTGGGGCATCGGGGAGATCCTCACCTCCAGGCCCAAATGGGGAAGGTCACTTGCAACGGCGCCTCCTGGAGGCATTGCGGAGAGGAGAGAGAACACTCCAAGTAGAGGGAAGGGAGGTCGACCTGTCTTTCTACATAGAGAGACATGGTTTAGGGGCCCTCCGAGAGCATAATGGAGGGGTGGTCTGGTCCCTCCAAACACCCGGGCAGGAGACTGGCCGTAGGAATGTGGCCCGTCTGGTATGGAGAGGCAGTGATGCGTGCCCACAGAGAGGGAAGGTGGTGGAGCTTCTCTTCCAGATGGGGTTCAGGGCGAGTGACATCTTTGCCCTGATTCACCCCTACGGCACCTCCGAATTTGACATCAGCTTTGTTAGACCAGAGGGGCTGGAGGTGTTCTGGTCTAACTACGAGTTGGTGAAAGATGCGCCCGGATAGCGAGATTTTGCCGTAAAGGCGATATCTCGCCAAAGTGCTGTGAAGAAAGTGACCGTTCTCACACGTAACGAGTCACTTTCTTGTTATGACATAATGACCTGGCTGAGCAGGTACGGGGAGGTGACGGACGTCCCCCGAAAAAACTGTGATGAGCATGGCATTTGGTCTGGGGCCTGGACGTTTTCCGTTCGTCTCAAACGTTCAGGGAACACGGTCGCCCACATACCATCAGCTGCCTTTCTTGGCCGTGATAGGATCCAGGTTTTCTACCAGGGGCAACCGAAGCTGTGCCACAGGTGCGGCGATCCCACACACTTTAGTGCAAACTGTACCAAGCTGGTGTGTGCACTGTGTGTTGAGGAGGGTCATCTGGCTGCCTCCTGTGGCCGGATTAGGTGTAACCTGTGTGGTGACTTAGGTCACCCATTTAGCCGGTGTCCACGTTCCTTCTCCAATGCTGTAGCCACCCAGGCTGGGGAGAGCCATGAGGTTGCCACGGGGGAGGGGACCAGCAAAGGTGAAGGGGCATCAGGGCCAGTGAAGAAAAAGCATAAGAGCCCCTCTCAACTAAAGCGAGAGGAAAGGCGCAGAAGTAGCAGGGACCCTGGAAGTTCCCAGGTGGCAGTAGTAGTTCAGGGTCCTGCTGCTGGCGCTGGCTCAGATGGTCAGGCTAAGGCTCTGGAGGACACTGAGTTAAATGAGGAGATCAGGAGACTTCACCGAGAGGAAGGTCAGGATGCCATTTCCTCTAGTTCTTCCCAGTATGAGAGTCTGGATGAAGGTGGGAGGAAGTGGCCAAAAGAGAAAAAGGGCAGCAAAGGGAAGAGTGGGAAGAGGCCTAAGGCAACTTTACCCTCTAAACCCGGTGTTACAGGCCAAATGTCAAAGGAAACCCCGGCCAACCCCCCTCTGATTGTTCTCTCTAATAGGTATCAGTCCCTTGATGGTTCCCCCTCCTTTTCTTCTTCAGAGGAGGGAGGGGAGGCGGTAGAGCCTCCAGGAGACGTTGAGCCTGCCCCTGTTGAGGCTGGTTCTTTGAGGGGGCAGGTGGCCCCTGGGTCTGGAGATGAGAATCAGAGTATGGATATGAGTGCTACACTAAAGAGGTCTAAAGAAGAAGCTAAGGGGTCTTCCTCTGATTTAGAAGGGGGAGGGAAGAAGGGAAAGAAATAGGTGAGTTAGGCCGTCCAACTCGATCACCCATGATGGCGGCACTCACCCCATTGACGCTGGCATCCATTAACTGTGCCAGCATTAAGTCTGATACGGCTAGATTTGCAGCCTTTGATTTTCTCGGTCGTATTAACGCCGACATTTTGTTTTTGCAGGAGACCAGGTTGACAGATCAAGCCTTGCTAGTAAAAGCTAAGCGAGAGTGGAGGCATGGACCTTCACACTGGTCTCTTGCGGCTGAGCCGTATAGTGGGGTGGCGGTCCTTTTTACCGCTCCTGTAGAATGCAGACGGGTTATTGAGTTGGAAATGGGGAGGTGCCTGATCTTGGATGTCCTCATGAAGGGGCAAGAGCTCAGGCTCATTAACATCTATGCCCCACAGACTAAGTGGGACCGTAAAAGCCTTTTTATGAGGATTAAGCCCTTTCTTTTTACGAGTCGGCAGGTGGTCTTTGGTGGAGACTTCAATACTATCACGAGGTCTCAGGACAGGAGAGGCGCCAAAGACAAGCTGGCTTATGATAGCATGGCCCTGATTAGTATAGTTAGGGAAGCTCGCCTAGAGGATGCCCACATCCGGACCCCCTCAGGCCACGCGGGTTTCACCTATCATCGAGGTAGCTGCAGGTCTAGATTAGACAGGTTTTATTTAAAGGAGGAAGCCGTCTCTTCCGCAGTGTCCGTGGTTGAGGTGGAGTTCTCCGATCACTGTTTAATTTTGTTTTCCCTGAATGTTTCAGAGACCCCCCGGATGGGTAGAGGCTACTGGAGGCTGAATTCGTCCCTCCTGGAAGAAGCAGAGGTAAGACAATCCTTTGAGGATTTTCTTCAGAGTCAGGTACCTCTACTGGGCCTATGTAGTAGTAAGTCAGAGTGGTGGGAGATATTCAAGAAGCGGGTTGCGAGGTTCTTCCGCCAGCTCTCAAGCCTCAGGTCCCTGAATAGGTATCGTGTGTATCAGGGCCTGAGGAGGAAACTCGAGCATCTCGTCTCGACTGGAGGTAGTAGAGAGGAGATCTCCAGAGTGAAAGCCTTGCTCATGAGGTGTCAGTATGATAGGCACGCATCTTTAGTTTTTGAGAGGGATTTCGGGAGGTACCGCTCGCCCGACCCCTACAGAAACTGTAAGATGTCAGTGAGTAGTAAGATCGTGACTGGACTGGTTGATAGTACGGGATCTCTGAACCGGTCCAGATCAGGGATCCTGGAGGTCGTCAGATCCTTTTACTCACACCTCTTGGGGAGAAAGGATCTAGATCGGGATGTGATGTCGGGTTTCCTGGCTGAAGCCATTCCTGAGCCAGGGGTAGACCCCTCTCTTGATGTTTTGGCAGAAGAGATCAGGGAAGAGGAAGTTAGACTGGCGATTGAAGGGCTTGCCCTGAAGAAGTCGCCAGGTCCAGATGGCTTAACATCTGAGTGGTATAAGACCTTCAGGGACCTCTTGGTTCCAATCTTGACCGAGGTCTTCAATGAGTGTCTTTCCTCGGGCACTCTGCCGAGGTCAATGAGGAGGTCCGCCCTGATTCTTCTGTCAAAGGGTAAAGATTCGAGCCGTATTGAGAATTGGAGGCCCATAGCTCTTCTCAATACGGACAGGAAGATTCTGGCCAAGATACTGTTTAATCGGCTGGTGAAGTTTGCACCCCGGCTCCTTTCGGAGGCTCAGCACTGCTCTGTTCCAGGCCGAAGCACCTTAAGTGCTGTCCTTAGTGTCAGGGAGGCAGTGGAGCGGAGTAGTGCGGGTCTTTGGAAGGGGTACTTGCTGTCCCTGGATCAGGCCAAGGCATTTGATCGGGTGAACCACAAGTACCTCTGGTCTGTCCTTCTGAGATATGGCCTACCAGATACTTTTGTCAATTGGCTTAAGACCTTGTATGCAGGGGCAGAGAGTTTCCCGCTGGTGAACGGTTGGTCTGGCCGCTCTTTTGAGGTTGGGTCTGGTGTTCGCCAGGGCTGTCCTTTGAGCCCACTGTTGTATGTGTTCGCGATCGACCCTTTCATTAGGAGGGTTGGTTGTGGACCATTGGCAGGGATCGGGATGAGCCTGGAGGAGCCAGAAGCCACCCTGAGAGTGGTAGCGTACGCTGATGATGTCACTATCTTCGTATCCTCGAGAGAGGAGGTCGATGTGGTGATGTCGGAGGTGGACCGCTACTCAGAGGCATCTGGGTCCAGCATCAACCCGGATAAGTGTGAAAGTCTCTGGCTGGGAGGGGGAGATCCCGAGTTTGATCTCCCGGACACCCTTCCAGGGCCCCAAGACTCTGCAAAAATCCTAGGCATTACATTCGGTCAGGGTGATTACCCCACTAAAAACTGGGATAGTAGGCTCCAGAATGCCGCTCAGAAGGTGGACCAGTGGAAGGGTTGGTCTTTGACCCTCAGGGAAAGGGTACACCTGATCAAATCGTACCTGCTCCCTTTGTTCATCTACCTGGGCAGTGTATGTATCTTGCCAGAGGCTTCCTATACTAGGATCTACAGCCTGTTCTTCCAGCTGTTATGGGGGAATAGGCTGAACCTGGTCAAGAGAGAGGTTACGTACCGTACGAGGAGACTTGGGGGTTTGTCTATGGTGAACCCTGTGGTGTTCTTAGTGAACACCTTCTTGAAAGCTAACATCGCAAACCTCTGGAAAGAGAGGGCTCCTCCGTGGGTACTCTCCTGCAGGGAATGGTTTCGGCCTTTCTTCCAGGAATGGGAGACAGGAGGGCGAGTGAAGGACCTTCGTACACCCCATGGGTATCTTCCGGCTTACGCTACCCCGACTCTGAAGATGATACGCCGATGGGGTCTGGGAATGTGGGAAATCAGGACTCAGTCGAGGAAATTCCTTGACCAAAGGGTTCTGTTGACCCATTTCCAGAAGCCCTTGGCGCTCAGGGATTGCCCAGGTCGGGATCTAGAGGTTGGGCTTAGTCTTTTAAATTCGAAACGGATCCCTCAGAAGTTTTGGGATTTGGCCTGGCGCTGCTTCCAGGGGAAGCTATATGTGAGGGACAACTTGAAGTGCAGGAGCTCCGATGATCGGGGGTGTCCCCGTGAGGAGTGTGGTAATACGCTGGAAAGCATGGATCATTTCCTGCTTCATTGTCCCTTCAATATAGGGGTTTACACCAGGGTGGGCGCCTCCATAGGTTGGAGTCAGTTAGTCAGCCTCACCTATCCGGAGTGGGCTTATGGAGTATTCAGGAACCTGGGTGGCCGAGATCGCTGCACGTTATTTTTAGTCAGCATAGTAGTTAGGTACCACACGTGGAACGCACGGTGTCTAGTATCTACACAGCGTAGAGTCCTCTCCGAGGTGGAGGTCTGTAGGAACATCACTGGTGACCTCGGGAAGATCAGGTCTTTGGAGTATGGCAGGCTGGGTACCAGTAGGGCTTCTCTCCTGTGGAGAGGTTTTTCTTTCGCTGTGCCCTAGGTACTGAGCCCACTGGGTGAGGGACAATAATTATGGTTAGGGAGAGATTAGGTAGGGACAGCGGTAGGGAAAGCTTGTAGGGTCAGTTTAAACTTAGGGTTAGAGGTAAGGGGAGAGCAGGGTAAGATAGTAAGGGATAGTTTATAAATTTCTTGTACCCGGTCTGCGATCCTTCGATCCCGGTGGAGGGTTGGTGCATGCCACTTTAGATTTTTGTTTTGTTTTTCTGGTCAGCAGTAGGTATAAAGGGCTTACAGGCTACCGAACTTGGGCCTTATTATAATTGTGTATTGTTATGTTATTATGGTGTGCTATGTTTATGTTTATATATGTTATGTGATAAGTGTTGGCAGGGTATGGCTGAATAAGTCATATGAACTTTATTGACATTATAGTCATTGTATATATTGTATATATGAGGGGATACAGAATAGGTTGGGAGGGGGGTATGGGGGGGGGGGGTCTGTGGGCAGTGGGCAGCTGAGAACTGAATGGAGCTGATGTTAAAAATGGACTGAACTTTGACTCCATGAACTGAGCTCACACTGGGGTCTAAGGGTAGGTGGTGGGGCACGTGGGTAATAGATAAGAGTTGTGTGTTCTGTTTTGCTGTTATTAGTGTTGTATAGGTTCTGTGTTAATTTTACAGGGCAGCCGGGCTTATGTGTTGTGCTGGAGTAACCAGTTAGTTATTTTTTTTGTCCCCCCCCCCTTATTAATTTATGTTTTTACAATATCTGTGGTTATATGACTATATGTTATATGCTTTATTTGGTTACGCCTGGATGGCTTTTTTTTTTTTTTTTTGTGTGTGTGTGTGTGTGTGTGTGTATATACAGTATGTGTGTGTATATATGTATAGTTTTGTTTATTTACTTTTAACCCAGGTTTGGGAGTTTTGGTTTTGTTCTTTCTCTAGCCAGGGCGGCTTCTCTTTATTTAAGATTACAGCCGAGGATGGCTTTGTAGTTTACGTTTTATGGCTTAAATTGTCTGGATTGACTTTTTTTTTTTTTTTTTTTTTTTTTTTTTTTAATGTATGAATAGTTACTATTAATGCTGGGCTGGCTTGGTGGCAAAAATTTAATGGTGATTTTGTTTTGCTTTTATACTGTAATAATGGTTATTTAATGTCATTTAATTATGTAATTTACTGATATGTTTAAGTTATGGCAAGATATGCCTTGTTTGTTAATTTTTATATTTTTCTAATAAAAGAATTACAGGATGTAACTCAGGATCAGTAATGTAATGTATGTACACAGTGACCCCACCAGCAGAATAGTGAGTGCAGCTCCAGAGTATAATACAGGATGTAACTCAGGATCAGTAATGTAATGTATGTACACAGTGACCCCACCAGCAGAATAGTGATTACGGCTCTGGGGTATAATACAGGATGTAACTCAGGATCAGTACAGGATCAGTAATGTAATGTATGTTCACAGTGACCCCAGCAGCAGAATAGTGAGTGCAGCTCTGGAGTATCATACAGGATGTAACTCAGGATCAGTACAGGATCAGTAATTTAGAACTTAGGGATAGGCTTAGAATGTTAGGGATAATTCTGGGGTACACAGCAGTATTCGGGGGTCAGTAGCAGGTAAAGGTGGTTCTCCTCCTACCTGTTGTTGGTCCCGGTCATTAGATCTGACAGCGTGTATCAGGTTCCTGGTGAAGGCCTGCAGCTCCGCGTACTTCTGCTTGTATCTTTCCAGCTCGCTCTCCATGTATCTCACTTCTTCATTCTGCACCAACAGAGAAAACAGTATGAACAGCAGAATAACCCAGCAGGACATGGCGCATTGTGATTCAGCACACTCCTGCCACACGGGTGACAAGCCTCATCTACACTACCCACATGGAGAATAAACACTTAGGGTGACCAGTCCGTGGGGTCATAATAAGCATTTCACCCTTAGCAACATGAAACCATTTAACATCATGACATAAAACATTATTCTCAATTTCTGCTAGTGATGACTATTAATGTAATAACAGTGAGAGGTTTCAGTGCTGACATCTAGTGGCCAAACAAGGGAAATGGCTGATACTACACTAAGGAAAAATCTTGCTTAACTGAACAAATCATTATTATTAATATTATTATTATTATTATTATTATACCTTATTAGGGTAAACAGATACAAAAGAGGGGCTGCACCTCACCCCATAGGGTTACTAAGCTGTATGTTATATAACTAGACACTGATTTAACCCCGTACTGACAGTGTATCAGTACTCACTGTTAACTGTAGCCAAAGCTATGACTTTTCATTTGTTCCATTTTTATTCTTTTTTTTTAAATTCTTTATTTGTAAAGTTCACGAGTCAGATATAGCCAACACAGCAAATCACATTCCACTGTATGAAAGCAGTACAATTAAGCAACATTCCGAACATATAAGTTACAAATCTATAACACATAAAACCAACATAACCCGGAATGAAATCCATTGTGGATGGTGACAGAAAATCGCTCCATTTAGCCACATCCAACCCACTTTTTATATAAGAGAAGGGCGCTAAGAGCACCCATAGATGTCAGGAAAAGAGAATAGGAGTATAGCAAGAAAAAGAGTGGAAAAGAATGAGGGGGGAGGAAGGGAGAGGGTGAGACGTGCTGCCGGGAGGTGCGCAACGTGCCACAGCAATGCGTCAAAAAGTCCAGGCAAAAAGAAAAAGGAGGGGGGGGGGGGGGGGGGGGTAAAGCCTCAAGCCATTGAGAAACTACATAGTTAGATTTATGAAGAACGGAGAAGATCTTTATATACCTCAGTTTCCTGAAATTGCAACCAGGTCAGCCAAGTGCTGGTAAAACGAGAGTTCTTATCTTGTAGACTTGAGGTGAGGTCTTCCATGTGCATGAGGTCGTTAACCTTAGTGATCCACAAAGAGATTGGAGGTGGATCCGTTCGTTTCCAGTAAAGGGGGACACAAGCTCTAGCAGCCATGACCAGAAACCTCAGCAGAGAACATTTATAATGTTTAACCGACATGTCACAGTGATGGAGCAAGAAAAGGGCCGGACCCATAGGGATCGTCAGGTCGGTGACCAGGCGTATCACTCGGATCACCTCGGACCAAAAAGAAGCAAGACGTGGGCAGTCCCAAAATGTGTGGAGGAACGTTCCTTCGGCCGAGCCACATCTCCAACATGTAGGGTCTACCTCCGGAATCAGAGCATGTAGACAGGAGGGAACTCTGTACCATCTAGATAGGATTTTGTACCCAGCCTCTTGAAAGCGAGAACAGATGGAAGATTTATGCGTCAGCGTATATATACGCGTCCGTTGTTCAGGGTTAAGTGTCAAGGAAAGTTCCTCCTCCCACTTAACCATAAAGTCTGGAGCTGTCTCTTCTGGCAGGGTCAAAAGCAGTTGATATGAGATAGAAAGGTTATGTCTCAGTGAACCACTCTGGGTACAAAGAGTTTCAAAATCTGTCCGATTGGTTAAGAGTGTGTTTGGCTTAGGTCTAGATGTCAGGAAGTGTCGGAGCTGAGCTGCCCTCCAAGGACCCAGCGGTCGAGGCTCAGACAAAGCGGAAATGTCAGCAGAGGTAAGCCAGTCCCTGTTAGCAATAAAGTCTCGAGCACGAAACTTGTCTCCATTTATCCATTCTGCAAAGACACGGTCATTAAGGCTAGGGACAAAATCTGGATTGCCCAATATAGGAGTTAATGTAGAATTTAGAGGGATGACATCCTGTCGCATCATCCTCTCCGAGCACGCACATATCACCGGGCCAATTGTGGGGTGAGATTTTAGAGACGTAAGGGAGGTATCTCCATTTTTATTCTTATTGTTCAAGGTAAAAAAAAAAAATCTGAGAAAAATTCACCTCAGTAATTTACAAATCATCTTATTATCACCTCAGAGAGCAATGAAGCCACTCAAAGAGTGAAATACTCCCCCCCCCCCCTGGAGGGGATGGCGATAAATACTGCCCCTCGTAATAACTGTATTACAGCTGCACACCCATAGAGGGCGCCACTCACAATGGCATGAACGAGGACCACAATCAATTACCATCTTCTTTAGACAACACACAGCTACTTTCTTAGAAAAACTGCGCCACCTCTACCCCCAGGTTGTGTACGGGATTACAATCCAGCTCCAGATAATTAAAGAAAACTCTGCTGCAAAACCAACACCCAACCTAAGGACAAGAGGGGCGCTGTTCCTGGAAGAGAGCGGCCGTGTTTATCTAATCCTGGACAATGACGACATAGGCCAGGCAATGGAGATGAAGCAGAGCTGTGTATCTATTGAGATATGACCCCGCGGTGACTCACTGTGCGCTCGCTGGCACGCGCGGTGGCATTACAGAGAAGACTCTACCAACCCGTCACCAGCCTGGCAGCACTAATCTCTCGCCGCTCTGTTACCATGGCTTCCATTTCACTTGGTTTAACAAGGAATGAAAACAGATTCTCCCCAAACGCTCATTATGTAGAAATTTCATCAAGGAAGAGTCAGGAAGCCTGAAGGGCGGGAGCACCGCGCCCGTCTGTGCCCACAACCCCAGGGCGTCGGATGAAGTATTGGGCGAAGTCTAAACCCTCCTTATTCGAACTGTTAATATAACAAAAATTCTGCAGAACAAAGGAAATCAGGAAACACTAAATAGTGGTCTCCAAACTATAAGTCTCCAGATACTGCAAAACTATAACTCCCTATCCCCCACCCCCCGACTCCTATGTCAACCTCAATAATTCCTCATCCTCCAGATCCTGCTGTCTCCCTTCTGACTCCCCTCTCTCCCATTCATTCCCTCTGGACTCCTCTGTTTCCCCTAGACGCCCTCCAGACCCCTCTGTCCCTCTCTGGTCTCCTCTGACCCCTCCAGACCCCCCCGTCCCTTTCTAGTCTCGTTTCTCCTCTCCAGACTCCTCTGTCCCTCTCTGGCCTCTTCTGTCCCCTCCAGACCCTTCTGTCCTTCTCTGACCCCTCCAGACTCCTCTGTCCCTCTCTGGCCTCTTCTGTCCCCTCCAGACTCCTCTGTCCCCTCCAGACTCATCTGTCCTCCTCTGACCCCTCCAGACTCCTCTGTCCACCTCTCTGTCCATCTCTGGTCTCTTCTGACCTCTCCAGACCTCTCTGTCCCCCTTAAGCCTCCTCTGTCCCTCTCTGTCCCCTCCAGACTCTTCTGTTCCCTCCAGACCTCTCTGTCCAACTCTGGTCTATTCTGACCCCTCCAGATCCCTCTAGAATCCTTCTTACTCCTGTCAAAAAAAAAAAAAAAAAAAAGATCAGTTGTGCTGAAAGTAAACATGCCTGATCCCTCTTTCTTCCTACATCCCCCATCAGGGGGAGTCAGGATACTTCCATACACCTTAGATGGTTGGCCTCTCTTCTGATGGGGTCAGACCATTTACCTAATATATATGGGGACCATTCCACACCAGCTGCAGGGTCACATGACTGATCGATGGGTGGAGCTAAACTACTGTCCTTTTCTATCAGGATTTTGCCCGCAGATCTGGATGTAACTGGAGGATAAACTCTTTGATTCCGCATGAGTACACATTAAATAAAGCAAAGTATCCACAGCTCATACACCAGCAGCTGTAAAGCGAGATGTCGATAAAAACCGAATTACACTTTAATTAAAGCCTTAAAATGTGCAGAGGAAAAAAATCGCAAATATAAACCTCGTAACTATATCGTAATCTTATAATATCAGCTATAAAAACCCGAGACGTGGAGGTCTCCTTCGAGTGATCGGCTGCGTCTCCATCTGCCTGCAGGGAATCTGGACTGGGCCGAGATCCATAAATCCACTCTGGTTTGGCTCAGACGGGGTTAATGGCGGTCAGTAGTAACGCAGCCGCCGTCTGTTCTCCACCATCCAGTCCACATGATGTTATACTGACGAGAAACCAGGCCTCGGATATCCAGAATCCAGAAAGATGGCGGACATTGCTTTCCTCTGCACTTTTTATAGGAGGATCCGTATCCTAACAGTGGTGCTATGGTATAATAATGTATAGTATAATAATATACACTGTATACAATTAGTAACGGGTTGGATCTCCTTTGGTCATTGTGGTATAGATCCCGCCAGGTGATGAAATTGTTTGGCAGGAACACCAAGAAACTTTGGGCTGGTCAGTATAGTAAATGAGCACCAATCTGCTGTGTTCTCTTCTACTCGCTCCTCACAGCTGCCAGTGCAACTTTAGAGCCAGAATCTGAAGTGACAGGCCGCTCAGCCAATCACTGGCCATGGCGGTCCCTTCCCGGCCATTGATTGGCTGATTAGCATGTCTCCTCAGAGACCGGCTCCGAAGTTGCGCCGATGGCTGCAGGGAGCAGGTAGAATCAAAGAGAACACCGGGGAGCATGGAGAGGTAATGGATGAACTTTATTATTTTATTTACAGATTCATCAGCCGTGCAATGCTATTACATGTAGTGATGCCTGCCCGGCTGCCGATGATGTTAGGTCAGGACCAAAAGACATGATCAGCCAATGATCACTGTCTTCATTACATGCAGCGATAATCTGCCGAATCGGCCTGTAATAGGGCCCTTTGCCTGGGCCTGTTCACACATGACAGGAAGGGTCATCGATTGTGCCAAATACCAACCCTCCATCAGTATGGAGCCAAAGAGATCGGAATCCATATGACCGGCCATGTTTCTCCACAGGGATCTGGATCTGACCAGCGATATTTCTCCACAGGGATCTGGATTTATGTGACCGGCCATGTTTCTCTACAGGGATCTGGATCCTTCTGACCGGCCATGTTTCTCCACAGAGATCAAGATCTAGCTGACCAGCCATGTTTCTCCACAGAGATCTGGAGCCATCTGACCGGCCATGTTTATCCACAGAGATCTGGATCCATCTGACCGGCCATGTTTATCCACAGAGATCTGGATCCATCTGACCGGCAGTAGTGGATTATAATAGGGGCGTTTTGGGCGGCAGCCCGGGGCCCTGAGCTCCTGGGGGGCCCATGACCACCCAAAAAGACTTATACTTTCAATGGTGTACTGTCTCCTGGCTACACTTCTGCCATGATTTGCAAAAAATCACAGTTTTTTAATGGCAATTTTGCACAAATCAAGACATCATGACATTATCTGTCCTGTACTATGAACTCCAGGCTAGTGCCGCCATAGTTACAGTGTGGGGGGGGGGGGGGGGCAGGCTTGGTGAACAGCCCGGGGCCTATGGTAATGTTAATCCGCCCCTGCTGACCGGCCATGTTTCTCCACAGGGATCTGAATCCTTCTCACCAGCCATGTTTTTCCACAGATCTGGATCTATCTGACCGCCCATGTTTCTCCACAGGGATCTGGATCCTTCTGACCGGCCATGTTTCTCCACAATTATCTGGATCTGACCGGCCATGTTTCTCCACAGACATCTGGATCCATCTGTTGCTAAGATCACTGGATTTTATGTTGTTCTCCAGGGTCACAGGTCTGATCTCCATATAGTAAAGAACCAATGGTGAGAGGGCAGAGGGCTCTAATAAAGGGGCCATCAATCAATCATGGTGGTCTGTGCTACTGAAGTGTCGAGAAACAATGTAAAACTCGGCATAGAGCTTCACAAGGACCCTGAGGGTGGGAGCTGTCACTAGTGTACTGAGTATGACAGATGTTCTGGACAGGCAGGGACTGGAACATGACCCTCACTAGACAATAAATCATGTGATCGGGGCAGCAGGTCATATGACTTATACCTTATAATCCAGGAGCGATCGCATCTGATCCACATCAAGTTTGCCCATGGTCTCACTCATCTCCTCCTCTGGAGCTTCCACTTTCTGAAACACAGAAGAAAGTCACAGGATCAGGAAAGTGGGATCAGTGATCGAAACGAGGGACTCAATGACAGCTGCTACTCAGCTCTCATCAGTGATTTACATCCTCAGCATGCACAGGTTGTGTTTGGTATTGCAGCTCAGTTCTATTGAAATAAATGGAACAGAGTTGTAATACCACACACAACCAGAGAGCAGCTGTGTTTTTTTTTCTTATCTTGGACAGCTCCTTTAAGGAGTTACCTAGCAGCCGCTCCTGCTGTACTTACCACAGTGTGTGCAGGTGCCATGTCTGTACTGTCTTCCTTGATGCTGAGGTCTTCATTCCGCCCCACCTCGTGCATGTCATCAGCTGAAGGACAAGAACAGGATGCAGTTTTACAATTTTGCTGATTTTTTAAAGGAACATTTTAAATAAAACTCCCCCCCAACAGTGTGAATCATAGCTCCTCCCCACATCGCCATCTCCCCTTGTAGTTAGTGATACAGTCCAGAGGCTCCTTCCCACATCGCCATCTCCCCCTGTAGTCAGTGGTACAGTCCGTAGGCTCCTCCCCACATCGCCATCTCCCCCTGTAGTCAGTGGTACAGTCCGTAGGCTCCTCCCTACATCACCATCTCCCCCTGTAGTCAGTGGTACAGTCTGGAGGCTCCTTCCCACATCGCCATCTCCCCCTGTAGTCAGTGGTACAGTCCGGAGGCTCCTCCCCACATAGCCATCTCCCCTTGTAGTTAGTGGTACAGTCTGGAGGCTCCTCCCCACATAGCCATCTCCTCCTGTAATCAGTGGTACAGTCTGGAGGCTCCTCCCCACATCGCCATCTCCCCTTGTAGTCAGTGGTACAGTCCGGAGGCTCCTCCCCACATCGCCATCTCCTCCTGTAGTCAGTGGTACAGTCCGGAGGCTCCTCCCCACATCGCCATCTCCTCCTGTAGTCAGTGGTACAGTCCGGAGGCTCCTCCCTACATTTCCATCTCCTCCTGTAGTCAGTGGTACAGTCCAGAGGCTCCTCCCCACATTTCCATCTCCTCCTGTAGTCAGTGGTACAGTTCGGAAGCTCCTCCCCACATTGCCATCTCCCCCTGTAGTCAGAGGTACAGTCTGAAGGCTCTTCCCACATTGCCATCTCCTCCTGTAGTCAGTGGTACAGTCCGGAGGCTCCTCCCCACATCGCCATCTCCTCCTGTAGTCAGTGGTACAGTCCGGAGGCTCCTCCCCACATCGCCATCTCCTCCTGTAGTCAGTGGTACAGTCCGGAGGCTCCTCCCTACATTTCCATCTCCTCCTGTAGTCAGTGGTACAGTCCAGAGGCTCCTCCCCACATTTCCATCTCCTCCTGTAGTCAGTGGTACAGTTCGGAAGCTCCTCCCCACATTGCCATCTCCCCCTGTAGTCAGAGGTACAGTCTGAAGGCTCTTCCCACATTGCCATCTCCTCCTGTAGTCAATGGTACAGTCCAGAGGCTTTTCCCACATCGCCATCTCCTCCTGTACTCAGTGGTACAGTCTGGAGGCTCCTCCCCACATCGCCATCTCCCCCTGTAGTCAGTGGTACAATCCGGAGGCTCCTACCCACATTGCCATCTCCCCCTGTAGTCAATGGTACAGTCCAGAGGCTCCTCCCCACATTGCCATCTCCCCCTGTAGTTAGTGGTACAGTCTAGAGGCTCCTCCCCACATTGCCATCTCCCCCTGTAGTTAGTGGTACAGTCTAGAGGCTCCTCCCCACATTGCCATCTCCCCCTGTAGTTAGTGGTACAGTCTAGAGGCTCTTCCCCACATGGCCATCTCCCCCTGTAGTCAGTGGTACAGTCTGGAGGTTCCCACATTGTAACAGCTTATAGTCATCTCCATTATTTTTCCATACTAACCAATATGTGTCAGACTCCGCCCCCTCCTGATGTCACTCCTCTTTCCTTACGCATGATAGTTGTTAGGTGCATGCAAAAAACTTTTAGCAAATGACAATGAAGGCAAAGCAAATGAAACCACTGTAGACGCTAATGGACAGATCCTTTAATTTAATTTCTAGAATCCAGACCAGGATGGATGACTAGATGGGACAGATGCAGTCTGACGTGATGTCACCATTCTGGGCGGAGCCTCATCCTTGGCGTTTACACACATCACTCACTCCTGGCACTAATAGTCAATATTTTAAGGGCCCGTCCATTCTGCTATAAGTTAATTGTCTCATAATAAAAAGGTTCTTACAAACGCTTGTTACAATGTATCAGTTTCAAGAGGGGCCCAGAGAGCATTGTGTACCCTGATACATAGTAACAAACCCTCAGCTGTATGTGTATTCAGGACTGGACAAGCCCTTTAAGGCTTCACAGTTAATATCCTCCTGTTTTCTCCTCCTCTCTTAATATATAAGAAGAGTTGGCAATTACAGATCTCGGAGGATCGCCGCTGCTGACGCCGCCGTCTTTCCAATAGCAATTATTTCAGCGTTTTCTTCTAATGCATCCTGCAGCTTCGACAGGGAAGACATTTAGCTGCTGCTGAAACCAGCAAGAAGTGGAGCGGTGGGGGAGCGGGCGCCTGATCACAATGTGCCACATGGATGCAGGATGGCGAGATCACAGCCCTGGTGGGAGACCGAGGAGAAGAGACTGCAGCAGTGTCCCTGGAGAGACCGCAGACTGTCAATGGAGTGTATGGAGAGACTGCAGACTATGTATGGAGTGTAGGGAGAGACTGCAGACTGTCTATGGAGTGTAGGGAGAGACCGCAGACTGTCAATGGAGTGTATGGAGAGACTGCAGACTATGTATGGAGTGTAGGGAGAGACCGCAGACTGTCAATGGAGTGTATGGAGAGACTGCAGACTATGTATGGAGTGTAGGGAGAGACCGCAGACTGTCAATGGAGTGTATGGAGAGACTGCAGACTATGTATGGAGTGTAGGGAGAGACTGCAGACTGTCTATGGAGTGTATTGAGAGACTGCAGACTGTCTATGTGATGTAGGGAGAGACCGCAGACTGTCAATGGAGTGTATGGAGAGACTGCAGACTATTTATGGAGTGTAGGGAGAGACTGCAGACTGTCTATGGAGTGTAGGGAGAGACCGCAGACTGTCTATGGAGTGTAGGGAGAGAACGCAGATTGTCTATGGAGTGTAGGGAGAGACTGCAGCAGTGTCCTTGGAGAGACCACAGACTGTCTATGGAGTGTAGGGAGAGACTGAAGACTGTCTATGGAGTGTATTGAGAGACTGCAGACTGTCTATGTGATGTAGGGAGAGACTGTAGACTGTCTATGGGTGTAGGGAGAGACTGCAGCAGTATCCCTGGAGAGACTGCAGACTCTGAGGTGTAGGGAAAGACCGCAGACTGTCTATGTGGTGTAGGGAGAGACTGCACACTGTGTATGGAGTATAGGGAGAACCTGCAGACTGTCTATGAGGTGCAGGGAGAGACCACAGACTGTCTATGAGGTGCAGGGAGAGACTGCAGACTATGTAGTGGAGCCAACGAGGCACAAAGCTCCTCATCCTCATCCCTGTGACATCACCAGCCCCTCTCTATAACCCGACCCCTCACTATGACATCACCAGCAGCTCCATATAACCCCACCCTTCACTGTGACATCACCAGCCCCTCTCTATAACCCCACCCCTCACTGTGACATCACCAGCCCCTCTCTATAACCCCACCCCTCACTGTGACATCACCAGCCCCTCTCAATACCCCAACCCCTCACTATGACATCACCAGCCCCTCTCAATACCCCAACCCCTCACTATGACATCACCAGCCCCTCTCTATAACCCCACCCCTCACTATGACATCACCAGCCCCTCTCTATAACCCCACCCCTCACTGTGACATCACCAGCCCCTCTCTATAACCCCAACCCTCACTGTGACATCACCAGCCCCTCTCTATAACCCCACCCCTCACTGTGACATCACCAGCCCCTCTCTATAACCCCACCCCTCACTGTGACATCACCAGCCCCTCTCTATAACCCCACCCCTCACTGTGACATCACCAGCCCCTCTCTATAACCCCACCGCTCACTGTGACATCACCAGCCGCTCTCCAAACCCCACCCCTCACTGTGACATCACCAGCCCCTCTCTATAACCCCACCCCTCACTGTGACATCACCAGCCCCTCTCTATAACCCCACCCCTCACTGTGACATCACCAGCCCCTCTCTATAACCCCACCGCTCACTGTGACATCACCAGCCGCTCTCCAAACCCCACCCCTCACTATGACATAATTATACCTGATGCAGACATGACGGAATTGTAGCTTTGCAGCGTACCGTCTATTGAGAACACGTCTTCACTGCAGGCTGTAAAGCGAGATGCTTTCTGACAGACCAGCCTGCAATGCAGCCAGTTTGGCCACTAGATGTCAGTACAAGTGAAAACTTCAAAATGCGAAGAAAGATAAAATCAATAATATAATAGAAGCTGCACGATCACATAAACTGCTGTATATAATAACTGGTCGCAGATAAAACAACATGGCGGTGGCGGTAACAGGCTTCCCTCTTATCCCTCCTCTTGCCTGGGCGCGGTTCACTTAATTTATCTGACAATGTTCCGGGTCTAATTTTGGGTAAAAGAAAGAAAAAAAAAAAGAATCTATCAATAGTTCCCCGAGTGACGGCAAATTCAATCAGCTGCTGGACGGGGGACAGAATCATCTGCGCGGCGTAATGAAGAGCGTTCGTGTACGGGAACACGGGCGACATCTGTCATTTTAATTAGTAACGACTAAGTGATCCGGGCCGCGCCTGATCTCCCTGTATAATAATCACAGCGCTATAGTGCCAACAGCAACACTTTACTTACTGCATCCACTGCTTACTGGACGCAGGTGATGGAGCCGCCGGCGCTGGCGTCTGGCCACACCACGCTCTACAGTCTGGGCTTATTCTCCCATACACTCACAGCCAGCCAGAACAGGAACCCCCGGGACCCCCTCCTGTGCACACACATACAGCAGAAACTTTCTAACACACCATTTTCATCATACCTGTTTGGTGTCACTGAATGGGGGCATTGTGATAATACGCTGGAAACCTGTCCTGACCCAATAAATCGACCCAGGGACACCCTGCATGTTGGATCCATTCCACCCGACATCCCATTTGATGTCATGTGATTCATTAACCAAAAATAACTCTGTACGCCAGAGTAAAAGAACTGGGCACTGCTTGTTGTTAGGGGAAGTATGTCTCTAGTAACAGCTCCACCAAGACACATATCATATCAGGTTTTACCATGTGCAGGATGGAGGGAGAGAGCCCAAGAGTCTGGGCTGTGTACTTACAAGCTGAGACATAAACTGCTGGGGATTCACACTGTTCCTGAGAGGTCAATCAAGTCTTCTGACCTCTCATAGGGCCCTATTCCACCGGACGATTATCGTTCAGATTATCGTTAAATCGTTCGAATCTAAACGATAATCGACTAACGACCGAGCGAGAAATCGTTGATCGCTTATTAAGACCTGGACCTATTTTTATCGTTGCTCGTTCACAAATCATTCGCATTAAATAAGAAGTCGTTTGGTCGTTCGCAGTAGTGACGAACGCAATAGCGTCAACAAGATGCACCTGGGGGTGGGGTTAATTGATCTCAGGTGCTTAAATCAAGGCTCAGCACTCACTGTGTGTGCTTGCTCACTGTGCTTGCTGACAAGTGGTTGAAAATAAGTGGAGTTTAAAAAAGGAGTTGTTGGTGATTCTGTGGGTTTGGAGTGACTGATATATTGTTGCTTTTGTGCAATTGTGTGGTGTGCATTGCTGCAGTGCATATATAGCTAGTGCCATAGTTGCTTAGTTAAACAGGTCCAAACAGTTTTTTTTTCTCTGGTCTGCTCTGCACCTGGGGGTGGGGTTAATTGATCTCAGGTGCTTAAATCAAGGCTCAGCACTCACTGTGTGTGCTTGCTCACTGTGCTTGCTGACAAGTGGTTGAAAATAAGTGGAGTTTAAAAAAGGAGTTGAAAGAAGGAGTTACAAGTTCTGGTAAGTGCTAAATCTCTTTCTTTTTCGCTGTTTTTGTTGCACTGAGGATGATGGCTAGCGAGATGGAAGGATTCATTCAGTGCGCAGTCTGCCGCATGTACGCACAACTGGAGCAGGTGTTCCAGGGTGAGTACCGCTGTGACAGATGTGAGCATGTTGCCCATCTAGAAGCTCGAGTTAGAGATCTGGAGAAGCATATTGCAACACTGAGGGAACTTGGCCACCTTGAGAGGGAACTTCGGCTCACTGAGCAGGAAGTTAGTGGGTTAGAGATGGAGGGTGGTGATATAGATCAGGAGGCCCAAGTAAGTAGCTGGGTTAATGTAGTTAGAGGGACCAGTAAGGGATCAAAGAAAAGGAAGGCCACTTCTCCTACTATATGCCCAAGCAAAATTGCCAAGTTAGGTGATGATGCAAGGGCATCCGTGTCAGAAATGGCAGCTCTAGTGGAACCTGTTCTCTCTAACAGCCGGGGGAACAGTCCAACTAGTAGTGGGCGGGATGGTAATGTAGGTAGGCCTAGACAGCTAGTGGTTGTAGGGGATTCTATAATCAGGAAGACGGATAGAATAATTTGTCGCCAAGACCGCCTCAACCGAATGGTTTGCTGTCTCCCTGGTGCCAGGGTTCGGCATGTGGTGGAAAGGGTGGATAAATTACTTGGGGGGGCTGGGGATGACCCAGCTGTCGTGGTCCATGTGGGAACCAATGACAGGATACAAGGTAGGTGGAGGTCTATTAAAAATAATTTTAGAGAACTAGGTGCTAAGTTGAAGGGGAGGACCTCCAAGGTGGTATTCTCTGGAATACTGCCTGTGCCATGCGCATCGCAGGAAAGACAGCGGGAGCTTAGGGAGTTAAATGCATGGCTCAAGTCGTGGTGTAGAGAAGAAGGGTTTGGGTTTTTAGAGCACTGGGCTGACTTTTCATTGGGGTACAAACTGTTTTCCGCAGATAATTTGCACCTTAATGGAAGGGGGTCCGCTGTGCTGGGGGAGAGAATCCTAGAAGGGGTGGAGGGGTTTTTAAACTAGGGATGTGGAGGGAGGACAATGTAGTGTGTACTATAGTGGTGGATAGGTTAGAGAGGGGACAGAACAATGAGGAGGGAGGAGAAGGGTCCTGTGGGGGGAGGATAAAAACAGTGCATAGGGAGATCCATATGTTGCGGATGAACAGTGAGGATGATTGTGGCCACAGCACAGTAATAATTCCCATTTCTTATAATGAAGCGGTTAAACTCAATGGTAATATAAAGTGTATGGTAACTAATGCCAGAAGTCTAGCCAGCAAGATGGGGGAGCTGGAGGCCTTGGTTCTGGAGGAGTCCATTGATGTGGTTGGTGTGACTGAGACATGGCTGGACTCCTCACATGACTGGGCTGTCAATATTCAGGGATTTACGTTGTTCAGAAGGGACCGGGTGGGCAGAAGGGGAGGAGGAGTATGTCTGTATGTCAGAAATGATATTAAAGTGAGTGTAAAAGATGCAATAGTGGGCGATGACTGTGATGATGTGGAAGCATTATGGGTAGAACTACAGAAGGAGGTAAAGAGTGAAAAAATTATTCTTGGTGTAATCTATAGACCCCCCAACATTACTGAGGAGGTAGATGGCCAGTTGAATAGACAAATAGAGCGGGCTGCCCGGGAGGGAACAGTAGTGATAATGGGGGACCTCAACTACCCAGATATAGATTGGGGTCACGGTTCAGCTAAAACCACAAAGGGGAGGGAATTTCTTAACCTCCTGCAGGATAATTTTCTGGCCCAGTTTGTGGAGGAGCCGACTAGAAGTGATGCCTTGTTGGATCTGGTTATTTCTAACAGCGCTGAGCTGGTTGGGGACGTCACTGTCCATGAACACCTGGGGAATAGTGACCACAATATAGTGACTTTTAGCTTAAAGTGTAGAAAAGAAAAACATGTTGGGAGGGCAAAAACTCTTAATTTTAAAAGGGCCAATTTTCCTGGGTTAAGGGCAGAACTTCAGGGCATAGACTGGGAGCGGCTGCTGTCACATACGGATACAGCTAATAAATGGGAAATCTTCAAATCCACATTAAATAACTGTACTGCCAAATATATTCCTATGGGAAACAAATATAAACGTTTAAAATCCAATCCCACATGGCTAACAACCGAGGTTAGAAGGGCTATAAATGAGAAAAAAGGGGCATTCAAAAAATATAAATCAGAGGGGTCAGCTGTAGCATTTAAACATTACAAAGAAGTCAACAAAACCTGTAAAAATGTAATAAAAGCAGCAAAAATTCACAATGAAAGGCAGGTAGCTATAGAAAGCAAAAGAAACCCCAAAAAATTCTTCAAATATATTAATGCAAAAAAACCAAGGTCAGAGCATGTAGGACCCCTAAATAATGGCGACTGGGAATTAATAACTGGGGATCAGGAGAAAGCTGAGTTACTTAATGGCTTCTTCAGTTCTGTATATACAAAAGAGGATGGAGCTGTGGTGGGTGGGGCCAGTACTGAGGTGGGTGGGGCCAGTGCTGCTAACACATGTAATGTACTGAACTGGTTTACTATAGATATGGTCCAAGATAAATTAAACAAACTCAATGTAACCAAAGCTCCAGGGCCTGATGGATTGCACCCCAGAGTTCTTAGGGAACTCAGTTCTGTAATTTCACTACCCTTGTATGAAATATTCCGTGATTCTTTGCTTACTGGTATTGTGCCAAGGGACTGGCGTAAGGCAAATGTAATGCCGATCTTCAAAAAGGGCTCTCGAACTTCCCCAGGTAACTATAGACCCGTAAGCTTAACGTCCATTGTGGGGAAACTATTGGAGGGGCTTATAAGGGACTACATCCAGGAATATGTAGTGGCTAATAGTATTATAAGTGATAACCAGCATGGTTTTACTAAGGACAGAAGCTGTCAAACCAACCTAATATGTTTCTATGAAGAGGTAAGTAGAAGCCTGGATGGGGGCGCGGCTGTGGATATAGTGTACCTGGATTTTGCAAAAGCGTTTGACACAGTTCCTCATGGACGTCTGATGGGTAAGTTAAAGTCTATTGGTTTGGAAAATTTAATGTGTAACTGGATTGAAAACTGGCTTAATAATCGTACCCAGAGAGTGGTGGTCAATGATTCCTACTCCGAATGGTCCCCGGTAATAAGTGGTGTACCCCAAGGGTCAGTACTGGGCCCTCTTCTGTTTAACTTGTTTATTAATGATATTGAGAATGGAATTAACAGCAATGTTTCTATCTTTGCAGATGACACCAAGCTTTGTAGTACAGTACAGTCTATGGAGGATGTGCAGATGTTACAGGATGACTTAGACACACTGAGTGTTTGGGCGTCCACTTGGCAAATGAGGTTCAATGTGGATAAATGTAAAGTTATGCACCTGGGTACTAATAACCCGCATGCATCATATGTCCTGGGGGGAGTTACTCTGGGAGAGTCGCTGATGGAGAAGGATCTGGGTGTACTTGTAGATAATAGACTACAGAACAGTACACAATGTCAGTCAGCTGCTTCTAAGGCCAGTAGGATATTGTCATGCATTAAAACAGGCATGGACTCTCGGGACAGGGATATAATATTACCGCTTTATAAAGCTTTGGTGCGGCCCCATCTGGAGTATGCCGTCCAGTTTTGGAACCCGATTCATAAAAAGGACGTTCTAGAGCTGGAGAGGGTACAAAGACGGGCAACTAAACTAATAAGGGGAATGGAGCATCTTAGTTATGAGGAGAGATTAAAAGAATTACATTTGTTTAGTCTGGAGAAGAGACGTATAAGGGGAGATATGATTAACTTATTTAAATATATAAATGGCCCCTACAAGAGATATGGGGAAAAGATGTTCCAGGTAAAACCCCCTCAAAGGACAAGAGGGTACTGCCTCCGCCTGGAGAAAAAAAGGTTCAATCTCCGGAGGCGACAAGCCTTCTTTACCATGAGAACTGTGAATCTGTGGAACAGTCTACCACAGGATCTGGTCACAGCAAAAACAGTAGAGGGCTTCAAAACAGGGCTAGACAAGTTCTTAGACCAAAATAATATAGATGCATATGTATAGAACATATCACCCCTCCCCCTTCCCTGTATCCATCCCCTCCTTGGTTGAACTTGATGGACATGTGTCTTTTTTCAACCGTATTAACTATGTAACTATGTAACTATGTAAGATGACCGCAAGAACGATCATAAGTAACGATTATCTTTCTATGTAAATGGGCGAACGATTTCAGGTCTTCGTTTGGATCGTTTATCGTTAACGATTATGTGAACGATAATCGTCCGATGGAATAGGGCCCTTAGAATTCTGGGAAGCTGCTGTATGTTGGTGCTGCAGTGTAATCTCTCTCTCTAAGGGCAGCAGCCACAACAGTAACAGGGCTTAGTGTAACCCCTTCCTTGCTGTGCTCTTGCTGCTTTCAATGCATCAGTGACCCTTTCTAGTTCACATGCCATCTATAGTATTTTATTATGTAATTGTCAGTATTTTGTCATCAGCTTTGCACGGTGCCAGTTTGTTTTCTAGTATTATTTCATGGCAAAGCAGAGAGGAGTATGTGCTGTGCTGTGATTGGCTAGAGAAGTAAAGGACATAGTTGTGCACCATGGTTAAAGGGGTCTGCCTCCACACTCAAAGCTGAGGGTCTGTTATTATTCTATTCAGGGAGATAAGCTTAAAGGGGTTATCCAGTGCTACAAAAACATGGCCACTCTGTTTCAGAGATAGCACCGCTCTTGTCTTCAGTTTAGGTGCAGTTTGTAATTAAGCTCCATTCACTTCAATGGAACTGAGTTAAAAAAACTCCATCCAAACTGGAGACAAGAGTGGGGCTGTCTCCAAAAACAAGTGGCCATGTTTTTGTAGCACTGGATAAACCCTTTAAAGTGATTCTGTACCCACAATCTGACCCCCCCCCCCCAAACCGCTTGTACCTTCAGATAGCTGCTTTTAATCCAAGATCTGTCCTGGGGTCCGTTCGGCAGGTGATGCAGGTATTGTGCTAAAAACTACTTTTAAACTTGCAGCCCCTTGCCCAACGGCCATGGCCTAGAGTGTCTGTGCATTAGGATGGCACAACCTCTCTGTCCCTCCTCCCCGCCCTCCTCATCAATAGGAATGCCACAGGAGAACTAGAGCTACTAGGACACCAGGGTGGAGAACTACAGTTACCAGGACACCGGGGGAAGAACTACAGCTACCAGAACACCAGTGGGAAGGACTACAGCTACAAGGACACTACGGGGGATAGGGGGGAGAACTACAGCTACCAGGACACCAGGGGGGCACACAAGGCTAGGGGCATTGGGGGGGCACAGTACTTTTCCTTGCCTCAGGTGCTGCTAACCCACACACAGCACTTCTGCACACAGTATAACATTAAGTATGGGCACAGCAGCAGGAGACATTATTAGTATATGGAGGGCACAGCAGCAGGGGACATTATTAGTATATGGAGGGCACAGCAGCAGGGGACATTATTACTATATGGAGGGCACAGCAGCAGGGGACATTATTAGTATATGGAGGGCACAGCAGCAGGGGACATTATTACTATATGGAGGGCACAGCAGCAGGGGACATTATTACTATATGGAGGGCACAGCAGCAGGGGACATTATTAGTATATGGAGGGCACAGCAGCAGGGGACATTATTACTATATGGAGGGCACAGCAGCAGGGGACATTATTAGTATATGGAGGGCACAGCAGCAGGGGACATTATTACTATATGGAGGGCACAGCAGCAGGAGACATTATTACTATATGGAGGGCACAGCAGCAGGGGACATTATTACTATATGGAGGGCACAGCAGCAGGGGACATTATTACTATATGGAGGGCACAGCAGCAGGGGACATTATTAGTATATGGAGGGCACAGCAGCAGGGGACATTATTACTATATGGGGACATAGGGACTTATTTATATAACTATTTGGGGCATAGCAGGGGGCAGTATTACTATATGGAAGCACAGCAGGGGATCCTACTTACAAGGGGCAGCCCACATACCTACTGACTTTACTGGAAATCACACCAAAAAGTGCAATTACTACTGTTTGGGACCTTCCGGGTTGGAAAAAGAGAAGGAAGTTGCTGGTAAAGATGTTTGTCTGGCAGGTTCTGAAGAGATGAATTGTAGCTGCAAGAAATTATCTTGGAGGCCCAGGCTGGATGGAGAGGAAAAGGAAAGTGACGCCTCAGATCAAAGAAGGCGTCACCTGTGAGCCACTAAATGACAATGTGATGTGCCGACGATGGCTGATCCAGCCTTATAATAGGCTCTGTAAGCGAGCTCCTATCTAGCAGAACGGTGCTGCTTACCCAGGATATCAGACTATGTAATAAGGCCCTAACACAATAGGTAAGAACGCAGAGAAAGTGCTGGGTTCTCACATTGCGTTATTAACACAAACACAACGTGAGAACACTGAGCCCTCCCCTATCCTGTCTCTAGGACCTGGCATCTTCCTCTGCACTGCAGCCTCTTGTGACCATCACGTGCACAACAGAGGAGGATGCTGAGCCACACAGCCAGGAGTGAGGAGGGGTCTGTGCTAGGTTGCCTACTGGCCTACAGTAAGCGGGCATCTGTATCGATCTTGGTATAGTATTTTTTTTTGGGGGGGGGGATGGGGGGCCCCCAACGAGATTGTCGAGGCCTCCACCAACCTTAATCTGGCCCTGTTGGTTTGTGCCACCTGCGCAGGGCATCACATCTGCTTGTCCTCACTGTGGCTGATGTTTTCTACCGTGGAATAAAGATTGAAGCCCAATGAGTGGTGAGTGCGGCTTTTTTCATTTTCTCCACAACAGATTGATTTGCAAGTCTATTCTGAGAAGTCTGCACCACCAATTTCCACTCCCAGCGGAGCCTGTATGCCGTGCGTTTTTTGTAGTACCCACCTGACTTTGTGTCGTATGTGCTTCACGTCTGCAGAGCCACTTAGCCCCGCCCACATCAGTGTCATATGTCCCGCCCTCTGTGACGTCATTAGCATCAAGACCCTGCCCCTCAGCAGCCATTGGAAAGGCCTGGCCTAGAGGTCTAGGCCCCTCCCCCTCTAGGCCAGCAAATTGCAATGGCTACTGTGGGGCGGAGCGGCACTTAAAGGGAAAAAACTGGGACTTTTATTCACACCTTGTGCAACGTTTGAGAAAGGCTACTGTGTATAGCCAAAACGTTGCATAAGGTGTGAATAAAAGACACAGTTTTTTCACTTTAAGTGCTGTGTCCTTTGGATGCTTTGTCTCAAAAGATCATCTGACTGAGGGATCAGTTTACAGCTGCCCACAGGCGTCTATGGACAGTGGAAAGGGAGGACAAGGGAACAGCTGCAGAATGACACAAGGAGAGAGAAACAGAAAAGATGCAGAAAGCTCTAATAAGTGTAATAGCTCCCCACTGCTGGATTCACAGCTTACACTGCTCAGTCTTGCTCTATAATGTCCTCCATACTGCTGCTGATTCACAGGACAGCTTATCCTGGAAAAAAACTTAGTTATGACATAAATGTATTCACAGGACTGGAAGGGGATGGAGGACACTGATCTTCTGGTGTGGGAAGACAGAGGTATCAGCCAAAAGATGCAGACACAGCCTAAAAGCGCCTGACGCAGAAGTGCGGGGGAGGGGCTGCGGGAGTGCACAGGATAGGTGGATGTCTTCTAGCCCCGCCCCTGCTTAGTATACTCAGAGAATGGACAGACACCAATCACATCCCTTTATTACGCTCCAGGTCACTGTATTGTTTTAAGAAACATCTGAGTCTAACAAACTAACAAAGAGAAAGAATACCAATTCACAATACAGAAATATGAACCTGTCCCCCGACCTTACAGGATTATTGCTGGACACAGGCTGCTGTACTATCATGGTGGACGGTGAACGACCAATTTCTAGTTGGTGCTTCTCCTGACTCTGATCTCCAGTTTCCTTCATGTACAGTAGGTCTGGTCTCTGCTCATCTCATGTCTATCTATCTCATAAAGGAGATTTGTAATTTACTTCTATTTAAAAATCTCCAGTCTTCCAGTACTTATCAGCTGTTGTATGTCCTGCAGGAAGTGGGGTATTCTCTCAAGTCTGACACACTGCTCTCTGCTGCCACCTCTGTCCATGTCAGGAACTGTCCAGAGCAGGGGAGGTTTTCTATGGGGATTTGCTGCTGCTCAGGACAGTTCCAGACATGGACAGAGGTGTCAGACTGGAGAGAATACACCGCTTCCTGCAGGACCTACAGCAGATGATAAGTACTGGAAGACTGGTGATTTTTAAATAGAAGTAAATTACAAATCTATATAACTTTCTGACACCAGTTGATTTGAAAGAAAAATAATTTGGCTGCAGTACTCTTTTATTGTAGCCTTTTGGCAAATTTGTAACTTCTCATATACCGCTTATATTTTGCCATATAATGGGCCATGTGAGGGCTTATTTCTTGGCCTTTTTCATGGCATCATCATAAAACGTACGACAAAACTGAAAAAAACATATTTATGGGCAGAAACTGTAAAAAAAAAAAGAAACACCTGCGGCTCTGCACCTTTTAGGGGTTTTGCTCCTACATTGTTTACTATATTCTGTCGGTCAGTACAATTACAGGGATACAAGGCAGTTTTTATACTTTTTGCAATTTTTTACTATCTTTAAAGTATCACTGTCGTTTATTTTATTTTTTTTTGCAGAAATCAATAGTACAGGCAATTTTAAGAAACTTTGTAATTGGGTTTATTAGCCAAAAAATGCATTTTTATAATGAAAAAGCAATTTGAAGCTCTCCCCCTGTCTTCATGATTGTCTATGGAGAGGGAAGGGGTGGAGGGAGATGAGGCACCAAAACAGGACAACAAAGAGTTAATTTACAGCTACATCACCGGCTATCTCCTCTGAAGTCAGCACTGACCTCTCTGATCTCTGAATACTTGCTTTTACACAAGTCCCTGCTGTGTAATCCTTTGTTTTCTGCTTTCTGCTGCCGACTAATCTCCCTCCTCTCCCCTCCCCTCTCCTTAAAACAGACAGCACCTGCCCGATTTCCTGATAATGAGCAGATAAGAAAGAGGAGGGGGGGACCTGGGGCAAGGCTTTTTGAATGCAGATAATGGCATATTTGCCTAATAAACCCAATTACAAAGTTTCTTAAAATCGCCTGGACTATTGATTTCTAAAAAAAGGAAACAACAGTGACACTTTAAAACTTTATCTAAGAAAAAAAACAAAAACATGGTTTTGAACCACCATACTCACCATACCATACACCATGACTCTATAACCGTGTCATTTTCTCATCTACAGAGACAGATAAGGGCTTATTTTTTGCGCTATGATCTGTAGCTTTTAATGCTACCAGACTCGGACGGCTGGAACATTTTATTGGCCTCTGTATTCCATTTTATCTAATAGACGATATCACCAATAATCAGCAGTTTTGGCGTTTGGTGTTATTTTTTTTTTTTTTTTTTTAACAACGATCACTGTGTGTGATCAATAATGGTTTATATTAAAGTGGAACTCCAGATAAGAAAAAACTTGTTTTCTATTAAGTTAAATATATGTGTCTATACAATGTATTACTGTATCTGTACGGTTCTGCCACACCAGGAAGTGAAAAAAATGGCCCCTGTGCAAATCCACATTGTCTCCTGCTCCTTCTGCTCTCCCACCTTAGGAGACAAATCTTCCAGGCCTCTGTCTCACATTGTGTGTGTTTGCTGAGCACAGGCTGATGATGCAGACAGGGGGCGGGGTGTGATGTCCCAGGAGGCGGGGCTGGATCCCCCAATCTCCTGAGTGATTCACCATCTCTGACCAGCCAGAAGCAGGTGTTGCACTGATTTCTCTGATTGTGCAGAAGTGTGCAGTGAAATTAGGGCTGCGTTCATACATGTTGGAGTGTCATTGCAGTACTCCAGTGCATTCACAAAAATTATGCAGTAACACAAGTAAATGATGCTAAATGGCAGAGAGGATCAGAGCCTTATTGTGGGGCTCAACTTCAAAGATAACAGATGCTTGATCATAATATGTGCGTGGAAATGAAAATTAATTTAAAAAAAAAAAAAAAAAAGTTCTTTACTTTATTCCAATATCAGCGTTACAGGTAGAGAATACAGGGTGCTGTGTGGTGTTACAGGTAGAGAATACAGCGTGCTGTGTGGTGTTACAGGTAGAGAATACAGTGTGCTGTGTAGTGTTACAGGTGGAGAATACAGCGTGCTGTGTGGTGTTACAGGTAGAGAATACAGCGTGCTGTGTGGTGTTACAGGTAGAGAATACAGTGCTGTGTGGTGTTACAGCTAGAGAATACAGCGGGCTGTGTGGTGTTACAGGTAGAGAATACAGTGCTGTGTGGTGTTACAGGTAGAGAATACAGTGCTGTGTGGTGTTACAGGTAGAGAATACAGCGTGCTGTGTGGTGTTACAGGTAGAGAATACAGTGTGCTGTGCGGTGTTACAGGTAGAGAATACAGCGTGCTGTGTGGTGTTACAGGTAGAGAATACAGTGCTGTGTGGTGTTACAGGTAGAGAATACAGTGCTGTGTGGTGTTACAGGTAGAGAATACAGTGTGCTGTGTGGTGTTACAGGTAGAGAATACAGCGTGCTGTGCGGTGTTACAGGTAGAGAATACAGCGTGCTGTGTGGTGTTACAGGTAGAGAATACAGTGTGCTGTGTGGTATTACAGGTAGAGAATACAGTGTGCTGTGTGGTGTTACAGGTAGAGAATACAGCGTGCTGTGTGGTGTTACAGGTAGAGAATACAGCGCTGTGTGGTGTTACAGGTAGAGAATACAGTGCTGTGTGGTGTTACAGCTAGAGAATACATTGTGCTGTGTCGTGTTACAGGTAGAGAATACAGCGTGCTGTGTGGTGTTACAGGTAGAGAATACAGTGCTGTGTGATGTTACAGGTAGAGAATACAGCGTGCTGTGTGGTGTTACAGGTAGAGAATACAGCTGGCTGTGTGGTGTTACAGGTAGAGAATACAGCGTGCTGTGTGGTGTTACAGGTAGAGAATACAGCGTGCTGTGTGGTGTTACAGGTAGAGAATACAGCTGGCTGTGTGGTGTTACAGGTAGAGAATACAGCGTGCTGTGTGGTGTTACAGGTAGAGAATACAGTGTGCTGTGTGGTGTTACAGGTAGAGAATACAGCGTGCTGTGTGGTGTTACAGGTAGAGAATACAGCGTGCTGTGTGGTGTTACAGGTAGAGAATACAGTGCTGTGTGGTGTTACAGGTAGAGAATACAGTGTGCTGTGTGGTGTTACAGGTATAGAATACAGCGTGCTGTGTGGTGTTACAGGTATAGAATACAGCGTGCTGTGTGATGTTACAGGTAGAGAATACAGCGTGCTGTGTGGTGTTACAGGTAGAGAATACAGTGTGCTGTGTGGTGTTACAGGTAGAGAATACAGTGTGCTGTGTGGTGTTACAGGTAGAGAATACAGCGTGCTGTGTGGTGTTACAGGTAGAGAATACAGCGTGCTGTGTGGTGTTACAGGTAGAGAATACAGCTGGCTGTGTGGTGTTACAGGTAGAGAATACAGCGTGCTGTGTGGTGTTACAGGTACAGAATACAGCGTGCTGTGTGGTGTTACAGGTAGAGAATACAGCGTGCTGTGTGGTGTTACAGGGAGAGAATACAGCGTGCTGTGTGGTGTTACAGGGAGAGAATACAGCGTGCAGTGTGGATGGGACCACGATGAAATCATAAATTACTGCAAATAAATTCAGTAACACAATGAAACTGCAATGTGTGAACACAGCCTGGATGTTCTGCAACAGCTTTGGGCGGGGAATAGGCAGGGTGGGGGACTGTGATGGAACAGCTGAGGGAAAGCATTGCATTCTGCAACCTGTAGTACTGTGTACAACTGATAAACCAGGAAGTGCAGAAACACAAAACAGAACAAACCCCCCTCCCCCCCCAAACAAATGGATTTTTGGTCGTTTCAAAAATGGAATAGATAGGTAAGTAATGCTTTATGCTTCTGCAGAAGTTTCATTTTTTTAACCTCTACCTGGAGTTCCCCTTTAATCATTCAGACAATTCTGCACGTGATATCAGACATGTTTTTTTTATGGTTTTTATTTTAAAAATTGGAAAAGTTTTTGTACTTTTAAAAACTCCTCCCCCCTCCCACATTTTTTACATTCCTCTAGGGGACTATAATAAGCAATCATATGATTGCATATACTGATCAATGCTCTGATTCTGCATAGCAGTGATCAGTTACATTGGCACTCTGCTGATTGAATAAGTATAACCATCCGGCAGCTACCGCAACCGTTTAGCACGCCGTTTTTTTGCTGCAGGGGTGCCTATGGGAGCCATAACAGGTCCAGTATCTGTGCATGCTTGATCAACATTGGTGGCGGCATGCACAGGGTTAAATTACTGTGATCAGACGGATGATATAAGACATCCCCTCAAAATAAGACCTAGTAGAGGTTTTGCTGAATTGCTAAATATAGTTTGGAAGCATGGCCGCCAAACAGATCACCAGAGCATGCAGCTGTGATTCTTTTTAGCCCATCGCCGCTGTCCCCTATCAACACCGCCCACGGCCGTAACTTGTACATGTGCAGGAAAGGGATCAAGAGGCCGTCGCCTGTTGCCATCCCCGTTCCCCTACCGCCAGATGTAGAGCTGCACCCAGTCTGCTGTTATCGGGTCACCTGCCGCCATACCGTATGCTGTCCCTGTTGTGCTGTACGAGTGTGCTGTGGTAAGCTCTCCCTGGTGGCCGGAAGCCGCCATACCACACACTGTCCCTGCTGTGCTGTACAAGTGTGCTGTGGTAAGCTCCCCCTATTGGCTCGAAACTGCCACACCGTACACCCTGTCCCTGCTGTGCATGTGACATGTGAATACTTCTAAGACATCCATTGGAAATAAGACCTAACTAATCTTAGGGGAAAGTCTGTGGAAACACAGTATTAAATGCAGCTCTGGATGTTACTAGAGTATACTATATATTACATGCAGCTCTGGATGTGCCTGGAGTATAAGATTTGATGTAACAATTCCACCATGGCAAAGGTTGTGTATTCTCGGATTCAGCCATCTTACCTTGAAAGCTGTCTTCAGAAAGGCAGATAGACACTTCATCGTGTCGGTCGTTTTCTTCCACCACCCCGGCAACAGGATCTTCAGATGGTGTCAGAGATGAGGCAGATTCTAGCTGTTCGGGGAAGGTGGCGGGCCCCCCGCGGGGTGGTGGGACCTCGATGCCCATCAGTCGATACTTTCTTCTTCTGTTTCCAATCCACGTCTGCAGAGACACAACAATGAAATGACACCAGGCAATGATCATGTGATGAGCCATGATGTCACCTGTGCCTATAGCCGCAACGTCCCCCGTACCTATAGCTGCAACATCACCCATACCTATAGCTGCAACATCACCCATGCCTATAGCCGCAAAGTCACCCGTACCTAACCTATAGCCACAGTCACCCGTACCTATAGCCACAGTCAGCCGTACCTATAGCTGCAAAGTCACCCGTACCTATAGCCACAACGTCACCTATGCCCATAGCCGCAACGTCACCTGTACCTATAGTGGTTTCTTCTGTTATCACTGGATGGCAGATATGCATGGCACATACATATCACACAGAAGCTGTAATACTCATACACAGGTGACAGTACAGAGTCTGCAGAGCGTTGAGCGCAGTGCTTCCATGTCCTATAGACACATGTGATGACTAGCGGCCGCTCCGCTGATCGATATCTCCCCCCCCTCACCTGCAGAGAGCGGCTATATATAGCAGCACAGACAGGATGAGTAAGTAGATTCCAGGACGGTTATTTATTATACGAGACCAAAAATCTATTTCAGGCTGGAACCTCATACAATATTAACACGTTTTCTTGGAGAAGAAATTCACATTCAGCTACAAATCTGCTTTATGTTTCCCAGGATCTCACTTCAGCCTCGTGTGCAGAACTCTTCGGTGTAACATGCCCCGTCCTTCACAGAGGAGGCAGAAAATAACACCAAACCCGTCTACTGCCCTGTCCTCTGCATCACCAGCTAATGGTACCTATATACCCCACAACTCGGACACAGCGCACACTCACTGCTCCGGACACCAGCACAATACACTACATACTGCTCCTAAGTGCAAGAATATAACTACTATAATACTGCTCCTAAGTGCAAGAATATAACTACTATAATACTGCTCCTATATACAGGGATATAACTACTATAATACTGCTCCTATATACAGGAATATAACTACTATAATACTGCTCCTGTATACAGGAATATAACTACTATAATACTGCTCCTATATACAGGAATATAAATACTATAATACTGCTCCTATATACAGGAATATAAATACTATAATACTGCTCCTATATACAGGGATATAACTACTATAATACTGCTCCTATATACAGGAATATAACTACTATAATACTGCTCCTATATACAGGAATATAAATACTATAATACTGCTCCTATATACAGGGATATAACTACTATAATACTGCTCCTATATACAGGAATATAACTACTATAATACTGCTCCTATATACAGGGATATAACTACTATAATACTGCTCCTATATACAGGGATATAACTACTATAATACTGCTCCTATATACAGTAATATAACTACTATAATACTGCTCCTATATACAAGAATATAACTACTATAATACTGCCCCCTATATACAGGAATATAACTACTATAATACTGCTCCTATATACAGGAATATAACTACTATAATACTGCTCCTATATACAGGGATATAACTACTATAATACTGCCCCCTATATACAGGAATATGACTACTATAATAGGTATGTAAAGTAGCAGAAGCCCGCACCGCGCCCGACTTGTGCACTCAACACGATACGTGGAGTCCTCCTATATGTCTAAGATACGGCTGCTGAATAGGGTGTGCAAACAACGGAGAGGAAGTTCATCAATGTATGAGGATAGAAAAACGAAGAAGCACTCACCCTTGAAGTATCAGCTTAGCGGCTTTATTGTATCTTAGACTGCGGGAAGGCATAAAGTTAGGTGTGGACGCGTACTGGGACGGCCGTTTCGGGGACACCCCCCCTTTGTCGACCAGTTGATGGCGTTATAGTGAAGGGAGGAGGGTTATATACACTCAGTTCAGTGCACGTGATAAATAAACACAACCTTGTTAAAACAAACACAAATTGTCAGACAAACACACTTAAGTCATTGCGTTCATTGAGGCCGAGTGGTCCGGCTGCATTGAGCCGGGAAATCCATGCCGATTCCTTTCTCAGCAGGGATTGGTGTCTGTCTGAACCATCGCTGGGGGTATTAACCCTTTCTAGACCCACAAACTTTAGGGATGCGGTATCGCCTCTGTGAACGGTTTTGACATGTTCAATTAGGCGAGGGACCCCTTTCCCTGTTTTGATGGAGTAGATATGCTCCTTAAAGCAGATCCATAGTGCCCTTTTTGTTTTACCTATGTAATAGTGGCGGCAACTGCACAGGATAGCGTACACCACGTAATTTGTCTTGCATGTTATGAAATCTCGTATGTAGCATTCTACCCCACCAATTTGTACGTATGTTACGTTCAGCATGTGTATGCAATATTTACACTGTCCACACTTCTTGTTCCCTTGTGGGAGGGTAGAGGTAAGCCAGTTGGGGGTTTGGCTGTTATTTGTGGCCCGATCTCTGTTTCTGTTAATGTTTAGATGATCTCCTATACTTCTATTCTTCCTATATGAGATACAGGGGCCTGAACTGGCTATTTCCTGTAAATCAGGGTCACTTTCTAGGAGATGCCAGTGACGGGTAATGGAATTTTTAAGGATAGAGTTGAGGGGGGAATTTTGAAGAATAAAATTAAACCTTTTGTTGGCAGAGCTCTTGCGGTCTGAGGGTTTTAAGAGATCATCTCTGTTGTGGCTCTCTGCCCTCAGTCTGGCCTGCTGTATGACATCGGGTGGGTAACCTCTATTTAAAAAACGTTTCTCCATTTCTTGGGCTTGCATAGGTAAAACAAAAAGGGCACTATGGATCCGCTTTAAGGAGCATATCTACTCCATCAAAACAGGGAAAGGGGTCCCTCGCCTAATTGAACATGTCAAAACCGTTCACAGAGGCGATACCTCATCCCTAAAGTTTGTGGGTCTAAGGGTTAATACCCCCAGCGATGGTTCAGACAGACACCAATCCCTGCTGAGAAAGGAATCGGCATGGATTTCCCGGCTCAATGCAGCCGGACCACTCGGCCTCAATGAACGCAATGACTTAAGTGTGTTTGTCTGACAATTTGTGTTTGTTTTAACAAGGTTGTGTTTATTTATCACGTGCACTGAACTGAGTGTATATAACCCTCAGCCCTTCACCATGACGCCATCACCTGGTCGACAAAGGGGGTGTGTCCCCGAAACGGCCGTCTCAGTACGCGTCCACACCTAACTTTATCCCTTCCCGCAGTCTAAGGGCCCTATTCCACCGGACGATTATCGTTAGCATAATCGTTAACGATTAACGATCTCAAACGACCGCTATTGCGAAAGACCTGAAAACGTTCACTCATTTCCATGGAACGATAATCGTTACTTATGATCGTAATTGCGATCGTTTCTTCTACCGTATTTCTTCGCTATTGCGTTCGTATCTATTGCGAACGACCGAACGATGTCTTATTCAATGCGAACGATTTGCGAACGTTTTGCGAACGAGCAACGATAAAAATAGGTCCAGGTCTTATAAAGCGATCAACGATTTCTCGTTCGGTCGTTAATCGTTAACTGCATTTCAACCAAACGATTATCGTTTAGATTCGAACGATTTAACGATAATCTGAACGATAATCGTCCGGTGGAATAGGGCCCTAAGATACAATAAAGCCGCTAAGCTGATACTTCAAGGGTGAGTGCTTCTTCGTTTTTCTATCCTCATACATAACTACTATAATACTGCTCCTATATACAGGAATATAACTACTATAATACTGCTCCTATATACAAGAATATAACTACTATAATACTGCTCCTATATACAGGAATATACTACTATAATACTGCTCCTATATACAGGAATATAACTACTATAATACTGCTCCTATATACAGGGATATAACTACTATAATACTGCCCCCTATATACAGGAATATAACTACTATAATACTGCTCCCTATATACAAGAATATAACTACTATAATACTGCTCCTATATACAGGAATATAACTACTATAATACTGCTCCTATATACAGGAATATAACTACTATAATACTGCTCCTATATACAGGGATATAACTGCTATAATACTGCCCCTATATACAAGAATATTACTACTATAATACTGCTCGTATATACAGGAATATAACTACTATAATACTGCTCCTATATAAAAGAATATAACTACTATAATACTGTCCCCTGTATACAAGAATATAACTACTATAATACTGTTCCTATATCCAAGAATATAACTACTATAATACTGCTCCTATATACAGGAATATAACTACTATAATTCTGCCCCCTATATACAGGAATATAACTAGTATAATACTGCTCCTATATACAGGAATATAACTACTATAATACTGCTCCTATATACAGGGATATAACTACTATAATACTGCTCCCTATATACAAGAATATAATTACTATAATGAGTTGTTACTTCATATATTCATTTTATACGGTGTCCTAGTGACTGTATGCTCCGGTTTCTGTTCATTCCTTTGTAACGCGAGAAGCATAGTTTGGAATGCTGGCTTGCTGTGCCTAGTAAGTTATCACTATTATAATAGTTATATTCTTGTATATAGGGGGCAGTATTATAGTAGTTATATCCCTGTATATAGGAGCAGTATTATAGTAGTTATATCCCTGTATATAGGAGCAGTATTATAGTAGTTATAGTCCTGTATATAGGTGGCAGTATTATAGTAGTTATATTCTTGTATATAGGAGCAGTATTATAGTAGTTATATTCCTGTATATAGGGAGCAGTATTATAGTAGTTATATTCTTGTATATAGGAGCAGTATTATAGTAGTTATATTCCTGTATATAGGAGCAGTATTATAGTAGTTATATTCCTGTATATAGGAGCAGTATTATAGTAGTTATATTCCTGTACATAGGAGCAGTGTTATAGTAGATATATTCCTGTATATAGGGGGCAGAATTATAGTAGTTATATTCCTGTATATAGGAGCAGTATTATAGTAGTTATATTCCTGTATATAGGAGCAGTATTATACTAGTTATATTCCTGTATATAGGGGGCAGAATTATAGTAGTTATATTCCTGTATATAGGAGCAGTATTATAGTAGTTATATTCTTGGATATAGGAACAGTATTATAGTAGTTATATTCTTGTATACAGGGGACAGTATTATAGTAGTTATATTCTTTTATATAGGAGCAGTATTATAGTAGTTATATTCCTGTATATACGAGCAGTATTATAGTAGTAATATTCTTGTATATAGGGGCAGTATTATAGTAGTTATATTCTTGTATATAGGAGCAGTATTATAGTAGTATATCCTTGTATATAGGAGCAGTATTATAGTAGTAATATTCTTGTATATAGGAGCAGTATTATAGTAGTTATATTCTTGTATATAGGAGAAGTGTTATAGTAGTTATATTCCTCTATATAGGAGCAGTATTATAGTAGTTATATTCTTGTATATAGGAGCAGTATTATAGTAGTATATCCTTGTATATAGGAGCAGTATTATAGTAGTAATATTCTTGTATATAGGGGCAGTATTATAGTAGTTATATCCCTGTATATAGGAGCAGTATTATAGTAGTTATATCCCTGTATATAGGAGCAGTATTATAGTACTTATATTCCTGTATATAGGAGCAGTATTATAGTAGTTATATTCCTGTATATAGGAGCAGTATTATAGTAGTTATATTCTTGTATATAGGGGCAGTATTATAGTACTTATATTCCTGTATATAGGAGCAGTATTATAGTAGTTATATCCCTGTATATAGGAGCAGTATTATAGTACTTATATTCCTGTATATAGGTGCAGTATTATAGTAGTTATATTATTGTACATAGGGAGCAGTATTATAGCAGTTATAGAAGTAAAGTATAAAAATGAAACCACTATAATACTGCCTTATATGGGAGAGAATGTGGTGCTCAGCAGGTAAGTAAAGTTCCATATGTGACTGGACTCTGTAGGTCTGTACTTGCTGCAGGTTTGAGGGTCACAGGGTGTGGCGGCATTATACTCTCTCACTTACCCTCACTATTTCACAGTCCACGTTCAGCTCGGAGGCCACAGCTTCTATCTTCTCTCGGCACACAGACCCCAGGCTGGTCATCCCATTGTCCCAGTACTTCTTTAACATGGCGAGGTCGTGGTCACTGAACTGAGTGCGGTCCTGGAGCTGAGGAAACCGTAATATTATTAGGATACCGTTATTAACACGAAAACAACAGCGTCTATCTACACAATCATAAACTTTCTATAAGTTTCTAACATGCTTTGTGATACTTTGTATCCTCTGGTAAATTTTATAAATTTACTGTAACAAAACCTCAGCTGTGAGATGTACTCAATTTATCCTGGTGTTTAGCACTTGGATGTGGACAAGAGTATTCCCCACTCCTTTGGCTGTCAGGGCCGAAGTTGTAGTTTCGCAAAAGCAGTTTGGGGAACACTGCCATAGAAGTAAACCGCTTGCCGACTTTAGGCCTTAAAGGGGTTGTTTACATAAAAAAAAAAATTCTATCAAATCATCTGGTGCCAGAAAGAGATTTGTCATTTACTTCTATTAAAAAATCTCCAGTCTTCCAGTACTTATCAGCTGCTGTATGTGTTGCAGGAAGTGGTGTATTCTCTCCAGTCTGACACAGCACTCTCTGCTGCCACCTCTGTCCATGTCAGGAACTGTCAAGAGCAGGAGAGGTTTTCTATGGGGATATACTGCTGCTCTGTACAGTACCTGACGTGTCAGACTAGAAAGAATACACTACTTCCTGTAAGACATACAGCAGCTGATAAGTACTGGAAGACTATTTTTTTTTTTTACAGAGGTAAATTACAAATCTATATAACTTTCTGGCTCCAGTTGATTTGAAAGAATTTTTTTTTTTCAGTGAACTACCACTTTAACCTTGTTCTCACATCTATGGCTGCATTTCCTCGCTCGCTGCAGATCGTCTGGCAGGAGAATAAGAGATCAGCGGCTGATTGTTCCGGAATAATACGCCGGAGCAGCAGGAAGCGTCTTATGTTGTGCAGGAACGAGCGGCGGTGTGGCGAGGATTTCTATAACCTGCGACTAATCTGCCTAATCAATGTTTTCCCTCCTGTCACAGTATTTTCCTCTCTCCTCAGTTATTTACACGGATCAGCGGCACTTGAAAGGCAGCCACTAACTCACACGTGGCGCCCGACTCTCACGGTTCATTTCCTTGTAGCACAAAAACACCAAAGGAAAGAAAACGACACCAAACACCTGTGAAGGAAAGTCGCTAAATAATATGAAATATATAACAATTTGGAAAACTGCAACTGAAGAGGTGTTAGCTGTGCTGCAGCGAGACTCTGACTAGATGTCCTGTATCTTTATACGCAAGTATTAAAGGGGTACTCTAGCATTTTTTTTAATTAACTGGCACTAGAAAGTTAAAAAGATTTGTAAATTACTTCTATTTAAAAATTCTCCAGTCTTTCAGTACTTATCAGCTGCTGTATGTCCTGCAGGAAGTGGTGTATTCTCTCCAGTCTGACACAGTGCTCTCTGCTGCTACCTCAGTCCATGTCAGGAACTGTCCAGAGCAGCAGCAAATCCACATAAAAAACCTCTTCTGCTCTGGACAGAGGTGGCAGCAGAGATCACTGTGTCAGACTGGAAAGAATACACCACTTTCTGCAGGACATACAGCAGCTGATAAGTGTGGCACACTTATCTGCCTGGACCGCCCCTTGGTGACTCCCGGCATCCTTCTATATTTCTTTACATTCTATATATATTTTTATATCTTTATATTTTTATTCATATACTTTATATTCATTTCATTTTATTCTATTCATCTGTTACCTGATCCATTTATTCTTTCCCAGTTTATTTCCTCATATCTGTTGGTGTATATATACATTTGTCTTTTGGACATGGGCATACTTTTATGTATATGTAAATCTATGATACTACTAAACAACACTTCTGGCCAGACCTTGGTGCCCTAGTGAATATAGTACCTAGACCATATCGCCTGAAACATCAACACTTTGTCTCACCTGTAATATGACCAACACAAGAAAGAAGCCACATCGGCAAACCTCTCACAAAGAACCCACACAGAGAAGAAGCCACATCCAGTATGGAATACGTAGAACACCTATATGTTCAGATATACTAAGTAAGATCAGATTACAAAGAACTCACACAGGGTAGAAGCCACACCCAGTGTGAAATATGTAGAACACCTATATGTTCAGATATACTAAGTAAGATCAGATCACAAAGAATTCACACAAGAAAGAAGCCACACCTAGTGTGAAATACGTGGAACACTCATATGTTCAGATGTACTAAGTAAGATCAGATGGCAATACAGAGGGAATTCAATTATAATTTCATATATTTATTGTATTGTATTTTACTCTGTCCTTATATGTTGCAGACACATATACATTCTATTACATATTCCTCTATGTAGTTTTACATTTCTTATTTTTTACCATTTTCCATTATTGTTCATTATTCTTATTATTGTGTCTAAACTTATTTCATTTTCCACTCAAACTGTACGGTGGGAGTAATGCAAAAACAGGAAAAGATATGTAATGATGTAGACCAATATATGTTGCTAAGTTGCCGATCCATGTAACTCCATATGAGGTAGTGACAACTATGTAGCAGCAAATGATCTACAAGTGTGGAGAATTACCTGGAAGGATCCATCACAGGTTTTGTGGATTAGTCCAGAATGGATATAAAAGCTGACAGGATACAAGTGACATTAGAGTTATCCAGATTCCTTTTGCTGAGGAAAGGAGCGAGCAGATCTCCTGAAACGCGTCCCGGGAACTCAGGATAACAGAGCCTTTCAGAAACTATACCTAGGTTTACAAACGTAGATCCCGAACCGGAGCCATATTCCTCTGGCACCCTATACAACAGCAGCCGGAAGGAGCGCGCGCTCCCATCCACGCGGACGCCACAACAACTCAAGTCAACGCATAGTTGCACTAGACCGCGATTGCACGGCTCCCAAGCTGACCGCAGAGACTGGTTCACGGATTACCATCACAATACCGCATTTGACCGCAGATGATATCACCAGCAGGGTGAGAGGTGGATATCCCACCACCATTTACTTGTCTTTTAATTCTCCCTTCCATGATCTCATTCTAAAAGGAGTATTATCTATCTAAAGTACAAGTACACCGGCTCAACAACAATACGAGCCTAGGTTAAAAACCGTGATTCGGGACTACCATTATCTAAGTGGGGTGACCGCGCTGGGCCCGGCGCGGTGCTCATCACTTGGCTCTCTTCTTAGTATATTTATATATATACATTCCACCATTCATTGGATATTTTACTGTCCATGTGGACGTTTTATCAGATATATATACGTGCATTTTTATTTCATTGTATTTTTTAATTATTTTTCTATGCTTTTAGATTATTGCCGTTTATGAATTGCAGCATTAAATATTTTCAGTCAATTTTGTTGACATATAATCATTACAGCTACACCTATAGTATTATTTCACCCACTTCTTGAGAGCCTACTACACTGTTACACAGCAGATAAGTACTAGAACAGATTTTTTAATAGAAGTAAATTACAAATCTCTGGCACTTTCTGGCATCAGTTGATTTGAAAGAAAACATTTTTTTGCGGAACTACCCCTTTAATGGTTGTTTATCGTGTTCCATCAGAGCCGCTCAGATTCGAGAAAGAAAATACTGAAATATGGTAATAAATGAATAAATCGCTGGTATACATGAAGCGGTATGTAAATGGGTGATTCACGCAGCGCCCCCTCCTGACAGTCAGAGGCTGTGGGTTGCCGAGCCGTCTCCTTCCCACGATTCGTATCTAAAGACGCGGAGTAGGCGGGGATTCCTGGCACGGCCGCCGCCTGCAGATGTTGTATCTGTGCAATTCCTTCTGCTGTAAACATGTTACGTGGAGTAAAGACAAATCTTCGACGAGACGAGACCTTACAGTGTAACTGAGGTTTTAATAAACTCCGTAATAGGTTTTATTAAGAAACCTCCCAGGATTTCTATGTCCATTATTCTCTATGGAGAGGGGAGGGGTCGAGGGGGATGAGTGAGCAGAGAGAGGAGAAAAGGCAGCCCTGCCCAGCACATCATCCTGCAATCTTCTCTCACCAAGATCCCAGATAAGCACTAACCTTTTTGACCTGTGAATCCAGTGTTTTATGTGCTCAGAAAGTCTCCAAGCTGTAAAGCTGCTTCTCTGCTCTCCCTGCTCACTCATCCCCCTTGGCCCCTCCCCCCTCCATAGGTTATAATGGACTAAGTAAACCCATCCTCCCTTTGCTCCTCTGTAATGAAGACGACTTAACCTGATAATGGGAACATAAGAAGTCTGGGGGGAAGAATAGCATTGGTAGAGGAGGCGACTGAGATGCTACTATAACAATAGAGGGGCTATAGGGATTCCTGGCAAGTCCTGAATGTGTACTACACGTGGCAGCAATCTTCCATATTCTTTATACTGTATGTCTGGACTGTGGAGTAGGGGGGCAAGAAAGAAGTCAAAGAAAAACAACCTAAATCAAGTCTGCCAGAAGCCTGTGGGCAACCGTATTATGTCCGATGAGACTGAGGGGGAAGTTTTAGGCGATAATTTTGAAAGATGCCAAACCAATGCTGCACTCCATCTCCACAGTGAGGCGTAGCAGAGACAGGGCCAATCTTCTGCTGCTGGAACTGGGGCTGTAGTCAAGGGGGAGGGACTTATGAACAGTTCCAAGGATTGATCAATTTTGGCACAAAATCTTCAGACCTCTGCTAAAAAGCAGAAGATGTAGAGGAATATCACATTTTAGCTTGGCAACACCCCAAAGCATCAACAAAAGAATGTTTTAAAGGGGTTGTTTACAAAAAAAAAATCTTTCAAATCAACTAATGCCAGAAATTTGTAACTTACTTCTATTAAAAAATCTCAAGTCTTCCTGTACTTATCAGCTGCTGTGTGTCCTATAGAAAGTGGTGTATTCTTTCCAGTCTGGAGAGCAGTAGAGGTTTTTTATGGGGATTTGCTGCTGCTCTGGACAGTTCCTGACATGGACAGAGGTGTTAAAAAAAAGTGGCCGAGGTCAGTTGAATGAACTCCAGTGTTCTGTGTGTGTCTGTCAAAGTATGCCTGTCTACCCAGGAGACGACTAACCCGCTACCTTATCCCTTACAGTATATATGTATGTGCAGGTGTATAGGTATATATGTATGTGCAGGTGTATAGGTATGTATGTATGTATGTATGTATGTATGTAAGGCTACATGAATGTGCATCAGGCCACAGCTGAGAGATTGCTATAAAGCTCTGGATCTATTACACAGCTGTATATTGTGACCAGGTCTATGTGTGTATTCATATGGCTGTGTGTTTGTAGACAAGTACATGGATGAATTTATGAAGCCGTATGTGTGTGTATATATATATATATATATATATATGTATGAATGTACAGCGTATCTCACACACAGCACCGCGTATCACACACACACACACAGAGCACCGCGTATCCCACACACAGCACCATGTATCTCACACACATACAGCACTACATATCCCACACACATACAGCACCATGTATCTCACACATACACGCAGCACTACATGTCTCACACACATACAGCACCATGTATTTTTATTAATGATCTTGTAGAGGGTCTACAGAGTAGAATCTCAATTTTTGCAGATGATACTAAACTGGGTAAAGTAATCAGTACAGAGGAGGATAATATCATATTACAAAGGGATTTGGAGAAGCTAGAGGCTTGGGCGGAGAAATGGCAAATGAAGTTTAATGTGGATAAATGTAAGGTTATGCACTTGGGCCGTAGAAATAATAAGTACAGTTATGTGCTAAATAATAAAACACTGGGTAAATCTGCTTCCGAATTGGACCTGGGGGTATTGGTGGACAGTAAACTCAACTTTAGTGATCAGTGCCAGGCAGTGGCTGCCAAGGCTAATAAAATAATGGGATGCATCAAAAGAGGTATAGATGCTGAAGATGAGAACATAGTTTTGCCTCTTTATAAATCACTGGTCACCACACATGGTATATACTGTGTACAGTTTTGGGCACCGGTATATAAGAAGGACATAGGTGAATTGGAGCAGGTGCAGAGGAGGGCAACAAAGGTCATTAAGGGAATGGGTGGGTTACAGGACCAGGACAGGTTATCACGCTTGGGGTTATTTACGCTAGAAAAAAGATGTCTTAGGGGCGATCTGATCACAACGTACAAATATATGAATGGACAGTTGTAGTGATCTCCTTACTCCTAGGTCTGTAACCATGACAAGGGGGCATCCTCTACGTCTAGAGGAAAGAAGATTTCACCATCAGCACAGACGCAGGTTCTTTACTGTACGAGCGGTGAGACTGTGGAACTCTCTGCCACATGATGTTGTCATGGCCGATTGATTAAATAAGTACAAGGGAGGCCTGGATGCTTTTCTTGATGAATATAATATCACAAGTTATGGGATTTCCGGTGATACGTTGATCCAGGGATTATTCTGGTCGCCATTGGAGTCGGGAAGGAGTTTTCTCCCTGTGGTGGGGTGATTGTCGTCTGCCTCATAGGGTTTTTGCCTTCCTGGATCAACACAGTAGGGTTTCCCTAGGTTGAACCTGATGGACTCTTGTCTTCTTTCAACCTTATTTACTATGTTACTATGTATCCCACACACATACAGCACCACGTGTCTCACACACATACACACAGCACTACATGTCTCACACACATACAACACCACATATCTTACACACATACAGCACCTCGTATCTCACACACATACAACAACGTGTATCTCACACACATACAACAACGTGTATCTAACACACACATGCATATATGGGGGAAGACTATCTTACAGTAACAATGTCCCTTGTTGCCCATAGCAACCAATCACAGCTCAGCTTTCAAATATTAATGAGCTCTGATAAAATGAAAGCTGAGCAGTGATTGGTTGCTTTGGGCAACACAGGACACTCCTACTGTAACATAGTGCTATAAATCTCCTCTACAGCCACTGTGTAAAACTTTTACAGCAACATGTACCACATAGTACCGCGTATCACACTCACACACAGCACTGAGTATCACACTCACACACAACACTGAGTATCACACTCACACACACAGCGCCCCATATCTCTCACACACACAGCACTGAGTATCACACTCACACACAGCACTGAGTATCACACTCACACACAGCACTGAGTATCACACTCACACACACAGCACTGAGTATCACACTCACACACACAGCACCCTGTATCTCTCACACACACAGCACTGAGTATCACACTCACACACACAGCACTGAGTATCACACACACACAGCCACGTGTATCACACTCACACACACAGCACTGAGTATCACACTCACACACAGCGCCGTGTATCACACTCACACACACAGCACCATGTATCACACTCACATACAGCAACCTGTATCTCTCACACACACAGCACCATGTATCACACTCACACACACAGCACCATGTATCACACTCACGTACAGCACCCCGTATCTCTCACACACACAGCACCATGTATCATACCTCCCAACTGTCCCGGATTCCGCGGGACAGTCCCGTTTTCGGGGTGCTGTCCCGCGGTCCCGGAACGGCCCCCCGTGTCCCCAGCTAAAAAAAACAATAAACCAGTAACTCACCTGTCCTCCGGTCCCAGCAGCTCCTCTCCCGGCAGAGCGCGTACTCCCGTCATCCTCCGGGGCGGGCAGCGGAGTATACAGACACTGACTGTGCCGGAAGTGACCTGCAGCCTCTATCATGACTCACTTCCGGTACAGTCAGTAACTGTATACCCCGCTGCCCGCCCCGGAGGATGACGGGAGTGCGCGCTCTGACGGGAGAGGAGCTGCTGGGACCGGCGGACAGGTGAGTTACTGGTTTATTGTTTTTTTAGCTGGGGCCACACTAATGGGGGGATTGGCTACTCTGTGGGGCACTATATGGGGGATTGGCTACTATGTGGGGCATATATGGGGGATTGGCTACTATGTGGGGCGCTATATGGGGATTGGCTACTATGTGGGGCGCTATATGGGGGCATTGGCTACTATGGAGGGCACTATATGGGGATTGGATAATATGTGGGGCATATATGGGGGCATTGGCTACTATGTGGGGCACTATATGGGGGATTGGCTACTATGTGGGGCGCTATATGGGGATTGGCTACTATGTGGGGCAATATATGGGGGGATTGGCTACTATGTGGGACGCTATATGGGGGCATTGGCTACTATGGAGGGCACTATATGGGGATTGGATAATATGTGGGGCACTGTATGGGGGCATTGGCTACTATGTGGGGCACTATATGGGGGCATTGGCTACTATGTGGGGCACTATATGGGGATTGGCTACTATGTGGGGCACTATATGGGGATTGGCTACTATGTGGGGCACTATATGGGGGGATTGGCTACTATGTGGGGCACTATATGGGGGCATAGGCTACTATGTGGGGCATATATAAAGGGGGATTGGCTACTTTGTGGGGCACTATATGGGGGCATTGGCTACTATGTGGGGCACTATATGGAGATTGGCTACTATGTGGGGCACTATATGGGGGCATAGGCTACTATGTGGGGCACTATATGGGGGCATTGGCTACTATGTGGGGCACTATATGGGGCATTGGATACTATATGGGGCACTATGTGGGGGATTGGCTACTATGTGGGGCACTATGTGGGGGATTGGCTACTATGTGGGGCGCTATATGGGGATTGGCTACTATGTGGGGCAATATATGGGGGGATTGGCTACTATGTGGGACGCTATATGGGGGCATTGGCTACTATGGAGGGCACTATATGGGGATTGGATAATATGTGGGGCACTGTATGGGGGCATTGGCTACTATGTGGGGCACTATATGGGGGCATTGGCTACTATGTGGGGCACTATATGGGGGATTGGCTACTATGAGGGGCATTGACTACTATGTGGGGCATATTTGGGGGCATTGGCTACTATGTGGGGCACTATATGGGGGGCATTGGCTACTATGTGGGCACTATATGGGGGCATTGGCTACTATGTGGGGCACTCTATGGCGGATTGGCTACTATGTGGGGCACTATATGGAGGGATTGGCTACTATGTGGGGGACTATATGGAGGGATTGGCTACTATGTGGGGCACTATATGGAGGGATTGGCTACTATGTGGGGCACTATATGGGGGGACTGGCTACTATGTGGGGCACTATATGGGGATTTGCTACTATGTGGGGCACTATATGGGGATTGGCTACTATGTGGGGCACTATATGGGGGGATTGGCTACTACGTGGGGCGCTATATGAGGCATTGGCTACTATGTGGGGCACTTTATGGGGGCATTGGCTACTATGTGGGCATATATGGGGGCATTGGCTTCTATGTGGGGCACTATATGGGGATTGGCTACTATGTGGGGCACTATATGGGGATTGGCTACTATGTGGGGCACTATATGGGGGGATTGGCTACTATGTGGGGCACTATATGGGGGCATAGGCTACTATGTGGGGCATATATAAAGGGGGATTGGCTACTTTGTGGGGCACTATATGGGGGCATTGGCTACTATGTGGGGCACTATATGGGGATTGGCTACTATGTGGGGCACTATATGGGGGCATAGGCTACTATGTGGGGCACTATATGGGGGCATTGGCTACTATGTGGGGCACTATATGGGGCATTGGATACTATATGGGGCACTATGTGGGGGATTGGCTACTATGTGGGGCACTATAATGGGGGATTGGATACTATGTGGGGCACTATATGGGGCAATGGATACTATATAGGGCATTTTTTGGGGGATTGGATACTGTATAGGGCACTATTCAGTCAGCAGCATGTGGTGACTGTAGGGGCGTGGCTATGGAGGGTTACTATGGGGGTCGTGGCTATGGAGGGTTGCTATGGGGGCGTGGCTATGGGGACCGCGGCGCACATGTCCCTCTTTGCTCTTTGCAAAAGTTGGGAGGTATGCATGTATCACACTCACACACAGCACTGAGTATCACACTCACACACACAGCCCCGTGTATCACACTCACACACAGCCCCGTGTATCACACTCACACAGCACCATGTATCACACTCACACACACAGCACCATGTATCACACTCACATACAGCCCCATGTATCACACTCACACACACAGCCCCGTGTATCACACTCACACACAGCCCCGTGTATCACACTCACACAGCACCATGTATCACACTCACACACACAGCACCATGTATCACACTCACATACAGCCCCATGTATCACACTCACATACAGCACCCCGTATCTCTCACACACACAGCACCATGTATCACACACACACACAGCACCCCGTATCATACATACAGCACCATGTATCACACACACATACAGCACCCTGTATCTCACACGCACAGACAGCACCCTGTATCTCACACGCACAGACAGCATCCTGTATCACACATACAGCACCCCATATCACACTCACTTACAGCACCCTGTATCTCACACGCACAGACAGCACCCTGTATCACACACACATACAGCACCCTGTATCTCACACGCACAGACAGCATCCTGTATCACACATACAGCACCCCATATCACACTCACTTACAGCACCCTGTATCTCACACGCACAGACAGCACCCTGTATCTCACACGCACATACAGCACCCTGTATCACACACACATACAGCACCATGTATTACACTCACATACAGCAACCTGTATCACACACATACAGCACCCCGTATCACTCTCTCACACACAGCACCCCGTATCTCTCACACACACAGCACCATGTATCACACTCACATACAGCACCCCGTATCACACACACATACAGCACCCCGTATCACACACACATACAGCACCCCGTATCACACACACACACACAGCACCCCGTATCACACACACACACAGCACCCCGTATCACACACACACACAGCACCCTGTATCACACATACAACACCCCGTATCACACACACAGCACCCCGTATCACACACACATACAGCACCCCGTATCACACACACATACAGCACCCCGTATCACACACACACGGCACCCCGTATCACACACACATACAGCACCCCGTATCACACACACACGGCACCCCGTATCACACACACATACAGCACTGTGTATCACACAGTAAGCGCCATCTCACTGACAGGGGACTCCAGTTCTCTGCGTTGTGTACCTGACTGTGATGGTGGACGTTCCCTTCCTGTCTCACGTGAGGCCGGTGCTGCCCTCCTCCATGCTTTAGGGCCCTATTCCACGGGACGATTATCGTTCGCATAATTGTTAATGATAAACAACTTCAAACAACCGCTATTGCGAACGGCCTGAAATCGTTCACCTATCTACATGGAACGATAATCGTTACCTATGATTGTTCTTGCGGTTGTCTTGTCGTCGCTATTGCGTTCGCTGCTACTGCGAACAACGTCTTATTCAATGAGAATGATTTGCGAACGAGCAACGATAAAAATAGGTCCAGGTCTTAATAAACGATCAAGGATTTCTCGTTCTGCGTTTAATCGTTAACTGCTATTCAACCGAACGATATTGTTTAGATCCGAACAATGTAACGATAATTCGAACGATAATCGTCCCGTGGGATAGGGCCCTTAGCCTGCAGCTCTCCTTACCTGCATATAGAGCTGACGGCCATCACAGTAAGGACACCAGTGAGGAGAAGATAATCCATGTGGACAGAGGAGGGAGCGCAGAACTACTATCAATGTGACCACGGGGACGGCTGAACAGTCAGGTTCGGTAAGGTTTAACCATTTATGAGCTCTTCCTTATTTCACCTCTGTAACCTATAGCATTGCTGTGATACCTGTCAGTCACCGCCGGTACTACACCACATTATCTTTAGGGGTGACACCCTGTGCATGCTACACGTGGGGCCACACTGCATTATCTGGGGCCACAAATATTACTGAATTAAACTCACTCACTGTTCTCTTCCGCGAGCACTCTGTAATCCAAGGCACGGTGAGGTTTCCTGATATCTGCGAGAGAAAGAGACACCCGTTATAGCATCCACTACACCTAGCGGCCATCACTACACACAGGAGGAGATGGCGGATGTTACCTACAGCGCCAAAATATCCTCCTACCACATCCATTACATCAGTCTCTCAGCAAAACCTGACATACTCTGTGCTGCTGGGGCCCTATGTCATCCACTATGTTACACTCAGTCTGCTCTCCTTAAATACTCTGTGCTGCTGGGGCCCTGTGTCATCCACTATGTTACACTCAGTCTGCTCTCCTTAAATACTCTGTGCTGCTGGGGCCCTGTGTCATCCACTATGTTAGACTCAGTCTGCTCTCCTAAAATACTCTGTGCTGCTAGGGAGAGCCAAGTGCAGAGGCCTGTTGTACAGCATGTAGTCTCTGTGGCCCAATACTGTGGGGATATAACCTATAACCCTGAGAGCCCTTATATGAGTCCTTTCAGCTGCACAGAGCATTTCAGTAGAGATCTAATAATCCTGTAGGACGTCACAGAATGAGCAGAGCCCCCAGCAGCACAGAGTATTTCAGACCAGTAATGTGCCTACCATGTGGGAGGTTACAGACTGAGAGTTATGGTATGTTTACACAGGCAGATAGATTTATCTGACAGATTTTGGAAGCCAAAGCCAGGAATGGATTTGAAAAGAGGAGAAATCTCAGTCTTTCCTTTATGACCTGTTCTCTGTTTATAGTCTGTTCCTGGTTTTGGCTTCAAAAATCTGTCAGATAAATCTCTCTGTGTAAATGCACCCTTACCATTAGTAAAAAGAGCAGGATCCCAAGCAGCACAAAGTATTTCAGGAGAGGATTGTACTGATCTTGTAGGTGGTCACAGAGTTAGGGTCCTATTCCACGGGTCGAGCAGGGCCCAATTAACGATGTAAACGAGCGCCAATCTGCTAGATCGGCGCTCGTTTACTGGGCCTATACCACGGCCCGATTATCGTTTAGCGAGGGCTGCAGGGACATCGTTACCGATGTCCTTGTAGCCCTTGTTTCATACATTACCTGTCCAGGCTGCAGGTCTTCTTCTTCTTCCTCCAGATCCCGCGCCGTAGCAGCTTCGGAGTGGCCTGATTGAACTGACAGACCGCTCCGCCAGTCAGTTCAGAAAGGCCCTTCAGAAAGGCCGCACTGAAGCTGATGCTGCGGCGCGGGACTGGGAGGAAGAAGGAGAAGACCTGCAGAATGTATGGTGCTGCTGAAATCATCTGTCGCCCTTCGCGCCCGCTATTCCACGTAGCGATGCGCGGGTGGCGACCGATGATTTTAGGTCTGAACCTAAATGAACGATCATCGGCTGATTGTTCTCTATATTCCACAGAGCGATAATTGGCCGAATCGTCCCGATTCAGCCGATTATCGCTCCGTGGAATAGGCCCCTTAGTTTTTTAGACAATCTAAAACCTCTTAAAGGGATAGTTCAGCCAAAAAAACCTTTCAAATCAACTGGTGCCAGAGATTTGTAATTTACTTATGGGGATTTGCTGCTGCTCTGGACAGTTCCTGACATGGACAAAGGTAGCAGCAGAGAGCACTGTGTCAGACTGGAGAGAATACACCACTTCCTGCAGGACATACAGTAGCTGATAAGTGCTGCACAACTGGAGATTTTTTAACAGAAGTAAAAAAATTTGCACTTTGTGGCACTAGTTGATTTGAAAGAAAATATTTTTGGGGAAACTACCCCTATAAAAGATCAGCACAGATCCCTGTTGATACACTCTGTGCTGCTCAAATGTGCTGCTGGTGGACCCTGCTCCTTCCACTTTGTAACACAAGACTAACAGACTTCTCTACTGAAATACTCTGCACTATTGATACCCTTCTTCCCCTATGTTATCCTCGGCACACTACTAAAACTCCTGAAACTCTCTGTGCTGCTGAGAGCGGCCATGTGCTGAAATCTCTGTGGCACCATACTGACCGCCTCAATAGTATAGTGTGTCACATGTATGTATGAGCCCTAACATGGTGGAAGGAGCCTCCCAGCAGCACAAAGTATTTCAGAAGCAAAAATTTTAGAAGGAGCAGGCTCCTTCGACGGCACAGAGTATTTCAGGAAAGTAGAGTGCTGATTTTGCAGTAATGGGAGGATCAATCAGGGTTTTCCTGAAACACTCTGTGCTGCTGTGAAACTGCTAAAAACCAGACATTGAAGATATGAAATCCATATGTGACAACCCTGCGGCTGGCCGTGCCCCTGCGGATTACCTGGTAGTTGTTTGGGTTGGGTAACATTCCTCCGGGCTGTGCAGCGATGCTGTAGTGTCGGTGCATACTGCTCCGCGCCGCGCTGTGCCCGGGGTATTGTGCGCTGCTTGTGTTGTGCGCTGAGGTATTATGGGGCAGGTAGTAGTCATTGTTGTGGTACACGGTGTTCTCCGCTGGGTCTCTTGGGTTGGGCTGAAGGATTTTGGCACTTGCCGTCCGTACGGGGATGGGTGACAGGGCGGAGCGGTTTTCGCGCGGTGAGCTGTTGCTTTCCCTAAACCTTGAGCAGAGCTGGTTCTGCGCTCCCATAGACGCCAGCTCCTCCTCCCGGGCGTACTCATCCATCACATCTCCCGTCTCCATGGCTATAGAGAAGCAGGTGCTCTCTGGTGGTCGGGGTCTCTCCTCTAGGCCTGCGGCGAGGGTCCGGGAGGAGGGCTCGCCCGGGGCCAGGGAGAACACCTCCCGGATCTCTAGGTTTTTCAGGCCACAGCTGGAGTCTCTGGGCCGCTGCCCCGAGGACAAATGGAGGACGGGGCTCACGCTCGGCTGCTCAGGCTTGCTGATGCGTTGCCCCCCAGGACCCTCTGCTACATTTTTCACCGGCCAAGTCATTGTTTTTTGAGGGACAATCCTCTCGACCATCTGCCCCGACCCCACATAGCTCTTCTTGGCAACGAACATGGAGTTTGTTGTGTTAACCACATTCTGCTGACGAGACAACACGACGGTCTTCTCCTCCATCGGATGCATGGAGGCTTTCACCAGAGGAGGCTGCCGCTGCACCGGGGCCTGCAGCTTGTGATATTCAGCCTCAGTCCTCACCGACGCCCTCTGCAGGCTGGGCTTCATTAGATCGGCCTTAGGAGTGGTGGTGGTCTGGGCGGTGGTCCCTGGTCTGGCAGAGGAGTTATTTGGACTGTACACACAAGTCATGATATGGTCCCCTCCAGAGGACGTCCTGGGGGGCTGCTGGCTGCGGGAGATATTTGGCACGGTTCTCACTGTCGCCTCCTGGAGACGTGATGGAGAATTAGACACGGAGGCCGGTAGAGGCCCACCCGTCTCCTGGTAACCCTTACTGCTCATCTTCCTCCTCTTGTTACCCACCCAGGTCTGTGGAGACAAAAGAGACAGGAAGAAGGGATCAGGTTTAGTGGACAGACGTCTGCAATACTATACAACATGGAAGCATCAGGGATTGTACACACATTACATTATATGTAACTGGATGTAACTCAGGATCAGTAATGTATGTACACAGTGACCCCACCAGCCGAATAGTGAGTGCAGCTCTGGAGTATAAGGGAGCGTTCACACCTACAGGATCCGCAGCAGATCCGCAGCAGATTTGATGGTGCAGATTTGATGTTGTGTTCAGTTATTTAAATGAAATCTGCTGCGGATCCGGTAAGTGTGAACGTACCCTAACACAGTATGTAACTCAGGATCAGTAATGTAATGTATGTACACAGTGACCCCACCAGCAGAATAGTGAGTGCAGCTCTGGAGTATAACACAGGATGTAACTCAGGATCAGAAATGTAATGTATGTACACGGTGACCCCACTAGCAGAATAGTGAGTGCAGCTCTGGAGTATAATACAGGATGTAACTCAGGATCAGAAATGTAATGTATGTACACGGTGACCCCACCAGCAGAATACTGAGTGCAGCTCTGGAGGGTGTGGTTACTGGGTGTGTCTGTGTTTGCTGCTGAGTTCCACACTTCCAGACTTCCAGGAGGAGAGAGGCTGATTTTCCACCTGCTTCCCCAGGAAGGTGGCAGCTTCCTGGGAGAGTCTTCAGCATGGATCCCCTGACCTCCACCTCCCGGTCAAGGCCGGCGGGGGGTGTAGAGAGTAAGTTACCGGCCAGCGCTCCGGCTGGAGGGGTAAGAAGATCTAGTAGGGTTCGCAGCAATGTGGACCCAGCCCTTCCAGCGACGGGTGGAAGCCGCAAGGCTTCTAATGTGGAGGAAAAGCCTGCAAGCAAGGTGAGCGGAAGACGGGGTGCAGGTGCAGCTGCACGGAGGGGCTCCCAGGAGAGTCAGGTGGTGGAGCAGTGGGGTCTCAGGGGGCCCAGGGAGTCTGCAGCCACCTATGGCACCAGGATAGCTGCAAAGCTTGCAGAGTATGAGCAGCTGGGAAAGAGACTGAAGGGGTTAAGAGACGACCTGAAGTTTGCTAAACACAGAGTCAGCACAGCCCCAAAGAAACAGAAGCCTGGACTCACAGCCAAGGTGAAGTCTCTGCAGCAGGAGGTGAGAGAGCTGGAGCTGCAGAGGATGACCATCCTGGAGGGCAGCGATGTCTTCAGGGAAAAACTACTGAATGAGGACAGGTTTACTAAAATGAAGTCCCCAAAAAAAGAGGAGGATGAGAGTGATTGCTCAGCGGATGAAGAGAGCAGTGATGATGATGATGAGCAAGACATGGAAGCTGAATCAGCTGAGGTCTCTGTGGCGGCAAGTGGGGAAGCTGTGGAAGCTGAATCACAGCCAATACAGAGTGTGAACACGTCCCAAGCCAGCATTCCTGCAGCACAGGTGGCGTTACCATCATCCGATGAAAGTGCTGGTGAGGAGGAGGATGGCGGAGGTGCGCTGATGGCCCAAATTATCAGCATGGAGTCACCGGTGCACCTGGATAATTTCAGTTTTGGAGACGACTTGGGAGAAGACAAAATTGCAAAGAAGAAAATACCAAGAAAACCATCACAGCAAGTAAATCTTGTTTATGTCCCTTTTGTGCCCTCTGAGCCGACTGCAAAGTCAGTTCAGGGAGCAGCCCCCGGTGATCTGCCCGTCCCTGTTTCTACAAATGTGGAGCGGGGCCAGAATACCGGGAAGAAAACAGTAAAGATGGCGGAGAGCGCCAGCCCCACTTGTGAGGCTGGTGCAAGTCTGCTGGTGCACTCCTCTGCAGGCAAGGGGGGGAGTGCCCGGGCACCAAGGGCTGGTGTGGAGCTCGGGCAGGCGGGCAGCAGTGGAGACAAAGGAGCGGGCGGCTCCCATAGCGGGTCTGGTGCTGAGAGATGCTCCTCTGCAGGCGGAGGGGGGAGTATCCAGGCGTCTGGTGCGACGCTCTCAGCAGCTTCATCCGCGGTACCTGTCCCTGCTCAGTTGCAGTGCTGCGGTGGGGCTGTTGGGGGCGGAGCTAAAGATAAGATAAAAACTGTTGGCGTTTCACATGAAAACACCTCGGCAGGTACCGGACGGGTACAGCAGGAACATGGACATAAGAGTGCGGATGATACCAACCTAGCAATGCTGCTGGCTGTTAAAGAAATTGAAGCAGGGGTATTGGCTGAGGCTGAGGGCAAACACAGTGGCAAAGTAGCTTCCTCCCAAATTCCCAAAGGGAGGACTGCTGCAAAGTCCCATGAGCCCAAGGATGCCAGGGATGCCAGCGTGACAGCCAGCAGCAGCAGAAATATACTAAAGCCAGCCAGATTACACCCGGGTCAGTCCAGTACAGCTAGTCAGGAGGAGATCACTTCTAATGTGTTTACTGATGGTTCTGATTCTGTAAATGTAAATATTATTTCTGCTAATGTTTCTGTGGGGAGTGGGAGTGGTCCGGCTGCCCCCCCAGCGGTGGCCGCTCCTTGCAGGAGCTATGCAAATGTCACTGCTGGGGGTCCTAGGGGATCCTCATCTCTAAACCCTGGGGAAGGTAACTTACAACGACGCCTCCTGGAGGCTTTGCGTAAAGGGGATAGAACGCTCCAAGTAGAGGGGCGGGAGGTCGACCTGTCCTTCTATATAGAAAGACATGGGCTTGGGGCTTTCCGAGAGCAAAATGGGGAGGTAACCTGGTCCCTCCCTACAAATGGGCAGGAGGTGGGCCGTAGGAATGTGGTCCGTCTGGTATGGAGAGGCAGTGATGCGTGCCCATCCAGGGCAAAGGTGGTGGAGCTTCTCTTCCAGATGAGATTCAGGGCGAATGACATCTTTGCCCTGATCCACCCCTACGGTACCTCTGAGTTCGACATCAGCTTTGTGAAGCCAGAGGGACTTGAGCTCTTCTGGTCTAATCACGAGCTGGTGAAGGATGAGCCCATGTGGCGGGATTTCGCTGTAAAGGCGGTATCCCGTCAGAGTTCTGTCAAGAAGGTGACCGTTCTGACACTTAACGAGTCACTTTCTTGTTATGACATCATGACCTGGCTAGGCAGGTTTGGGGAAGTGACGGATGTCCCCAAGAAAAATCTGGATGAGCATGGCATATGGTCTGGGGCCTGGACGTTTTCCGTCCGTCTCCGTCGTTCAGGGAACACTGTCACACACATACCATCGGCTGCTTTCTTGGGTCGCGACAGAATCCAAGTCTTTTACCAGGGGCAGCCGAAGCTGTGCCACAGGTGTGGTGATCCCACCCACTTTAGCGCAAATTGTATTAAACTGATTTGTGCATTGTGCGGTGCGGAGGGTCATCTGGCTGCCAGCTGTGGCCGGATTCGCTGTAACCTGTGTGGTGACCTTGGTCACCCGTTTAGCCGGTGTCCCCGCTCATTTTCCAATGCTGTGGCCGCCCGGGATGGGGAGAGCCTTGAAATTGCCTCTCCTGGGGAGGGAACCAGCAAAGGAGAAGGGGCACCAGGGCCAGTGAAGAAGGTGAAAAACAAGAGCCCCTCTAAGCTCAAACGAGAGGAGAAGCGCAGAAGGAGCAGGGACCTTGGAAGTTCCCTGGTGGCAGGAGTAGTCAGTGGTCCTGCTCCTGGCGCTGGCTCAGAGAGAACAGCTGAGGCTCTGGGGGATACCGAGTTAGGCGAAGAGATGAGGAGACTTCGTAAGGAAGAAGCCAAGAGGGCCATTTCCTCAAGTTCCTCCCAATATGAAAGTTTGGATGAGGATGGTGGGAAAGGGCAAGATGAAAGACCTAAGTGTGGCAAAAGGAGGCAGGGTCAAGGGAAGTCTGGTGCTTCCTCTAAATCCTCCTCTGGTGTTACGGGCCATGTGTCTAAGGAAGACCCGACTAACCCCCCTCTGATCGTTCTATCCAATAGGTACCAGACCCTTGGAGAAGGGGGTTTGGAGGTGGAGGAGCTTCCAGGGGGCGCCGAGCCTGCTTCTCCAGAGGCAGTTTCCTCGGGAGGTCAGGTGGCCCCAGGGTCTGGAGATGAGGATCCAGGGATGGATTTGTCTACATCCTTAAAAAGGATTAAAGAAAAGTCCAAAGGGTCATCCTCTGATGGGGAGGGGGGTAAGAAGAAAGGGAAAAAGTAAATAAGTAAGGCTGTTTAACTCAATCACCCATGATGGCGGCACTCACCCCATTGACTCTGGCATCCATTAACTGTGCCAGCATTAAGTCGGATACGGCTAGATTTGCAGCCTTTGATTTTCTCGGTCGTATTAACGCCGACATTTTGTTTTTGCAGGAGACCAGGTTGACAGACCAAGCCTTGCTAGTAAAAGCCAAGCGAGAGTGGAGGCATGGGCCTTCACACTGGTCTCTTGCGGCTGAGCCGTATAGTGGGGTGGCGGTCCTTTTTACCGCTCCTGTAGAATGCAGACGGGTTATTGAGTTAGAAATGGGGAGGTGCCTGATCTTGGATGTCCTCATGAAGGGGCAAGAGCTCAGGCTCATTAACATCTATGCCCCACAGACTAAGTGGGACCGTAAAAGCCTTTTTATGAGGATTAAGCCCTTTCTTTTTACGAGTCGGCAAGTGATCTTTGGTGGAGACTTCAACACTATCACGAGGTCTCAGGACAGGAGAGGCGCCAAAGACAAGCTGGCTTATGATAGCATGGCCCTGATTAGTATAGTTAGGGAGGCTCGCCTAGAGGATGCCCACATCCAGACACCCTCGGGCCACGTGGGTTTCACCTATCATCGAGGTAGCTGCAGGTCTAGATTAGACAGGTTTTATTTAAAGGAGGAAGCCGTCTCTTCCGCAGTGTCCGTGGTTGAGGTGGAGTTCTCCGACCACTGTCTAATTTTGTTTTCCCTGAATGTTTCAGAGACCCCCCGGATGGGTAGAGGCTACTGGAGGCTGAATTCGTCCCTCCTGGAAGAAGCAGAGGTAAGACAATCCTTTGAGGATTTTCTTCAGAGTCAGGTACCTCTACTGGGCCTATGTAGTAGTAAGTCAGAGTGGTGGGAGATATTCAAGAAGCGGGTTGCGAGGTTCTTCCGCCAGCTCTCAAGCCTCAGGTCCCTGAATAGGTATCGTGTGTATCAAGGCCTGAGGAGGAAACTCGAGCATCTTGTCTCGACTGGAGGTAGTAGAGAGGAGATCTCCAGAGTGAAAGCCTTGCTCATGAGGTGTCAGTATGATAGGCACACATCTTTAGTTTTTGAGAGGGATTTCGGAAGGTACCGCTCGCCTGACCCCTACAGAAACTGTAAGATGTCAGTGAGTAGTAAGATCGTGACTGGACTGGTTGATAGTACGGGATCTCTGAACCGGTCCAGATCAGGGATCCTGGAGGTCGTCAGATCCTTTTACTCACACCTCTTGGGGAGGAAGGATCTAGATTGGGATGTGATGTCGGGTTTCCTGGCTGAGACCGTTCCTGAGCCAGGGGTAGACCCCTCTCTTGATGTTTTGGCAGAAGAGATCAGGGAAGAGGAAGTTAGACTGGCGATTGAAGGGCTTGCCCTGAAGAAGTCGCCAGGTCCAGATGGCTTAACATCTGAGTGGTATAAGACCTTCAGGGACCTCTTGGTTCCCCTCTTGACCGAGGTCTTCAATGAGTGTCTTTCCTCGGGCACTCTGCCAAGGTCAATGAGGAGGTCAGCCCTGATTCTTCTGTCAAAGGGTAAAGATTCGAGCCGTATTGAGAATTGGAGGCCCATAGCTCTTCTCAATGCGGACAGGAAGATTCTGGCCAAGATACTGTTTAATCGGCTGGTGAAGTTTGCACCCCGGCTCCTTTCGGAGGCTCAGCACTGCTCTGTTCCAGGCCGAAGCACCTTAAGTGCTGTCCTTAGTGTCAGGGAGGCAGTGGAGCGGAGTGGTGCGGGTCTTTGGAAGGGCTACTTGCTGTCCTTGGATCAGGCCAAAGCATTTGATCGGGTGAACCACGAGTACCTCTGGTCTGTCCTTCTGAGATATGGCCTACCAGCTACTTTTGTCAATTGGCTTAAGACCTTGTATGCAGGGGCAGAGGGTTTCCCGCTGGTGAACGGTTGGTCTGGCCGCTCTTTTGAGGTTGGGTCTGGTGTTCGCCAGGGCTGTCCTTTGAGCCCACTGTTGTATGTGTTCGCGATCGACCCTTTCCTTAGGAGGGTTGGTTGTGGACCGTTGGCAGGGGTCGGGATGAGCCTGGAGGAACCAGAAGCCACCCTGAGAGTGGTGGCGTACGCTGATGATGTCACTGTTTTTGTATCCTCGAGAGGGGAGGCAGATATGGTGATGTCTGAAGTGGAGCGCTACTCTGAGGCATCCGGGTCCAAGATCAACCGGGACAAGTGTGAGAGTCTCTGGCTGGGAGGGGGAGATCCCAGGTTTGATCTCCCGGACACCCTTCCAGAGCCCCAAGAGTCAGCAAAAGTATTGGGCATCACATTTGGCCAGGGTGATTACCCCACTAAAAACTGGGATGGTAGGCTCCAGGATGCCACACGGAAGGTGGACCAGTGGAAGGGTTGGTCTTTGACCCTGAGGGAAAGGGTACACCTGATCAAATCGTACCTGCTCCCTTTGTTCATCTACCTGGGCAGTGTATGTATCTTGCCAGAGGCTTCCTATACTAGGATCTACAGCCTGTTCTTCCAGCTGTTATGGGGGAATAGGCTGAACCTGGTCAAGAGAGAGGTTACGTACCGTACGAGGAGACTTGGGGGTTTGTCTATGGTGAACCCTGTGGTGTTCTTAGTGAACACCTTCTTGAAAGCTAACATCGCAAACCTCTGGAAAGAGAGGGCTCCTCCGTGGGTACTCTCCTGCAGGGAATGGTTTCGGCCTTTCTTCCAGGAATGGGAGACAGGAGGGCGAGTGAAGGACCTTCGTACACCCCATGGATATCTTCCGGCTTACGCTACCCCGACTCTGAAGATGATACGTCGGTGGGGTCTGGGAATGTGGGAGATCAGGACTCAGTCGAGGAAATTCCTTGACCAAAGGGTTCTGTTGACCCATTTCCAGAAGCCCCTGGCGCTCAGGGATTGCCCAGGTCGGGATCTGAGGGTTGGGTTAAGTCTTTTGAACTCAAAGAGGATCCCCCAGAAGTTTTGGGACTTGGCCTGGCGCTGCTTCCAGGGGAAGCTATATGTGAGGGACAATTTGAAGTGCAGGAGCTCCGATGATCGGGGGTGTCCCCGAGAGGAGTGTGGAAATACGCTGGAAAGCATGGATCATTTCCTGCTTCATTGTCCCTTCAATATAGGGGTTTACACCAGGGTGGGCGCCTCCATAGGTTGGAATCAGTTAGTCAGTCTCACCTATCCGGAGTGGGCTTATGGAGTATTCAGGAACCTGGGTGGCCGAGATCGCTGCACGTTATTCTTAGTCAGCTTAGTGGTTAGGTACCACACGTGGAACGCACGGTGTCTAGTATCTACACAGCGTAGAGTCCTCTCCGAGGTGGAGGTCTGTAGGAACATCACTGGTGACCTTGGGAAGATCAGGTCTTTGGAGTATGGCAGGCTGGGTACAAGTAGGGCTTCTCTCCTGTGGAGAGGTTTTTCCTTCGCTGTGCCCTAGGTACTGAGCCCACTGGGTGAGGGACCATAATTCTGGTTAGGGACAGAGTAGGTAGGGACAGAGGTAGGGAGAGTGTGAGGGTTAGATTAATATTTAGGGATAGTAGTAGGGAGAGGGTAGGGTGAATAGTCAGGGATAGGTTATAAATTATTATGGTACCCGGTCTGCCATCCTTCGATCCCGGTGGGGGGCTATGCATGACACTTTAGCTTTTTGTTTTCTAACAAGTAATAAACAGTAAAGGGCTTACAGGCTACCGAACTTGAGCCTTGCTGTTATGTCATAATGTGTTGGTGTTATGGGATATTGTTATGGTGTATACTTTATTTTTAGGAACATTGGTAAGTTGAGGGCTGGATAAGCCTTATGGACAATTATAGTTATTGTTTAATTTCTGGGGTATAGGATAGGTTGGGTGGGGTGATGGGGAGGGGGGGGGTTGTTTTTTCCCTGGATGGATACTTGGAGTTCTGGCATGGGTCACTGAGGGACAAGAACTGAACTGATGGACCCAGACTCATGTCCAGATTTGGGGTGTGGGAAGTGGGGCTTATAGTTAGGTTCGTGTGTCATATGGTTGATGTACTTTTATGATTTGTATTATTATATTATTATTATTATTATTATTATTATATATATATATATATATTTTTTTTTTTTTATTTGTGTCCTATAAGGCAGCCGGACCTCATATTATTAAGTTGGTATTGGGATATTTTCTTTTCTGTTAAAGTTGTATAGTGTGTGTGGTGGTTGGATGAGAGTTAAGTATCTGGAAGGGGGGGGCTTGTTGGGTGAATTATGCTGGTGTGTGTGTGTGTGTGTGGGTGGGGGGGGGGGGGGGCTTTTTGTGTTGGGTTTGCAGGGTAAGGTGTGTGTGTGTGTGCGTGTTTTAAAAGGAAAAAAAAAAAAAAGTCCAGACTGGGACTATGTTGAGTTAGAGCCGAGAATGGCTCAGAGCATGTTATAGATTCTTGGTTTGGTCTAGACAGAGTGTCTATACCATATTATTTCTGTGTGCTGTGAGGTGTGAGTGTGGGGTAGGTAGTAGCGGTGGTGGGGTAATAATAGTAGTAGTAAGGGTAAGTTGGGGGGGTAGTGTTTTATTATGAAGCTGGACTGGCCGGGTGAGGCAGGTGTGAGGGAGGATTTCCTTATAGAAAATATGATTATTATTTCAGAATATGTTGTTTTTGTTATGAGCAGAAAGCTTTGTATTTGTTTTGGTTCTGGCTGATGGAGCCGCGTTTATGTTTATGTTGTTACTTGTTAAGTTTTATATTTTTCTAATAAAAAGAATTACAGGATGTAACTCAGGATCAGTAATGTATGTATACAGTGACCCCACCAGCAGAATAGTGAGTGCAGCTCTGGCGTGTAATACAGGATGTAATTCAGGATCAGTAATGTATGTACACAGTGACCCCACCAGCAGAATAGTGAGTGCAGCTCTGCAGTATAATACAGGATGTAATTCAGGATCAGTAATGTAATGTATGTACACAGTGACCGCACCAGCAGAATAGTGAGTGCAGCTCAGGAGTATAATACAGGATGTAATTCAGGATCAGTAATGTAATGTATGTACACAGTGACCCCATCAGCAGAATAGTGAGTGCAGCTCAGGAGTATAATACAGGATCTAACTCAGGATCAGTAATGTATGTACATTGTAAATGTACTTTCAGCATAAACAGCTATAAAATGTGACTTGAATACATATGACATTTACATAAACAATTGGAGGAATAACTCAAACACAATAGGAAACATGACATCCAGTTGTACTCCATAAGCCTGGGGCGAGATCCTGAGATACACGGTGTAGGCTCTGATACACCAGCACAGCGCATGGGTCCCTAGCCACTGTATGTCCCGGGTGCTGGGGATACTGGGATGTAGCTGACAGAGAACACAGCCTTATATCAGGGACGGACAAGGTTGACTGCAGGGCACATCCAGTGTCTACATATTACTCACAGCTGGGCATTCGTTACAATTGCATCCAGTCTAGATTATCCTTCCAGACTGAGACAAGGTAACTATAAGGACAGGATGTGCCTGCCCTGGATGCAGTTGGGTCACTCCAGTCACTGACAGCGTGAAAGGATCTGACCAGATCATATATATGATCCGTTACACAAGCGTGGTCCCTGCCTAGTGGGACGCTTACTGGGGGTGACAGCGTTCTGCCCCCACCTTCCCTATATGTGATGGGGTCTCTGGCCACTTACCCGGACCACACTGAAGTCCAGCTTGGTCTCTTGGGCGCACTGCAGTATCAGCTGGAAGCAGCTTTTGCTCTGATTCGTCATACCGTTGTCGTAATATCGCTGCAATATCCTCTGCTGCTCCGCAGTGAACACAGAGCGCAGGTTCATCTGCAACGGTAAAACACAGGAAACTAGTGGACACCGGATCCGCAGGGGCAAAACCGCCACACAAAGCCAAGCAGCAACGTTGTCTGGGCCCAATCAGAAAATCAGGGCTTTCTATAAGGAAACAGCGCCACCCCGGTCCACATGTAGTACTGCAGCTCAGCCCCATTTACTTTAAAACTGCAGTACCAAACACAACCCATGCTCCGGTGTGGCGCTGTTTCTGATTCTGCACAGAACAGGGAACCCAGCTGGAAGAGCCGATCGAGGCAAATCAGCAAGTGGCTCCCGAGAAGTCAGAATCTGCAACAAATCTGCACGTGTGAACTTATCCTAATCCTGGGATGGCGCAGATTTACTGTAGATTCTTTCTGATCAGCATCTACATGTGTGAACCCTGAGGCCATGTTCAGATAATAAATATAATAAATAAATTGATCTGTATTAGTGCAGAATTACTGAACAATTTCTGCAACTGATCCGCAGCAAACCCTCAGGTGTGAACACAGCATAAAACCAGATCCGCAAACCGCAGCACTTTTTCCCCACTGTATTTTCGAGTTAAAAATTAAGCGATCGGACGTTAATGTAAATCTACAGCTGTCTATAATACTCTTAAAGGGGTAGTTTACTTAAAAAAAATTCTTTCAAATCAACTTTTGGCAGAAAGTATCAGAGATTTGTAATTTATTTCTATAAAAAAAAAAAATCTCCAGTGTTCCAGTACTTATCAGCTGCTGTATGTCCTGCAGGAAGGGGTTTATTCTTTCCAGTCTGGAGAGCAGGAGAGGTTTTCTATGGGAATTTGCTGCTGCTCTGGACAGTTCCTGACATAGACAGAGGTGGCAGCAGAGAGCACTGTGTCAGACTGGAGAGAATACACCACTTCCTGCAGGACATACAGCAGCTGGTAAGTACTGGAAGACTGGAGATTTTTTAAAGAGAAGTAATTTACAAATCTCTTGCACTTTCTGGGACCAGTTCATTTGAAAGAAAAATAAATTGGTGAACAACCCCTTTTGTTTCTGCATGGCCATGAATGAAACTGCTGCCATGTTCCCCTTAGGGTGAATCCATACCATCAGGTTGTGCTATAGTTTCCAATGCTGATTGTGTGTTTTCCAGAGTTTGTTTAATGCAGACTGGTCACACTGGCTGTTTTGATGCAGTTTTTCAGTATTCACCAGGTCCCACGTCCCCATCATATTCCCATGCATAAAGCATCATTTAGCTGGACTGAACACTGTATAATTGTGTGTTGTGAACAGTAAACCATTGGGTGTGAATGATGTCTAGGCTAGGGAATAAACTAGTTTTACTGTAGGAAATGTACTGTGTATTCAGAGCCACGAATAAGAGGACAAAGCAGGAAAGCGTTAGGCTAGCTATCTGCACTGGGTAATAAAGCATCATCTGCATCGGACATTGTCGTCTTTCAGGCTTGTTTGGTACCGTCAGCACTCAGGTAAGTGTATTATTTGTACAGAGACCTCCCAAGAGAAGCTTTCAATATAAGCACTGCTGGGATTTATAGTTGCTTTATTGTTGGTCCCCTGATGAACCAGTTGTTAAATGGAGAAACACGTTGGGACCTTTGACCTGGAAATTGATGTGTCTATCTATGATTGGTACCTTCTTTTTATGGGTTTTTATTAGGGGAGGTGCACACATTCACACAGAGAGTTCTCCATCAGGTATTCACCAAGATGGAGATGCCAACATACACTGTGGCGGACAGGAGCGGGTCCTACTGATTTTAACGGCCCAAACAGAGTTCTATAGTCAAATGAATGTGTCAGACAAAACACAGTGTGAATAGGGACAAACGCAGGCCTGGAGCACAATAGTCTAACACTTCTCTATTTGATGAGACAATCGCTCCGGGCCGGATCTCACTTTATCTGTGTACAATGGTTTCTAGTATTGTCTCACTTTTTGTCTGTTTAGTCTAATTGGTGGAAGTTTAATTAAAGGAGAACTCTGGCCTAGGGTGATTTTTGGCCAACTGCTGGAAAGGAAGAGGTCAGGAAGGAAGGCCGCAGACTGACAGGTATATGTTGCCGTATACAGTGGTGGACAGAGGCCGAACTGAGTCACTTAGATTCCGCTTGTATTCACTATTGTTGAGTCCCATTATATCAACGGGAAGAGTCCTGAATGGAATCACTAGGCGACTCTGCTGAAGCCGCTGCTGCTCTCCGCTGCAGTATACACTGCGATCCCCTTCTATCAGCAGGTTAGACTAATCTAAGTGCATGGGAACCGTGTCGAGGGTCAAGGTATGTCTGTTACCTTCCTCCTCAGCACCGCTCCCGTGCACTTAGTTGTTCACTCCACAGTCCAGAGACCATTAGAAGCACTGCCCCGTCCCTTTTAATGATTATTAATGGAGCAGGTTGGCCGAGGTTGGGCCTGATCAATGATGGTAGGGAGGGGCTCCTAAATGTCTTACCGGCCCAAGGAGTAAACAACGAAGTGCATGGGAACAGCACCGAAGATGAAGGTAAGAATTATATCTTCCTCCTCGGCATCTTCTATACAATAGGGACATATCAGCGGCTTAGATTCTTCTAACCTGCTGATAGTTCTTCATTAAATGCAGTATGATCCTGCCCGTATCCCTGCTTGCTGTGCACCTTACAGGCTCTGAGCACTCTGGATCCCAGGAGAATACGGCTGTCTGTTCTCAGTCTTGGAAACAGTTCACACACATTATCAGGCAAGATTTTTAGCCAACTGGAAACTGGATTGCACCTTTTTCTGTGTTTTGGACCCACTCCTTTTTTGGCTAGCTAGCTGTAATACAGAGAGAGGGCTGACCGATCATGTGACAGCTGTAATACAGAGAGATAGCTGACCGATCATGTGACAGCTGTAATACAGAGAGAGGGCTGACCGATCATGTGACAGCTGTGATACAGAGAGATGGCTGACTGATCATGTGACAGCTGTAATACAGAGAGATGGCCGACCGATCATGTGACAGCTGTAATACAGAGAGATGGCTGACTGATCATGTGACAGCTGTAATACAGAGAGATGGCCGAACGATCATGCGACAGCTGTAATACAGAGAGATGGCTGACTGATCATGTGACAGAGAGCTGGCTGACCGATCATGTGACAGCTGTAATACAGAGAGATGGCTGACTGATCATGTGACAGAGAGCTGGCTGACCGATCATGTGACAGCTGTAATAAAGAGATAGCTGACCGATCATGTGACAGAGAGCTGGCTGACCGATCATGTGACAGCTGTAATACAGAGATAGCTGACCGATCATGTGACAGCTGTAATACAGAGAGATGGCTGACCGATCATGTGACCGCTGTAATACAGAGAGATGGCTGACTGATCATGTGACAGCTGTAATACAGAGAGATGGCTGATTGATCATGTGACAGAGATCTGGCTGACCGATCATGTGACAGCTGTAATACAGAGAGATGGCTGACCGATCATGTGACAGCTGTAATACAGAGATAGCTGACCGATCATGTGACAGAGAGCTGGCTGACCGATCATGTGACAGCTGTAATACAGAGATAGCTGACCGATCATGTGACAGAGAGATGGCTGACCGATCATGTGACTGCTGTAATACAAAAAGCTGGCTGACCGATCATGTGACAGCTTATATACAGAGATGGCTGACCGATCATGTGACAGCTTATATACAGAGATGGCTGACCGATCATGTGACAGCTTATATACAGAGATGGCTGACCGATCATGTGACAGCTTATATACAGAGATGGCTGACCGATCATGTGACAGCTTATATACAGAGATGGCTGACCGATCATGTGACAGCTTATATATAGAGATGGCTGACCGATCATGTGACAGCTTATATACAGAGATGGCTGACCGATCATGTGACAGAGAGATAGCTGACCTCTGGCTGGTATCCCTGAGAGCCGGTGGAGGTGACTTCCCCGACGTTCGGGGCCACGGTTCCCTCCATCTTATGGTTGTAACAGATTTTCTTGCAGAATTTCTAGAACCCTGAAGAAGAAGAAAAGAGAAAGTGGCTGGTTATCTGTGATGTACAGCGAATACATTGTCTCCAGGTCTCAGAATGTGAGGAGGGAACTAACAGTCCCAGCAGACCCTGACGCTTCCTGACACTACACGCTTGGTCTGATTACGCGGTTTTCATCCCTCTCTCAGTATTTTTACCACATTTGTTGCTTTTTTTCCACCAGTAATGATACATTGTAGTGAATAGGCCATGTGTGAATCTATGACATCACTGCTTTGTGTATACAGTACATTCATATTTGTAACTTCAATGCTGTACACGTGACGTCATGAGTGTAACCATGGAATTAATGCTGCGTGACGTCACATCCGCATACCCGTCTCAGGGACAGCCCACCGGATGTGACGTCGCGCAGCGGGCGGGGCCGGTCACGTGGGAGGCCGCTGTTACTTGATACGGTGTAGCGGCGCGGCGGGTCACGTGCTCGGGCGCTGGATACTTTGTATCAGTGCGGCCTGAGACAGGTGCAGCGCAGGAGAGGGAAGCGCGCAGTGCGCATGCTCCGGAAGGGGGAGGGTAGGCTGGGACGGAGCTCCCCCCTCTCTCCCGTACGGGGGGGGTCAGATGATTTCTCATTAACCCTTCAGATGCTGCAGAACCGCAGCACGTCTAGTCGGCGGCGCAGGGGTTAGAGAAGCCCCGTGTGTCCGTGCTTTGGCTGCAGAGGATGTGGGGGAGGGGCGCTCTCAGCCCCTGGAGGACCCCAAGTCCCTGCGGCCGCTGTCCCTGATCCCTCCCCCGGCCCGCGCCACCCCCCCGCTCCGCTCCCCTCCCGGTGCCCCCGCCCGCCACCTACCTCCCCCCGCCGCCGCTGGGATCCCCGGGCCCGGCCGGGTCTTCTCTGCTCCGGCTCCAGACAATGAAATCAGCGCGTCCGATCATCAATTCTCATCATGATTGTGACGTCACGCCAGACAGCAGCCAATGGGAGGGCGAGATCAGGGGCCTGACATGGGGGGGATGGTGATCTATGAATAATGAATGTGTGTGTCTCACACCCAGCCCCCATAGTGTCACACACCGGAGGGGGGGCTGCCAGCTGTATACAGGAGAGGAGCAACCGTCTCTACTACTACTGCGGCCAGATAGTATAGCAGGACTGTGCTGCTGCTGAGGTCAGATAGTATAGCAGGACTGTGCTGCTGAGGTCAGATAGTATAGCAGGACTGTGCTGCTGCTGAGGTCAGATAGTATAGCAGGACTGTGCTGCTGCTGAGGTCAGATAGTATAGCAGGACTGTGCTGCTGCTGAGGTCAGATAGTATAGCAGGACTGTGCTGCTGCTGAGGTCAGATAGTATAGCAGGACTGTGCTGCTGCGGTCAGGTAGTATAGCAGGACTGTGCTGCTGCTGAGGTCAGATAGTATAGCAGGACTGTGCTGCTGAGGTCAGATAGTATAGCAGGACTGTGCTGAGGTCAGATAGTATAGCAGGACTGTGCTGCTGAGGTCAGGTAGTATAGCAGGACTGTGCTGCTGCTGAGGTCAGATAGTATAGCAAGACTGTGCTGCTGCTGAGGTCAGATAGTATAGCAGGACTGTGCTGCTGAGGTCAGATAGTATAGCAGGACTGTGCTGCTGCTGAGGTCAGATAGTATAGCAGGACTGTGCTGCTGAGGTCAGGTAGTATAGCAGGACTGTGCTGCTGCTGAGGTCAGATAGTATAGCAGGACTGTGCTGCTGAGGTCAGATAGTATAGCAGGACTGTGCTGAGGTCAGATAGTATAGCAGGACTGTGCTGCTGAGGTCAGATAGTATAGCAGGACTGTGCTGAGGTCATATAGTATAGCAGGACTGTGCTGCTGAGGTCAGATAGTATAGCAGGACTGTGCTGAGGTCAGATAGTATAGCAGGACTGTGCTGAGGTCAGATAGTATAGCAGGACTGTGCTGCTGAGGTCAGATAGTATAGCAGGACTGTGCTGCTGCTGAGGTCAGATAGTATAGCAGGACTGTGCTGCTGAGGTCAGGTAGTATAGCAGGACTGTGCTGCTGCTGAGGTCAGATAGTATAGCAGGACTGTGCTGCTGAGGTCAGATAGTATAGCAGGACTGTGCTGAGGTCAGATAGTATAGCAGGACTGTGCTGCTGAGGTCAGGTAGTATAGCAGGACTGTGCTGCTGCTGAGGTCAGATAGTATAGCAAGACTGTGCTGCTGCTGAGGTCAGATAGTATAGCAGGACTGTGCTGCTGAGGTCAGATAGTATAGCAGGACTGTGCTGCTGCTGAGGTCAGATAGTATAGCAGGACTGTGCTGCTGAGGTCAGATAGTATAGCAGGACTGTGCTGCTGCTGAGGTCAGATAGTATAGCAGGACTGTGCTGCTGAGGTCAGATAGTATAGCAGGACTGTGCTGAGGTCAGATAGTATAGCAGGACTGTGCTGCTGAGGTCAGATAGTATAGCAGGACTGTGCTGAGGTCATATAGTATAGCAGGACTGTGCTGCTGAGGTCAGATAGTATAGCAGGACTGTGCTGAGGTCAGATAGTATAGCAGGACTGTGCTGAGGTCAGATAGTATAGCAGGACTGTGCTGAGGTCAGATAGTATAGCAGGACTGTGCTGCTGCTGAGGTCAGATAGTATAGCAGGACTGTGCTGCTGAGGTCAGATAGTATAGCAGGACTGTGCTGCTGCTGAGGTCAGATAGTATAGCAGGACTGTGCTGCTGCTGAGGTCAGATAGTATAGCAGGACTGTGCTGCTGAGGTCAGATAGTATAGCAGGACTGTGCTGCTGCTGAGGTCAGATAGTATAGCAGGACTGTGCTGCTGCTGAGGTCAGATAGTATAGCAGGACTGTGCTGCTGCTGAGGTCAGATAGTAAAGCAGGACTGTGCTGCTGAGGTCAGATACTATAGCAGGACTGTGCTGCTGAGGTCAGATGGTATAGCAGGACTGTGCTGCTGCTGAGGTCAGATAGTATAGCAGGACTGTGCTGCTGCTGAGGTCAGATAGTATAGCAGGACTGTGCTGCTTCTGAGGTCAGATAGTATAGCAGAACTGTGCTGAGGTCATATAGTATAGCAAGACTGTGCTGCTGAGGTCAGATAGTATAGCAGGACTGTGCTGCTGAAGTCAGATAGTATAGCAGGACTGTGCTGCTGAGGTCAGATAGTATAGCAGGACTGTGCTGCTGCTGAGGTCAGATAGTATAGCAGGACTGTGCTGCTTCTGAGGTCAGACAGTATAGCAGGACTGTGCTGAGGTCAGATAGTATAGCAGGACTGTGCTGAGGTCAGATAGTATAGCAGGACTGTGCTGAGGTCAGATAGTATAGCAGGACTGTGCTGAGGTCAGATAGTATAGCAGGACTGTGCTGAGGTCAGATAGTATAGCAGGACTGTGCTGAGGTCATATAGTATAGCAGGACTGTGCTGAGGTCATATAGTATAGCAAGACTGTGCTGAGGCCAGATGCCAGATAGCATAGCAGGACTGTGCTGAGGCCAGATAGCATAGCAGGACTGTGCTGAGGTCAGATAGTATAGCAGGACTGTGCTGCTGCTGAGGTCAGATAGTATAGCAGGACTGTGCTGCTTCTGAGGTCAGATAGTATAGCAGAACTGTGCTGAGGTCATATAGTATAGCAAGACTGTGCTGCTGAGGTCAGATAGTATAGCAGGACTGTGCTGCTGAAGTCAGATAGTATAGCAGGACTGTGCTGCTGCTGAGGTCAGATAGTATAGCAGGACTGTGCTGCTGCTGAGGTCAGATAGTATAGCAGGACTGTGCTGCTTCTGAGGTCAGACAGTATAGCAGGACTGTGCTGAGGTCAGATAGTATAGCAGGACTGTGCTGAGGTCAGATAGTATAGCAGGACTGTGCTGAGGTCAGATAGTATAGCAGGACTGTGCTGAGGTCAGATAGTATAGCAGGACTGTGCTGAGGTCAGATAGTATAGCAGGACTGTGCTGAGGTCATATAGTATAGCAGGACTGTGCTGAGGTCATATAGTATAGCAAGACTGTGCTGAGGCCAGATGCCAGATAGCATAGCAGGACTGTGCTGAGGCCAGATAGCATAGCAGGACTGTGCTGAGGTCAGATAATATAGCAGGACTGTGCTGCTGCTGACATCAGATAGTATAGCAGGACTGTGCTGCTGCTGAGGTCAGATAGTATAGCAGGACTGTGCTGCTGCTGAGGTCAGATAGTATAGCAGGACTGTGCTGCTGCTGAGGTCAGATAGTATAGCAGGACTGTGCTGCTGCTGAGGTCAGATAGTATAGCAGGACTGTGCTGCTGCTGAGGTCAGATAGTATAGCAGGACTGTGCTGCTGCTGAGGTCAGATAGTATAGCAGGACTGTGCTGCTGCTGAGGTCAGATAGTATAGCAGGACTGTGCTGCTGCTGAGGTCAGATAGTATAGCAGGACTGTGCTGCTGCTGAGGTCAGATAGTATAGCAGGACTGTGCTGCTGAGGTCAGATAGTATAGCAGGACTGTGCTGCTGCTGAGGTCAGATAGTATAGCAGGACTGTGCTGCGGAGGTCAGATAGTATAGCAGGACTGCTGCTGCTGAGGTCAGATAGTATAGCAGGACTGCTGCTGCTGAGGTCAGATAGTATAGCAGGACTGTGCTGAGGTCAGATAGTATAGCAGGACTGTGCTGCTGCTGAGGTCAGATAGTATAGCAGGACTGTGCTGCCGAGGTCAGATAGTATAGCAGGACTGTGCTGCTGCTGAGGTCAGATAGTATAGCAGGACTGTGCTGCTGCTGAGGTCAGATAGTATAGCAGGACTGTGCTGCTGCTGAGGTCATATAGTATAGCAGGACTGTGCTGCTGCTGAGGTCAGATAGTATAGCAGGACTGTGCTGAGGTCAGATAGTATAGCAGGACTGTGCTGCTGCTGAGGTCAGATAGTATAGCAGGACTGTGCTGCTGCTGAGGTCAGATAGTATAGCAGGACTGTGCTGCTGCTGAGGTCAGATAGTATAGCAGGACTGTGCTGCTTCTGAGGTCAGATAGTATAGCAGGACTGCGCTGCTGCTGAGGTCAGAGAGTATAGCAGGACTGTGCTGCTGCTGAGGTCAGATAGTATAGCAGGACTGCTGCTGAGGTCATATAGTATAGCAGGACTGTGCTGAGGTCAGATAGTATAGCAGGACTGTGCTGAGGTCAGATAGTATAGCAGGACTGTGCTGCTGCTGAGGTCAGATAGTATAGCAGGACTGTGCTGCTGCTGAGGTCAGATAGTATAGCAGGACTGTGCTGCTGCTGAGGTCAGATAGTATAGCAGGACTGTGCTGCTGCTGAGGTCAGATAGTATAGCAGGACTGTGCTGCTTCAGAGGTCAGATAGTATAGCAGGACTGTGCTGCTGAGGTCAGATAGTATAGCAGGACTGCGCTGCTGCTGAGGTCAGAGAGTATAGCAGGACTGTGCTGCTGCTGAGGTCAGATAGTATAGCAGGACTGTGCTGCTGCTGAGGTCAGATAGTATAGCAGGACTGTGCTGCTGAGGTCAAATAGTATAGCAGGACTGTGCTGCTGAGGTCAAATAGTATAGCAGGACTGTGCTGCTGCTGAGGTCAGATAGTATAGCAGGACTGTGCTGCTGCTGAGGTCAGATAGTATAGCAGGACTGTGCTGCTGAGGTCAAATAGTATAGCAGGACTGTGCTGCTGCTGAGGTCAGATAGTATAGCAGGACTGTGCTGCGGAGGTCAGATAGTATAGCAGGACTGTGCTGCTGCTGAGGTCAGATAGTATAGCAGGACTGTGCTGCTGCTGAGGTCAGATAGTATAGCAGGACTGTGCTGCTGAGGTCAGATAGTATAGCAGGACTGTGCTGCTGCTGAGGTCAGATAGTATAGCAGGACTGTGCTGAGGTCAGATAGTATAGCAGGACTGTGCTGCGGAGGTCAGATAGTATAGCAGGACTGTGCTGCTGAGGTCATATAGTATAGCAGGACTGTGCTGCTGCTGAGGTCAGATAGTATAGCAGGACTGCTGCTGAGGTCAGATAGTATAGCAGGACTGTGCTGAGGTCAGATAGTATAGCAGGACTGTGCTGAGGTCAGATAGTATAGCAGGACTGTGCTGAGGTCAGATAGTATAGCAGGACTGTGCTGCTGCTGAGGTCAGATAGTATAGCAGGACTGTGCTGCTGCTGAGGTCAGATAGTATAGCAGGACTGTGCTGCTGCTGAGGTCAGATAGTATAGCAGGACTGTGCTGCTTCTGAGGTCAGATAGTATAGCAGGACTGCGCTGCTGCTGAGGTCAGAGAGTATAGCAGGACTGTGCTGCTGCTGAGGTCAGATAGTATAGCAGGACTGTGCTGCTGCTGAGGTCAGATAGTATAGCAGGACTGTGCTGCTGCTGAGGTCAGATAGTATAGCAGGACTGTGCTGCTGCTGAGGTCAGATAGTATAGCAGGACTGTGCTGCTGAGGTCAGATAGTATAGCAGGACTGTGCTGCTGCTGAGGTCAGATAGTATAGCAGGACTGTGCTGCGGAGGTCAGATAGTATAGCAGGACTGTGCTGCTGCTGAGGTCAGATAGTATAGCAGGACTGTGCTGCTGCTGAGGTCAGATAGTATAGCAGGACTGCTGCTGAGGTCATATAGTATAGCAGGACTGTGCTGAGGTCAGATAGTATAGCAGGACTGTGCTGAGGTCAGATAGTATAGCAGGACTGTGCTGCTGCTGAGGTCAGATAGTATAGCAGGACTGTGCTGCTGCTGAGGTCAGATAGTATAGCAGGACTGTGCTGCTGCTGTGGTCAGATAGTATAGCAGGACTGTGCTGCTGCTGAGGTCAGATAGTATAGCAGGACTGTGCTGCTGCTGAGGTCAGATAGTATAGCAGGACTGTGCTGCTGCTGAGGTCAGATAGTATAGCAGGACTGTGCTGCTTCTGAGGTCAGATAGTATAGCAGGACTGTGCTGCTGAGGTCAGATAGTATAGCAGGACTGCGCTGCTGCTGAGGTCAGAGAGTATAGCAGGACTGTGCTGCTGCTGAGGTCAGATAGTATAGCAGGACTGCGCTGCTGCTGAGGTCAGAGAGTATAGCAGGACTGCGCTGCTGCTGAGGTCATATAGTATAGCAAGACTGCTGCTGAGGTCAGATAGTATAGCAGGACTGTGCTGCTGCTGAGGTCAGATAGTATAGCAGGACTGTGCTGCTGAGGTCAGATAGTATAGCAGGACTGTGCTGCTGCTGAGGTCAGATAGTATAGCAGGACTGTGCTGCGGAGGTCAGATAGTATAGCAGGACTGTGCTGCTGCTGAGGTCAGATGGTATAGCAGGACTGTGCTGAGGTCATATAGTATAGCAGGACTGTGCTGCTGAGGTCAGATAGTATAGCAGGACGGTGCTGCTGCTGAGGTCAGATAGTATAGCAGGACTGTGCTGCTGAGGTCAGATAGTATAGCAGGACGGTGCTGCTGCTGAGGTCAGATAGTATAGCAGGACTGTGCTGCTGCTGAGGTCAGATAGTATAGCAGGACTGTGCTGCTGCTGAGGTCAGATAGTATAGCAGGACTGTGCTGAGGTCAGATAGTATAGCAGGACTGTGCTGCTGCCGAGGTCAGATAGTATAGCAGGACTGTGCTGCTGCTGAGGTCAGATAGTATAGCAGGACTGTGCTGCTGCTGAGGTCAGATAGTATAGCAGGACTGTCTGTGCTGAGGTCAGATGGTATAGCAGGACTGTGCTGCTGCTGAGGTGAAATAGTATAGCAGGACTGTGCTGCTGCTGAGGTCAGATAGTATAGCAGGACTGTGCTGCTGAGGTCAGATAGTATAGCAGGACTGTGCTGCTGCTGAGGTCAGATAGTATAGCAGGACTGTGCTGAGGTCAGATGGTATAGCAGGACTGTGCTGCTGCTGAGGTCAGATAGTATAGCAGGACTGTGCTGCTGCTGAGGTCAGATAGTATAGCAGGACTGTGCTGCGGAGGTCAGATAGTATAGCAGGACTGTGCTGCTGAGGTCAGATAGTATAGCAGGACTGTGCTGCGGAGGTCAGATAGTATAGCAGGACTGTGCTGAGGTCAGATGGTATAGCAGGACTGTGCTGCTGCTGAGGTCAGATAGTATAGCAGGACTGTGCTGCTGCTGAGGTCATATAGTATAGCAGGACTGTGCTGCTGAGGTCAGATAGTATAGCAGGACTGTGCTGCTGAGGTCAGATAGTATAGCAGGACTGTGCTGCTGAGGTCAGATAGTATAGCAGGACTGTGCTGCTGAGGTCAGATAGTATAGCAGGACTGTGCTGCTGCTGAGGTCAGATAGTATAGCAGGACTGTGCTGCTGCTGAGGTCAGATAGTATAGCAGGACTGTGCTGCTGAGGTCAGATAGTATAGCAGGACTGTACTGCTGCTGAGGTCAGATAGTATAGCAGGACTGTGCTGAGGTCAGATAGTATAGCAGGACTGTGCTGCTGAGGTCAGATAGTATAGCAGGACTGTGCTGCTGCTGAGGTCCGATAGTATAGCAGGACTGTGCTGAGGTCAGATAGTATAGCAGGACTGTGCTGAGTTCAGATAATATAGTAGGACTGTGCTGCTGCTGAGGTCAGATAATATAGCAGGACTCTGCTGAGGTCAGATAGTATAGCAGGACTGTGCTGAGGTCGGATAGTATAGCAGGACTGTGCTGCTGCTGAGGTCAGATAGTATAGCAGGACTGTGCTGCTGCTGAGGTCAGATAGTATAGCAGGACTGTGCTGCTGCTGAGGTCAGTTAGTATAGCAGGACTGTGCTGCTGAGGTCATATAGTATAGCAGGACTGTGCTGCTGAGGTCATATAGTATAGCAGGACTGTGCTGCTGAGGTCAGATAGTATAGCAGGACTGTGCTGCTGAGGTCAGATAGTATAGCAGGACTGTGCTGCTGCTGAGGTCAGATAGTATAGCAGGACTGTGCTGCTGCTGAGGTCAGATAGTATAGCAAGACTGTGCTGCTGAGGTCAGATAGTATAGCAGGACTTTGCTGAGGTCAGATAGTATAGCAGGACTGTGCTGAGGTCACATAGTATAGCAGGACTGTGCTGCTGAGGTCAGATAGTATAGCAGGACTGTGCTGCTGAGGTCAGATAGTATAGCAGGACTGTGCTGAGGTCACTGCTGGGGTATAAATGATGTATAGGTGTCCTGTGCTGCTGATGGTATACCTAGCAGTATAGAAGGTATATATATATATATACTGTATATAATGGAGGGACAGAGCAGCTCTCACCAGCAGCCAGAACTTTATTCCATAGGAAGCTTGGAGCAGGGAGGGGGAGGAGAGGGCTGTGCAGGCGTGTGCCCGGGCAGCTGTTTCCTGCTGATTGCTCTCACACCAGGGACTTATATAGGGGCTGTGCTGATGTGACTGCAGGTGTATACATTATATACAGGGACGGACACAGACTTCAGGGGGCCCCTACCCCAAAATCTAATCACCCTGCATCCCTGCTGCCTTAATAGAACGTACAAAGATGAATATAAATTGCCTAGATATCCAGGATGATGTCTGCGCAGGCCCCAATGTCTGACTGGGGTATCTGGGGGCCGACCTGCGGAACTGATACTGGGGGCCCACCAGGGAAGAACTGGTGGGAAGCAACACGCTGACTCGGCCCCATCCTGGACTGATCTGTGTCTGTGAATAACAAGCGTTAACTACTACTCTCAGAATACCCTACACCTATCAGGCTCTTGGGGTATGCTGGGAGTTGTACTTTCACCTTTTGTACTCCAGCATATCCTGAAGGCTGCAGACATTGTCGGACTGGAGTAGCTTGGGGCCCGCTCTCCACACTTACCTACATTAAAATAGAGAAGCCGACTTTCCATGCAGAATAACGCTGTATACTTAACTACAAGAACAATAAAACTACCAAATTGCCAGTATATCGAGAGCAAATATCATGACCATACATATAACTGCCATACTGTCACCGACCAAGTCCTGTATAGAAAGACCAAATCACCAGTATATCAAGAGCAAATATCTGGTGTCAGCACCAGTCAATTGTGTGTGCACCTTAAAAGCGCTCACACAATATTGGATGATGCACTCACTCGGGCATCCGGGACAGGTGGGATGGCCCTGTAGAGGTGCACTGGCCATTCACAGGGACGCAGGGGTCCCACTAGCTTGGGGTCTGAACAGGCGATAAGTCCACCTCTGAGTATATACATTTTTATATGTCCCTTTGTTCCACTATCCATACTCCGTGATAGTATCACACTGCACACTTCCACTATTCACAGTTGAGATCTTTCAGTCAGGAAAAGGTGTAGGCAACCACTATAGTAACACATAAATAATCTGTAATACCGCCATACAGTGGTCAGATTCTATGTCCACACTGGCTCCACAGGGCATTATAAATTGGAGTCTGAATAGAATCACATGAAAACTTCACATCTAAAAGGGAAGAACAAATTCATAGTCTATTTTCTGAACTAGCATGGTACGTGTATGGACGCTCAATGAAAAGGATCATGCACATTGTACAATAAACCACGTGAGAATCATTGAATAAATTGTGACTGATGCAATAAATATATGTAACTGGGATCAGTGCTAGACCCACGCAGTGTTACAAATGTGTGTGTGTAAATATACAGGAGAATTCAGCACCGATCTGATGCGCAGATCCTCCTGTCCTCCTCAGTCTGGCCCGGACCCCCAGGGCGACTTCTAGTGATGACTGCAGAGTTTCTGCTGGAGACCTTTCTGGATTCCCTCCTCACTATTCCCTGCACTAGAGCAACACACATTCAGAGCCCAGCTCCTAAAATAAATGAAGGGCAGACGCCCTACATTTAGATAGACCCCCCCCCCTAAATTCAGAACCCTAAACTAATTCTGACTCCAAAACCAGACCCAAGATCAGAGATGAAACTAAAACCTTAGATCAGATCCTAAATTAAAGGAGAAGTCCAGCAAAAGTTTTTATGAAAGTATTGTATTGCCCCCCAAAAGTTATACAAATCCCCAATATACACTTATTACGGGAAATGCTTATAAAGTGCTTTTCTCCCTGCACTTACTACTGCATCAAGGCTTTACTTCCTGGATAACATGGTGATGTCACTTCCTGGATAACATGGTGATGTCACTTCCTGGATAACATGGTGATGTCACTTCCTGGATAACATGGTGATGTCACTTCCTGGATAACATGGTGATGTCACCTCCTGGATAACATGGTGATGTCACTTCTTGGAGACCCATGCTCTAGGCCTTGCCAAATTGACACAGGGCTTTAAGTTTAAAAGTAGTTTTTTAGGACAATAACTGCATCACCTGCCGAACGGACACCAGGACAGATCTTGGATTAACAACAGCTATCCGAAGGTACAAGCGGTATGGGGGGACAGATTGTGGGTACAGAGTCGCCATGTGCAGGCTGGAAACCATCAGCAGGTAGGCGGTAGATGCTGCTTATGGCTCCTATTCTGGCTTGTGCATTTGGACGTGTTTCCCTCACACTCATCACACATGGACTTTCAGCAGGTATTTTGCGCTATTATAATATACCATCCTCTCATATTAAGCCGCAGCCGCCGTGTTTCCAGCCATTAATTAGAAGCGTTATAGTAAAGTGTAATAGACGCGGGGATCGGCGGCTCTCAGCATGGTAATAACCGGCCTGACACACTGACAACTGTAATTAAAATTATTACATCAATTACCCTGAGGAGAATCACAATGGGCTCTGAGAGACGCGTCCCCGTACTGCTGCTCGCTGCATGTGGGACTCCCGTACTGCCGCTCGCTGCATGTGGGACTCCTGTACTGCCGCTCGCTGCATGTGGGACTCCTGTACTGCCGCTCGCTGCATGTGGGACTCCCGTACTGCTGCTCGCTGCATGTGGGACTCCTGTACTGCCACTCGCTGCATGTGGGACTCCTGCACTGCAGCTCGCTGCATGTGGGACTTCTGTACTGCCACTCACTGCATGTGGGACTCCTGTACTGCCGCTCGCTGCATGTGGGACTCCTGTACTGCCGCTCACTGCATGTGGGACTCCTGTACTGCCGCTCGCTGCATGTGGGACTCCTGTACTGCCGCTCGCTGCATGTGGGACTCCTGTACTGCCGCTCGCTGCATGTGGGACTCCTGTACTGCCGCTTGCTGCATGTGGGACTCCTGCACTGCAGCTCGCTGCATGTGAGACTCCTGTACTGCCGCTCGCTGCATGTGAGACTCCTGTACTGCCGCTCGCTGCATGTGGGACTCCTGTACTGCCGCTCGCTGCATGAGGGACTCCTGTACTTCCGCTCACTGCATGTGGGACTCATGTACTGCCGCTCGCTGCATGTGGGACTCCTGTACTGCCGCTCGCTGCATGTGGGACTCATGTACTGCCGCTCGCTGCATGTGGGACTCATGTACTGCCGCTAGCTGCATGTGGGACTCCTGTACTGTATACACACACTACCTCTGTATAATGGTGGCTTCCCTGACCCTGGAGGACTCTGCGCTTTCCCTGGTAGACAGCGCCACGTGCCGTGTGTGATCAGAGCGGCGCGGCTGTGCCCACTGTGCGCGCGGCGCTATCAATGCTCTGTAATAACCGTCTTTATATCAGAGCGTTCCCTAATTCGCCAGCTGCTGGGCGCCATGGCTGCTCCGCTGACTGGCATGTTAAAAGATCCTTGTCTTAATAACACCTTAATACCTTGAAATTGTAGAACAGCGTGAGATCTGCCGAATATTCAATGGTAAATGATGGTTATTAGGTCTCCAGCGCCGCGCTCTGCGCTGATATAATCACAGGTCTCTGATCTCTCGACGCCTTTCATGTTCGTGAATTAGTAGAATGATTTTTTTGTCCTTTGGGGGTCATTCTCCGATATTACATGTGACTGTAGGGATTACAGCGCCCACCATCGCATTTCTGCGTATGTAAACCGTTTCCTCCCCAGATCAATGAGAGTAAAGCTTCATTACTGTATAAGAAAAACTTGAATGAAGGGCTGCGTGCGAGTGGAGTGAGGGTACCTTTCATCACGGACATTTACGGACATTCCCTATAATGGACGGCCATCACTATCTCACTTTATTGTACTTTCAAGGGTTAAAGGAGAAGTTTGGGGATTTTAACTTACCTCTCCCAGTTCCCGCAGTGAGCGATGTGACTGGCCTCGGGACCCCCGTCAGAAGTAATTTTCCCACGACGTGGGGGAAAATTCACGTCCTGGGTGATGGACTAGCCACTCAGCCAGTCAGTGACTAGAGTGGTGTTGTGACGTGTACACCATAGAGATGCTGGTGGGGGTCCCAAGGCCCGTCCCGATGCTCGCCGCAGGCACAGGGAGAGGTAAGTTCGTGCTTGTTATCAAATTCCCCCCTGCCCCTTCCGGCTGATGGATTTTCCAAATCCCTGGACTATTCCTTTAACTTGCACTGTGTTGTTGTGTTGTGCACACTTGTACTGTGTTGTAGTATTGAACTTTGCTATGTAATGTATCTTGTTATGCTCACTGTAATTGCACTGTACCTGCACCATACTCTGAAGGGGTTAATAGAAAGCCGAGCTATGACACAAGAAGCTTAGAAGCTGGTAGTTTTTCCATTGTTGCTGTGAGATTCCCTTAGACTTGTATAAAAAAAAATCAATACAAGTCTATGGCAGACTGAAGTTGAAACATTGTATGTGTGTTCGGAGGCCGAGAAGGCAACACTTCAACCCTGGACCCTGCACAGGGCAGTTTCTAGGTAATTTTGACTACAGGGCGAATCTTGATAAAAGCGCCCCCCCCCCCCCCCCCTCCTTTTCCTAAGTGATTTATTTGGGTTGTTGCTAGAAAGAAGCAGTGTGTGTATTATGGCACAGTTACCCAACCTTTCAAAAGTCATTCAGTGACTCACAGGTGACGTCTTCTTTGATCTGAGGCATCACTTTCCTTTTCCTCTCCATCTGGCCCAGGCCTCCATGACGTTTCTTGCAGCGACAATTCATCTCTTTTGAACCTGCCAGACAAACATCTTAGGCTCCGCACTTTTACAACTTCCACTTTTTTGTGTCATGTGCATTAAAGTCAGTAGGTATGTGGGATGCCCCCTGTATGTAGGATCCCCTGCAGTGTTGTGCCCCGTAGTAATAATGCCTCCTCCATTGTAAAATGTCCCCTACTGGGCACCCTCATATAGTAGTAATGTCCCCTGCTGTGTCCCCATATAGTAATAATGCCCCATGCTGTGCCCTCATATAGTAACAATGCCCCTGCTGTGTGTCCATATAGTAATAATGCCCCCAGAGTGCCTTCCATATAGTAATAATGCCCCCAGAGTGCCTTCCATATAGTAATAATGCCCCCAGAGTGCCTTCCATATAGTAATAATGGGGGCGCAGAGTTAGGATGTTTTACTTGTTGCTGCAGGGACAGAAGTTCTGGTCTCCCCTGCCTGAAGGATCTACCCTTTACCCTTTGCAGCTTTTGAGAGAGAGGTTCAGTGATATTCTGTGGGGGTAAAGTTCACAGGGGTCCCTTAGCTTCCCCTGGCCTCAAGCCAGGACCAGTTCTTTGTAACTACCCCATCATGTCTCCATTCAGACCTGCATACTGTGATAGGAAACTGCAGTTCAACCTCAGAGTGAGTCACCCCTGCCACGTGGCTGTATCAGTACAGTATCAGTACAGCAGTGCAAAGATATAAATTGATTTAGAGCTTCTGGTATCACAATGAATTATGGTGCCAGGAGCTTCGCATTTCGATACGCAGCTCATGGTCTGTATATAGGGACAAAAACTGTGCCTGCCACCTGACTCTCCATAGTAGTTATATTCTTATATATAGGCGCAGTGTTATAGTAGTATATTCCTGTATATAGGGGGCAGTATTATAGTAGTTATATTCCTGTATATAGGAGCAGTATTATAGTAGTTATATTCCTGTATATAGGGGCAGTATTATAGTAGTTATATTCCTGTATATAGGAGCAGTGTTATAGTAGTTATATTCTTGTATATAGGAGCAGTATTATAGTAGTTATATTCCTGTATATAGGGGGCAGTATTATAGTAGTTATATTCCTGTATATAGGGGCAGTATTATAGTAGTTATATTCTTGTATATAGGAGCAGTATTATAGTAGTTATATTCTTGTATATAGGGGGCAGTATTATAGTAGTTATATTCCTGTATATAGGGGGCAGTATTATAGTAGTTATATTCTTGTATATAGGAGCAGTATTATAGTAGTTATATTCTTGTATATAGGGGCAGTATTATAGTAGTTATATTCCTGTATATAGGAGCAGTATTATAGTAGTTATATTCCTGTATATAGGAGCAGTATTATAGTAGTTATATTCCTGTATATAGGAGCAGTATTATAGTAGTTATACACGAACTGGAGAGAATGGAACGGCTGCACATCCCATCTATGGCTGATACTAATGCCGCTAGGCCTATATTAAAAATCAACACCAGAGTGTCTGTATATGAATTGATCAAGCCATATTGCCCCGTGTACCACCGCGCAGGTCCTCTGGTCCACACGGGTCCCTACGCTAACTCCACACCGTGTCGGTCAGCGACCGCCAACCCCGCAAAGCGTGCACGTGCAGGGAAGGGAGGCCATGGAACGGCCCTGCAACCCCAATGTCACAGGACCAGACCCAAAAAGCCCCACCAAAACCCATTATTATAGTAGTTATATTCCTGTATATAGGGGGCAGTATTATAGTAGTTATATTCTTGTATATAGGAGCAGTATTATAGTAGTTATATTCTTGTATATAGGGGCAGTATTATAGTAGTTATATTCCTGTATATAGGAGCAGTATTATAGTAGTTATATTCCTGTATATAGGAGCAGTATTATAGTAGTTATATTCCTGTATATAGGAGCAGTATTATAGTAGTTATATTCCTGTACCTTTTTTTACCTTTTTATTTTACACTGTGTTAACCCTGTAATTTTAAAGGGTCTAAGACATATTGTAGTTGTCTTGTGTTGTCCTGGCCATGATTGCCGCATACTTTTACATATTTTCTTTTTACCTGTCGCCTCTTATATGTGTCTGTAATCTTGGTGGCAGTACATTGCCGTATTTCACATGGCAATAATCTGATCGCTTATATGTTATGTAGAGATAAAAGTTCCAGCATCATCACCTCGGCCGGTGCAGATCGGTGATCGGTGATATCCCTTTCCTCCCATCCTCCACCCTACAAGATTCTCCTTCACGGTCCCTTTCATACTTGTTTTCTTCTCGGCTTCTGCATGTAACTCCAGTTTTATTCAGCAGTTTCTTGCAGTTCTGTCACAGACATTGACTCCTGTTTCCACCCATTTCTTTCCTATTTGTTGTGTTGAGAATTTATTATTTTCCAGGCGTATTGCTATGAGTTTTATATTCCCACTCGGTGATATGTTCCTTTTTCTCCTTTTATAACAATCCCATCTTCTCTATACATGCCCTGTATCTCGCACACAGCTGACCGGGAACAACCAACATCTTATATAGCATTCTGCTTTACATTATTATCCTGAAGCATTTGTGTTACCTTTGTTACTATTACAGACCTAGAGAAAGAGGAGCGCTGCACCTCACACCTATGGCTGACACTAATGCCTCTCGGCTACATTTGAAAACCAACGCCAGGATGTTGGTATATAATTTGATCAAACCATATTGCCTCATGTACCACGTGCAGGTCCACTGGATCACATGAGTCTCTACACTAACTCACCACCATGTCAGTCAGCGACCGCCAAGCCCACAAAGCAAGCCCCAACATGGGAGGGGGGGCCACAGTTTGGCAGTGGGATTGCAGGGCCATTCTCTGGCCCCCCCTCCGCTGTTGGTGCTTGCTTTGTGGGGTTGGTGGTCACTGACCAGCACAGTGTTGTTTTAGAGTAGGGACTCGTGTGTGCCAGAAGACCTGCATGCGGTACATGAGGCAAAATTGTTTGATCAAATTATATACCAATATCCTGGCGTTGGTTTTTAAATGTAACCGATAAGCATTAATGTCGGCCATAGGTGTGAGGTGCAGCCGCTCCTCTTTCTTTAGGTCTGTATTTTGTTACCATTGATACAATTGACAGCTATTTTGTTGGGACCATATGTTCTGTGAATGAGCCACCAAGTCTGCAGCTCGGTAAGGTCTGTTAGTTCTTTACCTTTATTGAACTTTCTCTAAATACTTGCTCTGTATTTTACACAAAGCTGACTGGGAACAACAAACATCTTCTGTCATATTCTTCTTTAGATTTCTATCTTGAAGGTGTTGCATAATGTTTCCATTGATACAATTGACAGCTATCTTGTTAAGGCCACGTTTTTGATAAATGACTGAAGTCCACAGCTTGGTAAGGCCTGTCCGCTATTTCTCTTTTTCCAACTTTCTATATAAAGTTGCTGGGAACAACCAAAATCTTCTGCCCTAACTGTTGGGAGAGCAATAGTTTGGCTGACATATATTTTTCCTGTCCCCCCCTAAACATAAATGGAGTGTGGAGGGCTAAGAAGCAGCCAGACTGCTCTGGTAGTGGCTTATCTCTCTCAAAACAAGTGGGTTGGGCAGTGAAGTTCCACCATACCTGACCCTCTAAAAAGATCCTTCATATAAATAAAAAAAAAAAAAAAAAAAGAGATGACTGGGAACAACCAACATCTTCTGTCCTAATGAGGCCATAAACCTTCAATAACTTTCAGGCAAACAATAGCCTGACTCTTCCCCCCCCCCCCTCCCATACACATAAATGTTTGACAGGACCGTGTTCTGTATGAGGAGGGGAAAGAAGCAACCAGACTTCTCTGGCACTGGCATATCTCTCTGAGACCAAGCGGGTAAGGCAATGAAATTTCACCATACCACACCCCTATCTCAGAATCCCCCCTCACCCTCAGAAGAGACCCCATGTTATACATCAGCGGGGTGGGAGGTTTAGCTTACATAAAGTGACCTTTACTCCTGTATTTTACACAAAGCTGACTGGAAACAACCAACATCTTCTGTCATATTCTGCTTTAGATTTATTTTTGTATTATGTTTCTCATTGATACAATGGACAGCTATCTTGTTGGGGCCACATTTTTTATGAACAAGCCAAGTCTACAGGTTCGGTCCCCTGATTTGTCTCCAAAATGTCTTCTTTCCCCTGATTTAGAGAAACATGACCACTCGTGTGCGTCAGGGACAGTTTTTGTTGGGTATCCTATGTGGGATTTGTTACGAAGCGATAATGTTATACCGTTATTATCAGATTTGTCATTCTCGAATCCATTTTGGGACAATCATCCGAGCGATGTCACCCTTCCCCCCCCCCCCCGGAGTTGGAGAAGTATGAGGCTGGAATGTCCATCCCGCCACTCATCACCCTCCTCAGCCAATATCCCAGGTCTCCAGCACTGGCTTCCCTCCCTCCGCTGGGCTGGGTTGCGTGTGGTTCCCCCTCCCCATCTTTCCCTTTCTGTTCTAGGGGTGTCCAGTGTCTGTAGTTGCTGGAGAGGAGGGTGGGGGCTGAGCTGCCATGTTCGGGTTCTGTGCTGGCACACACATGCACTGGCTGGGGGTTGTAGTAGTAGTAGTGGTAGTGTCATGAGATGCTGCTGGGGGAAGCATGAGCGCACACTTGCTGTACTGTACTGCAGCATTGCTCTCCTCGCTCGCTCTGCTCCAGGCAGCCTGTGTGCGGTGGGGGAGGTGCTAGTGCACATCGAGCAGTGTAATTTTATACATTACTGAATCAGTGCAGGCGAATCCTGGAGGGACAGGGCTGCATCGTGGCTGTAGACTGCATCCGCTCTGCTCTCCCATCCAGCCATGCTCTGAGGAGAAGCCGCCGTCTCTGTGCATTGCTGCTGCCACCGCCGCTGCTGCTGCCGCCTTTCTCTCTGCATCTGGGTGACTAATAAACTCACTGTGGGATGGCTTTAGTAATGGAACCCATCAGCAAGTGGAGCGCCAAGCAAGTGGTGGACTGGATGAAAGGTACGCTACCATTTTCTTCTGCCGCTTATAGTGGGAGCCTCTGCTGTGTGTGTATCTGTGGTTAAGCAGATAGCGGTGGAGTTCTGGTGCCCCCCTGATCTAGGGGGAGGAAGGGGGGAGATCCTGCATGCAGCATGAGCAGCTCCTATGGATCAGCACCCTGGACAGCGCTCCATGGCTCGGATACTATGGATTGGATACATTATTGGGAAATACCTGGAAGTGTGAGGCATTGCTGAGCTTGTAGGGTCGGCGCTGGGTGATATAATAAGGAGCAGGTGATAATTGGCAGCTCCCGTCATTGGATACATGACATATCATATAGTGATTGCTGCCGCTGTCATTGGCTGCCGGGGTGTGTGGGAATCTCCAGCTCTCAGACCATCACCGATTGTAGATACAGCAGTATGGACAATGTCTCCGGCCATGGCTCCGACTGTAGACTGCGCTATGGAATATGTTGGTGATATATATATATATATATATATAGTTATCACATATAGGTCATCAATCTGACTGTATATTGTGATGGTTTACATATATCCATATACATGAGTGCATGACCCGGGCTCCGGGGTTGTAATCTCTCCAGACATTATATGTAACATTATATTAGACCTAGAGTATACAAATAACTGTATACACTATGAGGAAATATATATATATATCCCTATACATGCACTGATAGACACATACAGCATACAGTGTACGTATAGCTATGTGTGATGACTGTGGAGGCCAGGATAGTGTCCCCCTATAATAATCCTGGGCTCCTGTCTGACATCTATGGAGGGAGACATGGGGGTCATTAGTGCATTATATGGTGTATATAGATGTCGATGTGTGCCCCCCCCTCGGTGCTGTAGAGGTTTGGTCTATCCAGGTGTCTGCAGCCGCTGTGCTTTCTGCTGATGGCAGTGTGTGCACTATAACATGTCATGTGGCTATATACTACACCTATTACCTCATATCACTACATGGAATTACTCATTAGTATAATATATATAATTGATATCACATGTAATATTTACTCCCTCTATGGGCCAGGCACAGGGCTGTTTGTATTAGATGACATTATATTGCATTATATAATATCACATCATATTTGCTCTCTCTCTGGGCACTAATATATATATATATATATATATATATATATATATTAGAATATTATATGCTATTTGCCCTCTATATAGAGTTGTGCGAATATATATGTTATATATTCAATTATGGTGCATTATATTACGCTACATATCATATTTGCCCTCTCTGTGTGAAAGGGTTGTATGTACAGTATATAGTGTATATTCTTATGTTATATTTATAAACTATATATTACATTATGGGTATATATACTATACCTTACAGTAAGTGTGTATATACTATATATTACATGATGTGTGTATATACTATATATAACAGGATGTGTGTATATACTATACATTACAGTGACTGTGTATATACTATATATTACAGGATGTGTGTATATACTATACATTACAGTGACTGTGTATATACTATATATTACATTATGGGTATATACTATATATTAAATTATGTGTGTATACACTATATATTACATTATGTGTGTATATACTATATATTACATTATGTGTATATACTATATATTACATTATGTGTGTATACACTATATATTACATTATGTGTGTATACACTATATATTACATTACGTGTGTATATACTATATATTACATTATGTCTGTATATACTATATATTACATTATGGGTATATACTATATTATACATTATGTGTGTATATACTATATATTACATTACGTGTGTATATACTATATATTACATTATGTGTGTATCTTCTATATATTACATGATGTGTGTATATACTATATGACATTACATTATGTGTATATATATATATTATACTATATTGTTGTATATATCATGTGCACAGGATTGTGTGCACAGGATTGTGTGCGTTTTATATTGCACTATAGAGTATTATATGATATTACATCATAGCTGCTGTCTCTGAGGTTTGTGTTAATGTGTTTTATTACATTATAGTCTATGATATCACATGTACTATATTATAATAAAATGCAATGTGTCTCATTATGGACACAAGGGTGTTTGTGTATATATTCTATTTTATCATATCACGTTGAATAATTTCCCTTCCTATGTGTGTTTATATAACATTATATTATATCACATCACATCATATTATATCATATCACATGTAATATTGACTCTATATACACAGGGTTGTGTATGATATATTACATTACTGTATATTATATCATATCACATGTAATATTGACTCTATATGCACAGGGTTGTGTATGATATATTACATTACTGTATTTTATATCATATCACATGTAATATTGACTCTATATGCACAGGGTTGTGTATGATATATTACATTACTGTATTTTATATCATATCACATGTAATATTGACTCTATATGCACAGGGTTGTGTATGATATATTACATTACTGAATATTATATCATATCACATGTAATATTGGCTCTATGTACACAGGGTTGTGTATGATATATTACATTACTGTATATTATATCATATCACATGTAATATTGGCTCTATGTACCCAGGGTTGTGTATGATATATTACATTACTGTATATTATATCATATCACATGTAATATTGACTCTATATACACAGGGTTGTATGTGTAGATGCTATTACATTATAGTAAGTTATATGATATCACATTATATTTCCTTCAGTCCGGCCTTGTGCTGTACATAAGGCCTTACACTGGATATAATCTGCAGCCATTGCTTGGCCTGGGATTCTGGCTGTCGCCCGGGATCATGTGTCATCTGCTCCCCAACAATCTCCCGTCACATAGATAAGCGGAGGAGGGTCGCCCGCTGTTGGTGTCCCTGAGAGTCTGGTCAGAAGTACTAATGATATGTAAGCTCAGACCGCGGGGGTGGGGACAGTGTAATTTCACTATAACCCCGCCCCCGCAGATCACGTGAGGATCACAGATTCATCTTACGACACAATGCCACCTTGCTTTGCAGTCCTCTGCTGATTGTAAACCGGCAGAATTATGCATGCAGCTCTGAATATAGGAAGCAACTTTAGATGATGTTTCACAGTATAAATCAACTTAAATACTTTGGCTAAAACTTTTTTTTTTTGCACATACTGTATATAACAGAACTTCAGTTCCATTCTGTCTCATTTACACCTCTCTTTAGACATCCGACTATCCCTAAATAACTGCTCAGTGCATGGTAACAGGAGACCAGCAGAATCCTGAATGCAGCTCTGCAGCTGCTCGGAGCATATAGGTTGCCATACAAATGCAATAACTGCCCCGATCCCACCCTACACATGGACACCCTGCTCAGCTGATTGTTCATGTGTTCTTCCAGGCTCCAATGGTGGAGGATTATCTCTCTCAGAACAAAAGGATCAGGCAGATGAATTCCAGCCTGCCTGATCCTTCTCTCCCGCAGCATTATCTGGCGGGCAGTAGACAATAGACATCAGCAGCTTTGGCTGACTGTCCCCTTATGTGTATGAGGCCTTAGGAAATGCTGCATGATAGGTAACAGCGGCACACATAAGGCTTGATGGCTGCTATAAAGCGCAGGCACTGTGATGTGCCGATCCCGCTCCTCGTCTGCGCGGTGATGCCGATGCCTCCGGCTGACTTTTAATAATCTCATTTTCTTAAAGTTTTTGTCTGAGGAGTTTGGGAAAGTTTTAGTTGTGTGGGGAAAGGGGAGGGGTGGGGGACATGTAATGAGGCCCCCAGGATGACATCTGTTATATAAGGATCCTATGTATATAGTGAGGAGATGAGGCAGGAAGCAGGAGAAGGGGTAATACTAATAACACTATTACTGAACAGGAGGTAATACTACTAATACTGATACTGGACATGGGGTAATACTACTAATACTGATACTGGACATGGGGTAACACTACTAATACTATTACTGGACATGGGGTAACACTACTAATACTATTACTGGACATGGGGTAATACTACTAATACTGATACTGGACATGGGGTAATACTACTAATACTGATACTGGACATGGGGTAATACTACTAATACTGGACATGGGGTAATACTACTAATACTGATACTGGACATGGGGTAATACTACTAATACTGATACTAGACATGGGGTAATACTACTAACACTGATACTGGACATGGGGTAATACTACTAATACTATTACTGGACATGGGGTAATACTACTAATACTGGACATGGGGTAATACTACTAATACTATTACTGGACATGGGGTATTACTACTAATACTATTACTGGACATGGGGTAATACTACTAATACTATTACTGGACATGGGGTAACACTACTAATACTGATACTGGACATGGGGTAATACTACTATTACTGGACATGGGGTAATACTACTAATACTGGACATGGGGTAATACTACTAATACTATTACTGGACATGGGGTAATACTACTAATACTGATACTGGACATGGGGTAATACTACTAATACTGATACTGGACATGGGGTAATACTACTAATACTGGACATGGGGTAATACTACTAATACTGATACTGGACATGGGGTAATACTACTAATACTGATACTGATCATGGGGTAATACTACTAATACTATTACTGGACATGGGGTAATACTACTAATACTGGACATGGGGTAACACTACTAATACTGATACTGGACATGGGGTAATACTACTAATACTGATACTGGACATGGGGTAATACTACTAATACTGGACATGGGGTAACACTACTAATACTATTACTGGACATGGGGTAACACTACTAATACTATTACTGGACATGGGGTAATACTACTAATACTATTACTGGACATGGGGTAATACTACTAATACTATTACTGGACATGGGGTAATACTACTAATACTGGACATGGGGTAATACTACTAATACTGGACATGGGGTAATACTACTAATACTATTACTGAACAGGAGGTAATACTACTAATACTGATACTGGACATGGGGTAATACTACTAATACTATTACTGGACATGGGGTAATACTACTAATACTATTACTGGACATGGGGTAATACTACTAATACTGGACATGGGGTAACACTACTAATACTATTACTGGACATGGGGTAATACTACTAATACTGGACATGGGGTAATACTACTAATACTGGACATGGGGTAATACTACTAATACTGATACTAGACATGGGGTAATACTACTAATACTGATACTGGACATGGGGTAATACTACTAATACTATTACTGGACATGGGGTAATACTACTAACACTATTACTGAACAGGAGGTAATACTACTAATACTGATACTGGACATGGGGTAATACTACTAATACTGATACTGGACATGGGGTAATACTACTAATACTGATACTGGACATGGGGTAATACTACTAATACTGATACTGGACATGGGGTAATACTACTAATACTGATACTAGACATGGGGTAATACTACTAATACTGATACTAGACATGGGGTAATACTACTAATACTATTACTGGACATGGGGTAACACTACTAATACTATTACTGGACATGGGGTAATACTACTAATACTATTACTGGACATGGGGTAATACTACTAATACTATTACTGGCCATGGGGTATTACTACTAATACTATTACTGGACATGGGGTAATACTACTAATACTGGACATGGGGAAATACTACTAATACTGGACATGGGGTAATACTACTAATACTATTACTGGACATGGGGTAATACTACTAATACTATTACTGGACATGGGGTAATACTACTAATACTGATACTGGACATGGGGTAATACTACTAATACTATTACTGGACATGGGGTAATACTACTAATACTATTACTGGACATGGGGTAATACTACTAATACTGGACATGGGGTAATACTACTAAGGCTATGTTCACACTACGTAAAACTACAGTCGTAGTTTTGCGGTGTGTAACATAGCATATCTTCAATGGGATCCTGGCCGGAGCGTACACACATCGTACACGCTCCGGTCGGGATCCCATACACCGCCGCAAACAATTGACCTGTCAGTTCACACAGTGAAGCGAGCGGCTCCAGCCGCTAGCTTCACTGTGCGCTATGGGAAGCTCTTATGCGGGCGCGCGCTCATGCGCCCGCATCAGAGCTCCGCGGACGAAAAGATCACCGGGCCGGGCCGGGTCACGGAACGGCCGGATGTTCACGTAGTGTGAATATAGCCTAATACTTATAATACCCTAATAATACTACTAATACTAATAATACCCCTACTACACAGGGGATAACACTACTAATACTACTGATACTGTTACTAGACAGGAGGTAATAGGTTATACATCTTCTGTATATAGTAATATGGAGCATGCTGCTATGACCTGGGTATCTCCTGTATATAATTATATATGTACAGCTGCTATGACCTGGGTATCTCCTGTATATAATTATTTATGTACAGCTGGTATAACCTGGGTATATACTGTATATAATTATATATGTACAGCTGGTATAACCTGGGTATCTTCTGTATATAATTATATATGTACAGCTGGTATAATCTGGGTATCTCCTGTATATAATAATATATATACAGCTGGTATAACCTGGGGATCTCCTGTATATAATTATATATGTACAGCTGGTATAACCTGGGTATCTCCTGTATATAATGATATATGTACAGCTGGTATAACCTGGGTATCTCCTGTATATAATGATATATGTACAGCTGGTATAACCTGGATATCCTGTGTATAATTATATATGTACAGCTGGTATAACCTGGGGATCTCCTGTATATAATTATATATGTACAGCTGGTATAACCTGGGTATATCCTGTGTATAATTACATATGTACAGCTGGTATAACCTGGGGATCTCCTGTATATACTATATATGTACAGCTGGTATAACCTGGGTATCTCCTGTATATAATTATATATGTATAGCTAATATAACCTGGATATCCTGTGTATAATTATATATGTACAGCTGGTATAACCTGGGTATATACTGTATATAATACATATGTATAGTTGGTATTACCTGGGGATTGCCTGTATATAATTATATATGTACAGCTGGTATAACCTGGGGATCCCCTGTATATAATTATATATGTACAGCTGGTATAACCTGGTAATATAGTGTATATAATTATATGTGTACAGCTGGTATAACCTGGGTATATACTGTATATAATTATATATGTACAGCTGGTATAACCTGGGGATCTCCTGTATATAATTATATATGTACAGCTGGTATAACCTGGGGATCTCCTGTATATAATTATATATGTACAGCTGGTATAACCTGGGTATATCCTGTCTTTAATTATATATGTACAGCTGGTATAACATGGGTATCTCCTGTATATAATTATATATATCTGGTATAACCTGGGGTTCTCCTGTATATAATTGGTTATTATGGTGCGGCTTTCAGTGATGACACTATGAGGTTATATGGGATTTGCTGAGTGTACAGGACCATTGCTCTATGTCGGGGTCTTTCTCTGATGATATTTCGGCCCCTGGGTTTTCATGGATCGTGCTATTATCTGCTCAGGGGTCGGGTTCATTGTCCTTCTTGTTATTTGCTATCACTATCTTCTCTTCCTTGGCCTCTTATGGTCTCTTTTATTGTGTAATTTCCCTATAGGGCGTTAATCACCAATAATATAGACGTATTTTCAGGTCCCACCTCACCTGAGCTGATCTTACTGACGGGTATACATGTCTGAGGCTGCTGTCCTCTCTATTAGGAGCCCCCGGTACATAAAGAGTGTGATAGATTCCCCACGGGACTGATCGCCGCCATCCTGACGCTCTCTGTCTGCTGAATATACAGGAGCACTGTTATATATGACATCATCCATCCCATAACTATCCTCCTGTCTTCTATTGCCGGTTACTGTTCTTGTTTTGTTACCTGCCAGTATTGATACATACACTCACCAGCCACTTTATTAGGTACACCTGTCCAACTGCACGTTACCACTTAATTTCTAATCAGCCAATCACATGGCGGCAACTCAGTGCATTTAGGCATGTAGACATGGTCAAGACAATCTCCTGCAGTTCAAACCGAGCATCAGTATGGGGAAGAAAGGTGATTTGAGGCCTTTGAACGTGGCATGGTTGTTGGTGCCAGAAGGGCTGGTCTGAGTATTTCAGAAACTGCTGATCTACTGGGATTTTCACGCACAACCATCTCTAGGGTTTACAGAGAATGGTCCGAAAAAGAAAAAACATCCAGTGAGCGGCAGTTCTGTGGGCGGAAATGCCTTGTTGATGCCAGAGGTCAGAGGAGAATGGGCAGACTGGTTCCAGCTGATAGAAAGGCAACAGTGACTCAAATAGCCAACCGTTACAACCAAGGTAGGCAGAAGAGCATCTCTGAACGCACAGTACGGCCAACTCTGAGGCAGATGGGCTACAGCAGCAGAAGACCACACCGGGGGCCACTCCGCTCAGCTAAGAACAGGAAACTGAGGCTAAAATTTGCACAAGCTCATCAAAATTGGACAGTAGAAGATTGGAAAAACGTTGCCTGGTCTGATGAGTCTCGATTTCTGCTTGAACATGACAATGAGATCACTGTACTCCAATGGCCTCCACAGTCACCAGATCTCAATCCAATAGAGCATCTTTGGGATGTGGTGGAACGGGAGATTCGCATCATGGATGTGCAGCCGACAAATCTGCGGCAACTGTGTGATGCCATCATGTCAATATGGACCAAATCTCTGAGGAAGCTTCCAGCACCTTGTTGTATCTATGCCACCAAGAATTGGGGCAGTTCTGAAGGCAAAAGGGGGTCCAACCCGTTACTAGCATGGTGTACCTAATAAAGTGGCCGGTGAGTGTACTTTGTATGGTTTTCTTTGGTTTATACTGTTTGGCTCTACTGTAAGTCCTGAGGGTATATGAGCAAGGAACCAGTAAAGGTGACTGCTATAGATGAAGTCTGGTTCTGCTGTCCTGCAAACAGAATGTGTTAAAGGGGTTATCCAGAATCAGGAAATCGTAGCTGCTTTCTTCCAGTAGCAGCACCAGCCTTGTCCCTAGTTTGTGTATGATATTGCAGCTCGGTTCTGCACTCAAACTGCGGACAAGTGGTCTTTTTCTAATGACAATCCTCTATGTTTCAAATAATCTGGTGTCAGAAAGTTATATAGATTTGTAATTTACTTCTATTTAAAAATCTCCAGTCTTCCAGTACTTATCAGCTGCTGTGTGTCCTGCAGGAAGTGGTGTATTCTTTCCAGTCATATACAGTGATCTCTGCTGCCACCTCTGTCTATGTCAGGAACTTATACTCTGGGTGTATTCCTACATATCAGTCAGATTTGTAGCATGATCCGTATCTGGAATACACAATAACTACATCAAAGTGATTTAAAAAAAAATCTGCTGTTCGGCCTCTAGGAGCGCCATTCCCCTGAATGGATAGAAACCCAGATTTGGAGCGAGTATTTGTGAGCACCCACATAAATTCTCATATGAGGAAAAACCCAGTCTGTGCGAGCGGCAGCGGCACAAGTTCTGCTAATTTCTTCTCTGAACATTTATAGAGCTATAAAATTAAAATACTCCTCACTTATCACCGCAGCTGCGTCTGTAAGTGCCACATACGTCTTGTGGAAATTTGATCGGCTCTTACAAAAGAGAAGCCAAAGTGGTTTTATTATTTATCAAAATTTTAGCAATTCCTTGGCTTGTATTCATTGTGGATTTCACTCCTCTCCTCGAAATACTACTGCCGCCACTGCGGGCTTTACTGTGGAATCTGTTCTGCTGTGTGATGATGTGGAAGGAAGATTAGAATGTCAGATCACTGGCCAAAGGCTGCATGCAAAATTGGTGCATAAGAAATAACAAGTAAAGGCCCTATTCCACGGAATGATTATCGTTCGTATACGGCCGATATCGGCCGCTACGGACGATAATCGTCCGGTGGAATAGAGTGCAACGATCAGCCGACATCGTTCATGTCGGCTGATCCTTGCAGTCGCTTGTTTTTCAACATGTTGAAAAACAAGCGACTGATATAGCAGCGATCTGCTGCCGTCGCTCCGTTGAATAGGAGCATCGGCAGCAGACGCTACTGTATCCTATGGGCGATCCCCCAGGCAGCCCCCGGGCAGCTCCCCGCCGCCCCTCCCGCACTCACCCGCTCGCTGCAGCCGCGTTGAATAGCGGCGGCAGCGAGCGGGGAACAAGGAGCAAACGAGCGCTGAGAGCGCTCGTTTGCTCCTCTAAACAACCTGTGGAATAGGGGCATAAGCAACGAATGACATACAATATAGTGCAGCTAAAGCTGCTATAATACTGCCTTCTATGTACAAGAATATAACTACTATTTTACTGCTCTTATATACAGGAATATAACTACTATTTTACTGCTCTTATATACAAGAATATAACTACTATATTACTGCTCTTATATACAAGAAAATAACTACTATAATACTGCTCCTATTTACAAGAATATAACTACTATAATACTGCTCCTATATACAGGGATATAACTACTATAATACTGCTCCTATTTACAAGAATATAACTACTATAATACTAACCCTATATACAAGAATATACATACTATAATACTGCTCCTATATACAGGACTATAACTACTATAATACTGCTCCTATATACAGGAATATAACTACTATAATACTGCTCCTATATACAGGAATATAACTACTATAATACTGCTCCTATATACAAGAATATAACTACTATAATACTGTTCCTATATACAAGAATATCACTACTATAATACTGCTCCTATATACAGGAATATAATTACTATAATACTGCTCCTATATACAAGAATATAACTACTATAATACTGCCCTCTATGTACAAGAAAATAACTACTATAATACTGCTCCTATATACAAGAATATAACTACTATAATACTGCTCCTATATACAGGAATATCACTACTATAATACTGCTCCTATATACAAGAATATAACTACTATAATACTGCTCCTATATAAAAGAATATAACTACTATAATACTGCTCCTATATAAAAGAATATAACCACTATAATACTGCTCCTATATACAGGAATATAACTACTATAATACTGCTTTTATATACAAGAATATAACTACTATAATAGTGCCCCTATATACAGGGATATAACTACTATAATACTGCTCCTATATACAGGAATACAACTACTATAATACTGCTCCTATATACAGGAATATAACTACTATAATACTGCTCCTATATACAGGAATATAACTACTATAATACTGCTCCTATATACAGGAATATAACTACTATAATACTGCTCCTATATACAGGAATATAACTACTATAATACTGCTCCTATATACAGGGATATAACTACTATAATACTGCCCCCTATATACAGGAATATAACTACTATAATACTGCTCCTATATACAGGAGTATAACTACTATAATCCTGCTCCTATATACAGGAATATAACTACTATAATACTGCCCCCTATATACAGGAATATAACTACTATAATACTGCTCCTATATACAGGGATATAACTACTATAATACTGCTTCCTATATACATGAATATAACTACTATAATACTGCTCCCTATATACAGGAATATAACTACTATAATACTGCTCCTATATACAGGAATATAACTACTATAATACTGCTCCTATATACAGGGATATAACTATTATTATACCGCCTTCTACTTACAGGAATAACTAATATAATATGCTTTAGAGAAATTAAATAGAAGGAGGTAATTGGATTGCGGTTAAGCGTCTTCGCTGATTTCACTATTTCACAAATCATATCAGTGTCTGGAGAACACGGCGGCTCTTTGTTGTAGTTCTGGTCGGTGATTATATCAGGAATATATTACATGAGAGCGAGAGGCGGATTATTATATTTGTGACATTTCATCCCATTGAGAGCAGACTTCTCTCTCGTCTCTCTGGAATATGAGTGGACAGGGCGGTGATGAGGCTGTTAGATGTATACGGTATATATACTGCGTACATTCACAGACGCTCAACTTCTATTACTACAGCAGATTATGGGAGGGATTATAGATGATAGGAGGGAATCTTCTCATCTGGTTTATAGATGGTGGTGTGTAGGGGCGGAGCTCGGATTCATGGGGCCCCATAGGAAAAAATTGTATGGGGTCCCATGCATCCTATATGACCCCCCCCAAAAGCCGCTGGCCCGCACCAAACCCCCACATTGCCTTCACCCTATCCCTGGAAGCTGCTGGACCGTAAATCCACCATCCCCGACAGCCACTCCCCCCCCCCAAACGGCCGCTGACCCGCACCAGCATACACATATACTCACCCAGCGCAGCACCCCATTCTCCTGGCTCCCCAACGCATGAGTGATGTCACAGGGACCTGGGGAAGGGGGGGAGAACGCTGGGTATGCAGTTTCGGAAGGGGAGGACATGTTGCAGGCCGACAACTATCAGGCAAGGGGGGGTTGGTTGCTTGGTGAGGGCTAGGGGCTGTTCGGGGGGGGGAATTTGCTATGAGGCGGCTATCTGGTGGGAGCATAGGGGTGATGTCCTGCCAAAAGCTATTTGCGGGGGGGGGGGGGGGGGGGTGGATATAATGCTCTCTGCTACCAGCAGCTGGTGTGAGATGTACCACACAGGCAGACCACACTCTCCTGGGCCCCCCTACCATATGAGCCCAGTAGCATCTGCGTGGTCTGCCTCTATGGTAGCTACACCAGTGTTGTTGTGTAATGTACACTAGACTGCTCCTGTAAGGTGGTGGTGGGGGGCTGGGGGGACAGAGGAGTAATGGGTGTATCTGTGCATTTCACAAGTAGCCTTCAGAAATGTCCCCCATGATGTATATGTATCTTACACTACATTGATGAGTTGCTTGGACTTAGGGTAGTGACTAGAGATGAGCGAACCTCGAACATGCTGGAGTCCATCCGAACCCGAACTTTCAGCATTTGATTAGCGGCGGCTGCTGAAGTCGGATAAAGCCCTAAGGCTATGTGGAAATCATGGATATAGTCATTGGCTGTATCCATGTTTTCCAGACAACCTTAGAGCTTTATCCAAGTTCAGCAGCTAATCAAATGCCGAACGTTCGGGTTCGGATGGATTCCAGCTGCTCCAGGTTCACTCATCTCTACTAGTGATGTGGGTTAGTTTAGCTGTAGGAAGTGGCAGCATGCATGGTTCTCTGCCGACTGATGCTGCAACACTGTCACAGAGCAGAGAAACCCGTCTGTGAGTGTAAGTGATAGGCTACAACCCAGACACAGGAGACAACTGGGTTCACAGTGTAACACTGCTCTGTGTGATGGTAACACTGCTCTGTGCTCTGTGTGACGGTAACACTGCTCTGTGTGATGGTAACACTGCTCTGTGCTCTGTGTGACGGTAACACTGCTCTGTGCTCAGTGTGACGGTAACACTGCTCTGTGCTCTGTGTGACGGTAACACTGCTCTGTGCTCAGTGTGACGGTAACACTGCTCTGTGCTCTGTGTGGCGGTAACATCGCTCTGTGCTCTTGTGTGATGGTAACACTGCTCTGTGCTCTGTGTGATGGTAACACCGCTCTGTGCTCTGTGTGACGGTAACACCGCTCTGTGCTCTGTGTGACGGTAACACCGCTCTGTGCTCTGTGTGGCGGTAACACTGCTCTGTGCTCTGTGTGATGGTAACACTGCTCTGTGCTCTGTGTGATGGTAACACCGCTCTGTGCTCTGTGTGACGGTAACACCGCTCTGTGCTCTGTGTGATGGTAACACTGCTCTGTGCTCTGTGTGATGGTAACACCGCTCTGTGCTCTGTGTGACAGTAACACCGCTCTGTGCTCTGTGTGACGGTAACACTGCTCTGTGCTCTGTGTGATGGTAACACCGCTCTGTGCTCTGTGTGACGGTAACACCGTTCTGTGCTCTGTGTGATGGTAGCACTGCTCTGTGCTCTGTGTGACGTTAACACCGCTCTGTGCTCTGTGTGACGTTAACACCGCTCTGTGCTCTGTGTGGCGTTAACACCGCTCTGTGCTCTGTGTGGCGGTAACACTGCTCTGTGCTCTGTGTGATGGTAACACTGCTCTGTGCTCTGTGTGATGGTAACACCGTTCTGTGCTCTGTGTGATGGTAACACCGTTCTGTGCTCTGTGTGATGGTAACACTGCTCTGTGCTCTGTGTGGCGGTAACACTGCTCTGTGCTCTGTGTGATGGTAACACTGCTCTGTGCTCTGTGTGGCGGTAACACTGCTCTGTGCTCTGTGTGATGGTAACACCGTTCTGTGCTCTGTGTGATGGTAACACTGCTCTGTGCTCTGTGTGGCGGTAACACTGCTCTGTGCTCTGTGTGATGGTAACACTGCTCTGTGCTCTGTGTGGCGGTAACACTGCTCTGTGCTCTGTGTGATGGTAACACCGTTCTGTGCTCTGTGTGGCGGTAACACTGCTCTGTGCTCTGTGTGACGGTAACACTGCTCTGTGCTCTGTGTGGCGGTAACACTGCTCTGTGCTCTGTGTGGCGGTAACACTGCTCTGTGCTCTGTGTGATGGTAACACTGCTCTGTGCTCTGTGTGATGGTAACACTGCTCTGTGCTCTGTGTGATGGTAACACTGCTCTGTGTGACGGTAACACTGGTCTGTGCTCTGTGTGGCGGTAACACTGGTCTGTGCTCTGTGTGGCGGTAACACCGCTCTGTGTGATGGTAACACTGCTCTGTGCTCTGTGTGACGGTAACACTGCTCTGTGCTCTGTGTGGCGGTAACACTGCTCTGTGCTCTGTGTGACGGTAACACTGGTCTGTGCTCTGTGTGACGGTAACACCGCTCTGTGCTCTGTGTGATGGTAACACTGCTCTGTGCTCTGTGTGGCGGTAACACCGCTCTGTGCTCTGTGTGGCGGTAACACTGCTCTGTGCTCTGTGTGATGGTAACACTGCTCTGTGCTCTGTGTGGCGGTAACACCGCTCTGTGCTCTGTGTGGCGGTAACACTGCTCTGTGCTCTGTGTGACGGTAACACTGCTCTGTGCTCTGTGTGGCGGTAACACTGCTCTGTGCTCTGTGTGGCGGTAACACTGCTCTGTGCTCTGTGTGATGGTAACACCGCTCTGTGCTCTGTGTGGCGGTAACACTGCTCTGTGCTCTGTGTGGCGATAACACTGCTCTGGGTTGGGGCTAAGCACAGACTGGCAGTGGATGGAGCCAGGATTCGCCCCAGTTCTTGTTATGGTCCCAGATAGGAACCATGATGAGAAATCTAGATACATAACAAGTGTAAATTGTATCACGGCCATAGGAAACCAGTATCATCAGGCGCGTTCGCCGTTCTCCCATAGACAGAAGCGTTCGGCCATTTAAAATGCATCAAACTTCCTCTCAGTCACTTAAGCTGCTCAATAAAATTTTGTCTGGGAAATAATGGCGCATTACAGGAATCTCCTCCGCCGATAACGCTTTATATCTGCAATCAAAATGAGATGCGTGGCCGTCATAATCCGAGGGGTCCACATCAAGTGTATTTAGTGCCAATCGTCTGTTATATAAGACTCCGAAATGAGAGAAATAAGAAACGTCCAATCCACAGCGGGAGAGAGGGAGACGCCGACGTCTGATCCCAACATCCAGAGACAATGAGAAAAGATATGGACAAGCCTCCATATACAATAACTGATAGACAGAACACACACATATATATCAATACTACAGGGTACAGGAGCTACTTATGTCTACACTTCAAGGGGAATTCTATGGTGGTAGTCACAGCCCTGCCCCCTGTGTATGACATCACTGATATAATACTGATATAATGACATGATCAAACTTGAGATCCACACCTTATACTGATGCATGCCGGGAAACTTGTGCAGTGTTGTGGCAGCTCTCTGGGTGTAGGCGGGGGGGGGGGGGGGGGGGGGGGGGGGGGGGTGGGGGGGGATGTAACTAGAAATGGCTGGGCCCCATAGCCAACTTTTGATTGGGCCCCCCTTTCTAACTGACCACTGCTGCAAATGATGACAACTCAGGGGACCCAGTGTATTACAGATGCAGGCCACCGGGCCCCCTTAATGCGGCACTATGGCTGCTACAGCAGTAGTTACGCCCCTGGGTGTTGGGTCACTTGGGCACTTGTCACTGTAGTCTGGAATGGCGTTGGGACCCACCCCGGACAAATAGGAACAACGCTCAAGGTTTGTGTAGACAGGTGTATGGGTGCAGGTGCAAAAATGATAGACCGGAGGACAATAGCTTAATCATAATAACTTCAGTTCACTTAGAATCTTCAGTGCGATACAGGACAGTAATAACATGAAATGCAGGTGCAGGTAAGAGGTAGCTGTAATAGACTTGGTAGACTCTGCAGGTGGTGGTTGAGAATAGAAGAAGATACTCGTACTCATGCATAGACACATAGATCTGAGCACCTTATGCCCAATAGTGTCAGGGTACCCGTCCTGCTAGGGTATTACGAGGTCCCAGGTCCCTGCGCTGGGTTGAGCAGACTTTCCAAGACATCCCAGAATAGCCATGTGTTACCGTAGAATACATAGGCTTACACACTGCTTTGTCCTACTGGGGTCAGTACGTTACTTCAGGTATACTGGCATGTGTGTGTGTGGTGTGTGTTGCAGAAGGTATCCCTGGTGTGGACAAGGTGATCCTCAGAGGACGTCACTCCCTGCTGAAGCTTTCTAGCTCTGCATGCTAGCCGTAGTTACTTGCATGGGGGGAATGTGTTTCTTAATCCCTGACATGGGCCCTGGCTTCACTGCAGCAGGAACTCTGTCTCCCTCCACTGACTCAACTAAAAGACCATCCCACCAGGAACTGGCTCCTTTAAGGGTAGATTCACACACACCGTATCACAGCGGATCTTCTGCTGTGGATTCATAGCAGATTTGATCTAAATAATGGAATACAGCATCAAATCTGCAGCGGATCCTGTACGTGTGAATGCACCCTTATAGGGACAACTTAGCTAGCCTGTGATTGGTGGGACTGTGTGCATGTGCAAGAGAGAAGAAAGGGGATAGGTAGAAAAGTGAGGGAAACAAGCTGCACCTGGGACTGGAGAAGACAGAACAGAACACAAAATAGTTAACCCATGAAAACTTCAGCTGTGCCCAATACAAGGGACACAATAAATACAACAGTGACACCTAGTGGGGAAAAACACATTATACACTTCTCCCTCATCCCCTTTGTGAGAACCTGAGTGAGTTACTTTGCCCAGGTGCATAAGAAACTTAGTGGCACACCTGTGCTGGGACACTACAATACTACATCTATTAGTGCTGACAACAAGCCTGTATATCCTGTGTATAGAGAGGTAGTCAGAGCCCCGCCCCCTGTATATCATGTGTATAGAGAGGTAGTCACAGCCCCGCCCCCTGTATATCATGTGTATAGAGAGGTAGTCACAGCCCCGTCCCCTGTATATCATGTGTATAGAGAGGTAGTCACAGCCCCACCCCCTGTATATCATGTGTATAGAGAGGTAGTCACAGCCCCACCCCCTGTATATCCTGTGTATTAAGAGGTAGTCACAGCCCCACCCCCCTGTATATCATGTGTATAGAGAGGTAGTCCCAGCCCCGCCCCCTGTATATCGTGTATAGAGAGGTAGTCCCAGCCCCGCCCCCTGTATATCCTGTGTATAGAGAGGTAGTCACAGCCCCGTCCCCTGTATATAGAGAGGTAGTCACAGCCCCGCCCCCTGTATATCCTGTGTATAGAGAGGTAGTCACAGCCCCGCCCCCTGTATATCATGTGTATAGAGAGGTAGTCACAGCCCCGCCCCCTGTATATCATGTGTATAGAGAGGTAGTCACAGCCCCGCCCCCTGTATGGCAGCAATGATATAATGACATGTGTGTCCTCCATCCTGTGTATTTGGGGGTGACATGTTGTGTCATGTTCTGGTTCTGGCACTGATAACACATCCTGCAGTATATACCGTGTATCCTGGGGCCGCCGGGTGTCAGCGTCTGTCTGGTTACTGTATCTCTATACTGTATCTGCACAGCTCGTGACTAAATATAGAGCAGACCCCCCTCCCCCACCATCATTGGAGGCCACCGGTTAAATAAACAACCAAATACATAGCAATAAGCCGGGGATATAAGTGGCCCCGGGGCCCCTGTGATTGGCTCTCCTGCATTGATCCTGTTGGAAGTAATTATATGTTTAGCTGGAGGATTTTCCAGGGCCAGTAATTCCCTGATTTAATGCCGGTTGATCGTGGAGAGAGTACGGTGGGGGTGTGAGGAGTGATGGAGCCAGTGACGTCACGGACCCTCTTAGCAGTCGGAGCACGGACACTGCAGGCAAACCCCTTCCAATCTCCCGGCTTCTCATTAAATCACTTCCTGCTTTGTAGAAACCAATGTCAGATACGGTTAATGGAACGTTACATGCAGCAAATGCAAAAGAAAAAACCTCGTCTCCACGACACGCCGACACAAGCGACAGACCCCCCCCCCCCCCCATCAAAGCCTCCCGCTGCAAACAAGGTGGTGGGGATACCCGAGTGCACAGGGTCAAGGGGCTGCCAACCAGCCCCCCATCCACAGCACCAGTGCAATCTAATAGAGAGTAGGATGCCGCTGTCAGTAATATAGGGACCCCCATCCACAGCACCAGTGCAATCTAATAGAGAGTAGGGTGCTGCTTCTACAATAACCGGGGACCCCCATCCACAGCACCAGTGCAATCTAATAGAGAGTAGGGTGCTGCTTCTACAATAACTGGGGACCCCCATCCACAGCACCAGTGCAATCCAAAAGAGAGTAGGGTGCCGCTGTCAGTAATATAGGGACCCCCATCCACAGCACCAGTGCAATCTAATAGAGAGTAGGATGCCGCTGTCAGTAATATAGGGACCCCCATCCACAGCACCAGTGCAATCTAATAGAGAGTAGGGTGCTGCTTCTACAATAACTGGGGACCCCCATCCACAGCACCAGTGCAATCCAAAAGAGAGTAGGGTGCCGCTGTCAGTAATATAGGGACCCCCATCCACAGCACCAGTGCAATCTAATAGAGAGTAGGATGCCGCTGTCAGTAATATAGGGACCCCCATCCACAGCACCAGTGCAATCTAATAGACAACAGATAGTAGGGTGCTGCTGCCAGTAGTATAGGGGACCCCCATCCACAGGACCAGTGCTAGTCTTTGGCTGTCAGGGCATGCTGGGAATTGTAGTTTTGCAACAGCTGGAGAACCACAAATTAGGAAACAATGCACTAATATACATATGTTTTTGGGACGGCTGAGTGACAACCAGTATGGCCCCCATTGCTGTCCCCTCAGAAGTTGTCACCCATTTTGCACAGAGTCCTAAAAGGTAAATCCTACTGAGCTCAGACAATACATTCTAGTGGAAACTGTGGGTTGTTTTAGAAGGAAGAGTACATGTAGTCTTGTTCATCCTGAGCTTCCTGGTTCATGAGGAAAATAGCAGAAAAGTGATGCACCCTGCCACCTGGCCAGGGTGATAGTCCGGCTCTGCCCCGTATCCACTCTGTGTCCTCTCTGTTGTCCATTGTTGCATTGTTTTCCTGCAGGTTCCCCTCCCCCACACGGTAACGCTTCTCGCATTGTTGATGTTCCCATTATAATGATAGGAGCTTTTTGCATTATTAAATCATGAGATGCGGCCGCTCATCACCGATCTCTCTGCAGACATTAGAGGAGAGTGAAATCAGCAAAGACGCGACCGCTTCATTACCGCAAAGTGCAAGAAAAGATCTGGGGGGGGGGGGAGCCTCCGCAGGGCCGCCGCCAGTCATCTCAAACTATATACCAGGTGAGTCAAAAGTCTCAGGACAACAAAGGGGCAATGCTATATCTGACACCCCAGCAAGCAACGGGTGAGAGGACCTATCTTTTAGGGTAGAAGGGCAGGTTTTTCCAATGGGACGGTGGTCATGGAGCGGACCAGAAAAGACCAGAATTGTACTGCACTGAATTGTATTGTATCATTTGCCAAAATCAGATCGGCAATATCTTTAGCGGTTCAAAAATTATCAACACATAAAGTCGCTACAAGAAACGGGAGCCTTCCCTGTGATGCACAGCTATCTGACGTCTTCAATGTGTTGTCCATGGTGCTGAACGCAGAGCTGAAGCTGAACACAAGGCAACGTTCTGTGTTGATAACTTTTAGAGAAATTGCAGATCTGATTGCGGCAATCGATTTCTGTGGAGGCCCCAGCTTCCTACTGGGGGGCTTCTATCTACCTATTGGGTTGGGCACCCGACAACTACCTACTGGGTGAGGCAGCTACCTACTGGGGGGCACATATCTACCTACAGGGGGGCACCTATCTATGAGAGGAGGGGTGGCACCTGGATACCTACAGGGGGGTCAACTACCTTCTGGGGGTGACATCTGTCTACCAATGGGGGAGAAAATACTCACTTGGGGACACCTATCTACCAATGGGGGCACAGGGCTACTTGCAGGGTGGGGCAAATACTTACTGGGGGATGCACTTATCTACCTATGGGGGGCAGATACCTAAAAGGGGCTCCTACCTAGAGTCATAAATGGGCGAAGTCGTCATGGCGCTCTACGGTGACGGTATGGGGGAAATATTTGTCTGTGTAGAGAGTGTTTTGTTCTGTAAAGGGTCTTATACCCAGGCCGATAATCGGCAGGCTGTGTTGCTAGGAACGCTCCTGTGGCCGATAATCCCCCCTTGTAAAAGTGACAGCGATCAGCTGAGGAGCGGGAAAACGATTCTTGCACGATCATGTCTTTCGAATATACTTCAAAATGTATCATTATCGTCCGCACATCCTCCTGTGTAAACAGGGAATGTGAGGCCGATAACAATAAAGGGAAACTGACAGCACAGTATGTATATATTGGAGCTGGGAAAGGTATATATCTGTGGTTTCAGTTTCCAGATCACACAGCAGTGTATACTTACCTAGTGCAATGCCACTGTGACCCGGCATCCTGTACTCCAGCTATCCCATCCAGCCGCTGCATCTTCAGGCGGCCGTCTCCTCCAGAATGATTGACAGTCGGAGGAGGCGGGCCCTGAAGACACTGCACAGAACAGAGAGACGGAGAAGAGACACTGCACAGAAGAGACAGAGAAGATGATGCCGGATCACAGCAGCAGCCCAGTAGCTAAGTATGTACTGCTGTGTGATCTGGAAACTAACAGAAAAGATATATGTATGTATGTATGTATGTATGCCTGCAGGATATATCGATCATTTGTGCAGCACAGCCGCTTGATTTCTTGTGCCATGTAAAGGAACAACAAACGAGCGCCAATCTTGCTGATCGGCGCCCATGGCTGAGAAATCAGCTGGGACCTTATCAGTAAGGAGGTTGTCTGGTAAAGGTATGGTGTATTCTTCAGTCCCTGTGTGGTGGTTATGGTTCTGCAGTAATATGAGCCTCTTGTATACTGTTATTATTGGTAATATTGGTCTCGGGGAGAGCAGTGATCTGGTGCAGACTTGTTTGCTTGGCGTCCTCTCTGCTGGTTTCTCATTCTGCAGGTTTCCTCAGTGGCAGGAGATGGATTTGCTGTAACTCTTCCCTCCTCTGAGAGGAGCCGGGGGGTCAGCCAGCTGTATGGTGGAGCGGCGGCCATATGTAACAGGCCTGACCCCATGTGCAGCGCCCCTGGTGCTGCCTACGGTGAGGTGCCCGGCCAGAATCCATCAGCTCGGAAGAGGCGATCCTCAGAAGACCTCGCACGCTGCCCGATATAGCGGCTGAGGCTGCGCATATAATCAGGTTGTCAGGGTGAGAGATTTCTCCATAAATCGGATTGTAAGATTTCTGTAATTAACATAATCTGAAGTCCCAAAAAAACGGAGACGAGAAGTCGCTGGAGGACATGGCGGCCGTGTAGTCTAATGGGGGATGGGACAGGGGAGACCTCCATGATACTGGGGACTGTCTATGGCCAAAAAGTATAACCTCTAACACATATCGGTATTTCACTGGGCCCAGTATGCCCTAACATTTTACAGCTGTTTAAAAACTACAACTCCCATCATGCCCTGACAGCCCAATGACTCCCCAACATGAAGAGCTCCAGCTGTAGCATAACTACATCTTCCATCATGCCTTGCATGATGGGAGCTGTAGTTTTGTAACAGCTAGAGACACATAGGTGGTTGCCCTCTGTAAGGAATGTTCCCCTATGACTCTTGGCCACATGATGGCGCAGCTCATTGCTCCACCCCCTGGACTGTAGATGTGACGCTATCCTTGCTGTTGTTGCTGATGATTTTTCTGAGGATCTTTAAGGTTCTCTCCACTTTGTTGCTGGACCGCAGCCAAGTCCCAGGAATGTGTCACTGTTTTGTTTTTCGCCGTCGCGTCGTCAGTTCTGCAAACTGTGAAATAGAGCGGAACAAGTGGAACCCGTTCATCTCCTCCCATGTCTGCTGCATGCCCCCCTACTGATCATTTAGGGTTTTACCGGATAATGAGGGGCCCCTCCAAGGAGTCAAGGGCCACAGAACTTTCTGGATGCAGGGTCAGGAATTTGTCGCTGCTGCAGAAAACCCAGAAGATACAAAGAGAGAAGATACATAGGTGTGAGATACGGAGAGAGAAGTTACAGGGGTTTGAGATATACAGAGAGAGAAGATACAGGGGGTGAGATAAAGAGAGAGAAGATACAGGGGGGTGAGATACAGAGAGAAAATATACAGGGGTGTAAGATACAGAGAGAAGATACAGGGGTGTGAGATACAGAGAGAGAAGTTACAGGGGTTTGAGATATACAGAGAGAGAAGATACAGGGGTGTAAGATACAGAGAGAAGATACAGGGGAGTGAGATACAGAGAGAAGATACAGGGGGGTGAGATACAGAGAGAGAAGATACAGGGGGTGAGATAAAGAGAGAGAAGATACAGGGGGTGAGATACAGAAAGAAAATATACAGGGGTGTAAGATACAGAGAGAAGATACAGGGGAGTGAGATACAGAGAGAGAAGATACAGGGGTGTGAGATACAGAGAGAGAGAAGATAGAGGAGAGTGAGATACAGAGAGAGAGAAGATACAGGAGTGTGAGATACAGAGAGAGAAGATACAGGGGGTGAGATACAGAGAGAGAAGATACAGGGGGTGAGATACAGAGAGAAAAGATACAGGGGTGTAAGATACATAGAGAAGATACAGGGGTGTGAGATACATACAGAGAGAGAAGATACAGGGGTGTGAGATACATAGAGAGAGAGAAGGTACAAGAGTGTGAGATACAGAGAGAGAGAAGATACAGGGGTGTGAGATACATAGAGAGAGAGAAGGTACAAGAGTGTGAGATACAGAGAGGGAGAAGGTACAAGAGTGTGAGATACAGAGAGAGAGAAGGTACAGGAGTGTGAGATACAGAGAGAAGATACAGGGGTGTGAGATAGAGAGAGAGAAGATACAGGGGTGTGAGATACAGAGAGAGAAGATACAGGGGTGTTAGACTCAGAGAGAGAGAGAGAAGATACAGAGAGACAAGAAACAGGGATGTGAAATACAGAGAGAGAAGATACAGAGGTGTGAGACAAAGAAAGAGAGAGAGAGAAGATACAGAGGTTTGAGATACAGAGAGATCATACAGGAGTGTGAGATACTGTATAAAGAGAGAAGATACAGGAGTGTGAGATACAAAGAGAAGATACGGGGGTCTGAGATACAGAGAGAGAAGTTACAGGGGAGTGAGATACAGAAAGAGAAAGTACACAGGTGTGAGATACAGAGAGAGAAGGTACACAGGTGTAAGATACAGAGAGAGAAGATACAGGGGTGTGAGATACAGAGAGAGAAGATACAGCGGTGTGAGATACAGAGAGAGAGGATACATAGGAGTGAGATACAAAGAGAGAGAAGATATAGGGCTGTGAGATACAAAGAGAGAGAAGATATAGGGCTGTGAGATACAGAGAGAGAAGATACAGTGCTGTTAGATAAAGAGAGAGAAGATACAGGGTTGTGAGATACAGAGAGAGAGAGAGAAGATACAGGAGTGTGACATACAGAGAGAGAAGATACAGGAGTGTGAGATACAGAGAGAGAAGGTACAGGGGTGTGAGATACAGAGAGAGAGAAGATACAGGAGTGTGAGATACAAAGAGAGAAGGTACAGGGGTGTGAGATACAGAGAGAGAGAAGATACAGGAGTGTGAGATACAGAGAAATAAGATACAGGAGTGTGAGATACAGAGAGAGAAGATACAGGGGTGTGAGATACAAAGAGAGAAGATACAGGGGTGTGAGATACATAGAGAGAGAAAATACAGGAGTGTGAGATACAGAGAGAGAGAGAAGATACAGGAGTGTGAGATACAAAGAGAGAAGATACAGGGGAGTGAGATACAGAGAGAAGATACAGGAGTGTGAGATACAGAGAGAGAAGATACAGGGGTGTGAGATACAGAGAAAGAAGATACAGGGGTGTAAGATACAGAGAGAGAGGATACATAGGAGGGAGATACAAAGAGAGAGAAGATATAGGGCTGTGAGATACAAAGAGAGACAGGATATAGGGCTGTGAGATACAGAGAGAGAAGATACAGTGCTGTTAGATACAGAGAGAGAAGATACAGGGGTGTGAGATACAGAGAGAGAGAAGATACAGGAGTGTGAGATACAGAGAGACAGGGCGCAGGGGCGGGCTGGGCCGGGGGGCAAGGAGGCATTTGCCCCCCAGGCCGGTCTTTCCCAAGAACGTTGTAGGGCTGGGCCAGCCCTATAATATACTTGGGAAAGACCGGCCTTAGATTAACTAGCAGCGCCGCGGCTGCGCTGCTAACCGAAAGTTAAGGGACACTGCCGGACCGAGTGTTTGGCAGCTCCCTCGGTCCGGCGACGGCCCTCAGCTTCCGGTTAGCAGCGCAGCCGCCGCACTGACATCTAATTCTTAGGAGGGTGGGGGGAAGGACCGCAACTCACCTGTCCCGCTCCCCAGCAGCTCCTCTTTCATCTTCCGGCGCAGGCATCAGGGTACAGAGACGCTGCCTGCGCCGGATGTGACCTGCAGCCTCTATCTGCAGGGACACTCAACACAGGCAGCGTCTCTGCACCCTGATGCCTGCGCCGGAAGATGAGAGAGGAGAAGGCACGCTGGAGAGGAGCCAAAGACAGGTGAGCCAAGTGGGGGGACTTGGCTGCTATGTGGGGGTGGGGGGGACTTGGCTGCTATGTGGGGGTGGGGGGGTGGGGGGGACTTGGCTGCTATGTGGGGGTGGCGGGGTGGGGGGGACTTGGCTGCTATGTGGGGGTGGGGGGGGACTTGGCTGCTATGTGGGGGTGGGGGGGGTGGGGGGGACTTGGCTGCTATGTGGGGGTGGGGGGGACTTGGCTGCTATGTGGGGGTGGGGGGGTGGGGGGGACTTGGCTGCTATGTGGGGGGGGGGGGGTGGGGGGGACTTGGCTGCTATGTGGGGGTGGGGGGGGGGGGACTTGGCTGCTATGGGGGGGTGGGGGGGACTTGGCTGCTATGGGGGGGGTGGGGGGGACTTGGCTGCTATGGGGGGGTGGGGGGGACTTGGCTGCTATGGGGGGGGTGGGGGGGACTTGGCTGCTATGGGGGGTGGGGGGGACTTGGCGGGACTTGGCTGCTATGGGGGGGTGGGGGGGACTTGGCTGCTATGGGGGGGTGGGGGGGACTTGGCTGCTATGGGGGGGTGGGGGGGACTTGGCTGCTATGGGGGGGTGGGGGGGACTTGGCTGCTATGTGGGGGTGGGGGGGGGGGACTTGGCTGCTATGTGGGGGTGGGGGGGTGGGGGGGGACTTGGCTGCTATGGGGGGGTGGGGGGGACTTGGCTGCTATGGGGGGGGTGGGGGGGGACTTGGCTGCTATGTGGGGGTGGGGGGGGGGACTTGGCTGCTATGTGGGGGTGGGGGGGTGGGGGGGACTTGGCTGCTATGGGGGGGGTGGGGGGGACTTGGCTGCTATGTGGGGGTGGGGGGGTGGGGGGGACTTGGCTGCTATGTGGGGGTGGGGGGGTGGGGGGGACTTGGCTGCTATGTGGGGGTGGGGTGGGGGGAATTGGCTGCTATGTGGGGGTGGGGTGGGGGGAATTGGCTGCTATGTGGGGGTGGGGGGGGGGAATTGGCTGCTATGTGGGGGTGGGGGGGGGAATTGGCTGCTATGTGGGGGGGAATTGGCTGCTATGTGGGGGTGGGGGGGGAATTGGCTGCTATGTGGGGGTGGGGGGGAATTGGCTGCTATGTGGGGGTGGGGGGAAATTGGCTGCTATATGGGGGTGGGGGGAAATTGGCTGCTATATGGGGGTGGGGGGAAATTGGCTGCTATATTGGGGGGGGGAATTGGCTGCTATATGGGGGTGGGGGGAATTGGCTGCTATGTGGGGGTGGGGGGAAATTGGCTGCTATATGGGGGTGGGGGGAAATTGGCTGCTATATGGGGGTGGGGGGAAATTGGCTGCTATATTGGGGGGGGGAATTGGCTGCTATATGGGGGTGGGGGGAATTGGCTGCTATATGGGGGTGGGGGGAAATTGGCTGCTATATGGGGGTGGGGGGAAATTGGCTGCTATATTGGGGGGGGGAATTGGCTGCTATATTGGGGGGGGGGGGAATTGGCTGCTATATTGGGGGGGGGAATTGGCTGCTATATTGGGGGGGGGGGAATTGGCTACTATATGGGACACTATAGAGGGGGGATTGGCAGCTATATGGGGCACTATAGAGAAGTGATTGGCAGCTATATGGGGCACTATGGAGGAGGGAATTGGCTACTATATGGGGCACTATGGAGGAGGGAATTGGCTGCTATATGGGGCACTGTAGAGCAGAGAATTGGCTGCTATATGGGGCACTATAGAGCAGAGAATTGGCTACTATATTGGGCACTATAGAGCAGAGAATTGGCTACTATATGGGGCACTATGGAGGAGGGAATTGGCTACTATATGGGGCACTATGGAGGAGGGAATTGGCTACTATATGCGGTACTATAGAGCAGAGAATTGGCTACTATATTGGGCACTATGGAGCAGAGAATTGGCTACTATATGGGGCACTATGGAGGAGGGAATTGGCTACTATATGGGGCACTGTAGAGGGGGGAATTGGCATCTATATGGGGCACTGTAGAGGGGGGAATTGGCATCTATATGGGGCACTGTAGAGGGGGGAATTGGCATCTATATGGGGCACTGTAGAGGAGGGAATTGGCTACTATATGGGGCACTGTAGAGGAGGGAATTGGCTACTATATGGGGCACTGTAGAGGAGGGAATTGGCTACTATATGGGGCACTGTAGAGGAGGGAATTGGCTACTATATGGGGCACTGTAGAGGAGGGAATTGGCTACTATATGGGGCACTGTAGAGGAGGGAATTGGCTACTACATGGGGCACTGTAGAGGGGGGATTGGCAGCTATATGGGGCACTGTAGAGGGGGGAATTGGCATCTATATGGGGCACTGTAGAGGAGGGAATTGGCATCTATATGGGGCACTGTAGAGGGGGGATTGGCAGCTATATGGGGCACTATGGAGTGGGGATTGGCAGCTATATGGGGCACTATGGAGTGGGGATTGGCTACTATATGGGGCACTATAGAGGGGGGGATTAGCAGCTATATGGGGCACTATGGAGTGGGGATTGGCTGGAGCTGGGTTCCCTTTAATCCAATAGATATATATCTTGGGATAGCTCTCATTACATACTACAAAGCATGTGAGTGGGCTCTAAGTTTAAAGAAGTACTCGGGGGCTTGAGACATCTCGTCCGGAGGTGAGCCGTGGCCGTCTTGGTGTGATTCCATGACCCAGAATACCTCTGATGCAGGGTTGAAGGTGCCCGGTGGAACTCACAAGTCTTGATTGGAGTATTGGGGCTGGCCTTCACAGCCAATCACAATGGCTGTTCATGGCTGGGAGCACTGGCCCCAATTAGTGATGCACGATGCACCGAAATATCGATACTAATATCGATATTTGGGGCAAGAAAACGGTTCGGTACCAGGATTTCCTGGTATCGATACTTTATGTTTAGATGTGCAATAGCGCAGCTTAACATAGAGTATAGTGCAGAGAACACGGCCGGCGGCTATCTGAGCGCCGGCCGTGTTCTTTGTGTGCTCCCCACCCCCCGCGCGGCTCCCAAACTCCTTCTCCATGCTGCCCGATCCCGGTGTCATCTCTCTCCCCCACGCGGCTCACCAACTTCTGCTCCATCTCCATGCTGCCCGGTCAAGCAGGTCAGTGAGCCAGCGTGCCACAGCACATGTGTCACGGCCGGGGGTTGACCCCACACTTCCCACTGGCTGACCCCTGGTCTGCAACCTGCGCGGGTCGTCCGGGTACGGCATGCCGCTGTCCCTAATGGAGCGGTATTTATACTGGGCTGTGCTCCGTTGTGACTCCCAGCCCCCGCACACAGGCCGCAGCCTCCTCACTACGGGACAATCTCCAAAGCCATCGGCTGCAGTGTACGGAGCGGCTCGGATGCTGCTGAGTGCTGACACTTCACAGCGGCATCTACACAGTTACACCGGCTATTTAACTGTGTAGATGCCGCTGTGTCAGCAGCATCCGAGCCGCTCCGTGCGCAGCAGCCGATGGCTTTGGAGATTGTCCCGTAGTGAGGAGGCTGCGGCCTGTGTGCGGGGGCTGGGAGTCACAGCGAGGAGGGAGGGAGGAGTGACGCCGGGACCGGGCAGCATGGAGCAGGAGGTGAGGGTTCTGCTCCACTACAACTATTACTATCCCCAATGTACTATACTAGTGCTGGGTCAGCACTAGTATAGTATGTTGGGGATAGTAGTTGTATAGCTATGTGTCAACCATACAACTACTATCCCCAATATACTATACTAATGTTATGTGTCAGCCATACTACTACTACCCCCAATATACTTTACTTGTTTTATGTGTCAGCCATACTACTACCCCAACCTACTATACTGTGCATCTTCCATACTACTACTACCCCCATCATACTATACTGTGCATTTGCCATACTACTACCCCCAACGTACTATACTGTGCATCTGCCATACTACTACTACCCCCAACCTACTATACTGTGCATCTGCCTTACTACTACTACCCCCAACCTACTATACTGTGCATCTGCCATACTACTACTACCCCCATCATACTATACTGTGCATTTGCCATACTACTACCCCCAACATACTATACTGTGCATTTGCCATACTACTACCCCCAACCTACTATACTGTGCATCTGCCATACTACTACTACCCCCAACCTACTATACTGTGCATCTGCCATACTACTACTACCCCCAACCTACTATACTGTGCAACTGCCATACTACTACTACCCCCAACATACTATACTGTGCATCTGCCATACTACTACTACCCCCAACCTACTATACTGTGCATCTGCCATACTACTACTACCCCCAACATACTATACTGTGCATCTGCCATACTACTACCCCCAACCTACTATACTGTGCATCTCCCATACTACTACTACCCCCAACCTACTATACTGTGCATCTGCCATACTACTACTACCCCCAACCTACTATACTGTGAGTCAGCCATACAACTATTATCCCCAACATACTATACTGTGTGTCAGCCATACAACTACTACCCCCAACATACTATACTGTGTGTCAGCCATACTACCTTCCCAATCTCGCACATTATACAGTGTTTGCACCAAAAAAGTCATATATGCAAACTCGGTACCAATCAAAGCTGCAAATCACTGCGCACTAAAAAAAGACTCTCAGACAGCCCTACCGGCTGAAAGATTTTAAAAGTTATGGAAATCAGAAAACAGCATTATATTGAATCAAGTATCGAAATGGTATTGAGTATCGAAATAAAAAAGTTGGTATTGGTATCGAACTCAAAATTCTGGTATCGTGCAAAATTCTGGTATCTGGTAGCCCCAATACTATAATTCTGTGGCATCTAATTTCCCCACACTGATTTGGGAAGGGTAATAGTAGGTAAAGGCCAGAGTTGTCCTGGAAGGATGGGCCGCTAACCGGCTACTCATGGGCCAGTGCTGTGTGCTTGCCCCCCAGGCTTAAATTTGCCAGCCAGCCCCTGGACAGGGGTGTGAGGTACTGAGAGAGAGAAGATACAGGAGTGTGAGATACAGAGAGAGAAGATACAGGGGTGTGAGATACAAAGAGAGAAGATACAGGGGAGTGAGATACAGAGAGAGAAGATACAGGAGTGTGAGATACAGAGAGAGAAAAGATACAGGAGTGTGAGATACAGACAGAGAAGCTACAGGGGTGTGAGATACAGACAGAGAAGATACAGGGGAGTGACGTACAGAGAGAGAAAATACAGGGGTGTGAGATACAGACAGAGAAGATACAGGGGTGTGAGATACAGAGAGAGAGAATATACAGGGGTGTGAGATACAGAGAGAGAAGATACAGGGGTGTGAGATACAGAGAGAGAGAAGATACAGGGGTGTGAGATACAGACAGAGAAGATACAGGGGTGTAAGATACAGAGAGAGAAGATACAGGGGTGTGAGATACAGAGAGAGAAGATACAGGGGTGTAAGATACAGAGAGAGAAGATACAGGGGTGTGAGATACAGAGAGAGACAAGATACAGGGGTGTGAGATACAGAGAGAGAAGATACAGGGGTGTGAGATACAGACAGAGAAGATACAGGGGTGTGAGATACAGACAGAGAAGATACAGGGGTGTGAGATACAGACAGAGAAGATACAGGGGTGTAAGATAAAGAGAGAGAGAAGATACAGGGGTGTGAGATACAGAGAGAGAAGATACAGGGGTGTGAGATACAGAGAGAGAAGATACAGGGGTGTGAGATACAGAGAGAGAGAGAAGATACAGGGGTGTGAGACACAGACGGAGAATATACAGGGGTGTAAGATACAGAGAGAGAAGATACAGGGGTGTGAGATACAGAGAGAGAAGATACAGGGGTTTGAGATACAGAGAGAGAGAGAAGATACAGGGGTGTGAGATACAGACAGAGAAGATACAGGGGTGTAAGATACAGACAGAAGATACAGGGGTGTAAGATACAGAGAGAGAAGATACAGGGGTGTGAGATACTGAGAGAGAAGATACAGGATACAGGGATGTGAGATACAGAGAGAGAAGATACAGGGGTGTGAGATACAGAGAGAGAAGATACAGGGGTTTGAGATACAGAGAGAGAGAGAGAAGATACAGGGGTGTAAGATACAGACAGAGAAGATACAGGGGTGTAAGATACAGACAGAAGATACAGGGGTGTAAGATACAGAGAGAGAAGATACAGGGGTGTGAGATACTGAGAGAGAAGATACAGGATACAGTGATGTGAGATACAGAGAGAGAAGATACAGGGGTGTGAGATACAGAGAGAGAAGATACAGGGGTGTGAGATACAGAGAGAGAAGATACAGGATACAGGGGTGTGAGATACAGAGAGAGAAAATACAGGGGTTTGAGACCTTACAGGCTTACAGACCACTTACAATGACGACCACTGTTTGCTGTCAGTGAGTGGGAATCCACCTGATCTTAGACCTTAACCCCTTGCCGCAAAATGACGTTCCTGGAACGTCATGTAAAGCAGGTAGTTCCCGCAACATGACGTTTCAGGAACTTCATGGCTTCCCTGCCTCCCCCCGCTGTCCCTATGTAAGATCGGGCAGCAGGAGGAGGCTGTGTCACACAGCATCCCCCTGCTGCCTTTGCCCGGAGGGGAGCCGCGCTTCCCCCGGGCAGTTAACCCCATGAACGCCGCGGTCATTGCGACCGCAGCGTCTATGGGGAGATTTGTCATATGCCGGCGATCGGGCGGCAGGGGGGAGGCTGCATAACGTTGCCTCCCCCCACCGCCACAACTAGTATGTCCCCCGGCCCCCCTCGCCGATACCGGAGATCACCGCTATTACCGTTATAGCGGTGATCTCCGGTACCGGGAATTACCGGCGCCGCCGAGAGCTTTCATCTCCCCCCACCGTGAATCCACGGTGGGGGGAGATGAAAAATATCCCCTCAGACCCCAGATCAGCCCCCCGATCAGACCCCAGATCACCGTAACCCGGGCGGCCATCAGATCCAAGATGGCCGCCCCCATCCCTGCGAACAAACGATGTTTGTTCGCAGGGATGGAAATAAAATACTGATCAAAGCCCCATGCTCTCCGCCACCGGAGGTAGCGGAGAGCATGGGGCAGTGATCGGGGACCCCCCTGTGTGGTCCCGGAGCAGGCGATCGGCGGTTCCCAGTGCAAAGAAGCACTTTTTATCCCCTGTCACCATAAATCATTGGTGACAGGGGATAAAAAGTGATGTCCCTACACCCCCCAAGTCGCCCCCACTGCACGTTGCCTCTAACCACCGCACGTCGCCTCTAACCACCCCAAATTGCCAATGACCCCCTCCAGATTGCCCGTAACCAACCCAAATTACATATAAACACTTTAGTTTATCCGTAACCAACCCAGATTGTCCGTAACCACCTCACGTTGGCCGTAACCACAGCAGGTTGCCTGTAATCACCTCAAGATTACCCATAACCACAGCAGGTTGCCCATCACCACCCCAGGTTGCCCGTGACCACCCCACATTACCTGTAATCTCATTTTTTTATTGTATTTTAGTAACTGCACTATTCTAATAACTATTTCTAGCTGCGGTTTTGCTCCAGCAAATTGGCGCTCCCTTCCTTCTGAGCCCGGCTGTGTGCCCATACAGTGGTTTATGCCCACATATGGGGTACCGTTCTACTCAGGAGAACCTGCGTTACAGATTTTGGGGTGAATTTTTTTCTCCTATTCCTCGTGAAATTTAGAAATTTTAAACTAAACCAACATATTATTGGAAAAATTCGAGTTTTTCATTTTTAATGGCCAATTTTGAATACTTTCCTCTAATACCTGTGGGGTCAAAATGCTCACCACACCCCAAGATGAATTCTTTGAAGGGTGCACTTTCTAAAATGGGGGGACTTATGTTTTTTTTTTTTTTACTCCGCTTGCGCTACAGGGGCGCTGCAAACGCACCTGGCGCTCAGAAACTTCTTCAGCAAAATCTGCACTGAAAATGCTAATTGGAGCTCCTTCCCTTCTGAGCCCGGCTGTGTGCCCATACAGTGGTTTATGCCCACATATGGGGTACCGTTCTACTCAGGAGAACCTGCGTTACAGATTTTGGGGTGAATTTTCTCCCCTGTTCCTCGTGAAATTGAGAAATTTCAAACTAAAGGAACATATTATTGGAAAAATTCGAGTTTTTCATTTTTACTGTCTACTTTTGAATACTTTCCTCTAATACCTGTGGGGTCAAAATGCTCACCACACCCCAAGATGAATTCTCTGAGGGGTGCACTTTCCAAAATGGGGTGACTTATGGTGAGATTTTACTCCGCTGGCACTACAGGGGCGCTGCAAACGCACCTGGCGCTCAGAAACTTCTTCAGAAAAATCTGCACTGAAAATGCTAATTGGCGCTCCCTTCCTTCTGAGCCCTCCTGTGTGCCCATACAGTGGTTTATGCCCCTATATGGGGTACCATTCTACTCAGGAGAACCTGCGTTACAGATTGTGGGGTGAATGTTCTCTCCTGTTCCTCGTGAAATTTAGAAATTTCTAACTAAGCAAACATATTATTGGAAAAATTCGAGTTTTTCATTTTTACTCTCTACTTTTGAATACTTTCCTCTAATACCTGTGAGGTCAAAATGCTCACCACACCCCAAAATGAATTCTTTGAGGGGTGTACTTTCCAAAATGGGGTGACTTATGGGGAGATTTTACTCCGCTGACACTACAGGGGCGCTGCAAACCCACCTGGCGCTCAGAAACTTCTTCAGCAAAATCTGCACTGAAAATGCTAATTGGCGCTCCTTCACTTCTGAGCCCTGCTGTGTGCCCATACAGTGGTTTATGCCCACGTATGGGGTACCGTTCTACTCAGGAGAACCTGCGTTACAGATTTTGGGGTACTTTTTTTCTTCTGTTCCTTGTGAAATTGAGAAATTTCAAACTAAACATATTATTGGAAAAATTCAGGTTTTTCATTTTAACTGTCTAATTCTGAATACTTTCCTCTAATGCCTGTGCGGTCAAAATGGTCACCACACACCAAGATGAATTCTTTGAGGGGTGCACTTTCGAAAATGGGGTGACTTTTGGGGGGATTCTCTCTGCTGACACTACAGGGGCTCTGCAAACACACCTGGCACTCGGAAACTTCTTCAGCAAAATCTGCATTAAAAAAGCTAATTGGCGCTCCTTCCCTTCTGAGACCGGCTGTGTGCCCATACAGTGGTTTACGCCCACATATGGGGTACTGTTGTACTGAAGAGAACCTGCGTTACAAATTTTGGGGTGCTTTTTTCTCATGTTCCTTTTGAAAATTAGAAACTTTAATCTAAACGTATATATTATTGAAAAATTTTTACTTTTCCATTTTTTTACGGCCTATTGGTGAATACTTTCCTCCAGCCCCTGTAGGGTTAAAATGCTCATTATACCCCTAGATTAATTCTTTAAGGTGTCTAGTTTCCAAAATGGGGTCACTTATGGGGGTTTCCAGTATATAAGCCTCCTGAATCCATTTAAAAAAAGAACTGGTCCCTAAAAAAAATCCATTTTGGAAATTTCATGAAAATTTTATATATTGCTGATAAATTTCTAAGCCCCGTAACACCTTAAAAAGTAAAATATGTTTCCCAAATTATGCCAGAATAAAGAAGACATATTGAAAATGTGATTTAGTAACTAATTTATGTGCTATGACTTCCTTTTTTAAGAAGCAGAGAATTTCAAAGTTCATAAAATGCAAATTTTTCAAATTTTTCATGATATTTTGATGTTTTTTACAAAAAAAACACAAAGTAGTGACCAAATTTTGCAACTAACATAAAGTGCCATATGTGACGAAAAAATAATCTCAGAATCGCTAGCATACGTTAAAGCATCACTGAGCTATAAGCGCATAAAGTGAGACCGGTCAGATTTTAAAACATTAGCTTGGTCATTAAGGCCAAAACAGGCTTTAGAGGCAAGGGGTTAAAGGGGTACTCCAGCGATTTTTTTTCTTCCAAATTAACTAGTTTCAGAAAGTTATATTGATTTTTAGGGGTCATTTACACAGAGAGATTATCTGACAGATTATCTGCCAAACATTTAAAGCAAAAGCCAGGAATGGATTTGAAAAGCGGAGAAATCTCAGGCTTTCCTTTATGACCTGATCTCTGTTTATACTCTGTTTATTTCTGGCTCTGTTTATTTCTGGCTTTGGCTTCAAATCTTTGGCAGATAATCTGTCAGATAATCTTTCTGTGTAAATGGACCCTAAATTACTTCTATTTAAAAATCTCCTGTCTTCTAGTACTTATCAGCTGCTGTATGTCCTGCAGGAATTGATTTAGTGGGATGCCTCTTTATAGATGGCAATGATGCTCTCTGTATGGAACATGTGGAGTAAAGGCTGAATGGTGGTGCTGGACGGGTTACTCGTGTAGAGAGCTTCTGTTCCCATAGAATTCTGAAGTTCTGCAAAGTTCTCTCAGTTTCCGGAGAAGCACACTCCTGTCAGATTATGGGCAGTACACCGGCCTGGCTGGGCTTACAGCTGACTCACCTCTTCTCAGTCTTCTTATAACAGTGGGTTTATATAGGGGCCAATTACCATAACTCTTCCCTATTCTAGAAAATTCTACGTAAAGCACAGCAGTAGGTCAGTAAATGGCACTGTTGCCTAAGCAGTTGTGTGTGTGGTAACTTTGGGGTAAGCTCAATTGCAACACCACTCATGACCTGAGGACAGGGGTGGCGCTGTTTTTAGAATGGAAAAACTGTCAAAAATGACGGTTTGCTTAATAAATCTGCAGGTTGTGGTGGGTTTTAAAGAACACACCCATTTGGCCAGTTTTTGGACCAAAAAAGTCGGTTTTTTTGACAACATTAAACCAACCGGGAAAATAGACAAAAAAATGATGATTTGCTGCTTGGAAGATGTTAGTAAATCAGCCCCAGTTTGTCTTGCAGCGTCTTTGGATGCGTCTTTGGAAACTCTGGATATATTCTCTGAGCAGACGCCACTTGGGGGATCAGCGTCACAGAATAATCTAGCGTCCACGTTCCTTTTCACACCTGGGAAGCATCTCCTGGGAGCGGGCGGCTGAGCCTGGCGCTGCCAGATCAGATTAGCGGAGGGGGCGCCTGGAATAAAATGTGTTTAATGCTTAGACTGAAGTCATTTTCTTCCAGCTTTATGATTTTTGCTCTGGAGGTCGGGTTAGAGGGGACACAGTGACCCTCTCCGCGATCCTGGAAGTCACCAGCCTAATCCCAAGTGACACAATCCAGGAGAAGAGTCGGACTCTGTGTCACTGCGCCTCCTGTGCACAGGTAAACGACCTGTCAGCCGCCATTAATACAAATCTGGCGACAACACAACAAAGAAGAAGAACAATTCAGATATCTCCTAGGATCACCGCCCCGGCCGTGCCGCTTCATACCGGCTGTAATCCATGCCGGGGTGGGGAAGCTTGGCTCTCCAGCTGTTGCTAAACTACAACTCCCATCATGCCTGAACAGCCAAAGCTTTAGCTGGAGAGCCGAGGTTCCCTACCCCTGATCTGTGCCACATACATTATAGTCCTCTTCACCAAAAATGTGCGGCAAATGCACAGTGCAAGAAGCAGGGGACCCCCCCATCTCCGAGCATTGTGATTGTAACAACCCCTCAGCTGTGTCAGGAGACTTAGAACAATTGGGTGTAACCAGTAGTGTTTCCATTCATTGACAGCAAGCAGATATCATGAAATGAAAGCCGCTTAGAAAGATGTAATTCCTGGCAGAGCTGGAGCGTGTAGCTCTGGGTCCTCAGAACAATTCTCTTTGTTCTGGTGGCATCAGCTGGATGAGAACAGAGGAGTCTGGAGGGGAACAAAGGGGTTTGGAGAGGGATAGAGAAAGTCTGGAGGGGAACAGAGAGGTCTGGAGTAGGATAGAGGAGTCTGGAGAAGAACAGAGAGGTCTGGAGTAGGAAAGGGGAGTCTGGAGGGGAACAGAGAGGTCTGGAGTAGGAAAGGGGAGTCTGGAGGGGAACAGAGAGGTCTGGAGTAGGATACAGGAGTCTGGAGGGGAACAGAGAGGTCTGGAGTAGGATAGAGGAGTCTGGAGGGGAACAGAGAGGTCTGGAGTAGGATAAAGGAGTCTAGAGGAGAACAGAGAGGTCTGGAGTAGGATACAGGAGTCTGGAGGGGAACAGAGAGGTCTGGAGTAGGATAGAGGAGTCTGGAGGGGAACAGAGAGGTCTGGAGTAGGATAAAGGAGTCTAGAGGAGAACAGAGAGGTCTGGAGTAGGATAGAGGAGTCTGGAGGGGAACAGAGAGGTCTGGAGTAGGATACAGGAGTCTGGAGGGGAACAGAGAGGTCTGGAGGAGGGCAGAGGAGTGTGAAGGGACAAGGGAGCATAAAGGAGGCAGAAAAAGTCTGGAAGAGGACTAGAGGAGTCTGGAGAAGTATAGAATGGACTGAAGGGGGACAGATGAGTCTCAGGGGGGGGGGGAGAATTCTGGAAGTGGATGGAAGAATCTGGAGAAGGACAGAGGAGTCCAGAGGAGAGTCTGGAGGGAGGATTGAGGAGTCCACAAGGAAACAGTAATTTGCAGAAGGACAGAAAGTCTGGAGGGGAAAAAAGGAGTCTGGAAGAGAACAGAGTGGTTTGGAGAGAGCAGGAAGAGCCAGGATAGAGCCAGGAAAGTAACAGAGGAGTCTGGAGGAGGATAGAGGAGTCTGACATAGCTCCACCCCTCTTATTCATCATTGACTTGTGGGCGGGGCTAATATTTGATTATTACACTTATTATTAAGCTTGGCCCCCTTTGATAGAGTTGTTATACCAGACACAACCCCCAGACAAACCCCCAGGTGTTTCTAGAAGAATACAGCCATGTTTTCCTAGTCTCGGTTGCCCCTTTAGAGGGCCGGCATCTAGTCTTCTGTACACAAAGCTCAGTCTTTGTACAATGAAAAGCGTGAGAAGGTTCTTGGTGGCGGAGTGCTTCTTTATCAGACCTTGGCGATCGCGCCGTCTTCCCTGAACCCCCGGTGCTGGAGATCTTTGTATTGTCTCCTTCTCTCTGACAATGAAGATGATCTCTCTGTCCGGAGACATCTTGCCGATCCCGCTTCCAGCTCGGAGCAGACTGCTGAATGTGCACCAGCTGCCAGCCGCCGACATGACTTATAAATTACACACTAAAAATATCAAAAAGATTAGAGGTGACCTAATTTTCTTCAACAGCCGAAAGATAATCCCACTTCTCAGTGTTTATTCATGTTACAAGCAGCAGCGACGGAGCCGAGAGCGGCCGATCCCGTTATTATTGCAGCCCAAAACTCCGACGCTGCAGAGGACGCCACGAAGAAAACAAAGCGCGCAGATGTCGGGAAAATCCAATCATCCTGAATATGGCGCCAATGTAGTCTGTGTCCCTGGGTCTCTGATGGTACCTGGACCCTGGAAACGGACTGGGACATCTAGTCAGGCGGTATTACTGTAGGTGCGGCCATACATCCAGATCAGAGGTCCTACAGAGCCATAGTCAGGCGGTATTACTGTAGGTGCGGCCATACATCCAGATCAGAGGTCCTACAGAGCCATAGTCAGGCGGTATTACTGTGTAGGTGCGGCCATACATCCAGATCAGAGGTCCTACAGAGCCATAGTCAGGCGGTATTACTGTGTAGGTGCGGCCATACATCCAGATCAGAGGTCCTACAGAGCCATAGTCAGGCGGTATTACTGTAGGTGCGGCCATACATCCAGATCAGAGGTCCTACAGAGCCATAGTCAGGCGGTATTACTGTAAGTGCGGCCATACATCCAGATCAAAGGTCCTACAGAGCCATAGTCAGGCGGTATTACTGTGTAGGTGCGGCCATACATTACATCCAGATCAAAGGTCCTACAGAGCCATAGTCAGGCGGTATTACTGTAGGTGCGGCCATACATCCAGATCAGAGGTCCTACAGAGCCATAGTCAGGCGGTATTACTGTAGGTGCGGCCATACATCCAGATCAGAGGTCCTACAGAGCCATAGTCAGGCGGTATTACTGTAGGTGCGGCCATACATCCAGATCAGAGGTCCTACAGAGCCATAGTCAGGCGGTATTACTGTAGGTGCGGCCATACATCCAGATCAGAGGTCCTACAGAGCCATAGTCAGGCGGTATTACTGTAGATGCGGCCATACATCCAGATCAGAGGTCCTACAGAGCCATAGTCAGGCGGTATTACTGTAGGTGCGGCCATACATCCAGATCAGAGGTCCTACAGAACCATAGTCAGGCGGTATTACTGTAGGTGCGGCCATACATTACATCCAGATCAGAGGTCCTACAGAGCCATAGTCAGGCGGTATTACTGTAGGTGCGGCCATACATTACATCCAGATCAGAGGTCCTACAGAGCCATAGTCAGGCGGTATTACTGTAAGTGCGGCCATACATCCAGATCAGAGGTCCTACAGAACCATAGTCAGGCGGTATTACTGTAGGTGCGGCCATACATTACATCCAGATCAGAGGTCCTACAGAGCCATAGTCAGGCGGTATTACTGTGTAGGTGCGGCCATACATCCAGATCAGAGGTCCTACAGAGCCATAGTCAGGCGGTATTACTGTAGGTGCGGCCATACATCCAGATCAGAGGTCCTACAGAACCATAGTCAGGCGGTATTACTGTAGATGCGGCCCCTCTAAACAACAACAGGATTGAGAACAGTTCCGTTCATCTTGGTTAGGTTATGTTCTATATATAGAGATGATACTATGTATCCTAAGCTCATACATTATATCCAGAGAACATACAGTGTATACAGAAATCATACTGTGGATCCAGAGAGCATATATCATATCCAGAGATCATACAATGTTTTTAGAGAACATATATTATATCGAGATCATACATTATATCCAGAGATCATACATTGTATACAGAGATCATACATTGTATACAGAGAACGTATATCATATCCAGAGATTATACATTATATCCAGAGATCATACATTGTATACAGAGATCATACATTATATCCAGAGACCATACATTGTATACAGAGATCATACATTATATCCAGAGATCATACATTGTATACAGAGATCATACATTGTATACAGAGATCATACATTGTATACAGAGAGCGTATATCATATCCAGAGATCATACATTTTATCCAGAGAACAAACAGTGTATGCAGGGAATATACGTTACATCCAGAGATCATACAATGTTTTCAGAGACCAAATATTATATCAAGATCATAAATTATATCCAGAGATCATATAGTGTATCCAGAGACCATACACTATATCTAGAGACCATACACTATATCTAGAGACCATACACTATATCTAGAGATCATACACTATATCCAGAGATCATACACTGTATCTAGAGACCACTTAATGTATCCAGAGACCATATATTGCATACAGAGATCATACATTACATCCAGAGATCATACATAATATCCAGGGACAATACAGTGTATCCAGAAAACATACACTATATCTAGAGTTCGTACATTATGTCCAGAGGTCATAGCCTCGCTTACCTGTCTGCCCCAGATCTAAAATCACCGAAACCTAAAGGTTTTATGGGTCTGTAACCTTCTCCCCTACCATGTCCTCTTACTACTTCCTGGTTAAGCAGTTCCTCAATACTACAATTCCCAGGAGGCATTGCTTTCCCACAGTCCTCCTATCCTGCCTACTCTCCTCAACCCTTCCCAGAGCTGCTGCAGTTCCACAGAAGACTATGGCAGACTCAGTGAGGCTGCAGCACCTGCTGTATTATTCCCTGTCTGCTCCTCTGCCTGTGGCATTGTTCAGCACAAGGCAGCATGCTGTAAATACTCCTCACTATTCCCTAAATGTCCCAATAAAAATATGTATGTATATAGCAAGGACACAGTGATGCAGGGTGATCAGAGGTGATGGCATCACGCAGGGGACGGGCATGAGCGCAGAGACAAGAGTCCGTTATAGATATACAGTATATTAGTCAGTTATATATCTTGGGATGATAGTTTTATTGAAGTATAATTTTCTGATACTGGAATACCCTTTGAGGTTCTCCCCAGTGCAGTGCTGGTGCTACAGCCGGGGCTCCTGCTCTGCCAACAACGTACCCAACACACTGCAGCCAGTAATAGAGGCCGATTACTGGGGGGCAATCACTGAGGTTGCTGTGGGATCAGAATGTCATCAGCAGAGTCGGGAGAGCGCATTATCATAGGGAAATAAACAATGGGACCGGGGAGGAGAAGAACCAGAACTATTTCTACCCTAATGCTTGTGTTTTCCCTTTCGTCCATGGTGGATGTTGCGTTCAGAGGGCCATGATGGATGGGATCCCTGCCAGACACTGGTAGCATTGCTGATCATCAGAGAATGGTGTTTGCTGAGCACCAGTCCATGCAGTGATGACACGGGCAGCAATGAGTGCTGATCACATAAGGGGGGGGGGGGTACGAGATAGAAGGAAGTTGTAGCCGTAAAGGGCGTCTCTAACCACATTTGCAGACAGAGGGACCTTCTGTAAATAATATAGGCCCCGCCCCTGAGGAACAACGTATTATATCTACTGATTAATGGAGAGAAGTGTTTATTACTTAGGCTCCATTCACACGGAATAAAACTGGCGGAATTCCACAGCGGACTTCTCCGCCATGAAATCCTGCCAGCCTCTGTGTCATACTTGGAGTCTATGAGAGGCTCGCACGCCTCCTCTCTCCGCGCTGAATGGACATGTTCATTCTTCAGCGCAGAGAGAGGAGGCGTGCAAGTCTCCCATAGACTTCTATTAGGACACAGAGGTTGGCGGGATTCTGTGGTGGAGAATTCCGCCAGTTTTACTCCGTGTGAACAGAGCCTCACTGTGTTTCCCCAAAAATAAGGAAGTGTCTTATATTTATTTTTGCACCCACCCTTCCAGCCACCAGGGGGAGCTCACTACAGCACAGCAGGGACAGCATACGATATGGCAGCTTATGGCCACCCGGGGGAAGCTCACCATAGCACACTTGTACAGCACAGCAGGGACAATGTATGGTATGGTGGCTTCTGGCCACCAGGGGGAGCTTACCACAGCACACTGCAGAGGATGGTGGGCTAAAAAGAATCCCAGCTGCATGTCCTGGTGTTCTGTCCGGTGGGCATGCTTCCAAACAAAAACTCTACTAGGTCTTATTTTCAGGGGATGTCTTGTTTTCAAGGAAACGGGTAGTACTGAGCTCTGTAAGGATTCTACGCTATTAGGCCATGTTCACACAACGTATCTTTTGTATTAATCACGGCTGTTGTTGCCGATTTGCAACAACAGCCGTGATTAATACAAGAGATACATTGCCATAGAAGTCAGAGTTATACACATAGCCGGGATTCCAATCGGCCACATGAAAAACTGACATGTCAGAGCACACAATGGAGCATGCGGTTCCAGCCGCACTCTCCATTGTGTGCTATGGTGAATTGGGATGCTGACGCACAGCATCCCAATTAAACATAAATGGAGTTCATCCGGCCAGTACTGCAGTACTCGCCGGGATGATCTTCACTGACACCGGACGTTCTGTGACCCACCGGGTCACAGAGCGGCCGGTGTTTCACTTAGTGTGAACCCAGCCTTAGAAAGTTTGTTGTGCACCTGCAGGCAGGAGAGGTCAAGTCTCTTTGTAAGGAGGTGTGTAGGATGAGCCTCTCTATGGCACCTCAGGGGCGGTCACCCAGCTTTCCCAGGAGCAGATACCAGCTGTGTGGTAGGAGGCAGACCTCTCCCTCCAGGTCGGGGATGATATTTGTGCCTCTTCTTCTCTTCCAGTGATAATTGCTGTTTTTCGGCATCACCTGATTTTCTTGACAATCTTTACCTGCTCATTACCGCCGCGCCGCCGTCTACCAGACACATCCGCCGCAGTAAATATCTACAGTAATTAGGTGATTAGCGCTGATTTGCATACGTGGAGTCATGGCTGCCAGCGGTCTCCGGAATCTTCCTCATCCATCAGTCTCCGCAGCTCCTTATGAGAAGTGCCTGACTCCTCGAGCCGAGGCAGCACTCTTCATCGTGAATAACGGAAATATTATTAATGTTAATAAGTGACATCATCAACAGGAGTGACCTCACTCGTCCTCTTATTACAGTGAATGTTGATCAGTGCAACTCGCCATTCTCTAGACTTCCATCATTTCTCCTTGGCCTCCTGCGCATAGTGTTAAAGGGGAACTCCAGCAAAAATTTATTTTCTTTCAAATCAACTGGTGTCATAAAGTTATACATATTTGTATATTACTTCTATTTAACAGTCTCCAGTCTTCCAGTACTTATCAGCTGCTGTATGTCCTGCAGGAAGTGGTGTATTCTCTCCAGTCTGACACAGTGCTCTCTGCTGCCACCTCTGTCCATGTCAGGAACTGTCTAGAGCAGGAGAGGTTGTCTATGGCAGTGCTTCTCAATTCCAGTCCTCAGGCCTCACCAACAGGTCATGTTTTGAGGATTTCCCATACAAAGACACCTGTGATACTACCTGATGCACTGACTATAATTATATCACCTGTGAAATACTAAGGAAATCCTCAAAACATGACCTGTTGGTGAGGCCTGAGGACTGGAATTAAGAAGCACTGGTCTATGGGGATTTGCTGCTGCTCTGGACAGTTCCTGACATGGACAGAGCAGCAGCAGAGAGCGCTGTGTCAGACTGGAAAGAATACACCGCTTCCTGCAGGACATACAGCAGCTGATAAGTACTGGAAGACTGGAGATTTTTAAATAGAAGTAAATTACAAATCTGTATAACTTTCTGACACCAGTTGATTTAAAAGAAAAACATTTTCGACATAGTTTCCCTTTAAGATTTGGTTGTTCTTCCTCTAGGGGAGTGGCTTACTAATGACACTTATGATGTCATTGCAGGAGTGGCCGCAAAAAAGTGGTGCAGGCACGGCATCAATGATAAATGCCCCCTCTATGTTGTGATGGTTCTCGTGCCCCTTGTGTGGACTTTGTATGCATTGGGCCTCTGTGATTGGGGGGGGGGGCACATGGGCACCCAGTTACCCCCCTCTGAGGCCCCATCATCTGCTGTATTATCTATGCTCTTACACCAGGGGGAGGTATATGAGCCGTATCCCTCCTGCAGGCATCTCATTCCTGTTCTATGTAGTGAGAGGTGAGCGTGGTCGATGCTGCGCCTCCTGCATGGCGTCCTCTCTGTTATTACCTACAGTCTCTTTGTGGCTGCGGCGAGGTCGGCCGCTCGCCTCTCGTGTTATAGTTGGGAGGACGAGGCTTTCTAACAGTTCTGACTGCGCTTTCAGCTATTCCAGCAGAGAATTAAGGGCTCCAGACATTCCGCTCCATTAAGGTTTGGCCGCCGTCCAGAATCTGCTTGAATGTAAAACTTCACCGGGGTCAAAGCGTCTTCATGATGGTAAAAGCCGCTATAAACAGTAGGATCCTAATGATATAATAGAGAGAACTCCACCTGCGGAAGGTATTATATAGTATCCTGCAAGGTGGAAACAGCAGAACAAGATGGGTAGTGACCCCACCAGCAGAATACTGAGTGCAGCTCTGGAGGGTGTGGTTACTGGGTGTGTCTGCGTTTGCTCCTGAGCTCCACACATCCAGACTTCCAGGAGGAGAGAGGCTGATTTACCACCTGCTTCCCCAGGAAGGTGGCAGCTTCCTGGGAGAGTCTTCAGCATGGATCCCCTGACCTCCACCTCCCGGTCAAGGCCGGCGGGGGGTGTAGAGAGTAAGCTACCGGCCAGCGCTCCGGCTGGAGGGGTAAGAAGATCCAGTAGGGTTCGCAGCAATGTGGACCCAGCCCTTCCAGCGACGGGTGGGAGCTGCAAGGCTCCAAGTATGCAAGGAAAGCCTACAAGCAAGGTGAGCGGAAGACGGGGTGCAGGTGCAGCTGCACGGAGGGGCTCCCAGGAGAGTCAGGTGGTGGAGCAGTGGGGTCTCAGGGGGCCCAGGGAGTCTGCAGCCACCTATGGCTCCAGGATAGCTGCAAAGCTAGCTGAATATGAGCAGCTGGGAAAGAGGCTGAAGGGGTTAAAAGAAGACCTGAAGTTTGCAAAACACAGAGCCAGCTCAGCCCCCAAAAAGCAGAAACCTGGACTCACAGCAAAAGTGAAGTCTCTGCAGCAGGAGGTGAGAGAGCTGGAGCTGCAGAGGATGACCATCCTGGAGGGCAGCGATGTCTTCAGGGAGAAGTTGCTGAATGAGGACAGGTTTGCCAAAATGAAGTCCCCAAAGACCCCCGGTAATCTGCCCGTCCCTGCTATTACAAATGTGGAGCGGGGCCAGAACACTGGGAAGAACACAGTAAAGATGGCGGAGAGCGCCAGCCCCACTTGTCAAGGTAGTGAGGCTGGTGCAAGTGTAGGGGCGGCCGAGGGGCCGGACAAGGTTGCGGACAAGGTGGCATGCCTCCAACCAGGGGGCTTTGGTGGTGTACGGCACTCCTCTGCAGGCAAGGGGGGGCGTGCCCAGGCACCAAAGGCTGATGTGGAGCTCGGGCGGCCGGGCAGCAGTGGAGACAAGGGAGCGGGCGGCTCCCATAGCGGGTCTGGCGCTGAGAGATGCTCCTCTGCAGGCGGAGGGGGGAGTGTCCAGGCGTCTGGTGCGACGCTCTCAGCAGTTTCATCCGCGGTGCCTGTCCCTGCTCAGTTGCAGCGCTGCGGTGGGGCTGTTGGGGGCGGAGCTAAAGACAAAGTAAAAACTGGTGGCATTTCACAAGAAAACGCCTCGGCAGCTACCGGACTGGTACAGCAGGAACATGGACATAAGAGTGCGGATGATACCAACCTAGCAATGCTGCTGGCTGTTAAAGAAATTGAAGCAGGGGTATTGGCTGAGGCTGAGGGCAAACACGGTGACAAAGTAGCTTCCTCCCACATTCCCAAAGGGAGGACTGCTGCAAAGTCCCATGAGCCCAAGGATGCCAGGGATGCCAGCGTGACAGCCAGCAGCAGCAGAAATATACTAAAACCAGCCAGATTACACCCGGGTCAGTCCAGTATAGCTAGTCAGGAGGAGATTACTTCCAGTGTTGTGTCTCCTGTTGGTTCTGATTCTGTAAATGTAAATATTATTTCTGCTAATGTTTCTGTGGGGAGTGGGGGTGGTCTGGCTGCCCCCCCAGCGGTGGCCGCTCCTTCCAGGAGCTATGCAAATGTCACTGCTGGGGGTCCTAGGGGATCCTCATCTCTAAACCCTGGGGAAGGTAACTTACAACGACGCCTCCTGGAGGCTTTGCGTAAAGGGGATAGAACGCTCCAAGTAGAGGGACGGGAGGTCGACCTGTCCTTCTATATAGAAAGACATGGGCTTGGGGCTTTCCGAGAGCAAAATGGGGAGGTAACCTGGTCCCTCCCTACAAATGGGCAGGAGGTGGGCCGTAGGAATGTGGTCCGTCTGGTATGGAGAGGCAGTGATGCGTGCCCATCCAGGGCAAAGGTGGTGGAGCTTCTCTTCCAGATGAGATTCAGGGCGAATGACATCTTTGCCCTGATTCACCCCTACGGTACCTCTGAATTCGACATCAGCTTTGTGAAGCCAGAGGGACTTGAGCTCTTCTGGTCCAATCACGAGCTGGTGAAGGATGAGCCCATGTGGCGGGATTTCGCTGTAAAGGCGGTATCCCGTCAGAGTTCTGTCAAGAAAGTGACCGTTCTGACGCGTAACGAGTCACTTTCTTGCTATGACATCATGACCTGGCTAGGCAGGTTTGGGGAAGTGACGGATGTCCCCAAGAAAAATCTGGATGAGCATGGCATATGGTCTGGGGCCTGGACGTTTTCCGTCCGTCTCCGACGTTCAGGGAACACTGTCACACACATACCATCGGCTGCTTTCTTGGGTCGTGACAGAATCCAAGTCTTTTACCAGGGGCAGCCGAAGCTGTGCCACAAGTGTGGTGATCCCACCCACTTTAGCGCAAATTGTACTAAACTGATTTGTGCATTGTGCGGTGCGGAGGGTCATCTGGCTGCCAGCTGTGGCCGGATTCGCTGTAACCTGTGTGGTGACCTTGGTCACCCGTTTAGCCGGTGTCCCCGCTCATTTTCCAATGCTGTGGCCGTCCAGGATGGGGAGAGCCTTGAGATTGCCTCACCTGGGGAGGGAACCAGCAGAGGAGAAGGGGCACCAGGGCCAGTGAAGAAGGTGAAAAACAAGAGCCCCTCTAAGCTCAGGCGAGAGGAAAAGCGCAGAAGGAGCAGGGACCTTGGAAGTTCCCTGGTGACAGGGGTAGTCAGTGGTCCTGCTCCTGGCGCTGGCTCAGAGAGAACAGCTGAGGCTCTGGGGGATACCGAGTTAGGCGAAGAGATGAGGAGACTTCGTAAGGAAGAAGCCAAGAGGGCCATTTCCTCAAGTTCCTCCCAATATGAAAGTTTGGATGAGGATGGTGGGAAAGGGCAAGATAAAAGACCTAAGTGTGGCAAAAGGAGGCAGGGTCAAGGAAAGTCATGTGCTTCCTCTAAATCCTCCTCTGGTGTTACAGGCCATGTGTCTAAGGAAGACCCGACTAACCCCCCTCTGATCGTTCTATCCAATAGGTACCAGACCCTTGGAGAAGGGGGTTTGGAGGTGGAGGAGCTTCCAGGGGGCGCCGAGCCTGCTCCTCCAGAGGCAGTTTCCTCGGGAGGTCAGGTGGCCCCAGGGTCTGGAGATGAGGATCCAGGGATGGATTTGTCTACATCCTTAAAAAGGATTAAAGAAAAGTGCAAAGGGTCATCCTCTGATGGGGAGGGGGGTAAGAAGAAAGGGAAAAAGTAAATAAGTAAGGCTGTTTAACTCGATCACCCATGATGGCGGCACTCACCCCATTGACTCTGGCATCCATTAACTGTGCCAGCATTAAGTCTGATACGGCTAGATTTGCAGCCTTTGATTTTCTCGGTCGTATTAACGCCGACATTTTGTTTTTGCAGGAGACCAGGTTGACAGACCAAGCCTTGCTAGTAAAAGCCAAGCGAGAGTGGAGGCATGGGCCTTCACACTGGTCTCTTGCGGCTGAGCCGTATAGTGGGGTGGCGGTCCTTTTTACCGCTCCTGTAGAATGCAGACGGGTTATCGAGTTAGAAATGGGGAGGTGCCTGATCTTGGATGTCCTCATGAAGGGGCAAGAGCTCAGGCTCATTAACATCTATGCCCCACAAACTAAGTGGGACCGTAAAAGCCTTTTTATGAGGATTAAGCCCTTTCTTTTTACGAGTCGGCAGGTGATCTTTGGTGGAGACTTCAATACTATCACGAGGTCTCAGGACAGGAGAGGCGCCAAAGACAAGCTGGCTTATGATAGCATGGCCCTGATTAGTATAGTTAGGGAGGCTCGCCTGGAGGATGCCCACATCCGGACCCCCTCGGGCCACGCGGGTTTCACCTATCATCGAGGTAGCTGCAGGTCTAGATTAGACAGGTTTTATTTAAAGGAGGAAGCCGTCTCTTCCACAGTGTCCGTGGTTGAGGTGGAGTTCTCCGATCACTGTCTAATTTTGTTTTCCCTGAATGTTTCAGAGACCCCCCGGATGGGTAGAGGCTACTGGAGGCTGAATTCGTCCCTCCTGGAAGAAGCAGAGGTAAGACAATCCTTTGAGGATTTTCTTCAGAGTCAGGTACCTCTACTGGGCCTATGTAGTAGTAAGTCAGAGTGGTGGGAGATATTCAAGAAGCGGGTTGCGAGGTTCTTCCGCCAGCTCTCGAGCCTCAGGTCCCTGAATAGGTATCGTGTGTATCAGGGCCTGAGGAGGAAACTCGAGCATCTCGTCTCGACTGGAGGTAGTAGAGAGGAGATCTCCAGAGTGAAAGCCTTGCTCATGAGGTGTCAGTATGATAGGCACGCATCTTTAGTTTTTGAGAGGGATTTCGGGAGGTACCGCTCGCCTGACCCCTACAGAAACTGTAAGATGTCAGTGAATAGTAAGATCGTGACTGGACTGGTTGATAGTACGGGATCTCTGAACCGGTCCAGATCAGGGATCCTGGAGGTCGTCAGATCCTTTTACTCACACCTCTTGGGGAGGAAGGATCTAGATCGGGATGTGATGTCGGGTTTCCTGGCTGAGACCGTTCCTGAGCCAGGGGTAGACCACTCTCTTGATGTTTTGGCAGAAGAGATCAGGGAAGAGGAAGTTAGACTGGCGATTGAAGGGCTTGCCCTGAAGAAGTCGCCAGGTCCAGATGGCTTAACATCTGAGTGGTATAAGACCTTCAGGGACCTCTTAGTTCCCCTCTTGGCCGAGGTCTTCAATGAGTGTCTCTCCTCGGGCACTCTGCCGAGGTCAATGAGGAGGTCAGCCCTGATTCTTCTGTCAAAAGGTAAAGATTCGAGCCGTATTGAGAATTGGAGGCCCATAGCTCTTCTCAATACGGACAGGAAGATTCTGGCCAAGATACTGTTTAATCGGCTGGTGAAGTTTGCACCCCGACTCCTTTCGGGGGCTCAGCACTGCTCTGTTCCAGGCCGAAGCACCTTAAGTGCTGTCCTTAGTGTCAGGGAGGCAGTGGAGCGGAGTAGTGCGGGTCTTTGGAAGGGGTACTTGCTGTCCCTTGATCAGGCCAAAGCATTTGATCGGGTGAACCATGAGTACCTCTGGTCTGTCCTTCTGAGATATGGCCTACCAGATACTTTTGTCAATTGGCTTAAGATCTTGTATGCAGGGGCAGAGAGTTTCCCGCTGGTGAACGGTTGGTCTGGCCGCTCTTTTGAGGTTGGGTCTGGTGTTCGCCAGGGCTGTCCCTTGAGCCCACTGTTGTATGTGTTCGCGATCGACCCTTTTCTTAGGAGGGTTGGTTGTGGACCGTTGGCAGGGGTCGGGATGAGCCTGGAGGAGCCAGAAGCCACCCTGAGAGTGGTAGCGTACGCTGATGATGTCACTGTCTTCGTATCCTCGAGAGAGGAGGTCGATATGGTGATGTCAGAGGTGGACCGCTACTCAGAGGCATCTGGGTCCAGCATCAACCCGGATAAGTGTGAAAGTCTCTGGCTGGGAGGGGGAGATCCCGAGTTTGATCTCCCGGACACCCTTCCAGAGCCCCAAGACTCGGCAAAAATCCTAGGCATTACATTCGGCCAGGGTGATTACCCCACTAAAAACTGGGATGGTAGGCTCCAGAATGCTGCTCAGAGGGTGGACCAGTGGAAGGGTTGGTCTTTGACCCTCAGGGAAAGGGTACACCTGATCAAATCATACCTGCTCCCTTTGTTTATCTACCTGGGCAGTGTATGTATCTTGCCAGAGGCTTCCTATACTAGGATCTACAGCCTGTTCTTCCAGCTGTTATGGGGGAATAGGCTGAACCTGGTCAAGAGAGAGGTTACGTACCGCACGAGGAGACTTGGGGGTTTGTCTATGGTGAACCCAGTGGTGTTCTTAGTGAACACCTTCTTGAAAGCTAACATCGCAAACCTCTGGAAAGAGAGGGCTCCTCCGTGGGTACTCTCCTGCAGGGAATGGTTTCGGCCTTTCTTCCAGGAATGGGAGACAGGAGGGCGAGTGAAGGACCTTCGTACACCCCATGGATATCTTCCGGCTTATGCTACCCCGACTCTGAAGATGATACGTCGGTGGGGTCTGGGAATGTGGGAGATCAGGACTCAGTCAAGGAAATTCCTTGACCAAAGGGTTCTGTTGACCCATTTCCAGAAGCCCCTGGCGCTCAGGGATTGCCCAGGTCGGGATCTGAGGGTTGGGTTAAGTCTATTGAACTCAAAGAGGATCCCCCAGAAGTTTTGGGACTTGGCCTGGCGCTGCTTCCAGGGGAAGCTATATGTAAGGGACAACTTGAAGTGCAGGAGCTCCGATGATCGGGGGTGTCCCCGAGAGGAGTGTGGTAATACGCTGGAAAGCATGGATCATTTCCTGCTTCATTGTCCCTTCAATATAGGGGTTTACACCAGGGTGGGCGCCTCCATAGGTTGGAATCAGTTAGTCAGTCTCACCTATCCGGAGTGGGCTTATGGAGTATTCAGGAACCTGGGTGGCCGAGATCGCTGCACGTTATTCTTAGTCAGCTTAGTGGTTAGGTACCACACGTGGAACGCACGGTGTCTAGTATCTACACAGCGTAGAGTCCTCTCCGAGGTGGAGGTCTGTAGGAACATCACTGGTGACCTTGGGAAGATCAGGTCTTTGGAGTATGGCAGGCTGGGTACAAGTAGGGCTTCTCTCCTGTGGAGAGGTTTTTCCTTCGCTGTGCCCTAGGTACTGAGCCCACTGGGTGAGGGACCATAATTCTGGTTAGGGACAGAGTAGGTAGGGACAGAGGTAGGGAGAGTGTGAGGGTTAGATTAATATTTAGGGATAGTATTAGGGAGAGGGTAGGGTGAATAGTCAGGGATAGGTTATAAATTATTATGGTACCCGGTCTGCCATCCTCCGATCCCGGTGGGGGGCTGTGCATGACACTTTAGCTTTTTGTTTTCTAACAAGTAATAAACAGTAAAGGGCTTACAGGCTACCGAACTTGAGCCTTGCTGTTATGTCATAATGTGTTGGTGTTATGGGATATTGTTATGGTGTATACTTTATTTTTAGGAACATTGGTAAGTTGAGGGCTGGATAAGCCTTATGGACAATTATAGTTATTGTTTAAGTTCTGGGGTATAGGATAGGTTGGGTGGGGTGATGGGGAGGGGGGGGTTGTTTTTCCCTGGATGGATACTTGGAGTTCTGGCATGGGTCACTAAAGGAACAAGAACTGAACTGATGGACCCAGACTCATGTCCAGATTTGGGGTGTGGGAAGTGGGGCTTATAGTTAGGTTCATGTGTCATATGGTTGATGTACTTTTATGATTTGTATTATTATTTTATTATTATTATTATTATTATTAATTATTTTTTTTAATTTTTTTTATTTATTTATTTATTTGTGTCCTATAAGGCAGCCGGACCTCATATTATTAAGTTGGTATTGGGATATTTTCTTTTCTGTTAAAGTTGTATAGTGTGTGTGGTGGTTGGATGAGAGTTAAGTATCTGGAAGGGGGGGCTTGTTGGGTGAATTATGCTGGTGTGTGTGTGTGTGTGGGGGGGGGGGAGGGGCTTTTTGTGTTGGGTTTGCAGGGTAAGGTGTGTGTGTGTGTGCGTGTTTTAGAAAGAAGAAAAAAAAAAAAAAAAAAAAAAAAAAGTCCAGACTGGGACTATGTTGAGTTAGAGCCGAGAATGGCTCAGAGCATGTTATAGATTCTTGGTTTGGTCTAGACAGAGTGTCTTTACTATATTATTTCTGTGTGCTGTGAGGTGTGAGTGTGGGGTAGGTAGTAGCGGTGGTGGTAGTAATAGTAGTAGTAAGGGTAAGTTGGGGGGGTAGTGTTTTATTATGAAGCTGGACTGGCCGGGTGAGGCAGGTGTGAGGGAGGATTTCCTTATAGAAAATATGATTATTATTTCAGAATATGTTTTTGTTATAAGCAGAAAGCTTTGTATTTGTTTTTGTTCTGGCTGATGGAGCCGCGGTTATATTTATGTTGTTACTTGTTAAGTTTTATATTTTTCTAATAAAAAGAATTACAGGATGTAACTCAGGATCAGTAATGTATGTACACAGTGACCCCACCAGCAGAATAGTGAGTGCAGCTCTGGAGTATAATACAGGATGTAACTCAGGATCAGTAATGTATGTACACAGTGACCCCACCAGCAGAATAGTGAGTGCAGCTAGGGTTGGGCGATATAAACGATATGCCAAAATATCGTCATCAATTCGGTTGACGATATAGATTTTTGGCATATCGTCATATCGCGATATACCACGGAGCGGTAGTGAATAAGCTTCTCACTTACCGCTCCGTGGTACCGCGCTGCAGGGCCTTCCGTTAACGCATCGTCAGCGCGCTAGCGCGCTGATGCGTGTGACGTCAGGTCTCCCAGTGCATGCTGGGAAGAAGACGCGGCCCGTCTCGCCTCGCGGACTCCATCAGCCAGCCCTGCAGGAAAGGTAAGTAGCAGAGGGGTCGGGGGGCGGCAGATGGCTTGGCATGGGGCTGATGATGGCCCTGGCTGGGGGGACATGATGGCTGGCACATGAAATGGCTGGAAAACTGAGAGGGGAGATGACTGGCACTGGGGGGGGGGCTGTTGACTGGCAACGGGGGGCTGATGACTGGCAACGGGGGGCTGATGACTGGCTAAGGGGGGCTGATGACTGGCAAGGGGGGCTGATGACTGGCAAGGCGGGTGATAACTGGCACAAGGGAGGGCTGATGACTGGCACAGGGTGGGCTGAGGGCACAGGGGAAGGCTGATGACTGGCAAGGGGGGCTGATGACTGGCAAGGGGGGCTGATGGCACAGGGGAGGGCTGATCACTGGCACAGGGTGGGCTGATGGCACAGGGGAAGGCTGATGACTGGCAAGGGGGGTGATAACTGGCACAAAGGGGGCTGAAGGCATAGGGGAGGGCTGATCACTGGCACAGGGGAAGGCTGATGACTGGCAAGGGGGGGGTGAGTATACACACAAAATTTTTTTTATATATCGTGATATATCGTTATATCGTGCATGCATCAAATTATATTGTGATATAAATTTTAGGCCATATTGCCCAGCCCTAAGTGCAGCTCTAGAGTATAATACAGGATGTAACTCAGGATCTGTAATGTAATGTATGTACACAGTGACCCCACCAGCAGAATAGTGAGTGCAGCTCTGGAGTATAATACAGGATGTAACTCAGGATCTGTAATGTAATGTATGTACACAGTGACCCCACCAGCAGAATAGTGAGTGCAGCTCTGGAGATAATACAGAATGTAACTCAGGATCAGTAATGTATGTACACAGTGACCCCACCAGCAGAATATTGAGTGCAGCTCTGGAGTATATATACAGAATGTAACTCAGGATCAGTAATGTAATGTATGTACACAGTGACCCCACCAGCAGCAGTGGCGTAGCTACCATAGAGGCAGGGAAGGCAGTTGCTATGGCCCTGGGTCCTGGTTGCTTCTCTCTTGCTGTATACACGCTGTAAGGTAGATAGGTCTTCAATACCGCAGCGACAGCACAAATAACTCACCCAGGACAGGTAAATAGCGGTTCTATCTGGACGTCACAGATGACCGCACCTGTCACCGCCGAGTCTCCTTGGAGCGCGGACATGGACTGAGAACGTGATTCTTCTCTGCTTTTCCTGATGGCGCTGCTCATCCCATTCCTTAGAATCCACTACAGATACTTGTGTTATTATTAGGAAGGGAGCAGGGTGTAAGCACAGGGGGGTCGGAGGCTGCGGTAACACCAGGGCCCCCAAGGTCCATCTCCTCAGTACTGTCATACGTGTCATATATGGGGACGAAGCTCAGACTGAAGAGTTATCACTGTGTTATCTCTGGGGTTACATAGGACTGCTGCCATGGCCTAGCTTGCTGGGACTGGTATTGAACCTGCTGGTGGGCTCTGGTGTTTTAGGGGCTACATGTCACGATGGCCCGGAGTGGTAACACCCAGCCCCAGACACACGGACACCGGACCTTAGAGCTGATGCAAGGTACGCAGTGTAGGTGCAGGTGCCGTGGCAGAGATGGCAGAGTCCCACTTTAAACCATTTTCAACTTTACTTATCTTCAGTGCAATAAAAGTGACCTTGTATTTTTTCGTATTTCGTTTTTTTTTTTGGGGGGGGGGGGGCAGAAATCAATAGTACAGGTGATTTTAAGTAATTTGTAATTGGGTTTATTAGGCAAATATACCATTATCTGTATTCAAAAAGACTTCCTCCTCCCTCCTCTCTCTCATTCGCTGCTCATTATCAGGAAATCTCGACTCTTTTACATCAGTCGGATTCTGTCTGTGCTATGGAGAGGGGAGGGGGGAGGAGGGAGATTAGTTGCCAGAAGAGAGCAGAGAACAAAGGATTACGCAGTGGGAGCTGTGTGAAAGCCGGTATTCAGAGGTCAGTGTTGACTTCAGAGGAGATAGCCCGGTGATGTAGCTGTAAATTAACTCTTTCTTCCGGTTTTGGTGTCTCATCTCCCTCCACCCCTCCCCTCTCCATAGAGAACAATGAAGACAGGGGGGAGAGCTTCAAACTGCTTTCTCATGAGAAAAATGCATTTTTCGGCTAATAAACCCAATTACAAAGTTTCTTAAAATCGCCTGTATTATTGATTTCTGCAAAAAAAATGTAAACACCAGTGACGCTGTACTAAGTACAACAGTTGGCAATATCAACAGTAGCTTGCAAGGAAACAGGTAAAGGAAGAAATAGAGATGTAGCAGGTGTCAGGGACCAGATAGGAGGTCCCCAAATGTAGTGAGTACTCTGCCGGGATCTGGTGACATGTCTATAGAGTGTCTTGAAGAGAATCCTCATACTCATATAATATATGATCTCTGCATATATGAGCGCCTTCTGCCACTCCTGCTTGGTAGTAGGAGTCCCAGGTCTTTGTCACTGGGTGGAGCTGGCTAGTAGTTTCCTTCATACTCAGCCAAGTGAAATCAGTGGAGAGCGGCTAACTTACACTGTGCTCTACTGCAGGTACAGTCTCTTATACCTCTCCTGTTTTAGGGGGGGGGGGGGGGACTGTCCTGAGGTTAGGGAAGGGGGGTTGCTCCCTTATCTCCGGCTACCCTGGGGCTTACGTCTAGCAACACATGATGGTGGGGGTTACAAGCTCTGGAGAAAGAGTATACACCTCCTGCCTGACCTAAAACCAAGCACTTTCTAACTAAGAAAAGGAAGTGGTGTCTACAGAGAGAGGGAAGTGCGTGTGTAGCTAAACCTGACTGCAGCTATGCTCTGAGAGAGTGCGACACCTAGTGGTTGGAGTAAGGTACAGCAGTTAACTACAATAACTGTGACGCCTGGGACAGGTGGGACACTACACTGCAGGTGACATCTACTACATTATCTGTACTCAGAGATATCACTGTGTTATCTGTGGTGTTACATGGGACTGCAGGTGACATCTACTACATTATCTGTACTCAGAGATATCACTGTTATCTGTGGTGTTACATAGGACTGCAGGTGACTACTACATTATCTGTACTCAGAGATATCACTGTGTTATCTGTGGTGTTACATAGGATTGCAGGTGACATCTACTACATTATCTGTACTCAGAGATATCACTGTGTTATCTGTGGTGTTACATAGGACTGCAGGTGACATCTACTACATTATCTGTACTCAGAGATATCACTGTATTATCTGTGGTGTTACATAGGACTGCAGGTGACATCTACATTATCTGTACTCAGAGATATCACTGTGTTATCTGTGCTGTTACATAGGACTGCAGGTGGCAGCTACTACATTATCTGTACTCAGAGATATCACTGTGTTATCTGTGGTGTTACATAGGACTGCAGGTGATACTACTACATTATCTGTACTCAGAGATATCACTGTGTTATCTGTGCTGTTACATAGGACTGCAGGTGATACTACTACATTATCTGTACTCAGAGATATCACTGTGCTATCTGTGGAGTTACATAGGACTGCAGGTGACATCCACTATATTATCTATACTCAGAGATATCACTGTGTTATCTGTGGTGTTACATAGGACTGCAGGTGACATCTACTACATTATCTGTACTCAGAGATATCACTGTGTTATCTGTGGTGTTACATGGGACTGCAGGTGACATCTACTACATTATCTGTACTCAGAGATATCACTGTTATCTGTGCTGTTACATAGGACTGCAGGTGACATCTACTACATTATCTGTACTCAGAGATATCACTGTGTTATCTGTGGTGTTACATAGGACTGCAGGTGACATCTACTACATTATCTGTACTCAGAGATATCACTGTGTTATCTGTGGTGTTACATGGGACTGCAGGTGACATCTACTACATTATCTGTACTCAGAGATATCACTGTTATCTGTGCTGTTACATAGGACTGCAGGTGACTACTACATTATCTGTACTCAGAGATATCACTGTGTTATCTGTGGTGTTACATAGGACTGCAGGTGACATCTACTACACTATCTGTACTCAGAGATATCACTGTGTTATCTGTGGTGTTACATAGGACTGCAGGTGACATCTACTACATTATCTGTACTCAGAGATATCACTGTTATCTGTGCTGTTACATAGGACTGCAGGTGACTACTACATTATCTGTACTCAGAGATATCACTGTGTTATCTGTGGTGTTACATAGGACTGCAGGTGACATCTACTACATTATCTGTACTCAGAGATATCACTGTGTTATCTGTGCAGTTACATAGGACTGCAGGTGACTACTACATTATCTGTGCTTAGAGATATCACTGTGTTATCTGTGGTGTTACATAGGACTGCAGGTGACATCTACTACATTATCTGTACTCAGAGATATCACTGTGTTATCTGTGCTGTTACATAGGACTGCAGGTGGCAGCTACTACATTATCTGTACTCAGAGATATCACTGTGCTATCTGTGGTGTTACATAGGACTGCAGGTGACATCTACATTATCTGTACTCAGAAAGATATCACTGTGTTATCTGTGGTGTTACATAGGACTGCAGGTGACATCTACAACATTATCTGTACTCAGAGATATCACTGTGTTATCTGTGCTGTTACATAGGACTGCAGGTGACTACTACATTATCTGTACTCAGAGATATCACTGTGTCATCTGTGCTGTTACATAGGACTGCAGGTGACATCTACTAAATTATCTGTACTCAGAGATATCACTGTGTTATCTGTGCTGTTACATGGGACTGCAGGTGAATACCACATTATCTGTACTCAGAGATATCACTGTGTTGTCTGTGGTGTTACATAGGACTGCAGGTGACATTACTACATTATCTGTACTCAGAGATATCACTGTGTTATCTGTGCTGTTACATAGGACTGCAGGTGACTACTACATTATCTGTACTCAGAGATATCACTGTGTTATCTGTGGTGTTACATAGGACTGCAGGTGACTACTACATTATCTGTACTCAGAGATATCACGTTGTTATCTGTGCTGTTACATAGGACTGCAGGTGACATCTACATTATCTGTACTCAGAAAGATATCACTGTGTTATCTGTGGTGTTACATAGGACTGCAGGTGACATCTACCACATTATCTGTACTCAGAGATATCACTGTGTTATCTGTGGTGTTACATAGGACTGCAGGTTACATCTACTACATTATCTGTACTCAGAGATATCACTGTGTTATCTGTGCTGTTACATAGGACTGCAGGTGACTACTACATTATCTGTACTCAGAGGGATATCACTGTGTTATCTGTGGTGTTACATAGGACTGCAGGTGATACTACTACATTATCTGTACTCAGAGATATCACTGTGTTATCTGTGCTGTTACATAGGACTGCAGGTGATACTACTACATTATCTGTACTCAGAGATATCACTGTGCTATCTGTGGTGTTACATAGGACTGCAGGTGACATCCACTATATTATCTATACTCAGAGATATCACTGTGTTATCTGTGGTGTTACATAGGACTGCAGGTGACATCTACAACATTATCTGTGCTTAGAGATATCACTGTGTTATCTGTGGTGTTACATAGGACTGCAGGGGACATCTACTACATTATCTGTACTCAGAGATATCACTGTGTTATCTGTGCTGTTACATAGGACTGCAGGTGGCAGCTACTACATTATCTGTACTCAGAGATATCACTGTGTTATCTGTGGTGTTACATAGGACTGCAGGTGACATCTACTACATTATCTGTACTCAGAGATATCACTGTGTTATCTGTGCTGTTACATAGGACTGCAGGTGACTACTACATTATCTGTACTCAGAGATATCACTGTGTTATCTGTGCTGTTACATAGGACTGCAGGTGACTACTACATTATCTGTACTCAGAGATATCACTGTGGTATCTGTGGTGTTACATAGGACTGCAGGTGACATCTACTACATTATCTGTACTCAGAGATATCACTGTGTTATCTGTGCTGTTACATAGGACTGCAGGTGACTACTACATTATCTGTACTCAGAGATATCACTGTGTTATCTGTGGTGTTACATAGGACTGCAGGTGACTACTACATTAGCTGTACTCAGAGATACCACTGTGTTATCTGTGCTGTTACATAGGACTGCAGGTGACTACTACATTATCTGTACTCAGAGATATCACTGTGTTATATGTGGTGTTACATAGGACTGCAGGTCACATCTATTACATTATCTGTACTCACAGATATCACTGTGTTATCTGTGGTGTTACATAGGACTGCAGGTGACAGCTACTACATTATCTGTACTCAGAGATACCACTGTGTTATCTGTGCTGTTACATAGGACTGCAGGTGACTACTACATTATCTGTACTCAGAGATATCACTGTGTTATCTGTGCTGTTACATAGGACTGCAGGTGACATCTACCACATTATCTGTACTCAGAGATATCACTGTGTTATCTGTGCTGTTACATAGGACTGCAGGTGACATCTACTACATTATCTGTACTCAGAGATATCACTGTGGTATCTGTGGTGTTACATAGGACTGCAGGTGACTACTACATTATCTGTACTCAGAGATATCACTGTGTTATCTGTGGTGTTACATAGGACTGCAGGTCACATCTATTACATTATCTGTACTCACAGATATCACTGTGTTATCTGTGGTGTTACATAGGACTGCAGGTGACAGCTACTACATTATCTGTACTCAGAGATACCACTGTGTTATCTGTAGTGTTACATAGGACTGCAGGTGACATCTACTACATTATCTGTACTCAGAGATATCACTGTGGTATCTGTGGTGTTACATAGGACTGCAGGTGACTACTATATTATCTGTACTCAGAGATATCACTGTGTTATATGTGGTGTTACATAGGACTGCAGGTCACATCTATTACATTATCTGTACTCACAGATATCACTGTGTTATCTGTGGTGTTACATAGGACTGCAGGTGACAGCTACTACATTATCTGTACTCAGAGATACCACTGTGTTATCTGTGCTGTTACATAGGACTGCAGGTGACTACTACATTATCTGTACTCAGAGATATCACTGTGTTATCTGTGCTGTTACATAGGACTGCAGGTGACATCTACCACATTATCTGTACTCCGAGATATCACTGTGTTATCTGTGCTGTTACATAGGACTGCAGGTGACATCTACTACATTATCTGTACTCAGAGATATCACTGTGTTATCTGTGGTGTTACATAGGACTGCAGGTGACATCTACTACATTATCTGTACTCAGAGATATCACTGTGTTATCTGTGCTGTTACATAGGACTGCAGGTGACTACTACATTATCTGTACTCAGAGATATCACTGTGTTATCTGTGCTGTTACATAGGACTGCAGGTGACTACTACATTATCTGTACTCAGAGATATCACTGTGGTATCTGTGGTGTTACATAGGACTGCAGGTGACATCTACTACATTATCTGTACTCAGAGATATCACTGTGTTATCTGTGCTGTTACATAGGACTGCAGGTGACTACTACATTATCTGTACTCAGAGATATCACTGTGTTATCTGTGGTGTTACATAGGACTGCAGGTGACTACTACATTAGCTGTACTCAGAGATACCACTGTGTTATCTGTGCTGTTACATAGGACTGCAGGTGACTACTACATTATCTGTACTCAGAGATATCACTGTGTTATATGTGGTGTTACATAGGACTGCAGGTCACATCTATTACATTATCTGTACTCACAGATATCACTGTGTTATCTGTGGTGTTACATAGGACTGCAGGTGACAGCTACTACATTATCTGTACTCAGAGATACCACTGTGTTATCTGTGCTGTTACATAGGACTGCAGGTGACTACTACATTATCTGTACTCAGAGATATCACTGTGTTATCTGTGCTGTTACATAGGACTGCAGGTGACATCTACCACATTATCTGTACTCAGAGATATCACTGTGTTATCTGTGCTGTTACATAGGACTGCAGGTGACATCTACTACATTATCTGTACTCAGAGATATCACTGTGGTATCTGTGGTGTTACATAGGACTGCAGGTGACTACTACATTATCTGTACTCAGAGATATCACTGTGTTATCTGTGGTGTTACATAGGACTGCAGGTCACATCTATTACATTATCTGTACTCACAGATATCACTGTGTTATCTGTGGTGTTACATAGGACTGCAGGTGACAGCTACTACATTATCTGTACTCAGAGATACCACTGTGTTATCTGTAGTGTTACATAGGACTGCAGGTGACATCTACTACATTATCTGTACTCAGAGATATCACTGTGGTATCTGTGGTGTTACATAGGACTGCAGGTGACTACTATATTATCTGTACTCAGAGATATCACTGTGTTATATGTGGTGTTACATAGGACTGCAGGTCACATCTATTACATTATCTGTACTCACAGATATCACTGTGTTATCTGTGGTGTTACATAGGACTGCAGGTGACAGCTACTACATTATCTGTACTCAGAGATACCACTGTGTTATCTGTGCTGTTACATAGGACTGCAGGTGACTACTACATTATCTGTACTCAGAGATATCACTGTGTTATCTGTGCTGTTACATAGGACTGCAGGTGACATCTACCACATTATCTGTACTCCGAGATATCACTGTGTTATCTGTGCTGTTACATAGGACTGCAGGTGACATCTACTACATTATCTGTACTCAGAGATATCACTGTGTTATCTGTGCTGTTACATAGGACTGCAGATGAGATCTACATTATCTGTACTCAGATATATCACCGTGTTATCTGTGCTGTTACATAGGACTGCAGGTGACATCTACTACATTATCTGTACTCAGAGATATCACTGTGTTATCTGTGGTGTTGCATAGGACTGCAGGTGACATCTACTACATTATCTGTACTCAGAGATATCACTGTGTTATCTGTGGTGTTACATAGGACTGCAGGTGACTATTACATTATCTGTACTCAGAGATATCACTGTGTATCTCTGGTGTTACATAGGACTGCTGGAGACTTGTTGTATATCAGGATGAATGCTCTCAGCGCCCCCTCTGTTCTATGTGGATCAGTTCTTTCTGTATGAGGAATAGAGTGCTAGCTCTGCAGTACAGACTGGCCCCCGGGTGACAGGCACAGGAGGTCACTGTGTACTACGGCTGGTTATAAGGCCCATGTGCTGGGCGGTAGTCGCCCCCCCTGGCCTGCTCGCCCTCTGTCTCTCCGTATTGCGGTAGATTTGCTGAGGACGCGGACGGCGCAGTGGTGTTTGCTGCGCAGATTATAAAGGTCTCTGGTAAAATACAAAGAAGCTTTTCCTGCGGAGAGAGATGAAGACAATTAAATCCGGCGACGCGTCCGCTTATCCCGGCATCTCGGCTCAGCTGGTTGGGGGGGCGCTCGCCTGCAGCAGACTGGCCGAGTCACGTGACCGCCGCAGTGAGTCACCGGGGAGCGCCGGGCAACCCTGGCTCCTATAATACCGTATGAGCGCGGCAGGTTTATGGGAATCTCCTCTCCGCAATATTCACACAAATACAGAAATAAATCAGTGTGATGGCGTCTTGTGTACAAGCTACACGACTACATCCCCATCAGGTGCTGAGACTACATCCCCATCAGGTACTGAGACTACATCCCCATCAGGTGCTGAGACTACATCCCCATCAGGTACTGAGACTACATCCCTATCAGGTGCTGAGACTACATCCCCATCAGGTGCTGAGACTACATCCCCATCAGGTACTGAGACTACATCCCCATCAGGTGCTGAGACTACATCCCCATCAGGTGCTGAGACTACATCCCCATCAGGTGCTGAGACTACATCCCCATCAGGTGCTGAGACTACATCCCCATCAGGTACTGAGACTACATCTCCATCAGGTACTGAGACTACATCCCCATCAGGTGCTGAGACTACATCCCCATCAGGTACTGAGACTACATCCCCATCAGGTACTGAGACTACATCCCCATCAGGTACTGAGACTACATCCCTATCAGGTGCTGAGACTACATCCCCATCAGGTGCTGAGACTACATCCCCATCAGGTACTGAGACTACATCCCCATCAGGTACTGAGACTACATCCCCATCAGGTACTGAGACTACATCCCCATCAGGTACTGAGACTGCATCCCTATCAGGTGCTGAGACTACATCCCCATCAGGTACTGAGACTACATCCCCATCAGGTGCTGAGACTACATCCCCATCAGGTACTGAGACTGCATCCCTATCAGGTGCTGAGACTACATCCCCATCAGGTACTGAGACTACATCCCCATCAGGTACTGAGACTACATCCCTATCAGGTGCTGAGACTACATCCCCATGAGGTGCTGAGACTACATCCCCATCAGGTACTGAGACTACATCCCCATCAGGTGCTGAGACTACATCCCCATCAGGTACTGTCACAGACTACATCCCCATCAGATACTGAGACTACATCCCCATCAGGTGCTGAGACTACATCCCCATCAGGTACTGAGACTACATCCCCATCAGGTGCTGAGACTACATCCCTATCAGGTGCTGAGACTACATCCCTATCAGGTGCTGAGACTACATCCCTATCAGGTACTGAGACTACATCCCCATCAGGTGCTGAGACTACATCCCCATCAGGTACTGAGACTACATCCCCATCAGGTACTGAGACTACATCCCCATCAGGTGCTGAGACTACATCCCCATCAGGTGCTGAGACTACATCCCCATCAGGTGCTGAGACTACATCCCCATCAGGTGCTGAGACTACATCCCCATCAGGTGCTGAGACTACATCCCCATCAGGTGCTGAGACTACATCCCCATCAGGTGCTGAGACTACATCCCTATCAGGTGCTGAGACTACATCCCCATCAGGTACTGAGACTACATCCCCATCAGGTACTGAGACTACATCCCCATCAGGTACTGAGACTACATCCCCATCAGGTACTGAGACTACATCTCCATCAGGTACTGTCACAGACTACATCCCCATCAGGTACTGAGACTACATCCCCATCAGGTGCTGAGACTACATCCCCATCAGTTACATTGACAATCTAGGTACAGATTGTATTCCTGACACAAAAGCTGGGCAGAGAACTCATGACTGCCTCCCTGTGTCTCTCTGTAATGATGTAGGTACATATAGTACTGCGTCCCTGTCAGTGATGTAGGTACAGATAATGCTCCCTTCTTGTCTCTACTTGTAAATGATTTAGGTACAGATAGTGCTGCCTCCCTGTCTCTCCCTGTAATTGATGTCCGCACAGATAGTGCTGCCTCCCTGTAAGTAATGAAGGTACAGATAGTGCTGCCTTCCTATCTTTCTCTGTAAGTAATGAAGGTACAGATAGTGCTGCCTCCCTGTCTCTCCCTGTAATTGATGTCCGCACAGATAGTGCTGCCTCCCTGTAAGTAATGAAGGTACAGATAGTGCTGCCTTCCTATCTTTCTCTGTAAGTAATGAAGGTACAGATAGTGCTGCCTCCCTGTCTCTCTCTGTAAGTAATGAAGGTACAGATAGTGCTGCCTTCCTGTCTCTCTCTGTAATTGATGTCCGCACAGTCAGATAGTGCTGCCTCCCTGTAAGTAATGAAGGTACAGATAGTGCTGCCTTCCTATCTTTCTCTGTAAGTAATGAAGGTACAGATAGTGCTGCCTCCCTGTCTCTCTCTGTAATTAATAAAGGTACAGATAGTGCCGTGGCGTGGGGTGCTAGTGCAGATGTTGTGTGCAGCCGGAGGGCTCTGGTATTTTGGGGCTACTTGTCATGTTGACCAGGATTGGTAATACCCACCCTCGGACACACGGGCACCGGACCTTTGGTAGAACATTTGTGGGGTGCATGTAGGGGTGCAGTAAAGTCCCTACTTTACTGAAAATACTTCTGTGCAATACAAAAATATAAGAACAGTTGTGGTTACAAGTGAAGACTTGTCTTGAGAGAGCGGAGTAGGGGCGGGGTAGGGCGGGGTAGGGACCCTTGCCTAACTAGTGCAGTACTCTGCAGGGATGTGTGTGAAGAAATATGTGACTGTAGTGAACTTGTTGTACTCACGTTTAGATAAGTCCCAGTTATCTGACCGCCTTCTGCCTCCCAGTTGTAGTGACCGTCCTGAGAGGTAGTACAAGTCCTAGGTTTTTGTCTGTAGGTGTAGCTCCCACTGACGCCTAACTCCAAGTGGCCAAGTGCCTGTCAGTAAGGTGCTTCGGCTTTTAGCTTCTTTGACTTACTGGGGATAAGTCCCTCTGCCTTTTCCTTAGGGGTGACTTTTCTGACTGTGAAGATCCTCGGTGTAGGTAAGGTGGTCTCTCCTATGATCCAGTTACCCCACCTCTTGGGTTAAGCACTGCATCTTAGCTAGTTACTTGCTTCTAACTGAGAAAAGAGGTGTAGGCCCTGTTCAGGGCTCTGGCCTAAGCCAGGCCCTCTTAGTCACTGCAGGACTGGGTCTTGTCCACTCAGTGTACAGAGTATCTGCTCCAATAAAACATCACATAAGAACATAGCACAACCTTCTACACATACTGCAGCTGTGCACAGGGGGAGTGAGACACCTAGTGGCTGCAGCAGACATTGCAGCTAAAATCATTTGGTGTGACACCTGAACAAACTAGTTTTACCTGAGTGTGTAAAGACAAGAGAATCATCCGTAGTGGGATATTACAATAGTGCTGCCTCCCCATCTCTTCCTGTAAGTAATGTAGGTGCAGATAGTACTGCTTCCCTGTCTCTCTCTCTCTCTCTCTCTCTCTATATATATATACTATATAATGTGTTTACAACTAGAACTTCCTCTCTGTCAATCATGTAGGTCTACATAGTACTGCCTGCCCGTCTCTCTGTATACATAATATAAGGAGAGATCATAGTTATAAGAGAAGCTGGGAAAGAGCAGCATTCCCAGCTTTAAAGGGGCACTCCGGTGAAATGTATTTCTTCCAGATCAACTGGTGTCACAAAGTTATACAGATTTGTAAATTACTTCTATTCTTCCAGTACTTATCAGCTGCTGTATGTCCTGCAGGAAGTGGTGTATTCTCTCCAGTCTGACACAGTGCTCTCTGCTGCCCCCTCTGTCCATGTCAGGAACTGTCCAGAGCAGCAGCAAATCCCCATAGAAAACCTCTCCTGCTCTGGACAGTTCCTGACTTTCTGCAGGACATACAGCAGCGTCCATGTTTAATGATAATAGTTAGAGCCTTTCTGATAGAAGTAAAGTTTTCAGAGTGAACAATACATCATCTGCTCGCGAGCGGCCGCCGAGCTGCAAACCGTTAAACGCCTTTCCTGACGCTCGCACTTTTATGAATGTTCTTAATAGGCATCTTTCTCCCAAACAAAACCTGACATCCGCCCCTTTAAGCAGAGCCTAGAATTACCTCCATTAACGCGCTTTGTCTCAAAAACTATAAATGACTGGAGAATTACAATACTCCCCATGAACGGCCAATTACACTGCCGCACTTGGCTCCCATCTCATCAGACATTTGGTTAAAATGCAGAATTTGCCGGCTGCTCGGCGGTCGATGTGTTTTCAAAATTACCCCAATTTTTACAAGATCCCATTAAACCCTGGACATCTATAGGGGTGCGAGGCTGCAGCCAGTTACTCTGGTGCATTCTGGGAAATGTTGTCTATGTACCGAACAGGCCTCACCGCCACACAATGCCTAACTGTGTCCAAGAGCTGTCAGAAGAATTGTGAGCGCAGCTGTGGAGTAATATAAAGACTGTATATACAGGATCAGTAATGTATGTACACAGTCACCCCACCAGCAGAATAGTGAGTGCAGCTCTGGGGTATGATACAGGATGTAACTCAGGATCAGTACAGGATCAGTAATGCAATGTATGTACACAGTGACTCCTCCAGCAGAATTGTGAGTGCAGCTCTGGAGTATAATACATGATGTAACCCAGGATCAGTAATGTAATGTATGTACACAGTGACCCCACCAGCAGAATTGTGAGTGCAGCTGTGGGGTAATATAAAGACTGTATATACAGGATCAGTAATGTATGTACACAGTGACCCCACCAGCAGAATAGTGAGTGCAGCTCTGGAGTATAATACAGGATGTAACTCAGGATCAGTACAGGATCAGTAATGTAATGTATGTACACAGTGACCCCACCAGCAGAATAGTTAGTGCAGCTCAAACCCCAGGAAGGAGAGTTATACAGCAGATACATGCTGCTCCCCTTTAAGACGCCGAGTCTTGGCTGATGTGGGAGATGAAGCACTTTCAGTATTTGATCTATAAGACTGAGCGTCTTCTGGTTATTCTGATGCTTAATTCCCTTTAAAGGTTACATTGGCATCTTAAGTGATAGAAGATCCAGTAACGACTCGTTAATTCACACACAGCAACAAACTGCTGAATCTTAATTTTATTTAATATGCACAATCTGCTGATCTACTAAATAATTCACCGGATGAAACGAAAAATCTCTACAGGAAACCGAAATTCACAGACAGAATAATGCGAGACGCCAGCGCTAGGCTGGAGGGGATATAAGAGTATAATGCACTGTGTACTGTCTGTACAGGCCTGATATAACAGCTGCCTCCATCTCATCAAAACCTCGGGGTGCTGCTTTACACCCCTCTGCTTTATACTGCTGCTTTGCTCCATAATAAAGAAGCACCCCAGAGTTTCTATCCCAGCATAGGATAATATTATAGTATAATTTAGATGTTCTTGTGTATGTCTTTTGCTTTCCTGCTGTTGTAGCTGATGTGGCAGGGATGTGTGTTCAGCCATATTCATTCCTATTTCCTCTCTAAAATGATTTCCTAATTCTGCCTACGTTTCCCATGATGCCCCTGACTTTGCAGAAAGGTGTATGGGGGGCGTCTCATTGCTGCAGGTGGAGATGATTAGACTAATTGCGGGTTCGTGTCAGTCCACAATATGTGCAGTTTTGATGTTTGGGGACATATATAGCTGCAATATATTCATATCCCATAGAGGTAACAGCAGCAGTGTACAGATAGAGCTGAGCAGGGAGGGGAGGGGCCTGTGAGCTGCCAGCACTGATAGACGGTGATGTCATCCTGTAGTACACAGGAAGTCAGCTGAACCAATACAGACCACTTCCTCTGGGTCAGGCAGGTGATCACATGACCTATTACATTGAGCTGAGCTGGGATGAAACAGATGGAACTGTAGTACTAGTGGTGATTTGGGCAAAAAAAGAAAACCTGGAGTTTCTGTAAGAGTCCATAGTAGTGTGAAATCCCCATCCAGTCTTATCAGAGGCTCGGGCAGTTTTGTTCATCCCCTCATGATTTACACTGCAGCTCCTCTTGTTCTGATTGTTTGCTGTGTATAAGCAGGAGCTCTGCAGGAAGTCAGAACATGCAGAGATGATTACATTACAGCAAGGCCAGATTATAAACTACACAGATGGGGAGGAGCCTAGCAAAAGAGTCGGGGTCACTTTAATTTACTACTTGCCTACATAATATCTGACACAGCGGCCATATTGGTTGTCAGCCTAGCTATACGACCGTATGTCTGATCAGAGACTGATTAGGTTTCATGTTGTAGCCGAGACGCTCAGATTTTTCGGCGCCGTATTAAAAGTCGCCGCTTTCCTTTCATTTTAAAAGGTAATTTGCTTTTCCGAGCCGACAACAATGGCCGCCATCTCGTGCTGCAGGACGAGGCGACTGCACCTGCTCCTGCGTTTTGAGGAACAATTCGATGCTCGACCTACATTGAAGTTTCGTCTTATTAGCGGCAGCGTCTGGTGCACCTGCCGGTCGGCGCGGCGGTGAGGGCACTCGATGGAAGACGCCGTCATCGCTTCCTCACAAATAATTGGAATCTTTTCAGAGAGACAATTTTCCAGGTGGATTCGGGGCGAAGATGAGAACAAAAAGTTTATTGCTCGCCTGTGATTGAGAGGATCTGAGTGGTAATGAGCTGAAAATGGCGCAGTCAGGTGACCTCTCTCATCGATGGGGACGGCTTATAAATGGGGAGAGGTTTATACGTGGATTGTGCCTCATTTATAGCATAGAGATCTGTCACATGATGTGCATTGCAGCTCTGGATGTGACTAGAGTATAAGACATGATGTGCACTGCAGCTCTGGATGTGACTAGAGTATAAGACATGATGTGCACTGCAGCTTTGGATATGACTGGAGTATAAAACATGATGTGCACTGCAGCTCTGGATGTGACTGGAGTATAAGACATGATGTGCACTGCAGCTCTGGATGTGACAGGAGTATAAGACATGATGTGCACTGCAGCTCTGGATGTGACTAGAGTATAAGACATGATGTGCACTGCAGCTCTGGATGTGACAGGAGTATAAGACATGATGTGCACTGCAGCTCTGGATGTGACTGGAGTATAAGGGTACTATTACACGGAAGATAATCGCCCGAATCGGCCCTATCCGGCCAATTATCGTTCCGTGTATTAAAGACAACAATCAGCAGACCTATAATCGCCGGGCGCCGACCGCGCATCGCTACGTGTAATAGTGGTGCACGGCCGACGCTGACGATATGAAAAGAGGAATACATTACCTATCCAGGCTGCAGGGCTCTTCTTCCTCTGTGCTTCTGCCCGGGTTCACGGCGGCTTGTCTCAGCTGACAGGCCACTCAGCCAATCACTGGCCGTGGCGGTCCCAGCCTGTGATTGGCCGAGCGGCCTGTCAGCTGAGACAAGCCGCTGTGAAGCTAGAGCACGCAGGACCCGGGGAGAAGCACAGAGGAAGAAGAGCCCATGTCCATGCAGCCCTTGTTAAACGATTATTGGGCCGTGTAATAGGCCCAGTAAACGAGCGCCGATCTAGCAGATATTACAGGTATTATCGGGCCCCCATCGGCCCATGTAATACCGCCCTAAGACATGATGTGCACTGCAGCTCTGGATGTGACTGGAGTATAGGACATGATGTGCACTGCAGCTCTGGATGTGACTGGAGTATAAGACATGATGTGCACTGCAGCTCTGGATGTGACTGGAGTATAAGACATGATGTGCACTGCAGCTCTGGATGTGACTGGAGTATAAGACATGATGTGCTTGTGGTATGGAGATGATGGAGATGGAGGGGACTGTAGGGCTGTAGATGTGCGCCGGGGGCTGTAGATGTGCGTCAGGGGCTGTAGATGTGCACTGGGGGCTGTAATGTGTGTCTGGGCTGTAGATGTGCACTGGGGGCTGTTGTTGTGCATTGGGGGTTGTAATATGCACTGGGGGCTGTAGATATGCACCTGGGGAGGGGGGGGGGCTATAGACGGCACCTGGGGCTGTAGATGTGCGCTGGGACTATAAATGTACGCCTGGGGCTGTGTATATGTGCGCCGGGGGCTATAGATGTGCACCGGGGGCTGTAGGTGTACACTGGGGGCTGTAGATGTGCGCCGGGCGTGGTAAATGTGCGCCGGGGGCTGAAGATGTGCGCTGGGGGCTGTAGGTGTACACTGGGGGCTGTATATGTGCACCGGGGGCTGTAGGTGTACACTGGGGGCTGTAGATGTGCGCCGGGCGTGGTAGATGTGCGCCGGGGGCTGTAGATATGCGCTGGGGGCTGTAGGTGTGCACTGGGAGCTGTATATGTTCACCGGGGGCTGTAGGTGTACACTGGGGGCTGTATATGTGCGCTGGGGGCTGTAGGTGTACACTGGGGGCTGTATATGTGCGCCGGGGGCTATAGATGTGCACCAGGGGCTGTAGGTGTACACTGGGGGCTGTATATGTGCGCCGGGAGCTGTAGGTGTGCGCCGGGGGTTGTAGACGTGCGCTGGGGGCTGTATATGTGCCCCGGGGGCTATAGATGTGCTCCGGGGGCTGTATATGCGCGCCGGGGGCTGTAGATGTGCACCGGTGGCTATAGATGTGCGCCGGGGGCTATAGATGTGCGCCGGGGGCTGTATATGTGCGAAGGGGGCTGTATGTGTGCGCCGGGGGCTTTAGGTGTGCGCTGGGGGCTGTAGATGTGCGCCGGGGGCTGTAGGTGTGCACTGGGGGCTGTATATGTGCTCCGGGGGCTGTAGATGTGCGCCAGGGGCTGTAGATGTGCGCCGGGGGCTGTAGATGTGCGCCGGGGGCTGTAGGTGTGCACCGGGGGCTGTATATGTGCGCCGGGGGCTGTAGGTGTGCACTGGGTGCTGTATATGTGCGCTGTGGGCTGTAGATGTGCTCCGGGGGCTGTACGTGTGCATCGGGGGCTGTAGATGTGCGCCGGGGGCTGTAGGTGTGCGCTGGGGGCTGTAGGTGTGCGCCGGGGGCTGTAGATGTGCTCCGGGGGCTGTAGATGTGCGCCGGGGGGTGTAGGTGTGCACTGGGGGCTGTATATGTGCGCTGGGGCCTGTAGATGTGCTCCGGGCGCTGTAGGTGTGCGCCGGGGGCTGTATATGTGCGCTGGGGGCTGTAGATGTGCGCCGGGGGCTGTAGATGTGCGCCGGGGGCTGTAGATGTGCTCAGGGGGCTATAGATGTGCGCCGGGGGCGGGGCCCGGGCTATAATGAGTTGTGTCTGACACCAGATGGTCTTGTTCTGTTGGCACCAGAAAAAAAATCAGCAAATCTGTTAAACCCGATGTCTGTTCTGTGGCGACTCTGCCAGGTTAGGAATCCTGGACGCAAAAATCTGCAAACAGAAAGATGAAAACAGAGAACAACACGACACCCCGGATTATTAGAGAGTCAGGAATCACAGCTACAACTGGAGCCAGGGGAAAGCTGGGGGGGCGATCATGATGGACCCCGACCCCGCAGCATTGCTACTCAACCTGTGGCTTTCCTGCTGTGGTAAAACTACAACCCCCATTCTGCCCTTCCGCTGCCCTTCCTGTGTCAGTCTTTACTATTTTCCCTGCATTATGTTCATGAACCAAGAAGCTGATCAGAAGTCCAGAGTATATAGAATGTTCTGATCCGGGGCCCCCCCATAACCTGTTGATGCGTCGGCCGCACACGGCGCAGTTCGTGCCACTGTGAGATTATAGCTGATGAGAGTCCCTGGATCCTCCAGTCAGGACGGTGCCAAGTGCTGTGAATGTAGGCACCAGCCGCCTCCATGGTGGGCTGATCCGGTGCCAACGGAAAGTTTGGATGGCGAAGGAATTGAAACACGTCATTTGGATTTCTGGGCAATGTGGCTCCCGGGGCCCGCTGAGACATTGGCCCCGGATATCAGGACATATGTGGAGTGAAGCCGCCTGCTAAAAATAGCAAAGTGCAGCCGAGAACATGAAATATTCACAACTCCCAACAATTTGCTCATTTTCAAGATGTTCTGGAATTAAAGCAGCAGCGACGGAGTCGCAGAAAGAACACGTTAAAGGGGCACGCACCCTGCGATAGAGGAGCACATGGGGGGCTGACAAGTATAGCCAGTCTTGCCCTAAATGGCTGATAACAGAGAGCAGTAGATTCCTGTCCTATAGTCACCTCTCCCCAAGATATGATCAGCAATATATATTTTTAGGTTTACATTTTAATATGAGCTGCATCACGTTTTACTCTCCAGAGCTGCATTCACTGTTCTGCCATCTGACTGATTGTTCTCTCATCACAATGCATTGTGTTCTGCTGCACTGCATTATGGGATGTGTGGTGGGAATCATTCCATCTCTTCTGTCCTGTTAACGGGGTATTCCACTCAGATATGACTTCTGATATGTTGCTGTCAAGGGTGAGACTAACAATTCCTTCCATACTTGTTATTATCTATTCAGTCTCCTTCCCCCAGTTCTCAGCTGCTGCTTTCTGCTGAAGACACAAAGATCTGTGTGTGAGCCTTTCTCTCTGTGTCCTCCTCCTCCTCCCTACCTTCCTTCTGAGACGGCTGATGTAAACAAGTCCCTGGCTGGCTTTATCTGCAACATTGTAGCTTCTTTGTAATGCTGGAATGGTTAATCACAGTGGGTTCATCAGCAACTTGACCTCAGAATAACCCTCCCAGAATTACAAATAAGCTACAAAGTTGCAGATAAAGCCACCCAGGGACTTGTTTACATCTCAGAAGTGAGGGGGAAGGAGGAGGAGACAGAGATAAAAGCTCAAACACAGTTTTGTGTCTTCAGCAGAAAGCAGCAGCTGAGAACTGGGGGAATGAGACTGAATACATAATAATAAGTATAGAAGGAATTGTTAGTCTCACCATGGGCAGCCACAAAAGTTATGTTTGACTGGAATACCCCTTTAATCTTCTGCTGTTACTGCTACTGGATTGGGAAAGCCGTGGTGCAACCATTACAGCTCATACAAAGCTCTGCCAGACTCCTGACTTCAGTGTGGATAATGGAATGTGTTATTCAGGAGTCTGGGAAAGCTGGGTGACCACAGGTGTTGAAGGCGGAAGGATCATCAATGATCCCCATCTGCCTGTCAAATAATGGCATCTTCCTGTGTCTGCTGATCCAGGGTCCTCATACAAAGGGCGAGTGTTCCCAGTACACCATGCTGATGGCAGACGGAACAATGCACCATTGTCTGCTCCTCCACCAACTCCACCACTATCTACTTCAAAGGACTTGAGAGCTGCAGCCACAAGCACAATGGCGGCCGGCGATCAGATAAATTCATATTTTCACCTGTTCTTTTCTGTGTCTGAGGAGATTAATAACATGCAGAGAGCACGAGGGGGCCCCAGCAAGCATCAGCCTGGCCCCCCATTGCTTCATACACCACCATTGTGGGAATCTCACAGGCCCCAGGTTATCCTGCCCATCCAGGACCACCCTACCCAGAAAGGAAAGTGAACAACGCCCCCCAATGTTCCATGCACCACAGGAGATTAGACGTCTGGAGGAAGCCAATCCTTTCATTATTCTCCGAGATCCGGTTACTCTCCGCCCCCCAGCTCCATGTGACCGGGGCTCCTCCAGATCCTTCCCTGTGATTGGCTCATCCGGCTCTGCAGAGTATTCTCTTTTTTGCATCAAACGGATTGTAAAAATGCAGTGTGAACCCAGCCATGTTCCACCACAGGTGTTGCTATTGGTTACACCCTTCGTAAAAGCCTGTACTTTTTGGGTCTAAGTGGTGATGTAGGAGTACCAGAGTTTCGCCTCAAGATGTTGTTATTGCAAGTGTTCATGCTGTTATTGCACAGCTGTAGTACTTAAGGGGTTATTGTTTATTTGTATGTGTATTGCCTGGAGTAGTGGATCCACTGGACCGTCACTAGCGATGGCACTAACCTCACCAGGGAGCGTAGTCTAAGCGGCCGCTGGTTTTCACCAGAGCCCGCCGCAAAACGGGATGGACTTGCTGCGGCAGGCGACCCCCAGGTCGCTACCCCTGGCTTGGTTGCAAGTGACGGCAGGCGAGGCGAGGCAGGAGCAGTAGGCAGGAGATGGTGCTGGCAGAGGTCTGTAGGCGTAACCGCAGGAGTCAGGCTGAACACAGGAGCAATGGTGTAACAGGGGAGCAGGAACCAGGAACAAGGACTAGGGACCAGGTAGCGGACAGGAATCAGGAACAAGGACTAGGGACCAGGTAGCGGACAGGAATCAGGAACAACAGGGAGCTGGGCCAAACGCTATGGGAAGCATGTAGAGGCTCCAACCTCTGTAGTGGGGCAGGGCTGGAATTTATAGGAAGTGATTAGTGCACCTTCCAATAAGGGGCGGACTGGCCCTTTAAATCCGAGACAGCCGGCGCGCGCGCGCCCTAGGAGGCAGGGTCGCGCGCGCCGGCTGGCACAGTGGGTGACAGGAGCGGGGTGAGGTAAGGCGCCCCCCGGGGCCGAACTAGTAGCAGCGCCGGGTCCCTGTACATGGACCCCGGCAGCTGCATGGAGAGGTCGCGGCGGCGGTCCGGAGCACGGGACGCCGCCGCGGCCGTGACAGTATGTCACATGGATCTGTACGCCAATGAGAGTTGTTTCTTCTACTATCCTATCATCTCTCTCTATACTCCTCACATACGCTCTCCTCACCCACTCACAGCACACCTTACAGGGGCTGTAGGAAGGAAGGCACATGGGTAGAGGAAGTGTAGTGTTGTTTGTCTTTAGACTCTGTAGAGGGAGGAAACAAGCCAGAACGCTTTCTAAAGCAGTCCAGTTGGGCCCTGGCCCCTGCCAAGTCCCCAGTCTAAGTTGTGATCTAGACGCAGAACACATATACCTAGACACAGTTTTCTCTCAAGTAACCGTATTCTACACTATGCAGTGCTAGCTTCCACTAGAGAGGATAAGTCAGGGATCATCCCAACCCACGCCGTGGAGAAGTAGAGACACAGTGCAGGACAGTATCCATAAGAAAGTTGAGGAACTGACCCGGATGGAGCAAAGTTGCTAGAAGCCTATGAACTCTATCTCGCAGCGTGGGTGTAAGCAGGAAACCCTCAGCATACCACTGCCCAGGTTACAAGGTCTGGGGCTTGTGTCACCCTCTAGGAGAGGTCACTCGACATTGGTGGGCAATAGGTGGTGCAAAGACCAAAGAGTCAAAACACGGGCACTAGTATTCTCTCTCCCTTCTTAAATATTCTTTCTACCGGCAGAGCACAGTACTACATGGGTTGGGACTCTCTTGACATCCTCCACTATATTCTTCTGATCCTCTTTCATACTTCTCAGCACGCAGCTCAGTCCGCACGACTGTCCCACTCTCTCTACTCTCAATGCAGATCTGGATCCTAAAGTATTAAGCATCTTATCAAGTGTAAAGCTGTACTTTCTGTTGCCTACCTCACGTATCTTCAGAGGAAACAAGATTATATTTATGATAAAGAGACTCTGTGATTCCTCATCAAGAACCGACACAGCACACACACACTCCTTGGGTCATCTCCCCTTTCTGTCGGTGGCAGTGCCAATAGTCCTGGTGGGTCACTGCTTCACTTAGGATCACTGTGATAAGTACCCAAGGGACCCCACAACAACACGGCAGGTCACTGACCACAGGGGAACAAGGTATAGTCGGCCATCTAAAATAAAAGCAGGTGTGCCACCATACCTGTGTGCCCAACCGGCACTGGCATCATGACAAACTACCATCACTGGGCAAGGCTATATCTCGGCCAACCACCATAGAACTGGCGTCACACCTCGTGGCAAGTGACTGGCCGTGTCACCTTCACACCGGAGGTATACCACACCACATAAGTATTAATGGGAAACCCTGACTAAGAGCTTGTTCACACTGAGTAAAACAGGTGGAAATTCCAAGGGAAACCCCCACCGCTGACTCCGCTCAGAAACCCGCCTGCCTCAGTGTCTTAATGTAATGTGTTGCGCGCCTCTGCTCTCCGCCACTCCCCACTCCAGGTAATTGACATGTCAGCACATTACATTGAGACACTGAGGCAGGTGGGATTTTGAGCGGAGTCCGTGGTGGGTGTTCGGCTCGGAATTTCCGCCTGTTGTACTCAGTGTGAACGGGCCCTAAATCTGACTGTTTCAGGCAATTTCACACCCAGCAGCTCTCATGCAGAACTTTCTGCGACCGTCCGATTTCTCTGTTAAATCCGTGTTACAATGACTGGACTTTTCAGTGCATAAATCTATGTCGCCAGGTGTGAACTCATCCTTATGAAGAACCTTGTTACAGTTCAGTGTTGTTTATTCTAATATATGAGATCTGTTGCAGAAATTTCTGTAATTCTCCTGATTTATCTCTATGGGATTGAAGAAAACCACATAGAGGATGCATGTTATTAGAGAAGTATTCAATGTATGTTAAATTATCTCCCCTCCTGGAGACTAACAATTCCTTCCATACCTGTCATTACCTTATCAGTCTCCTTACCCCAGTTCTGAGCTACTGCTTTCTGCTAAAGACACAGAAAACTGTGTGCAAGCTGTCTTCTCCATCTCCGCTCTGATCTCCCTCCTCCCCTCTTTCTTACAAGATGAGATGACTCATGTAAAAAAGCTCCCTGGCCGTCTGTCTCTGCACTTTGTAATGCCAGGAGGGTTAATCACAGCGAGGTCATCAGCAAGTTGACTTCTAATTACCCTCCCAGCATTACAAAGTGCAGAGACTGCCTGCAAGAGACACTGTTTACATTCGCCGTCTTAGAAGGGAGGGGGAGATGGAGTGAACAGCCTACACACAATTTTCTGTGTCTTTATCAGAATGCAGCAGCTCAAAATTGGGGGAAGGAAACAGAAAAGAATAACAAGCTTGGAAGGAATTGTAAGTGTCCAGGAGGGGGGGGGGATGATTCAACACGTATTTTACCTAGTGCACTGTTATAGTTTGTTACAAAATGTGAAGCCTCAGGGTGGAGACTACTGCTCTATACAGACAATGAACAAGCAGCAATAGGTCAGAGGTAAAGTTGCCCATGTCCATAGGATTTGGGCCATTTTAGCTAGTCATTGTATGAGTATTTAACATGTAAGATGATTCTCTCTAGCCAATGGCAGAAGAGATCACAGGTGTCAAACCTGCGGCCCTCTAGCTGTTGCAAAACTACAATTCTCATCATGCCTGGACAGCCAATGCTTTAGTGACTTATTTGGAAGAAAGTTGTAAGCATGCTCTGTGACCTGTGCAGGTATATGGAGGTAGTGAGCTGTGACCATCGACTACTGACTTATTTGGGAGAAAGTTGTAGGCATGCTCTGTGACCTGTGCAGGTATATAAAGGTGGTGAGCTGTAACCATCACCTACAGACTTATTTGGGAGAAAGTTGTAGGCATGCTCTATGACCAGTGCAGGTAGATGGAGGTAAGCCGTGACCATCACCTACTGACTTCTATTGGATAGTGTGATGGGCATGCTTTTAAACTTCTGATGACTGTGCAGGAAGGGGAAGGATCACAGCTGCGACATCAATACATATCGGGGTCCTCTGTGTGTGATAATGAGACGGCCCCAATAAAATCTGCAGGACTCCTGGATTTCAGGGGAAGAAAAATCTTTCAAAATATGTTTCCTTTATGGAATAGATGATTATTAATAACAATCTCCCTTTAATTAGGGAATTGTGCCAAAACTGGCGCCTCCCCCTCCCCTCCTGTCCGGTCGGATATTGCAGCAGCTATAATGATTATTGACCGCGTTATAACCGCCGTCCCATCCGCCTATAAATCTTGTTACAGAAGACGGATGGGAGGAATGTATGGATGAGGTCTGACTCCCGGGTCTCCTCCGTATGGAGAGACAGAAGACGGATGGGAGGAATGTATGGATGAGGTCTGACTCCCGGGTCTCCTCCGTATGGAGAGACAGAAGACGGATGGGAGGAATGTATGGATGAGGCCTGACTCCGGGGTCTCCTCCGTATAGAGACAGAAGACAGATGGGAGGAATGTATGGATGAGGTCTGACTCCCGGGTCTCCTCAGTATAGAGAGAAGACGGATGGGAGGAATGTATGGATGAGGCCTGACTCCCGGGTCTCCTCAGTATAGAGACAGAAGACAGATGGGAGGAATGTATGGATGAGGCCTGACTCCCGGGCTCCTCCGTATGGAGAGACAGAAGACGGATGGGAGGAATGTATGGATGAGGCCTGACTCCGGGGTCTCCTCCGTATAGAGACAGAAGACGGATGGGAGGAATGTATGGATGAGGTCTGACTCCCGGGTCTCCTCCGTATGGAGAGACAGAAGACGGATGGGAGGAATGTATGGATGAGGCCTGACTCCGGGGTCTCCTCCGTATAGAGACAGAAGACAGATGGGAGGAATGTATGGATGAGGCCTGACTCCCGGGCTCCTCCGTATGGAGAGACAGAAGACGGATGGGAGGAATGTATGGATGAGGCCTGACTCCGGGGTCTCCTCCGTATAGAGACAGAAGACGGATGGGAGGAATGTATGGATGAGGCCTGACTCCGGGGTCTCCTCCGTATAGAGACAGAAGACGGATGGGAGGAATGTATGGATGAGGCCTGACTCCGGGGTCTCCTCCGTATAGAGACAGAAGACAGATGGGAGGAATGTATGGATGAGGCCTGACTCCCGGGTCTCCTCCGTATGGAGAGACAGAAGACGGATGGGAGGAATGTATGGATGAGGCCTGACTCCCGGGTCTCCTCCGTATGGAGAGACAGAAGACGGATGGGATGAATGTATGGATGAGGTCTGACTCCCGGGTCTCCTCAGTATAAAGAGAAGACGGATGGGAGGAATGTATGGATGAGGCCTGACTCCCGGGTCTCCTCCGTATGGAGAGAAGACGGATGGGGGGAATGTATGGATGAGGTCTGACTCCCGGGTCTCCTCCGTATGGAGATAGAAGACGGATGGGAGGAATGTATGGATGAGGCCTGACTCCCGGGTCTCCTCCGAATGGAGAGACAGAAGACGGATGGGAGGAATGTATGGATGAGGCCTGACTCCCGGGTCTCCTCAGTATGGACGCTATAGACTTGTACTGTAGTGACATCTGATTGGACGACTCGTGTCTCTGCCGCCTCTGGTCTGATACAATCTTGTTACATTTCTGTGTATCCTGAATCCATTTCCATAGACAATTTATTATGATGCGGCTGCCCTGGGCTAGATGTCACCCGGATATTGTCTGTATCTACAATGTATCTGTCTCTCTACACACTGTGCGACCAATGCTGAGATTCACTGCACTCCCATCTTGGGTGAGAAATAGGCAGTCCCCCCCCACCACCACCACCTCAGGTGAACAATGCCGCCCCCCCTCCCAGTGAAAAATAGGTGGCCCCCCACAGGTGAACAATGAGCAGTCCCCCCCCACGCACACACACCTTAGGTGAACAATGGGCAGTCCCCCCCCCACCTCTCAGGTGAACAATGCCCCCCCCCCCCCTCCCAGTGAAAAATAGGTGGCCCTCCACAGGTGAACAATGGGATTAATATGCTATGGCCTGTGACCAGTCAGCAGAAGATACTTTGGGTACATATTGTAGTTGCTTTCTCTTACATTGCGGTGATATTAGTTTCTATGTGATTCTGCAGTTGTGGGTTTTTTTTTCCTCACTGGTTTCCTTCCTTCTCACATCGCTTGGTTCAGTGTAAATGAATAAGGGAACCAGTGAGATCAATACCTATATCATTTACAGGGGAAGACCTCTGTATGCCTACATTACTTACAGGAAGAGACAGGAAGGCAGCAATATCTGTACCTATATAATTTACAGGGAGGCAGCTATTTCTCTATAATATTTACAGGGAGAGACAGGGAGGCAGCACTATCTGTACCTACATTACCTACAGTAAGAGACAAGGAGGCAGTATTATCTGTACCTATATTGTTTACAATGAGAGACAAGGAGGCAGTACTATCTGTACCTATATAATTTGCAGGGAGGCAGCTATTTCTCTATATTATTTACAATGAGAGTCAGGGAGGCAGCACTATTTGTACCTACATTCCTTACAGGGAGAGACAGGGAGGCAGCACTATCCGTACCTACATCATTTGCATGGAGATACAGGGAGGCAGCACTATCTGTACCTACATCATTACAGATTAGAGGTTTTCTATGGGGATTTGCTGCTGCTGCTCTGGACAGTTCCTGACATGGACAGAGGTGGCAGCAGATAGCACTGTGTCAGACTGGAGAAAATACACCACTTCCTGCAGGACATACAGCAGCTGATAAGTACTGGAAGATTGAAGATTTTTAAATAGAAGTAATTAACAAATTTATAACCAGTTGATTTGAAAGAAAATGTTAAGACATGGAGGCAGCACTATCTGTACCTACATTATTTATTGTGTTCAGTGTCAGTGCAGTGTTGTGTGCAGTCTGCAGGGAAATGGTTCTGCTCCCATGCTGTACACTACATTACATGGAGCGGTTGTCCCCCATATGTCGCTGGGCTGGTGTGGCTTCAGGCACATATGGAGCCTAGTATGAAGCAGTAGTACCACCGCCTTTCTACTGTAATGGGGATTGATTTCCCAGTGACGGTGACTTCCACCTCCCTGAAGCGATGACATCATAACCTGGAGATTTATACCGTGAAAGCTGCGACTGATGTCACTGGTAGTCGCTTAATTATCTTTCTATCATCTTCATTTGCTCTATAAAAGCCTGGATATAAATACATCGGTCCTTCCTGCAGCCCTGTCATTAATAGAAGCGGAAAAGTCATCAGAGACCTAAAACGGCAATTATAGAAGAGGCAAGGAGCAGAGGTCCACCGAAGAGGAGGGGGGGATGGGAGGTCACACCACCGGCTTATTATTAGATCCTCCTGCAGGCCATTGTAAAGGGCGCCGATTCCTCATCCGTCGTCAGGAGAGGAATTCCGTAACAATGAGCATTTTATTTGCTGATGAAACATTCTGGAATGATCATAAAAGATGCTCCAGGAATCCAAGATCCACAGGCTGAGGAGGGGGGGAGGGGAAGGATCCTGAGCACAATGGCTGTACAAGGACTTCTAATAATGTACACTCTATTATCACCACCATCCACATAAACACTTCTCATCTAATATCTACTACAATCCTGAGACCTTGGGGATGTTCAGCTTTGCACATACAATGATCACCAGCGAAAAACACACAAAGTCTTTTATCAAAATCACAGTCATTATCGTTCTGATCTTCCTTATGTCATCCCTAATATTAACCCCGAGCTTATAGTTACAATGAATCTACAGTAACCTATGTATAAGAAAACAACTGCTATCATACTGCCCCCTATGGCCGCGAGGCCAGAGGAAGCGGAAGCTTTACCGCCAGTCTGTAGTCTGTGTGCACAGTGTCCTACCTGTCTCTCCCTCCCCCTCCCCAGTAAAGATGGCAAGAAAAGAATATTTTTGTTGAGTGCCGCTTGAACCTTTTCTCACTGGCCTGTGCGATATTTGTATGACCTGAGCACCACCTGCTTACATTACCGCCTCAGACACCACAGCAGCTGCTCTATTTTGCCAACATTAAGCTATGGCACAGTAAAATTTGCATGAAGATAGTGACGGCTTACTTGTTTTTTTACTTGTGAGCTATAACTACTATAATACTGCCCCCTATATACAAGAATATAACTACTATAATACTGCTCCTATATACAGGAATATAACTACTATAATACTGCTCCTATATACAGGAATATAACTACTATAATACTGCTCCTATATACAAGAATATAACTACTATAATACTGCTCCTATATACAGGAATATAACTACTATAATACTGCCCCCTATATACAAGAATATAACTACTATAATACTGCTCCTATATACAAGAATATAACTACTATAATACTGCTCCTATATACAGGAATATAACTACTATAATACTGCTCCTATATACAAGGATATAACTACTATAATACTGCTCCTATATACAGTAATATAACTACTATAATACTGCTCCTATATACAGGGATATAACTACTATAACACTGCCCCTATATACAAGAATATAACTACTATAATACTGCTCCTATATACAAGTATATACCTACTATAATCCGACATGGAGAGAGAGGAGCGGCTACACATCACACCTATGGCTGATACTAATGCTGCTAAGGCTATTTTAAAATACCAACTTCATGATGTTGGAATATGAATTGATCAAGCCATATCGCCCCGTGTACCAACGTGCAGGTCTCCTGGTTCACACGGGTCGCTACGATATGGTTTGATCAAATTATATACCAACATCCTGGAGTTGGTTTTTAAGTGTAGCTGAGAAGCATTAGTATCAGCCCTATCTCCTTGTCTGCATTTTACATTTCTCCCTTTTCTTAGTGTTTGCACTCCTCCTGGTAAGACCCACATGACCGCAATTTGCAGGAGACACCTGTGCACACATGACTTATACTTCCTATCCTTCCCAATACTTCCTATCCTTCCCATTCTACCCGCTGGAGTGTGGTGAGTGTTTCAGACCTTGTTCACACTTGTGTTGTTTGGTGACAGCCTTCTCCGCCGGCGGTGCCTGCTGGGATTTACGGGGGCCTCTGGGTATTGGTCCTGTGACAGTGGGGTTGCAGGGCCGTTCTATGGCCTCCCTTCCCTGTTTGTGCACGCCTTGCAGGGATGGCGGTCGCTGACTGACACGGTGGTGAGATAGTGTAGGGACCCATGTGAGCCAGGAGACCTGCACACTGGTACATGGGGCAATATGGTTTGATCAAATTATATACCAACATCCTGGAGTTGGTTTTTAAGTGTAGCTGAGAAGCATTAGTATCAGCCATAGAAGTGAGGTGCAGCGCTATTTTCTCTCCTTGTCCATACCTACTATAATACTGCTCCTATATACAGGAATATAACTACTATAATACTGCTCCTATATACAGGAATATAACTACTATAATACTGCTCCTATATACAGGGATATAACTACTATAATACTGCTCCTATATACAGGAATATAACTACTATAATACCGCTCCTATATACAGGGATATAACTACTATAATACTGCTCCTATATACAGGAATATAACTACTATAATACTGCTCCTATATACAGGAATATAACTACTATAATACTGCTCCTATATACAAGAATATACCTACTATAATACTGCTCCTATATACAGGAATATAACTACTATAATACTGCCCCCTATATACAGGAATATAACTACTATATAATACTGCTCCTATATACAAGAATATAACTACTATAATACTGCCCCTATATACAGGAATATAACTACTATAATACTGCTCCTATATACAAGAATATACCTACTATAATAGTGCTCCTATATATAGGAATATAACTACTATAATACTGCTTTTATATATAGGAATATAACTACTATAATACTGCCCCCTATATACAGGAATATAACTACTATATAATACTGCTCCTATATAATACTGCTTCTATATACAGGAATATAACTACTATAATAGTGCTCCCTATATACAAGAATATAACTACTATAATACTGCTCCTATATACAGGAATATAACTACTATAATACTGCCCCTATATACAGGAATATAACTACTATAATACTGCCCCTATATACAAGAATATAACTACTATAATACTGCTCCTATATACAGGAATATAACTACTATAATACAGCTCCTATATACAGGAATATAACTACTATAATACTGCCCCTATATACAAGAATATAACTACTATAATACTGCTCCTATATACAGGAATGGAGATATTACAAGGAGCGTGGAGTAGCTGCCCTTTTTGATTTCAAGCAGTCAGAGATCTCTGCTTGAAATCCCTTTTCCCAGATGTGGCACTGCAGGCTTGGTGGTTGCAGGGGTCACATCTACACGTTCGCAGTGCCCGGCAGGTCTCACTGGTATAACACTTGTGGCCGGCAGTCTCAGGCTTGGTCTCTGTCCCATGGGGCACAGCCATATTCTGTCTCTATTCTGACCTTTGAGCCCAGAATCTTCTCCACACCAATCCCTGTCCCCCAGCAGTCTCCCCATGATAGTCATTTTAGCCTTTACTAAATCCCTATTGCCTTGTGGCCTCCAGCGGTGATCTGCTCTGTCGCCATGTTGCCAAATGACACAGATACTGCAGCAATGACAATAATGTATTTCCACAGCATCAAGACAGGACACGACCAGGACTGCAATGTCTGCAGCAAGAACTGGTGACATCAGTATCCCAGTGCCACTGACACTAGCCTTGGCTGCCTGTAGGGGGCGTCCTGTACATGTTCCCTATTCCACCCTCCTTACAGCTGATAATACAGCGGCTTCATGCTGCACATCTTATCACCAGTCAGTCATGAATTTACATCCAGATCAGATCTCTGTCCAAGGTGCTGAAACCGAGCAAAGCTGCACGAAGACGCCTAACACTCTAATGGGGAGTGCTGAGGCTTGTAGTGCTGAGGGCGATGTAGAGGTAGGGGTTGTAGTGTATAGTTGGCTGCGGGGTCAGGAGATTAGTTAGGAGTTGTAGTCCGGTTACAGAGTGGAGAGGACACGCCAGGAGCAGAGCTTTCTCTCTTCATTCAAATCTGCTCCTTAAATTATTGATCTGCAAGAACTGGAATAACATGAAAACAACTCCTTCCTCTTCCACAGCTTCTTTCTTTCTTTCTTTCTTTCTTTTTTTTCTGTCTCTCTTTCTTTCTTTCATCTTTTTTTCTTCTTTATATTTTTTCTGTCTTCCTCTTCTTCATGTACCTTTTTTTCAATTTTCTTCTTCCTCCTCTTTTCCTGTTTCATCTTTCTACCGTTCTTCTACTTTCTTCCTCTTCTGCTTCTTTCGTTTCTTTTCTTCCTTTTCTTTATTCTTCCTCCTCTTTCCCCTTCCTCCTCCTTTCCCTCCTCCTCTTCCTTTTTTCCTCTACCTTGTCTTACTCTTCCTCTTATTTCACCCTCATCATCTTCTTTCTCTTACCTTCTCCTTTCCTTTCTGCTTTTCCCCTCTTCCTCGTCTATTTTTTCATTCATCCTCTTCATCTTTTTTTTCCTCCTCTCCTTTTTTGCTTCTTCATTTCCTTCTCCTTCCCCTTCTTCTTCCTCCTCGTCTTCTTTTTTCTCTTCTCTTCCTTTTACCTTCTCCTTCCCCCTCTCTTTTTCCCTCTTCCTTGTTTATCTCTATTTTCTCTTATTTTCACCATCTTCATCTACTTCCTCCTCTTCTCTTCTCATTTTTTCCCCTCCCTTTCCTCTTCTTCCTCCTCTCCCTTTCTTCCTCTTCTCCTCTGTCCCACCTCCATTTTTTCTTTCCCATTCTGCAATTTGTTCATGGTCAAGCTCAGTGAGTCTTTGCCATTAGCCGTCACTCACCGTCCAGTACAATCTATTTGCTCAGGCGGCAGCCCAATGACTATTGATAGTCGTAATTCTCAGTGAGTGCTGCACTCCTGCTGAATATCAGACCCCAGCGTCAGAGATGAGTATTATCTGCGCCATAGATCCTCTACAGTCAGAAGAAACAACCATAGAGGATGAGGCCCCGGAAGAGCAACAGTTCCTTATAATTCCCAGTAAATAGAAAAGCCTAATGAGTTACAATTTGTCAGTGCAGAAGACCCTCTTGGCCCAAACAAAGCAGCAGAACTCAACTCTCCTTGATGGTTTATCACAATGTATCCAGCCCAGACAATCCTCTGTGAGCTAATCACATTGCTAGCACCTCTGTCTCCTCTCCTGATGGTTTGTTACAATGTATCCAGCCTATGAAATCCACTGTAAGCTAATCACATCCATAGCACATCTTTCCCTTCTCCTGATGGTTTGTTACAATGTATCCAGCCCAGACAATCCTCTGTGAGCTAATCACATACCTAGAACATCTTTCTCTTCTCCTGATGGTTTGTTACATTGTGTCCAATCTAGACAATCCTCTGTGAGCCAATCACACCAGTAACAACTCTGTCTTCTATCCAGCATTGCACACCTTTGGCATTCTAGCTATTAATCTGTTGAGGTAAGCTGGAGAAATTGCCCCCCACGCTTCTAGAAGCAGCTCCCACAAGTTGGATTGGTTGGATGGGCACTTCTGGCGTACCATACGGTCCAGCTGCTCCCACAACAGCTCAATGGGGTGGTGATCTGCTGACTGCGCTGGCCACTCCATTACCTATGATAGAATACCAGCTGCTGCTTCTGCTGGAAATAGTTCTTGCACAATTTGGAGGTGTTTAGGGTCATTGTCCTGTTGTAGGATGAAATTGGCTCCAACCAAGCGCTGCCCACTGGGTATGGCATGGCGGTGCAGAGTGATAGCCTTCCTTATTCACAATCCCTTTTACCCTGTACAAATCTCCCACCTTACCAGCACCAACCCCAGACCATCACATGACCTCCACCATGTATAACAGATGGCGTCAGGCATTCTTCCAGCATCTTCTCATTTCTTCTGCGTCTCACAAACGTTCTTCTTTGTCATCCAAACACCTCAAACTTGGATTCATCCGTCCACAACACTTTTTTCCAGTCTTCCTCTGTCCAATGTCTGTGTTCTTTTGCCTATCTTAAAGCGTAACTATAATTTCAGTAGCCAAAAAATGACATTTTTCAAATAAAAAGCCCACGTGTTACCCTTCAAAAGGAGCCCTAAACTGCGTTGATAGCTTGTACGCTCGCTGAGATATCCCCAGTTGTCTGGCTGAGAATAAGTGGGCGTGGCCTATCCCTCATCTCCCTGGCTGGGTCCCTCTATCCACTGACCAGCACCTTAGCAGATGTATCACACACAGTGGCATCAGATAGAGCCCCAGCATACAGTATCACAATGTAAGATTAGATACAGAGCCCCAGCACATGGTATCACACACAGTGGGATTAGATACAGTCATCTGCTCTCATTACACTGTAGGATAATGTCAGCCATGGAGGTGGGGGCACCTGCTGCAGACCTCTGATAGTGAATGTTATATGTACTATAGAAGGACTACAGTTGTGTTGTGCTGGGACTTGTAGTCCTCCCCTCAGTGACTCACCCACTCTCCCTCATGCAGCACATTGGAGTCATGGCTGGGATGTCCCTCCTTGTTGAAGCACTGAGTACTTGTCCCTCCATCCATCTCCTCCCCTGCGCTGCTCCTCACACAACACCCTCAGCTCTGCTATGTGATCTCTATGAGGGGAGGGGGAGAAGGTGCTGCTAGGAGGTGGGGGAGGAGGTTTTGTTTATGTGTGTCAGGGCTGTTATCTGATGCTGCTGTCAGAGTCCGTACTCGGATCTGCAGGGAGGGGGCGTGTCTAGCAGGAATGCAGAAATAACTCAGAGACAGACACAGCTGTAAGGGCACAATCAGCCTTATGTATTTAAAAAACTGTTCATTTTAGGTTATTAATGTATATTGCAAAAATTGTTATCATGCCCTGAGCTAACTAAAACTGAAAGGTCAAAATATTTTATAGTTATGCTTTAATCTTTTTCTTTTATTGGCCAGTCTCAGATATGGCTTTTTCTTTGCCACTCTGCCCTGAAGGCCAAAATCCGGCAGCCGCCTCTTCCCTGTAGATGGTGACACTGGTGTTTTGCGGGGACTATTTAATGAAGATGCCAGTTGGGGACCTGTGAGGCGTCTGTTTCTCAAACTAGAGACTCTAATGTGCTTATCTTCTTGCTTAGTTGTGCAACGCAGCCTCCCACTTCTTTTTCTACTCTGGTTAGAGCCTGTTTGTGCTGTCCTCTGAAGGGAGTAGTACACACCGTTGTAGGAAAATCTTCAATTTCTTAGCAATTTCTCGCATGAAATAGCCTTCATTTCTAAGAACAAGAATAGACTGTCCAGTTTCAGATGAAAGTTCTCTTTTTCTGGCCATTTTGAGCGTTTAATTGACCCCACAAATGTGATGCTCCAGAAACACAATCTGCTCAAAGGAAGGTCAGTTTTGTAGCTTCTGTAACGAGCTAGACTGTTTTCAGATGTGTGAACATGATTGCACAAGGGTTTCTAATCATCAATTATCCTTCTGAGCCAATGAGCAAACACATTGTACCATTAGAAGACTGGAGTGATAGTTGCTGGAAATGGGCCTCTATACACCTATGTAGATATTGCACCAAAAACCAGATATTTGCAGCTAGAATAGTCATTTACCACATTAGCAATGTATAGAGTGGATTTGTTTAAAGTTAGGACAGGTGGGCGCGGGCGGAAAACTGTGCGCGAGTATAGGTAAATGTAGATTGTACAGCTAATGGGAGAAGGAAGTAGGGGAGAGATAAGCATTATCATAGGAATTGTGAATTAAGTTCGGAGCCTCACGTTGTGACTCAACGGGAGAAATAGGTTTTGTACTGGTTCAAGGGTATATATGAGTAACTGCTCTTTGTGAGGGTGGGAAGGGGTATTTATGAAATATCATGATTGTTAGTGATTTTATAGGATATGTTGATTGTTTATTTGTAATAAAGATTAAGATAAAAAAAAAGTTAGGACTAGTTTAAAGTTATCTTCATTGAAAAGTGCAGTGCTTTTCCTTCAAAAATAAGGACATTTCAATGTGACCCCAAACTTTTGAACGGTAGTGTATAGAGAGAGAGAGAGAGAGAGAGAGAGAGAGAGAGAGATGCAGCTTGTTTGCTGTGCTGCACTTTATGTTGGATTGATGGAATAAACCTACACATTTTTGCAGTGAATTTGGGAGTGCTGTTGGAATTTTTCAAGATAGATAGATAGATAGATAGGAGATAGATAGATAGATAGATAGATAGATAGATAGATAGATAGATAGATAGGAGATAGATAGATAGGAGATAGATAGATAGATAGATAGATAGATAGATAGGAGATAGATAGGAGATAGATAGATAGATAGGAGATAGATAGATAGATAGATAGATAGGAGATAGATAGATAGGAGATAGATAGATAGATAGGAGATAGATAGATAGATAGATAGATAGATAGATAGATAGATAAATAGGAGATAGATAGATAGATAGATAGATAGGAGATGGATAGATAGATAGGAGATGGATAGATAGATAGATTGATACATAGATAGATAGATAGAGAGTGAGTGAATGGAGGTAGTGTATAATTTACAGCTAACAGAGCTCATAGAAAGCTAATAACCAGGTGGTGAGATGTAATTTCCATAGGACTATAGTGAAGTAGAGTTGGGCGGATCACGGAGGTGACATGGAGAATAGATGGCGTCCCGTGTACCCGGCCCCTATGCGCAGGTTATAATTATTATCATATTCTCAGCAGATCAGCAGTTTCCAGCTCTGCAGGATCTGGCACTGCCAGAAATAAGGTTTATTCATTCCTGGGATTTAAAGGGGACAGGCCTTGTGCTGTCAGGGCATGCTGGAAGATGTAGTTTGTAGAGCCATAGTTTGGGGATCAGTGATCTGTATGGTGCCAATACACAGTGTAGTCACATTATTATAGCTACTACCTTCTTTCACTGTTGGCAGTGAACGTCTCAGTGGGTATATAAGGGTGCGATAGTCTGCACATACATCCCTTACTGCTGTCGTGAGAAAGGGGCAATTTACATAGAGTTACACAGAGGAAGGTTTATTGGCTCTCAGGCCACAGGTGATGGTATTTCTGACTGCTGTGGTGACAGTGTATGGTGAGGGGAGAAATGGCCTCATATAATAGAATAAAAGATGAGGTAGCTGCAATGCACCATGTGCCATAGCGTCGGCTATGAAGGTGTGTGAGGGCGGAGGACACTACAGCGGAGCAGCTCACTGCCAAAATGACCCAGAGGGCACCAGACATGTGTAACACAACAGATCAGTGATCCCTACTGCTTATAGGGCTCCGAAGCAGATGGATGGTCAAGTTGTATCTCAAAAAAAGGTCTGTCTTCTCCGCTGGTTGGTAAAGAGCTGTCTCCTCTGCTGGTTGGTAAAGGGCTGTCTCCTCTGCTGGTTGGTAAAGGGCTGTCTCCTCTGCTGGTTGGTTAAGGGCTGTCTTCTCCGCTGGTTGGTAAATGGCTGTCTTCTCTACTGGTTGGTAAAGGGTTGTCTTCTCCGCTGGTTGGTAAAGGGCTGTCTTTTCTACTGGTTGGTAAAGAGTTGTCTTCTCCGCTGGTTGGTAATGGCTGTTTTCTCTGCTGGTTGGTATAGGGTGATCTTCTCCTCTGATAAAAGGTTGTCTTCTCTGCTGGTTGGTAAAGAGTTGTCTTCTCCACTGATTGGTAAAGAGCTGTCTTTTCTGCTGGTTGGTAAAGGGTTGTCTTCTCCGCTGGTTAGTAAAGGGTTGTCTTCTCTGCTGGTTGGTAAAGAGCTGTCTTCTCTGCTGGTTGATAAAGGGTTGTCTTCTCTGCTGGTTGGTAAAGGGTTGTCTTCTCCGCTGGTTGGTAAAGGGTTGTCTTCTCTGCTGGTTGGTAAAGGGTTGTCTTCTCCGCTGGTTGGTAAAGGGTTGTCTTCTCCACTGCTTGGTAAAGAGCTGTCTTCTCTGCTGGTTGGTAAAGGGTTGTCTTCTCCACTGCTTGGTAAAGAGCTGTCTTCTCTGCTGGTTGGTAAAAGGCTGTCTTCTCCACTGATTGTAAAGGGTTGTCTTCTCCACTGGTTGGTAAAGGGTCGTCTTCTCCGCTGGTTGGTAAAGGGTTGTCTTCTCCGCTGGTTGGTAATGGCTGTCTTCTCTGCTGGTTGGTATAGGGTGATCTTCTCCTCTGATAAAAGGTTGTCTTCTCTGCTGGTTGGTAAAGAGTTGTCTTCTCCACTGATTGGTAAAGGGTTGTCTTTTCTGCTGGTTGGTAAAGGGTTGTCTTCTCTGCTGGATGGTAAAGGGTGGTCTTCTCTGCTGGTTGGTAAAGGGTGGTCTTCTCTGCTGGTTGGTAAAGGGTTGTCTTTTCCGCTGGTTGGTAAAGGGTTGTCTTCTCTGCTGGTTGGTAAAGAGCTGTCTTCTCTGCTGGTTGATAAAGGGTTGTCTTCTCTGCTGGTTGGTAAAGGGTTGTCTTCTCCGCTGGTTGGTAAAGGGTTGTCTTCTCTGCTGGTTGGTAAAGGGCTGTCTTCTCCGCTGGTTGGTAAAGGGTTATCTTCTCCACTGCTTGGTAAAGAGCTGTCTTCTCTGCTGGTTGGTAAAGGGTTGTCTTCTCCACTGCTTGGTAAAGAGCTGTCTTCTCTGCTGGTTGGTAAAAGGCTGTCTTCTCCACTGATTGTAAAGGGTTGTCTTCTCCACTGGTTGGTAAAGGGTCGTCTTCTCCGCTGGTTGGTAAAGGGTTGTCTTCTCCGCTGGTTGGTAAAGAGCTGTCTTCTCTGCTGGTTGGTAAAAGGCTGTCTTCTCCACTGGTTGGTAAAGGGTCGTCTTCTCCGCTGGTTGGTAAAGGGTTGTCTTCTCCGCTGGTTGGTAAAGGTTGTCTTTTCTGATGAATCTGGTAAATGGCTGCTTCATGGATCAGATGGATGTTGACGTGTCCGGTGAGAAACTTCAGAGAACAAACACCCTGCAGCCATTGCTGGGAGAACACAAGCTGGTTGTGGCAGTGTAAAGGTCTAGGGGATGTCCTTGTTCCATTCTCTGGGCCACTCCTCCATGTCGAGGCACTCTTAGTCATTCTGGGCAACAATCCATCCCTACAGATCACATCCATCCTCACATGCTGATCGTCTCCCTTGGCACGGATGGGATATTCTAGCAAGTCAATGCAACATGTCACATGGCTACAAGTCTGACACTGGTTAGAGCATGACTTCACAGTACTACCTTGACCCCCTAATTTCCCAGACCTTCACCCAATCTTCTGTTGGACCCAATCAATGGTGTTGGCTCTGTGGTCCCTCCAGCAGTCAGCATAGCTTTAGATACCTACCAGGACATTATAGAGACACTCCCAGAACGTCTAGCAGCTGTACATGCTGCACATGGAGGTTACTCTGGGTATTAGCTGCCGGTCACAATAACAGGACTATTCACAGTGTGGGGGGTACACAGTAAGAAGACGCTGAGGATGCCGCTGGAGGTGACAGCCACCGTCTTATCTCTGGCTGACACCTTATAAAGCTAACAGGCTGACACGTTCCTTCAAGTGTCGGCCGCGTCCTGTTTCTCTGCTTCCTGACAGCAATGTTTCCGTCAGATAAATAATCCTCCTCCTCTTCTAAGAAGTGACGACGAATCCTCCATCACTAGGAAGTTGGGATTTTTAAGATCAGTCAGGAATATCGATTTCCTTCTTTTCCGATGGCAATAACATAAAACCAGAGCGAAAAAGCCAAAGAGACAACAGAGAGAACAAAGATCTGGAATTTTCTGCTCATTATTCACCTGCAAATAGAAACTTCTACTGAATGAGGCAAATGTCTGGGGGCAACAGGGGTAGATCAGAGAGGGGCACCAGGGTAACTGCCCCCTGTGTATACCAAGAGGGTTTCAGGAATGTAGGGCCCTCAGGACAGCCATGAGTATTATACATAAGATAAAGATATTACATAATCAAATTCCCAAGGGGTCCTAAAAAAAAAAAGTTGCATAAAGTTTTGATTATGTGTGTATGACCCCTTTCAGAGTTGTCCAAACTGGTAATCTCCCCTCCCCAAAAATATAGATTAAAAAGCGACTAGAAAGTCAATAAAAAACATGGCTCATCCCAAAAAAAACACAGAGAGGATCTTGTAAGAACAAAGAGGAGTCTTTGCAGCATCAGGGCGGTACATGAGCTGCGGTGGGTGAAGGTGTAATCCTCACAGATCTGACGCTTCTGGTTTCACGCTCTGATTCCTGCGCCTGGCACGGTGTCAGTGTAACACAACGCTTTACGTGATCGTCTCATCCTGTGTGCAGCGCGGTGATAACACGCAGTTTCCGAGGATTACACCGGCGTATGAACCCAATATCAGAGACCTGAAATGTCTCCGCCTGAACCAAATAATGGGGACACTTTGTATCCAGACAACGTTCAATCATGAAAGACGACGTCAATCGCGCCACTTTACCCCTGGTTATCGTGTTACGTATCACAAATATCTAGATTAAATCTTCTAACAAACGTTAAGATTCATCATCAAGTTTTGTAATTAAATATATATATATATATATATAATGTGGTATCTATTATCTATCTATCTATCTATCTCCTATATAAGGTATAACAGCACAGCAATGAAAGGCAACGTTTCTGTGGCCTCACGCCACCATTTTCAAGCCAATACTAGTGAGCACATCACACATTTAAATACAGGTGGGTTGCACCCCATTGGTGCAGCCTAGTGTCAATCACAGTGATTAAAAACATAGGATCCTTACCTGGACCGCATTATGTGAGCTGAAGTGTGTTACTTACCTGTCTCCCGGATGGTTTCAGCCCAGACGAAGCGATATCAGTCAGTGCGTTTTTTTCATTTACCTTTTCATTATAGCGGCCTGTCGGGCCCCTGTTGCTGACCAGCATGCTCCGGTGGGGTGGGATCCAGTCCGCTGTTAAGCGGTTGCAAGGCGACTAAATTCTGTAAGTTTTTGCTATCTGCTATGGTAGCTAATCACTGTGAACGCAAACCTCACATATGTCTGGATGGAAGGGGTTAACCTCTGACGTCAGCTGCTTCCTGGAGACCGGGACGTTTCCTTTGGTAACCACACAAGCTCTAGCGGCCAGCGCAGTTCCGAAGTGGATCCTTTGAATTGTGCAATATACTGTTTCTTCTTTCAGGCGAACTTTTATGGACTATATGCCATATAGGAAATGGACACAAAAAAAAATTTCATACGGACACTGATGGATAGCACTTTTCCACTTGCATTTTGAATTTATTTGTATCATGCACTTCCATATTTTTATGTAAATACATAACATAGTCACTTATGCATCTGTTTTCTCTTTTAAAAAAAACATCACCTTAGTATCTGTTTCACTGCTGACACCTGATCCTATGTTTTTAATCACTGTGATTGACACTGGGCTGCACCAATGGGGTGCAACCCACCTGTATTTAAATGTGTGATGTGCTCACTAGTATTGGCTTGAAAATGGTGGCGTGAGGCCACAGAATCGTTGCCTCTCATTGCTGTGCTGTTATACCTTTTTGGACACTGGAATAAACACCTATTTTGCATCTCATCTTTTGGAGTGCCATTGAACTTACTAAGAATATCTATCTATCTATCTATCTATCTATCTCCTATCTATCTATCTATCTATCTATCTATCTATCTATCTATCTGCCTTCTATCTATCTATCTATCTATCTATCTTCTATCTATCTATCTATCTATCTCCTATCTATCTATCTATCTATCTATCTATCTATCTATCTCCCTATCTATCTATCTATCTATCTATCTATCTATCTATCTTCTATCTATCTATCTATCTATCTATCTATCTATCTATCTATCTCCTATCTATCTATCTATCTATCTATATCCAGATATTCCTCAGCACGCCAGCATAGGTGGTAAAAAACGTGATTTATTCCATAAAGTACAAAAGATACAAAAGATGCGACGTTTCGACCTCCTCACGAGGTCATTATCAAGCATGCTTGATAATGACCTCGTGAGGAGGTCGAAACGTCGCATCTTTTGTATCTTTTGTACTTTATGGAATAAATCACGTTTTTTACCACCTATGCTGGCGTGCTGAGGAATATCTGGATATATGTGTGGGGATCCCCAAGCCAGGGGACTGACTCCGTACAGCACCCGCTTCATGCAATTTTGGATGTGCGGCTTTCTCCTGTCTCTATCTATCTATCTATCTACCCATCTATCTCCTATCTATCTATCTATCTCCTATCTATCTATCTATCTATCTATCTATCTATCTATCTCCTATCTATCTATCTATCTATCTATCTATCTATCTATCTATCTCCTATCTATCTATCTATCTATCTATCTATCTATCTATTTCCTGGATATCTCTTCCTCTCCTCTCGGTTCTGCTTGTTCTATAGAGATGATTCCTCCTGCAGCTGATCCTGTGGATTCATAGAAGTTTCCAGTGTTTCCAGCTGCCGGAGCGGCGGTGATGACAGGAGAATAGGAAGATGTTGGCGATGTGATTATCTAAATCATTATTTACTCTTATAGATAGGAGCGTGAATGCGGATGATTGAACCTCGCCGCTCCCCGCGCTCCGGGCTCCTCACACATAATTTTGTTAAATGGTTTTGTGGCACAGCAGAACCCGGATGATCCGGAACAATTACCAGATTCTTAAAGGTCAGAGAAATTTCTTGCTATAAAAAGCCGTGAATCTGCATCAAACGCTTATTACAGAGACGCGGCTTCTATTCCGCCCCAGTTCATTCTGTTTGTTGCTGAATGTAATCTGTCCTTGTGGTAACGTGAGAGTCACAGCCGCACAGGGAGCTCAGAGCATCAGGAGCAGGCACTGCAAGGAACACTCACAGGGAGCCAAGAGCGTCAGGAGCAGGCACTGCAAGGAACACTCACAGGGAGCTCAGAGCGTCAGGAGCAGGCACTGCAAGGAACACTCACAGGGAGCTCAGAGCGTCAGGAGCAGGCACTGCAAGGAACACTCACAGGGAGCTCAGAGCGTCAGGAGCAGGCACTGCAAGGAACACTCACAGGGAGCTCAGGGCGTCAGGAGCAGGCACTGCAAGGAACACACACAGGGAGCTCAGAGCGTCAGGAGCAGGCACTGCAAGGAACACTCACAGGGAGCTCAGAGCGTCAGGAACAGGCACTGCAAGGAACACTCACAGGGAGCTCAGAGCGTCAGGAACAGGCACTGCAAGGAACACTCACAGGGAGCTCAGAGCGTCAGGAGCAGGCACTGCAAGGAACACTCACAGGGAGCTCAGAGCGTCAGGAGCAGGCACTGCAAGGAACACTCACAGGGAGCCAAGAGCGTCAGGAGCAGGCACTGCAAGAAACACTCACAGGGAGCTCAGAGCGTCAGGAGCAGGCACTGCAAGGAACACTCACAGGGAGCTCAGAGCGTCAGGAGCAGGCACTGCAAGGAACACTCACAGGGAGCTCATGGCATTAGGAGCAGGCACTGCAAGGAACACTCACAGGGAGCCCAGAGCGTCAGGAGCAGGCACTGCAAGGAACACTCACAGGGAGCTCAGAGCGTCAGGAGCAGGCACTGCAAGTAACACTCACAGGGAGCTCAGAGCGTCAGGAGCAGGCACTGCAAGGAACACTCACAGGGAGCTCAGAGCGTCAGGAGCAGGCACTGCAAGGAACACACACAGGGAGCTCAGAGCGTCAGGAACAGGCACTGCAAGGAACACTCACAGGGAGCTAAGAGCGTCAGGAGCAGGCACTGCAAGGAACACTCACAGGGAGCTCAGAGCGTCAGGAGCAGGCACTGCAAGGAACACTCACAGGGAGCTCAGAGCGTGAGGAGCAGGCACTGCAAGGAACACACACAGGGAGCTCAGAGCGTCAGGAGCAGGCACTGCAAGGAACACTCACAGGGAGCTCAGAGCGTCAGGAGCTGGCACTGCAAGGAACACTCACAGGGAACTCAGAGCGTCAGAAGCAGGCACTGCAAGGAACACTCACAGGGAGCCAAGAGCGTCAGGAGCAGGCACTGCAAGGAACACTCACAGGGAGCTCAGAGCGTGAGGAACAGGCACTGCAAGGAACACTCAGAGGGAGCTCAGAGCATCAGGAGCAGGCACTGCAAGGAACACTCACAGGGAGCCAAGAGCGTCAGGAGCAGGCACTGCAAGGAACACTCACAGGGAGCTCAGAGCGTCAGGAGCAGGCACTGCAAGGAACAATCACAGGGAGCCCAGAGCGTTAGGAGCAGGCACTGCAAGGAACACTCACAGAGAGCTCAGAGCGTCAGGAGCAGGCACTGCAAGGAACACTCACAGGGAGCTCAAACCGTTAGGAGCAGGCGCTGCAAGGAACACTCACAGGGAGCTCAGAGCATCAGGAGCAGGCACTGCAAGGAACACTCACAGGGAGCTCAGAGCGTGAGGAGCAGGCACTGCAAGCAGGAGCAGGCGCTGCAAGGAACACTTACAGGGAGCTCAGGGCGTCAGGAGCAGGCACTTCAAGCAGGAGCAGGCACTGCAAGGAACACACACAGGGAGCTCAGAGAGTCAGGAGCAGGCACTGCAAGGAACACTCACAGGGAGCTCAGGGCGTCAGGAGCAGGCACTGCAAGGAACACTCACAGGGAGCTCAGAGCGTGAGGAGCAGGCACTGCAAGGAACACACACAGGGAGCTCAGAGCGTCAGGAGCAGGCACTGCAAGGAACACTCACAGGGAGCCAAGAGCGTCAGGAGCAGGCACTGCAAGGAACACTCACAGGGAGCTCAGAGAGTCAGGAGCAGGCACTGCAAGAACACTCACAGGTAGCTCAGAGCGTCAGGAACAGGCACTGCAAGGAACACTCAGAGGGAGCTCAGAGCATCAGGAGCAGGCACTGCAAGCAGGAGCAGGCACTGCAAGGAACAATCACAGGGAGCCCAGAGCGTTAGGAGCAGGCACTGCAAGGAACACTCACAGGGAGCTCAGGGCGTCAGGAGCAGGCACTTCAAGCAGGAGCAGGCACTGCAAGGAACACACACAGGGAGCTCAGAGCGTCAGGAGCAGGCACTGCAAGGAACACTCACAGGGAGCTCAGAGCGTCAGGAGCAGGCACTGCAAGGAACACTCACAGGGAGCTCAGAGCGTCAGGAGCAGGCACTGCAAGGAACACTCACAGGGAGCTAAGAGCGTCAGGAGCAGGCACTGCAAGGAACACTCACAGGGAGCTCAGAGCGTGAGGAGCAGGCACTGCAAGGAACACACACAGGGAGCTCAGAGCGTCAGGAGCAGGCACTGCAAGGAACACTCACAGGGAGCTCAGAGAGTCAGGAGCAGGCACTGCAAGAACACTCACAGGTAGCTCAGAGCGTCAGGAACAGGCACTGCAAGGAACACTCAGAGGGAGCTCAGAGCATCAGGAGCAGGCACTGCAAGGAACAATCACAGGGAGCCCAGAGCGTTAGGAGCAGGCACTGCAAGGAACACTCACAGAGAGCTCAGAGCGTCAGGAGCAGGCACTGCAAGCAGGAGCAGGCACTGCAAGGAACACTCACAGGGAGCCCAGAGCTTCAGGAGCAGGCACTGCAAGCAGGAGCAGGCACTGCAAGGAACACAGCTATGAAAATATAATTTTCTGACTCTGGACTACTCCTTTAATATGCATGTATTGTGTAATAAAAAGTTCTGCAGCTTTCAGACACACAGTGGGGAATTTATCACGGCCGGCGTCTTACACATCAGTCTTAATTTGCGCTGGCTTCCGCCTCTCTGGATTTATTAGGAGCCGCTCACCTCTTAATAAATCAGGCAATGAATCAGATGGCGGCTGAACAAGTGTACGGGCTCTGTGAGCTCCACACATCAGCGTCCTCTTCTGATATTGTGTTACAATGTTTCAGTGCAGGTAAAAAGTGTTCCTCTAAAGTCCAGAGGGTTTAGCTCACAGAGCATTGCCGAGACTGGATGTGGCTCCTACTGGTCTATGGCATATGGATCACTACGAGTGTGTTATTCATGTTGCCTCCTCTGGTGTAGATTATATGGTATGAGGGGTAAGGCACGGCCAGGATTGACCCTTCCCCTTCCTATGAGATTCCAGATTATCCATATTGTTTTGTCCATGATGTCTCCTTCTCTCCTGGTGTAGGTTACATGGTATAGATGGGAGGCGCCGAGGGGTTTGACCCTTCCTGCGAAATGTTACTTCTCGGCAGATAAATCTTTGCCGCATTTAATAGTTTTGCCCTTTAGGTTTTCTGACTAACACTTGCTGCACGTTGATCTTCTGGGAAATTGTGCGGCACAATGTAGTGCGAGGCACCTTCACGAGTGCGCGGCCAAGGATCACACCGCCGTATGGAATGTTACCAGATGTGTGAGAGGTGACAGGTCCAAGGGGAGAGATAGACCCGACGCTGGAGGAGGGATGGAGAACGAGACGTGGGAGGAAACGGAAACAACCACGGACATAATAATAATAATAATAATAATAATAATAATAATAATAATAAATAGAATCCTTTAAACAAAATATAGGTATAATAGAATGAAAAGAATAATAAATAAATAATAATTAGACTCCCATAAACAAAATATAATAAAAATAAAAGCAGTAGTAACAAAAATAATAATAAATAAATAATAACTAAAATCCTGTAAATCAAAAATAATAATAATAATAATAATAATAATAATAATAATAATAATAATAATAATAAATAAAAGTAGTAGTGATGATGATCATGACGATAATAATAATAATAATACAATTAATAATAACTAGAATCGTGTAAAGAAAGTATAACAATAAGTAATAGTAGTAATAGTAATATTAATAATAAATAAATAATAAATAGATTCATGTAAACAAATATAATAATAAATAATAGTAGTAATAATAAGAAGAAATAAATAATAAATAGAATCATGTAAATAAAATATAACAATAAATAATAGTAGTAGTAATAATAAGAAATAGAATCATAATAACAATAATAGTATTAGTAGTAAAAATAATAATGATAATTAAAAAAAAAAAAGTCACAAGTCACTTTATCATGCAGTTCCACTTTAGGTCCCATAAAAATCAATGGTAGCATTAGTTACTGTGGGCTCCACACGGCAGGTTGCAAAAATGCGCCTTTCATTTGTTTTTCTTTCGTTTTCTTTTATTCTCTTTTTGTGCTATTCCGGCAGCTCAGGGGTTTGTTTTACTGCACTGACAGGGGAAAAATACATCTCAGTGAGAAAGTGACCTGTAAGTAAGGGACAGTATAGTGAGCATGCTCTGTGACCAGTGCAAAGCTTATTGCAAAGTGAGGTGGTGGGCTGTTACATCAACTACTGACTAAGCTGAGACTTCCTGTTGTGGTGATAAGAGGAGGCTGCTGTAAATCTGTACAGCATTGCTAGTAGATAGTAAAGACAACTGAAGCTCCCTGTGGAGCGCTCGGTATTGTCTCACATTCATCTCAATGGGACAGAGTCTGTCTACTGCTATCTATGTCCATGAGGCTTCCTATAAAGCAAGTCACCAAACGCTGTTAAAAACAGCCCAGGCAATATGGCAGCCCCCATAACAATGTATAAAAAGTGAAATAAAAGAAAATTACAGTGAGAAAATAGAAACAGATTACAATAAAAGAACACGTTTTTAGTATCTGACTCTAATCAGTAAAAGAAAATTTAGGAGACGCATTCCATTTAAATGGGAAATCTCCGAGGACATGCTCTGTGTTCAGAGGTCACTATGTAGGGAGCAGGAGAAGCCATGCTGACTAATGGCCCATTGACTTCTATAGAAGAAGGTTGTGGGCATGCTCTGTGGTCTATGCACAGAGCATGTATAGTCCCATAGTGGTGCGGAATCTGTGTGTGCTATACAAATAAAGATTATATATAGTATGTATTGTATTTGACAGCATTTGATGAGTATCTGGTATACCCTGGGACTTGTGCATTGTGAAGAGGGAAACTTTCCCTATCAGTAGCACTTTCTAAGAGAGAGTATAGTGGGCACTGATACCGGTATACCAAATTATACTAAAGTCCTGACTTCTCTCCTTGCATGTACACAGTAACTCCACCAGCAGAATAGTGAGTGCAGCTCTGGAGTATAATGCAGGATGTAACTCAGGATCAGTAATGTAATGTATGTACACAGTGACCTCACCAGCAGAATAGTGAGTGCAGCTCTGGAGTGGTGATTGCAGCTCCAATTAGTTTTTTGATTGGCTTAAGACCTTGTATGCAGGGGCAGAGAGTTTCCCGCTTGTGAATGGTTGGATTGGCCGCTCTTTTGAGGTTGGGTCTGGTGTCCGTCAGGGTTGCTCTTTGATCCCACTGTTGTACGTGTTTGCAGTTGATCCTTTCCTTAGGAGGATTGATTGTGGACCGTTGACGGGGGTGAGAATGGACCCTGCGGTGCCGGATTCCACTCTGAGGGTGGTAGCGTACGCCGATGATGTCACCATATTCGTCTCTTCGCAAGAGGAGGTGCAGTGTGTGATGTCAGAGGTGGAGCGCTACTCAGAGGCAGGGCCGCCGATAGGGCAGTACAACCGGTACTGCCGTATGGGGCCCGGACCCTAAGAGACATGGGGGGGGGGGGGGGGCCCGCCGGCCGCCCCCCCCCCCCGACCGCTACGCTAGGGGGGCCCGCACGGCCCCCCTTGCCGCCTGTTTTTGAGCATCCCGAGAAGCTGCGGCCGTGCAGCTTCTCGGGATGCACTGATCGCTTTGATGTTCCGCCCGCACATTGAGCGGGCGGAACATTAAAGCGATCAGAATACAGGAGAAGGACCTGTCAGCGTCCTCCTCCTGTATTCCCTCCCATAGGCTGCCGGCACTTCATACCAGCAGCCTATGGGAGGCCGGGACGTGACCTCTCCGGCAGGCGTGATGATGTGACGCCATCACGCCTGCCGGAAGTCCCGTCCCTGCGGCTCGCAAGATGGAGCCCGAAGAGGAGGAAGAGCTGCTGCCTGCAGCCACAGCGCGGATTAGGTGAGTAGGATGTTTGTTTTTTTAGGGGCACCTCTGGGGGCATTATTAGTATATGGGGGGCACCTCTGGGGGCATTATTAGTATATGGGGGCACCTCTGGGGGCATTATTAGTGTATGGGGGCACCTCTGGGGGCATTATTAGTGTATGGGGGCACCTCTGGGGGCATTATTAGTGTATGGGGGCACCTCTGGGGGCATTATTAGTATATGGGGGCACCTCTGGGGGCATTATTAGTATATGGGGGCACCTCTGGGGGCATTATTAGTGTATGGGGGCACCTCTGGGGGCATTATTAGTGTATGGGGGCACCTCTGGGGGCATTATTAGTGTATGGGGGCACCTCTGGGGGCATTATTAGTATATGGGGGCACCTCTGGGGGCATTATTAGTGTATGGGGGCACCTCTGGGGGCATTATTAGTATATGGGGGCACCTCTGGGGGCATTATTATCTCATGGGGGCACCTCTGGGGGCATTATTAGTTCATGGGGGGCACCTCTGGGGGCATTTTTAGTATATGGGGGCACCTCTGGGGGCATTATTATCTCATGGGGGCACCTCTGGGGGCATTATTATCTCATGGGGGCACCTCTGGGGGCATTATTAGTTCATGGAGGGCACCTCTGGGGGCATTATTAGCTCATGGGGGCACCTCTGGGGGCATTATTAGCTCATGGGGGCACCTCTGGGGGCATTATTAGTTCATGGGGGGCACCTCTGGGGGCATTATTAGTGTATGGGGGCACCTCTGGGGGCATTATTAGTGTATGGGGGCACCTCTGGGGGCATTATTAGTGTATGGGGGCACCTCTGGGGGCATTATTAGTATATGGGGGCACCTCTGGGGGCATTATTATCTCATGGGGGCACTTCTGGGGGCATTATTAGTTCATGGGGGGCACCTCTGGGGGCATTATTAGTATATGGGGGCACCTCTGGGGGCATTATTAGTGTATGGGGGCACCTCTTGGGGCATTATAAGTATATGGGGGCACCTCTGGGGGCATTATTATCTCATGGGGGCACCTCTGGGGGCATTATTAGTTCATGGGGGGCACCTCTGGGGGCATTATTAGTATATGGGGGCACCTCTGGGGGCATTATTATCTCATGGGGGCACCTCTGGAAGCATTATTATCTCATGGGGGCACCTCTGGGGGCATTATTAGTTCATGGGGTGCACCTCTGGGGGCATTATTAGTGTATGGGGGCACCTCTGGGGGCATTATTAGTGTATGGGGGCACCTCTGGGGGCATTATTAGTGTATGGGGGCACCTCTGGGGGCATTATTAGTGTATGGGGGCACCTCTGGGGGCATTATTAGTGTATGGGGGCACCTCTGGGGGCATTATTAGTGTATGGGGGCACCTCTGGGGGCATTATTAGTATATGGGGGCACCTCTGGGGGCATTATTAGTTCATGGGGGCACCTCTGGGGGCATTATTAGTTCATGGGGGCACCTCCGGGGGCATTGTTAGTATATGGGGGCACCTCTGGGGGCATTATTAGTTCATGGGGGAACCTCTGGGGGCATTATTAGTATATGGGGGCACCTCGGGGGGCATTATTAGTTCATGGGGGCACCTCTGGGGGCATTATTAGTATATGGGGGCACCTCTGGGGGCATTATTAGCTCATGGGGGCACCTTTGGGGGCATTATTAGTATATGGGGGCACATCTGGGGGCATTATTAGTATATGGGGGCACCTCTGGGGGCATTATTAGCTCATGGGGGCACCTCTGGGGGCATTATTAGTATATGGGGGTACCTCTGGGGGCATTATTAGTTCATGGGTGCACATCTGGGGGCATTATTAGTATATGGGGGCACCTCTGGGGGCATTATTAGTATATGGGGGCACCTCTGGGGGCATTATTAGTATATGGGGGCACCTCTGGGGGCATTATTAGCTCATGGGGGCACCTCTGGGGGCATTATTATCTCATGGGGGCACCTCTGGGGGCATTATTAGTTCATGGGGGCCACCTCTAGGGGCATTATTAGCTCATGGGGGTACCTCTGGGGGCATTATTAGTTCATGGGGGCCACCTCTAGGGGCATAATTAGCTCATGGGGGCACAGCAGGGAATCCTACATACAGGGGGCACAGCAGGGGATCCTACATACAGGGGGCACAGCAGGGAATCCTACATACAGGGGGCACAGCAGGGAATCCTACATACAGGGGGCATCCCACATTCCTACTCGCTTTACTGCACATAACACCAAACAGCGCAGTTACTATGGGAGCCTACAGGAGGGAGAAAGGAAAGGAAGTTGCTAGACATGTGCGGAGCCTAAATTGTTTGTCTCGCAGGTTCTGAAAAGATGAAACATATCTGGAAGGAATCATCTTGGAGGACTGGGCCGGATGGAGAGGAAAAGGGAAAGTGACGCCTCAGATCAAAGAAGACGTCACCTGTGAGTCACTGTATGACACTTTTCTTATTTTGTAGAACATCATTTAGTAGGGGTGCCCCTAGGTGACAGCTACTACATTATCTGTACTCAGAGATATTGCTGTGTTATCTGTGCTGTTACATAGGACTGCAGGTGACATCTACATTATCTGTACTCAGAGGGATATCACTGTGTTACCTGTGCTGTTACATAGGACTGCAGGTGACTACTACATTATCTGTACTCAGAGGGATATCACTGTGTTATCTGTGCTGTTACATAGGACTGCAGGTGAAATCTACTACATTATCTGTACTCAGAGATACCACTGTGTTATGTGGTGTTACATAGGACTGCAGGTGATATCAGGTGATTTCTCCAGGTTGCAGAAGTTCAAACTTTATTGTGCCCTGGTGTGCTGGTGTCTGTATACATGTGTGCTGGTGTCTGTATGTGTGTATACATGTGTGCTGGTGTCTGTATACATGTGTGCTGGTGTCTGTGTGTGAGATCAATTCTAGAGAACTGGCTCATATATCACATTTTCCCCAGTGGCTTAAAATGTAACCTCTGTTATACAGTTATAAAATTGTAGAACCTAAATGTGAACAAGGTGCAATTCAAATAGACACTTACTTGTATAGCTGCCTCTTGTGCTCTGTATGCAGTGCATTATATTCACCCTTGCAATGTACAATTTATAGCGTGTCTACAAGCCCAGCGGGGCTCATTATGATGGAGACTAAAACTTACACAAGAGTGGGGTAGGGGTTCCCCTGTATTCAGAATGCTGTTGAGTGCTCGGCAATGCCCCGTCTGGGATTATTGAATTTTGAGGGTCTATGCAGAGCAGGATAAAGACACCTCTGCTGCACAAACAGGATCTCCTAGAAAGCGTTCTCACCGCCATGTATTTGCTATCACTGTCTTGGGTGAGCTAAACTAGTCTGCCTGGGGGGGGGGGGGGGGTGTGATTTGTATATGCTCACTAACATGGAACAGCCTCATTATATTAGCCTTATCAACATATTCTATGTTAGTGAGCATACCGGGGGGGGATATTGGTGAACATATACAAATCAAACAGCCCCCCAGACCCTCGAAATTCAATAACCCCAAACGGGGCATTGCCTAGTACTCAACAGCATTCTGAATACAGGGGAACCCCTACCCCACTCTTGTATAAGTTTTAGTCTCCATCATAATGAGCCCCGCTGGGCTTGTAGACACGCTATAAATTGTACGTTGCAGGGGTGAATATAATGCACTGCATACAGAGCACAAGAGGCAGCTATACAAGTAAGTGTCTGTATGATGACATTTAAATTGCACCTTGTTCACATTTAGTTTCTACATTTTTATAACTGTATAACAGAGGTTACATTTTAAGCCACTGGGGAAAATGGGGTATATGAGCCAGTTCTCTAAAATTGATCGGAACCAAATTATACCTCCCAGCAAGGCGTGGGGCGAACACACTATTTTTTTTTTTTATTAATGTGGGGGGCCCAGACACTTTGGTTGTATGGGGCCCCGAAATTCCTGATGGCGGCCCTGCTCAGAGGCATGTGGGTCCAAGATCAACCAGGATAAGTGTGAGAGTCTCTGGCTGGGAGGTGGAGATCCTGGATTTGATCTCCCGGACACCCTTCCAGAGCCCCAGGAGTTTGCAAAAGTTCTCGGCATCGAATTCGGCCAAGGGGATTACCCCAAACAAAACTGGGACAGCAGGCTTAAGATCGCCGCTCAGAGGGTGGATCAGTGGAAGGGTTGGTCTTTGACCCTCAGGGAAAGGGTTAACCTGATCAAAACATTCCTGCTCCCTTTGCTGATATATCTGGGCAGTGTTTGCATTTTGCCAGAGCCGCTCTGGACTCGGGTCTACAGTGTGTTCTTCCAGCTGTTATGGGGGAATAGACTGAACCTAGTCAAGAGGGAGGTTACTTACCGTACGAGGAGACAAGGGGGGTTGTGTATGGTCATTACTTACCGTACGAGGAGACAAGGGGGGTTGTGTATGGTCAACCCTGTGGTGTTCCTGGTGAATACCTTTCTTAAGACCAACATTGCAAACTTCTGGAAAGAGAGGGCTCCTCGGTGGGTATTCTCCTGTAGGGGATGGTTTCGGCCTTTCTTCCAGGAATGGGAGACAGGAGGGCAAGTGAAGGATCTCCGCACACCACACGGGCATCTTCCGGCTTATGCTACCCTGGTTCTGAAGGTCATTCGTCGGTGGGGTTTGGGGATGTGGGAGATTAGGACTCTGTCGAGGAAATTCCTTGACAATAGGGTCCTGTCATCCCATTTCCAAAAACCGCTGGCGCTCAAGGATTGCCCAAGTCGGGATCTGGAGGTTGGTTTGGGCCTATTGAGTTCCATCAGGATCCCCTTGAAGTTTTGGGACTTGGCTTGGCGCTGCTTCCATGGGAAACTGTATGTGAGGGACAATCTGAAGTGCAGGAGCTCTGAGGATCGGGGATGTCCCCGGGAGGAGTGTGGAGGCATGCTGGAAAGCATGGAGCAATTTCTGCTTCATTGTCCCTTTAATACAGAGGTGTACAACAGGGTGGGCGCTTCCATCGGTTGGCCCAGGTTGGCCCGCCTCTCCTATGCGGAATGGGCCTATGGAGCATTCAGAAACCTTGGTGGCTGGGACCGGAGCACTTTATTCCTAGTCAGCATAGTGGTCAGGTACCACACGTGGAGTGCACGGTGTTTAGTATCGACGCAGCGTAAAATCCTCCCTGTGGATGAGGTGGTTAGGGGCACAGCGCCTCCTGTGGATGAGGTGGTTAGGGGCACAGCGCCTCCTGTGGATGAGGTGGTTAGGGGCACAGCACCCCCTGTGGATGAGGAGGTTAGGGGCACACTGGTGAAGGTGCGCTCTCTGGAGTACGAGAGGCTGGGGGCTGGTAGGGCCTCTTGTCTTTGGAGGGGCTTTGCCTATAAGGTTCCTTAGCCTGCCTCTCCTCTCCTGGTGGTGGGCTGATGCTAACACCTTAGTCTTTTGTTTTGTGCTGTAGAGATACTGGAGTATAGGGCTTGCAGGCGCTGTTCTTGGGCTTTGGGGCTGTGTGTGGGGCTGAGAAGTCTCATTATTGTTGGGTTTAGTATGTTATATATTTTGTATTGTGATTGTCTTTGTATGTTTGTATAAATTGTATATACTGTATATATTATATATGTTTTGTTTGCACCTGGGGTTGGGGTTTAGTGATAGGTTGGGTGGTGGGTAAAAGTGGGGAGGGGGTTTCTGTGGGACTTTGTTGGGACTTTTATATATATAAAATCCTGGGCTGGTTCATGGACGTCCGTGATCATGTACTGGGGGCATGGGATGCGGGACCAGCTCAGGGCCAAAAAAAAAAAAATATTAAAAATATTATATGTATTGTTTAGTTGTAGGTTTTTATTTTGTATTGTGTCTTGTTTAGTTTTAGTTTATTTGTGTAATGATGTCTTGTTTAGTTGGTGTTGGGTTGAGCAGAGTTATATCTGTGGTATTAGGTTGTGCACAATGTAACTGGGCCAGGGGGTTCACATTTAGTTATTTATATAGGTGTATAGTATATAGTGGTGTATTGTATATAGGTGTGTTTATAAGTGTATAGTATATAGTGGTGTATTGAATATAGTGGTGTATTGTATATAGGTGTGTTTATAAGTGTATAGTATATAGTAGTATATATAGGTTTGTATATAGTAGTGTATATAGTTTATTAATATGTTTAGCTAAATAGTTTATATTGTGTATATTTTGTATATAGGTATATGGGTTGTATGTGTGGAAGAATGAGTGCGGGGATGGACCGGTGGTTTATGTTATGGTTTCATTTTTCTATTGTTTTGTTCTGGTTAGATATGGTGCGTTATTTCTGTATTTATTTAATTATTGTTATGTTTAAAATTTTAATAAAAGAAATACAGGATGTAACTCAGGATCAGTAATGTATGTACACAGTGACCCCACCAGCAGAATAGTGAGTGCAGCTCTGGAGTATAATACAGGATGTAACTCAGGATCAGTAATGTAATGTATGTACACAGGGACCCCACCAGCAGAATAGTGAGTGCAGCTCTGGAGTATAATATAGGATGTAACTCAGGATCAGTAATGTAATGTATGTACACAGTGACCCCACCAGCAGAATAGTGAGTGCAGCTCTGGAGTATAATATAGGATGTAACTCAGGATCAGTAATGTAATGTATGTACACAGTGACCCCACCGGCAGAATAGTGAGTGCAGCTCTGGAGTATAATACAGGATGTAACTCAGGATCAGTACAGGATCAGTAATGTATGCACACAGTGACTGCGCTGTTGTTTCTTTTATATATTTCTGTACACTGACGTTCTCCACTTATTGAGGTTACTTTTGTGGACTTCCCCTTTAACTTGTTTCCTATTATTATGATAACTGTATAGAACATTTATCGTCGTTTTTCTCCCTCGCTCCCTCTGGTGAGGCCTCGGGCTCATTAGAACAGCTGCTACGTTAATGGCGAGTAAGCGAGCGAACATTTACGGGACGCACTTGTGTAAGTTCACGCTGTGGAATCCGCACTTTGTCGCGGTATGTACCGCCAACTGGCTCTATGGTCCACGCTACCTGCTTTTTAAGGGCCAGCCTCTGATCTATTTATTGAGGTTTTTCTAAAGTGCATCCTTATTATGTGTTTTTTTTTTATATATCAGCTTTAAAGTCCGTGTCGTCTTTTCCGAGAGAATCTGTTGCTAAGAAACAGACGGAAGAGTCTCTTAGGCCTTTAGCGAGAGCGAAGATAAAAGGCAATGGAGCTAAGGGAAGGGGGGTCCCAGCTTTTTGCTTTAAAGGAAAATGTAGCAATTGAAGACGGACGCGCTCGGCGCAGCGTACGGGGGAGGACGGTAATTGGCGTCTTCTGGGCTCAGATGATGGATGTATTTCTCTCTTCACCTGAAATGAGCACAATACACGGAGCCCGATCGGCCGCCGTCTCTTCACTTTATGCCCTGAAGGGGAGTCTGTACCTGACAAAGGAGCCGATGAGAAGCGAAAATCCCAGAAATAGTCGCGGCTCCTTCTAGATCTCCCAGACTCTCCTCCTCAGCATCACAGAAAAAAAAAATCTATGGTGTTTTGTTTTTTTTTTTCAAGCAAAAATTAAAGTTGGGGAAGGGATGTATCCCAGCGGGACCATGGCCGTCTTATGGTGGGGGTCAATGTTCTGTAATAATCTATTGGAAAGTTCTGCACGTCCTGACTGTTCAGTTTGTTCCCATCTCTTGTTTACTGTCACTGAATGGAATCGAGTGGGAGTCACGTGACATGACGTTCCCCATTTTGCGCCGCGACATCACGTCAGTGTGTCTGTATGGTCACGTTGCGATTTGGACCATAACACGAATGCAACTCACGTGTTACCCAAAATCCTAATTTAAAGGGAAATTATCAGCAGTCTAGAAGCAGCTAACCTAGGGCTAGGGAACCTTGGCTCTCCAGCTTTAGCTTTGGTTCTCCAGGCATGATGGGAGTTGTAGTTTTGGAAGAGCCCCTGGTCTAACCTGATATGTCCCTACAGCACATGAACACTGAGAACAAAGGTAACTTTCTTACCTTCATCCTCTGCACCATTTTCGTGCACTTTGTAGTTTAAACCATATGCTAATAAGGCGGTCTACCCTCCTAATGAATATTCATCCAGCGCTCTGCAGTGATGAGTGGTAGTCCCGCCCCCAGTGCACCAAACCGCCTCATTAGCATAAGGATTAAAGGGGTTGTCTAGGGTTAGAAAAAACATAGCTGTTTTCTTGCCACCCCTGTCCTCGGGTTGTGTGCGGTATTACAATTCAACCTCATTCACTCTAATGGCACTGAGCTGCAAAACCCCCACACCCAAGGGTGGCGCTGTTTTTGCAAGAAAGCAGCTATGTTTTGCCTGGATAAAGGGGTAGTTCACAAAAAAAAATTATTTTTAATCATCTGGTGCCCGAGATTTAGAATTTACTTCTATAAAAAAAAGTTCCTGACATGGACAGAAGTGGCAACAGAGAGCACTGTGTCAGTGTGGAGAGAATACACCACTTCCTGCAGGACATACAGCACCTGACAAGTACTGGAATAATGGAGATTTTTTATTAGAAGTAAAGTACAAATCTCTCTGACTAGTTGATTGAAAGAAAAACTTTTTGGGTAAGCAACCCTTTAAACTACAAAGTATACAATACCTAGAGATGAGCAAACCTGCCGGATTTCTGGTTCATACGAACCAGAAATCTCGGCATCTGACTCCCGCTCTCTGCCGGCTCCGTGCAGCGGGTGGATACAGCCTAAGGAACACCTGGAAAACTGGGATACAGCCTATGCCATAGTCTGTATCCCAGTTTTCCAGGCGTTCCACCCGCTGCACGGAGCTGGCAGAGAGCGGGAGTCAGATGCCGAGATTTCTGGTTCGTACGAACCAGAAATCCGGCAGGTTCGCTCATCTCTAACAATAACCGTGCTAAGGATGAAGGTAAGAAACGTACCCACATCCGCAGCACCCTGTCCGTTATAGAGGCTTCCATACATGCTTCTAACCTGTTTCCTTTTAATGAATTTATGGCAAACTGCACATAACATGAATGCAATGATTGTGTATTGGCTAAGTGGATACCTTATTAGCCTATGGACGGATGGCATCAGGTAATTCCGCATTTGACTCCCAATGGCTGGAGAAGTCAGACGCAGGCCTAGGGAGTCGTGGAAAACATGAATACAGTGGGTTCACTCCTCATTAACCTTAGGGCCGATGTCAGCACAGGGCTTACCCAGACAAAGGCTGGGGCCCACAGCGCCTCTAGGGGCCCAGAGAGGGAGAGAGGGCCTGATCACATGATCTGCAGGTCCTTCAACCTTATGGTGTGGTGATCAGCCTGACAAAGAGGAAGAGGGAGAAGACTTAGCTGTAAGTGCTGTGTGTGTGTGTGTGTGTGTGTGTACTGTATCTGTGATTATTTATATGCATTGTCAGTGTATCTGCTGTACGGCATGTTTGTCTGTGTCAGAAATGTGTGTTTAAAGTGATTGTGCAGTGTGTGGATGATGGGTGTTAAAATAGTGTGTGGATGATGGGTGTGTGCTTGATGTAGATTATTTGTGTTTGCATAGTGTATGGATGATGGGTGTGTGCATAGTGTGTAGATGATGGTGCATAGTGTGTAGATGATGGGTGTGCAGATGATGGGTGTGCATAGTGTGTAGATGATGGGTGCGCATAGTGTGTAGATGATGGGTGTGCAGATGATGGGTGTGCATAGTGTGTAGATGATGAGTGTGCAGATGATGGGTGCGCATAGTGTGTAGATGATGGGTGCGCATAGTGTGTAGATGATGGGTGTGCAGATGATGGGTGTGCATAGTGTGTAGATGATGGGTGTGCATAGTGTGTAGATGATGGGTGTGCATAGTGTGTAGATGATGAGTGTGCAGATGATGGGTGCGCATAGTGTGTAGATGATGGGTGCGCATAGTGTGTGGATGATGAGCGTTTGAATAGTGTGTAGATGATGGGTGTGCATAGTGAGTAGATGATGAGTGTGCAGATGATATGTGTGCATAGTGTGTGGATAATGGGTGTGTATAGTTTGTGGATGATGTGTGTTTGCATAGTGTATGGATGATGGGTGCATAGTGGATGGATGGATGAGGGGTCCCAATTAGGCTCTGTGACCCAAGGGCCCGCCAAAACCTGGAGCTGGCGCTGACTAACCTTATGTATCTGTTTAATTTTGACAGTGACATCACTATATACAGACACAATCAGTGGGGCTTCCCAAGGCAGAAATGCAGGGGCCTGCTTCCTCCTCCCCAGCTGCTGACAGACACCTGCACAGATTATACTCTGGAAGGGGCACAGGAGGAGGAGAGGAAACTGTCTGAGGTTCTGATGATGTCATTTTTTATATATTATAGCTATCCACCTATGACATCATCAGAGCTTCAGGATACATCTGGCTGATATTATATATATATATATATATATATATATATATATATATATATATATATATTCTAGCACCGTATTGGTTGTCCCTTTTTACCAGTGAGGCAGTCTCATGCACACCGGATTGTTTCCTTGTCAATGAGGAGTCATCTCTGCGGTTCTCTGTTCGCTGTGTTTGGGGGTCTCAGGGGTGGGTGGTCCTGGGGATATGCCATAAATGTTCCATATGGGAATGAATATTCCTATAATTTCTTCTCCTCTGATTGTATGATGGATTCTGTAATATTTCTGCAGAGCTGAGATAAAAAGATGTGAGGAGAAATCCTCCGCTATCTCATGTAGCAGAGGGGAGGATGGGGCGACCTCATGGTGGGAATATAGTGACAGCATCCCTTTCCCAGTGACTGCGGTCAGATGTCGGAGCGGAGATAATGGAGGCAGCGGCGGGTCAGGGGTTAATGGTAATAGAGAAGTATTAGGGGATAGATGGAGAACAATATCACTGGGGAAATGTCTGCAGATTATCCCTCAATATCTGATAATGGGATAAATGGTGCCGGGGGGGGGGGTGACACCGCAGATACATTAACCCTCCATCTCCTCGGCTGCTGGCTATGGGACAGTCTTTATTTAAGCTCAAACATTTCATTCATGGACCAGGAAGCTCAGGATGAACAGAGCAGAGCTATAGGTCTCTCTCTGATGTGTCCCCCATAGATGTGTGGTCCTATACTATGGTCCTGCTATGTGTCCTCTATAGGGAGATGTCTGGTCCTATACTATGGTCCTATTTTAGGCTTTGTTCCCCTTCCATACACAATTTTTTCTCAATGTTCATAGACCTCTAAAGGGAGGAGGGGTGTGCAGCTGCAGTTCTATTTTCCTCAGTGACTCTTTAAGAAAGGGGCGGGGCTAATGA